>NC_142208.1:23379823-24733156 GCF_049639895.1 Pseudopodoces humilis
GGATCCATCAGAAGAGCAGAGCCCGGCGTCGGTGCGAAGATGATGGAGCTCTCTTTGAACGTATAATGAAGTGTTCCAAGGGCTGCAGTTATTTTTCTGCTTGTTAAGGATTTTTTTTTGAAGGGGGAGGGGGGCCTTTTCGAATTTGATTTTAAATTAAAACGTCGCCAAGAGATGTTTTATTGGTGATCACCCTTATGATAAATTTATGCTTCAATAATTACTTTTCACGGGATATCGATTTCCTCTGGCAAAAGCCTTTCTCCCTCCTTCCCAACCCCTGTCTCCCATTTCCCGAACAAGACAGTGCTCCCCCACTGCCTCCGTCCCCCCACCGGGATGGCTCCATCGGCAGAAACACGAATGGTGCAGGGGCAATCGAGTGGTCACACCAAGGAAGTGAGCAGGCATTGCACACTTGAGCAGTCCGGCGTCTGGGGGAGCCCCTGAAGCCCCCCAGGTCGTCCCCAGGTTCAGCGGGCCCATGAATGGTGGGGCGACTTCCATCGACTTAGTGGGGGTCCCTCAGAGGGATGCAACAGCCTCCGAGGCCGCAGCAAAGCCCCCCACGCTCTGAGTTGTCCCAACTGCTGGGGAGATTGGCTACCGCTCCACGGCACCTCCGCCTCCCCCTGTCCCCGAACCCAGAGCAAACCTCGTGGTGAGAGAGTGCAGCCGGTCCCAGCAGCCTGCAAAGTAGGGGAGTGCCTGTGCCCCCTCCTCTGGCACAGGAGAGGGTGGCAGGGTGGCTGCCCCGCTCCCGCTGTGCCCCCAGGGCTCACACTTGCCCCGGCTGCCGGGGAGTCTCCACTGATCTCCGGTGCCTGGCCTGCAAGGGGAGCGCACGGAGCGGCACACGGCAAAGGGGAGGGCTCTCTTCACCGGGGCCGTAACCCCCAGGATTAGAAGTGCTCTGAATTGTGCCCCGATCTGCAAACGCATCCCCTGCCAAGGACCCAGCTGCCACCCCCAGCGGGCACGGCCTCACCAACAGCAGTCCCGCTCCTCTGTCCTCGCACACCCACTAACCCACTGCTGCAAATACCTTCAGTCAAGCATGGGCATTCAGGGAGTTCAAGGCACTCAGAACAGAGGGTCCGTGATGGTTTCATAGCCCAAAGCAATGCCAAGGCCACACGGAACTACCACAAGTTTATTGCACAAATGTTCCTTATCTTCAAAAACATTAATATTACAGCCAAACTGGAGTTCTCCAAGATGCTGAAATTATTCCAATATATCACTTCTGATCTGTCCTTTCCTGGCAAAGCCAATATTCCTGTCAGCTCCCCCCAGTCCATTTATTATGGAAATAACTTTTCCCTTGGACGGGACTCACACCTTGATCAGAGATCAGAGCAGTGAGAACAGGAGACCACAGAACATGTCAACACAGAAAACTGGAGCTTGTGCCAGCTCCCTCAGAGGACCATTTCACAGCTTTCTGCTCTTTACACTAGTAGCTGGCTGCTATTCTCCTTTTGCTTAAAGAAAAAAAAAAAAAAAAGAAAAAAGAAAAGAAAAAAAAAAAGGTTCCTTTCTTTGGGAATAGGAACATGGTGTTTGGTGGAAAAGTGATGTGACTGTGAGCTCACGTCTTGCTGGCCATGGAGAGGCCAGTTATCTATAAATGCTGGCCTCACAGGAGTTTATGGGTGTTGGCAGCTCATGTAAAAAGTAAAAATTTCAGGTACTGCCATGTGGGTGAATGGATCATCTCATCTATTACTACTATTACTATTAGTATTACTATTAGTATTACTATTAGCATTACTATTACTATTATTATTTTAAAGCAGTGGATGAGATGAATGAGCAGCACTGTGCCCATTCCAAAACCTCAACATCAAACCCAAGTGCTCTGGAGCGAGGCCAGGGCAGGCTTAACCATGGCCCATGCACTGAGGATGAGGGGAGGCTTGTGACTAGGACCAGAAAAGCTGTGGTGGGGACCCAGAGCACCCTGTACACCCCAGCCTTGCCTGGTCTGGCTTGGCAGCAAGGCCAAGGGATGCAGCAGGTACCCTGCAGGGGTACAGCCTTGGCCAGGTGTGGGGGTCCCTTCCAGCTGGTGGCAGTACCCCTGCTTCTAGCTGCCGCTGGGCACAGGAAGGAACACCCCTCTTTTGTTTCCTCTGGTGTGTGTCCAGTAATTATTAGCTTTTCACGCAGTTGGGGCCACTCATTGCTTTCCAGAATCCCATGCACTGCCAAAGATGGAGCCGCCACAGTACTGACATGGGCACAAGCTGGCGAGTTCCAAATGCATCATAGAGACTGGAGCAAAAACCAGATCCAGTGGTAGCTGGAAAGGAGGGATGGGCTGCCCTGTCCCATTGCCTCTCTCCTCAGTGATGCCAGGCCTGTAGGCCTCTGCTGACGGCAAGGTCCAAAATGTCTCTGCCCTGTACCAGCTGCCCCCTCGGCAGGGCAGGGGGAGTCTCAGGACCGCCAATTCCGGCTGCCTGCAATTACAGCATATTAGCCCGGGCCGTTAATTGTCCTGCCTTCCCGGGGTCCCACTTCGAGGCCACCGCTTCTCCAAGCTCGGCTCACCATACCCTTAGGACACACCCAAAGCCACTTCGGCCCGGACGGCGGAGGAGGGAGCCGGGCCGGGGCCGTGAGGGGGACCCGTTTCCCGCCGGAGCCGCTTTCCCGCCCGGCGCTCAAAGCTTAGGCGAGGGGGACCTCTGCAGGCCGCACCGCCAGCAGGCCCCAAGCACGGCTGGCACCCCCGTGTGGGACCGAGAGGGCCGGGCCGCCTCCTGCCTAGAGGTTTTCGCAAGGGGAAAAAGCCCTTCTGAAAGTTAAAAGGTGAAAAGAGGGTTTCGTGAGCAAACCCACGTCCGTGGCATTCCTCTTTCTGTGAGGTGAGCAGCCACTTCATATCCCACAGAGAAATCAAATCATACTTTCCAGGGTTTGTGACATTACTAACGTCACTGTGTGAAGAAGCATATTGAACCCCCATATCAGCACCTGATGCTACCACGATAATGCAGTCTGAAGAGTGAAACCTATCCCCTGGTTCACAGCCATTCTGGAGAGGATTGCCACTTAAAACAAAGTGACACCAATGGAGACAAGTCTCGGGGAGAGGATGGAAGGTGAAAACCCAGCACAGGGTTAGAGGTGATCTGAAGCATCTCAGAAGCAGTGGGGTGATGCAAAAGCTAGAAGCTCTTCCTAGTCCATCTTGTGCATGCCTCCAAGCCCCTGTCCTCCAAAATCGAAGTGTCTCATTGAATTTCAGCCAAAATGTGACTAGGGACATGACAAATAAATTCAGTCCTTGAATGTTTCAAATCCTGTCATCATCAAGAACTGATCTTTGGAGAACTCTCTGCTGTGTGCATACAGCTCCTTTATAGCCAAGGTCACCTCTAGCAGAAACTCTCCTGCCTCCTTGCTTCACCCCCAGAACCGAGAGGGTTGCAGAGTCCCTAGGTCACTGCCTGTCAACTTAACAGGACTTCACACCTGAAATGAGCCCTCCCTTGCATATGTCCTGTCCCAGCTGCTTGAGAGAGTGTCCTCCCTTCACTGCTCATGGGATCCTCTGTGTCCTGCTCTGATGCTGGCAGAGCTGACAGTGTGAGGTACTACATATGTACAGGTGGACTCTCCCCAGGTTATTTTCTGCTCTCAGTTTCATGGGCAGCAATCACACTCCACTCTAGCCCTGCCTCTAGAGCACACAAATGAGTATTACAACCCTTATACTTCCCATGAGTATTTTCAGAAAATTAATAATAATTTGAAGGAAAATATAATTTTTTACAGCAGGTTGTTTGTTTGTTTTTGCTGGCTTTTTTTGTTTCTGTATTTATGCCCGGAGAGTGGGGAGTATCACAAGTCACGTTCATTTATGCTCATGCTGACAGCTCCCCCCCGTGTCCTGTGCTCGCACATCTTTTGCAGAGACACCCTTACCCACACCAGGGATGCTTGGTGGAGAGAAGATGGAGCCAGACTCTTCTTGGGGTATTGGGAAAGATGAAAGGCCAAGAGACACAAGGAGTGACAGACAAGTTGCATCAAAGGAAACTGTGATTACTTATAAGAGAAAGAAACTTTCCACATGATTAATAGTCAAATACTGGAGCACAGATCCAACTTTGAAGTCACTAACCAAGTCAACATTCAGAGGTTTACTGAACTGAGAAACCTGCCCTAGAAGCACTGAGCTCTTGTCCTCAGAGAAAGAGCTTGATCAGAGATTTCCTGAGGTCACTTCCAACATGAATTATGTGATGATTGAACGATGAAGCAAAAAAATCCTTGTCTGCTACTCCTGCATCCCCCTCATCCATCAGTGCTTTCCTGCACACCAGAATGAACTAGAGCAGTCAAGCAACTTCCAAGTCCATCAGTACAAGTACCAACATAAAGCCAATGTCACACAGTCTGTAATTAGCTTCTATTTCTTGTTTCTTAAAAAGCTATTATTTTATGGTCTGTTAATGTTTTTCCCAATTAGTCCCATTTATTTTTCACCTAATTCAACCACAGCCCTTAACTGTTTGATACTAATGGCTTAAATTTCTCTCCCTTGTCTCTTTTTTTTTGCCCTGTAGGAGGAATCAGCCACAATACCCATGGGCAAGATTGCAAAACAACTTCTACCCTTATTCTTTGTGCCCTGTACAGCCCAGGGTACAGAAACCGTGATCAAGGGGAGAGGCAATCTGCCCTATTTGACACACGAGTACTTCAAGGGAAAGCAAAAGATGAATTAGCACTGCAAGATGTAAAGACACAGAAAAGATCACCCCAAAGTGAGAAGAAATAATAATCAACTGATATCTTGGTTCTGCCACCAGGACCTCCTATTTCATTTAACTGATGCTTGGGTGAGACATTTAGAGCTGGGCTCTGAAGCACCTCACTTGGGAGTGGTGACAAGTCTCCCCCTCAAAACCCTCTTGCAATGGGTTTGATGGTAAGAAAATTGAGGGAGAGGTAAGGACTCAGTGGGAAACTTCCCAGCCCTACTATACTCTTTCAGCTGTATTGCAGCCTTGATTTTGGTACCTTCTCTAGGCTCCCCTTTACAGCTGTGAGGATGAGATTTCCAGAGACATGCTCCAGAGACATAGCTGGAAAGAACGGGTTTGGACAGGAAATTTTTAGGGGGGAAACAGGGTAGGCATTCCATTACCTGCAAACATGGCTGGAGCCTGCATGCACAGGCTGAGCCTTGCTCCTCCCTTAGCTGGCATCCCCAAAGCAAGGCACAAGAGCTCAGCAATTCTTCCTGAAAGATGCTCAGTGTCCTGGCAGAGGATGCTTGTGAGGCCCTCTCAGTATCTTTGGCTGGCCCTGAGAGCCCCCAGGACTTGGTCAGAAGGAGCCCTGCTCAGGCACAGCATGCAATGTGACTCTGTGCCCCTCACAGCTCACCCTGCAAGGACAGGACCGGGGGCTTCCCTTGCAGTTTCCTAATGGGTGTGGGTCTGGCACATGCTGGGCACAGGAGTCCATTCACAAGCTCTGGCAAATGCCTACCTAGATCTTAATTTTTTTCCAGGCCTTGACTGTCAACCAAGGCAGGAATCTCCCTTCAAAGGAATAGTGCTCAAAAAAAAATCTGTTTCTTAGACAGTGATACAGAAGGCAAACAGCTCATACCAGTCCCACCAGTGATGGTGGAGTTCATCTCATATTCTTCTTCATCTGCAATGCTCTAAAAAAACAAAACCTTGATGATCTGATTTTGATGCAATACTCCACCATGACTACTAATTGTTTTCTCATTAGTCCTTGCTTTTGAAAGTAAATTTTTTTTTAATAGCTCTGAAAATCTATCAGGCTCAAGAGGTGTGGCTTGCTAGCAGCAGGAAGGTCCAGAGAAATAGATGATGGGTATGTGCTAACTTTTCAGATTACTGGAAAATGTCCCAGTGAAGTTATCTTGTCCCTGCTGCAGACACAGACTCTGAATATTGCTTGTCCTTGCCTGGCAGCAAGAGAGAGCAGCAGCAGCATCTGTTGGCAGCAGAGGGGATGCAGCCATGAGGCATGGGTGCTCACTGTCCCAGGGACCTTCTCATTGCATTTGCTTAGCATAAGCCTAAAATTATCACATTCAAATTGATAGGAAGAGCAGAGAGTTTTGAAAAGCTGTGTCTCAATAAGAAAGTTTATTCTCCTTTTTCTTAGAGTTGATAAACTGCTGCCCTAACCAAGGCAGGTGGAGAAAGATTTCTGTGAGTAAATGAGACAAAAAGGTCTGTCAGAAGAGGATTAGTTGGGGCGGAGCCTGCTTCTGAGCAAGACAGAGGGCGAGGCGACCTTGCAAAGCCTGTCTGGGCTATTTTCTTGAGCTCTGGCAAGAAGACTGTAAAGGCAGTAGTGACACAGGAGAGCTGCATTCAGAGTGGAAATTAGTTTTGCTGTAATGCCTGCTGTTGCTGCTGCTTACGCAGCAATGAATGATGGCTGTCTAGCCTTGAAATCCTAAAATCCCCCAGCTGTCCCCAACCCTAGGGAGCATGAGCAAGTCAAATGGAGGCTTTTCCATACCAGGAGGGCCCTTGCTCTGTGGCCTACTGGGAAGTGTAGTTCAGTGCCTGTATGGCCATTTCAGAGCAGCCTTTGCTCCCTCTGGTTAGCAGAGCCTGAGGTTTGAGAGCAAGGAGTTTTGTGGGGCGAAGTTGGGATGGCTCCTTGCGTTCATTTGCTCCTTGCTTCAGTTGACCATCCCTCTCTGAAGTGTGGGATCATGAGATATTCCCTCTTTTCTAGGATGTCTGAGGGGAAGAGCTGCATGATGTCCTTTCTGAGATGCTGTTCTGCAACCCCAACAGAGAAAGACAACCTTGGTGGTGAGGGGCTTGTCAAATCCTGCTGCCAGTAGAAATAAGGGTGGGCACAAGCAAACAGGAGACATGGCTGGAAATAAGGCATGTGGACAAACATTGTCCTGAATAGGGAGTGTCCAGGGCTGCCATGGAACAGGGCCAGCCTGGGCTTGTGCTTGCCTGCCCCACTGAGTCAGGGTCAGAGTCACCAGGTTAGCTCAGCCTTCCCCAGGGAAAGGTTCACGCTGACATATCATGGAAACCAAAGGGAGAACAGTGCTTTAAACATGTCAGATTAGGCTAGTGAGGGGCAGGGCAAGTAAGGAGCATTTGGGGTTCAAATATTGCAGAAAAGCTCAAAAGCTGCAAGAGAAGAGGAGGGAAATAAGGACCTGGCCAACCACCCACAGACACTGGATGTGATCAGGTATGTAACCCCAGCAAAGCCAGCAAACCTCCAGCATCTGGCAAAGAAAAAGTGGATTTGCACACTTTTGAGTCTGGGGCATATCTTGAAGAACATGAGACTGGATGGGTTTGGGGGTGTTTCATCCAAAATGGAGAATTAGAACTTTCTGCATTTCTTCCCGTGTTATTTTTTTACTTTCACCAAAGTTTTCTTTCTTTCAGTAAGGAGATGTGAGTTCCATCCAGACTGCACCTCCCCATTTTCATCCTCAAAATAATAACAGCCTCATTTGCTAAAGGCACTATAAGGATATTAAGTGAAAATGAATTAAGTTTAATTCAATTGTTATTTTAGGAGCTTTGCCTCGTCAGGGTTTTGCAAAGCTTCATTCTTCCACTTGCTGGAGACCAGCTTTAACACGCCCCTGCTGAGATGTTGCTGCAAGCCACAAACCCATCACGCTGGGAGTTTTACTTAATGCTTAGGGTTGGATTTTATTTTGCTTAAATGTCAGAGTCTGTCTGCCATGCTGCTGGGGGAGAGGGAAGAACCAGAGACCGGTTAGCTCAAGTCCATCATATGCAGCTTAGAAATAAAATTAATTGTCTGGCTGGTGATTTCTCAGGCAAAACCCCAGCACTTCTTTGTCCAGAAAGCACCATGTTACTGCTGCCCTGCTTCCGAGAGGCTTCACCTGCTCACTGCATCGGGTCTCATCTGGATCTTCTCCACCTGCTGTAGTACCCTTTGGATCACCAGCACATGAGGGTGGAAGCTGCCAAGGTGGGAAGAGCTGGGGAAGGATTAATCTGCATCTGCAGAGTACTCATTTCATCTGCTCTTTGCTCTTTGGACTGGCTTAAATGCACTGCAAAAGCCCCAAAATGCATTGGGGCCTGCCCTGGTTAGGGACCACTCCCTCATCTCCAGTGAGGCATCAGCTCCACCTGGGAGAAGCTTTGAAAAGGGAGAAAAGAGGAGAGAAGGCAGTGACAGAGGGATCTGAACTATCCTAGGGCTGATGACTATGGCTCTGCTATGTGGGCAGGCAGGCTGCTGTGTGCCTGTAACCACCTGGGCATTTGGAGAAAATTCACAGCCCTGCACAGGACTGGGGCATGAGGAGAGTGTGACCCTGAGGGGCGAGAAGAAGAGGACCTCAAACTCCCCCAAAGCCCACCAAAAGAACCTTTCAGAGGAGCTGTCATCTCCCATAGCTTGTCCAGTGAAGCTGTAGGATCCATCCCACCCCTCCTCCTTCTCTTCTCTGGCTGTGTAGCAGAAGGGCAGAAGGGAGGACAAGACCGCAGAGATAAATGCCTGCACAGAGTGCTGGGACAGCTCAGTGTCAGTGGCAGCAAGTAGAAGAAGGGAGCACTCAGAGCAGGGTTCTCCCAGCCCCTAACCTTGCTGAGAGCCAGCACCCAGGATTTATGGAAGAAAATCTTGGAAGTGACCTCTGATCCACTCCAGCACCAAGCGCGGACTCAGATGGCATTACAGCTTGATGTACAGCCAGCGGGTCTGCCGGGCAGTCTCCTGTGAGCGATGGCTTGCGATATTTCTGGAGTTTATACCTAGCTCTCCAGCTCGATGGGCTTTCTGGGTATGATTTGTGCCCTGTGTAGCTCTATAAATATTGAGCTCAGAGAATTATATATGGCGACAGCCCTACAGCACTCCCGGTGATATATCCCCGCGTTTGTGGTTGTAGGCGAATAATTTTAGTTTGAGTGGTGTGGCAATGAGAACAAGGAGGAGGTAAAATAAAAGGGTAATTCGAGTCCAAGTGAATGGCAGGGAGCATGCGTGAGGCTTCAAAGCCTCTCCCACCAATCACTCAGGGAATTGACAGCCAGGATAATTTCCCAAATTAGTTACCTTATCCCTGAGTGCTGCTGTCTGCAAAATTAAGATAACTCTCCGCTTTGCTGAAAGGATATGTTACAGCAGGGCAAGGAAAGAGCAGGGGACAAGGCTGGTGCTGCAGGGACAGGGTCAGACCCCCCCTTGCTGGGGCATTCCTCAGGTTGGAGCATGGGGAGAACCTTGGCTATTACCACCAGACTCTTATCACTCAATTCTCTGGAAAGCTGCATCAGAACTGTCCTGGGAAATCCTCATGACAAGTAGCTTTCAGGCCACCATGTAATGTGGGGAGAAAGGCTTTTTTTCTGCTGTAAATCCGGGTATTGCTTAACTGATTTGGGATTGCTGCAGTCCAAGTGTTGCTTCCTCACCCATATATCCCACAGCATTCCCTCCCTCTGGCCTGGAGATGGGCAAAGAGGGCTTAGATCTGTGCAGCCACTTATCTCATTCAGGCAGATACCACCAGGACCTCAGAACAAGCTCCTTAATGGGATGTAGATGTGGCCAGATACCCAACTCCACAAAAAAATTGAGGCCAGCTTTCATGCTATGTCCCATTTGCTGTGATGCTTCAAGATGTTCAGGTGCTTGTGTCCATGCCAGCCTGGCCATGCAGGTGGGTTCTCTACACCAGGCTGACAGGTTCAGAAAACCCACCGTAAACCAGCAAAATTAATAATTTTCACCTTGGTGTCAGAGCTTCCATGGGAAGGGCCCATCCCTCAGCCCCACACTGCCCCACTGCAGGTGACAGGGAGTGCTAGGGTGACCGAGCTATGTGTCCCTAGATGGGAAGACTGAGGTATTAAGTTTTAATTGTGAAATAGGTAAGTGAAAAACCACCTGAGTAATGGGATTACAAGAGAGGGAAAAGGATATATGCACCCAGTCTGCTAACACACTTTCCTACAACAACCAGTCTGCGTCGATGTGTCTCAGGGTGCCCATTCCAGTGCAAATGCTTTAATGGGCCCATTATACTTACATTTCTGTTACTGTACTGTTGCAGACCTGGACTACCCATGGTTCTCAAAAATTCAGTTTGCTAGTCCAGTGTCAATGAATAACTGCAGCAATAGACTAATGCAAAGGAGCTGGGTCTTGTCCTCCCCTGGGAAAACCACATGTTCAGCTCCCTTGTAACCACCTAAGGGCAAAGTCATGGTCCTGTCAGAGTGTTGGCTGAGCAAGCAACAGGCCAGGAGCAGGAGAGACCATTTACAAGAAGCTGGAGTGGCTGGCTCTGATTTTGTAAAGAGATGAAAGGTCAGCAGAAGGCAATAACCCTTCTTGGTGGCTTTGTATCAGGACATACTGCAGATGTTTGCAATCACAGCTATGAGAATTGATCTGATTCCTTCCTCCAGAAATTTCCATGGAAACTTCCTCCTACTTCTATGGAAAGCTGTTGCTTTAACCTTGAAAAGACACAAAAGGCTCAATGAGTTCAGGATTTGACACGAAGCAATTTGGGGTTAAAGTTGCCACTTCTAACATGATAGAAGCCTTGTAGGGCTGGAATTTATGTTTAGGTTATCTATACAGGGCCCCTTTAGCCAAATATTGATATCCCTCTAGGAGATTTGCTACAAGTCAAGAAGGAGGAGTCTGAAGCACAAACTAAGGGTCAAAAATGTTCCTGGGAGATACAGTAGGTCAGATGAATAGTTAGAATTATCTGTTGTGGCTACAAAACATATTCATCTCTCAATCACATGAGTCACTGGAACATTCCATACTCCTTCCTCTGTTTCTGGATGACTTCCCCATCTGGACAGACCTAGCAAAGCCTGGCTCCAAGCCATGTAGTTCTGGAAGATGAGACCTGCACGCCAAAGCCAGTGTCCTAGCATAGATTAAGAACCCACAGTTTCTTGATTGTAGCCCTGAACATTTCCTTGCAGTCTTGCTGTCTGCTTTGGTGGAGTGACTCAATCCTACTGCAGGGGTGATGTTTCCTGGGCCGGCACACGAGGGCTCTCCCATGAGCTGCAGCAGCCAGCAGGGGACCAGAGAGCCACTGGCCTTTGCACCAGCATCCTGTGGAGGAGGTTGTCCTGCTGCTGCTGTTGGAGCCAGCTCAGCTCCATGATTCCATGGCCTGTTGCAGGACGTGGTTAGACAAAGGCATTCTGCAGACAGCACCATCTCACCCATCCTCCTGGCTCCCCACTTGGTAGTGCCCATCTCTTCCCTTGTATCAGCTAGAGAGGCTGATCTCCCCTGATAAAGGCCATCTCTTTAGTCTGTTCTGTGTCATGAACAGCCTGATTCTTTAAATGCTGAGGCCTCTCTCTTGCACCTCCCATCTGTACTGGTGGTATTTTTCACCAAGAAATAAGGCTGGCTGCTGCTGAGCTGCCGCTGCCCCCCCTTCGTCTTCCAACTGCACTGATAATTCCTGTGAGACTTCATTTTACCCTTACCTGAAGCAGCCAAATACACCTGTGAGGAGAAATTAGCTGCTTCAGTGACACAGCTCAGTTGCTTAGGAGATTCCCAGTGCCTCCAGGACAAGAAATAAATGAGGCAGCTCACTCAACAAGTGTCTTCCCCAAGGAGCATGGCTCAGTGCTCTGCGCCCCAGCAACCCCACCAGAACTGACGACTGTGCCAGGCAGGGTTCATCAGGGTTTTGTCCCACAGTGTTAATGCTTTCTCCTCACTGCAGGAAACAAGGCACTACAGCAGGCTGGCTGTGCATTCACCTTCCCTCTTTCCTACCAAACTCAAGCTGTTTCTGACTCTTCCCAGCTTTTCTACTTTGTACATCAGTGAGCAGTTTCAGCATCAGCCCAAATGTCTGGCCCAGCCATGGCTGGGGTAGGGGGTAGAAAAGGAGTCTGGCTCCCTGCATGCTCACCTAGACTCCAAAACAGCCTTTTTATCCCCAGCACTGGCAGGTCTCTGTTGGACAGAGAGAGAAGGGTCACCTGTGAGGACCCATCCAGGACATCTGCCACTTAAGTGCTGGCCAGTGTGAAGCCCACCTTCAGATCCCCATCCCAGTCTGGCAGGGCCTGCTGTCAGCTCTCCTCTGCCCCAGGGAAATCCTGTTTGGGACAGGGCCATGAAAAGAACACAGGCAGGGAGGACAAAAGTCAGCCTGACCTTGAGGAGGGCCAAGAGAGTGGCCAAGACTGGACCAGAGAGGACAAACACTCTTGGCAAAGAAGAGAAAGTTCACAGCTGGTAAACCATCCAGAGAATGTTTATCCCAAATTTCAACACATCTTTTTAGATCATTTTGGCCTCTGCCCTCTGGGCACCATTTCAGTAGTAAATGCTCTGTGGAATAAATGCCAAGTGCTGGTGAAACACAAATAATCCCTTCTCATAGAGAATTACTTTTCTGGTGAATACTGCACTATAAATGCAGCTTTAAAAAGCAATAACTTGTTAAACTGACACACACAGACACACAGGCAGACCCCATTAAAGTCATTTGATGCAAGCCAGGAAAAAGTGTCTCTAAATCACATAATTATTTTAAGAGACAAATGCATTTACTTAAACTGGTTCAAATCACCTTTGGGGAGGGAGGAGAGAAGGCTTGTGTCTGCACCATTAAGTGCTTTGATTTCCTGCAGCTCGCCCCAGACTCTTGTTTTAATAGCATTAAACATATTAATATGTGATAATAAAATACAGGTGGTTTCCTTGAGCTTTATTGACTTTGTCACAAAGACAAAAATCATTGCTTTCTTATCTATCTGCTTGAGTGTTTCATGGATTTATATTTTTTCTTTTGATGAATGCAAGCAGCCTCTTGGCTGTCCTAGAGAGCTGTTGCAGCCACCTGTTTTGATCAAAGCTCATCCCTCTGCTTAAAAATGTCAGCTGCTTGTTGTCAGTATTTACTGCACTCCATGAGCCAGGAGGTAGGGGTGTGTATCCAGGAGAGGGATGGAGCCAGATCCCTTTCTCAGAGGGTTGAGGGCCTCAGCTGCCTGTTCTCAGTGTGTCTGCAGCCCCCAGCAGCAGCCCTGCACACATCACACACCCCATCCTGGCAATGCCCAGGGCACCCAAACATCCTGCAATTTACCCAGCACATGAAACATCAGCATATGGGATATCCTATGGAAAGTCTCACTTCCTAATCCCAGTGGGGAATACTAAATAGAGGGGAGTCCATCCCTTGGATTTCTCAGGGCTGGCTTTTTTCAAGAAAAAAAGAGTGTAGCTGTGGTGCTCCAGGACACGGTTTAGTGGAGGACCTGGCGCTGTTAGGTTAGCGGCTGGACTGCATGATACGTGGGGTCTTTTCCAGCCTAAATTATTCTGGCTCTATGTCCCCTTCAGAGGCAGGCTGTGTCTCCAAGGACGCTCTCGGGGCTGGGCTTGGCTACCTTTCATCCTGAGCACCCAGTGCTCCCAGTCTGAGCCATTCTCTGGTTTGCCTGGCGCTCGGCTGCCCGTGCTCAGCCGTCCGCAGCGCCTCGGGCGGGGCACGGGCGTGTGGCCGCTGCCGGCAGGGACGAGCCGAGCGCTCGCCAGGCTCTCCCTGACCCCTAGATGGAGCTCGGTGCCCGCCGATCGCTGCCGGGGCGGGCAGCGATGTCCCCGGCAGCTTCTCTCCGAGCGGTACAGGGCCGAGGAGAGGGGCAGGGTGTCCAACCCAATCCTGCTTGTCTAAATCCCCGCCGGTGCTGACCCCTGGCCTGAGAGGTTGTCACCGGGACAAGTGTTTCACGTCCTGCTGTTCTGGCCAGCTCTGCGGGTCACCGTTCACCGGGGTCACCTGTGAAGGGGCAGTGCCACAAATTTTGGGAGAAACACCCATAGCTTTGGCCCCTGTGTGTGTCAGGACACTTGTGGTAAGGGTTATCTTGACCTAGACCCCATCCTGGGGGAAACCAGACAGCCAAATGTCCCTCTCCGTCTGCTGCAGAGAGGTTTGAGGTTCTCTGGCTCCCATCCAGGACCTTAAAATAATGGCAAATTAAGGGAGGTTCCTGAGACTGAAGGGAGGGACAGGACACAAGGAAGGAAAAAAGGGCCATGGGGTAGGTTCCACACAAGGCAATATCTCTAGAAGTGCCAAGCAATACTCACCCTGTCCCATCTCTTGTGTGAGGGGGTCTCCACTCCTATCCCACCATAGCCAGTTTGGGCCAAGCCATCACCAACAGCTGGGGTTTTGTCCAGGAAGGGGAATGAGGCTGGAGTTCTCTCCGGCAATCCCACTTGTTGGCAGGGAGAGGAGATAAATTGACTCCTGGGACACAGGAGATGTTCAGCAACAGTTCCTCACTCCTCACTTCTTTTGGCAGTGTCTGTGGCCACAATGTCCCTTAGGAAATCCTTTCCTCTGGGTAACATCACAAGTGTGTCTCTGCCTGTCTCTGTGCCTTCCCTGCCAGGGCTATGGTGTTTCCTCAGGGACTGGCACACACATCTACATCCTGGGGTCCCAGCAGGGCACCTGCATTCCCTCACCTGACTGCCAAAAGTCTGGCTTCTGCCTGTGGTGTGTGAGATGGCTCTGCTTTGAGATCCTCAGATCTTCAAAGGACCAAGTCTGGAGGGAGAGTGCATGGGAAGAGTGGTGGGTACACCAACAGAAGTCTGGTGCCTTGCTCCACAGAGAGAATATTCTGCTCTGCATCCCACCTCCTGCCTCTGGATGGGGTGGTATGAGCCACAGCAAAGGCAGGTTTCAGACCTGTCATAACAACAGATAAGGTTACAACATTTGTTGTCACTCCATCCCAAAGTGAAAGCTGGACCTTTTCAAGCATTTCTGTGTGAATGGGGGTGAGTGGGAAATGCCCCTGCCACAGCTCCCTCACTTTCCCCTGCAAGTGGCTACCTCAGTGGACAAGGTGCGTGGGACACATCCCTCTGTGGTTGCAGGTGTCCCTCCAAAGGCAGTGGAGCACAGCCCAACAGTGCTGTAAACGTGTATAAAACTTTCTGGAGCTTAATCCTGGAAGGAAGGAAGTGGTCTGGGTACAGCCCAGCAGTTACCACCATGCTCCACAACTGTGTCACCGTGGGATGCCATAGGACTGACATTTCAGCAGCAGTCCTGTGGTGTGATATCTCCAGACCCTGCAAGACATTCCAGTGTATGCCACTGGTGCAGGGCCAGGCAAGCTGGGTACAGCCCTTGCTTGAGAACAACCCTCTTCTGCCCAAGCCAGGCTTCCACTGGGGCCACTGCTCACCCTCAAACCCCACTGGTCTACGGACTTGGTGCCTTTTCTCTGCAGTTCTCAATATGGCACCCTTGTGGGATGCTCCCCAGGACCTGCTGGCCTTTACCCTCTCCTCCCCCAGCCCGACCTCAGAGGACACCCCCACTTCTTCCCCAGGCTCTCCTGTGAAAACAGCCAGATCAGCTGGGAGAGGGAAAGCACACAGAGGTCTGGCCAGAACTCAGTGTACTTGTGATCACTTCCTCACCATGACCCTGAGCAAGCCCCATCCCCACCTGTACCTCTTTCTTCCCCTTTCTCACATGGAGAGATCTGGGATCAAGCCCTGCCTTTCAGCACATTTATATCAAACACACCTGATAGCCCAGGCTCAATCAAACCCACATTCAACACTAGCAAACTAGACACATTCTAGATGAATAACTAGGAAGAGTCTGGTGAACCCTGACACGTGCCCAAAACCTCACAACAGCAGGTAAAAATTGCTAAAGATAATGACTTCCCAAAAATTTCCTCTGGCTGAGACAGGGAAGACCCTGGGAAACAAAGCTTTTCTCCATGTTTTCATCTATCCCCATCTTAGTACCACTTCCTAACTGTAGTTAAAAAAAGTATATATTGATTGATATTTTTTAATCACTGCTTTGTTATTTTTAGACAGTTGCAGTCTAGGAAAGACAGACAATTAACCGCAGCGCTCAGACCAGCAGGTTCACATTCTTTACAGGCAACAAGAGAACGAGTTTTCTCAGGCTTCACTCCTTCCTGCTCAAAAACCAGAACACGGGCTTCTCATTTCTGCTCATTTTATTTTTGTCTCGAAAGCAGAAGGGCAGAGAATGGCTGAGCTGAGGGTAAGTACTGAACTTCCAGCCCCAGGGAAGCGCAGGGCAGGGGATTCCAGATCTCTGCAACACAGGATTGCACACAGAGGTTTGGCTGGAGGCTGATGTGTGACCTGGACTTACAGAGCTGAAAGCTGCTCAGGCCAGCCCTGTGCTTACCACAGCCAGCTGCAACAACAACAACAAAAAAAGCAAACCCAAACAAAAATAGAAGGAAGCCAAAATTGTTTTCTACATTCAGAAAAATCAAGATTATTCTGATGCAGCCAGAAAAAAAGCCCTAAGCAATTTTAATATAGTTTTAGGTGTGACTTGAATGAATGTATAGAATTAATTTAAAACTATCAGTAGCAAAGAGTTGTTGATTAATGGAAAGGAGTGGGGGAAAAAACCTCTGTACTAATCTTGGATAAGTGCTGACCCGTCAAATAAATTTCCTAGTGTAACAGAGACAATGACAATAATTTAAGGAATATCAAAATCACAGTTAGCTGCAGAGATGAAAGATCTGAAAAAAACAATCTGGTTTGACTCCAACAAAAGTTTGTTCTAATAATCTATAGCTTTGTGTGGGTTTTTTTTCCTTCCCTTAATATTTGTTTTAAAAAACTACCTTTTTTCCTCAAATTTAAGACCTCATTTAGAAATTTTTCAGCCAGGATAATTTAATCATTCCAAATGTTATTTCACAAACGTTTTTAAACAAGTGGCCATCAAAGCTGACCGCTGCACAAAGAAATCAGTGTCACTCAGCCAGTCTGCTTCTGGCAAGGAAAAATAAAGGTTAATTCAAAAAGTTCCAGCTGTCCCAGAACCCCAGAGAGGAATGGCTTTTTACTGTAACCCAAACAGTTTTCAGCAAAGCCATTTTCAGTTTTGTCAGTAAATTGGTTTGGGATTTTACCCCATCCAGCTCCGAGTGTCTGCGAGCTGGCCTTGGCGGCGAGGAGGGGCCGCCTCCGCAGGGATGGGCTCCTGCTGCTGCCGTGCTGAGGCAGCAGCCCCGGCTTTAAGCTTCTTTTTTAGTGTTTTGGTTAATCAGGAGCACGCTGAAAAACACCAATCATCAGTCTCAGTGTGATAATGAAAATGATCTTGCATATGGGTGTTTGTGGCGTCAGTGCCTCCTTTCATTATCAATTAGACAAACCACATTAGAGGACACGTTCATTCGCCTCAGTCTTTCTCCAGCAAATGCCACATACAGGTGACTCTCACTGCTGCTGCTGCAGCAGAAATAACTTAAAATTTGTAACAAATGCCCCATAGATGGGGTAATGCAGCCCAAGGAAAACTGCATGTGGGACTCATGTAGAAAGTGGGGGGTGCGTGTACTGCAGGGATCAAATGGGCTGGTCCATGCCAAGCACAACTGCAGGCTCTGTTCAAAGTGGAAGGCTCCAGCAAAGACCCTTCAGCCTTTTCCTGGGCCATGCCTCAGCAGAGAAAAATCAACTGATCCTTGTTTGGATGACTCATGCACTCAACTAATTGGCTAAATGGGGCCCAGACCTCTGGTTCCCTCCTGCCCTCATATCTTGCTGAGCTGGGACCAAACCCAGACAACCACAGCCCATTCCATAGGGCTTTGTCTCCTCCAGCTCCACACAGATGTTTAATACTCCAGCTGCTCATGCAAAAGACAGTGTTTTCCCCCGTTCCAGAACTTGCCTTCAAAAGCTCAGCACATCCAATCCAAATGAATGATAGCTCTCGGGCCCTGGCAGTGTTGTGGGTGAGAGAGATGAGCACAAAGACAGTGTGGTCCCCTGAGCCCTCAGCTTCAGGCATCTCACAGGCTTTTCCCTCCAGACCAAAGTCGCTCTACCTTGCTCTGTATTTCCTAGATACAGGCAAACAGTAGTAAAACAGTTCTCCCTGACTCCCATTTCATATTTGGGATTTGGTTTATTTTGAGAGCGAAGGAATGGGGAAATGACTTTCAAGGCATCTTAATGCAATTTTATTCCTGCTCCCAAATAAGTATAATACAAAAAATTAAATCAGCCTTCAATGTGATATGGATGGCCCCAGGATACAGCTGAGGTGATGTCAGTCTACAAAACATAACATTATGTGTCATTGTTTCATGTCATTACTTATTGATTTAATTCCATCATATTTCAGACAACTTTTATTGTCTAGGTACAAATCATCATATTAATAACTGGAAGCACATATGCAGATATCAAAAACACCTTCTGCCACTAAACCAATTTTTAAAATGAATCCAAGAGAAGCATTTTAAGAGAAAACTCCTCCAGAAGCAGTTTTTCCAGGGACAAGAAAGACCGGGCAACTGTTTTTCTGGTTTCAATGTAACATACATTCTTATTCCATACTGAGATTCCTTTTTCACTTTTTTGGTCTTTTTTTCTTTTGTTTTTATTTCTTTACAGGAAAGATTGATGGGAAAAGGGGGAGTTCCATCAGTTTTGAAAACAAGGTGTAGTTAAATATTCTATCTAAACATATTCCCTTGAATGTGCATTATCATATGCTCACTGGGGAACATTTTGGATTATGAACTGAATAAAGTGTATATTATAAAATGGCCATCTTAGCATTAAATTTTACAATATCGATGTGTCATAATAAAATAGAAAACTATTATTATTATTATTAAAAACAAAAATACACTGCAATAAACTCTAAACTATTTTGTACACAGCAGTGTGTCCTGAAGGAGTTTAAATTTGTAGACAAAGTTGGATGCGTGTTAAATAAGAAGCTTAATCAGAATCAAAAAATCTGACTGTAGTATGGTACAGAATTCAAACAAAAAACTTCCCTGAAATTTATGTTGGAAAAAAATACAAATTATTTTTTTTGGTACTTTTCTGGCAGTAATCAACATCTTTTAAAGATATTTCCAAGAATGCATGTTCTCCCAGTTTCATGTTTCCCTGTGTTTTATCCTTTTTTTTCCTTTTTCTGCCTTCTTTTCTCTCCATTGCTGCAGATGTTTCTCTGTGTTCTTGTACACATTGGACTGCAGAATGGGAAAATCGCACAGCACCATAAATTCTCAGCCCAGTCCTATGATAGCAGATTTTGGATGAAGCAGGCTATTCATATGCTCCCTTAACAAGCTCCCCAACAACACTGCACCCAGAGGACCCAGCCTCCCGGAGCACTGGCACCCACCAGGTCTCAAAGGCTTGGGCTCTTTTGTTGCACATGTCCCACAGGCAGCCTGGACCCCCAGTGCTCGTGGCTGCCTGCCCTTTTCAGTCATATCCTCCAACATCCTTTACTCAGTAATTCCCAGTGCTGGAAGGAAACACCAGGCTGAAGCCAGCCATAGGGCTGGGAGTCTCCCCCAAGGAAGCTGATACGAGTTTTCCCACTGGTTTGATTTTCCTCTGAGAAAGGCTTGCCAAGCTGGGGACAATGTCCCAGCAAGGGACTGCAGCAAGGCTGAGTACAAATGGAAAACAGTGTCCCCCGAATAATCCCCTGCGAGACTGACTCTAAAATGTACTCTTGTACTTTTCTTTATATTCAAATTCCCCTTTCCGTGTTCAGTTTCAGACACGAATATCTGTAGATCTGCCTCAGCCCAGGTGAGACCTCATTCCAAGGTCTTATTCAATAAATTATTCCACATGAATTTAAGGCTAAGCCCCTGCATAGTCCCTGCCACCCCCAGTAAGACCCCCAGAAAGGCTTCAATTTAAGCAAATGCTAAATGCACTGCTGGGTTGAGCCTGAAAATATTTATAGGACCAGGGATTAAAACACAGCATATTACATCTGGAGCTTCCAAAGTCAAGTGGACCTGAGCAAAGTCAAATGGAAATATTAACTCTATTTTCATTTTAAAAAAAAAACAGCACAGGCTTCAGCAATAGTTGTGATATGCTGTCTCCTCTTGGGGAACTAATAGACAGGGAACAGCAAGGCTTTAAATGATTTATTCAGTACCCTGGAGATTTTTTTATTTTCTTTTTCATTTCCACATAAATTACACAAGCACTTTATAAAATGAATACACATAAAACACCTTGTAAGTGCATAACTTAAAAAAAAGAAAAAGAAAACAACAAGAAAAAACAAACAAACAAATACCTTTAAAAATCTCACTGAAAATAGGTTTTCTGGTTGTTTGTACTAACTGCTTAAATTGGCAGTGCTGTTTTAGATTATAAGTAACTGGAAAATATATACTGTTTATATATATATATCTATATATTCCTGGCATTTGCTAGAAGTGCTTTGTTTAATTGTGTCTCATCTCTCAGTACAATTAAAAGAACAACTAACTTAAACAGCTGAGAGTGAAATCGATTTTTTGCTGTCAGGAACTGCCTTCTAATGGGAAACTGATAAAATAAAACATTGGACAACATTTTGCAAATTATATGGAAATATTCCATGGAAAGAAACTGCATTACCCCCACAAACTGCCACCTAGGTCTTCTTGTTATTAAAATACTCGCTGATGGGCACAGAGTCCATGGCAGCCAGGGACTGTTTGGGCCCTTCATACAATTGAGATATCATATTTACCGTCCTCAGGAGTCTGTCAGATCCTTCTCTTGTTCCCCCTTCACAAGAAAAAATTAATGAAAAAGGGGAGGAGAGACAGCGAGGTGAGATCTGAAGGGTTCCCATCTGGCACAAGCAGAAATTGCTGCTGTTTCCTCCATTTGTTGCATCCCTGAACATCTCCGATGCGGACAACCCAAGAAGGCTCACAGCAGAGACGTGCTTCCCAGGGAGCCTCCTCCTTTTTTTCCAAGCCATCAGTTCAAAACATATATATATATGCATATATATATATAGGTGTATTTATATATATATGCATATATATTTATATATGGATATATAAGAGTGTACACAGACTTTGCACTGCCGCCAGTAGAATCGTAAGGAAGTTTTCCTCTCCCCCAGCTGGATGAACACCAGCGGCTGTGTCTGTCAGAGCTGGGTTTTTGTCTGGCAGCGCGTCAGCAAGTTCAGGGTCGACACTGGAGACTTTCAAGAGAACAAAGAGGTTGGGGGGAGGTGAGACAGCATTGCTGCTCCAGCAACTCCATGGCTGCGGAGAGTTTTTGGGGTGGCTTTCCTTCTTATTGTTCCTTGTGGAGGGTTTCCCCAGCTGGATACATAGGATGCAGGCGGCCAGAGGATCAGGGGGTTCCAGCCCTCCTCGGGGAGAAACAAAGTTGCTACATGTCCCACCAAGGATGCCTCGTGTCCCCCTGGGGACAGCCTTGCCAGTAGATGGTGTAGGTGCCACCAGTGGGTGCCAGACTTATTCACAAGCAGAGGCGACAGTTGTGACACTGGTGATCTTGGTGGAGTCATCAGACCAAGGCTGGAGATTCTGGAGGGCGAAGAGAGAGGAGTTGTGGACACAGATTGGGTCGGCTTGGATGGGCTGGTTGATGGTTTTTTGGAAGGCTTCCTGCTGCAGTTGCATGAGGATGCGGTTTGCTTGCTGCCGCTCAGCCTCCCGCTCCTCCGCTGTTTGCCTCCTAGGAGAGAGGGAGCCATTAGGGGGGCTGGGGGAAGCACAGGAAGGGTACATCCAGAGAGATTGAGTTGTGCTGGGTGCTCATAATGTGGGAGGGCAGGGGTAGGAAAAGAGGGTGCCTTGCCATGGCATAGTCCCACATCCCCTACACAAATGGCCAGTAAATCCCATAATCTGGTAACTGGGTCTGTCTGTCTTACTGGCCTCGGTAAAAACTGCTCTGATCAAAGACAGCTGGGAGCAGCCCACAGCTCTGGATTACTCTCTGCCCACAGGAAAAAAAAGAAACAAGCAGAGACAAAACACCCAAAGTGTCACACAACAGCATTGCAAAAGCTGAGATCCCCTGAAAACATGCTCTGGTCTGACAGCAAGAGCCGAGCATGCAAAGCCTGAAGGAAGAGGCATGGAGCAGGATGGGGTGAGACAGTGACTGGCAGTGTCACACAGCTGAGAGATGGGCAGTGTCACCCTCGACATCCCCTTCCAGCATCCACGTTTGCCATCTTGTCTGCCACACTGCAGTGATCAGCTGTTGAGAGCTTGGATGAAGGCAAAAACATTCCCATGGCAGGCAGCAAAATTTCAGCTAAACACTAGAAACACATTTTTTAGCAGTAAGAAAAATCAAAGTACAGATTATACTATCTGGAAAGGGTGAATGACAATGTTTTTCAGAACGGTTTGGACATACATCTGACTGGTATGACACCATCAGAGGTGATCCCCAAGGAGAGGGTGCTAGTGGGTCAGAAGGGGTTCTTTCCAGTGTTGGTTGGGCCCTGGCTCTGGGCTGCCTGGGAGCAGATAATGGGATAGCCTGAATCCTCTTATATCCACAATGGAAACGCCACTCCTGCTTGCTTGGATAGCAGGTCAGTCTAAAGTCAGCAGCTTGCGCTCACCTCTACTTCATCTGGCACTTGTATTGATGCTGCTGGGAAAACCTAGGAGCAACTCCCAGTGCTGGTCCCAGCGTGATTCCCAAAGCATCCTCTCCCTCCCTCAGACCCCCAGGCTCAGCTGACATACTCTCAGCAGCTTCAGTGGACCACAGACACAGGAAATGGCAGCTTTTTAATTTGGCAGCTCAGGGGGATGTGAGATGTCTCATCCTCTTTGGCCATGGGAATTGGAAGTGGCAGCTCTGATCTCCACAGTGACATCTCGGAGCACAGGACAGAGGGTCCCTGGCTCCCAGTGTGGAAGCAGGGTGAGGCTTGGAGGCTAGCAATGGGCCTCTGGGCACCCAAGCCTCTGGACATGCAGCCAGTGTTCCCTCCTGGGAGCAGGTAGTTCAGGGCTCAGTCCCTGCTCTAATCACTGTGTCATCATCTCACATAAGACATCCTGGGAAGAGCAGGCTCAGAGCTGCACCAGCCTGGGGAGTAGCTCAGTCCCTGCCTCAATGAATATTTAATGACTCCCTGCACAATGAGGAGATGCTCCAGGAGGAGGGAGGGAGCTCCAAGTCCAGGATGATCAGGAGCACCATGGCTGCGAGAACTTTGCTCTCAAGTATCTCCCTGCTGCAAGCAGCTGGTCTAGTCATGGTTTCACACCTGCCTGGAAAGAGCTGTGTCTAAAACAAGAACCCAAATCTGAGGAGGGGATCACACAGCCACCTCACTCCAGTGGAGACAACCAGGCAAGGGGCAGGGGCAAGACTCTTCCCCCCAATCTGTGTTCAAGCAGTCAAATTGCTCAGAAGGCTCATAACAACTCTCTTTTCTTGCATACTTCCCACTGCCTTATTCAGGCCAAGTCTGCATCAGCTCCTTCCAGCTCCCAGTGCTCCAGGAACCACTCAGAGTCCACTGCCCAGTGCAGGGGCTTGAGGCAGCAAGATGGGTGTGCTGCCAGCCAGGGGTATGCACATGTCCATCGCAACACCCAGCAGGCACAGACGCATACAAGCAGAACTTACAAGCCTGTGTCCCTCTGGCTCAGGCCAGAGATTCTCCCATGTCTAATATTACAGCTGAGGTCTGGCTGCAGCCTTTCCCTTAGGCAGAAGCAGGATTTTGTTTCTCTTTACCCAGCTATTTTTTGTAAAACACGTGAATAGGTTTGTATCCTCTGCACCTCTGCCAAAAGAGGCTGAATTTAGCCAACAGACGCAAAGAGTATTGACAGATGGATTTGCTTCACTTCCTTAGGAAACCTGGTTAGAAGACACAGCTGACCCCGTTTTGCAGGCCACAGCAGGACTGTTCCTCCCCCAGGATTCTGTTTCTGGCCAACAGAGATCACTCCAGCTAGAGACTTCCTAACAGTTGGAGAATTGCACTACTATGAATTCTCTAGGGGAGAACTCACTGGGGTTGAGGATTCACACACCCCCTTGGTTTCAAGTTCCTTAACTCCCATTTCTTACCCAACTTCAGTATATTCAGGCAATCTCTGTCCTATTAAACCTTGGGATGACTCTGGGGAAGCCCTTTCCTCCCACTTTAAAGCTGCCTGTCTGCCTGCTCGCCCTCCAACCCCCAGTGCTCGGCACCCAGCAGCTCGGTACCCATCTTCTCTGCTCTGTGAGGGAGCTCCCCCTTGCCCATCACTTTCCACCCCCGCGGGAGGCCGGTCCCCAGCCCAAGGGTAGAGGATGTTCTCAGGGCTGGGGCGCTTCCCTCGGTGCAGCTTAGGAGGGGCAGGGTCACTGCGATGGAGCCCTGGAGGCTCCGTGAGAGCCCAGCTTTCTCTTCCTCTCCGGCTTCACCGACACCCCCGGCAGCAGAACAAAAAGAAACCTTTTGGGCAAGGAGGAGCCGCGAACCCCGCGGGGACAGAAATCTCCGCTTTGTGCAGAGCCCGGTACTCCGACAGCGCCGGCCGAGGGCTCCCACACACTGCTGCGAACTGCGGGAGCCTCCGCACCCTCTGCTGACACTGACTGCACACGCGTGTGGATACACACATCCACCCGCGTGGATTATACCCGCACACGTTTCTGCACGCAGGTCCGGTGTGCACACACCATGGAATGCACGCACATGGCCCGCGCCACAGCACACTCGCGGGGCTGTGTTTTGCGCTCACACAAACACACACACGAACACACTCGCACACACACACACACACACACACAAACACAAACACACTACCTGCGGGCACACTTCACACTCACCGTGCAGTTCCACACGCGTGCCCTGCTTGCACACACACCCGCAGGTGTGCACACACACAAGCACACAGAACTGGCCACGCACACGGTCATGTTCACACACACACGGGGCTTGCACACCTCTTCGCTGCCATCAATGCTCCTGGCAGAGCTGCTGGCGGCCAGTTCTGTCCCCACCCCAGTCCGCCGAGATCCCCGGTCCCTCACCTCCACTTGGTGCGCCGGTTCTGGAACCAGGTCTTCACCTGGGCGTCCGTCATTTTGAGGGCCTTGGCCAGGGCAGCGCGCTCGGCCGAGGCCAGGTATTTCTGCCGATGGAAGCGCTTCTCCAGCTCGCAAATCTGCAGGCGGGTGAAGGAGGTGCGCGGCTTCTTCTTCTTGGGGGGCGTGCGGTTCTGGTAGGGGTGACCTATACGGCGTGTTACAGTGAAGGGTGAGAGGGCCACTGGGGGGGACACGGGAGGAGGGGGGATGAGAGGCAAAGAAGCAAGCAGCGACACATCAGCAGAGGGGCTCCGGCTCGCGGCCGCTGGACTGGGGACCATCCCCCCACCGCTCCGAAGCCGCGGCTTCCCCGCCGACACCCACGCACGAGCTGCCAAAACTCGGCGGCGGCACCGCGGACCGGCAAGGCCCGGCGGCCTCTCCTGGGCGCTGCGGGCACCCGCCGGGCACCGCTCCATTCTGGCAGAGGGGAAGGTGACCCCTTGCCCGGCCAAGTGCCTGCCGGGGAATGGGGGGGTCAGCAGTGGCAGCCGATCCTGGTGCCGGGCCGGGGCTCCGCGCTCCGTGCCAAGTGGGATCGGGATAATTTCGTTTAGGCGCGGCGGTAACCCCATCGGCCCCGGCCCCAGTGCCTCCTACACGGGAAGTAAAGTCCCGGACTGGAAACCGGAGTTGCGATTTGTTGTTCTGTTTGTTTGGATTTTTTTGTTTTGTTTTAAATATATATGGTTTTGTTTGGGTTTTGTTTTTTTTCCAGCCCCACAAAAAAATAATTAGTGAAAAGTCACATTGTGTCTAAGCCAGGAACAAATTGAGCGAAATCCAGTCAGGTGCTTGCCAGGGGAACAGCCCCGGTCGTCCACCCTCGGCCGTTCCCGAACCCAGCACCATCGGTCCGAAATTAAACGGGAACTTTCAAATATCGGGCCTCGGTTTCCGCCCTCGGGAAGAGGCGCTGATTTTTTCCCCGTCGTAATTTCGTTCATTTTGTTTGTTTGTTTGCATCTTTTTTATTTATTTCTTTTCGTTGTTCGAGTTTTTGCTTTGTTAGTGCCGAAAGACGAGCCCGGCTACACCTGGAAACGGTGGCGAGGCCGGGAAGCGGCTCTAGCCCGGCCCCCGCTCTGCTCGGGTCTGCAAAAAGTCCCTTTTGGTGGGGAAAAAGGCTGAGCCTAAACCCGCAGCCGGGGAAAGACAGCCCGGTTAAGGACGGCAACGGGACGGCCTTCCCGGGCAGGCCAGGGCCGGGGCCGCCTGTTTGCCTTCCCGCCGGCCGGGCCGTGCTTCCCAAATAACTCTCGGTTTTGAAAGAAAGTTTCCCCGGGTGTTGGCTCGGGCGGCAGGGATTGGGCAGCCGTGCCGGGGGCTGGAAGGAGGTCGTGTACGGAGTTTACCATCCCTTTTCCTCCTTGCCCGCCTTTGCCGACCCGTATCGCGGGGAAAAATATTATGTAAAAACCTACAGCAAACTAGTTATAAATAACTTAAAAGGAACGAAAACAACAACAAATAAATCCTCCACATATACAATCAAAACAACCAAAATATCAAAACAAACAAACAAAAGGAAACATAACTCATTTAGGGGAGGACTGAATATGCCTCATTTCCCACCCCGTCTTGCTTCTGGCCTCCTCCCGAACCAGCTTCCCAGGACCATCCCGGCTGCTTTCTCCATCTGACCGGAGAGATCTCCGGCTGGATCCTGCCTGCCTCTGTGGGCACCGGCTGCTGCGCAGAGGCCGGGCGGCGGGGAAGGAAGCGGGGCAGCGGGAGCAGAGAGAGAAGGGGGGTCCCGGTGAGGCAACTTACCTGTGAACCTGTCTTTTGTGTACCGCCTGTTGCTCTCCATCCAGGGGAAGGTGAGCCCTGTGAGGCTGTTCATGCCGTTCACTGCCGGCACGGCGGCGGAGAGGGGCTGGTGGACGCCGCCGGCCACGGGACGATGGGCCGGGACGCGGATCACCCCGCCGGCCGAGCTCAAGGTGTTGCCGTTCATGCTCACCGCCATGTTCACGTTGTAGGAGCCGGGCAGGCCGCCCATGCTGCAGGAGGTGCCGGTGTAGGCTCCGGCCGCGCCGCCGCTCGCCCCGTAGCCACCCGTGACCGTGTTATAGGCGCTGCCCACGATGCAGCCCAGCCCGTAGTCCGCCGAGTCCTGCAGCCGCGGGTGCGACACCATGCAGCTGCCCGGCTCCGACGTGTTGAGGATCTGGTCGATGCCGAAGCTGATGGGCTCGGCTTGCCCTTGGTGCAGGTGGTGAGCCCCGAGGTGCTCCATGCCGCCGCTCGGGCAGCGGGGCCGGACCCGCGCCCCGGGCAGGGCAGCACAGCCCCGCACCGCCCCGAAACCGGCAACGGGGCCGAGCACAGCCGGGGCGCGCCGGCTACGCGCTCAGTCCCATAGCACGACGGCAGAGCACCCCGAGAAACGCCAGCAGAGCCACGCAAGGCCGGGACACGGCAGCCACACGCTCAGCACGAAGACACACCAGCACAGCCATGCGCAGCCCAGGTACAAGAGTGAAACACCCCCGCCGCCCGGGATGCGACAGCCGTGCCCAGCGCGGCACAGGACACAGCCACGGGAGCCACAGCAGAGCCAAACACACCCAGCAGCTCCCGGGAGCGGAGACGCGACACCCCAGCCACGCACACTGGTCCCGCTCCGATGAGACCCAGCACCCCCAGGTACCAAGACGCTTCAGGAGCCTCTCACCCAGGACGCACAGACCTAGGCAAGGACACACGCACACACACAAGGGTGCCCCGGGGACCCCTCGCCGCGGCGGGCGGTGGGGAGCCGGGAACCCCGCGGAGCTCGGCGGATTGTGAGTGCGATCGCCCGCCGAGCTCCGCTTGCCCATCAATCACCCTACCCAGGGCCTACTGCTGCAGGCCCTCACTCTCCATTGGTTGGATGCTGAGAGCAGCCCAGTGAATGACAGCAGAGAAGAGCACACAAGAGGAGTTTCTTCTTCCCCAGCCCCCTCTCGCACCCCCACCCCACCGCGAAAAAAAAATCACCTCCAGTCTCGGCGTTATAAAGTGAGCGCTGGGTGAGCGCAGGGCACCGGGGGGTGAAATAGTGGCTGATAGCGAGCGGCAGAGCGGGTATGTTTGGTCTCGGAGTTCGTGGCGGCAGGCTGCTGGGAAGGGGGATCTTGGCTGCCAGGCCCCGCCGGAGAATCAAGCCTAGGCTGCGATTCCAAAGAGCTGCCGCTGACCCCCAGCGAGGGCTGAAGCCGGAGGATCCCCCTCTGGTGGGCTCCCAGCCCCGCCGTGCCCCTTTGTCCCGGAAGGGTGTTCTCAATTTCCAAAGTCAGCACCCTTCAAAAAGCCAGGGGGAAGCGGCTCTCCGACCCCACAGCAGAGACACGGGGACGTTGAGAAGGGCACCCCACAAGTGCCCGGATCCGTGGAAGCAGTGTGATGGGAGGAGGCGAGGGGCTCCTGAAGCACACCTCCCTCCAGAGAACCGGGGGGGGGCTCACTCCCCCGGGACGATGGCAGGCCCCAGCTGCACCCCACGGGGCAGCGGACACCGCTGACCGGGCACCGCCGCTGCTGGCCCCGCCGTCTGCTGCCGCGGTCCCCTCCTGCCCGAGGGGAGATGAGTGTTTTCGTTTAAAACTACAAAATAAAAAATTAAAACTACAAAATAATTTTAAAACTTTCAAACAACATGAAAATGAAAGCCACTACTGCGATTTCTGTAAAACTTGTAATGGTCCTGGCCCGTCGGTGCCTGCTCCGCACAGCCAGGCCGGAGGCAGAGCCGTCGATGGCACCGGGCACTGCCGTCTCCTTGAATCCGGCGTCCCACGGCTGCCGACCGGCGCTGCCCAGCGCTCCCGGCAGAGACGTCAGGGTTTGGCCCGGTCGTTTGTGCTCTGCCTGTCTCATCTCTCCCACTACGGGCTGGGACCGGCCCTCCAGGCTCCCTCCTCCCTACGTGGGGCAAAGGCTGCCCTTCACATCTTCAGCCTGCCTATGGATTTGTGTCCAAAGGGGACCGTGGGGACCCCGCAGAACAGCCTGTTCTGGGGTATCCCCCACATAAAACAAATGGTGCTGGCATGGAAAGTCACGTCTGTGCACTCAGGTACACCACTCATCACCAGCTTTATCATCCCATCCTCTTCCTCACTCTCCGTATGTTGTACACAGGCTCACAAAGACCCTCACGGGCTCACAGAAACCCATGCTGACAGTCTCACACATTGTCTTGCACACACACCTACATTTGTGCGCTCATTCAAACATCCCCACACACTCACAGACTGTCACAATCCCCTGCACACACACGTTCTCGTTCACACCTTCACAACTATGTATTCACACCCACAGTCACTCCCACAACAGGCAGTAACACACCCCAGCTCCCGTGCGCTCAGACACCCCCAGACACTCACACTGACCCAGCAGTGCTTGTGGGTTCCTGTCACCCTCATCCAAGCCACAACTCTGCTGTGGTTCCCCAAGACCCGTCACTATCACCACACCCACCACCACAGCCCCACACGGGAAGGCTGTGGAGACAGCGGGTGGCAGCAGCAGCCCACAGCCGCCCCTCGGCCCCATGCCCGGCTGCTGCCCAGCCAGCTTGCCCCCACCACCACCCAGCCCTGCCTACCCGCTGGGGTCGGGTTTCCCCCCCTCCCAGTACCTGCCTCAGTTCTTGACTTCTGAACTCTTCAGGGAACTCGCTGGCGCCAGCTCCATCAACCAAAGTCCTTGTGGTTAGGAGGAGCTGGGAGAGGAGGGAGGGAGTGAGGGCTGGGGCCAGCCGGGGCCGGGAGGCTGCCCTCGGGCAGGGGGCCTTCTTGTCCCACAGGACTGCAGCTGCCTTTCCCCTTCTTCAGGATATGCCTGGGCTTCTTAGCCTGCCCCTTGTCACACAGGAGATGTGGGGCAGAGCCTGCTCACCTGCCCTGAGTGTGTCAGGTTGTCTCCACAGGGAAGCAATAAAGCATGGCATGCCAGTCCTGCACAGTCCCCTGCCAGTAAGCTGTGACATCCAGAGGGACTCAGATCTGCTGCCAAATCCTGAGACTCCGGAGATGTACCCCCCTCCAGTAAATAACACAGCTGCCTGATGCCGCTTGCACATCCCAAAGGCCCCATTTGATGCCAGGAAAAGCCTTGGCCTCCCCTGTGCCAGGGATCCCCCAGGCTGAGCAGATGCCAAAGGCCCCAGAGGGACTGGCCTCGAGAAATCACAAGGTCAACACCAGTGATCCAGTCTGGTTAGTGAGGGTCACAGCCCCCAGCTGCTGAACCCAAGGTAGAGGCTTCGGGGCAATAAAACTTGCCAGGAGACAGATTACAGGTGAGTCCGAATTCCGTCTGTCCAGCACCCAGTGAGGACAAAGGAGAAGAGCAGGCAGAGCTAGGTCCTGACAGGGATTGAAAATTTCTGGAAATCAATGGGAATTATTAATGAGTCTGGGGGATGATGCACAATCCCAAGATTTATTCTCTGCATAAGCCAGACTTCACTTGCATCCTTAAGAAAACCACACATCTGCTGGCATTGGAAGTTTGGGCACTGTACATTGAAGCTCCAGGACAACACCCAGTTCAGATATTCCAGTTCAAATTGCTCCTGGCCTCACTTTCCCCTTAGGCTCTCCAGGGCTGTGCCTTGAGGACTACTGTAGAGCACAAGGCTCTGGAAATGTCAATTAATATATGTTTTTTGCCTCCCTAACTCTGAGGCTAAAGAGGCAGTGCTGCAAGCTCACATGCTAAGACATGTCAGGGTCAGTTTTGGTGCTTTCAGGTTTGCATCCCAACAGGAGAGTCTACAAGGACCAGCACCCACTTTGAGGTGCATTCAATGATCCTACAAATGGATCCTTGGGCTGGGGGCCAGAGGCACCCCAGCCCAGCTGTCTCTGCCTGGATCCTCAGTCAGTATGCTTCCATTTGTTGAGGGCTGGATTTGTCACTCTTTGCTAGGACTCTAAATGCCAGGCCCTGCAAAAAATAATCCAGATATCACACTCAAGGCAGCCTTGAGTCGATGGAGACAGACATTACCAAATGTTTGCCCAAACTAATGCTTTAGTTCTTAGCTTTTCTGTACAGAGAAATCCTATTTTATGGGAAACACCAATAAGGTGGGTCAGGCCTCCTTGGAGGCAGACAAAAGCCTCCACTGCAAGAGTTGACACGTGCACAAAGTTGTTGCAAAATCCATACATCAAGGAAGCCCAGTGTCCTTGGTCTCCACTTCTCCAGAGCATCTCACCTCCTTCAAATATCCACAACCACTATACATATTCCTGCAAGCCTTGAAACTTTTGTCCCCCTTCACCTGCCCCAAACAGCTGCTGGGACAAGTTCATTTCCAAAATGGTGTTTAAATCCTGCCCCAAATGAGGGTTGAGGGCCCGGTATATCCATGCCAGGAAATGACAATTTAGATGAGGGCTCTTACTGATGCACAAGGCTCTCCCTCCCCACGAAGTGCCCAGGGATCCTTTCTCAGGTTCTCTCATTGATCGTGTGCATCTGCCTCCTGCTAGCAGAGAGGAGCAGCCCAGCCAGGGCCTGACCTCCACCCTCCACTCCCCTTTTCTTCTGCCTTGCTGGCTTCCCGGGGTCCTCTTGGCCCCTGAGCTCCTTTGCAGCTCGGGGCTCCCGGGAGTTTGGCATCACAAGCTGCCTCTCTGCCTCGCAGCTGCTGGCCGGGACACCGCTGCGAAATACAAGCCCTCCTGAGGGGACCGGGGACAAAAGTGGTGTGTCTGGGACCTTGGCAAGATCCCAGCAAAGCCCGTCGGGCTCGGTCCGAAAACTGCCCTTCGAGTAGTGCTTTCCGGAACCTATAAAGCCCTCTATATTGCTGAAAGGAGAGTGAGCGACTCTGCCACGGGCAGGTGCGTGGCGACAGACACCCCTCAGCAGAAGGGTGCGCCCCGACTCCTTCCCTCCCTCGTTTCGTTCCGCCGGGGCCTCCCCCAGCTCGGGTATTATCCATCTTTCTGCGCGTCCATCACTTCCCACAGCTCTTTCTCTCCCGTCGCGGCCCCTGTGAAATCCATTACGGCGAGGGCGCCGGTGCGGGTTGGGGCAGCGCACGGGGGCTGCCGAGAGAGCTCCGGGGCCAAGACTGCCCCGTCGGGCGTCCCTCGCCCCTCCCTGGACCGGGAGCCGCGGTCTCTGCTGCCGTCGGGGGTCTATCCCTCAGCACTGCCACCCGCACTAAGTTATGCCGCAAATGTCGCGACAGACGCCGATAGCGAAGCGGAAGGACCCCCGCACCAAGCAGCCGGGCTCCCTCTGGGCCGTGGGCTTCCCGACGGGAAATCTCGTTTTCAGCAGCTCCCACCGAGTCCGAGCCCGCACGGGCGGCGGCTTTTCCCCGGCTCAGGGTCCGCTGGAAGGGCGGCCTGCGCTTCCTGAATGTTAAAAGCAATTAACACCATTTGGGGAATTTTTAATTGCTCTATAAAGCACGCTGTAAATAATTACTCCCAGCTCTGTTGATCCCTGGAATACGCACTGACAGTTGTAATTTATGGCTTTGGAAACGTGGTCCCGTGCATTCAGCATAACTCCTTATTACAGTAATGACTTAGCACCGCTGCACTTAATGAGTATAAAGTGCCCGGCGCAGCGGGAGCCGCAGCATCGCACGAACTTCGCCCGCAACGATATTTCTCCACTTTATGGTTACAAACGACCGAGGGGCTACGAGTTAATACGGCGGGGAAGGAGCAGCGGGGCCGGCTCCGCGCTCTGTCAACGACATCTCCCGGGGCAGTAGTTATCTACCAAAAAAAAGTATTTAGAGCAGTTCGCAAACTGCCCCTTCACCTTCCTGTAGCCCCTGGCTTCTTGGAGAAAACGGGTTCAGCAGAGGGAAGCGCAGGGTCACGTCTCATCGCACCTGTAGGCACAAGCAGTGAGGGTGCCGCGGAGTCCCGAAGGAGCTGCACCTTCCCTCTGCCTCCCACCTCTCTTTGCCCTGGGACTGACCAGCTCCATGCAACAGGCCGGGGGTCTCTCGTCCTTACGGATCCTCCCCAGACGGGGGTACCCGCGGGAGGGGAGGAAATGGGGTGGTGGCCGATGGGGCCCGCCGTGCCCGGCGGCGCCCCATGAATATTCAATGTCGCCGGTTGCCGGAGGAGCATCTGCCAATAAATTATTGGTCCTGCGGCACCAGCCCCTCTCTCCACCGTGCAGAAATGCGTGTAATCCCATTAGCCCTGTCCCCTTGGCCACCCGCCCCGCACCAGCCCCTCTGTAATGAACGGCGTCTGGTCGCCACCCCCGAGGGCATCGACGGCAGTGGGGGACACCGGGGGCTCTGCCCCGTTATTAACTCACGGTTTAATTACACTCTCCGTGACAGCGAGGGGAGCAGACGTGGGCTGGTCACCCGCGTCCCTTCACCGCCACCCCCTGGGTCTCCCCCGCTCCGAGAAACTCTGACCCCGGCGACAGCCGGGCCCTTGGCGACATAGAGGATGGCAATCGTGATGTGGCCCGATCCTGCGCTTGCCCCTCACCCACGGGGGCTGCTCACCGCCGCCGGCCCCGGCTGCCGGCAGCTGCCCTGTTTGCTCGCTCGCCGGGAAGCGGCGGCCTCTTTGTCTCCCAGCCGCCCCGAGCCTTAGGCCTTTTCCCCATCAGACAAAGTCCTGTTTTGCCAACAGATTTGTGTCTCTCCCCTCCCCGGCCCCCCCACCTTAAAAGCCGCCCCCGGGGGCAGGGGCGCAGGCAGCTCCCAACGCCGGGCAGGCGGGAAGCGGCCCGCCCTGCCGGCTCCGCTAACAGAGTAGCTTTCACTAATGAATGAGAAGATCCGATAATAATGGTCTTAATTATTGCAAACATTGTTACGGGCTTAGCTCTAAAAACCTCAAAACCTTCCTCGGTAAATCCTCGCGTTTGTTTGTTTATTTCCTCCCTCTTTTCCCCTCCTCGAGGTCAATTAGTACGCAAAAAGCAAATAGAAATTATGGCAGAACCAATAGGTAAACTTAAATCTAATTTGCTGTTGTTTGCATTGGCCTTTGGAGAGGAGCGCCGGGCAGGGGGGGCTGTCCCGTTCCCCCCCAGGCAGCTGCCGCACAGGTGGGTGGCTGCGGGGACAAGTCCTTGCCCTGCCCGCGAGTCCCTTCCGTCCCCGAATTCAGGAGACTCCGATGGGCTCAGGGCTTTTCCTTATTTACACTTGTCTTTTTACAAATGATTCATATATGGGCTGAAATATCTGATCTGTAAATAAATAGAAAATATTTTTTGTACCTAAGAAAAGTACTGACAAACTCCAGTACCTCAGATTATGCATTACAGTAATTTTTGACCTAAGGATTTTTTTCTTGACATGTACATACTGTATGTAATCGAAGTTAACATTTGTGAAATTTTCATACCATTTATTTATGACATTTTGAAAGGTAATTTTTGGAATTTACAGTTGGCAGGGGTAAGTTTCCTAGCAAAGGACTACCCTGCTCACCATTTAGATAATTTTTGCATTTAAACTCATTGCTGACCTTTAAGAATACATACAAATTCTCTCAGGGCACTTAAAAACTTGCCGCAGCACTTGCCGTTTACAGTACAGGTATTATCCATGGCATAAAATCGGGGAAGTGGTTTAGAAATAGGAAATCTTGGGGGTTTCCAAACCCTAAGTCTTCCCGCGTGGCACCACCTGCTCCCTGCGGGTAAAACACCCAGCGAGCTCTGCCCGGGGTCCGATGCCCAGGGATGGGGAGCGCAAAGGATTATCTGTATTTAAACACGGTTGGACATTGACGCAAAGAGTAATCTCCACACTTGCAAATTTAATCTATTATTTCCAGTTTTCGCTTTCGTATTAAGTGTATTTTCCACCTGTAATTCGTTGTAATACCCAGTGCTACAGCCTCTCGATTCACCAAGTGACCACGGGGAGAAGCCAGGGTTGGCTCCATCCCAAATGTTTTGCGGATGTTTCTGACTGCCCAGGTGGAATGCCGAAAATCAGCTTGGAGAGGGCATGACAGAAGACAAACATTAAACATGGTGTGTAAACATAAATCGGGAAGGTGACACCAGTTTCCCAGTTCCGTGCACATCACCAATGCCTTTGAATTGCCAGTGCCGACAGGATCGGGGCTTGCGAAAACTCGCTGTTTTGTGTTACTGCTCCCTCCACGACTTTCCGGAGCTTCTGGGACCCCAGGAGAGCCCACAGTGCCTCGCTGGCCGGTCAAGGTCACCCACAGACACCGGGGGTAAGAAGGGACGTGGGTTTTTGTAGGTGGGGAAATGAGCTGTGATTTTTGGGGACGAGTATTCCAGCGCTCCGATGGAATGGAGTTATCCGAGGCATTACATCATCTTCCGAGACAGCTTTCTCCTTTCCCTAAAGCCTTCCCTGCGAAACAGGGACAACTTCCAGCAGCTCGTCCTCTGCTGCAAATTTTCCCCAAATCTGCAAGTGGCAGGAGCTGAGGCTTCAGAGATGTGCCCACACAGATCTGAGCTCTCAGGGTCGAGATGCTGTACCCCGGGCAAAATTCCTCTCCTCAGCTCCTGCTCTCGGACTGTGAAGTCTGACACAGAAATGCAGGGCTGGTTGTGGGGATTTCAGTCCTAGGAGAAATCCTGATCCATCTTCCCGTTAAGAGGGGAGCATCCTTGGAGCCGAGCCCCAAGTGCTGCCTCACTGAAGAGCCTCGCAGGTCCAACCAGAAACAAGAGCTAAGGCAAGGCAGAGAGTGAGCTCGCAGCAGGATTTGCAGAGAGGTGCTGGGAGAGCTCTGGGGTCCGACACAACCTAGTGCAAAAGATCCATTCCTCAGCCTCCTCTGTTCCAGGAGCAGCTCAACAGCAAAGCTGAAATTTTGACAGGGCACTGAACCTGCTGCAAAAGAAACGGCAGTTTTGACATCCCCTTCATCCTCCCAGCATATTTTTTCCCCTTTTTCCCAGGACTTTTACTGCTCACAGGAGATGAGTCAAGACATTTCCTTCTCCCCTTTCATAAATATTGCATCTCCCAAATGCAATTACCAAGGGCGAAGCAACACAAGTGTTTGCTAAATAAGATTATGTGATAATGTATTTTATGCCTGTGCTGTGACACCAGACAATCCCCCTATTAATAACAGCTCAATGAGATGTGGAAGTTCTTAACAGGGTGCTTTGGTGCTTTGGGGGATTGGGGATTTTTTTTTCTAATTTTTTTTTCTAATTTTTTTTGCACCAAGGGAAAGGCAAGCACAGTACCATGGCATCAGTTGTAAGGGAGGAAGAGCAATTCCAGGCACCAATTAAAATAGCAAGTGGAGCTGAAAGCAGCATGGAAGGTCCAGTTGTTCTGTAGATAGCACACAGACTGGTTAGGGGTCCTGCAAACAGTGTAAATCTCTCACAGACTTTCATAATGCAACAAACCCAGAGAGGTTTGTGCACATTGCCATGGTCCTGCAAACGAATTAGTGCCTGACTAGGAGTATTTGGGGACCCTGTAGGTTTATCAGAAGTGCTTTGTGCCAGTCCATGCATCTCAAACTGTTAATAATAGGCAGAGCCTCACCTCTCCCTGAGACAAGACAAGAGCAAGAAAAGCAATAACAAAAACCACCCCTTGGTTCAACTTCCCTGAGCTGGAATAACTCAATCAAAATATCCCAATCAAAGCTCTCCTCTAGTGATCTCCAGCTCTCACCTTTATCTGCTTGTTTTTCCTTTTCTCCAGTGGCCACGTCCATCTGCTAACTCCTATTGACCCATCCATCCCTTGTGGTCTTCTGCCTCTCTCACATGACTCTCTGTGTGCCCCTTTGCATATGGTCAAAAGCAACTGGGGATGCTGGCTGCCCAGCCTGAGACATTTAGATGTGACCCCTATTTAGGAAGTCCTTTGAAAACTCTGTACTGCAAAGCCCAAGCTTTCTCTGTGGCCCCCAGTCCCAGCACCCTCAGGTTAACATAAAACCACCAGCTCCCAGGTCCATCCACCTGCACAGCCCCCGGCAGCCCCAGGGTGCTTGCAGGACCCTGGGGGCACACAGCAAATCGCTTGTGCTGAGCTGCCCACGGGGCATCACTCTGAAAGCGTGAGCAGCCCCAGGCATCCAAGTCGGGGATTTCCCTATAGGCTTTTTCTGCTTCAGCCCTTGAACTGACACAGAGTACCTTCCCAGAGCCACTGGCCAAAGCTTGGTCCTCTGGGTGGCAGGGCCATCATCCCCATGTTGATGCAGACAGGGTGATACATGAGTCCTTTGCCTTCTTTGATGCTTCCAGGGTAAATTCCTCCGGAGTCTGCAAAGTTTGGCTCTCTATTTCACATTAGCACTAGTTTGTAGCTGCCCTCTGGCCCCTGGGGTGGAAGGTCAATCCTTTATTTACTTAGTCCCTCACTTAGTTCATCTGCAGCCCTCTCAGTGCTTTGGATAATAGGCACAAAATGGGCTGCTAAGCTGCTCTCTGGCCATGAGTCTGCACTCCCCAGCTCCTGTGCAGTGGAGAAGCGTGTTGCCTTCTCTGGGTGATACCAGTGCCACACAGCAAAGCAGGCTGGGCTGGCAGCAGCTCTTTCCTACGCAGGGGCAAGACCTGATTCAGCACGGGATGGAACGAGGGGCACGCGTGCTTCCAAGCACTGACATGCCTAGGCTGAAGATCATGAATGGCACAGGAAAATTACATCCCAGGACAGGATGCTTGTGCCAGGTGAGCAGAAATCCTGCCTGGCACTGCAGCATCCTGCTCAGCTGGTGCTGGAAGGTGGGGGAGATGAGGGTGCCCTGGTCCCCAGAGAAGACATCACACCTGTCCTGGCAGCTCCTGTATGGTGGTATCTCTAGAGCTGGCCTTTGCTGCCCTGTAGAACAGCATTGTCCCTGCACACTGCAGTATCCTGCTGCCATTTGTCCTCTTGGAGTGACTCAGGTCCTGTCCTGAGCCCATCAGATGCTCCTGCACCTGTGAGAATTTCATCAGGCAAAGCCAGAGCCCTGTGCTGAGCTGGGGAATGTGCCAGCTCCAGGCTCCATGCCCAGCACAAACAGCCAGCTCCCTGCTACATGCTGCATGCCCAGGACAAGAGAGCCTGATGGATCCCAGCCACGTCCTGGACCCCCCCAGGATGGCTAATGGTTGGACTCAGACAGAAAATTCCCCAGAAGCAGAGAGGTACAGCTCAGTAGGCCAGCTACAGCTCCCCAGCTGCAGCTGGCCACAAACCCAGTAGCTTCCAAACCTTGTCTGCCTGCATGAGCACAGAGAGTGGCATTTTCCCAGTCCTGTCCCACCTGGGAACAGCCACCACTGAGCATCTCTCCCCTTATTTGGGATACTGCAGCTCACTGTGGTGCAGCTGAGCCTGACCTCAGCTCCCTGTTTACTGCAAGTAACATCAAACCAAGTAATCAATAGCAGCAAACAAGCTGTATGAATAACTAAATGGTTATCAAATCATTACTACTGAATATTGTTCAATATATAAATTAAAGTAAAGTACTTCTCAGATGTGTGCTGGGTTAAGGTTCTGAAGAGGCAGATGAGAGATCTTGCCTCTCAGAGGAGACCATGGACCAGATGTCTGCACAGGAGCTGGAGGCAGCCTTGGCTCCCACCCCCTCAGCAGCGAGGGACCCATGGTGCTGGTGCAGGCACTGCTGGCTGCAAGGAGTGGAGGTGTTTTCCAAGGGTCAGCCAAAAGCAGAGACAAAAGGGGTTTCCTTGAGTACTCCAGGCACTGGGAGGGAAGCGTGCCCTTTGCCTGGGTGCACCAGGCTGGGTGTTTATTCAGGTCCTGCAGAACAACGCTGCAGCAGGAAAAACAACCTCCCCCCTGCCCTAGGCCCAGCTGAAGGGGCTGTGTGTGTCCCCTGAGCTTGTCCCCTGGGTGGGTGAGCAGTGCCTTGGCTCACAGCCATGCTGATCATGTTTGTCACCACCGGGGCCTTTTTCTTTTTTTAAATCTTTCCGTTTCCTCTCCCTCCCAGTGCTTTGGAAGACAGGAAGTGGAGCTTCTTGGAGAGAAGGCTGGGGATTTGGGGAGTTTCAGGCTGGGAGGGAGTACAAGCTCATCTGTCCTGACCTCCCACTGCAGCCCTGTCCCACAGCATCCTCCAGCTGCAGGAGTGCTGGCTGTAACCTGTCACAGGTTTCTGCAAGCCTGGCTGCACCAGAGTACCTCTGGAGCAGGGAAATTGCCCCTGGCCAACAACTGAGACCCTGCTCTTGAGATCCCAGCAAGCCCCAAAGCTGGATGCAGTGACAGGAGGGGAAGGAAGAACGACCACCACCAGTGCTGTGGTCTGTGGTTCAGCCAATCCAGACTCCCAGAGGGCAGAGGCTTCCCAGGACACCTGTAACTCAGGGATGGTGGGGTTTCAAGGCAGCACTAAGCTAAGCTCTAACCTCCCCTGCACAGACACCTTTGCTGGGCAGTCAGGAGAAATCAGCCAAATAGTAGCATTACTCCTGCTGAGGGTTACAGAGCCAAGGCTGAGCCATACCCAGCATTTAGCAGGGCTAAACTCTCACAGCCATTTTTTATCAGCTGGAGGATGCTGCAAGGCAGTGATCTGCCTCTGCACTGAGTGCTCCTGGTGTTCCCTGAGTGAGATGTGTTCCCACTTTGATTGCATTACAGGATGCGACAAGCTGATCCCTGCCAGGAAATTAATGAGCCCCAAACACCTTGCTCATCCATCACCACCCCAATCAGCTGCTTAACACACTGCCCACCCTGGCCACACACCCAGCACTGCTGGTCACTGAGATCCTGGGAACTTCACTTTTCAAGGACCTAGTGCTGCTGCCAGGCTGGCAAAGGGCCCAGGTCACTGCCAGGCCAGTGAATCCCAGCTCTCCTCACACCCCAGCAGTGGCTGTGGTGCTGACACCTCCCTCCAGGCTGTTCGGTCTGACCAATGCCTGTTTTCCCTGCTCATTGCCCACAGGAACCCCTGAGGCCACCATGGTCCTCAGTGCTGAGGTCATGCCCTGGGAAATGCCCTGACTACCAGCAAACACAAACCTCATACTTAGCAATGATTGAGGCAGGTAAACACAGAGCTGAAAATAAAAGCAGAAAACCTGGTGGGTAGGAGAAGTGTCCCTTCACCAAATCGGATCAGCAAATTGGTGAAAAATTCAAAGGAAAATGAATTAAAATAGTTTATCATATAACAGTGGGGAGAGCATTGTCCCAGGGCTTCATTTCACTGTGCAAAGGCACAAAAGGACACTTGCAAAACACTAGCAAGTGGCATGTTTAAAAGTGGCATGATAAAAGGAGTGAGGAAGTCAAATGGATGAAGACACTCCCAGCTCCTGAAGGCTGTGTTCCCCAGGGTCTGCTCCCTGCACAGTGCTGCACCAAAACTGGTATTTAATGTGCTCACAGCCCTGCAGAAGCTTTTCAAGACACTGGTGGACCATGATGCATTTGCTCACACTTGCTGCTTGCCAGGTGGATTCTCTGAAGCTGCTGCTGGGTTTTGGGGTAGTGATGCTGGATGCCTGATGCTTAGCAGCACGGTAGTGGTGAGATGACAGCTCCCTGGGCTTGTGCCAGGTGAGCAGAAATCCTGCCTGGCACTGCAGCATCCTGCTCAGCTGGTGCTGGAAGGTGGGGGAGATGAGGGTGCCCGGCTCCCCAGAGAAGATGCCCTGGGGAAGAGGTCTCTGCTGAGGAGCCACAGTGCCTGGATATGGCCCTGGGGAAGAGGATCAGGCTGGGAGCCACTTCTCTCCTGTCAACTGGGGGTGCAGGGCAGCCCAAAACCTGCCCAGCAAGGACTGATGACAGCAGATGCAAGGAGTGAAGCAGTTTGCGCAGCAGGCAAGGCCAAGCAATGCCTCTATGGGTCTTCACAGGATGAGGGCACCCAAAATGTCCTTTTGTACCACCCCAGCATGTGCAGTCACAGCAGGAGGCAGAGGATGGGGCCCTGAGGATGGGAATGTCTGCAAATGCTTTCTTGATGAGCTGCTTCTGTCCCTGAAAAATGAAATTTCATTAAATTAGCTTTGAAGTAGCGTGTGAAATTCCCATGTTGTGTTTGTGCTTCACTTTGTCTCCATTGGATAATTATGAAAAATACAGCTTTCCAAGTGTGTCACTTGCTCTTCTTCAGCTTAAAAATTTCTTTTCCACCTCATTCTCCAGGCAGTATTTTTCGCTTCATCTTAATTGTGGAAAAAAAATTTTGACTTCCTGGTAATAAAACAAAACAGAGACAGAAACTTTCCAACCTGAAATTTTTTCACCAGCAAAGTAAGGAGCAAGAGGAACATTTTTTCCTGGCTGTCTTTGTTCCCCTTGAAAAATTTCAAGAGGAAAAAAGTCACCAAAAGACAAAAATTCAGTAGTTTCCTCCCTAAGCTGATGGAGATCTCTCTAGAGGAAATGTGTCCGATAAGCTAAAGTGAACCCACCTCCCCTGCTTTATCTCAAGCAGTGTCAGATGGGTATTTCTAGCAGGATCTCTCCTGGACACTCAGAGCATCAAATTACTCTCCCATGCCGTACTCCTGCAGTGCCCTGCTTCAGAGCTGATCACTGGCGACACCGGGCAGCGGGCTGTGGTCCCTGGCTGAAGGGAAGGGCTCTCGCCACAGGCAGACTCCATTCTCCAAAGTGTCTGCTTTGCTGGAGAGGGCTAGGGGTGTCCCAGGAGTTGCCCCAGTGTCACACAAGTGGCTACAAGTTTTCTGTTTTATCAGGGGTCTTCAGTCTTAAGAAAGCTGCTTAGGTGCCTCAGTTTCCCCACCGAGTGTTTCAAGGGGACACCTCAGTCACCGCAGTCTTCCCTAAAGCAATTGTGAACCAGAAACATCCACAATTCCTGGCATTGGAGACATCTCAATTCACCCCTAAATACAAAGTCAGCAGCCCTTGCTTCTGACCCCACACAGGGCTAGCCAAACAGAGAACTGAACACCTCAAAGCATCCAGGTCCCAAAATACCCAAAATACAGACTGGACACATGCTGCCAGCCAGGCTGGGGCACAGAGAGCAGTGTGAGTGCAAGGCCAGTCATGTCCTCATCCCAGCTGTGTTCGTTTTCCACATCTTGGGGTTTGTTTTAATATTCCCACCTGCCCAAGGGATTCCCTTGGCTGCTACCACTGGTGCATCAACCCACATTTCTGTTCACTTTGTCCCTCAGGGCTTTGCCTCCAGGTGCCATGATGCAGATGCCCATTTTTACATGAGAGAGAGAGCCAAAAGGAGTCCAGCCTGGAAACCCTGACCCAAAATCAGGCCAATTACCCATTAATTGATGCTGCTCACTCCCCAGTGATTAATTGTCAAGAAAAACCATGTCACATTTTGCAAGCCCAGACTCCAGCACAGCGACACCATGGGTCCTTTATCAGCCCCGGGGCCAGCCATGGCACCAGCCTGTCTGAGCCAGCCAGGTACCTCCACATCCCAGGGCTTGTTTGTTTTGGTGTAAGCCTGAGTGTAACTGGGGCTAAAGAAAAATACCCACAGCAAAACAAATGTGGCGCCAATGATGGACACAGCCCTGCAGCCAGCACAAAGACAGATGGGAGGAGAGCCTGTCCTGAGAAGCGCAGGTGGAGATGCCCAGAGAGTTCAACACATGGCTGTCAACTGTTCAATTAACTTCCAGCAGCCCCTGTGAGAGTGAAGACTTGAGCCAAGCACTGCAGACTGATGTGTCCAGGGCCAGAGGGAGAACCCACTGCATCCCACCCTGCCTTCCCAGCTGGGGGACCAAGATCACCTGCACAAGCCACGGGACTTGGTTTTCCTTGCCTCAGTTTCCCACAACATCATACTGAATAATTCATGTACAAGACAGAGAAAGGGCTAAATCACAAGCAATGATTAACATGAGTTATTTCACATGCTGGGAAGATCTGTCAGCCTGGCCCTATCAGGTTGAGGTGATTAATGCAGTGTGCAGTCCTGGACAGAAGCCCTCTCATTCAATGACAGATGCTGGGGGCTCCTGGACAGCAAGAAATCAGAGACAAGACTGAATGGGGAGACCCCAAGCCACTGTAAGACATTTTGAGTGCATCCACCTCATATTTGCCTTAATCAGGTTTAGTGGGATTCAGACAAGTTAAGAAACCAAACACAGAAATCAGGCATACTCTGACACCCCAGTGCATTTGTGATTTACTGCAAAGCCATCAAAGCTGGTTCTTAGGTCACATCCAACACACAAGTCTGCAGGTTTGTCAGACCAGCCCTCTGATGCCATGGGAGTGGACTAGCTTGGTGGCAAAAGTTATTTTAGAAATAAATCTTTTAAAAGTGCAACATCTGACTTGATTAATAATTATTAGATAACTAACAATTCATTAACATTGATTAATTAATAAGCTGAATGTTACTTTACTTCTTAGATAACCATTGACTCTAAATGCTCTTTTTCACACTGTCCAGGGCTACTCTTGTTTCCAGGTAAGCTCCCTCTGTGCCCCATGAACACCACCTGATTGAATTCTAGCAACAGCAGCCTGACAGAGATGTTTCTGCATCTGCTGGAGGGTGCAAACAGGGAGAGCCCTGGGGGCTTGTAGCCAAGATCACAGGTGTCCAATATGATGGGGTTTGAATCCAAGTCCTGAGCTGGGTCTGCACACTGACTGTTTTTTGCTGTTTGATTTCTATTGCCATGCCAGACTCCTTCTTCTTGTATCATGGCCTTCAACAACAAACTGTCTTGCTATTCAGATCTAAATTTAATAATCAATACAACACAAAATTCAGGAAAGCCACCACTGAGTTGTATCCATGTGGTGAGGCTTTAACTACGTGTTTTAGAGCCTTGATAGCATCAGACCCATGGCACCTGTTGAAAAGAAGTGGGTGAGGCCATGGTCACACACTGCCTAGCAGGAAAAACCTTCCCCTGCTCACTGGCATGGCCAACCTCACTTCCCCCTGCAGCCTGGCTGGGCCCTCGTTTCACTGCACAGCCCAGTGATCTTCCAGGGAGGACTTATATTAGCCCAAGCCATTAACACAGAAAGTTATTAGTATGCTCTTGGGCAGAGTCTATTTTCATATTCATTTGGTTAATTAAATGTAAATCACTGCTCTGGATTGCACTAAGGGTCCCAAGCCCCATCAGTCAACCTGTGTTCACAGGGGGGAAAGGGTGTCACCCCTGTGCAGAGGTGATTCATGGTCACACGGGACATGCCAGGTCAATGGGTGGCTCTGTCACCCATGGGTGACACAGGGGGCTGCTTCAAGTTATTTGGGCTCCAAGGAACAGGTACCACTTCTTTCTACCCACGGGATATTTAAACCAGGGACATCTGGCAGTGGATCTCCACTGTGGCAGGGTTTGAAAGATGTTCTCTGAACATGCTGGCCATGATCAATATTTGGAGCCTGCTGGCCCTGGCTGCCCTCCCCAGGGCTTGGCAGAGCATATGGGTGTTTCCACCCAGCTAGTGTTGCAGCAGCTTTTAAGATGTCACTGATCTCCTCACAGGGACCATCTGCCAGTCACGTAGGCTGAAGTGGCAGGGGAGTCCAAGGAACTCTGCAGGGTCACACCACCAGCCTGGCCCCCTGCCCGTGTTGGTACCCAGCACATAATATAACAATGTTACAAAATCACCAAAAAAATGGGATCTTCTGCTCCAGACAGGACACTGAAGGGCTGCACACGAGGGTAGGATGGACAGAGATGGATGCCCTGAGAAGTGGTGTGGAGATACTCTGCCCTGTGGCCGAGGCACTCACAGGAGGTATGTGGATCTCCAGTGAGTGCTGGAATCCCACCTCTCTTTGCATGCACTCTGTGTCTGTGTCTGGGCCCTGCCACAAACAGCAGCACGCCTGGATCTTGTTTCACTCCTTTTCTCAAAGCAAACAAACACGGACAGCGTCACCTGCTGCGTCAGCCTGGGGGGCACCGGGGCAGGCAGGCTTCATCCTCCCATGGACACGGCGCACAGCCAGCCCTGAGCTGGTGTGGGTACTCCAGGTTGCTCCTGCACGTCCCACATACTCAGCCTGGGCACCAGCTCCATCTTGCATCCCAGTGGTGGGAGAAGCCAGCCCATCTACCCCTGTGGCCAGGGGTCTCAGGGCTTCCACGTCGCTCACATGAGGGTGAAGCCACCCTTTATGTGATACAGGCAGGGCAGAAATAAATGCCATGTGTGTGTCTGGCCGCCTGGACACCCATGGGCATGGCTTTGCACCCACAGAGTGCTCAAGGGATGGGCAGAGAGGGACAGAGCCAAGCTGCAAAGCTGAGGCTGGGGGGATGTGTAAGAGTCTGGGCTGGGGGAGAGTGCCAGGGAGAGCTGCTGTGCAGTGGTGGTGGTGGAGCCAGTCCAGCCCCACTGCCTGGTGCCTGCATTTCAGTGCCTGCAGCAAAATCCACCTGCCACTCAAAGCAGCCCCACATCCGCCTGCCCCGCAGCCCCGCTCTGGCTGCATGTCCCAGCTGGTTGCAGATGGATAGGCTGGGAGCAGGCCAGGAATAGACTGAATTGCTGAGAGCCAGGGATACTTTATCCCACTCTGGGGCAGCTCACAGGCAAAGCAAACCTGGGATACCTGTCTGTTTGCTGTAGACAGAGCTGCAGCATCACACCCATCGACTGAACTCCCTATTCATTTGGCATATGCTGCCCAGCTCCCTGGAATCCAGCTCAGTGCTGGTAGCTGGCAGCATCAACCAAGCCAAGCGCACCCAATCAGTTCTGCAGGGTGGGGAAAACAGGGGATAGTGTCTCCAGGAGCTCAGGAACTCTGCCACACTGCCTGCAGTCCCATGAGTAGGGAAGGTGCAGGGGACTTGCTCTCCATTGCCCCCAGGTACCTTGCAGCCCCTTGTCCCACAGCCAGGCTGATCCTGCCTCTCCCAACTCCCAGACCAACCTGTCCCTGCTGCCTCCTGTTATCAGCCACTGGAATCCCACCTGTTTTCCCTGCCATTTGTAGGAGCAGCCCTGTCTATGTTAACCTCTGACCCCAGTGAGATTCTTTTGGCAATTGCACTCACCAGGGGCTTGGAGGTTGAGTTTTTTCTTCATTCCAGATCTCAGCCATCCTGTCTCCAGCCCAGGATGCCCCATGGTCCTTCCCAGCTTAGAGAGTCTGCAGTGTCTGCAGACACAGGGATGCTGCTTCTGCCAAGCCAGCCTCTGATCCAGAGCAGTCCCTGCATCCCTGGAAAGCCTGGCAAGAAGTGGTGCTCACCTTCTGCTGGGAGATCTTTGGAAGAAGTCCACCACCCCCTCCAGTGGTCCCTGCTAAATTTCCAAGGGACCCCTGTGTTGTCTGGGTACTGACCTGGAAGGTCTCACCCTCACACCTCCCAAGGCTTGTGTGACTTATGCTTTCAGCTCCCCCAGGTCCAGCTGGAGACCTTAGACCCGCCAGAGACCTTGGAGTAAGGACAGAAGAGGGTTTAGGGGTGGAGGCCAAGGGCAGAGGGTGTGAGGTGGGAGAGCTGTAAACCCTCACCAAGGGAGCCCATCCCAGCCTTGGTGGTTTTCTCTTCAACCTCCTCCCCTCACTCACCCTTCCTTAATTATTCTTAATGGGTAAGCTCATAAGAGCTTCTATTAACTTTATTACCAGATCAATTAGTGCTCACTTCCCCCTCGCCCCCCCTCATGTTAATAACACCATCAAATATGAAGACAACATCTGCACTGCTGCCCAGCAACCTGGAGAAGGTGCTGGGGAACACAGTCTACTCTGAGCTCCAGATGCTTTGTTGGGCACTTCTGAGATCGATGGATCCTCCCCAAGACGTGGTCCAGTGAGGAGGGGAGCCAGGGAGGAAGAAGATTAATTGGAGAAGACGTTGGCATCAAGCAGCTCCAAAATCTGTTGGCATGAGCTGAGCAGGAGAGGTTTGGCACCAGAAGGAAGGCCTCTTGCCTGCAGCCCTGTGAGCTGGTGGGGTTGGCACAGACAGCAGAGGATACAGGTGTTTGTTGGTGGATCTGGTGGAAGGAGCCACAGCATCAATCAGAGCACCACAGGATGGCAGGAACAGGGCCACTGGGACAGGAGATGGGGAAATGGCTGCAACTGCTTTCTCTGAACAGAGGGAAGAGGACACCTTGCCAGCACAGAGAGAGGAGCAGCACCAGCACCCCTGTTCTGCTTTGTGGGGCACATGAGGGAGGATGGGGACACCCCTGGGGCACACAGCATGCATCCCCACATCCCCTTTAGAGAGGGAGGGGCACAGAGGATGGGTGCTGGTGTTGAGTGCATCATCCAGCAATCCTTTCCCAATCTCTGTCTCTTTTGGGGATCTACTCCAAGCACAAGTAGGCAAGTGCCTCCCTGCCAGCCCTTGGCACAGGCCTTGCACAAGTATGAGTGCTGGATGCAGACATGCAGGAGCTGGCTGCGAGCTGCAGCAGTGCTGGATGCCTGGGCTCTCAGCAGGGCCACTGCAGCCTGACTGACAGGCCCCAAAGGGAATGCACAGGAAAACTGTGGGAGAGAAAGGATTTTGAAATATTTAACCGGGGCACCTTGCATGGAAAGAAACTCCTCTTGCAAAGACACCAGCTCCCACCACAGAGCATTTCTCAGACCCCTGAGCTGCCCACGCAGTTTGTTCCAGCCAGAAAGGACCCACTTGAACATCCCAGAAAGGACACAGCATTCCCAGCACCCCAAGTCACATGTCCTGCTTGTGTCATGCTGACAGTTTGCAGCTTTAGCACTTGGAAAGTACTGTAGGACCACTGCAAAATTCCAGCCTGCCTGGACATGAGACAGCACAGCTCTGAGCCAAAGGGCTGCCAGCCCAGGGGCTCAGCCAGGCCTCTTGTCCCTTTGCCAGCTGGGTTAACCATCAGAGCTGCAGTGTAGGGACAGCTTGTACCCGAGCCTTTTCAGTAAACAAGCACTCAGTGTCTGCAGGGCCACCAGCCACCAGGTGTGAGTCCCTGCAGAGCCAGGTCCCAGTCCCATCCATTTAAACCACGCTTAGCATTCAGCAGAATAAACCTGTTCACCAGCCTAGGTCCTCTCCCAGATCCTGCAGGATACCAGGTGAGGCACTGTGTGTTTGGCCTGGTGAAAAATACCTACCAACAGTTTTGGTGGCTGTCAGCAGTTCTCTTCTGCATGGAGACATTGCTGCTTGACTGCATCACCCAAGACGTTCCCAGCCAGAGAGGAGTTAGGAGGGGATTGCATCCTGCTCTCCTCATGGAAGGAGATCCCACTACCTCCTGATGTCATGGGTGGCTTGCTACAAACAGCCATCAACTGAGCCCATATTTATGACCAACAAACCCCGTGGGGGTACAGGTGGTCTCACAGGCCCATTATAGTGCTCTCTGCTAGCTGAGCATCCCAAACTCCTTCTTCTCTCATCTTTCCAATTGCCCCAGGTTTAGCTCTCTCCTGAAACAACCCATTCCTGTGTCCCTGGCTGGCCTTGTCCCTGCTCTTGCCTGAAAGTCTCCCTTCCATGGAGCTGATCCAAGGATCTTTAGACTCCCAATGCTGACCTGCCCCATCCACCTCTGAGGCTGGACCAGATAAGGTCTCTGCCCATCACCTGCCCAGCACAGGGCTCTCCAGCCCATATGGACATAGAACTGTCCTCTGCTGCCAGCAGGGTTGTTACTCCCAAGCCTGAGACGGAGCAGGGAGCTGCCCAGCTCCCACCACTGCTAATCTGCTTACACCCCATTCCCAAGGAGGACCTCCACAGAGAGCCCCTGGCCTTCATCCACGATGGGCTCCGCAGACTCAGCTCCAAAGAGCTCCCAGCTGACCCAGAGGGGAACAGTGGTTCTGTGAACCTCCAGAGACACATGGGGACTCTGGTGACTGTGGGGTGTCCGGGGCAGAGCACCACAAGCCTGGGATCAGTCACAGCCACAGGGCTGGGGGGGAAGAGTAACACTACCACCACAGTTTGGAAAGAGAAGGAAACCTAGCCTGAGTCTTCTCAGTATCCAGCAGAAAATGCATTTGGAAAACTGACGCTAAAGCCTTCTAACTTCACGTCCAAGGACTGCCCCTTTGCACGTGGAGATGCGTGAGGGAGAGAATAATGCTCTGCTTGAATGGGGCTATAGCTGCCAGGGAGGGAGGAGGACAGAGCAAAGCACCACTACCCCCCACCCCCCAGCCCTTCCAAAATAAACAGGTCTAGGAAATAATAGTCAGTGTGAAAGGAATTAAAAAGGCTTCAGCGTGTGTGCGTGTGTGCGTGTGTGCGAGTCCTGCCAGGTTAATACTGCTGCCTATTCGCCTGACAGCTCCAAGATTGATTACCTGCCTCAGCGCTCTTTATAACTTGATCAGTCGAATTAATCTCTGGCTGCGGGCCCATCTGATGCCAGGCATCACAAATTTAATTTGGAGGTGTACGGGATCTTTTATTCCTCCCTCCTTCCCTCCTTCCCCCGCCCCAATCCCTGTCCATGTCCCTTTCTTCTCAGCTCATCAGCACGCATGATGTTCCTGCTGATGTAAGGATGACCTGGGCTGTCAAAGCTTCCTCAGGGCTGCAGGGAATAACATCAGCAAGTAAACCCATGCTACCCACGAGAAAAAAAAAAAAAAAAAAAAAAGACAAAAAAAACCCCAAAAGGCAAAAAAAAAACCCCACAACAACAACAACAAAAAGACCACAAAAAAACAAATTAAAAAACCCAAACCCAACCACAAAACCAGAGGCCAAAGCAGACACTAAGTAAGACATATTAATGTACTAAAGACTTAATGAAGTTGGGGGGGGTGTGGAGGGGAAAGTGCTTACTTTATTAGTTTATGGCCGATTAATGGGAACGGTCATTACAATGATGGAGATGGATTACCCCCATCAAACACAACCACCAGCCCCTTTCGGAAGGTAGAGGGGTGCCAGTGGTAGTGCCTTGCTGCTCAGCCAGGGTTTGGGAAGTGGGGTGCTGCACAGGGAAGGGAGATGGGCTCGGGGAGGGCAGGGGGCTGCAGAGATGCCAGGGAGGTTTTGTTAGATGCCATGAGCTGGAGACTGAATGAATGAGGGGTTCAGGTGGTGGGATTGAGGGGTCAGTGCTTCGTAGGAGAAATCCTGAGAAGAAAGGAAAGGGACAAGTGAAGAGGCCAAGGAGCCCCCATGCCAATAAGCAGCCTGGGGATGATTTCAGGTCCCCAAAACTTGGTTCATCTTCAAGGCTGAGAGGAGCACAACATCTCAGATGCATTAATGCCCAGCTCCCAGCCAAAGAGGGCACAGGATGGACAGACAGACTGGCCAGAGACATGGGAGATCAGCTCCAGGAGTGGTAAGCAGCTTTCACCCCTTGTCCCTCCAGCACTCTGCACTGAGACCCTCAAGTGTGGTCCTGCAGGACCAGGATGTGAGAGCCAGTTTGGTTAACCCAGAACACGGTTAAATACCCCTATGGCAATGACCCAGAGGTCCCCAGATAGCTCATGATAATCAGAATTACCAAATATCTCCCCAGTCACTAATTGGTAGTTACCCTTTAGCTCCCTGGGGCAGGGCAGTAACTCTCATCCCTGTGAGCTGTGGTTCAAGGACCATCTACTCTTGCTGGGGATTAAATGCTCCAGAAAAACACTCACGCTTGCATTCACTCAACAGCCTTTGATTCTTCCATGTTTTCAGCCCCTTTCATTCACACCACACCAAAATTTACACCAAACATGGAGGATAATTTACTTTTTTGCCTTTAATGGCCAGAATATTCACACTGGTAACAGGAGTTAGGAATTGAAAGGGAACATCTTCGATATTTGTGCAAACTTTGCTGTTTGTCTGGAAAGCAAAGGTGTTGAGCTTCACATATGGGGGAAAGAAACAGAGGGAAATACCTCTCCTATGTTCTTGGTTGCCAGGGTCACAGAGCACAGCCATGACATCTCTGGCAGCCTCCTGACCTGTCTACCCAGGCACCACTGGCAGAGGTGGAAGTGCCAGACCCTTGGAAGAAGCAAGCGTGCACCCAAGGCAATGCCTTCCCTGGCCTCACCGGTGGCTGCTCCAGGTGGGGCTGTGCCCGAGCTCTGACCAGCCTGGAGGGATGGTCGTTCCTTCACACAGTCCCCACAGCTCTGCTCTCACAGACAGTGGCCTTTCTCCAGCTGGGGTAGGGACCATTGTTAAACCTTCTGTTCTGTGGGATCACCAAGCACTGGGAAATGGATCTGGTGGAGCAGAGCAGGACCACAAGTTTCCATCACTTCAGATCCTCTCCCAGCTCAGCAGCTCCTTGTCTGCATGTATTAACCTGTGCTTGAGCCACTTTCCCACATGACTTCTGGACAAGCCTGAGATGATTTGATCCCCAGAGTTTGGCACAGCAAGCCTGTCCTGCAATTTGTTGTGAAGGGATTGAGATCCCCCAGCAGCTCACTTGCCATCCCCACCCACAGTCAGACTCAGCAGCAAGGAAGGAGCTCATGATCACACGCCTGCACCGAGCAGCTCTGCCGCTCTCCAGCATCCACATGGACCCTCCTGAGTGATGAATAACCACCCTAATAAACGGAGGGAAATTGGATTAGTGCTGAACACCCATGTGCTTGAACTGTGCCTGATTAAACCCCCATCTGTGCAGGGAAAGGCCGAGTCTTCCCGCTTCCCAAAAGCCAGGGAGCTGGCAGCACTTGTGCACGGTCTCATCTGCAGCCTGTTTGGACATTTCAGGTGCCCAGAAACATTTCCCCCTCTACCACCAGCAAACTGCCCCCTGAAGGCTGAGCTGGAAAGTTTGGGACTGGTTTTCTTCAGTGTGCTGACCTCCCAATGGATGCTTTTGCAGCTGGAAGAAGGAAGATTTACAAGACTTCTGAGTTGTCTCTGGGCTTGCTACCAGGTCCTTCCCTCAGCGAGGAAAGTCAGTCTCGTCCTCCTTGCCTCAGTTTCCCCATCTCCAACTGTTACAAACAACACCTTCCTACATGCAAATATTGTGTTTTCTTTAGAGCAAAGTGTCTTCCACTAGGAATTTGGCCCAAATGGCAGAAACCACCTCAGTTTCTTGATGGCTTTGCATAGACCCCTTAGAAACAGTCTGGGGACACTGATGGGGCTGACGGTTTCTAAGACATGGGCGCCAGGACTTGGAGTAGGCAATCTGCTGGGATCAAGCCTGCAACTAGAAAGTTCAAGGCTAGAAGAGATGCCAAGATTCTCTGTAGTTGTCTCAGAAATACTCAGGACAGATCATATCAACCTGTCTACAAACACTGACAACTCTAACTTGGGTTTGCATGAAGAATCCCTATGACAAAAACACATGGCAAAGGATCTCAGTTTGCTCTGCAGATCCCAAGAGCTGGCTAAGCCACATCTAATGTTAGTGGAAAGGCTTATTTCAGCCCCTCTCACCGCTAAAAGAAGTGAAAAACAAAATGGATCTTATTTTTAAGTATTTGTCTCTTAGTTTGGGTCCCATTGACCCTCCAATCCAGCAGGCTCAAGCCCTTGGATACCTGCACCTGTCTGCAGACCCTGGGAACAGTAGTGAGACCTGATAGCAGGTTCCCACTGCTCACAGTCCTGGGACAGCTTGGGAGTGTTTCTGGGGAGAAACAGCAGCTGCAACCCCTCTCATGGGCAAATAGGACATGCCAGTGCTATCCCAAAGACACATCCCAAGGAGTCCTTTCAGATCTCCTTCCCACACACAGGACCTTCCATGTCCAGGACATGGCAAGACACTGCGCAACAGCACATCCCACACCAGGATCTGGACCTGGTCATCCCACACCCAGTCCTGGTCAGTGCCGTCCCATCCTTCCCCAGCCTCTGCACATCCACATGAAGGACCAGGAGTTTAATACACCACCAGCCTGACCCTGAGCCACTTTGGATCAGCACAACTTGAGGTCTGACTGCCAAGTGCTTTTGCCACTAATTTTTTCCTCGCTCTCGTATAAGGTGAGGTTGCAACATCTGCTGAACAGGTATCACACTAATGAAACACAGTCACTGCTCTGATTGACAGCACAGAAATCCTGCAGAAGAACCAAGCCAGACACCAACCCTTGGATGGCTTTTCCCAGTTTCCATGTAGGGTTAGGCTGTGTTTGTCCATGGGCTCCGTTGGGCTTACAAGAACAGCAGTTGTCTGAATCTCACAGAGCTTGAGCACTGGTGCTGCTTTAATTGCAGGGCTCCTTTGCTACCAGGCCCTAAACAGGCAGGTGAGTGGCTGACCTTGGTTAGCAGTGCAATGACACTGCTGGCCCAGCATTGCTGGGAGGTGGCTGTGAGGCCACTTGACCCCAAGAGTGCCAGGACAGGCACAAGCACCCATGGCAGGAAGCTGCAGGGACCAGGGGGGTGCTTGGCATTATCCCTTGCCAATGTGGCATTATGGTCCAGCACAGTATCACAAGGGGGCCCAAAAATCCCCAGCCCCTCTTGCCACTTCATATCCCCATCAAATAAACTTTCAGGTGTGGGACAAGGTTGACACCAGTGATCTGTCACGGGCTCCATAATACCTGAGGTCCTGCTCAGGATGTCAGGCACATCCTGGCAGCTTACCCTGGGGCTGGAATGACCCACTAACTCTGCTTCTGCACACACGTATTGCACCCACATGAGAAACAGCTTCAAATCCAAAATCACACACACACACACACACACACACACACACACACCCACACACACACACACCTTGTGCCCACCCCAAGGACCAAGCCATGAAAACCCCTGCTCAGTCTGCAAACACCTCAAATCAGTTTTGCCCTCCAGCTTTGCCAGCAAGGGTGGTGAGGAGCCCTCCCTAATGCACCCAGCAAAGAAAAGCTGCGGGTGCCAGCAACTCTTCAACCATAATGAAAGTCTCAGGTATCCCAGCCCGGCCAAATCACCTCCTACAGACGCAGAACGGCGCTGGAGTAGCAATAAAAGTGTCAGGGATGTCTCCTTGTGCATCACCAGACTGCAGCATTTTGGGAGCGGCCTGCACAGAGGTTAATTATTGCTTCCCTCTCTTCCCCTCTCGCTCCCAGTTTAAGATGGATCTGACTGTCAGGAGGGGTGACAGATGAAGACAAAGCACAGGTACAGCTCCCATGAACTCTGCGCCTGCCTGTATCATCCTAGAGCAGCTGGGAGCACGTGGAGTGGAGCTGGGGGGGAGGGAGAGGAGGGAGCAAGGAGGAGGGAGAGTCGAGAAAGCAGCAACCATACCAGTGCTGGAATGGATTTGCTGTGGGGGATGTGGGGTTGCTGGACTGGGAGAAGAGAAATTACAGCTCCTTCCACCCCACTCTTGTAGAAGGAATTGTTTTTCCTCCTCACCTCTTAATGCAGCTTCCGAACTTCACTCGAGATTGGCAGAGACCTTTTCCCAAGTATCAAGGAAAGCATGAGAAAGAGCACATGGTCAGCTGCCTTCTGCTCCACACAGCTCCCATCGCTGCAAGCACAAATCTGTATTTGAGCATCTCCCCTTTGAAAGTTAATTTAAGAAAATCTGGGATCAAGGTCCCAGCTCTGACACAGTCATGAGTCTCTGAACTCCTGTTCTCTAAAGCAGCCTCTGGCTGGAACAACACTCAAACCTTTTGGGTGGAAGAAGCTTTGCAGATGCTGTTATGAGCAGCCCCCAGCAGACAGGTATCTATGAGCATCCCTTCTCCATGTGCAGCAGGAGGTCACTTGTCCTTCACTTTCCTTCCTGGTCAGTGGCTTTAGTGCCAGCACAGTCATTGCCATTAAAAACTTGTTTTGGCCTCTGGAGGTTAAAGAGATGACCATGACCTTTCTGTTTCCCAGGATATGTCCCTCTTCCTCTCTACAGAGCAGCTGGCCTGTTTTGATCACCTCTGTCCTCCCAGTGACCAGACATGCTGCCCAGGGAGTACCCAGACCTGCTGCCCCCAGCAGGGACAGGGCACAGTTGCTTTCAAAGCAGCTTCTTTCCAGCCAGCTGGGGAAAATCAGCTCCTATGCAACAGGCAGGAGAACTTTTCCCAGGAAAAGCCAGCTGCTTTGCCTCCCAATCAGTTTTTCTTTTAGTTAAGGGATGCTGTGATGGTGTAGCATGTGCCCTGCTGTTGCTGTATTTCCCCACTGCCCCCACACAGAAATTCCCCAGGCACTGGGAGCAGTGGCCTTGCTCTTCCACTCCAAGAGGGCTTGAAGGTATTCATCAGAAAGATGGATTCATGCCCCTTCCCCTGCTAGCCCCTGCAATCTGGTTTAGCTCTCACCTGTGTTCAGGGGCTGCCAAAGCATCTTCAGGGGGGCTGCAGGCTGGAAACCACAAGCCTGGGAGATGCACTGGTTCCTCAGGGCAGAGCAGCACCCATGTCTCCATCTCCTGCCTTCCCCTTGCCCAAGGACACAGACACTGCAGCCACTTCAGAGAGACAGAGCCACCCCAAGCACCCAGGATGAGAAGTTGCCCTGTTCCCATTCCCAAAAGGGTTTGGTTTCTATCCCATGCCAGGAGCTGAGGGATGAGAAATGCCAGCATTGGCAGTTTCCATCCCTATGGAAGGGCCTTCAAGGCTGACCCTCATCTGCCTCGAGCCATTCCCAAACAGTGCCTTTCCTTTCCAGGCTTTCCAGCCATTTCAGCCTGGCTTGATACCACTTAGCTGCAGATGCTGAAGGAAACATCACTTCAAATTAAACCAAAGGGGAGCACTTCAGCTGGACAGCTTTGAAGTAGGAGGCTTTGATAAAAGACTATTTCCTCCCGCTCTTGATCTTTCTTTCTTCCCCCTCTCCTCTCCAAATGGTGAGTTTTGGCATGGCTGCTCCCGCACAGCCACGGGAAAGGCTGGGACTCCCCCTCCAGGGGCACCTTCCATCGCTCAGCCTCTCCTCCAGGACCATGGGCTTGGTACCAGCAGCTGAACCCAAGTTCAGCCTCTCCATATCACCCAGCAGATTTAAATCAAAACCACCCAGAGGTGTTTTCTCCCTCCATGTGCACCCTGAACAGGCCAGTTCCCTGCTGCAGAGCCCAGAAGGTATTTCCAAGGACTTCAGTTCCTGGAGGAAAGGTGCAGCACAGCCATCCTAACCCACTGCCAGCCTGTCCCTAACTTACTGAGGTTGTAACATTGAAACCAGGGCAGGATGCCCTCTTCAGAGCAAGTGTTCTGGCCTGGGAATTAATAAGAAGATACTTTTAAGCTGTCATTTAGTTACCCTGCGTCTTCCAGGCAGTTCCCACGGCCCCAGAAGGCTCCCATCACTCCAGGCGCTTTCCCGAGCCCTTTAGAACCCCAGTGCTCAGCCCTGGGCCAGGCTGGGCCGTCAGAGCACCAAGCAAGCCCCCAGTGCTGACCTTGGATGAAGGCTCATCTCCCATCTACTCCTCACCAGCCCTCCTGGAGGCAGCAGGAGCACCCGGGATGCCGGCAGCAGTGAGCCTGCCGGGGAGCTTGTACGGTGAAGGCTGAAGGGCTCAGAGCACATGCCTCCCTGTGGGACAGCTAAACGAGCCGAGACAATTAAATGTGCCATTTGATGGCTGCCTGGCAGAGCCAGAGCCTCTCTCTCTTTTAATAAAAGGACTCTTGCTCAGAATCGCTCAGGCTGCAGCTTGAGAAGTGAGAGCTCTTCACATTTAATTAAACAGCCCGTCCAAGCCTGCCTCGTGTCGGCAGGGCTCACAGGCTGCCAGAGATGCCCTGGCACCTTGCTCCCACTGCAGCCCTCACTGGGTGAAACACCCCTGCCTCCTTCCATCTTCACTCCCAGTATGGACAGAGGTGAGTCCCAGCTTGCCTGGATTGCATGTGCCACCCCAAACCGGGCTGCTGTGCCCTCAGACATCAGTGCCCAGAGGAAGCTTAACCCTTGCAGAGCTGTTGAGCCGGGCTCTCCACGGGGGCTGAGAGCCAGCAGCTCACTGTGTACGTGCTACAGAAATGAGGGGTACCAGGGGGAGTGACACAGCCAGGGATAGGGAATCCATCAGTGGATCCAGCCCCACGGTGGAGCACACCACCCCTCCACGTCTCTGAGCTGCAGCCACACAGGCCACCCCACAGCTGGGACACCACGGCCTCCCTTGAGCCGTGCGCTCTCAGCCAGCTTCCGCCTGTCGCCAGCTCTGGTCCTCATCAGCGCAGGAGGGGAAATGCCCTGCTCTTGCCCAGGGCAGATAAGAGAGATGGATAAGGGTGGGGGCAGAGGGGAGGCCGGCATTTGGGTAGCTTGGCTGAATTTTCAGAGAGCACTTGTTTTGCTGATCCCTGCTGCTTAACCCTTCCTTCACCAAGGCCAGGGCAAGCTGGTAGCAGGAGAGAGCTGGAGCTTTGTACAACTCCTGACAATACCATCCTAATGGACTCAGTGCTTCTGGATCTTCTCCATGTTTAAAGTGAGCCCCACTGAGCTGGCATCTCTCATTTCTGGCTCCTCCATCCGTGAGCAGGGAAGGCAGCATCCTCCCTCCCAAAATGCTTGCAGGGGAACTGCCACTCCCATCCTGCAAGACAGCAGCCTGGTGGCTGATGGTTTGTTATCTAAGGCGTGGAGGGCTTCAGTCCACTCTCTGCAGCTGTACTTGCAGGACATGCTAGACCAGGCTCCCCTGGATCTTCTTGGTCCCCCTGACACCAGCTAAGAGACAAACCCAGAACTTTTGTGTTTTATTCTTCCTACCTGAACTCTCCTGTGAGGGAAGGACTGGCTCCAGCAGGTGTCCTGGAGGGATGCTGAACAGCCACCCCAGCCCTTCACCACATACATCCACATGTGGCTGCAAAGCGGGAAAGGTGGATGGGGGGAATGGGATATGCAAGTTGCAGCTTCTGCCTCTCTTCACAGCCATAGCTGGGAGATGGAGGTAATTAAAGGGAGGGGCTCAGGCTGTGCTTTGAATGTAGACATCCAGCCAGGTGAATATTTGGGTTTTTTACCAGAAGCCCAGAGTTGCTGTCGCCTGCTCCCCTCCCACGTTCTCAGATCGGCAGAGCTCAGGCAGCTGGGGAAAGCTGCTGATGGGTACGAGCCCTTCCCAACCCACCAGGGCTCAGGGGCTGCTCTGCAGAGACCCCATCACTCACACTTTCAGGCCTGCCAAGCCAAAGGCACAGTAATTGCAAGCCAGATCCCCCCCCCACTTCCGAAGCAGTGTGCTCTGGCAGGGACCAGGCACAGGGGCTCCCATTTCCGCCTGCCTCCGGCTGTTACAGAGCAGAGAAGTGACAGAGAGCAGCCCCGGGGCAGAAAGGGCTGCGAGGAGAGACAGCAACCAGCACTCCGATAAGGCAGGTCCCTGCTGAGCACCTCCTTGCTTTTGAGATAACACACCCCAGGCACTCCCTGAAGGATACCTGTGCTCTCTGCAGGTTGTGCCCTCACATGGTTTATTGCCTGCTCCAGATCATCCCTCTCTCTCCCTGTAGTCAGACCCCAGCCCCAAATTCCATGTCCATGAAGAGAGGAAAGCTCAGACCATAGGGAGCAAACTCAGGACATCAGATGAGCATACAAGCGGAGATAGAACCAGGACCATCCCTACACACCACTAAGGTTAAGTCTTTCCCTCACCTGACCATGGGTGAAGGCCAAAAAGTGACCTGCAATGCAAGGAGAGTGTGGGGGCCCTCCAGCCCTCCCTAGGCTGGTGCTGCTCCTGATGAATCTGCACGGGGATCATCACCTCAAGGGGACAGGCAAGATACTATGTCCCTTCACCGGGTTCAACATCCCACTCACAGCCTCAGTAATGGTCATGGACAGAGTCACATCAGCAGCTCTTGGGCTTTTCAAGCCAGAGGAAGTAGAGCTTTCAACAGACACAGCTGAGAAAAAAAAAAAAAGAAAAGCAGTCTCAAGTTAAAACTTTTTACAAGCTCCAGCAGGCATCGGTGCTGGCAGAACCAGAGGGTGTTACCCTGCATCAATCCCAGCATAAAACCTCTTCTGTCAACACCAGCTAAAGAGTCCACAAAAGCTGCCCCACACACAGCCCTGCCAGCACTTCATCTTGAGGACAGAGGCTGCTTGCACGGCTTTATCTGGCTGGAAAGGCCTCCTTAACATAGGAGGCTGCTTGCTCTCCTGGAAGGAGCTGCAGGTGCCTGGAGCTGGTTCAGCCCCACACTGTCATTTGGCTGGACTGGGACAAAGTTCCTAATCTCCCACAGCCTTGGCAGAGATGGGACTATCTGTTGTCTAATATAACAAAAGCAAAGCTTGCGTCAGGGGAACTGCTTGTCCTTGAGGCCACTCCCCAAACCTGAGCACAGGGCAGTCATAAAAACCCCATTTTCATGGGGAAACAGTATGGGCAGTCCTGCACCACTTCTCACATCTCTTCCACCTGCTGTGCTGCTCTCTGCAGGAATGGCTGCTGGGGTTTGGTGGGATTGTTCCCTAGCAGAAAGGGCATGGGTAGGATGCAAGACCAAGGAGAGGAGGCAAAAATGCCACAGCAGGGAAGTGGCAGATTTTGAGTGTCCAGGTAGGCCTACAGCAAGGACAGGGAGAAAGTAGCATCTGGATCCTGCTAGGTGATGAATACTGGATGGTGCAACACCCTTCAGCCCTCACCTGTACACAGAGGTACCTCCAGACATAGCTGGACCTGTTGAGCCACCTCAGCTGAGCCACCTCCCTGACAAGCTCCTGCTTTTCACCAGCCCTTGAACAAATCCATGTCTGGAGGGGCCACCCGTGCAGCCCAGCAGACAGCACACACATTTGCTGCAGCACCAGGCACCAGTTGTTCCCCATGCCTCTCATCATCTCACCTTGCACAGCCTCTCTGTCTCCAGGAGGCTCAGCTTCCCACTCTGCCTCCTTCTAAAGGCAGCCCAGGGGTGACAAGGGGGGAGAAGAAAAGGGCTGCCTAGGTGGAGCTGACTTTGGAAGGGATGTGGGTGAGAAAGCTGTGGAGAGATTGAGCCCAAGACTTTAATCTGACCTTGCAAGTAAGCTGTGATGCCAGGGCAGAGCTCTTCCCTGGATGGTTGGGCAGCCATACAGGGTGCAGCGTTTCACACCTTACCCCTGTCCTTGCAATAATCCCCATTTCCCTCGATCTGGCTCACATCTCCATGCACTGCCCAGCACTCCTGCAGTGCCGGATTGGGGGGCACGCAGCAAAGCAAACCCAGCTCTGCATGTCCCTGCAGCCAGCTTGCCCAACCTCCCCCCACAGCTAGCACGCCACCACTTGCTGTGACTGATACGGGGAACCTGGTGCTTTTATTAAACTCTTTGCTTCCTGTTTTAAGCTTAATAATAAATTGCATGTCACATTACGGCTGTGTTTATTAAAACCCATTGGCGTGGGCTCTGCTCTGCAACAGCATTTGAATTATTGAAAGCAACCCCCCATGGAGACCTATTTGCTGCAAACGCAGGAGGATTTATTTCCATTTTGTTTATCAGGCAGTATAAGTGCTGGGTGGAGGAAGGGAAGCCGTCTTGCTATTTTATTTTCTCTCTGAGCCACTACAGCAGGGTGAAGAGGTGCCGTGCAGAAGACAGGGGGAAAAATGCCATCCCCCAACAGGGGTGGGGGCAGGCTGGGGACAGAAATCCTGGGGGTAGCTGGTCACTCTGCCCAGAAGGTCTGTCTGGCTCTGCTTGAGCTCTCCATGCATAGTTGCTTTGTGCCTCAGTTTACCCATTTGTAGAGCGAGGTTACAGTGCTGCTTCCATCCAGGCATGAGCAGTGATCATTTCAGGCTCAATGAGCCTCTGCCAGAAGCCACTGATCTCCCACGGGAGAGACCCACGGCATGAGGGGACTGTCAGAGTGGCCACGAGGGGTGTTTACCCTTTTGCAGCCCCAGCTCAGGGCAGACATCCAAGGATTGCAGCTGAACATCTCCAGCCTCTGCCTCATCCCAGCTCTGCCTGCAGCAGCCATCCAATTCCAGTGTCAAGAGGATGTTCCGGCTCTGGCGATCATCCCGAACGACAGCTCTTACTCGTGTCGCTTGTGATCACCCCTCCCAGCAAGGCAGAGCTTCTGCCAGGGGCAGGGAAAGGGCGTGGATGGATTTGAGGGTCAGGGTGCTGCAGGGATGCCGGAGGCCCCGGGTGCATTCTCAGGCTGCCCAGCGCAGTGGCAGGGCCCGGCGAGGCCGGTGGCTTTGCCAGGAGATGGCACTGTTTGAGCGGCTAATCGCTGCCCTGCCCCAAGCGGAGCTCTGCCACGGGGGCGCGGACGCTCCGAAAGAAGCAGGGCCAGCAGGTTGAGGGAGGTGATTCTGTCCTTCTGCTCTCCTTTGTGAGACCACACCTGAGTGCTGTGCCCAGCTCTGGGACTTCCAGCATAGGAAGAATGTGGACCTGTTGGAGCAGGTCCTGAGGAGGACCATGAAGATGCTCAGAGGACTCAAGTCAGGCTGAGAGAGTTGGGCCTGAAGAGTGTAGGCTGAAGAAGGCTCCAGGAACACCTTAAAGCACCTTCCAGAATCTAAAGGGTCTATAAGAGAGCTGGAGAAGGACTTTTGACAAGGGCAGGTAGTGATAGAAAAAGGGTGAGTGGCTTTAAACTGAAAGAGGGTAAGTTTAGATCAGATATCAGAAAGAATTTATTTTTTTTTTGTGAGGGTGGTGAGGAACCAGCATAGGTTGCCCAGAGAAGTTGTGGACTCCCCAGCCCCAGGAGTGTTCAAGACCAGGCTGGGTGGGGTCCTGAGCAACCTGGTCTAGTGGAAGGTGTCCCTGCCTATGGCAGAGCTGCTGGAACTAAATGACCTCTAAGGTCCCTTCCAATCCAAACCATTCTATGATTCCATGTCCCTCCTGCCCGGACCCAGACAGGTCCCAGCACCCACAAGAGCAGGGAAGGACAGGGACAGCACGCTTTTGTTACAGGAGTGTATTTACTTGCCAGACTTGGTGGGTTTTCCCTGCAGACCACAGAACCCTGTGGTTGGCAGCTGGTCAGAGCATGCATCTCCAGGGTCTTTCAGGTCCTGGCAGGACAAGCTGCCCTTTCTTTGTACCCAGGCTAGCAGTGACCTCTGGTGCCTTGGGAGGTGTCCACACCCTGCTCATCCAGGTGGCCAGGGGGCTTCGGTGCTGTGCCTGGGCCAGTGGCCACATCAACACTTCCCAGTCCAGTTCTCCCCATCCCTGACATCAGCCTTGACCTCTGAGCTCACCTGATCAGGTGCTCTGAGCGCAGTCAGCTGGGCTGGCAGGAACTGCTCCCAGAAAGCAGCTGCTCTAAGATCGACCAGCAAAGGAATTTGGTGCTGCATGCTCTTGGGGCAGACCCTCTGATCCCACACGGACACCAGGTTTGGTCAGGTCCCTGGGATCCTCTAGGGGCGTGGAGCTAAAAAGAGCATCTGCAGAGCCTGGGGTGCCCCCTCCTTGGGGCAGGGGCTGCAGGAAACATCTGAGCAGCCAGCAGCAGAGGTGACCAAATGCTTTTAGAGCCAACAAATAACCTCAATTAAGCTGTGTGGCAGTGAGCGATTCCAGCTGTGCAGCAATATTGGCTTCTTTAATTTTTAAGTGACTGGAAATGGTAGGACTGGGAGCTGGGATGAGGAGACACCAGCCCTCTCTGTGTCCCTGGCGCCACTCTGCTGCCCTTCACCTTGAGGGGAGCCTGCCAGTCAGACAGCCCTCTCCCACAGTGGGATCCAAGGAGTCTGGGATACACAGGCCCTTGGTCTGGTTAATTTTGGCCAAGAGCTTTTGCTCAAATTCCGCCCTCATCACATCCCCAGTGCTCTTCCTGCCAGGCAGGAACCACCAGCATCCCCTGCCAGCTCCCTACAGGGTATGAGGGCACGGGGTGTGAAGCAGAGTGGGGCAAGGACTGACACCAAAATGCAGCTGCCCAGGCAGGGCATTGTCCTGCAGAACACACGGAGAGCCAGGGATGGAGTGTGTGACCCATCCCTCACTCTCCAGCCAGACCAAAGCTGCATCCACACCGGGCACAACCTGGATTTGTGCCAACACAGGCAGGGCAAGCCTGGCCCTGAGGAGGGTTGGCATGGCAGCCCTGGCCAAGGGCCAGCCCCAGGCACCGGCAGGGAGCCCAGCAAGCAGCTCTTGACTGCTGAAGCTCCGGGACGCTCTCGGATTTCCCTGTGGCAGCCTCAGCCCAAGTGTGGCCCAGTTCCACCAGCTCGTTTGTGTGCAAAACAGGAAAGGGATCAGGATGGATAAAAAGGGCCCAGCTTCTCTGAAAGCATGTTTTACACCCCAAAAAAGCAAAATAAAAGCCAATGGCACACTTCTGTCCCTGGTCCCTCCTGAACACCCTCCAACTCTGATGGAGCAGCCTAGGAGGATTCTATTATGCTGTTAGATGGAAGGAGAAGCTGAGGCATCAATGGCTTTTGCATTTCTCTGCCTGAGAAGGGGTTTTCTGCCAGAAAGGACAGGCACTCCAGCAGGCAGGGCAGCAGTGCCTCATCAAGCTGTGGTGCAGAGGGCCAGGACTGGCCCAGCCTCACCGTCTGCAGGAATTTTGTTCTGCTGCCAATTCCAGACAAATCCCTTTTATTTGCTTGTTCAGGTTTCAGTGCCGTAGTTGTGTCATCTGAGCCAGCTCTCAAGAGAAAAAGGAAGAAAAGAAAAGAAAAATCATGTGAAGGAGAGTAGCACGGGACCTGAGCTGCCAGCCTTATTGCATCCTGCCTGCTCCTGCCTGGGGTCTGGCCAATTTCTTCCTCACAGGGTCTGGCTCCTTGCCGCAGCTCTGGACCTCCCTGGAGCAGGGACTGAGTAACTGGGAGTGGTTCGGTCCACATGGAGGTTTTGAGCACCAGAAGTCCTGTAAATGATGCTGCTTTGAGGGGGTAAAGCACCCCTTGAATGTGGGCTCAGCCCCAGAACATGCATAGGAAGGGTCCTGATGGCCTTCTCTGGGCAGTGAGCAGCACAGTGCAGCTCTGAGCTTCCTTTCTGTGCTTCCCCCACATCAAAGTTTGCTCTAAATCACCAGCTCTGGCAGGTAGTTGGGATATTTTTTTTTAATCTAATGTTTCCAGTGGAAACTGGAGCATCCCTTTGCTTCACCAGCTAGGCCCAGAGCTGCTCCACACTTGACAGGGCTGTGGTCACCAGTGGAGACCCCAGTGTCACAGAACTTGGGACCCCAAGATGAGAATGGTCAGCAGTGGGATGGGATCCAAACACATGGGAGTACAGTGATTGGAGTCAATGCATCGTCACTGCCCAGGAGATTGTCTGCTGGGTACCCCCATTCCCAGGTGGGGTGAGAAGGGCAGAACCCACACCAGGACCAGATGTGAGCACTGGGATGGGTAGAAGGGCTCCTCAATTCATGCACCCCACAATGGACAAAGTAGCATCTGCAGTGCACCCTTCCTCACCCCTATAATCATCCTTATGGATGCAGGACAGTCAGCTGGCCTTGGCTTTGGCCTACATGTATATTTTAAATAACATCAACAAAAATGACAAAGGAAAGCATGAAGTCAGTCAAAGGCACGGAAGGGAAAACATGAAGTCAGTCAAAAAAAGGCCAAAGTGTTTCTGACCACAAGGGTGCTTCAGCTGGAGAAAAGACAGCACTGAAAGCCACAAGTGCCTGGTTTCCTCAAATCACTAGTTTTCTGGTTAAAAACAAAACAGAAGAGAAGGGTGTTTTGGCAGCAGGTTCCTCGGGTTCTGGGGAGAAGCTGGGATGTCTCTGTGCTTGGGGGATACAGAGCAGACAGGAGAGTGACCCACTGGTTATCACAGTCAGGTCCCAGCTCTCTGCTCCAGCATCCCAAAAATTATTCATGCAGGACATAATGCCCCTGCCTGGCCTCACTCTCCCAAAGGGGGCTGTCTCCATCCCCAGCACCAAGTCCTCATCACACACAGCACAGCTGCCCCCTCAGTGTCCTACCTGCCATTGTGTCTCCACTCAGTGCCAGAGGACAGATCCACCCTGCTCCAGGCAGAGCTGCCCCTGGCCCCAGCCCTTGCCAACCAGGCAGGATCCTGTCCCCCAGCGCCCCAAAAGGATGTGTCACCCCATCCCCCACCCCAAAAAACAGGCTGCTGTGCCAGGATTGTTCAGAAAAGGAGTTTTGGGCCGGAGGGTGCTTGCTCCAGAGATGTCCCCAAGCCCCAGGGAGGGTCGCTGTGGGCAAGGTGATCTCTGCAGCCGGACATGCTATCTCTGGGCTAGTAGTAGTCCTCCTCACTCTCCCCGTAGTCCTCAGGTGTCATGTGGGGCTTCGGCAGGGAGAAGTCTGTCAGGTTGAGTTGGTCTGAAATGGCAGCATGGGGACAATGTCACCTTGCCACCCTGCTGTGCCTGTCCCCTTTCCCACCAGAACCAAAGCCAAACGACACACAGCAGCTTTCTGGGGCATGCCCAGCACAGCCCTATGCTCCAGCAGCTCCTGCCATACTGCTGCACTGTGCCCAACATCCCTTCCCGTGTCCCCATGAGGGTAAGGACATGGCTCACCCGGTGTGAAGACGGTCAGGCTGGCCAATGCCACCACCTCCCCGACCCTGTTCCTGGCGAAGCAGCGGTACGTGCCCTCGTCCGTCACCCGCACACCCTGGATCTGGAGCCAGCCTGACACTTCATATTTCTGGGGGCCACCTCTGAACTGCAAGAAGGGGGAATTTCTGTCAGTACTTGTGGCAGAAGCAATGGGCAGTCTGTGCCACAAAGCCCCGAGTCCCCTGTTTCAGCAGGCACTGGGGTCCCAGGATTGCTCTGGTAGCAACCATGCTATTTTCTGTTTATCCCCAGGAAAAAAATAAGCTTTTCCTGACCCAGCTGGGCTGCAGCTGTGTTTGCAGTCTGCTATTATGGTGCAGTGGCCAGGGGTGGAGGACAGTAGAGTTTCTTCCAACCAGGCAGGGTGAAGATCCTCAGCTGGACCTTGTGACAAGCTATGGGGAGGCCTGAAGGACAGAAAGATGGAAGGGGGCCACAGTGCCAGGTTCCACCTGCTCCTCTGGCTCCTTCCATCCATTCCACCACAGTTTCTTTCCCATTGGTGCCTGGCTGAGGTGCATGGCCCCTTTGCCTCTGCCCACACCCACTAATAGCTAGGTACACCCAGCTGGGTGCTATATTTGGGGCTGGCTGCAGGCAGGATGTTGATCCCTAGGCCTGCCAGCTCTGGGAGGGAAGCCCTGCTGATGGGAAAAAAGGGCAGGAAGTGCCTGAGTGTGCTGGTAGGACCAGAGGAGGACCCAGGCTGTAGGGCACTCGGGAGGTCCTCTTTCCAGCCCTGCCAGAGGGACTGCAAGTGAAGCCAGCACACAGAGCAAACTTAAGGCAGGTAAGTGTGCAAACTCCCTGCTGTAGGACCCTAAGAATAAATTCAAAAATTAGTAGAAGAAATCACAGAAGAGAGTTATGCTGATGGCTCCTACCACTGAGACACCAGCCCTGTCCTCACGTTACACAGCCTCCAGTCACCCCTTCTCGTCCCCAGGCAGCCAGGCTTGGCCTCTCTCAAGCCTGGTGGTCCATGAGCTCTGAGAAGCACTGGGGTCACCCTGGGGTCACCTTCAATGCCCTAGGCACACCGCTCACCTGGACAGAGATGTGGGGGTCATCTCCAGGCAGCAGCATCTCTGTGCCATCCTTCCTCCACTCAATGGATGCCATGGGGTAGGCAAAGACCTCGCAGCCGAAGATGACATCCTGCCCAGTGATGTTCCATGTGTCATAGGGAGGAGAAGTGATCTGAGGCTCTGGGGAGGGGGGTAGAGGAGAGCAGGGTGGGCTCAGAAGAGGTCCCACCCTTGGCAGGTCCCGTGGGCTCTCCTGGGCTGGTCTCTGGAGCAGCAGCATTTGGTTCACACAGAGATGCTGGGACCCTTCCCATGTCTGTCTGCTCTCCCTCCCATGGCAGACCCTCACTCTTCCCAAGGACATGGTCCCCCCTCACAGCTGGGACTGGGAGCTCCCTCCCCATCTGCCCCAACCAGTCCATGGAGGGCTGCCATCCCTGCTGGCCTCAGTTTCCCTGCCTGTGCAATGATGCTCAAGTGACACATGCAGCAGGAAGAGTGCAATAACAGCAATGTTACAAAGCAAAGCTTTCCTGAGTGATCAGAGCATGCTCCTCCTGTGGGAGGAAGGCCAGGGGGCACTCATCCAGCCTGAGGCTGGTGAGGATGGATGAGATAGTTGAGCTCTCAGCCAAATGAGGCCTCTGCTCTGACACAGGGCTCATGCCAGCAAGGAAGGGAGTCAGCAGGTCCCCATCTCCTGGATGGAGCCAACAGCTCGAGGTCCCACATCTCTTCCCTGGAGGGATAAAGTGAGGACCATGCTTCTTACCCATGCTTCTTCACCTGCTTCATGACCTGGCCCATAGCATGAGCCAGAGTTCAAGGGAAGGTTTCCACCTCCAAATATACCCGGGAAAACACTCAAGAACATGATGCTCTACAGAAAATAAGGTCACCCTTGACACCCCTCAGACTGCGGTGACAGCACGGGGTGACCTGTGCCGGACTGGGCAGGATGGAGCATGGCTTTCCTGTTAGACTGTCCCCTCTGAGCCCCTACCTGAGTTTTAAATGGGAGATGGAAATCACACAGCCGAGCCAAACCAACCCTGGTTTCTATTTGCAGGAGGCAGACACATTTCTCGGGAGCAGCAGGCCAGTGTGAACCCAGCCTTGCCGCCAAGAATTCGCTAACAGCTCCCTGGAACTTCCCAATCTGATCCAGCAGGATTTGTTGCTTCCCATAAACTCCACACCCTCTTGGCAAAGCTGCTCCCAGATTTCTCCAAGCACTGGATCTGCAAGGGGCTCTCCCTGAGCAGCAGGGTGAGGGGACTAGTGGGAGCCTGACACTGCATGGAGCAGCGCCCAGTGCAGTCCCGTCCCTGTGGTTTTCCTTCCAGGTGAAACAGTTAAGCCAGACCCCCTTGTTTGTCTCTTCCCACAGCGCCAGGGCCACTACCTGACTCGCAGGGACCTTCGTGGGCCACAGTGAGGTTGGCATCAGGGTGGGCATGGGCAGCCTCCAGGAACCTGCAGATCTGGGCGTAGGTTTTGCCATCAGAGCCGCAGAGGGCCAGGTGGGAGAGGCAGGCACACTGGGGCTCGGGCACCTCTCCGTGACGCAAGTCCCCGGCATCCAGCCGGCACTCCAGGTGCTCCCCACACTTGCCGTAGAAGTGGTTGGTGTTGTCCAGGTCACAGATCTGTCCCTCCAGGTTGGCACATTCCCAGCAACAGTCACAGGCATCCCGCACTGTGCCAGCCAGGCACCCGCGTGGCATCGGGCACTCCTCTGGCTGGCACTCAGAGCAGCCCTCCCCTTCCTCCAGCAGCCGTTGCCAGCCCCGCTGGAGGTAGTCAGAGGTGCTGGGAAAAGCCTGGCCCAGCTGGAGCAAAGCCCAGTGCAAGGAGAGCACTGAAAGCACAAGGCAAGAGACGCTGAGGGGCTTGGCTTCAGACATCCTCACAGCAGCTCCTCTATCCCAATCCCACTGTCACTTGGATGGCAATTTCTGGCACTGCTCTGGTCTCCCTGTCTAGATCTGAGGAGCCATCCTGGCCTGTGAGGAGGGACAAAGTGTGTTACTGATGTAGGAAGTGTCTCCCAATCCTTTTTCTCCTGGCTGGCTTGCTTGCAGAGCAGCAGCACTGCATTATGTGCAGGGAAGGGTTGGTCCCAGCCCCTCTCACCCCCCGAAGTCACGGCCTTCGCACCCTGGAGCTCCCCAACCAGCTCCTGCCCTGAGACACCGAACACCTTCTGGAGAGAAAGTGCTGGTGACCCCAGCCCATCGGGTTTCATCCTTGTTCCCTTGGCAGCCCAGCAAGCAAAGTCCAGCCTCCTCTGCCCATAGACTGGGAAGCCACAGGGCTGGCAGGGCACTGGACAGGCTGTTTTACAACATTGTGGTTCAGCTTGTTCATATCCTGCTCCTGGTCTCCTGTCAGAAAATCGCTCTCAAGCCCCTTTCCCCATTGCTTTGCAAGAGTCATGAACCCTTTTTTCCTCCCTCACTATCCATACAAGCACAATGGAGTGGCTGATCCTGCAGACAAGGTCCTCTTTCTGTGCTGGAGTCAAGCCAGGAGGATGCTTCCAGTCATGCCTGGCCTTCCCTCCCTGTGCTGTAACCCCTCTTTTGAGGCACCACCTACTCAAGCAGGGGAAAGAATGGCCTCTCCCTAGAAGGGTTTGTGACCCCCTCAGTCATCACACAGGCAACTGAGGCTGAGCACGGAGGAGCTCAGTGCACAGGTGAGCAACCCCTGGACTGACAGCCAACCCAGTGTGGCCAGCCTGTACCAGCACAGCACGGTCCCTGCCCTCAAACCCCAAGGCTGCATAACCTACTCAGGGTAAGAAGAAGCTGAACTACTCTGGGTTTCCTATCTCTCCTGGGGGGAAAAACATGGCATCTCAGAGCCTGTCCCCAGAGAGGGAGACAATGAACCAAATCCCTTTGCGAATATCCCTCCCTGACCCCGTCGCACCCTGGCTGCCTTCCCTGAGATGGGGTGAAATTACGGTCCTCCGCCCCGGGGCGACTCAGCATAAGCGAGCGGGGCTGGGGAGGGGACAGCCTGTCTGCCTAGGTCCCCTAGCACCCAAGGGCAAGCTGCAGCCCCCCCGAGCTACATCCCCCCTCTCGGGGCTAACACAGCGCAGAGCTGGGGTGGGGGTGGCCCGGATAGTGGGTTACACATATGCATCCCCCGGATTACAAACCGTGAAGATTTGACCCGTTTGCCAGAGACCACCAGGCACCCCAGGAGTGGAAAGGGGCAGAAGGTCCCAGCGCCGGAGCCCTTCCCCCTCCCGACCCTACCCCAGTCTGCGCCGAGTAAGGCTCCATGCCCCGATGGATGTGGGGGGCCAGAGAAAGGGTACGGGGGAATTGCAGAGTTGGTCTCTGGTTCCTCACTTCTGGGGTGCAGGCGCTGGGGGTGCTGGAACAGTGCTGGGAAGAGGCACGACGTCCCTTGGGGTCCCCCAGGAGCCTCCCCGCCATAAGCCGCCACTTACCGGAGGCGCCGGTGCCGGGGGCCGCGGGTGCGCAGTGGCCGTGGCGGCGGGGCTGCTGGCCCCCAGGGCTGCTGGCCCCGGGCCGCTCCAGCACCGCCGTGATGTCAGCGAAACGTGAATCCCCCCGCCCCTCTCCGGGCCCGTGGCCCGTCCCTGGACCGGGACACGGGCTGGCTGGCACCCCTTCCCTGCCGGGGTCCCGCCACGCACCGCAAGCTGGCCCCGGGGCTCTGCCGCTCCCTGGCACCGGCGCCTCCCCTCTGGAATCACCCCCAGTCGTGTGCGGGACCTGGGTTAATGCTCCGCCCCGTCCGTGGGGCAGGGGGGGACTGGGGTCCCCTCCTTTGCCGTCCAGCTTGGCAGCAGTCCTTGGGGACAAGTGAACGGGAGAGGTGGGCATGGCTAAGGAAGTGGTCAAAGCATGTCTCAACCTGTAATTTGTTGGGAAACATAGACTGAAAAGTTGAGCAGCTGCTGTAAGTAAATGGGGGGATAACTCCCGAGGGATGTCTGCACTCGCCCCACACCAGGAGCCACGTCTGAAGGGGATATTGGGGTATAAACCACGGCGTTCCCTTGGCTGGAGTGGAACTATTGGAGCAATGGTGGGGCTGCTCCCTGCCACAGAAGTGCCCCAGCACAGGGCTGGGGCTCCAGACCTCCCCAGCAACCTGCCTTGCTGCTCCTGCCTCAGTTTCCCTCCGGAACTGGGCTCTGAGGAGTGGGGGAGCCAGCATGCCTTTGCAGCACAAACATGCACTTGCATTTGCATCTTGCTCCGAGGGGATCACACAGCCCCTCCTCTCTAGGCAAAGAATTTGTGGGATTGAATTCCCCCATGAAGCTCAAGCAAATCAGGACCCCTCTAAGGATCTGGTTTCCTTCACCATGCTGCAAAAATCTGATTCTGCTTTCCAACACCCTCCTGCAAATTTGTTCCGGGTTCCAGGGCTTTTGCTCGATCATGTTGTGAATCCAGCCGTGTCTAATGTCTAACGATGGAAAATGCAGCAGGCTTCAGCCCCCTTAAATCTGTCTCTGCCAGCCAAACTCCCCCCTCCAGCCCCCTGCTGCAGAGAGGGGTTTCCTGCCAGCTCTGCCTTCAGTCTCACTTCCCACTCCCCCTCTGTGGCCCCCAGCCCCTTGGCTCAGGGCTGCCTTCCTCCCTGGCTCCCCTTGTCCAGCCTGTTGAGTTTGGTCCCCACATGCCACATGTTTTCAAGTCCAGCGTCCATGAGTTGCTGAGCAGCTGGGGCTGCAGCTGTTTTGGGAGCAGGGAAAAAGTCAGGAAGGGCTGAGGTTTTCCTACATGCAGCCTCAGAGCTGGGTCAGAGCCTGAGCAGAGAGGAGACAGACTGCAGGTGGCTCAGACAGGAGTGCTGAGCCTCCTGGGCTATCCCTGCCATACCACCCTTCCCACTTTGGGGTGAAGGACTGCCTGCATGTTCAGGCATTCCTGCACCAAACACACACTCACTTGCCCCTGCTCCACACAGGGGGCAAAGCAGTGGAGCAAGCCTGGCCCATTATGCCACCTCCTGCTCACAAAGCTCCTGGCCAGCACAGAAACAGAGCCAGCACTGAAATCCCAGGCACTGCTGAGAACGGACCATCAGTAATTCTGGTTATTTGTGTCTCTTGCCCTCGGCAAGGGGGAGCAGGTCACATGGCTGCTGTCCTTTCCCACACATGGTTCCTTCTCCTATGATGTGCCATGGCCCAAATGCTTGGTGTGACATATCTTCATGGGATTATGATGGCCTCTGGGTGGCTCAATTCACCTGAGTGTCACCGCAGCATCAGCCACTAACAGGGGAGAACCCCTGGCCAAAAGTGAAATCCAAACACAGATCTGAGCAGGAACAACTCCAGTTGTGGAGCAACACAACCCATTCTCAGAAAGCCAAGGGCAGCTTAGCTCAGCTCAACAAGATGGAGCTCAAACATGGCAGTTAATTAAATCTCCTGCTTAATGAGACCATTGAATGTGTTAGTAAACAACAGCAGCTATGAATGAGGGGCAGAAGATGTAACCTGTGCTTAACAAGGAGTTCTGCTCAACCACACCTGAAGTCAATCAACACAGCCATGGCTGCAAACAGGGTTTGTGGCTTATGTTGCTTGACAACTTTGTGGGGGAAAGGGTGATCACCGCCCTGCATGGCCTGGCACTTAGGTAAATTGCATTCCTGGCTCCCTACCAGTGATGGCTAGTTATCTCTCCCTTTTCCTCACTTTTCATGAGCCCAGTGAAGCTCCTGGAACTGGGCTTTGAAGGCTGAGCCTAAAGCACCAAAGCCTCCTCCTCTCTTCCAGGTGGGTTGCTCCCCATCACTGTTTCTCATCTTGTGATGGTCCCATAGAAGCCAGGAGTCCATGGGTACTCCGGGCAGGCCCACATCCTTGGCATCCCTCCAGAGCTCTGCCATCAGACTGAAACACATCACATCCAGTCAGGGGTATCACACTGCTCCTGGCCCACTGACCCCCTCCCTGAAGCTTTGGGCTGATCCCCCAGACATCCCATAGCAATCTGGGGTTTATGGAAGATGAGGCCATGGGAAAAATCCACTCTGGAAAAAAGTCCTAGGCCAAGTGACTGGATGTACGTAATGTCCAGCAGGGCTGGAGAGCAGCACTGGGGCTGGGCTGGTGGGGTTGAGGATGTGGGTTGTGTCACAGCAGAAGCAAATGTCACCAGAGATCATGGGATAGAATGTTGCCAGCACACTGCCTGGGGCTGTGGGGGGCTCATTCTGATAATAAACCAAATCTCTCTCCTTTCACATCAAATACAATCTCTGTTTCCTGCTGTCTCACAGCCTGAAACAGCACGGTTCTGGCCGGCCCACACCAACGCTGAGCTGTTCCCAGCCACATTCCCAGGTTCCACTGTGGGGACAAGGCATGGGCAGCAGGCAGGTCCTCCGCCTCCTGCGTGCCAGGCCGGACCCGCGCTAGGAAGCAGCCAGGCTCAGGTTTCTCCAGGCTTTTACAGACCGAATTCCTCTGAAGAACCAACCCGTCAGCAAATTCTTGGGGAAGCGGTTGCAGCTGTGTGCAGGGACAGCCCGGTGCCCAGTCCGCCCGGGTTCCCCGGCAAGAGCCGCGGCTCAGCTCCATCCCTGCAGGAATCATGCTTCTCCCTAAGGGTTTCCCACCAGCCCCATCCAAGCTCAAGTCTAATAACCCGGGGGCAGGAACCGAAAAGACGGCGGGGGCTGCATTCCCGGGATGTCCCCGCACTGGCACGATCGTGCCAAATTTGACACTCCTGTGCCAGGTTCCACGGCCCTAAGAGCCGCCCGGCTCCTGCCACACCCGGACCCCGCAGCAAACAGGAGCCCCGCGGGGCTGGCCCGGCCCGGGGGTGCGGCTGGCGGTGCGGGCAGGCGGCTGCGGAGTCTCTGCTGCCACCTCCAGGGCACCGCTGCGCTCGTCCCCGGCCCCTTGCGGTGACATTGACCCTGTCCGTGGGGGCTGCGGAACCTGGAGTAATGGCTGGACACCTCAGCCCCACCACCCCTGCCTTCCTGCTCTCTAAAAGCCCCGCTATCGGCAGAGACCCCTCACGGCTATGCAATGTCCTGAGGGGCTCGGGCACATCCCCCGTGGTGGTGGGATCCTCTGTTCAGCCTGCCCTGGTGCTCGGGCTGCATGGCTCCTCCAGACGGGGTGGGTGCTGCCAGCTCAGTGGCACCGCACCCGCTGTCGCCTTTGCCACCCTCCCTTTCCCCAGGCTCCAGAAGCGCCAGCAGGGTTGGGACGCAGCCAGGGAAGGTGACATGCTGCCAGCACCCCGGCACCCCCTGCCACTGGGGACGGGAACTGGGGAGGGGGAGCCTGCCCGCTCCCCCCTGCAAGAGGCTGCCCATTTCCAGGCGTCATTAAAGAGCAATTAGCTGGAAATTAAGCTGAGAACAAGTATTGATTAGCTCATTAAGGCTGGGGGAGCCGGCTGAGGCGGTAGGAATTGCTGCCGCTCGCCCTCATTATGGGCAAGGTTAAAGCATGTGGTCGGGCAGCTCATTAAAAATGCCAGGGACCAATCGATGTCCCCAGCCCAGCGCCGGCCAGCACCCCCAGCACCTCTGGGGATATCCAGCTGCTGTCTTTCTGGGACTGGCCCTTGACCTTTGTGATGAGCCAGCTCGGGAAGGCGCAGAGCATCCCTGCCACCCTGCATCCACTGCTGCATCCTGGACTCCCCTGCAGAGGCAGCAGTGTCCCTTTTGGGCTTGTCAATCCCCCAGAACTCACTGGCCAAATGAGTTTTCTCTCTCCCAGTCAGGAGAATCCACGGGGCCATGTTCCCCCTAGCGCAGTGAAGTGGCAGAGTCTGTGGGCTCACTGCTCTGCTGCCGACTCCAGGAGAGAACAGGCACCGTGGCTGATTTGCAGGGCAGCACCCCAGACCTGCAATGCTCCAGAATTGAGTTTTTCATGGCCCTGCCTAGTGGCGTCAGCTTGTGCAGGTGTGGGACAGACCAAGGGGGATCTCAGGATAGAATGAAAACAGGTGACAGATGAAAGACACTCAGTGGCTCTGTGTGGCTGAGTACTGCCACATCACACCACTCTGTATCCCAGCCTCACAGCTCTTGGGGGGCTCTTGGGGTGAGTCCAGGCTCAGCCCGGCCAGACCCTTCCAGCTGGACCAAGCCACCCCAAGCATCTGTGTCTTTGGTCCTGTGTCCCTCCTATTTCCATCTCTGCCTCTTGTGGCCACCAGCAGCTCAGGGCCAGCTCCCAGCCAGCACACACAAGGAGGGTGTCCCTGCAAAGCTGGGTGGTGCATGTGGGAGGAGGCAGGTGTCATCATTATTTTTGTTTTCTTTACACTCCTCTGGAAATATATTGTATTCTCAGATAATCCCGTTCAATTACACCACAATAAAACACATAATAAAAACGTAATTCATTTTTCCTGAGCGCTCCATCTCCCTGTGTCTTGGCAAGCTATTAAAAATTTGTCTTCATTTTTCTGGCAAGAGCCTTGTACCTTTTCATCTTTAATTTATGAGAGCAGAATAGCTACTGACAAGCCCTTATTGCACGGCGAGGGGCTGCATTATTTATAAGCCGCCAATGGCTGGCTCAGGGGAGATATTTGCAATATTCCGTGGCCGGGAGAAGGAGGGGGACAGATCCCTGTGCCTGTCCCAATCCACTCACTTCCCCACCTTGGGCGGGTGGGTGATGGGTGCAAGTGTTCTCCTGGCTGCCCCTTGAGGGCAGCAGCTCGAGCCTAGCCTCTGCCAGCCCCTGCCAGCTGTGCAAGCTGTGGCACAGGGTGACTTTGGGCTGTCTGGCCCTTATCTCATCCCGGCTGTATCTGCCCATCTTGGCCTTTGCAGTGGTCTCGCTCCTGTCCTTCAGCATGGGGCACTGCAGAGCACGGTCGCCTCCATCCCTCCTCTCTCTGGCTGGACATCCATGGCTGCTTCTGGCTGCCCTGGTGGGACAGAGAGCTGAGGGACAGGCAGCTGCTGCCCGCAGGCTTGTCAGGGTCCTGTGATGTGCCCTCCAGTGTGCTCTCCCATAGCACAGAAAGTGGGATAAAAATAGTCCTGCAGGGAAGGCACAGGAGCAGGCCCGGGATTGTCCTGTGAGCAGGCTGCAAGAGGGGGTGTGAGTGTGGGCAGAGCCAGGGTGACGCTCTGGCCTCTCCAAACCAGCAGCATCCAGAGCAGCAGCTTAGCAAAGCTCTCTGCGCAGTGGCAAGCTCCAAAGCCGACTGTACTAAAAAAAGCCCTCTGACAGCTGGATAAGCTTCACCACATGCCAGGCCAGCCAGGGCTGCTGCAAAGGCAGTCAGCTGGAAAGCAGGGAGCAGAACCCAGCCCCAGGAGGTGCAGAGACACCCCAAAAGCTAGCCTGCCCCTCTCTCCTGCTTCCATCCTCACCCCAAAGCAGTCCCTTTCCACCATATGCAAATAAGACAGCAGCACACTTCCCTTTGCTGTTGGTTTTGTATAAACAATCTGCCTTTATTGTTTGGTATATATAGGTACATTATATGTATATCAAAAATATCTAGAGGAAACCACAGTGCACTTAAAGCTATTGAGAAGGTCCACCTGAAAGCAAGCACTCCAGGAGGGGGTAGAGTAACCCCTCAGGGGAAGCCCAGCCCTGAACACAGATGGCATTAAAATGAGAATAAAAACCAAGACTCTACTGGGATTAAAATGTGCCATTTGCTCTGGGGATGGAAGCAGCAGAAAGCCAGATTAAATCCCCAAAGCAGCCCGGAGGAGAGCAGAAGGTGAGATGGGAGCACACACCTGGGCTGGGAGAGTCCCCCACTCTGAGCTCAAGTCACTACGTGCAATTGATCACTCACCCCCAGCTATTTTGGCAATGGGGAGTTTTCCTCTCCAAAAGCTGCTCTGCCATCCCCAGGCACCAGCTGCTGAACCACTGGGCACTGCAGAGTGCCTGCAGAGCTATTCTACTTTCAATTGCTGATTCTCTGCTGCCTCCTAAAGCTGGGGAGCACCATTTTCTTCCTCATCCCACTTTTTTTTTTTTTTCCTCTACCACAGCTCACAAGGTCCCTGGTGCTGCTGCCTGCATTTCCCTGTGCACTGCACAGAGCTACAGGCACACCCAGAGGGGAGGAGTGCCCCAGGGTGCCAGCCAGGCGGTCCCCAGGGCAGGGCTGAGCCGGGCACGGGGACAGGGTTAGGTATGGTGCTGCATGGCTGCAGGCACACCGGGAAGCAGGGCTGAGCACCTGGGACCTATGGACACACAATGGCCAAGGGAAAGCAGCAGCAGCCCCAAGAGGATCCAAAGGGCGAAGCTCAGCAATGCACTGGCCCGGCAGCTCCGTGGAGCTCATCTCAGCCGTCCCAGGGGCACATCTTGGCCACCCCAGGACCCTGCTCAGAGCCCTTTGTTGAAGTAGACGGTCTCCAGCCACGGATCTTTCTTTCGGATCTGATCTTGGACTTCAGGCTCCAGGCTGCTCACAGGCATTGAGCTGTAAGGGAAACAGAGATGCAGAGGATGGAGGGGGTATACCCACTGATGGCCTCGGGTTGGAATCTACCTGCTGCACCCATGGGGATGCACGTCCCCAGCATGGCCCAGCAGAGGCCCTTGGGTCTGCACTGCTGACTGTGCAGAGAGATGTCTGTGCACAGGTTTAAGCCCGACTGCTTGAAGAAGCAAAACAATCTCTCGGGAGTCAGACAGCACCCCCATCCCACACAGAAGCCGCATGTGCAGGCAAAGTGCCTTTCTGTACCTTTTCTGTGGGAAGAGTGCACAGCACAACGGGGTGGCGAACACCAGACTGCAAGGGAAAGAGGTGAAAAGGTGAAGCTGGGCTGCATAAATCACCCACACCCACCCATGGCCTTATCCCAGAGCAACAATGAGGCAGCCCAGAGCCGTGCTGGGTGTTCAGACAGGAAAGGGCTACGAGATGCCCTCTCCAAGCTCCAGACCCTGCATTTGGCTCTTGAGGTACGGCAGGCAAAGTCTGTCCCCCGATGATGTGGGGGAACACCAATGCTGAGCAGGAGCCCATCGCAGGCTTGAGAGATACCAAGATAAAGCAAAACAACTCCTGGCCCCAGAACCTCATATCCCATTCCATCTGCCTGGGGTGCCACTAGCCTGGCCAAGCTCTGGCATCCCCCAAGAAACTCGGGTAGTTCTCCCCACCCAGTGCCAAGCAGGGTTCCCAGCAGCACCGTCCGACACACTTGGGCTTGGTCTGTGCCCAGGGCAGCAATGCCCATCGGTGGAGGAGGACTTACCAGAGTCCCACCAGGCCGACCTGCAGGGGAGCGTTCAGGTACGGGTACCGCTGCCAGGGACAGGGAGAAGATGTGTGTCAGTGCAGTGGACAGGGTAGGAAGGTGTCTATTCCCCAATAGGGTGCCAGCCTTGAGGGGTGCCAACAATGTGCCAAGCTTGGGTGTCCCTACACCCACCCACCCACCCCAGGCTCACTGGTACCTTCAGGAAAGCTCTCTTCTCCAGCATGTTCATGATCACCGGCGGAATAGCTGAATCAGGGAGGAAGGAAATGAGCTCCCAGTGATCCCTGCCAGCAGTGGGACCTCATCCCAGGCTGCCAGGGATCAGCTGCAATCTCCCAACACATGTGGAGGAGGGGACACTCACCCATGGCCGGCGCTGCCATGCCAATGCGGGACACCACCACCTGGAAAATGGCCTTCTGGGCTGCCGCTGTGGATTCGCCCAGGCGGTTCCCATTCTCATCCGTGACAGGGATCCCCAGCTTGAGTTCTCTGCAGGAACAGAGGGGCACAAGGGTGAGGGGAACAGGACACAGGACAGGGACATGTCTCCAAGGGAGGTTGGCATCCTCCTGTACCCCATCCACTAGCTGCACAATAAATCATAGGGAGTCTCAGCTGGACCCACATTTATTTGGCAGCAGTCCTCAATAGGACTGTACAAGCACCAATAACCCCCTAGGTTCCAATCAGGTGATTGTACCCTCAAGCCAACCCCTCACAGTAAGGAAGAGCAAGGAAGTCCCTGCATTCCTCACCAGTGCCTATGAACCCTGAGGCAAGTCTGTCCCACCCCAGGGCTCACCTCTGCCTCATCAGCGGGATGTTGATGCAGTTGGCAGCTGCCACAGCCGCAAAAGGCACGTACCGGCCGATGATGGCTGGCAAGTGCTGGGGGGAAAAGTAGGAGAATGTCATGTAGAGGGTTTGGGGGAAGAGCTGGCTGTCCCCAGGTCTGCCTCAGTCTTCCTGCAAGACTCTGGGGTGTCCCAGCCCCACTGGGGGTAAAAAAGTCCCTCCTCCTCTGCAACTCTTAGCTGGTAAAAGCTGCACAGACCAAAGGATCTGGGGAGGTCCCAGGTCCCCTGCCTGGACAGAGGCTGAGGGGTGGAAGAAGCCTGAAGATACATGCAGAGCAAGGCTGGAGGGACAGGCCATCTCTACAGCCATCACTGGGGAGAGCAGTTGCCTTGTGTGGGCAACCTCGGCAAACCCCTTTTCTTCATTTTCTCCCCCACTCCAGGTGAACCCCCTGCAAAGCTCAGAGCTCAGGGAGATCCCATAGGGAGGGTCCACATCCCCCAGCTGCGATGGCCAAGGGTCACCTTACCTTGGTGAGGGATTTCAGCCCCAGTGCTGTGACAACTGCCCCTGTGGTTGCACTCACATAGGCTGTTCCCAGCTGGCTGAAAGAGCAAGGGACACCAGTAAGCCAGGCTCTCCCCATCCCAGGTGCCCCTCCAAAGGAAGGAACAGCATGCCCTTCAAGAGCACCAGGACACCTGGGCTCCTCTCTCAGCTCTACCACTAACCCTGACAGCCCCAATGGTGTCCATCTCTGCCTTCACCAGGTCTCCATTGTCCCATCTCACAGTTCCTTGCTATTCAAGGCACCCCCTGGTGTTTTGGGGTGGTGGGCCCCCAGGACCTCGAGGACCTGGTCAGAGAGATGCATACCTGGGGGTGATGGGTGCATCCCCACTGCGGTTGGTGTAGTTGACAATGGCATTGAAGGACTGGTTGACCCACTGCCAGAACAGCACAGCTGGTGTGGTCCTGCCAGAGAGAGGACGGTGGGTGCTGGAGACAATGGGGGATGCCACCCATGCTCCCACAGCACAAGTACGAGTGGGGTATGGGACACGTGTCCCCTCCTCACCCCAGAGCCAGGAGGATCCTCCAGGCATCCTCTTGGTCCTGGGGTGAGGAGGGGACAGGTACCTGTAGAAAGTCAACATGCAACCGGTGATGGTCATGTTCATGGGGACCTGAGCAGACATGCGTCCCACAAGGATCATCTTCTCGCCCGTGTCAGGGTGGAAAGCCGAGTCATAGATGTACTTTGCCCGCCAAAGCTGGTCCTCTGTCAGCCCAGGGTGTACGGTGCCTGCCCTGCCAGGTAAGGGTAAGACCTGTTAAAAGACCCTCTGCCAGCACACACAGCCTAACTGGTCCCCCACAGCAAATGTGGCAGCTGGGAGATGCCTTAAGGACCAGGCAGGCAATTTTGGGGTCTTTGGCCAAGGGGGCCAGCATCACTGCTATTCCCATTCCTGGGAATGGCTCCTGCCTGGGAGCAGTGCTGAGGGAACGTCCATCCTCCCAGTGGGTACCTGTAGTCCTCCACCACCCGTCGGGCTTCCTCCAGTGTAGCCCCTGAGAGCAGCAGGTTTCGGGGGTCGGTCACCATGAAGAAGTGCTTGGCCCGGCCCTGAAAGGTGCTCTGGTCCCAGCGGGGCTCCTGGATGTTGATGGTGGCAGGCAAGGATGGTGGCATCTTCTGGCAGGGCAGGGGATTAAAGGGTTATATGGGATGTGGTGCCTGTGTCCCTCCTGCCACATCCCTGCTGCAGCAGCTCTGGTGCTCCCCCAGCCTGGGGGCACAAGGATTGAACAGGGAGCCCCTTTGTAAAGGAGCTCAGTAGCGACTCCTGAGCCCACCCGGTGGGTGTGCGACCTGCAATGGGACTGCACCTTGCAGCGTGCCAAAGAGAACCCCCCGACCTCACATCAGCCACCAGAAGTCAGGGACTCCTCCTCCCCCCAACCCAGCCGAGCACCCCCGGTCACAGAGGAGGGGACAGGGACCCACCATTTAGGGACCACAGCGGCTGCCAGCAGCGGGAGAGCGGAGTGAGGGAAGGGCACTGGAAGGAGGAATGTCCCTCCCGGGCAAGGCACCGACACACCCGGCACGGCTCTATTCCCACACCCGCCCTTCCCCGTGAGAAGCGGGGCTCCACTCCCTTCCTTCCCGCGCGGAATATTCCTCCCGCCACGCGTGACCCCCCCTGCACAGGGACCCGGGTCACCCCCGCACTCACGGCTCCGGGGACAGCGCCCGCCGTGCCCGCGCCGCCGTCGCCGCCACCGCCCCCCTCCCGCCCCTGCGCGCGATGACGTGCGGGCTCGTCACGGGTGGGCGGCCCCGCTCCGGGCGGGGCGGGCCGGGCCGGGGAGGGGAGGGCGGCGCGCGGGGGGCGGCGGGGACCACGCGTGACCGGGGCCGGCGGCGGGGGGAGCGGTACGTGCCGAGCCACACGCGGAGCCCGTGGCCCTCCCGCGGTCGTGTGGGCGTGCCCGTGACCGCGCACGCGCCTGCCCGCGACCGCGCGCGCGTGCTCGCACGTCGGCGCCTCCGCTCGCGCGGGTGCCCGTGGGCGGGTGTGTTTGCCCGTGGGGGACCCCGTGCGCGTGCCCCGGCGTCCCCGTGCCGGCCGCGCGCGTGGCCCGGGGGTGGGGGGGGGATGTCGGGGGTCTCGATGCCCGCGCCGCGCGCGGGCCCGTAGCGCCGCGCTCGCACGCGCCGCGTTGGCGCCCACGCGTGTCGCGGTGGTTGCGGCGGAGCGCGCGGGGACCCCGCGGGAGTGGGCGCCGGCTCGGGCGTAGGGCGGTGCGCGGCGGAACACGCGTGTGTGTGTGTGTGCGTGTGTGTGCGTGTGCCGGGGCCACGTCCACGCGTGTGCGGCGCTCCGTGGGTGTCTGTGAGTGCGCGCGAGGGCACGAATGCCGTGGACGTGTGGGTGCATGGGGTGTGTGTGCATGTGGGTGCGCGTCCCCACCCCGGCCGTGCCCCCCCAGCCCCTCACCCCGGCGTTGTCGGGGCGCCCCCCCCGCGCCGGCCCCCGCCCCCGCCGCCCGTCCGCGGCCCCCCCGCAGTCCCCGCGGCCGCCGCGCATCACCTGAAACCGCCGCGGTGTCGGGTTCGCGCTGGCGGCGCCGGGCCCCGCCGGGGGGTCACGGCTGGCCCGGGCTGGAGGCGATGCCCCCCGTGATGGGGGACACGGGGGGATACCGGCTCGCGTCACCGGAGTGAGCGAAGCGGGGGGACGCGACACCCCTCCTCCCCTGACCGTGTCTCAGTTTCCCCTGTGTGCCCCCGGGATGCTCTGCGCTAAGGGAGGAGGTCAGGGGGGACACCACATTCCTTGCCACACGCAGCCTCGAGGGGGGACGCACCCCCGGACCCCCTCCCGGGGGATACCTACGGGACTGCCCCCCCCCGCCGGCTGCAAGGCCAGCCCCGGCCGCTCTCGATTGACAGCTCCCGCGCCCGATGGCCTCTCCGGTCCCACGGGGAAAGCCAATCCCCGCGGCCGGGGGGGCAGGAGGCGGTGCTGCCCCCCGGCCTCGCCTTCCCCCCCGCGCTGCTGCCAGGTGTCTCTTTCGCAGGTGGCACCATGGGGACAGGTGAGGAGGGCACGGGGCGGGGGGGAGGGAGGGAGGGACGGCGGTAGGGGGTCCCCTGCGCCCCTTCGGGGAGGTGGTATCCGCGTTCTGCTGCTGGTGGGGGGTAATGGGTGGGCGCTGTGGGGGGCTGGCAGCGGCGGGGATACCGGCGTGTCCCCGGAGCCGGGGCTATCACTTATTTATTGAGGTCAGGCTGGGGCGAGCGGGGAATGAAGTGGGGGGGCACTGTGGTGGCGTTTCACCCACGCCTGGAAAATCCCCTCGGGAACTGCCTTGGGGACTGGTGCACCCATCTCCAGCCGCATGGCCTTGGGAATTCAGAGGGGCTCCAGGCAGGATGGGGAATGGCCAGAGGGATCAGTTCCTGCTCTCTAGCATAAAGCTGATGTCCCTGTGTCCCCTCTCTGGAGCCTTTCCGGATTTACGCTGTCGGGTAAAGCCCCTTTGCATCCCCTGTTCCGGATTTACGCTGCCAGGGAGAGCTCTTTTTCACCCCAGCATCCTTACCCCAGCACAGGGCAGCCTGTGCCCACACCCCCATGGTAGTACCCAGAAGCTGTGTGATAGTTTGATCCTTGGGTCACTATAGGATGGGCAGGGATCAGGCTTAAGAGGGGGTCACAGAGCTTCTTGTCCCTCCAGGCTGTGCTGCTGTGCCTGGGACCTGTCTTGCAAGCAGCGAGTACCCAGGCCAGCTGCCCTCAGCATTGCACTGCTAAAAAAGAGCGGTGCCCAAGCCCGGGCATGTGCTGCTGGACTATGCCATGTCCCCTGCTGGCTGACGGGCAGCCCTGGCCCTGTGAGGACACAGCCAGCCCTGAGCCAGACGCCGGGACACCGGAGTGCCCAGCACCACCATGGCCCAGGACTGGGACGCAGTGCTGTCAGGGATGACGACAGGCAGCCGGTCACTGAGCTCCAGCAGTGAAGCCAGCCTGGCTCCCCGCTACCTCCTCAGCAAGCAGAGCCGCCTGCTCAATGGGACCACCCGGAGCAGCCGTGCTGCCTCCCCCATGGGCCGTGTCATCCTCATCAATGCTCCCATCGAAGGTGTGTGGGGTGTCCCAGATTCCCACCCCCATGGCCAAGAGGACCCCAATGGCTGAATTTCCTGGGTCTAAGGGCAGGGAGGGCTGTCCTGGGACTGGGGATGTTCCCAGCAAGAGAGACACCCCTTGCCATCGCTCACATGCCGCATGTGTGGCTTATCTGCTCCCCTGTTCCCACAGCCAGCAGCAACGAGAGCGATGTCATCAATGCCATCACAGTGGAGAAGAGCGTGGACGGCAAACTGGGCTTCAGTGTCCGTGGCGGCTCTGAGCATGGGTTGGGCATCTTTGTCAGCAAAGTGGAGGAGGGGAGCACTGCTGGTAAGAGGGTCAGAGTGAGGGACACCAGTGAACATAGGCACATGCCAGCAACACCCCCTCAAGGAGCTCCCAGTGACATGGGATCACAGCGCCAATGTCACCCTTCATGGTGGAAAGCCACCATGCTCCCTGCTGCCTTTGGCCATGAGATTTGCAGGCTGCCCAAAGTGAAGAACAGGACACATGAGTAGACAGCCCTGTGCCAATGAGTCTGAGCTCCATGCCCAAGCTGCAGCAAGGTGACAAGCCACTCAGTGCAATTGTCAGGCACCCCTGCCTCTGTTCTCAAGGGGTTCAGATCAGGTTGAGGAGACATTGAGGGAGGGAATATGAAACAATGGCACCAAGTCAGGTGCCCAGATGAGCCGTATGTCCCTTGTAGAGCAGGCTGGGCTGTGTGTTGGTGATAAGATCACAGAGGTGAACAGTGTGAGCCTGGAGAACATCACGATGAGCAGCGCTGTCAAGGTCCTCACCGGCAACAACCGCCTCCGCATGGTGGTCCGGCGAATGGGTCGTGTGCCAGGAATCAAGTTCTCCAAGGAGAAGACGGCGTGGTGAGCAGGGCATCTCCCATGCCAGCAGCCCAAAACCCAACCCCGTGGAGAGGATGCTGGGGGAGGTTGGTGGGGGATTCTGGGCAATAGGGAGGATCCCTGGGGGACCCCCAGGGTGGAGTGGTGTCAGAAGTCCCTGGCAAAGGTAGGGAGAGACCAAGGTGGGATAGGAAGGTCTGGAGCAGGTAGAGCGGGTGCAAGCCCCATCCTGTACGTCCCCCATATCCCCATCACTCTTCTGCGTTGGGTGTCACCAATGGTCATCCGGCTGGAGGACAAGAGCCAAATCCCTGAGACCACCTACATATACCCGTGCTCCAGGGTGGATGTGGTGAACAGGCGCCTGGTAGTAGAGAAAAGTGGCTCGACACCATCGGAGAGCGGCTCCGAGGATGGGCTGCGGCGCATCGTCCACCTGTACACCACCTCCGATGACTACTGCCTGGGCTTCAACATCCGTGGCGGCAGAGAGTTTGGCCTCGGCATCTACGTCTCCAAGTACGGCTGCATAAAGGGGTTGTGACAGCCCCATCTCTGCCGTGCCCATGCTGGGGCTCAGCCCCTCCTCTCTGGCTGAGCCCTCCCACTCTCAGAAGACTGGGCATTACCACCATGGGTGTAGAGCCACAGGGCCACCCAAGTGGAGGTGTGGGGCAGGAGCAGGACTCCAGCAAGGGCCTGACCCTATCCTGCCCCCCCTGCTTCCCTAGGGTGGACCCCGGTGGGCTGGCAGAGCAAAATGGCATTCGAGTGGGAGACCAAGTCCTTGCAGCCAATGGAGTCAAGTTTGAAGACATAAGCCATAGCAAGGCAGTGGAGGTGCTCAAGGGGCAGACTCACATCATGCTCACGATCAAGGTACCCACACCCTGCCCCATGGACCCTCGAGTGAGGCAGTGGTTGTCATGTCCCTTCACTGGCACTGCCCCTGCTCAGCCCGGTGCCGGGGGCTGGTGCAGCTGCTGCCTGGTTGGGTTTCAGGCGGGTGGTGGGGGGGATGCATTATTCATGGCTGGCACCAGATCGAGTTTGCTGGGGCAGCCAGCACTCACTGAACCCCTTGTTCTCTACCCCTGTGTCTAGGAGACAGGCCGGTTCCCTGCCTACAAGGAGTTGGTGGCCGAGTACTGCTGGCTCAGTCGCTGTAAGTACAGTGCCACGCGGGTACTGGCAGGGGCACTGGGCTGGGGCACAGTGGGGCTGGGACTATGAGAGTGATATCTGACCACTGTAGGGAGGGAGAAGGTCTGCAGGCCATGGGCTCCCAAGGCCTTGGAGGCAGCAGGAATCTCCCTGTGCCACTGTTAGCATACTTGCAAGGTCCCACCTGTCCCCCATCCTTGGAGGAGGCATGAAGTGCCCCCTGCCATGGCCAGCAGCCTTGTGGTCCCTGTGATCCCACAGCATCCTATGTGTCCGCTTTCTTGGAGAGTACACGATGATCCCTATGCAATGGCCAGCAGCCCACTGGTCCCCATGGCCCTGTAGGTTCTTCACGTCTGCTGTCTTTGGGAGGGAGCAAAGTGGAGCTCTAGGTGGCCCACAGTGTGTCACAGTGTGTCCCTGCTGTGCCTTTGCAGTGACCAACGGGCAGCTGCAACAGCTGGCTCAGACATCAGAAACCAGCTCCTCCATCTCCTCCTACTCTTCAGGACCAGCACCAGGGGCAGTGAATGGGCTGGGGGCAGCTGCCCCAGTGCCCCCAGCCCGCACTGTGGATGTGGCCATCTCCACGGAGGACGGGCCACGGCGGGGCTGGGTGCGGGAACGTGCCGAGCGGGCCATGCAGACCGAGCCAGCCGCCGAGGGGCTGCCAGAGACACGGCGCACAGTGCGGCCCCCCGAGCTGCTGCGGGACACGGCCATCCGGGGCCAGGGCAGCCGCGAGACCCCCGGCACCCACCCACGCCGGACCTTCACACACTCTCCCAAGACGGCGCTTCTGCTGGCACTGAGCCGGCCACGGCAGCCCATTACACGCTCCCAGAGTGACCTCACTGTCGCTGGTAGGCACTGGGGCACAGCCCCACACGTGGGACTCAACCCTGGCTGAAGTCTCCTTCCAACCCTGCAACCCAGCCCTGGGAGTCCCGCAGCTCAGGCCCTGCCCCATGTGGAGAGCCTGTCCCCCACTCAAGCATCCTTTAGTCCCTGACACACATGGATACCTGGCCTCCACTCCTGGGCTTATAGCAACTTGGTCCCTACCCTGGCACCATAAAGCCCATATGGCCCCCTGGCTACCAGTCCTGGGTATCCTATAGCCCCACATAGCCCCAGCTCTGTCCCTGGGACTTGCCAGGCAGCCCAAAGCCCCGTCCCATGGCTTCTGGTGATCCACTGCCCCCCACAGAAGGACTCTTCCAGTCAGTGTCTCCCAGTAGCCCCTCCAATCCCCCGAAGTTCCCTGCCCCCAGACAAGATTTGGGGTGGCATCCCCTCAGCTCTCTACGCTAACACCCCCTTCTCTCTGTCCACAGAGGAGAAGCGGAAGAAGGAGAAGCCAGAGGGACAAGGGGCACGGGGAGCTCCCCCAGGATTGCACCGCTCCAAGACCCTTGTCAACCTCTTTTTCAAGGGGGGCCGTGCCACCAGCCAGAGCTGGGCCCCCCCTAGCCAGGAGGCCCCTGGCTCTGATCGCCGGGCACGCGCCAAGTCCCCAGGGCGCTCTGATGGGGACAGAGGTATCAGCCTGGGTGACAGGGCAGACAGGGACTCGACCTGGGACTGTTCCCCTTTCTGTGGGCCTGTTGTGGCATCCCTGACATGAAGGGGGTGTAGGGAGGGGTTCCCCAAGCATGCAGTTTTGACAGTGGGCGCTGACGCTGCTGTCTGCCCTGGGCACTCACCGCTCTCCATCTCCCTTGCAGTAGGCGCTGTGCAGAAGTTTGTCATCCGGAGCCTGAAGCGGGGTAACGGGGGTGCCCGTGTGCCTGGGGGGATGTGGGGCAGGCTCTGCATGCACCTGGCCCTGCACTGCTTGTGTCTGTCCCACTCTGGTGTGGAGTGAGCTGCTGGGGCAGTCCTTGCCCCGCTGGCCACCCCTCCTTGTTGTGCCTCCCCAGAGAAAAGCCGGCGTGCCAGCATCCTGGGCCCCATGGGCATTGCCACCCTGCAGCCCAACGGCAGTGACCCTGAGGCCCGGCTCCCACACATCCAGGACACTGCTGCACGTCTCCTCAGCCCCGATGAGGTGACGGCCGTGCTCCGCCACTGCACCCGGGTACGCACCAAAGGCAGGGTGCAGGCAGGGCAGCACTGGGCAGCACTGACCCTGGGCTCATCCCTGGAAAGCTCCTGCATCCCAGGGGCATGGTCAGCACCTTGTGCTTAACTCTGGGAGGTAAACCAAGGAGCGGGTGAGGGGGCATCTGTCCACTGATCCCCCTCCTGTGCCCGCAGTACCTGCATGAGGGCAGCGTGGAGGACTTGGTGCGGCCACTGCTGGCCATCCTGGACCGGCCCGAGAAGGTCCTGCTGCTGCGGGACGTGAGGTGAGTGCTGCTAGGAAATATCTGGGAACCCCAGTATTGCCCATCCTGGTGTGATTGACGTGGAGCCTCACACATGCTCCTCAGCCCTGATTACACTCCACCCCAGAGGCTGCTACAACCCGTCCCCACCCTTTTGCCTTGGCAGGAGTGTGGTGGCCCCTACAGACCTGGGCAGATTTGACAGCATGGTGATGCCCCTGGAGCTGGAAGCCTTTGATGCCCTAAAGAGCCGCTCAGGTAGATCCCAGCCCCCCAGGGGCCTTGACTGGGGGAAGGGAATGGTCAAGGGTGGGTGCAGCTCAGGAGGTGACTGGGGTTCTCCCTGACTGCAGTGCGCTCACCTGCCCTCCGCCCAGCCCACCATGACGTCCCCCCCAAGAGACACCTCATCACACCAGTGCCTGGTAAGTGCCACCTGTAGAGTCTGCCTGGACACCAAACTGCCCAGTGGGAATGGGGTGGAGGGAGTTTGGGGGAGGAGAAAGGGACCTGGGATACCTGAGTGCAGGGGCTCCCAGAGAAGAAGGCATCTGGTGTCCTTGGGTGTTGGGAAGACTGGGAGCAGCACAATCTGTGGATCTTGGGGAGGAGGACATGGAGTGCTTGCAGAGAACTGGGGTGTCTAGGGGTCCCTAAATGAGGAAGATCTGGGGCCCTAGGTGGCAAAGGACCTAGGGCTTTGAGGTACTCATGGGAGGTCTATGTGGCAGGGGTCCCAGGGAGCAGGGCTGTGGGTCCCTGAGGAGATCCCTGAGCCCCTCTCATTGCAGACTATCGGGGCGGATTCCTGCTGAAGCCAGCAGGGACCCCAGAGCCGGAGGAAGCTGGGGAGCAGCAGGCGAGCCCAGCCCGTCCGAGAGCCTCCCCCAGCCCCCGCCGGCCTCACCCCCGCACCTACACCCCACTCCCTGACGTGCCAGTGGATGCCTATGCCTCTGCCAGCCGGCCCCTGCCCACCCTTGGCCCTCGGCCCCCCAACTGGCTGCTGGCTGAGCCCCCCCCTGGCAAGGGGCATGGGCACTCTCGCAGCCCCCAGGCCACCTGGCGCAAGGAGCCCCCCAGGACAGCACCCAACAGAGAAGCTGAAGTGCTGGGGAAGCCCCAGCGGGCACGGCCCCCTCTTGGCCCTCTCTTTGGGGGGCCAGGGGGTGAGGCAAGGGCTGGGGCAGCCACCAATGGCCCCAAAGATGTTGGCAAGGAGGAAGAGGAGGAAGAGTATCATCTGCTCACTGTCACCCTCTCCAAGCTGAAGCACTCGCTAGGTAGGTGGCACATGGGTGGGGTGAGGACCCTTCTGGCACCAGCGTCAGTGGGATGGGTGGCAGCCCCCTGGCGCGGGGCAAACCCCAGAGCATTCCTCCAATGAGAAATGGGGAGGAAGAGCTGTCCCTGCCTTGGTCCCTCATTCTGTAGGACCTACCAAAATAGGGCAAGACAGAGGTGCAGCTCCCCAGGGAAAGGTGATGCCATGCTGGGGAGTGGATGGAAGTCCCAGTCTACCCAGGTGTGAGGGTCTCATGGCTCCCTTGCAGGTATCAGCATCTCTGGAGGTATTGAGTCAAGGGCACAGCCAGTGGTGAAGATTGAGAAGATCTTCCCTGGTGGAGCTGCCTTCCTCAGTGGCATCCTCAAGGTATGGGGGTCCTAGCACATGCCAGGGGCTGGGCAGACATCCAGACACTCCCATCCCCTGATGCCACTGGGTTGCTGGCAGTCCCCTTGGAGCCCAAAGGTAGCTGTGCTTCACCTTGTGGCCTTTCCTTCTGGGACCCAGGCCGGGCAGGAGCTGGTGTCGGTGGATGGGGAGAGCCTGCAGAACGTCACGCACCAGAGGGCTGTGGACATCATCCGCCAGGCCTACCGCAACAAAGCCAAGGAGCCCATGGAGCTGGTGGTGCGGGTGCCTGGACCACCACCGGAGTGATGCTGCAGCCCCTATTCAAGGAGCCATGCTGTGCTCCAGAGGAGCCAGGTGGCTCATTCCTGCACTGAGCTGTGGCTGGTCTCAGTGCAGCCAGAGGGTGTGAGAGCCAGATCCGCCCCAGGGGCATGGAGCAGCTGCCCACTGCAGGACCCAAGGGAGGGCAGCACTGGCAACACAGGGGAAGGACAAGTGGTCCCTGACCCTGCTCTGGACACACAGACAGAGTCCTGAAAAAAACCACAGCCAGGGGCTTGTTTTTAATTGCCGTTTCTGGGTGGTACACGGATGAGCCAGGCTCTGGGAACGAGACATGACTGAAATAAAGTACAAAAATCCCCCCCTGGAGCCAGGGGTGACCAAGCCACAGCTGGGCACAGCCAGACTTTTCCTTTGGTTTGACCCCAGCCCCGGGTGCCCAGCAGGGCCTCCCCACCTCTGCCCATCCCCAGGGGTGTCCCCAGGGTCTCCCCAGCTGGCACATGGAGCCCCACACCCCTCTCCCCTGGCAGGCCAGGCATCACAGAGGCATGGGCTTTTTGGGGGGGGAAACAGAGGGATGCTGGGGGCAAGAGCATGGGAAAGGCACTGAGGGCAAGCTGCCCTGTGGCAGGGGTGAGGGGGCATAGACTGGTGAGGTGTGAGCTGGGAGAGGGTGATATGTTTCGGTAGGTCCTATAAAAATAGAGTTATTTAAAATGGCACAGAAACAAATTCCCTGACAAACACACAAAGGGGCATGAGGGATGCTGGCAGGGGCAGAGACAGGGCACACACCAAGTGACTGGGTGACAGTGCCAGCAGGGATGAGAGGGAGGGGACAAGTCAGCCCTCCCCCTGCCCAAGGTGACCCTGGCTGAAGCCAGCATTGCTAATCCCCAGGAGCTAAGAGGATCAGCAGAAACCAGTTCCGGGCGGCCCCAAGGCCAGGACTCAGCATCCACCTGACCCCACTTCTCACAGGCACCCCTCACTGTGGGCACTGATACACCCTTGCCCCAAGACCTCAGTGCTGGGGAGGGGGCAGCGCCTGTGGTCTCCCCTGCCCCTCTTCACAGTGGCAGCAGTTTGCAGAGCAGAGCAAGAGCAGGGGTCCCCCACAGCCTCACGGCTCCCAAAATCACAGGGGCTGGAGGCCCCTTCAGCCCTTCAAGCATGGGGCAAGGGCAGGCAGCATCTCAGATCTCGGTGGCTGTTATCTCCTCAAAGGGCGGGTCAGGTGGGTCACAGGGCTCGAGCAGGGAGTCCTCGCCCTGAAGCCGGAGATGCTGGAGCCGCTGTTCGAGCCGCCGGTTGCGCCGGTACATCTGGATGTAGCTGTACTGCAGCTGCTTCTGGTAGCGGATGACCCGCTCCTTCTCGCCCTGCCACGTGCCACGTTCCTGCTCGAAGGCATCCCGCTGCTCCTGCCCACGCCGCCGCTCCAGGGCCACCTCCGCGCGCAGCCGCTCCAGCTGGCGCCGCAGGCCCACGCTTCCCCGGAGCTCCTCGCTGGCTGGGAGGCATCCTTCACCAGGTGGGGGGCACCCCTCACCAGTGCCTGGTGGGCATCGACCGTGGGCAGCTTCCCGCAGCCCCACCACCTCCTGCTCGAGCCGGCCGGCTTTGGCACGGAAGAGGTCGGCCTCGCTCTTGCGGCGCTGCAGTTCGTTGGCACACACCTCCAGCTCCAGCGCCTTGAGACGGGCGGCCTCCTGCAGCCCCTGTACCCGCCGCTCACCCGCCTGCAGCTGCGCCCGCGCCTCCCGCAGCTGAGCCCGCAGCCCCAGCAGCTCGGCGCCCCGCTGCGCCAGCTCCGCCTGTGCTTCCTTCAGCTGCTGCTTCAGCAGAGAGATCTCCCCTGACTTCTGGCACACCTGTGGTGATGATGGGGTTCAGGTGCCGGCCAGGACCCCCCAGCCACAGCCTGCACCCACTGATATGCCTGGCACTGCTGAGTGACTCACCTCCCACTTGGTCTCCTCCAGCCGGGGTGCCAGCTCAGTGCGCTCCCGCTGGAAGGAGGCACAGCGACGTTCCAACACTTCACGCTCCTGCAGCAGCTGGGTCAAGTCCTCCTGCAGCTGCTTCTTCTCCTGCTGCAGCTGCAGCACCTGGAGCTGCAGGACCTGCTGCCCCCGATGTGCTGCATGGGCCGCCTGCCGTGCCTGGGCTGCACAGCGCTGCCGCAGCCCCTCCAGCTCCTGCTCACACCGACGCTGCTTCTCCTCAAACACCTGGGCCAGGGGATGCAAAGGTGCTGGGAGGGCAGCATGGCACCCTCCCACTTCACCTGCTATCTCCAAGATGGGCATCACAGGGAAGGTGCAGCACCTCCCCCACATGAAGGAAGGGTCTAGGAAGAGTGTAATGTGGTGGTACACACCTCCCTGTGCTCCCCTATCCTTTTGCATGATGGGCCCCCCCATGTTAGCACCCCCAGAGCGTATAGGACTCCTCCAGCTCCATCACAAGTAAGGAGAAGCCACAGGTCTCAGTCTCATTCAAAAACGGGCATCCCAAAATAAGGCACCCCACTCTGTACAACTGATTCCATGGACTACATAGGACCACCCAACTGGTGGGAAAAACCCACATACCCAGACCCACAGGAGAAAGTATCCCCCTGCAAGGGTCTGTATCGGATCCCCAAAGTGGGTTCCTACTCCCAACCAGAGGGTATGTCCACACCTGTCTCCAGGGAGGGAGACAGGTACAGGACATGCGGACACCAGGGACATACCTGGCAGATGGCCACCTCGTTTTCATCCAGGCTGTCACGCAGGAGCTGCAGCTCGGCCTCCCTCTCCCGCAGCTTGTCCTCCAGCTCCCGCACCAGCATGGCCTCCTCACCAGGCAGCGGAGAGCGCCCACAGGAGCCACTCTCCGAGGAGGGCCGGCCCCGGCCACTCAGCGAGCCTGTGCTCTTGCTGGAGGATGAGCGCCCGCTGTCCGAGTTGGAGGGCCGGCAGCCCCCCGGAGGGTCGAGGGGGCCGTGGGGGGTGGTCGGCAGGGCACCCACCTCTGGGTGCTGGCTGCAGCCCGTGCTGTAGGTGGGCAGGCTGGAGAGGGAGTTGCGCCCCGAGTCCGAGAGGGTGCTGGCACGGCAGCTCAGAGAGCCAGGCTTCTCAACACCCAGCAAGTGGGTGAGGCTCACCTGGCTCTCCGAGAGCCCCAGGCGCGTGCCTGGCTGGGCATTCCGAAGCTTGGATACCACTGGCTTGAAGGCCATGGGGCGGATCAGGGTCTTTTCCACATTCTGCCAGGAAAACAGGGGAGAGTGAGGGGTTGGGGAGGACCCACCAGCCCCAAGAAGGGCTGCCTAGGAATGTTACAGTGGGTGCCCCCAGCCCCGATGTCTTCACACCCAAAAGAAGACAGAAGCCAGTCACTACCCACTTCATCACCTTTCCATGGGTGTACAGGTGAGCTCCCCAAACACCCTTGGCATTATGGAGGGGACATTAAGAGCACAGGGATTTCCACTTCCCCGGGGACACCAGAAGTGTGGCTATATGACCCCATTTCACACATCTGAGCCAACAGTCCCAGTGTGGCACATGGTGTAAAGTCAAGACTGCAGCACACACCCACCCACCCTGCTGTTGCCCTCCCCACCTCTTCCAGCTTGCCAGAGACGGGTACAAGCTTGGGGGGCGGCCCCCGAAGGTGATCACTTGGTGCTTGGTCATCACGGAGATCATCTGAGTCACTACAGGGGCTGGCAGGGGAGGAGGCATCAAGCCAGTCGCCACAGAAGCCCCCATTGGCATAGGAGTGGCTGACACCGGGCACAGACACACGGGGCTCCTCAGGCGTGGCCCGGAGTAGCCCCCCCTGCTTGCAGAAGGAGGCAGCGGAGGGGTCCCCATCACTTGTGCAGTCGTGGCGAGGCCGGGCGGGCAGGAGGCTGCCCACGCTGCCCATGGCGGCAGGGGGTGAGCAAGTGGTGGCACGCAGCTGTGTGGCCCCCTCAGACACGGCCTCAAGGGGCACTGGCAGTGTCTGCACAATGGCCATGGCGGGGGGGGCCCCGGCGGGCAGGGGCGCGTGGGCAGCCTGCAAGCAAGGGAGACAGGACATCAGAGCCATAGGCACTGACAACAGTGGCCCATCACCCACCCAGATGGGCATGGGGACATCCCCAGGTCCCCAGTCACCATCCACAATATTATAGGCGAAGGTTGGCCCTAGAGCAGAAGGAGATGGCAAATGAACCAAAACAAAACCAGGATTAGTTGGGGGGAGTAGTATTAGCAACCACCAAGTTGGCCTCAGCACCCCAATGGAGTAGCCTGGGGCTGCCAGGGGCTGTGGGGTGCTGGTGGCACTGTAGGGCAGTGGCAATGCAGTCCTGCCTCATGCCGTGCCCTGGTGTGACCCTGCCACGGGAAGCGTGCCAGGACTGGAGGCGAATCCTGAGAGGCCTACAGAGAGCTGGCTCACAGGCAGCCTGCCCGCCTGTCTGCCCCATGGGCACCCACAAGTGCAGCCTCACAGAGAGCGACGGACAGCCCCACACACCAGGATCAGCCACCCCCTCTTTCCCACAGCCCCCACTTCTCAGCAGTGACCCCACAGAGCCTGCTTTCCACCTCAAACCATCCACTGCGGGCCACAGGGTTCCCTGGAGAGGACCACCAAGGGGGAAGCTGCCAGGTGGGCGCCAGGCTCTTTCCCAGCCCCAACACACGGAGCCTTGTTCCCACCCCCTCCAGCTGGGGGGGCTCTGCCGGTCTCTGCTGTGACTCCCCCTGCCCCAACCCACGCCATACGCCCGCGTGACGGGAGCCGGCCGACGGGCCGGATCCATCCCCTGCTGCCTCATCGCATCTCGCACATGGCTGCGGCTGGCACAGGGCGCGGGCGGGGGGGGGGCGCTGCCCGCACGGTCTCGCCCGCCGAGCTGTCACCTGAAATCAATCCGCCTGCCAGCGCCCGGGGAGGGGCGAGCAGGGGAGAGATGCCGGCGAGCCAACCCCCCCGCCACCGTCACCCCCACCGGCACGTGCCGTCCCCAGGCACCGCGACCTCACACCGCGCCCGGGATACCCTTGGGTGGGCAGGTGGGTGACCCCCCGCGAGCTCCGCTCACCTCGCCAGCCGCTGCCCATCCGTCCGGTCCTCTCGGGCCCCCGCACCGTGAACACGGCTCCGCCGGCCCCTGAAGCGGGGAGGAGGAAGAGGAGGGGGTGAGGGCGCTGAACGGCAGCAGGGTCCCCCGTGCTCCCCGCTGCCCCCTCCCCTCCCAAGTCCCCTAGCCGGCAGGGCCAAGGCAGGTGGTGCCAGCGTGGCACTGAGGGTGGCAGGGGCGCCCGGCGGCGGGTGCGCTGCTCCTGGCACCCAGGGTGGGCTGGGAAGTGTGGTGGGGACAAGAGCCCGCCACTGGGGACCTGCTGCTGCCAGAGGAATGGGAATCAGGGATCAGGAATACCAAAGGGACATCTGATGGTCCCCCAGCCCGGCCAGCCAAGGCACGGTACCCCACCCCAGCAAAACTCCCCCAGGATGTGCAGGTCAAGAGGACGGATAGCCCTGGGGACAGTGGGTCCCTTCGCAGCCTGGAGGGGACACGGTCACTGCTGGGGCCCCGCCAGGCAGGCGATGGGAACAGACTCCATCTTCTCCCTCACCCCAGCCCCTCGGCCTGCCGAGAGGGTCCCACCACCGCCCGCGGAAGGAGGGAGTGCCCAGCCCGGCCTCCAGCCACCCAGTAAAACCAGTCACCAACTGGGGTGGCGTCACGTCCAGCCACTCCGGCCGCAGCACAGCGTTGCCGGATCCCACCGTTCCGACCCCTAAATGGCAAGGGAACACTCGGTCCCTGCTCAGCCAGACCCCCACCCTGAGCTGCTGTGGGGATTTCGGGCCCCCGGGGACCCCCGTGCCTCGACGGCATCTCAGGGCCACCGCAGGGCAGGGGGGATCAGGGTCAGCCCCCGTCCCTCCCCACGTACCCAGCAAGTGTGGGACGGACACCACCCATGCCTGGCTGTGCCCCCCTCCAGGCCCCCGGCAATCCTGAGGTTCCCTCGATGATGCTGCCCCCGTTGCCCGCCCAAAGCACTCCCACCCACCTTCCGCTGCCCCACGGAGCCCCAGAGCGCCAAGCATATCCCACGGTGCTTCCACCCATCCCAACCCCACAGCACCCTGAACTGCCCCACGGCGTTCGTGGGCCCCACTGCCCTACAGCTCCCCCATACTGCCCTAAACCATCCCCAAAGTTCCTCATGACACCCCTAAAATGCTTCACGGCGCTTCTGGGCCTCTGCTGCACCATACCGCCCCTAAAGTGCTCCTAAACCACCCCCAAAGTGCTCCAAAACACCCCGAAAGTGCCCCACGGCGCGCCTAGGCCTGCACTGCCCCATAGCTCGTCCCTGAAGCACCCCTAAAGTTCCCCGCGACCCCCTCAACTACCCTACAGAGCCCCTGGGCCTCTGCATTCGAAGGACCGTCCAGAAGTGCCCCCGAAACATCCCCAAAGCACGGCACGGAGCTCCAGGGCCGCCGTTGCCCCCGCAGCCCCCGGACCCCCCCAAATCGGTCCCGGGGGACCCGGCCCCACAACATCCCAAGCACCGGCAGCTCCCCCCGAAGCACCCTGCCACTCAACTCCTCGGAGCGCCCCCGAGCCCCGCCGGCCCCCCGGGGTCCCCGGGCGCCCCCGGCCCGGCCCCCGCCCTCACCGCGGCCCCGCCGCCGCCTCCCGCGCCGCGCCGCGCCCCGGCCCCGCCCCGAGCAGGCCCCGCCCCCGAGCGGCCACGCCCCCACGGCTCCGCCCTCGCGGGGCCACGCCCCCCGGGCAGGGGCTGGGGCGTGGGGGGTGCGTGGGGCACCGCAGCCTCACCCGGTGCTTTCCCAGTCACGTCCGTTCCGGGGGATCCCCGGAGCTCATCCCCTTCTCTCCCCCAGCCAAGCCCCCCGTCTCAGGGCTCTGCAACTCCAAAGTATACCCAAGCCTCTGGGGTGAAAACCCCTCCAGATTATGCCCCCTCCGCAAACATTTGGCGAGCCCAGAACTCTGCTAAGGGGCCTGGGGGCCTCAGCTCCTCTTGACGGCACACCACCCCTCCCCATGAGTTGTTACAGCTATTGTCACCCTCCTTTCGTGGAGACCCAAAATGGGGGAAAAAAAGAGTAAAATAAATTCAAGAAACCACCTGACCCCCAGGGTCTGGGATCAGCCAAGATCCCCCCAGAGGCTCAGTTTCTTCACCCCCTCTGGGGCCCATGGAGGGATAGGTGGGAGATGGGGCCCTGGGCTATCCCACTGCCTTACTTCCACTCTAGAGCCCCATGACAGCACCTCACCTGAACTAGACTGGGTCAAATGGAAGCCAGTGAGACAGAGGTGACCCTTGGATAGAGGGGGGAAACCCAGATCCCCCACCCACACCACCATGTGAACCCTGACCCAGCTCCACTCCCCCACCACCTTACCTCTGCTTCCCCAGGACCCTCTTCTGCCTCCACCCCCGTCCTGCCTGTGGGTGCTCACACCTGCACTGACAGCACCCAAGGGTGCTCTCCAGGCGAGCTGATGCACCCCGGAAACCCGGGCCTGGGTGTGTACCACCTGCTTGCTCTGGGCCCTCATTATGGCTCAGGTTAAAACTATTCCCAGCACGGAGGTTGGTAATAATCTGGTGTGCCAGGGCTGGGGCAGGATGCTCAGTGCAGCAGGGACATCGTCAGGGGGTCACCTTCTCCCTGGCCAGAGTTACCTCACCAAACCCAGGGTACTCCAGACACAGAGACAGAAAAGGCACTCGTATTTATACTTTAATAAAACTAGAAAGAGGAAAAAAATCAAAGGGATTAGACCAAAATCCAGCCATGGACACCCCCTACCATGGCTAGGACTAGTCATGTCACAGTATTTGCTGCCTGCAGCCCTGAAGGCAGGGGGGATAGCAGCCCCCCCAAACCCAGCAGAGCAAGGAAGGACTGTTCCCCACATGGTTTTATTGCTGGTGATGCCCACCCAGAAAAAGGGGCTTGGGGGACCCTTAGCAAAGGGGGCCAGGTCAGGTGCCAGCCATGCGGGTAGAACCGGTGAGTTCCATTAACATCTGCTCCCACCCTGGAGCATGAGCCACCCACAATCTCACACTTTCCTTCACCATCTTTCCCTTGCTGGCTCCATCCCATGCAGGACCCCATTTGTGACAGGGGGGGTTTCTACTACGTGTCCCTCTACATAATTGCCTCCCATTTAGTGACTGTTCAGGATTTCAGTTCCATTTTAGACAGAATTTAACAACCTGCCCCAGGTCCAGAGATATGCAAGTCCCGAAACAGCAGATCATCCCCACCATCATCCAGCTTACTCTGCCTCCACTCCCCCCATGCTCCCAGCACTCAGCACCAACACGGAGCAGCCAGTGTTTGTCAAAGCACCTTCCCCTTCACTCTTCGCTAGGATGAGACCACTCCTCTCATGGTGGTCCCCCATCTCAGAGACACTGTCCTCGTGTTCAAGAGGTTTGTTCATGCAGGAGAAAGGGCCACAGAGGTGCATCGTACATGATCCCAGGGAAGAGGAGCTGGCATATTCCAGCCTTGGGCTGCCAGAACTAGTCTCTGTTCCTCCAGACAAACTGAGGCAGAGACCTGCTGGGCTCATGGCTTCTTGGAGGCTCCTGAGCCTCCCTCCACGATTTTGTTGGCTAAAATCTCCTTCTCCTCCTTCATCTTCTTCAGCCTGACCTTGCTTTTGGAAGATGAGAAGGAGAGTGAGGCCTTGCTGAACTCCAGTGGGAAGATACCCACATCCCCATCAAAGCGATTCTTGGACACCTGCAGGTAGCGCTTCCCTGGCCCCGTCACCAGCTTACGGTCCTGCAGGATGAGGACGTTGTCGGCCTCCTGGCTGGCCTGGGGAGAGGAAAACATCTCCAGGAGGGTGCTCAGAATGCTGCCAGAGCAACAGGCCTCAGAGATGCTCACAAACGCCTGCCCAGCTCCTTTAAACCCTTTTACAGGGCACCCCAGGCCACAGCAACTCCAGCATTTCCCCAACACCAACCCCTCATGTTCCCCTGGAACATCCACTGACCCACCAGGCACATCCTGCACCACAGCCCTGGGGAAATGGGATCACAGGAGGGTTGTGCACAGAGACCAACCCCTCTGCAGGGTTGGTCAGCAACACGGAAGAGACCAGAGTACTCAGAGAGACCATCCCCGCCCCATCCCTGCCTCCCTCTTTAATTATCTCCTACTACATTCCACTCACAGTCAGTGAGTATTAATTAACTGCACCTAAAGCCCCAACAGAGCTTTAGCTGACAATGGGTTTGCTCTCTGCCTGCATCAGGACTCTGGGAGACATCCCACAATTTTTAGGTTCCCAGTGATGATCCAGGGTGCTGATGGCAGCTGAGGATGACTGCCCAAACATATACTAGCCCCTTCCTGGGGATACACCGTGCCCAAGGGACAGGAAGTGCCATCCTGGCCCGGCTCACCTTGGCAGAGCCGAAGATGGAGGCTGTCTGAAGCTCCTTCTCATCATCCTCCTTGCGAGGATGGATGATCAGGGTGATGTGGCACATGTTGTCTGTGGCAAACTTGCGGAAGGCACCAATGATGTAGTCCTGGGCAGCGAGCCTGCCACAGCAGCAAGAATGGGGTCAGGGGCTGGCATTGCTCGGTGGCAGGGGGCAGTGAGGTGCTGATCCCCACCACAGAAACCACCCAGAAACGTGAGGCAAACAAGCACACACGGGAAGAGGGATGTGGTATGGCAGGGATGGTTGGTAACCTGCTCACACCTTCCCACTTCTTCCTCCCTAGGGCACTGGTTACCCTTTAATGAAACAGGGTGGCCAGACAGAAGTAAAGGTGACACCCTGTGTGGGTCCCCAGCCCCTGGCGTGACAGGGAGAGCTCCAGCAGTGAGGGTGGCAGAGGAAGGAAGGATCAGACTGGAGAAGGGATACCTGTCCACAGAGAGGTGCTCGTGTCCCATCATGAACTGGAGATTGTCGACAACCACGTGGGTGATGTCGTACATGTAGACCGCATGCTGCATGGTGTCAATCACTGTCCTGAGCAGGGGAGAGCAGGATCAGCTCCAGCGATCAGTGGAGGTAGGGACAGGAAGGCTGAGCCAGGCAGAGGGATGCAGAGAAAGAGCTGGAAGGTACCAAGCTGGGTCCCGATTGGACCTGGGCACATCCCACCTCTGCATCTCCCCCACTGTATGGCAGGTGCAGCCCCAACCCCCCAGTAAAGGTAGCTGGGATCAGAAGGACCCAGCTGCTGCCCACACAGTCCCTTGCCTACTGCCCTGCAATGCCCCCAGCCCACAGGGGTCCTCAGGGCACATAGGGATGCATGCAGGTGCCACAATGCCTGATGAATAAAAGGAGTTGGAGGTGCCTGTCCTCCTCCTTCAGCAAACAACAGCACTGCAGGTAAGCAGGGTGTGACGGGACATGTCCTGCCAGGGGCACAGGCTGGCTTCAGAGCAGCCACCTAGCACAGGGTCAAGTCCCCTCCTTCACCCCCACCCCAGAGAGAGGCTGTGAGAGTTCCTGTGACCGGAGGAACACAGGTGGTGCCACACAGTCCCCATACACTTGAACAGTCCCAATGTGCCTCCTGCCAGCCCCAAATCTATGACTCACTGCGGGGGAAGAGCCCCAGATCCCCAAGGCCCTGCAGCACATGCCGTGAGGGATAAATGCCACTGGGAATGGAGGTGCAGGACCATACTTGATGTTCTGCTGGCCATGGAAGGTCATGAAGTAGAGCGGGAGCTCCTCGAAGCGATCAGCCCATTCATCGTACAGCTCTAGCTGGTCCTCCAGGCGCCGGCCAGCAAACTGTGTCAGCATGATTTTGGCCAGGCGGACATTGTTGATCTCAAAGCTGCCCCACAGCGTGCACACGCCCTGCATGCACAGGTCCAGTGCATACTCACTGATAAACGTGGTCTTCCCACTGCCTGTTGGGCCTGGTACAAGGACAACAGGAGAATTAGCTGGGAGAGATGATCTGACCCATGCTGACCATGTTGGAGAGTTGTTCAGAGGTGGAAGCACTAGGGAGAGGGGTAAGAGAAGCCCATCTGCAGCACTCACACCATAAACAAATTTCTCGTGCCACACTACACACCTGAGTACTTGGGCATGGCCTCCCACAGCTTATGGGTCCCCACAGGTCCCTGTGAAGGGCTGGGCAACCAGTGGGGTGAGCACAAGGAGGGCTCAGGGTGGCAGGTGGGAACAGGGGTAAGGGACAGCCCAGGACTTCTTACATTGCCCCAGGCAGGGAGCCCTTCACCATACTGGTATGCAGCATCCCACCGATCTGAGGAATGCACCCCAGCCTCTCACATACCCGCAAGACAGGCTCAGCGAAAGCCTTGGGCAGAAAGAGACCTGGAAGACTCGTGAAGCACCACCCCCAGGGAGGGTGAAGCCACCAAAGACCCCTCTGCTCGCCCTGTCCACCGGTCATCGTGCCCGTTACCTGTGAAGATGGTGAGTTCCCCTCTGCGGTGTCCTTTGAGGAGCTTGTTGAGCTCGGGAAAACGTGCCCACTTGACGCCAGACACTTGCTCGGTGTTGACCAGCTCCCCGAACACCTCCTCGCGCAGCTGCCGGAAGGAGATGATGGATTTGTGGCTGGCAAGCACGGCAGAACGTAGGATTTTGGTGACGTTCAGGCCCTGGTTCAGAGCCTCCAAGGGCCGGGGCTGCAGGTTGCCAGGGTGCACCAGAGAGCAGCGCTTGAGGCTCAGCTTGCGAGCGAAGAGCTTGGCAGCTTCCCAGGAGCGCAAGTCCTCGCCGAGCCACAGCGTGATGCGCTTGAACTGCTCCAGGTAGGGGAGAAGGGTGGGAGACAGGCTGCTGGCCCCCCGTGGCAGGGCCAGGCTGGCCACTCCTGCCGCTTGGTGCAGGGCCAGGGCATCCAGCTCCCACCCAGTTAAGACCAGCTCTGTGTCTCGGCGGCCAATCAGAGGCAGCCCAAAAAGATTGCGATAGGAATCGAAGCGGGGTAAAGTCTCTTCCACGTAAGTTATCGTGCCCCCCTTTTTCTCCACTCTTAAGAGCTTCAGACCCTTCAGGGTCGCATCTTGAGGGCTGAACCAGGGGAAAACGAGAGATCTGGCAGTCCTCAAATAACGCACAGCGAAGCGTTTCAAGGTGGCATTTGTCACCTGCGAGATACCAAACAAAGCCTTGGTCTCCTTGGTCTCCTTCTCATCCAGCAGCTCCCAGAGCGGCAGAGCCCGTTCCCAGATGCAGCGGGCATCCTCGCGAGCCTGTCGCATTTCCTCCTCCATCTCCTCCGAGCTGGCAGGGGGAATGGGGGTAATGCCACGGAGCCGCATTTCCACGTTAGCCTGGAAGTCCTGCCAGGTGCCCTCGGCCAGGGTGGCTGTGCACAGGAAGCTGCCCGTGGTCTTGTCAATGAAGAGCGTGAACGGGGCATTGGCGGACAGCGGCTGGTCCTCGCGGTCACCGGTGAAGAGGCTGGGGGTGTGCAGGCAGCTGTAGCCATCGTGGAAGGGGATGTCCTGCGCCCGCAGGTACTGCCGGATCTCGGTGATGGAGACGGAGGGCGCGGGCCCGTCGGGGGAAGGCAGCACGTCCTTCTTGTAGCGCCGCTGGCCGAGGCGGCCCGGCGGCCCGGGGCTCAGCGAGGCTCTCTTGTTCCGGGCCCCCCCGCACAGCAGCGGCAGGAGGCGGCTGGCGGCTCTGCCGGGTCGCAGGGGCACCAGCGCCATCCTGGCCGCCCTGGCTCCCGCCCGCGCCGCCTCCGCTCCGCATGGGCGGCAGCCCCGCGGCCCCGGCCCCGCAGAGCCGCTCAGGCCGCAGCCCCCACGTGGGTCCGCACGGACACCGCCATTGCTCGTCCCGCTCCCGGCGCGTCACTTCCCGGCGGGGTCGGGGGCGGCCCGGCCCGCCCCTCCCGCCGCTTCCGGCTCCGGGTGAGCGCCGAGCCATGACGGGCCGCGGGTCGCCCAGCCGGTTCCTGACCGCCGTGCTGCACAACGGCGTGGGCCGCTACATTCGGCAGCTCCAGCGCCTGCAGCTCCTCTTCAGCCCCACCGCGGCCGACGCCCGCGGCGCCAGGTACCGCCGGCGGCAGCACCCGACTGCCGGGGCTGGGGCGGAGGGAGCCTGGGGACCCTTTAACTGGCAGGACGGGTCTTCCCGTGGGCCTGTCAGCGTGGGGAAGGGACAGTGCTGCTGCCCCTGATCACACGGCAGCGGCGGGGTGAGACCCCCAGCCTCCCGCCAGACGGGGCAGGAGCTGGAAGGCGGCACCGGGGGCATCACCCCTAATTCTGCGCTGTGACCCCTCCCGCGGCCCGGCACGGGCGGACGGTAACCCTGGTCTAGCGGCTATGGCGATTCGTCCCTTCTCTGGCCCCCAGGCAGTTCGTGGAGGAGGCGGCACAGGACTTCGCCCGGCAGCACCCCGATGTCGTTCTCTACGTGAGCCCCCACTCGGGCCCGGGCCCGGCCCCGGTGCTGCGGGCCGAGTACTGTGAGTGCTGGGGGGTTTGGGGAGGGGATGGGGGTCTCCCTGCCCTGTCCCGGTTCTGTGCTACCTCTGCCCCGTGCAGACGGTGTCGGGGCAGCTGCCCCTCGGAGGCTGCAGAGAGGGGGGATCCCAGCCTGACGCCCTCGCTCTGCTGCAGTGAACGGGACCGTGCGGGAGGAGCTCATTGCCAGCAAGACGAGCGAGGAGATCGTGCAGCTGGCCACCAAGATGGCCAACCAGTCCGGCCTGGACATCATCCGCATCCGCAAGCCCTTCCACACTGACAACCCCAGTGTCCAGGGCCAGTGGCACCCCCTCACCAACAAACCCTCCATCCTCACCGTCCAGGGCCCACGCCTGCAGCCCCAGTAAAGCCTCCTCCAACCCCACGTCTCTGCATCAATTTCTCCTGCCTTTGGAAGGACACTGCTACACCATGTCCAGACAGAGCCATTTTTATTGCTGGGGGGAAGGGGGAGCTGTGCATGAGGAGTGCCAGACACAGAGTGATGCCCCTCCTTGGGCGTTGGGGGTGGTCCTTGGGGTAGTCCTTGGGGGTGGCTCACGCCCCCTTGCAGCAAAAACAAGGGCTGGGGCAGGGTGGCAGAGTGTGCAACTCTTGCCTCTTCCTGCTAAGCCTCACTCTCCTGGAGTTGGAGGCCTGAGCTGTAGCTCATGAGGGATCCCAGGAGTTTTCACCCCTCTCCTGTTTCCCCTGCAGGGCTGAGCCCTTGGCAACCAATCCTTGTCCTGATTGTGGAGGTATGAGCAAGGAACATGGGGAGGACGTGTCCCTCCCCAGCTTCTCCAGTGTCATCACACTGTCCCTGGAGCATGAGATGCTTTTGTCACCCCCATCTCTCAGGTTCCCCCAGGAGGTGGCAGAAGCAGAAACAGTTGAGAGGATTTAGGGACCATGGCTTCTCCCGGAAAGTGCCATGAGAGAAGGCTCCAGAGGGAGGCAGGCCCTTGTCCAAGGTTCTTCTTCCTCACTGTGTGAGGATATTTCCCTGCCCACGCATTTTCCCATGGGTGACAGGGCTGTGCCTGAACCCCAGTTCACCAGCAGCGCTGCACAGGAGGGCAGAGATGCTTTGTGCTTGGAGTCACAGGGGCACTGCAGATATCACAGGCATGTGGATGGTGCACTGGTCCCTTGTCACGCTGTAGGGCACGGTGGTGGCTGCCAGTCCTACTGCCAGTACATCTTGCTCTCTGCTGCTGCATCCACTGCCCTAGGGAAAGGAAGCAGAGCCCTGTCAGGGCTGGAGGCCCTGGGGGTGCCACTTCCCCAGGGCACCCAGCCCTGTATTTCACCTGTAGCCTCTTCGAAGTGGGCACATGCCCCTTCACCAGCTGCTCCAGGGTATTCAGGACATCAGCTCCTCTCCCTATCTCTTGTCCCTTGCCAAACCATCCTCTCCCAGAGGGGATACCCTGAGGGGGCAGATGTGGACAGTGGGCAGGGGCTGGAAGCCACTGAGACCACCCCTCACAATGTGAGATGTGTCCAGGGCCCCTCTCATGCCTCAGGGCCGGCAGCTGGGGAAACTCTGCCAGCCCTACATTGGGTAGGGATCCTGTGCCCTGTTAGATGCACAGGCACAGTATGTCAGCCCTCAGCCCCCCTCCTTGCTCTTTACCCACCTCTCAGCAGCTATCCAGCTCCTGTGTGCCAAAAGATGCCCAGCAGGGCTGGCCAAGTCCACACACCCACAACAGTGTCTCTCACGCCTGGATGAACAGACAAAAACTCTCCCATGGTGTCCACCTTCAGCCAGGTGCCAGCTCCTGTCTCCAGCTCGTGGCCACCGTCAGTGAGTTTTTATACATAAATAGAGCTCCAAATTTAAATAGATACTTTTTTTCTGTACAGCGAGTCTCAAAAGTGAATGAAAAGCCAAAGGAGTGGCTGAGCCCGGGCCCGGCCCAGCTCTGCCATCCAGGAGGTAGTTTTGCCTGAGTCTTGTAACACTGCTGGCAAAGGGTGGGAAAAGGGGCTGGAGGGGAGGAGGGTCCCACTGGCAGGACCCCCCTCCCCAGCCCCTACACGGAGCTCTCGTCCAGCTTTTCCACCAGTTGCGTGTGTTTTCGCTTCTCCAAAATTTTGCTGAGCTCCTCGGTGAAGGATGCACTGTAGAGTGGGGAGGCCAGTGGCTCCTCCTGCTGCTGCAGCAGCATGTAGCTGTTGCCATTCATCTTGCGGAGGACATTGGGCAGAGCCCCCACACCGTTGGTGAGCTCGGTCGGCAGCGGGGGCGGCAGTGGGGGCACGGCAACCGGCAGCTCCTTGACTGGGGAGGTGGTGGCTGTGGGTGCCTCACCAGGGATGATCCGCAGGCAGCCATCAGGGTAGGTGAGCTCTTCCTCCTCTTCCTCCCGGTGGCCCTTGCGCAGGCAGTTGGCCGAGACGGTCTGCAGCTCCACGCTGGCTGGCCGCGGCTCCCCCAGCACGTACTTGCCCTTGCGCTTCTCCAGGCAGGACATGTACAGGAGGATGGTGCTGAGCACGGTGCAGAGCACCACCAAGGTGACGATGGCGGAGATGTAAGCCACCTTTGTGTCGCTGGTCGCCTGGCTGGCAGCATGAGGCGATGGGGCAGCTGTAGGGCTGCGAGGCAGCTCGGGCAGCACGGTGAGGCTGTAGGCAGCCAGCAGTGTCCGGAGACCCTGCTCCTCCCCGTAGCAGCGGTACTCACCGCTGTGCTGGGGCAGCGTGTCCGTCACCAGCAGCCCATCCACCCCCACGCGCAGCCGGTCCTGCCCCGTGCCCAGCACTTCGCTGCCGTTCAGCAGCCACACAGCTCGGGCCAGGTTGGAGCGCTGGTCACAGGGCAGCAGCACATCATCGCCCTGCAGCACTGTCCGGTTCTTCCACAACAGGGAACCTGCAGGGACACGCACTGCCTTGCACCTCTCCCAGCCATTCCAAGGAATGCTGGACAGCAGCATCCCCTTGGTCCCGAGGGGCAGCAGAGACTCACCCCGTCCAGAGCTGCTCCGGCATCCCTTGTTGCCACTTTGAATGTCCTGCACCAGCCCTGAGCTGCAAGGCATGGGGGGGCTCAGCCATACAGCCTCAGCTGAGCCACCCTTACGGAGGTCACGGCCACCAGGAGACCCAGTGTCAGATGCCAGACCTTTGGGGCTGGCTCTGGGGTGACTGTGCCACGAGGTGATGTGAAAGCGTGTGGGACAGGTCAAGTGGAATGTTCATGGAGACCCATCTGGGATCAGGCAACCCATCCCTACCTGTCTGTGGTGGCGACGATGCGGCATGCCCTGCCATCCCAGGCACAGTAGGGGTCCCGGGCAAGGATGCAGTCATAGCAGGAGGCATACCTGGCACAGGAGGCCAGAGGCACCTGCACAATCCCGCTGGCTGCTCCCACATACAAGCTCCTCTGAGGGGAAAAGGGCTGGCTTAGTATGGATCTAGCATGATGCTGCTGGTCTGTGGAGTGCCCCATGGTGCCCAGAGATCCCCCCCAGCTCCACAGCACAGCTCTCCCTTCATGGGTGTGCACAAGAACGGCCCCCAGCTCCCAGTCAGTGCTGATGGCCAGGCTGGTCCATTTCCCCAGGCTACCCTCCTGGGCTCCAGCACATATCCTGAGCTGGGGTGACCCAGGAGTCATTTCCCCAGCCTCCCAAACAGCGCAATGTCAGCTTCACAGCACAAGCATGCTTCATGTGTGGTGACCCCCTACTTGTTCCACCCCTCACCTGATTGTGGGAGATCACCAGGCTCTCCACAGGCTGCAGGTCCCTGAACACCTGCACCTCCTCCACAATGTGGATGCCAGAGTTCACCACCACAGCCTTGTGGATCCAGCCATCCCCTGGAAAGCAGAGCAGGGGATTCAGGAGGGAATGTGAGGTGTGCCCTTTGCCCAGCAGAGGCCTGTCAAACTCATCTCACACTCACCCGTCCCCATGAAGAGCACATCGTACGAGCGGCCATCCAGGGCCTGCACCCTGTCTACAGCCAGCTGGCTGTACACCACGTTCTTCTTCACCAGGAGCGGCTCCCCACCGGCTGGCTTCACCTCCTCAAACATGAGCGGGTGCAGCTTGACAAAGTCCAGGACACTGTTGGGCAGGTCCTGCGAGGAGTTGTAGCCCTTCCTGCGGGAGTGGTCCGTGATGCACTGCAGGGGAAACAGGGGTCAGAGAGGAAGGCGGCTGCCCCTTTCCCCCCTGCTCTGCACTCCTGGGCACTCACGGAGCCGGGCCGGGGCTCGGGCACTGCACCGTCGTAGCGGGACCATTTGCGAGCCCAGTCCTGGTACTCCATGTAGGGGCCCTCAAAGGCACGCTGCACTGCTGAGATGTTGTAGCGGCACACGGCTGAGGCCTCCATGGTCCTCCTGAGGGGCAGAACCTCACCTAAGCCTGGGCACTCCCAACCAATGCTCAGCACCTGCCTGTTCATCCCCTTGAGCATCTCTGGCTCCCCTGGTGCTGCAGACTTTTAGCCCAAATCATTTTGGCCACTGCCCCACTCACCACTGTGCTGAGAGTGTGAAGGCAGCATAGAAGACAGTGCTGGCCCAGTTGCCCCCATCCAGGCTGCAGACACTGCGCAGCACCTCGTAGTAGGGGATGTAGCAGACCAGGCGTGCCTTCATGAAGGACGTCCACTTGCGCTGCAGAATCTTCTTGCCCCCAACATCACTCTGGGAGGGTGAAGAGAGCATTTCTGCACAGGCTGGATGGGTGTTCATTCCCCTCTTCCTGTGCCTGTCTTCCCACAGGTGGAGGCATGCTGCCCTTGCACCAACAGGAGCAGTGCCTGGCTCCCTGTGGCTGGGAACATGCCTACCTTACAGACACGGGCCACCCGGGCCACTCGGGCCACCTGACTCTTGTCAAAGAAGGATGTGGTCTCCTCTCCTGCCCGCTCCATGAAGAAGTAGTAGATTTTATCATCATCACCCACAGGGCTGTCCTTGCTCTCCCGGACCAGCACAGAGGTCACAAACTCGGCATCTGGGGACATGGAACAAGAGGTGGTGATTAGAGACCAACACAGAATGGAGAATCCCCCCTGCCTTAGTTCCTTCTCATAGCAAACCACACAGGACTCCAGAGCCACACCTGCTCCACACTCTCCGGGGCAATGCACAGTGTCCCACAGCCCATGATGGCAGCCACAAGATGGGGGGGACGGGGACATCTCACCATTCAGCCAGTGCAGCGGGGACTCCTCTGTTTTCAGTGGCCTCTGGTGCAGGTTCCTCCGAATGTCAGGGAGGCTCCGAAACTCGTAGCGTGTTGCTGTGTACAATCCTCCATCTGTGCAGGGGGGGCGCCCATCAGCATGGCCCTGCAGCCTGAGGACAGCCCCACAGGCCAGCAGCATCCCCATGCCCCAGGCAGACAAGGAGGGGGAGGACCAAGTCCTGATTTGCTAAGGCCTCTGCACAGGGAACCCATCTGGCTGGCACCCCCTGGAGGGGTTTTGGGGATGGGGCCATGGTACCCTACATGTCCTTACCAGCGCTGGAAAGGTGCTGCTTACCCACAATGAGGCCGGTGTAGCCACGGGCAGGGTCATATGGACACTTCTCCTTGCCTTCCTCAAAGTGGGACGGCAACATGAACCTGTTTGCATCCTTGAGGGAGACAGGGAATTGAGTTAGACAGGAAGGGACAGACCCACCTCACCTGCCAGCCTCAGGCTCTCTGCAGAGGCTGCTAACAGGGACAAAGTGATGTCCACAGCCATGCCCTTGTCAAAGTAAGACAAAGCCCCCTGACACCCTCCAACTAGTCAGAAACCACACAGCCCCCAGCCAAGAGTGGGTAGAGGGCTCTGGGAGGAAGGGGAGCCCAGTTGGGCATTGCATGGGCACTGGGCAGGAGCCAACCAGTACAGCCAATATTCCCAGACAGTGCCTGGTTGACAGACATTGTTCAGCTAGCCTGAGGTCCCCCCAGGTGCTGTCCATGTCATGGCAGGAGTTACTTTCTTTGGGGTTTGCAGTTCAAACCATGTCAAATAATGATGGGGCCCTTCCAGCTTGGCAGCTCCTCCACCCAATTTCCAGTGTGTGCAATGGCCAAACTGGACCAGTAGCACAACCATGGGAACACGCACAGCCTCTCCAGGGCTCCCTGGCCACACTGTAGACATGGTCCAGGGGCCTTTGCCCTCAAGCTCAGGAAGGGAGGTGGGCAAATGGCAACTGAGTCTCCATTGACTCAAGGAGCTACTGAAAGGGGGTCAAAGTCCCATTGCCAGTAAAACTAGGCTCCTCTTGGAAACCCTGCCATGAGTCACAGCCATGTGGGGACTCTCAGACTGGCACAGGATATCCCTCGGGAGGGGCTGCTGAGTCAGTCCTGCCCCTGTCACCCTCCCCTGTGCATGCATACCACCTGCCATCAGCCACACTGCAGCCCCTCCTCTGGGAAGGGATTCTGCAACAGCAGGCATTAGAGACCAGGTCCAGGGCAGGTGCAACCCATCCTGCTGAGCCCATGTGCATCCCCTATGGCACTGATCCATCCCCAGCCCTCTCTCTTGGGGTCAGAGTCCAACCCCAGTGCTGGGGTGGGGACTTATGGCATCTGCATCATGGTGGCCACATCCTCAAACCTACTCACCCCAGCCTTGGAGTCACTCACCCCCACTGTGAGCCAGGGAGGGGTGGGGGCAGCGATAGAAAGGGAGTGGGGCTGTGGGTTGAGATGGTGGGAGAGGACAGGGGCTGCACCTCTCCAGGGTGACATAGTGGCAGGGGACAGGTGGCAGCTGTGGGTGAGCCGTACTCACGATGGCGGCACAGAGCGGGTGGAAGGCGTAGGTCCCACAGGCGTACAGGTGGGTGCTGTTCAGCCGCTGCAGGAACCGCACGTGGTTGAAGCACTCGGTCTGCGGAGGGCAAGCGCAGGTGTTACAAGCTGGGAAAAGCGGGGGCAGCCCCTCCCTGGCACCCACCCAGCACCTCTACCTTGTTGTTTTTGCCCTTCTGCAGGCAGTCCATCTGCTTCTCAGGGGAGGCTTCCCAGTGGATCTGCAAGGGAAAGAGAGACTGCTACTGCATGACCCCTATCGCTGCATGGTCCCCCTGTCACTGCAAGCTCCAGCTTTCATCACAGCCACCAGAGATAATAAAATCCTTATTTATTTAGGGAGGGATGGTTGCTCAGAGCACAGGATGGCACCCTACACACATCCCACCAGCCTGCAGCAAGCGTGGTCCCACACCCCAGCCAGTGGGCAGACATCCCAGAGCACTGCACAAGCCTTGAGGATTTTGGGATATCCTTCCCTGGGGGAGCAAAAAAGTGTGATTCCCTCTCTGCCCCTCATTCTGCTGGGCTGTTCCTGGAGCAGGCAGCTTTGAGCCTGGGGATGTCTCCCACCACTATCCCCATGTTGCCTGGATGGGGAGAAGGAGCAGGTGTCCACAGGCAACCTGGGGACAGACTTGGAGACATCACCTCCACGCAAGCCTCCAGGCTCCAACCCGAGACAGCGAGGGGGAGGTTGCGCAGGCATGGAGTGGCCACAATTTGGATGGGGATTGGGCAGTGTGGGACAGGAGAGGACAACCAGCCAGCAGAGGCCGGGCTCACCGTGTGGTGGGAGCCGTCGGCCACGTCACTGGAGTTGAGGGCGAAGATGGCTCCCCTGGCGCCCACGTAGAGGATGCCCCGGTCGTCCTCCAGCAGCAGGGTGCTGTAGTTGAGGGTGTGCGCGTTGAAGCGCCGGACTCCTGACAGCTCTGCAAAGGGAACAGGGGGCTGAGAGAGAGCCCGGGGCAGGCACAGCGTGAGCCACTGGGAAAAGACAAGAGAATGGAGCTGGAAGTGGGTGGGATGGCACTCACTGAGGTTATCAGGCAGAGAGTGCTGGGTGACAGCAGTTACAGCAGGAGAAAAGGAAGGGAGGAGGTTTGGTAAAAGGCAAAAGGCACTAATTAGGCTCAGGCTCACAGAGGAAATCTCTCTCCACTAATTGAAGCACAGCTCAGGGTTGGGAGCTGCAATGTCTGTGCTGGGCACAGACCTGCCACATTGTTTGGGAAAATGCTGAAGAAAGCAGAAACATCCCAGCAGTGACCCTGGCTCTGAACTGAGCCAGCCCAAAGGGAAGGATAAAAAAACCTGAACCAAAACTGTCATGCAAGGGGAGTGATTCTGCAGTGAGGCTGAGTGCTCCTGCCCACCAAGCCAGTGCAACCATCCAATCTGGGGTGCTGAGAAGTGTGAGACAGGACTCAGCCCTGGTCAGAGGGACCAGAAGGAAGTGAAGATTCTATGAGGCTTGGGACCCTGTAGGCAGCTGGAAAAGGAATGATTCCCCACCTTTTCCAGAAAAGAGGCACTGCCTAGAGAGAAAAAGGCACCCCAGCTGCTAATGAAACTCTCCCACCATCAATTGCTGAGTTGAGCCTCACTAATGAGGTCAATGATGCCATGTGGATCCCCAAGGAATGATGACACTGCTGGGCTCACTGACACCACAGAGGCTGGAGGTCAAGAGCCCAGTGGCAATTAGAGAAAATCATGGAAGAAAGTTTTCTGCTGACTATTTGGGCCATGAGATCCCAGCCCAGATGCAATGTCCAGCTCAGGACATCCTCCAAGGGCTGCTGGGCAGGGCCAGGGGTTGGTCAGGGCTGGCTCCCTGTAAATCCTTGTCCCCCTCTGGCTTTTGAGATTATTTTGCTATGCTCACTTCTTTTGGGCCCAGCCACGTGGGCTCTGATTTCTGGAGGCCAGAGGATCAGAGGCCCCCATGTAGCCACCCTCTCTTGCTGACGCCCCTGCTCCAGGGGGGTGGCAAAGACTAGATGCAGTCACAACGCACCAAGGCCAGTGTCAGCAAAATCCAAACCTCACTGCCAGCACCAGGACCCACACCCCCTTACCATCAAAGGAGATTGTTGTCCTGGGGGTGGCATCCAGGTCGGTGGCAGAGCGATGGTAGCCCACGGCTGCCGCTGCCATGAAGAGAGTTGTCAGGAGATGTGCCGGAGCTCCGCTCATCTTCCTGCTCTCTCGGCAAGGGCAGCCGCCTCAGGCGCTGCTGCCGGGCCGGCACAGCCAATCCTCGGCACGGGCTCTCCAGCTCTCGGGGACAGGGCTGGCCACCAAACCCTCCTGAAACACAGAGCACCGGGTCAGACACTCCTGCTGCCCCAGCACCTCACAAGCAAGCAGGCTTGGGAAGGAGCCAGCTGCATACACGCATGGATGCTTGACCCAGCACGGCCTCAGGCCAGGGATGGCTTCAGGGAAAAACAAACCCTTGTTTGCTAAAGGGGAAACTAAGGCACAGCACAAGGCACAGAGCATGGAGGGGAGTTTGAGCACAGTGACCTTCTGCAGCATCTCCCTGGGTCAACAACCATTCTGTCACAGCAGGGAGTTGCTTGCTGACCACTTGGGTCAGCTGCTTGGAGGTACATTTTCCTCCAGGTCTTCTCTGGGTTCATCCCTCGTTCACTCCCAGCCTTTTGCTCCTGCAGATCCCCCTGACTGAAGGATATGTTTCAGCAGAGCCAGCTGATCCCCCATTGCATTTCACACCCAAAAAGCAGTCAGATTTCTCCTTTAAAAACAGAGAAAGGGGCTCAGGGCCAAGCCCCTCTGTGGATCTTTTGGCACACTGGGGCACCCCAAGACTCACTCCCCAGTGTGGCTGCAGCAGGAATGAATGGCAACAGTAAGGGTCCTGGGGAGCCCAAGGTCTCCAGCCCTTCCCAAAAGCCCAGCTGACCATGTCCTGCTGTGCAAGATACTTGACCCCATTTTTCCTTCCTGAAATGATGAGACTCTAGAGGACTGAGGCATTGGGAAGGGTGCTTCAGGCACTCAGGGACTAAAGGTGAAGGAAAATCCATATAGGAACTGCTTGGAATCTTCGGCAAGTCTTTTCAAGCAGAAACAATTTTCCCCCACAGTGTTCTTCCATGAGATTTCAGTTTCTCTTTCATCCCAAGCTGCCTTGAAGCTCTGCATCTACTTTGGCTCTCACTTTCATGCATTCGATCCCTCACAAATAACCCCCACTTCTCCCAGCTGCACTGAGCAAAGCCACTGGCTCATCTTGTAGGCATTATGGAGGAAAAAGATGACTGGGTATCTCTGAGCCAGAGAGCCCCCCGTAAGTAACCAGCACCTACATATTTGCTAAGAGGTTTATAAATATATATATATATATGTAAAACAAATACCTGACCCTGTAGAGAAGCTGCGCAAACACGTTCAATGCAGACAATTTCCCTGAAGCAAATAATTTGCTGAGTCCCAGGAAGAGGGGAGATAAAACCAAAGTGAAAAGGGCTTTGGGGCTGAAAAGGAAAAGTGAGGGGCTGGATGTGGATTCAGACACAGTTCTGGAGCTTGCATTAAAGTGCTGATTCATTCAAGGGGTTTCAGACCTGCACACCTCACACCTGCAGTGGCTGCTGCCCCAGAGCATTCCAGGAATGAGGCAGATGGGAAATGTTTCTCCCTGCTGCCCCACTGTCCCCTAGGCTCCAGACCTGCACAGAGCACCCAAGGGCATCCAAGCCTGGGTGCAGGCAGGGTGCTGCATGCAGGACTGAGCTCCTTGGGGAGCAGATCCCAGAGCAGGCTCACTCCATGTTATTCCTGTTTCCAGGACAAGCCCTGTACAGAGAGAGGGTCTGCCCACGAATGACAGCACAGCAATGCAAGGCAGGTGAGTGCAGATGGACATCAAGAAGAAATAATTTGTTTTGGTTACACCATGTCTAGCATGAGCCAAACCCACCAAGCTTTGGGCAAAGTGGTGGGGTCACGGCTAGCCCTATGCTGACAGCTTGCCATCCCACCAGTGGGAGCAGGGCCACTCTGGAAGTTACAGGGACTCTTCCCCAAGCCTCCACATGGGGACACAAGTCTGGAATCATGCACAAGCCACAACAGCTGCTGCACCTGGGATGGGAAAGCAGAGTGGAGGAGAAATCTCCTTACGACAAGGCAAACAATGATCTCTCATAAATGAGTAACAGCCCTGCATGCTGCTGGGCGTCCTCACCTTATCTCCCCTGCACAAACAAGCCCTGAACTTTGCCTGCTGCTTGGCTCCGGACGTGCTGGGGACGGGAGCAGGGAGTGTGGCCGGGCAGGGCAGCAGGGATGGTGTTTATCACAGGGCCAGCGTGGTGCTGCGAGCCAGCCCCAGCTAACATTTAACCATCACACACACCAAGACAGTACAGGGGGAAAACAAGAATAAATTAAATTGGGAGGTTGTGCAGGGTTCCTGGCTGGGCAGGGGGGAGAAGCCTCCCATGCTGTGAGGGCTGGGCTCTTCTGCTTTTTCCAGGGAAGCAGCTACACCCATTTCCAAAGGCTTCTTTGCCCAAGATCAGATGTAACTTTGTCCTAAAGAAAATTTAATCAGTTACGCCGTAAGAGCCAGTTAATATTTTACTCAAAGAGAAGGGCTGTTCCAAGCTTCCCTATTTTTTTTTTTTTTTTTTTATTTTCTGGTTTTTATTTTTCGTACCTAGGGTGGGGGAGAAAAAGCAAGAAGGAACTGAAACAATCCTTGTCTCCCCTCAGGTCAATACCCTGGTCTTGCAGCCACACCAAACACCCCCAAACCCATCACTTCCCTCTTGTCAGGGTGCAAATTCTAAGCTCAGGGTGAAGTCAAGGGCTCAGGGAGGAAGCAGAGAAGGTCTTGATCTGTGGTACCCACCATGAGGGCTGGGGGCAGATGGATTACTCAAGTCCAGCACTTCAACAAGAAATGGAAAAAAGCTGAGAATGGAAATGCCACAGAGTTTTCTCTGGAGGAGGGAAACAAAAAGGGGAGAGGAAGAGGCTGAAAAGCAGCAGCAGCTCCATTGAAACTAGGAATTTAAGAGAAAAACCGCCCAGAAAAGCCCACGCCCTCCCCAGGAGTGACCTCCCAAGTCCCTTGGCACCTCACCTACTCCCCAGCACGGGGGGGGCAACATGGGACCTGACTGTCCAGCCTCAGCTCCCACACCGGCCGGCGACACTGAAGAAGCAGGATGGTGGATGCAGGACCACAGGGTTGACGGACACCCCGAGGGGGGCAAAGCCAGGAACCAGCTGCTCTACTCACAACGTGTAACATCCACAGAGGCAAAAGCCCACCCTCCTACCACTGGCTATCAGTGATCCTACGGGCTTCAGCCACAGCTCCCAGCATGGAGCGAGAGGCAGGTACCATCTCTCAGCAGTGGGATGTGTTTGCCGGTCCCTGGGGAAGGCAGGAAAGCAGTGAGGCGGCAGAGGCGTGCAGGCGTGGGTGAGCACACAGAGCAGCGAGCGAGCCCCGGTCAGGTCTGACTGGGTTTACTGGGTCACGACGGAAGCTGTGTGAGCATGACTGTGCCGGCCTCAGCCTCCCACCGGCAGCCAGCCGGCACAGCACACCCAAACGGGCTGGCCCAGTCGGCACCTCCTTAAAATCCCTGTGACCAGCATCTCTGGAGGAGCAAAAAGCTTTTGATGAATGAATTTCAGTCTCACCAGCCCAGATCTGGCCAAAGAAACTGGCCAAAGCTGTCAAACACCTCAACAGCCACTGCAGCAGGACATTCTGTGGGCATAGGAGCCCCTTCCCACTGCCCCCCAGTCCTCAAAGTCACAAGGCAGCAAAACCTGGGAGCACAAGCTGTTTGCAAGCTGCAGTGCAGGGAAGCTGTGCTGTCTCTGGGGCTGGCAAACATGGAGGGACCACAGATGGGGTCTTACAGGCTGCCCATGGATGTTTCCTCATCAGCACAACTAAAAATTATGCCAGCTTTTTAATTTCAGAGGAACTTAGGAGAAAGAATGGAAGTGGTGGGTGAGAGCAGCACTTTCCCAGCTTACCCTCAGCATCCATTCTGGATGGCAGGACAGATTTGCAGAGCAGGATAAGACACCTCCCCATCCCACCCCTCCCTAGACAGCTTGTAGTTGTTCCACCAAGATCTAGTAAAGCCCATGCAAGGCTCCCAGAGTGGCTGCTGGACATTCCTCCTCTCTCATGGGCTGTTCCCCTCTGCATCACAGACTACTACATGCACTGCTGGTTTCCCAGTAGGAGACAAGGATTTTCAGTGGGTCTTCTCTGGGTTATGGAGCTGCAAAAAAGTCTTAACAAATTCCCCATCAGGGACTGCACCAAAAGACACCAATTGCACTTTGCCTTTTTATGGCAGCCCAGCCTGGGCATTCCAAACGCTATGCAGCCAATTCCAGTTAACTCACAGGGGCCAAGCCTGGCACATCCCCCTGCAGCCACTCACATTCCCACTGTCACTGAACTGTTCTACCCTCCAAGAGACCCACTCAAGTTGCCCTCGGGTTCAGCTGAAACAGCCCGACCCGTTCCTGGCGGGCTGGGGGAAAGGCACCTGCCCCAGGGGATGAGGTGGGGTGAGCTTCCAGCTCCCAGGCGTGGGAACAGCCAGTAAGTTATGGGAAAGGAGCCATCCAGGGATGGGAGACAAGCCTAGCCCCAGCCTGGATGCGAGCGCAATGCATTTTGGGCCCCCCTTCCCTGGAGGCGGCAGACCTTGGGTGGGAAATCCTGCGAGATGTGGGAAGAGGAGCCGGGATGGAGGTTGCCAGGCAACTTTAATTCAGTCCTTGACGAACTTCCAGCACTTTGCTTCTGCTGCAGAGCCCAACCAGCAAATGTTAAAACATCAGATCCACCCTAAGCCCATAGTGTCCATCTGTCCATCCATTTGATTGAGGAGTTTGCTCCTGGCCCCATGCCTGGACTGCCCTGCAAGGACACAGGTCCCCTGTAGCAGCACCCCCAAAGGCCAGCCCAAAACAAGCCACTGTTCCCGGCACAGATTTACAGGGGCAGGATTTGACCCGTGGGACTGGGCTGGCGCTGCTGCACAGATATTTCTCAACCAGACAGGATTTTTGTCAACAACACAAGCAAAAAAAATGCAAACTTGCCAAATGCCCTCCAGGAAGAGGGGACCCATGCTGGGTCAGGGAGAGAAGGAGCACAGTGACCTCCTGGGAGCTCCTCCCTGAGTTTATTTTAGTTGCTTTCTTTAAACAAAACCATACTTGACCCTGAGGTGCTTGAGCAGACACACACTAGAGCTTCCGCCATTCAGGAAGCAGATGTACTTCTCCTTTACCCAAATTTGGGATTTGGGCACAGAGAAGGGGAGGAAGAGCTGCAGCATCAGCTCTTCTCACAGAGTACCCTGCCCTGCTCCCGATGCAAAGCCCCCACGCAGAGCACAGCCATCATGGAGCCAGGGAGGCGGGTGGCAGGCTCCTGCAGGCCATGGGAACAGGCTCCAAATTCCCACAGCACAGTCCCCACCAGCCACCAGCAGAGCCCAGCACATCCAGCAGAGGAGAGCACCCAGCTCTGATCCCAGAAATGTCACTGCAGGGAGGAGACATGTGAAGTAGCAAAAGTGATAGATTGGAGAGGGAGTAGGGACGGTCAGGGATGTGGGCCAGTTTAAGGGGCAGCAGTGCTGGAGGGAGCCAAACATCCCTGGAAAAACAAGCTGAGGAGTCAGCAATAAAACTAACAGCCCTGGTTCCAACAGATTTGCCACCCCCTGCTGCAGTCCTGTGGGGGATGTTGCCCACCCCACAAGGGGCAGGGACGCACAGTGTCCCCCCTGCATGGCTGCAGGGATCAGGGTGTGTTAGCTGCTCCCAAGCTCCCTGTTTTCACTAATCTCACAAGAACTCGTTCCTCTCCTCCATCAGGTCGGGTTTGATGCGGAACAGGAGGTTCAAAGGGGCTGCCAAGCAGCAACAAAGCTCAGTGCCAAGTCCCCATGAGAGCTCTCCAGCCATTCCCATCCAAACCTACCCAAAAAAGTCTGACTGAGAAAATGAGGAAAGCTGTTCTGCCCTGTGCCATGGCTGCCAGGCACAGGGACAGCTCAGCTCCAGCTGTTCATGACGTGACAGAAGCTAACAGCATAAGCACAGTGCCCAGGACAGCAGAACAGATCACTCTTCCACTGCTCACCCTAATGGAAAACCCACCAACACCATCTGTTAGTTGAAACAGTTCCTTGCCTGGATCCAGGGGCCTTGCCCAGAGATGGTCTGGAATGGTGCAAGTAGGGGAAGCTGAAGGGCAAATCCTTGCAGCTCAGTGGCTGGACCAAGAGCACCAAGGGATGCCACAGCCAGCCCAGACCCAGAACCCCTGAAGAGAGCAGCAGAACTCCCGTCACAGAACAATTCCTCCCGTGCTGTCTTGCAGGACAGCAGTGAGGACACAGTCCCTATGGCTCTTCCCTCTCACACAGCACCTATCTCCCCTTTGGAAACACCGCAGCAGCAGCCCTGGGTTGACCCCACAGCCTAGGAACACCTGAGAGTACCGCAGGGAGTCATGCAACAACCGGGAAGTGAAACCGGATGGTGCCGAGACTTGGTGGCCTCGCTCTGACTTCACCCGCTCGCCTCCAACCCAGGACATGGGGGAGGCAGAGCGCAGCCACTGAGCCCTGGGATATGGGATGCAGATTCCTGGGGCTCCCAGCTCCTCCGTCATTAGGAAGAGGCAAGCTTGATGCTAGCAATATCACCTCCAAACCCCGACATGTTCCATCCTTTTTTCATTTGCTGCATGACAAGCTTCACCGCTGGCCGGGAGCCCCTCAGCAGCCTGGACAAACAGACAGACAGACAGCCCTCCACATCACAGCAAATTCTCCCAGCAAGGGGGCGTCTGCATCCAAGTGGCTCAGCACTGGATGTGATCTGCAATTCAGCCTTCAAAGGCTTTGTGGCTGAAGCACATTGTCTCCTCATCAGAAGCAGCAAAGTAATAGTAGAATTAAATTCCCAGGAACAATTAGAAAGAAAACAAGAAAAAAATCCCAACCGTAATTGTAAAAGGACATCTCAAAGCCAGCAAATTTCAGGGCTTTTTAAAGCATCTGAATCCATTTGCCCGTCCCTGTGGCTGCACTGTGTTTCATTTCACTGGGCTCATACAATGCAAGACACGGAATTAACTTGGGTATTTGTTTAGAGCCGGTTTGTCTTCCAGTTATTTTCCAAAGCCAGGTTTGAGTTTCAAAGATGTTTCTTGGCAATGCCTGGGGTTCCCACCATCGGGACAGTGTGAGGCTTTCCCAAGGGGAAACAGAGGCTCAGAAATCACACATAACCTGGGGTCCCCTTGGAAGCGGGGGCAAGAGGTGGAGCACAACCCAATTTGTCTGCAGTGAACATGGGACTTTCTGCTGCGAGCCTGTTCCTCTCCCTTTTATTTATTCCAAAGATAAACTGTTTTCTTTTCCAAAGTCCAGAAAAACCAGATGATGGGAGTAGTTTTAGGGCTTCCAGTTTCAACAACATCTTCTTGTTTCCTTTGCTTTCCCTCCAACAAAGCTTCAATTTGGGGTCAAACCCAATTTTGATATTCCACTTTGCATTCAAAACTGCACGGCACAAAGCAGTAACATCTGGCCTTTCCCACAGTTGTTTGCATACCTCCAGCTTTGCTGCCCCAAAATCAGATCCCCACATTATTTACATGGGATGGGCTTTGCAACAGGCAAACAGTCGCCCTCCATCAGGTAATGGAGGTGGGATTGTACCTGGAGGGATCTTTTAAGCAACAAGAAAAGCAGAGCACACCCTGAATCACAAAGCTGCATCCTGGCCCCCACACCAGTAGGTTACCTGATGCTGAAACCCTCAGCCTCCTTCATCTCTGAACAGCAGAGCTCAGGCCCCGGGAGGAAGGAGAGGGTGGCTTTGGTGATGACCTTGCTATGGCAGAGCCCTCATGCTTGTAAATCACGAGGAGCTGATGGCACAGCCAGCCAGGGAGGAATGGAGATGGCAGCATTTCCTCCTGAAGCACCAGCCAGGTAGGAGCTCTCACCTTTGAACAGGAACAGGCACCCACCCAGCACCACTGTCGGGGGGGGTACAAAAAAAAGTCTGGGGCATCACCTCTCCCCTCCGAGAGGCAGCAGGTCCCCAGGACTCCCTCTCACAGAACCTCCCATCACATGAGCTGCTTCCCAACAAGTCGCATCAAGATGCCAAGCAAGGCCGGCGGGCAAGTGCAGGGAAATTCCCCACACGCGGCCAGGCGAGGCTGGCACCGCGTCTCCACTGCACCCTCCGCTGCCCTCCTGCACGGGGTGCCGGCAGAGGCCCCCCCACCAGTCTTGCTAAGCACACCTGGATGCTTTTTCCCGGCACATGACCTGCCAGATTTGCTGAATAAACCTCCCAGCTCTAGCAAACCCTTTGCATTCCTGGTGGGTAAAGTGGTGAAATGTTCAAATAGATGTTGGAAAGGGTGGGGGGCGGGAGAACAAAGCTTCATCTGCAGGAGCTGAAAGGGCGGTTGGGATTTGGGTTTTTTTTTTTCCCCTCAGGTTGCAACACAAAAACAAAGTCCTGATAGGGATCTCTCCTGCTGGGGGGCAGCCCCTCATCCCTCTGGGCAGAGCAAGCCTGGCCAAACCGAGATGAAGCACAGACCTGCCCTGCAGGGCACGCACGCAGCATCTGCGGCTGCCATGGTCACCCTGCCCAGGTTTGGGGTTCAGGTGGGGGGGGCCCCAGCCAGCACCCGCCGCAAGGGAAGCAAAGCAGCCAGAGCCCGCAGTGGCAGGCCAACTAGCACCAAAAATGCCGCTGTTGTTATTAATAATTTCCCTGCATCTGAGCAGAACAGCACTCCTCATCCATTTTGGGAAGCCTCTTTGTCTTAGGAGACTGGTGTTTTTTGGCACCCGAAGAGCCTTTTCATGGTTCCCCCGCCCACTTCACACTCTTGGTTTAAAGGCCAGGCACAAGTCACTGGCCCACCTGGGCACTGATGGAGAGAGCAAAGAGAGCCCCAAATTCCACTGCTGCAGGTACTTTCTACCTTTGAATTGGCACGAAGTGCAGGCTTTGCCTGGGGGCCATCTGCAGCCCCCACAGCAGTGCATCCCAAGGAGATGAATCTCAACGAGGCAAGGCTCAGACAAGCCATATTCCATGACCACCCCCTGATTTCCAAAGGGGAGGGGGGCAGGGATTGCACTGCACCACCTGCATCGGTTTAGTACCTCATCCCAGCCATCTGAAACACCGGCTGACCCCAGGTAATGCTCAGCCTTCCCAAACACCCCCAGCAGTTCTCATCCCTACAGACCTCTGATCCTCACAGCCTGCTAGGGAAGGCGAGGGCTGTATCCAGCCCTCCCTGCCCAGAGATGGTGCCCTGTCTGTCCGCAGCTCCTATCATTGTGCTCCCTCACAGCCCCAGCTGTTCCCCCGTCACTCCTACCCAGGTCCCCCAGACCCACCTCACCCCACACCCCAAACCTGTCCCCAAAGAAAGCTCCTGCACTGCCACCAGATCCAGCATATGCCACCTCCCCTCCTGCTCATCATCCCCGAATCCTCACCTGCACCAGACCTACCCTGGACCTCTCTCCATGCTGCTTCCAAGGTTCTGCCCTCTTGTTTCCCCCAAACGCGTCATTCCCTGGATTTCAACCACAGCAGGTCGGAGCCCCGCTCCTCTTTCTCTGTCCCCTTCCTGTGAGCAGCACCCACACCCCGCACCCCAGATCCTGCCTGTGGACTCAGCACCCGGATCCAGCACCCGAGCAGACAGAAACAGCATTCCAAATCCTGCTTGTGGACCCCGACCAAGACCCGGCGCTCCAGGTCCAACAACCCAACCCTGCCTGTGGATTCAGCACCCGGACCCAGCAGCCCAAACCCTGCCTGCAGACCCAGACCCGACCCCGAGCCAGCACCCCAGGACCTACCAAGCGATTCAACACTCACACGCAGCACTCCAGATCCTGCCCGTGGCTGAGCACCCAGCCCCAGCATTACCCGCACCCAGCCCCACGATCCGGCTTCCCGATCCTGCCTGTGGAGCCGGAGCCCAAGCCCAGCGCCCCCCGGCCTGCGGACCCCCCTGTCCGGCGCCGCTCGCGTTCCCCCGGTACTCGCCTGGCTCGGTGCGGGTGGCACGGCAGGGCGGGCAGGCAGGGCAGGGCAGGCTCGGCTGGGCTCGGCTCGGCGGCGCAGCCCGGCTGTGCGCGGCCCCGCCGTGCCGGACCGAGCCGGGCTCCGCTCCGCCCCCTGCCGGCAGCGCCGTGCGGGGCCGCCAGCCCGGCCCGCAGCCTGGGGCCGCCGAGAGGAGGAGGAGGAGAGCGCAGCAGGGCCGCCCTGCCAGCCTTGCGTGGAAGCAGGTGGCAGCATGTCCCTCGGCAGAGTCGCGGCAGGCAGGGACGGGATGCTGCCGTGCAGCCCCTGGTCGGCCCTCGACACGTAGGGGGGGCCGGGAGCTCAGTCAGCACAAGAGGTTTGGGTGATGCAGCCCCCAAAAGGCTCGTGTGAATGCCTTTTGCAAAGTCAGGGAGGCAAAGGGCTGGTATTGTGGACTTGCGACTGTGAAAAAGTGAGACTGAACACGGGTAAGTGTCATCCTGTTCTGCCAGCACATGCTACCAGTACCATCATGCCACAGAGCCCAGTCAGAGACACCAGTGTCAGCACAGCACAAGCCCTCCACCAGTGCCATGGTGCTCACTAAGGCTTCTTGCTCCTCAAAGTCACCCCAGCATCCTGCACTGCACCCCTGAGTCAGGCACCGTGCTCCATCTTCTCTCTGCTCTGAGCACGTGTCTCGCCATTCATGCATGGTGGAAGGTTGTTTGGAAACACAGGCAGGTAATGGTTTCTCTGGGGCCCTGTGTGGAGCCTTTTTAACCTGGGTGGCTTCTGCAGCTCCTCCCCATGTGGAGGAGCTGCCAGGTCCAGGCCTGTTTGCTTTCCTTTCATAAGCTTCCAGCACCTGGCCAACCCTCTCTCCTCACCCCTCACAGCAGCAGCAGGCCTCCTGGAAGCAAAGCTCCGAGCCAACAATGTGTGTAATCAGCAGGTTGGATCTAGGGCAGTTGGAAATCAGCTGGAGCGGGAGGTGGGGAAATGCTGTACCTGTGAACGCTGGATTACAGCTCTCTCGGAGCTGGCAGGATGGCCGGCTGATGCCAGCCCATGGTTAAAAAGCCATGTGGTGCCCAGTCCCCGCACCTCTGGATGCCAGTTCAGCCCCTCTGCTCCACAACAACCCCTCCCAAGGGTGAGGCCTCCAGGAAGGGGACAAAGGCCACCCCAACCCCACACCCTGCAGACCTGGAGCCAGACCCACAGCAGTGCATAGGGTTGAGCAGGTTGTGCTGCAGTTGCTGAGCATTGTCTGGGGCTGAGATCAGCTCTAGTTGAGATTCCACCACCTTCTGGACCTTTAGGGTCAGTAGAGATGGCAGGACCAGGGTTTTCCTGTGGGAAGCCTGACTAACATGCGATTCTCAAGGCCTCTGACTGCCAGGATCCTACCTCCTACAAACACAGTAGGTGGGAGGGAGCGTAACAGGGGTTTGAATGCCCCCAGTCCTCACCCACCAATGGGTCTCAGCTGAGGAGGCACTCATCTGAGTGCTCTTAATGACAAGTGGCTCTGTCACCCTTGCACACACTCCCCAGGCAGCCACCACCCCCTCTTCCAGATGATATCCCAAGACCTGCTCCTTGTCCCCACTCTCAGAGCAGACACTACCCAGTTCCTTGAGCACTCCTTGCCGTCCCTTCCTCACCTCTTGTGTGCTCCAGAGGCTAATTACCATTTCCTCCTGTCCTTGGGCAAAACCCCAGCGTCTCCTCCAAGCCTCACTTTGCCTCGCCCCTCTGCCCCCCCTGCAGAAGTGGGAGGCCCACGCACTGAGAGCCAGGCAGGGATGCTCTTGGCCAGCCTGTCTTACCCAGGTATGGGGTGTTCAGGTGTTGCAAGGCAGCTGGTCCTCCACATCTTCTCCAAACCCCATTCCTTACCTTAGCAGAGGCGCAGCTATGGAGCCAGTTATGGGGAGAACAGGTCCATGAGCGCTGGGGTAGGGGGTGCCAGGGCTGGGACAGGGCTGCCCAAAGCTCCCCCTTATCCAGGGCACTGTGCCCGTCCCATCCTGCAACAGCTCTCCCTGCCTCCCACATGGCTGGAAGCCGAACCCAGCACAAATTGAAGCTTCGTTAGCTGCTGGCCTTGCAGTAAGATAATTAGTGTGTGAGTGCAGAGCAAGCCGAGCCTGGCGCGACCAGCGCTGCGCTTTTACAGGCCTGAGCTTGCGAGGCTTTAATTAATTAACACGAGTCATTGGCAGTTGGAAACAGATCTATTTTCAGAGCTTTGCCTGCTCTGCTGCCCCCATGAGATTAACTGAAGGAATTTAGGGCTCCACGAGAGTTGAAGGCCAGGGTCTTCCTCATCTTTGCATGGCTTTCCCAAGAGTCAGAGTGGGTTCCAGGCAGTAGGAGCCCAAACAGACCCAACCCTCTCCTGTACTTGCATCCCTCATATCCATGGATTGGTTCTGCCAAGCAGGGAGGTCTGGCCTTCAACCCTAGCCCAGAGCCAGGAAGGTGCTGGAAAGGGAATTTCCTATTGGGGCAGCTCTAGAATCATAGAATCGTTAAGGTGGGACGTGATCCCCAAGATCATTTAGTCCAGCCTTTGACCAAACAACACCTCGTCAACAAAAGCACAGCACTAAGTGCCATCTCCAGTCAATTCTTGAACATCTCCAGGGATGGTGACCCCACCACTACCCTGAGCAGTCCATTCCAACACTTAACCACACTTACAGAGAATAAATTCTTTGTGATGTTCAACTTGAACCTCCTCTGGTGCAGCTTGAGTCCATTTCCCCTTGTCCTATCACTTGTTACTTGGGAGAAGAGACTGACCCTCACCTTGCTACAACCTCCTCCCAGGCAACTGTAGAGAGTGACATGGTCTCTCCAGAACACCCTTTTCTCCAGGGAAAGGATCCTTTTCTCCCCAGCTCCATCAATGTGCTCCTCATAGGATTTACAGCCCTACAATTACTATCCCAGCCCAGGGGCCAGCCCAGAGCAGGGGACCCTTTGAATCACAACATGGTGCCTTGGGAAACCCCCCTCCCCAAAACCATGCCAGATTTTATCTGTAGTAAGTACAGATTTTATCTGTATTTATTTATTTTATGTATTTATTTACATTATTTAATCTCCAATAAATACAGATTTTATCTGTAATGCTCTCTCCCTATTACTCCAAATAGCCTTTAGGAAAAGGAAACGCTTTTATGCCCTCATCACCAGCCCAGAGACTGGTTACTGTTTAATTTCTTCTTGTTGTCACTTAAGCACTGTGTCCCACAGAGAGAGGACTGCGCAGAGCAGGCTCTGTTATGTCACAGCCCCAATTGTACCTGGGCCAGCAGCCCAGCCCCACCACTCCTGCACATGGCAAAACCAGGCAGATGTCAACATTTGCTGGCATTTTTGGGCTTACCTGTTTCGGCCACACAGCTCTGCCCATGGCAGCGAGGAGAAAAACTCACAGACATCCCCTTTCACCTCTCAGATGCCCAGGGAGCCAGGGCAAAGCCATGGCAGCTCTCATGTTTCACTTGGCACCACACCCCCATCCCAGCCGGCATCCCAAGTGATGCGAGGAATTATAACAGGGCCACGACACCGTGAAATATTGATGGGATTAGCGCAGATCAGCTCTCCCAGCACACATGCTGTGCTCACCCCGAGCCTGGGAGATGCGACCTGGTCGCCCTCATGTTGCAGCTCGGGCTGTCTCCCTGCCAGAGACACTTCCCCAGCCACCGCCAGCCTGCGGGGACTGGAGTGACATGCAGACCCCCTCAGAGCACACAAGGACATGATTTAAGGTGTTTAATGCATGACACTGCTCTGCCTCAAGGGCTGCTGGGCATGATCCATTGTCTGGCTTGGCTGTAGCTCGGCACCAATTGGCACCCTGGGCCTCGAGGGACCCTCACCCTGCCTGCAGTCCCAAAACATGCCAGCCCCCAGACTCCAGCATTCCTGACTCCTCTCAGGCTTATCCTGCACAGCCAAGACCTTAGTGGATGTCCCATGCACAAGGGTGTCCAGGATGACTGTCAGAAGACCCCCACACTCCCCACTGCTGTATGTCTCCTCTCCCACCACTGAGAACCAGGTTTGGTCAGAAAGAGGATTTCCTTATGGATCATAGAAGTGTAAATACAAACAACTTAGCAAGATCAAATAGCAGCCAGGATTAAATTAAAAATACACAGGCAGGGTGCACACCATGGGAGCAGCATGTCACAAAGGGCTCTGTTTTGATATTGCAGCACTAACAGGGTATTAGTGCCTATCAGTCCCATGGGGTTGACCAGGATCCCCAGCCTTTGGTAGGAAACTGCTTCCTAAGGCCTGGCTTCTGCTCAGCAATACCTGCAGCCTGTCTTTTCCTTGCCTCAGGTAAGAAAAGCGAGATAAAACTCCAGATCTGGGATTTGGTTTGCCAGCCTCTGTAGTCCGAGAAGCAGCAGGCATCCAAACATCTCAAGCTCCTCTCCAGACTGGTTTAAAAGCCAGTTGGGAGTTACAAAATCACGGTGCTCCAGCTGCTGGGGCTTTATGAAACCCACAAAAGAGTTGTGAAACTCAGGCTAAGGCCATGCCAGCCCACAGAAGGAGGATTGTTATAGTCAAAACCACCAGCGGAAAAACGGGTACTTTCCCCTTTTGATATGAGAAAGTAACAAGCAAAAACAGCCTTTCTCCAGGCCTCCCCATCCCTCAGCTACGCTGTGAGACCTGCACTGCTGCTTTATCTGCCTCCATGGAAAGAAAGCCCAATGTGGAGCACACCAGCCCCACACCACGGGGGAGTCTCACTGCTCCAGCACCCACCACCTCACCAGCGTCCTTTGCCCACCACAGGAGCAGCCTGCCCAGATTGCAGGCCAGCAGAGCTGTGTGAGGCAGAGGAACAGAAAGGGCACCATGGTGGTGCCTGGACTCTGACAGCAGCACTTGGGGCTCCCCAGCAGCTGAGTACACACTCACCAGGCTTGGCTTTGTTTCTTGAGAGCGTCATGGACTTGTCAAGCCAAGCGTGATGCTCCATGGATTAGCCCCGCGGAAAAAAAAATATTCCAGTGGGCACAGAGCATGAAAGGCTTGGGAGCCTCTTCCCTTCAAGTCATTGAGCAAACTTTCCAAACCACTGTTTCTTCAGGCTGAGAGCCAGCAGGGAAAATTACAATTGCAGAAGAATTTCTCTGAGAAAGTTATAAGAAGATGGAAAAAGGCAGGGGCAAACCAGAAGAGCCAGCCTGTGCTGCAGCCCCTCCAGCCCAAGGCTCAGCTTCAGGGAGGGATGGGACTTTTCCCCCCAGCTCAGTATGGCACAGAGCTGCTGCCTCGACTTCCTGCAAGATCACATGCTGCATTTCTCCTCCCATAAATGCTTGGCAGGGGAAATTGGGATGTTCTGCCCAAGGCCATTTGTTAATGAAGGCTGCCAGGTGCCGGCAGCCCCAGTCGCAGAGCCAAGCACCGTGCCAGGGCAGATCTTCTCGGGGGAGAAGCAGCTGAGTCACAGCAGCCTCCGATCCGTTCCCACAAGCCCGGCTGCAAGAGACGCACGGGAGTTCACGGAGGACAGGCGCTCACACAGGGAGCTGGCAGGCTTTGGTTTGCTTGTCTGCAAACCTCTCTAAGCCAGCGGAAAGCATCTCCCTGGCTCAGGATCTGTCGGCAGCGTGCCCTCAGGGAAGGGCTGGTGAGACTGCGGGAGGGCAGGGTCCTGACCTGCCTTTCAACCAGGTAGAGCTGCTTTGGGATGCTCCTGCAGCACGGGGGGAAACGCCAGCAGGCACTGGGAGTTCCATTAGAAAATGGAGATCTGAAGCTGATTGTGGGGTCTTGTCTCTGGGGCAGGAGTGGGACAAAGGTGGCTGCAGGCAGGGAAGAGACAGAGGCACAGCTCCAGAAGTGACTCGCTGGGTAGACATTGACAACCCCTCTGCCCATCATCCCAGCTGCTCCCAGTAAAAGCAGGCAGGCTCCAGCCTGGCCAGGGAGCACAGGGGTGTCTCTCCCTGTTTCTGCAGTGGGGCACAGACCCCTTTGTTTTCCCCTGCATGGCAGGTCAGGTCCCTGCCACACACTGCCTAGAGCAGTAACACCAACACCTGGGCTTGCAGGAGGGATGGATAAGACTGGTGGCTATTAAAAGCTGCCCTTTTGGGTGAGCCAACCTGCACCCCCCAGATCTAAAGCCAGGAAGGTGTTATGGCCCCCAGCATCCACCCTCTGGGCCAAGCCACCAGACAGGATCCATGTCCCCATGGCTTCACCTTTTTGCTCTCTGTGTCGCTGTGCCCAAGCAACCTCTCTCCCAGGCCTGTCTCCTCCAGCCAAATGCATGGATGACCTGTGGGCATCCTACCCCTCCTTCCCAGGCACCAACCCCCTACACTGATGTCTGTGCCACCAAAGAAGAAACAAGCCCAGCAGTGCAGTAAATAACCTCCCCCCACACAGCAGAGCACTGGCAAGCAGAGCTGGGCACATCCATCATTCTCACAGTTTTTCTTCAGCTCTGACACTTTGATAGGGGCGAGGGGGTGGGGAAGGAAAGTAGCTTCCAAAATTTATGAGCTAGGATTTAAAAATACAGTCTCCCAGAAGCACTGCAAAACCTAGAGATGGTGAAGGCGAGTGGCTTAGAAGTTGCTTTTAGAAACAAACGCAAAAGCTGTGCTGGCCTTGGAAAGAGAGACCTGCATGGCTGATGTCACAAACCACGTCCCTGGTGGGATCATTTTGCAAGTCACAGCTCTCCGTGCCATGCATTACAAGTAAAGTGAAGGGCAGAGCTAACAAATGATGGGTTAAAATCCCTCCAGCCCAACGATAATGTCACCCTCAGTGCAGGCAGGATTTGGACTGTCACCTTCAATCTCCCAGAGTTTCTCCTCTACATCCCTGACCTTCCACCGGTACATGCATAGCCAGCCTTCCAGCCCCTTTGGAAACAGATCCCCTTTATGCAAAGAAAAGAGCTTGTAGCTGTAAATTTAGCTGAAAACATCTCTGCCACAGGGAATCACATATCAAATAATAAAGTCAAATGAATGTCTGGAAGAGCAACCACAGTATTGGAGTCCTTGGTCTTTACAGATGGACTGTCCCTCAGCAGGGTGCTGCAGAAAGAACAGCTGAAAAATGTTACCCAGTCATTAAAAACATCTAAAAGTAATTTAGCCTGGGTGACAATGATGCTCAAAGCAAGCCATTTGTCTGTGGGGATAAAATGAGCTATTTCAAGCTTGCTTTTTTTGGTAGTTTTCTGTTAAAGTCAGAAAGGACTGAAAAATGCTGAGCTGACAGCCTTGCCAGCAGAGCCCTGGTGCTGTGGCAGTGCTGTGGGGAGCATCACCATAAGCTGCTCTGATCCCCCCTGCCATCACTCTCCTGTATTCCCTGGAAGGATGCTCAGAATGGTCCAGGAAGATGGTCCCTGGGGCCTCCACAGCATCTCTACTGCATTACAGTGCCATTTAGGATGATGGTTTTGCTATGGAAACATCTCCCTCCTAACAACAGATCTGTCAGCACGTGTCCCAAAAGCAGACCAGCATTCATTACATGCTAATTTTTGCTTCCCTGTGGTGTAGGCCAGGGACTTATCCTTCCTATGCTTTTCTTAAAAAACCCAAAAAAAACAGAAACCCAACAAAACTGAACAATACAAATATCTGGGTTCACCCATCAGCAGCATGGCATGAGCCCAGGGTTCCTCTAAAATCTCCTCATAAGCATATCTTTGGTGGGCTCTTTGGACACACAGAGCATTTCAAATGCCCAGTGTTAAATATTTCAGGTGAAACATAACTCTTCTAAGTGCAGCCAGCCTTACTCTGAAGCTCCAATTCAGTGAAATTTCCCAGCAGCCTTCAGGAATTGATTTGCTTCTTGCTGGTACCTTCTCTCTGTGCTGTTCAACTGAGTTAATATATTCCAAAACCTGATTTATTTTTTTTTCCTCCCCCTACATAATCAGATTTTTGGAGGCTGCAGTGAGATGCCTTACAAGCAGTTTTTGTCCTTAGGTGTTTTCTGAGCGGGCTGCATCCATCACCAAAATCCTGGTGCTTTAGCACATCTCTGTACGAATGGTTCGTTTGAGAGCCAGCTGAGTTCCTTTGATTCATGTTCCTGCATATCCATATAGCTAATTTACCTTTATTAAAAGAAGGGAAAAAAAAAAAAAAAAGGAAAGAAGAGGAGCTATTAAGAAGGACAGTGTCAAGGCCAGCAGAGCAAGTGCCGGAGGGCTGTGTTAATGAGCTGCGTGGTTGCTGCTGTCCAAGTGCCCAGGCTGGCTGGAGCCAGGAGCTGCTGCCCCAGCAGGGCTGACTCAGTCCTTCACTGGGCAGACACAGGGCCCTGCACCCCCCTTTGGAGTAGTCCCTGTGCTTTGGGGTCCATGGTTAACCTCATTGCTCCAGCTTCCTCCCTGGTATTTTCCAGAGGAGGGGCCCTGCGTGTGTTCGGCTTGGGCCAAACCCCCTGCCCAGCCCAAGCTGCATCCCTCTGCTTTGGAGAGAAGGTTAAACATGAATATGGATAAATGGATTTTCCCTCACATCTCACAGGAGCACCACTCTGTTCAGTCCCCTGGGCTGGACAAGGACACTGCCCCCTTGCTGGCTGTGCCAAGGTCACTGAGCTGTGCCCTGGAAAGGACACTGCCAAGGAGAGGGAGCAGGGATTTGCGAGACGCTTGTCACGATCATTTATTCTTGTCATTTCTGACCCTCAGGGTAGGAAGAACATCAGAGCACTGCAGGCACAAAACAACAAGCTTTGTAGGTCATATCAGCGTGTAAAGTACCATTAGGAACCACAGCACGAAGCATGAATAATGCTTCCTTTATTCCATCATATACCTCAACACCCTTTAAATAAATGCAAATGGGTTTTTGTGGACAAGGTTTGTACGAGATGCCTGCTGGGGGACTCAGGGCTGAAATGGAGCTGGAGCAGTAATTTTGTTCTCTCCCCTGACAAGTCAGAGCACTATCTGATAGGCTTAGTGACAGTCCAAGCCAACCCAGGCAAAAGAGCCAGGAGAACACTGTAAATCTTCCTTGTAGAGATTTATGCTCTGCCCATTAAACCAGAACCACAAAACACATGTCCTTCCATGCTACCCTCCTCTCTCTGAAGGACACCAAGGCAGGAAAAAACTTTGAAGGACTTCAAGCCTGGAAGGAGACCTTCAAAAGCCAATCACATCGTTTCTAAAAAGCCACCAAAAGCCAGCCTCGACGGCTTTAATCCTAAAATCCTTTCAGCAAATTGTTAACTCGATTGCTAAAAATGATCAGATAACGCAGAGAGAGATGCGCAGTGAGTCATTGCCCCCCAAGCACTTGAACTCCCTTTGGTCTCAGCCGGAGTGGGGTGAGGTTGCCCCCAAGAGGCAAATCTGACACAGCAAGTAGAGAGGGGAAAATGCTGAATTGTGCTCTTAGAGGTACCACATAGGAAGGATTTTTTTAAAAATATCTCCTCATCTGCTCTTATTTGTACTTCTCCCTAGCTGCAAACTTCCATGGACGGGGTGGGAGGGAAGAGGAATGAGATCAACTCTGGCATGTGGTTGGCTGTGTTCTGCTGGAACTCCTGAACCACACAATTCATCTTCCTAGTCTCACTCACAGGGTCATTAGAAAGATCAAAAAAAGTCAGAGTTTTCTTCAGCCAAATGAAACATTTGATCCCATACACCTCACTAGGCTCCTTCAGAGCAAGGGCTGTCTCAGGAGTGGATGGAGAGACACAATGGTGGACACAACAGACAGTCTGGAAACTGAGAGATGAGGTGAAATCCCTCAGCTGTTCACATAAAGCATGCAGGCAGTAACGCCACACTGGACCAAATCCTAGCTCCTTGCAGGGGGTGAAGGAACAGGACAGACACCTGGCATATCTCCCCAGCACATGCTCCACCCTCCAGGGATCAGCAGCCTGAAGCTTTCTCAGCCAGAGAGAACTGCTTTCATTTCACAGACCCCCGCTGCATTTTTCTGCCACAAAATGCTCTTTGAACCTCTAAGCTTTTAGCCCCCACAGCATCCTGAGGCAAGCAGATCCCCAGCTCCTGTCTCCTTTTGTTTGCTTTGAGCTTTCCTGCTAATAAAAGAACTATGAAGTCTGAAGCCATATTACAGAGCACCATTGAACGGCTTCTCCTTATTTGCCCTTTTTCAGGCCATTTGATTGTTGAGCTCTCCATCTTACTTTCCAACACTACAACTATTTCAGAGAGACGCAGCCGACTTAGCTCCACTACAGTTTATTCCTGTCCTTTACACCCACACAGAGACTCCCTCACAAAGGGCTAAACCTGTGACATAACCACGGATTTAACCATTCCTGCAGCTGATTTTCAGGAGGACACAGTTTAAACGCCCAAGCTGAGATGCACCCAGGGTACTCACTGCTCCTGCACCGGGCTCCTCGTGGGTCCCCCTGTCCTGCTCAGCCAGAGAACATTCCCGCATCCCCAGCACGAGCCCCTGCCGCAGCACCTCAGCTCGCTGTCAGCTCCAAACTGGAAGCGTCATCTCCAAAATTACTGTTGCGCTGGCTCCTGCCAGACTCTTAATTAGAGGAAGGCTGACACAGTTTCTCAGCAAACGGCGCTCACATACTGCGGGAAAAAACAGAATGAGGGCAAGAGGAAAAATGGGCTAATCAGAGAAAATCAACCGGAGGGAAAAACACATTGCGCTGTGCAGACCTTACCGCAACAATGCTGGAGCACAAAATACTGGGGGGGAAAAATGGGTTAGTACAGAGGAGAGGCAGGCAGCCCTTCTCAAAGGTGGAGGAGAGCTGATTTGCAGTGCAGTGTCTCAGCAACCTCAGCTGGCAGGCCTCTCCCCACAGCCCACTTAGGGCAAAGGGGACACGCTCGCTTTCGAGCATGCAGATCAATGTGTCTGAGAGCCTGAACGATGCTGTCTGTGGAGCCCACGGCTGCCCTGCATGATTTACACTGCCTTTATAAAAGCCTGCAGTGTGAATAAAGCACGATACTGAATGCCTTGCCTCCCTCTCCCCACCACTGCCCCTGGCAGCTTGAAGCGATTGTTTTTATTCCAGCTGCGGCCTGGCAGTCAGTCTGGAGAAGAAAGGGACCCTCTGCTCCTGCATCTGCCCCGAGAGCCAGGAGTTTCATCAAGCCTCGGGAGAAGAGAGCCTGAAAGGCAGAGGCCAAGCCCCAGAGCCTGCGTGCCGAGCCCCAGCTTCCAGCGCTCGCTGCTCGGGTGAAGAACTCACCCGTAGCACAAAAGCAGCACAAATCCATTTACCCTTTCTGCTTTTCTCTGCGAGAGGGAAGGAGCATCGCTCGTCCGGCTCCAGGCAGCTTCAGCCACAAATGCAAACCCAAAGCGAAGCGCTAGGACAAGGGTGTGTGAAAATGGCCCCTTTATCCACCCCTACACACCATACGGGCCAAACCTGCCTTGAAAAGCTTTAGGTTTCCCCCGAGGCTGATGGCAAAGGCGCTTTGATGACAATGAAGGGAACAATTCCAGTGGAGTTTCCATCCCCTCCCCTGTGACCTCCCTACAGGGAACTGGGAGGTGGCAGGAAAGCCGAAGGAGGTGAAACATTAGCAGCAGCTGACCACGCAGAGAAAAGGAAGGCATTCAAAAAAGTACACGGTAGCCGAATGCCACTTAAAAGCAGCCTGAAAGTATAGCACTGGCTTTCTCCAAACAGATCAAAATATCAAGATGGGAAGACGCGAATGTTTCTCTTCTCTCACCACCAAGCCTTGCTTTTGATAACAGATAAAATACTCCCTTTCAAATTCCTGGTTGCAAAGGCGAGAAAGTGCTGGCTGAAAAAAGCATCAGTCAGGCAAAGCTAAAAGCCTCTCTGCAAAGAGAAGCCCTTCGAGGAATTTACTTTTCCTAGCATCCTTCCCACCAGCAGCCCACGCCATTCCCCAGCACTGAAAGCCCTTTTCAACACGTGATAAGGGGCCCTGCCAGTAAAGCTGACAAAATATCCACAAGGCAAAACATGAAGGTAGTTCACAGCCTGGGGGGAAACGGCAATTAAAGGAATTCTGATAAATTAAACCACAAGAAATAAGCTAAATCCACCAATGATTGTCTGGCCTCTCCAGGCATCTCCTTTGGAGCTCCACAGCAGCTGCTTAGGCTCCTACAATCTCATCAAACCTCTTCCCTGCTCAAAGTCAGCCAGTCCCAAGAGCCTTCTTTTCTCTCTTTCTAGATGCAGAAAGAAGAACTAATGTGCCAGTGGAAACAGCTGCCCCTCAAAAAGCTCACCAACCCAAGGAACAAGACCCCTGAAAAATTAGGAGGGTCATCTCCAGCAGAAACCTCTCTGATTTGCCCTTCTCAGTCAAACAAAAAAAATCACACAACCACCACAAACCAGTGGAAGATGAACCAACAAACAAACACAACCCCCAAGCCAGGGATACTGTGCTATACATGCAGTTCTCCTGGGAAAGAAAATAAACAGAAGACCAGCATTAGTAGTGTAGCTCCAGCATTCCTGCTAGTGACAGGATGAGCAGAGGAACCCAGCTACCTGGAAGTACTTGCTTCAATCTCCACAACACCCCCCAGGCACTGGTGCTGGACAGTGCTGAGGGAAACAGCACTTTCTGTGCTCAGAAAACCAGCACTGCACCATCCATCCCTCAGAGTATTAAAAGTCTTTCCACACTGAAATCCTACCTCTCAAATGCCTTTGCAGCAATCTAACTAGATGCTCCACAATAATAACAGCACACTTCAGGTGTTCCAGTCACCTGCTTTTCCCAAAGACAGTCTCAACTAAATCATCAGCTTTGGGGATTCTGAGAGTTCCTGCAGCCTCTGCATCAATGAAGTGTCCTACTGACCTTGAGCCAGACCTACCTGCAAGTCATTAATCATTTCTGAAATCCCCATCCGCCACCAAATTCCACAACAGGAACAGTGAGAACACGAGATGCACAAATTGTTTCACTGTCAGGTTTCTTCAGCTTTAAAACCAGAAATGTTTGGGTTATTTTAAGCCACAGAGAGAATTAAGCCATATCAGAAAATAATAATTTTTAAAAAATTAAAAAAATAAAAAGCAAGGAGCTACAAACATTTTATAACCAGACTTTAATTTTTTTCTGTTATTACTGCAATAAAGTGCGCCTACGTCCACATGATATGTGATAATCAGGCTCTTAATATAGCCAACACAGTATCAAAAGATAGACCTCAGTGCAAAATGCTTCTCTGAAGACATCCAAAGCAGTTAAGACCTTCAGTGTGCAAACAACATATTCTAATGCATATAAGTCCTGGCTGAGGGACAGCAAATGAGTTGGCAAAACACAAGGGCAGCAGGTTTGCTATTTCACTGCCTGAATCCCCTTGTAAAGACCCTGTACTGATGCTTGGGAATCGTCTCTAAAGATTCAGATGAGCACCAACTTAACCTATGTCTAGGACTTCAGCAATTCCTCCTCAGCTACAAAACAGATGGAAGAGAAGTCCAGATCAAGCATGAGTGGGGGAAAGAGGGAAAGTATTAGAACAGACATTAAGCATGAAAGCACAGGATTGGCTAAGAGAATGATTTCAAGAGTGTCTGCATCTATAGTGAGCTAATCGTCAGAATTTGTGACATGTGCCATAAAAATAAAATAGAACCTGCAAGTCCTTTTTTTTTTGTTGTGAAACAGAGCCCATTTTGTCCAGGGACATTTAACTAGAAAGGAGTGTCTGGTTTTATTTTTCCATTGTTCTGTTAAATGAAAGTAAATATCAAAGTGGTTATTTTGTGTGGAAAAACCCTCAGCAGTTTCAACATGCTTTGAACTGCAGTACAAAAGCTGTTCATCTAAACCCCTCCCCTTCTTCAAAATATACAGGCCAGCAATGTCAACTTTACACAGTAAGAAAATATACACATTAAATACAGTAAACATTCTTCATTTTTTTACCTTTATACAATATTAGTGAAAAAAATAAAAACATTAATAAAATTACATACAATATATTCAACAGAGTAAGCAACTGTTACGAGAGGGCAGATAAGCTATCAAAGCAAAAGATGGCACTGACATAACAATGTAACACTCGAAAAGAAAGAAAAAAACATTTAGTATGAATTTGCAAATCTAATAGATTTCATCTAAGATGTGTCCATTCTATAGCAGTTCCTTTATATGTAATACACATAATTAAATTTGAAGGTTGTGTGGTTGGCAGGTTTTTTAAGCCTTATTTTACATTCTTATCCGAGAATTTATCATACAAGACAGGGTAATCTACAAGAATTGAAACAAAACAGTATTATAAAACACACACATTGATGTTATTAAAAATCTCTATTATGGGAATCCCCATTAGTGCTGCTACCCAATACCTGAACATTTTCTTCCTATATATATATATACCCATCCTACAGACAAACCACAGTGTAAGATTTAAGTGATAGTATTTGTACAGAGAGCACAAAAGGAGATCACACCTTCCTCTGATTATTTCATAAACAGCTCCTGGACCTTTGAGCACATATTGTATGTGCAGCAGGACTTCACACCAAGGAATTCAGTCATCATATGGCTTTCACAGTCTTCACAAAGGTGAGCCAAATGCTGTTCTCTAATCTCCACTGAGATGATATTTTATTCTCCATTTCAAGAAGGTGCAACTGCTGTATTTTGTGTTTTTAAGAGACACTGGATGTTCATACCAATTCTGCTTTGCAGATTACCATGATTCAGCCCACATCTGAACCACTTCCTCACCTGCTCACAACAGGGGAGGTCTAACACTCCTTCTGAACTCGCATTTCATGTCACAGGCCAGTTCTTCCCCAGCCAACCTAAAACAATGCTTGCAATGCGCTGACAAGAAAATAAATACACATTGTTTTAAAATATGTCTTGTGATTAAAAAGGGAAACAAGAAAACTTCCCTCAGCTTTCAGTATGGCAAAATATTTCTAGCCAGTTCTGATAGGGCTATAGGAATGGCTGGGTTTTTTCAGTTTATCCACATCAATTTTTCAGAAGTAGAGCACTTGTAGTAAAAAACAATGTTAGTCAAATCAGATTCTCATGTGTCTAGTGCTTGTCTGAATCAAGCTCAAGTTCTAACTCAGCTGACTGATTTCTTCTGTTCCAAACAAGGTGAAGCTCCATTCATTCTACATCCTCCTTGATTTCAATTTCTGTTATTTTCACTTAATTAGGCAAGTTTTCATGAATCTGGCTCCCAGAAGTCATGCAGTTTTCCCTAAAGAGTAAAAACAAATTAGTATACAAAGTCAGAAATCCAGTGTCAGAAGAAATGAGTAGAGTAGGCAAGTGCTTAGCTTGGGAGCACCACAATGTGCTAAAAAAGTCCCTGGAATTTTATTCTGAAATACTTGCCAGTTTCCCATATGTGAATCAACCCCAAAAATCTCTGAAAAAACAACATCGAAAGAGCCACCTCATCATCAACTTTCATTAATTGCTAAGTAGAGTCTGCAGCCATGTGTTACATGTGTCACTCCTTGCTCTAGAACATGGAATATCACACACACTACACATAACTTTTTTTTTTTTTTCCATTGTTGGGAGAAATTAATAGTCTTTCCAAATGGTCAGTTACACAGTTTTTAACTGCAATCCACACTAGGCACATATGTATAATTTAAATTTTAGGTAAAAGATACTCTGCATTACTGGAAAGCTAAGCTTTTCCAAGAGAGATAGCTTTATGTTCCAAGACAAGACTCAAACAGTCGGCCTGATCACATTACAACATAAGCCTTACAAGCCAAAGCTGGAAAAAAGAGCTCTGAACTTTGAGTGTCAATAGAAATTATCCACCTATTCTACCAAGGCCAGCTAGGTGTCACAAAGGCAAATATTTCTGAGACTTAACAAGGCATTATTCATTACTTTTACAAACCTGAGAGTCTTTGACTAATCATGGCATGAAATTTGACACATTAAAAGAGGGAAGAGTTGTTGAGAGTCCTTAAACATATGTGAATAAAGCCCTGGATTCAAGAAGTCTCAAAGCCACACAGTGCCAGACCACAGCAGGATGTGCCTCACTGCATTCCTGCCCTGATGTCCTTTTGGAAGCATCTCCTAATAGCTGTAATCAGAGACAGGCCCTGTGACTTGACTCAGGACTGGGATTTCAGTGTATTACACACACCTTTACAAAACCAGTGCTTTTAACAATGGAGAGGAGATCCTGCTTCTATTGAAGCCAGCAAAGTAAGAATTGTAATTAAAATCCATTCTAATGCATCTAAGTGTATTCCACAGCCATGCCATTTACGTTGAAAAAGAAAATCTCTTGAAAAGAATATGCCACTTTCAAGTGCTAAAAAATGAGTTAAATGCACTCCACAATGTGGGAAGAGAGAAAATGGTTTCAGAAAACAGTACCTGAGTAAGCCGAGTGGTTTGTATCACATCCTGCCATTTCCCATATATCCTAGCAGCCAAGCCTTTCACCTGCAAATTCACACTGATTAATTTAGCCATTTATGTTAAAGACAAAATCATACCCGTGTTCCCCCTCACAGCTTCGAACTCCAAAAACCCCCAGATAACCCAAGATACAAGGTTTACTGGAAAGTAACAATTTTATTGTCACAAAGCATCATCACCTCAACTTCAGATCCCTGTAACTCCTGACTCTGAATTTAAAGTCATGCACTCCACAAACACATTAGAGGCACATGACTCCTGAGGTTAAATATTTAGAATCATCAGGCAAACCTCTGGCCTCCAAACACCTCATCCCTGGGAAATGAGGTTTGTCACGCAAGTCTGATTGTACATAGAACAGGTGCAACTGTGGCCACAAAAGCAGCTTCTGAAACAAATTCCTTGTATTCCTTGTACAGAAAACTATGCTTTTCATAGCCCATCACAAGCAGTTGTTTAATCCAAGCCATTTACACAGATTTGCTTCATGTGCTGTGCTGTGAGTCGCATCCTCTAGAAGTTACTGCCATACACACAAATGAAGCAATGGAGAAAGCCAGAGTAAGATTTTCCCCTCTCAGTGTAAAGGCCAATAGAAATAGAAGTGAAAGCAACCAGAGGTACAACACTCCAAGGCGAGTGTAATTATCTTGTTAAAAGGATCCATGCTCCACTAATCTGTCTAAGTAAGAAAAGAAGAATGTTTTTGAGAGGTAAGGAAACACACAACTGTAAATGTCTGATTTAAAGCCAAAGAAGCCAAGGCTTTTCAAAGTTGGGGCTGGTCACTCATCACTGAGCTGACTTGGTTTGTTACAACAGCATGCAAAGCATGAAGGTCACAAAATTAGGACTATCAGTAGCAAGGCTCACAGGACAAAGCAAACAAAAGGCAGCTGTTCAAGCTTGATGCTATGTCACATACATAATTGGCTTAAATCCAAAGCATCTTTAATCAATTCATTCATTTGAGAAATAAAATGGAGAGTTGTGCAGGACAGGCAACTTTTTCAGTCCTCTGTATCCTGCCCTGCAGGTAGGCCCCGCTCTTACAATTGGAGTCAGCTACCAGTGACTGTCACAAAGAGGAATAGAGCAACTCTGTGGGCCTAAATGTGGAGATGCCTGGCTAAAGCAAAGATCAGTCACATTTTAGAGCTGTTAAGAGTCCTATTGTTAACATATGGAGTATTTTCAGTGATTTAAGAAGGGCATGTATTTATGCCCATGCAAAGTCATGACATTAAAAGACAGAAAAAAAGGAAAAAAAAACCCAAGTCCATGAGGAACTCCTAGAATTCCCAGGGCTGAGATGAGGGAACAACATGCATCACAAACACTAAAATCCACCCCAAAATCAAAACAAAACAGAAAAATCAAGTTTTGCATCTTACCTTAGACCGATAAAACATTCTTGCATCTTCCCTAATATCACCTTTTACGTGCTTATCTAAAGCACGACAAAGCTTCAGTAAGTGTTGCTAAATAAAGACAAAAGTGTACAGCTATTAAATCCTCCATGTCAAAACTACAGGCTTTATACAAACATTATATCAATCTAAAAAATACATGCTTCAGCTTGAATTTTTCCCAGAAATACACAGTTAAAGGAAAAAGAAAGAAAACAAGACCACAAGATCCTCTATCTGTTGCTGGCATGCCCCTGGTAAACCAGGTCTAAGAGTTTTTAAAAGCAACTTCAAAGCATAGCAGAGCTATACAACACAAATTCTGAAGTTCCTACTAACTAATTTGCAAATTCTTTCAGCCCCCAAAATAGCAAAAAAGTGAATTGTCATTCATCTTTTATCAGCAAAAAAAGTTCTGAAGTTACAATAGCTGAAAATAACCTTTTCAGTAATGATGACTCAGGTAATTTCTTTTGTAGGAATTGGCTGAGCAGGTAAAATATATCCAAGGTTTTATGCGCTGATCTTTTATTTTCTCTAAATTTCTGATTACTTTAATAAAGCTGTTTTGTACTTCATGATCTCCCGATAATGACTCCCAAGGTCTTTCACATTCTGTTAGTTTCTTCACAAAATTCCTGTTTTCAGTCTCTCACTGAACAGCTGCCAAGAGGCTCCGCTCTGCAGAACAGGTGAGACATGCTGAAATTCTATTTATAAACATTTGCTGGTGTCCCAAGGCCACCACAATTTATCCCCTTCTAACTGGAAGAGGGGCAGAAATAAAATAGGTAAAATTGATTTTACACAGGTATAGCCTGCACAGTATTCAGCCACACTCCTCTTGCCACTTGATGGCTAACAGGTCAGTGAATAATAAAATCTTTCTTTGTTAAGAAAGTGAGACATTAAAAATAAAGTTGAAAATATAAATTTCTCCATAAATCTAAGTAATATACTGAGACACTTAAGCATCCAAACGTAGCCAAATATTACTGGTTTCTCTCTCTCAAACAATTCCTATGATGGATTTCTTAAAAGCCAAGAGTGATTCCACAGGGCAGAAGGTTTGCACAAAAACCTTGCAGCAAGCAACTCCCAGCAAATGATCACAGAAATCTGAACAGAAATATTGAAAGGCTTAGTAGAAAGTATTACTTAGCAGATGTTCACATCACATGGCACAAAGGAGCTACCACTACGGAGAAGAGCTATAGCCCTTGCTTTCACTTGCTGCACTCCAGCATAGGAAACTGAAACGTGCTTGAAAACATTTTACTGGATATTTTTTAAGTGGTTTTCTCCTAGACTGAAAAATCTAAATCCTACTTCCCAAATTGATAGAATAATTTGACTTAGAATTTCTGCATTGAATTTCTGCATTAAGTTTATCTCCAGGTATTTTCTGAGAAAGATTAACACAACAAATGCCTGCTCCTTCACAGCCTTATGTTTGGAGGTAGCTCAGTTCACAAACACAGAATAAAGGTTTCATTTCTCTGCAGTAAACACACAGAAGTTCTTCTACATTTACTTTGCCCAGAACAAAAGTTTCCCCCCGTGCTATTATGCACTGGTTATCTTCCATCATATGATAGCTCTTCCTAAAACAGACTAAATGTGCATGATAAACAATATTTTAAAATTTAAAGGTCTAGCCCCTAAAGTTACTTACCCTTTGACTAGCATTTACAACATCAAGGAAACTGGCTTCATTGACTAGATGAAGGAGGACATAGATTAGGTAGTAGACCTGGAGAGAAATCAAAAGAACTTTAGCAGTCAAAGCACCATTAAAACTCTTCTCATCTAGAAACAGAACTATCTCTGCTTTCTGGAATGAATCCTCCAACAGCCAGGCCAATTAGCAGATATATCAACATATCTGCCTAAATAACTAATTTGAAACAGTATGTTCACATATTAGAAACATTTTAAACCAGTATTATTCCATTTTAAATAACCTAAGCGACCCATAAGAAAATGTGGTTTTAATAATTGAAAATTAGATTCAGCAGTTGGCTTTATTTTCCCATCATCTACCCCAGATCAAAACACTGGCTGAGAGATTCTGTGATAATCACTCAAATAACCAAACCAATGTTCAGTCTTTGGATGGATGGAAATACTAAATCTTCCTAACACTTGTTTGAGAGAAGAGATTAATAAAAGATTCAGAAATCTTTTTCTGAAGCCTGCAGATGAAGGTTTGGCTCAGCACCAAACAGTTTTCACTGATTACATCAGAAGGGAGGGAAGATTGTCCTCTGATTACAGAAGCAGATACTCAAGACTTCCCTCTGACTCAGGAAATCTGACCATTTCCCTGTTTCTAAAACAACCCAACACAGGTTCCTCCACCACATGCTCCTTTCCTTCCTCCATGATTATAAGCAAAATTAATAATATTTTAAAGATGAATACCAAAACAGTGCATTTACAGTTCCACATACAAAACTGTTAAAAAGTAAAATAAACATTCCCCAAATAGTGTAAAACATAAAATATTATATATAAAATAAAAAAGATGCATAAAGAAACAAAAGCACTATTGGCTATATACCTCATGTTCTAGCTTTGCATGAACTTCATAATCTTTATGTTCCTCCTGTCCTTTTCTCATCTCTCTCATCTTCTTCAGTAGATAAGAAGGTTTCATACACACCAGAAAGTGATGCAGAAGAAACATCTACAGATACAAGCATTAACAAATTGGACTGATTTACTAACAACAGAAAGTTGGAAATTGAGTGCCACTATAATATAAGTTGTCCATTAAGACAAGTACAGAAAAGGCATTTTTAACTAAAAAAGTTTTCATGCTTTGAGTAATTTTTGACTATTCACAGACTTTAGTGTTTGTACACTTCCTCAATAAAAGATCAGAGTGTCTCCACATGATTACAAAAGGAAGACTCAAAGAAGTACAGACCTCTTTCCAATGTTGAAAATTAATGTCTAGGCATATAAACAAACACAAGCTGCAGAACATGCAGATTACACACATGCAAATACACTTTTAATACTGATCTAAACAGAAAATTATTAATTGGTCATTTGGCAAGGTTCTTGAAAACCAGCTTACAATATTAAAACAAACCACAAGCATAGAATATATGTTTTTTAAACTTCCAGATTCTACAAAGACAACACAAGTAAGCAGTACCTGCTTGTCACTGTCATCAGGTATTTCAACATGCCTTTTATGAAGAAATTTTGCAATTATCACTAGGCTAAGACGTCTTCTTACTTCCCTGAAAAATAATTTTTAAATTATTTCCCTTAGAATTTCTCACAGTTTCTACAAAGTATGTGAGGCTATGCATGTCTTCCCTAGACATAAACTTGCTTGCAACTATTAAACTGGATTTTCTGAATATAGGTGCTATATAAACCAGTAAGTAGGCTAGTAAAACAGAAGTACCTTTAATCTCATTGTAGCTCAGCTTCTGCACAAGTAAACAATGTTAGATACCTGTCTCCAAGCGTGAAGTTATTGACCCAACTAATTCTGCTCACTCAGTTACATTATAATTTACTAATTTCAAAGATGTGGAACTCAAAATGACGCTTAGAAGCAGACATGAACCACCCAAATAAAATTTAAATTTTGGTCACTCAGACAAGAATTAGAGTGATGGATGTCAGAACCTAAAGCTAAGCCTTTTTTTGCCACAGGCTACCAAGAAACCACAGCCCAGAAACTACATAAAAGCTTTAACAACCCTTTTTCACAGCAGAAGTGATCAGGAAGCTATACATGCACACCAAGAATTGCACATACATCTGCAACATATGAGAAAATTAATCCTTTTTTTTTTTTTAAAGTGCCATGTAATAAATATTGCATTTTTCAGACTTCAAGCTTAAACAAATAAACCAGCTCTTAAAAATCCTCTGTATTCCTGACATGACAGTGTCATTACCGTCCACGTGTGATCCAGCTAGGCATGAGCTGAACAAGCCACAGGAGGTTATGGTGATTACTGGAGAGTTCACTCACTGCCAGGCACAGCTCAGGCACCTTTAAGAGAACAACAAAACCTCCTGAAACTGAAGAATGGCTGTTTGCTTTATTTGCAAAGCAGCACACATCTACTCCCTAGAAACACAGGCAACATAAGTGATAAAAGGAACCGATCTAACAAGAGGTGATGTGCATAAAAAAAATTCTGTGCTGCACCAGGAGGTGGGTGTGCTAAATACAATTTAAAATAGGGTAGCTGACATCAGAATATTCTTAATGACATCTTACCATAGTGAAATAACTTCTTCATTCTTTCAGACTAATCATTTTAACCATACAGCTATTTTACCACACATAATCTTAAGATCAATGAACTGTTGTGGAAGAGGACAGGCAACTCCACATCATGCAACAAAAACCCATTCATTATACCCTCTCACTTCCTAAATCTCACAAAAACACAAAACTTTGAATTTTTCATATTATTATACATACTATTATTGAAAATTCTATGTTACATTTTCAGCCAGCACTTTTCTGATATGTCAAAAAAGAAAACTTCAAAACATAAGTTGCGGTTTCACACATCTACAGATCTAGTACAATAAATTTATGAAGTTACCTTTGTATCCCAGTCTTTTATACTCGTCAGAAGCTTCACAAAAAGGCACTGAAAATCTATCGGAAAATGGTTTTTTAACTGTTTCTCCAAGCTTATTTTAAGTAGCAATATAAGCAGCAGCCATATTTCTTGGTCAGTATATCCGTCATTAATTACTGATGTACAGAAAACTAGAAACTTTAAAAGAAATACAAAGCATTAAAATATGGAAATGTTTTAGCATATTTTGAAGCATGATGAGAAATTAAGTTTTCCACACTCACATTAAAATGTACCTCAAATGATGTACTGTTTTGGCAACACTTGTTTAGCAACATATCCCATCCCACAGTAATAGCACCCTTTTTTTAATAAATCTGCTGGAGGTTCATTTATTTTCAGCAATGGCAATATTCCCCAAATACTACTGGAGCAGGAAAGATTTTTCTTTACCACATATATAATCCTTCTTTAACTGAAGGAAAGGCCAAAAGATTTTCTAAATACTCCAGTAATACTGAAAATTGAAATCAGTTGATAGTTTCTTCTATGTGAGAGAGCCAAGATGTTCTATAAAGTGCCACAGCTGTAAAAGGGAGGCAGCAAAACTCTGCAATAAACTCTGCTGAATGTGAAGCTGAAGTCTCAGGATAGCACCTACTCAAACACCCACTCAGGACTAGATTGCAAACCCTGTCCTCCCTCCCAAAAGAAAATACACACACAAAAAAAGAAACCCAACCCACAAAAACCTTGGCATTTTCTCACCTTAATCACATTAATTAAATTGCTTTTAAGCAGAGTGGGGAATGCTGGACTGGCAAAGTCTACACATCCCCTTGGCCGTTGTTGACTCTCTGTTTCTTGCACCTGACTTCTAATAGAAAAAACACAATCTAAGCAAAAAATGAACAATTCAAAAGCCCACAAAGGCTTATTGACATCAAACTGAAGAGAAAAAAAAATCCTGCATTCATTAAAATGCCTTCAAATTAAAATAATCCTCAGTTACAGAGAATCTAACACACACATCTAACTCAACTTGCAGCCAATTACTGCCCAGCTATTCAGCCAATATTCCTGCAAACCTTCATTAGGAAGATGCAGGACAAAGAACAATGCTCTGGTTTGCTGAATCCTTACCTAGAAGGCATTATTTGAATTCCAGGGTTGTTTATTCTTACTAAAACCTGAGCCAAGAACTTGAGAATATGGGAAAGGAAATAAAGATGAACCATCTGATTCTACATTCTAAGCACAAGACTTGCTTTCACAGGATCCAGGCAAAAAATATCAAAAGGAAAACACTTACAAAATATCATGTTCATTGAAGGAGGGTTGAAGATGTTGCAATGGAAAGAGAGATCTGAATCCAATACCCATATTGACAAAAACAGCTGATATATCAGCTATTGAAGGAATCCATGGTTTAAACTGTTTACCATTGATGGAAGCTACAAATAAAATACATGGAATAGATTAGTTTAAATTTAGTTCTTAGCATTAGTTCCTTTTAAGGGAAACAAATAAGCTTAGCGGTTTGCATCAATTCTAGCAGCTCTCATCTCAGAGTAGTCAGTACATTAAACTGTAAGCTTATTTTCAGAACAAGGAGGGAGGAAAAAATTCTAATATGGTATTTTACTCTAGGGAAACATCTTGCCTACATAACAGGTCAATTACTTTCAAATTCCACCCATTTTCTGTCATAGTTCTCTTTCATCACAAACAGCAGAACAAGCAACAAGGCTTAGACAAAAACAATATTTTTGTCTAAGAGATAAATTACTGCCTGTGTAGGTAAAGGCAAGAGGGTGTTATCACAGTGGGACTGGAAGAGAAGCTAAGTAAGATTTGAAACCAGGCAAGGTTACTGGAACAGAAGTGGTAAACAGGGAGCTCCTAGCCTTCATTAATTGTTTGAATGTTCATTTCATTATCTTGAGCTGTTCATTCAGAATCAAGCCTAATGCCAGCAAGGCACAAAATAAAGGAGGCTACATTCTCTCTGGCATCAGCTCTGATTTCAAACGAGAATTAAAATACAGGGTATAGTTTGGACAGGCCTGAGCAAATACTCCAAAAGAACCACATTAACAATATTAACTGGTAATCTTAATGTCACTTTTGATGGATCTGAATGAAGACATGGGAAGCATACAAAGGAACTTGTAGTGGAGAAATATTTGAGTACAGACAAAGGAAGAAGACAAAACACAGAAGACATTAGCAGCACTGTGGGCTGAAGCAGATCCTTCAGTGTTTCTGTGCAGGTGTATGATTCACTTCACTTTTGTCATTTATCTGGAAAGCAAATCATGAAGTGCTACATACTGGGTATGACAGGGGGGAAAACACCTTGTAATCCTTAAGCTACAAATGTCTGCATCATCCAAAGTAAAAGATGGAAAGGAAGGCAAACTTTTTAGCAGACTGAGCTTCTCTTCAGGTCAATTCTATTTGTGAAATACCAGGAGTGAGTTTAAAAGGCTCTGAACAGGATGCACTACTTTGGAGGTATGTGCTAGGACCACATACTGGGATATAGGCTGCACACACTCAGTGAAGGTCAGCCCACAGCATTTCTGCGTTACTTTAGTAAAAATAGAGCCTAAATTCAAGCCAAAATCACCCTACAAAACTAGAACCTTTTACTTCCTCACTAACATTTTTCTAAGCTGAAGATAGGAGAAGTGCTTTCATTCAGGTGGTCAGCTTTCCATCCTTCAAATACTTACAGTTTTTTAGTGTTAGCTCCATCAATCTCTCTAAGATCTTGGTGGAAACACAGTGGTCAATATGAATAGACATCATCTGTGAAGAGAGGAGAAGCTACACATTAAAAACCAAGCTGCATGACAGCATCAGTTTACTTTTAATTAGGGAAAAAAAACCCAAAAACACATCAAACCAGAACAAAAACAACACCAAACTTCCCAGCAGATTAAAATGAGTAACAGATTAAAATACAAACAAACAAAAAAATCTAATCCCAAAGCCTCTAAAGCAAGATACACCAATGAGAACAGAATACTGTGAATATTGATTATTTCAAGCAGTGCAAAGATGACATGAATACTTTAATTATTTACAGTATCAGAATGCTGTAACCCCATGTTGGTTTATAAACAAGTTTTGAAGTTTAAGAGAATAGAAAGTATCACGTACCCCTTTGGAACCCATTTGCATCTGTGATCAAACTGAGCTCCCTGAGCAGGAGTGGAGGCAACAGAGTTAACTACACTCTTTTCAAGTGACAGACAAATTGGATACATGCAATACTAAACCCAAATGAATTATTAGTTTTTCACATAACTCTTAACTACAAAAACATGATTATGAAGTACAGTTCAGGTTTCTTGGAGCACTTCACTGCCTCAACAAGAACTACTTTTTCTCCCCCAAGTGCTGGACAGTTTCCTGCTCTGTAAGCGAACACAATTGTGAGTGTGAGCTCAGTGAAGGCTCACACTTCTTCCTTATTAGAGGAACACCAGAGCTCACAGAAAGGTGGAAGGCAATTTTTTTACTGGCTGGAGGGAAGGACATGAAAGAGCACTTGCTTTTGGCAAATGTAGGAAGCCAATCAACAGACTGAAGCTACAATTTCCCAGGTGGTCCAGATTTTTTTTGTTTCAGATGCAGTTAGAATGTGGCAATTAATAACAGAATGGAGACTGGAGGGGGGCATTTTCATGAGAAACAGCACTGTGTAAATTCCTGGTGATCCAGACACTGACACATATTTTGAAAAGAGAGTCACCACACTTTGAGAATCACTCCAGACTTCTTCCTGAGCCATAAGGTACCTTTTCCAAATGAAAATTATCTGATAATGCTAGTATCACTGATGATTTAGAAGATGATATATGTAGAAAATGGTACTTTTGCATACTGCAGCATGCATTGTTTTTCTAAGGGTGAAAGAAAATAAGATTATCATTTGCTCATGGTTTGGCCCACAGCACCTTTCCTCATCTACTGTGTCCTTTTTCAATGCAGTAGCATATATGAATAGGGACATGCAGCTTTGCATTCACTCAGAGTGTGGAGAAAAGGCACTCCATTGTTTTACCCCTAGTGACAATCAAAGTATTTCAGACTGGAGAACAAATCAGAACCCAGGAGTTAAAAATAAGATCTGATTTAAAAGTTGGTAATGGAACATATTCAGACTTCAACTGGCTTCCAGGAAAAATATTATACACGCACAGAGTTATTATATCTGCATGAATAGCAGAGGCTTACCTGGAAAAGCCACTTTAGAATTGGCATGGAACACAATGTATTGTGGTAAGCAGAGCTTAGAACACCATTAACAACTAATAAAACTTGCTGCCTTATACCACAACTGTAAGAGAAAAATGGGGGCAAGGAAAGAGGGTAAAAATCAATTAATGGTTGCATCATAACTTTCACAAAAAAACATAAGAACTTCCTCACCCCTCAGATCATCATCAATAGCAAAGAAAGATCTGAATATGCAAAACAGATGTTATTCTCATGCTACTACTTATATAAAATGTCATCATAATCAAACCTTGATTTTTAATAGCAATCAGATTTACAAATGTCATTTAGAACAACTATCTTTCTATAAAGCTCTACTACACAGTCTGGAAACATGTGGATTATGTAGGAATAATAATTTCAAACAAACATTGATTTACACTATTGTACTATGAACCAATGTGCCTGACTACACATACAGCCTGCTATGCTAATGAGACTATTAAATAAGATTTTTAACTATCCAATGACCTTTACCAACACTTTCAGACTAAGAGAGTAAAAACATTGTTTTCAAACTTTTTAAAATTCCCTTTAAAATAAAGGTTCTGGAGGCAAACTAATGCAATTAAAATCCCACAGCCTATCTCACTGTGCAAATTTGTGGGGTGCAAACAGTAGCTGTTGGAAGAACAGAAAGTGTGCCATTGCTGTTACTGAATCAGCTTTAGTCACCAGGATGAGCTCAGTTGGTCAAAACAGGCTGCTGAAAACACCAACTTCATGGGTTCAAACTTTGTATGGACCACTCACTTAAGAGTTGGACTTGATCCTTGTGGGTTCATTCCAACTCAGGATATTTTATGATTATTCTTTAGAAAGTTAGGGATATCATAAGCAGCTGAATTAAAGATATCCCATTTCCCACATACCCTTCTTCAGTCTCCTCTCTATCCTCTAGATCAGGTAACTCTGGCAAGAGATCTGTGTCCTAACTCTTACATGTACCCTCTACCTGCCTGACTGGTAAGGCCTCCATGTGCCAACTGGGCAGCTGGTACGTGCCAGCTGTGCCAACTGGGCTGAATGCATAAGCAATTAAATTGTAATTGCCTTCTGCAAGGGATGATCAGTTTAATTCTCATTCCTCCAGTCACTGATTTACAAGATGCTTTTGAAGTTCATACCCTTGTGATCTCCAAAACATAGTAATAGAAAGGCTTGAAGCCAAAGGAGCGTATCACAAACATCACTTCCTCAAGAGATGAAAAGTCACTCTCCTCCTCTTCACACCCACAACTGCACATACACATGCATATAAAATCCTTTGAGAGTAACTGAACTCTCTCAGTTCCTCTTATGGATGTTTGGAATAAAATACCAAATGAAATAACCAGAAATTTTCAGGATTTACGCTTGTGGCATTAGGCAAATATTTGTCCAGCTATTAGTAGTGCAACAGCCTTGTAAATAAAGAGCAGAAATGCCTCTGGGTTACAGAGCAGTTGTTTATGTACACACACACACGCTGGTGGCTCAGTGACTGAATCTAACAGATGTCAGAGATCCTGACCCTCTGCAATCCTCATCAGATGGAGCCTCAAGTGCCAGACCCATCCAGGAGGAAGCACCAAAAGGCTGTCAGCAGACATAATGTAACACTAGAAGGTCACAAATAGATAACCACAAAGGTCTTTCAGTCTGAAGATAGTTAAGCTTGTGTTCATTGTAATGTTTCACTTCTACATTTGACTTCCACAAACTGGTAAGGTTATCAACGATAGCCCCATGTGGTAGAAATATGGAAGAGGCCAGAACAGCTGGTTTTCCTAATGTCTCATTTAAAAAGTTTTTCAAGAATTCCAGAGGAGGAAAGAAGGAAGCTTCAAATTACAATTTACTGTCCTGTAATGTTAACTCAGAAAGGAAAATTCCAGGGAAAGAGAGTCAGTCTTGCCTATTTACTAAGACAGAATCCATTTGCATGCAAAGATTAAATAGTACCTTAAAATTGTTAAAAATGAAAAGAAAATTGTACAAATAAACACAACAAAGTGAAGAGTATATTCTTACCTAAGAAGCAAATATTCTATACGATTTTGAGGGACAAAGTGAAAATTCCTCAAGTCAAGGTTATGTTGAGTGAAGATTTTCCCAGCAGCTGATAAATCAAATAAATCTTCTCCAGGATGTTTGTCAGGTATGACATAAGTTACTACTGAAAATCTCTTTATAAATGCCCTGTAAAATTCAAAACAGCTTTTATCAATTCAAACACTGAGAAGCTATTAGCTGCTTGAGAATGTAATTTGCAGGTGATGAACACATCAGTCTTATGTGAAAGCTGAATTGTTAGAATACAGTTGCACCCAAGGAAATCCATCCAACCCCAAAAGATTTTAACATGGTTCTCATTAAACATACTAACAATTGTTGGAAACAGAGAGAGGTTGGGGGTGGGGATGGAAAAAAGGCTAAAAAAGCAAAGATCAAGATTTAATTAGTTGTGGAGTTGCAAGGACCTGTGTTCTTCTGAGAGATCGTGTCCACTGGCATTGTCCTCATTTTCTCCACCTGAAGCATTGTCATCTCTTTCTATATCTTCCTGTAACTGTTTCTCTATTTCCTCTAACCTGAAAGAACAGCAGCAGCAGAGCATTATCATCACCATTTAATATTTACAACAAAATCAACAAAATGCAAGCTCTGAATGTGAATCCTGGAGTCAGGAGCCAGTTACACATGGTAAAACCATGTGGTCATTGCATCTGTGTAAAACCCAAGGCAAAGTGAATGGTTCCCAAAACCTAATCAATTTCCAACAGCACAATCAATCACTGGTTTGTCAGACACAAATACTCAACCAACCTCCAATAAAGTTTTTGTAATTGCACAAAACTCACCATCTTGTGGATGAATGTTTACTTTTTTCTAATCACCAAACAAGCATTTTATTTGTTAAACATCAATAGTTACAGGGGTATCTGCTACTCCATGGCAATCAGCCCATAGCTACCAGGGTCAAATTCTTTAATCAAAACAGTTAATCACATAAGCAGTTAAACACATATACCCATCACCACCACTTGTTATTAACACATAAACCAATTTCACTTCCTACCCAAAAGATCTCTTGTAAGAATACTCACTAGTTCTGTTCACTGATCTGTGTAACTACTCAGACAACAATAGCCTGCAAAATTTCAGCAACCAATATTGAGCTAAAAAATGCCTTTAAAAAAAACTACTATAGTCAGTCTATATAAATATTTCTATTTCATGCCTGACCAGCAGCTGCTAGCTGGCTCGCTGACCTAAAACAAAGGCAACAGTAAATTTAGCCTGGCTCTTCAGGGGTAAACAGATGTATCACAAATCATTCCTTGTTGCTTGGAAGGAGCCTGTCATTCAGCTTTTACCATTTAAGCAACACTTGTAGGTCCTGTCAGTTCAGTTGTATGTTGGTAGCATCAGCAGGCAAAGCTTAGCTTGCTGCTAATCAAACTCCATCAGTTCGGGGGAGACAAGGCAAATCCAAGCTTCTACAACACCATCCCACATTTTTCAAACCAGCTTTAAGAAACAAACCTTCTAGATTCTTCTTTCTCCTTCAAGAGATGATCTAAGCTGTTCACATATGACACCTTGCTTAAAATAGGAGTCTTAGAAAGCTGTAAATGAAACAGTAAGACATTTAAAAAACACCATAAGCCATTAATTCATTATTAGACAATAATCAAAATAGAAACCTCTTCCAATTTTAATGATATTTTACATGCAGACATAAACCTAAAGGAGACCCTACAAAACAGAAAGATTATCCATTTAGGTTTCTCAGTCCCTTGACAATTTTACATAATGATCAAATCTCTCTGTGACTAATTTAGAAATAACTGCTTCACAGTGGATCTGAGCAGTGAAGCAAGTCTCTGCATGTCTGTGGCTGACCTTCGCAAAGAGCATTACCATCAGAAGCTTCTAACCTCACAACTTTACTATTATGATCATCCACTGAGACCCCAGGGATCCCCATTCTTGTGCATGAGACAAAGAACCTCCAAAAATTACTCATTTTATTTTTACTTTCAGAGTCCCTAGAGGGCAAAATTCCAGTGTTTGCTAGATCACCTCTAAATTAATCAAACAAAACAAAATTTCCAATCAAAATCCTGATACAAAACCAAATTAAGGAGCTAATAAACAGAACAACACAAAATTTTAACAAATTTTGCTATTGGCTTGTTTTTTCAGTAGCCAGTCTTTTATTCATCTTGTAGCATACAACAGATTTGAAATATTTTATGGCCATGATTCCATTCTTTGGACAAGCACAGCTCTTCTGACACCACCCTGATATACAGTCACCTTTTAAATGTAACAAGCAGCATGTCTTTGTGTGGGATATCGTGTAGGAAAGCTGAACACTTCTCAGGTTATTTTATATTTGGTTAATATCTGTCAAGTAACTGTTGAAGAACTGAGAAATCAAAACTTTATTTCAATGTACACACATGCCCTTTCTTACAAAAGAAGACTGTGGGTATATGCAAAAATCACAAAGTGTTGGGACAGCTCTTAACTGTTTTGTCTTATTTGGCCATTAATTAAATCACAAACAGGCCAGCCAGATGTTGTGGTCACACACATGTCCCACAAGCATTTGATCTAGGCTGTGTGTGTTTATCAGGTTTAACCATTAATCAGGTAGTCATGTTGGCCAAGATTGTGAAATACATATGAAACCATACAAGTCTGATCTATAACACTCTTGATTACAGAATCATAAGAACAGATTAAATAATTACAGCTGCTCAACATCTGCCCATGGAGATAGTAACTCAGTCAACACAAACCCTATCAGAGATTGAAAAGCATGAGGAAAGGGGAGGCAGAAGAGAGAATTTACACAGGTATGCTGCTGTTCGTTTTCCACTCCAGAAACTAGTGATGGGCTGACCCCAGGCAGCAGCTAAGCACCACACAGCTTGATCATTTCCCCGGACAGTGGTCCAGGGCAGTGAAAAGAAAAGCAAGAAAAGCAAAGACAAGAGAAATCGTGCCTTAAGATAACAACAGTTTAATAAAGGAAAGGCATAAGCGAGAAAAGAAAAAGCAATTCAAAAGGCAGCCACTCAACACCTCTGACAAGCAGAAGGATGCCCAGCTACACTCTGAGCAATGGCTACAAGCCAGACTAATTCCCCCCACTTGGTTTTTTGATTGCTGAGCCTGACATTATGTGGCATGGAATATATCCCTTTGGTCATCCAGGGTCTGCTTTCCAGGCTCTGTTCCCTCCCAGCTTTTTGTCTGCTCTAGCGGGGCAGCATGGGAAGAAGACAAAGCCTTGATGCTGTGCAAGTACTGCTCCACAACAGGTAGAAGACTGGTCTATTATCAACACTGGATTTGCCTGAAACACATGGCACCATACAGCTATTATTAAGAAAATTAATTCCAACCCAGCCAGGCTCAGCACAAAAATCTTTGTTTAAATAATACAGCCATTTTCAACCTGCACTGTCAGGAATGCCACACTAAGACCTGCTGCAGGTAGGTCCCTTCCCTATTAAAACATTATTTTACAATAAAACTTCAAAATCACTACCTATTTGACAAGTTCTTATTGAACAAATGAACTAATTTTTAAAAACACAGACCAATTCATCACCATAATATCCTATACACAGGGATTCAAAGATGTCATCTATCCCTTGTGATCAGAATTCATTCCACTTTTTAAAATCCTAAAATACTTCCAATTTCCATGAAGTACAACCTCAAAGAAAACACCACACTTACTCATACACAGATCTCTGACAATCACAGACTGCACCAAGAATATATGACTGGAGCCTAGCACACAGATCTCTGAATGTACATCTACATCAATTTCCTCCTTCCTTCGACTCATGAAAATCTTACCTGACTAGGAAAACAAAAACATTAGACTGCACACATCTTCTAAAAATAACCTCCCAACTTTGGGGGGGGACCCCAGAACTCCTAGAAACAACCAGAAGGGATAGAGCTAAATCAATCTGGCAGTATAAACCATCCTTCTCAGACATTCCCAGGACAAGCACAGTTAACAAGCACATCCCTGCTCCACCTACACTGTAACTGTACAGCAGCACAGGACCCTTAAGCCAAGTAAGCAGAGCAGCTTGTTATTTAAAACTGAGCTAAACAGCAGAAATTAGATCACTAGCACAACTGAACAAGTTGCTGTCTGTATGTGCCAGATGGAACAGGTAAGGTTGGAGGCAGTTTGATTTTTGAGTATGAGATATCTCCATTCAGCTGGGCCTCTGACTGTGTTTTGGGGGTATACAGCTACTACGTAAAATTTCATTCTCCTAAAATTTGAAATATGGGGTAATAACTTAGCACCTATTGGGCCTTGTACTGTGCTAAAATCTACATTATTTTTCTTGCAAATAACATCCATAAAAGAATACTTGAAAGAATGTATTTTTTTTGTTTTTAGCCAACTTACATGAAGCTTCAGTAATGGAGTTACAGTGTCTTGAGAAACACTGTCAAAAGAGTCTTCCAGAGTTCTTGACTCTGGCTTGAGACTTGAACTGAGAATTTTTTGCAGCGGCATTAAAATTTCTTCTTCTTCATCATCATCATCATCATCATCTAGGATGGATTCCAAAATGTCATCTTCACTCTCAGAGCTGCTTTGCCATTTTCTGTTCAGCTTGGACTTGTGTGTAAAGTTCCTTTTAACTTCTAGTTCTCCTGAGGTTTGTGAAGACTCATCATCACTGTCCGTGAAAGACTCTGTCAAAAGCACTGAAGGGGGAACACCTTTACCGGTCTCTGGGGACAGTCCAAACGTCCCAGGGATTTCCACTCTACCAGAATCAGGAGTATTTTCAGAAATCTCATTAATTGTATTTGAAAAACTGTTGCTGGGTTGAATACTGTATCCTTTATTCCATTCATGTTTTTCTGGTCTTTTATCTTGCTCTTTCTTAGCATCCAATACCTGAGATAAGCCAGCAAACTGGAGAGGGGATTTCACGCCTTTTGTTTGTGTTAAATGCTGGGGAGAAGGCAAGACAGTACTTTTTTCCTGAGAAAAAGAAAGGGACTTTTCCAAGAAAAAGCATGAGTTAGCCAGCTGCAATTGATTCTCTTTGGTATCCACAACAGAAATGTGGTTATTTTTAGCAGGAATGTGTGCAGAATATGAAGATGACAAACCTACAGAAGAGTAATTATTTTTCTCCTTTTCATTGCTTGAGTTGAGGAATTCCTCTGAAAAAGTCAAATCATGTCTAGACAGGGCAGCAGGCTCTTTGAGCTGAAGAACATCATCATGAGGAGACTTTAAAAAGATATTTTTTACAAAGTCACACCTCCTATATTTGCATTTTGAAGATGATCTACTAAAAGCAGGGTCATTCACTTCAGATTGATCTGAACTATCTACATCCACACCCATGGCAGTGTGTTTTCTTTTCCCAGGAGAGTCTCTTGATTTGGATAGCCCAAAGGACACCTTGAGGAAGTGTGAAGGAACAGCTGAGCTCTTTGGTGCACCAGAGGCCATCTCAGATGATGTTCTAAATGCATGTGGAGTAGATGCCTCATGTTCCAAAACCTGTGTTAACCTTGGTTGAGATGGGTCATCTGTGAAGTGTTGGAGAAAAAAATAAAACACTGTTATCACTTCTAAAAAAGTCAAAATAGTAACAATCTTAGTTTTAAAAATCAAACATGTAACAGCTTTACATTTAAAAAACTAACTCCTGTTTTTTAAGTCAACTAGAACTAGAGCAGCAAAGAGTCTGATGGGTTTCCACAGCCATAGACATCCTTTCTTTTCTTTTTAAATTTTCATCTCTCTATTGACCTACCTCAAGCTTTTTAGATTCCATTCTACCACCCATAGAACAAAATTATGTGGTTAAAAAGGTCAAAAAGCAACAAAAATACCAGCTCAACTTTAGTGGTTGCTTCAACAAGAAAATTCTTCCTGGATTAAACTGAAAGGCACAATTTATTAACCACCACAGAAAATGTGGATTATCCAAAGCGCAAGAGAAACCATAAAAATAATCTGGGATCAAGATTTTAAGAAATGAAATATCACAAATTTTAATTAAGTTATAATTAATGTGTTTTACACTAAAATCATAAGTTACTTTAAAAACTCTTCAAATTTGCCAAATATTAGAAATACCATTGACTATTCAGCAGCAAATATTGTTTTAGTAAGAGAAAATTTAAAAAAATTCAAGGGAAAAAAAACATTAAAAGGAGACACAAAGTAATGAATTTGACTGATTCATTAATTCTATAATAACAGCAATGCTCTTACCTGAGGCAATCTCCCTTGAACCAAAAGGCATTATTTTTCTTATAGGACATCCATTTCCCTAAAAATAAAGACAGAGGGAGTAAAAAAAGTTAATTGTATACTTTTTAAAAACAGTGTTGAATCCAGCACAGACTTAGTTTGACACACCCCCAGAAATATGTTAATAGACCTCATTTCAAGAAAAATTTAAAACACAGCTGCAAAGATCTCTCCAGAACCCAAATCATAATTTTTTTCTTCAGATTAAAAGCAACCTGTAATTAAATACTATATTTTTAATAGGACCACTCCCATTTCTATCGAAATACTGTGTCTTAAATGCATATATCTGAACTGCTATTAACTACAACTTCTAAATAGCAGAAATTTGCCAGTCTGCTCCCTAAGCCACATTGTAAAACACTAGATTATAAGGCATTTAAGATAAAGGCATCTTTTTCTACAAAACACAATTTCAAGTTACAATTTCTATTGCATTTCTATGCTTGCATCTAGCCCAGAATATCTCCCTTACTTTTAAAACAGGATTTTTCACTGATTGTAAAATGATGAAGAACCAGATTGTAAAATTAATAAGAACCAGCTTACCCAAGCATGACTTAAAACTTCCAAAGGAATAGCAAAAGAACATAAACTTCTGTTATGCTTGATGGGTCAGTGATTTGCACCTTTAATAACTCTCTTAAAAACACGTGATGCAAAACATTTGTTCCTTAGAATGGCTTTACAGAATGCGGCTAAGATTGTTTCAATTTCTGCTTCTCCCATTCCCTTTCTCTGCAGAGAGCTTCCAGTGACAACGTAAATGCAGAATCAGTAGGAGAGCAGGGCAGGGGGGAAATCTGGCTTGAGCACAGAGATGTGACGCTCACAGTGCCATTATTTCCAGCCCAGGCTTTTCAAATATCAGCTTCTGGAGGCAAAACCCATTTGTCAGAGTCTGAGCTGGAGTCTGTGAGGTCCATACAGTCATTCTTCTCTTCTCAACTATTTCCATAAGACAATGGTTCTCTCCTTACACCCAGACACTTGTCATTTCTTCCCTGCTCTGGCTAGGCAGTCTTTTCCTTTTTGGTCAAGGAACACATGTGAGACACTGCAGCAACGAAGAGTTTCTGAATCACAACTCTGGGGTACAGCGAACCCAGGGGCCTGCACACTCTGCCATTCTCTGACATGTTTACACTGTCCTTTTCCTCAATTCTTTTCCAAAAGACACCTACCACAGGACTTATTTGGTGTTTGGTCTGGCATCTTTCTCTTCTGACCTTCTTTGGGGAAGATGAATTCTTTTCAAAACCTTCAGTGCGTAAAACTGACAGTCCCATTCCTTCATCTTTTACATTTCCTTTGTCTGGTGAGGACAGCACAATTCTGTCTTTATGGCCATGGTCTAGGAGAGAAAAGACTAATTATTCACAAAAATTATACCGGAAGAAAAAAAAATACAAAACAAACCTCATTATAGTGTATTACTTGGTATTTTCTCTCTCTACCACATGTAATCCAAAATTAATTAACTTAACCATCCAGTTTTGCTACTGCTATGCAAAGAATCATATGACCTATGATGCAGCTTCAGTTGTTATAAACAATCTGGCTTAAGCATGAGGCATAACTTGAAATAATAGTTACATCACTATTTAAAGAAATGAAACAGGAAATTGATATTTTCATTTACATTATTAGAAAAAATTTAAATGTGCTCATTTTGATATATTTGTTATACTCATTATGTTGCTGCTCCAATATGGAATGAGATTGGACAACCATTCTGCACACTTACACAATTAAAATTCATATAAATGTCTTCCACTTAAAAAAAACCAAACATATTTACCTTGACTTAAAACTGGTTTGAAGAAATCCGTAATCATCTGGTTTCTAAAGAGAAAACATAACTTTATCATTTTAAAAGAACAACACCTAAATGCCCATTTGGTGACTGTTATATAATTAAAATACTGTAAATTATTTCTACAGATTTTCTTTAATGCCAGCAGCTCTTATTTCTGATAAATCAGAAAAAACATCATCCTCTTCACCTTCTAGCCTTCACTCTGCTTGTTAACCTGACAATTTCCTCACTCAAACTGTTTTCTTTATAATCCCTGTAAATCTTAAGCACCGTTTCACCTTAAACTACATTTTCCTGAATGGGACTGACCTCACCTGCATCCAGTATTCTAGGTGTGAGCAGCACATTATGTGATGACATTAACAACTTCCCCATGTCCACTATTACTCTGAGCTGCTAACTCAAGTTAGCATCTCACCTGGCTTCCAACAGAGACAGCAGCCTATAGCCACCTACAAGATAATTATTACCTTTAAATTAGAAGGTTTTTTCTCTGGCAAGAACAACTGGGACTTGAGAACACCAAGGCTTTCTCCACTGAAGAATATCACTTTGAAAAATGGGAAGATTTCCAACCTTGAAAATGGCTGAACAACGAGCAATTTGAACAAAATACATCAGAATCTGTGAACTTGGTATCTTCATCTTCTTCCACAGTTTGCTAATGACTTTAAGGATATACAGAGTTTTGGAAGTGTCTCAAAGTTCAAACAAAGTATTGATGTGAGAACAGCACATCAGAAAGTACAGAAATACAGAAAGTATTGATGTTGCAGGAACAGCAGAGGTTGGTTCCACATTTTGCTGTCTTTCTGTACCTTCTTACATTGTTACTGCCTGAGCAACAGTGATAACCAAGGCAAAACCTACTAACTCCGGAATCTAAGGTAATATATTCAAGTATCCATAAATGACTGTGTCCTCACAGACTCATAACCATTTTTGAATGGCCCAGAATGAATGAGACCAGAGGAAACCACAGCTCACAAATTAATTTGGATTTAATCTTCTATCTCTCTAAGCTTTTAACCATCACTTTTGCATTTTCTAACATGGCTTTTGTGTTTTTAGCACGTACAGAAATACAAAGAGCTGTTTATAATGCACTGATACTTCTTAAATCAGGATACCCACAAGCACTGATATTTGAAGATACTGTAACTCAGTGAAAATTAATCTGTAATCAGAATCTGTGAGTGCACAAAACTAGGTTTAGTGTACCAAAGAAAGCAGAGAAACTACTTGTCAAAGACTGGCTGCCTCCAGCTTGTCCCAGCTCACTTTGACATAGGCCAAAATACGTGTGCTCTTCCCTCATGCTACATCAATTTATGTGTTAAATTTTTGACACTAGGATCTCAATTCCATTAGACAGGTTTACTGGCACAAATCAGTTACCTGGTGTTAGCTTAAGCTGGTGCCTCAAAAAAGGAACCACAAACAGAAATCCCTGGGCAACCTGAACTACTCAGCAGTCCAGGCCAATAGTGATTTTAGGGTCTGGGATCCTGTCAGTCTTCATTGGTTCACTGTTCTGCTACCCAGTGGTGCTCTGTGGTCATATACACACCCTCTTAGGCTGTTTCAGGGGGAATTTCAGTTGGTTCTGTAGTCCATATTGTAATATGGTTGTTAATGTTCACATACCACGATTTATGGGCTGTCCACTCCAGCTATTAATTTTAAAGTAATATTTAAGCCATTAACATTGTCTAGTCTAACAGCTGTTAATGTTCAGGTTGTTAGCCCCACGTTTTGCTATAATCCATCTTTGACTTACTCAACAGAGCCTTGTAGTTCAAGTGAAGTTCAACTTGCGGCCTAACAACTCTCGCTGCTTACATCGCTTAGCTACTTTCAAATAAGAGAAAAATTTCAGCACACAGGATCCCCATATTTCAGCTCAACAGAAGAACCAAAGACTTAAATGCAGGTTTATTCACTGTTATTGCTGCTGATGGATTTGTTTTTCTGCCCTAGACCTCCTTGCATTCCACACTGGCCTCACCTGCTCACAGCAAAGCCCTCTCCACCTCGCATTCCTCAGGACACACCCGCTGCTTGCTTGGAGCGCTCTCAAGCTGCAAAACCATCCGGTGCTTACAGCTTTCCACACTGTGTATCCTTCCAAACCCCTCCTAACTACATTTTCCTAAGTGACTGTACTTCTTTCTTCCCCATTAAAGCCCCATACTGCACATGAAGCACTGCTGGCAGGCCACATCTCCTCTTCAGTTACCACCCAGATTCCCCTCTGCACTTAAATCTTGAAGACAAACTGTGAGGGACAGAAATGTTAAAGGTCACTGATTCAAACAAACAACATTGCTGAGGCCCAGGCTTGCACCCCGCAATGGAAGGGGGAAGAAGAGGGGGGTTTGTGTGCTGTGTTGAAACCTCTGATCTGCCTAAGACAGGAGAGGCTGTACACCCAGCACAGGAGGATGGCGGTGACAAAACAAGCTGGGGCTTGAGCCAGATAAGGTGAATAAGGCATAGACCCTGTGTAGGTGGGAAAATGCTTTTTATCACATCAATGTCCTCCCTTACACACATGGCTCAGGTGTCAAACAACACCTCCCCACCCACGGGGAGGTATTGGGATTTTCACACCTAGGCCTGAAGGTACTTATCCCTCCTAATAAGACATAATAGGAGAAACACCAGTCTAAGATAGGGTCATAAACCATCAAATACCCCTGAAGTGCCCCCAGACTCATTTCTGGGGCCTTGTAACAGACTGTTAATTCATCCTCTCCAAGGGAGGTACCTGGGCATTCCCACCCGAATGTCTATGAACCCACTGAACTCTGTTTTGGGGACTTCCTCCATCCCTGACTGATCAAGACAGCAAGCGTCACTTTGAGCAGCAGACATCAGAATTGCAACGATATCTCTCCACAGTCTACTCTTATCCTTGCTTTTTCTTTCTTTTCCTTATGTATTTTCTTAAGTGGTATTTTCATACTTTTATATTATCACATTAGTAGAGATAATAACCATAATGGCTACATACCTCGTTTCCATTGCAACCAAATTATTCTAAAATAAACCCTATACATGTATATACATATAAACACCACATATTCAGTGTTCTTTCTCTCTAATCTGCCCCAAGGGTCCTATTAACAAGAACCTCAGTTACTCTGACCTCTGAGGGCACCTTGTAACAAAACCAAAACCAAGGCCTTATGCCACCTCTGTCCTTGTTTCCATAGCCACTGATTTCAAATGACTGCTTATGTCCTTCCCATGTTGCTCTATTTTTTTGTCGTCTTTTATTATAAATACAAGAGCTTTGTAACAAAACTTCTGCTTATTCCATAATTATACAAAGCCTTGTAAAAAAAACAGGGAATGAAGGCACTTCCCTTCTCCCTCAAGTTTAATTTGAATGAAGAGATGGTGAGTGATTTGTCTTAGACTACTTGTTTGAAGGTGCTTATCCACCAATGCATTTGTAACCCTGCTTTTTGGAGTGCAAGGGTGAGGAATTGTTCAGCCAAGATTCTGTATAAGGTCTCAGACAAGGAAGTGTACTAGGAACTTCAGACAAAAGCAAAGGGTGGGGGAAAGAAAAAAAGAAAGAATGTAATACAGTACAAGGAAGAAAGTGAAAAATAACTGGGCCATCCAAACAGCTTTTCACAAAAATGTGAAAGTAAAAAGAGAAATGTGATTTTCTATGTGAATGGGGCCAAAACTGTTCACAAACCTTTCACAGGAGAATCTCCACCCTTTAGTAGGAGGTTACTGTGTTTCACTCTTGCTAACATGACACTCACAGTTGTTCAATGTATCTTTCTCAACTATACAGCCCTAGTCAACATTTTTCAGCAATATATATAAATTCAACAAGACTTTTTATCCCAAATAAAAACTACCACACCATACTTTGTGAAATCTCAGCTCAACTGAAACAACAAGGAGACCACTAAAAATCAAAAAAAAATGCAAAACCCATAAATACACATGATCTCACACAACAAAAGAAAAAGGCTGCATGGCCAGGAGATGAACCTAACAGACCTTCCAGGCCTTTCAAAACTAAGGACACAGCCTGCAGGGAAGAGGGAAGGAGGAAATACTTTCACTTGCCTTAAAAAATAACCCCCTGAGCATTTGGTAAAAGCAGTCAGTGTTTACAGCCAGGTTCCTGGTTGTGTCTGGCTGGCTAAAAACTATCCTTTTAAAAAGCTGTATTAGAATACACTAGCAATAGCTCCAAGATAGCAAATTCACTTAACACAGGAATAAGCTACAAAAAGTTACTATATCTTTAATGACACAGAGTATCTTGAAAAGCTCCGCAGGAAAATAAAAACAAAATAGGAAAACAAAACCAGCCAGACCAGAAACTTACATAGAAAAATTCAACTGCAACAAAACCGAAATTACAAAGTTTCGTTTCACTTTCTTGGGCAAAAAGTAAGATTGAAAAAGTTAGCTATTTTTACCCTATCCCCTTCATTTAAATGACAGTGCTATCAAAACAGAGGATCTGAACAAATTAAGGTGTTACTAATAGCATACGAAAATTATGACTTGTCTCATTCAGCAAGAAACAACTCGGCAGCCTCTGAAAAACCTCAAGTCTTTGGCAGAATTAGAATTTCTAGCCAGCAGACAAGTTTGTCAAGTCAGAAAACGCTGCCAGTGACGGTCAGTGTTTGCACTGGGCAGCGTCCTGCAGCACCGTTAGCCGCCGGTCCCGGCCGGAGCAGCTTGGGAAGCTGAACCGACACCCCAAGCTCTCGGTTAGAACCGAACCGCTGGAGCCGCTCAGCTCCGCAGGTGGGCTGGGTAACGCCAGGAGCTGCGAGGGCACACGTGGGACAGCCCCGGGATTTTGAAGGATGTGCTGGAAATGCCAGCCAGAACTTAGCTGGACACTCCCTTCAGACTCCTGGGTGCTGCCAGAGCCCTCGGCCAACGAACAGCGGCTCCATGTGCCGGTTCCGATGAGGAGGCCCCCGCCGGGTCCCTTGGCGGCTGGAACACCGGGGCAGGCTCCCGGGGAGGTCCCGGTAACCCGCGCCGAGCCGACCCCTGCCACCCGCCCTGGGCACCGCGGCGCACGCCGGCAGCCGGGCATCCCGCTAGGCGGGCCCGGTGCCCGGCGACGACCGCGCCCGCTCCTCTCCCGCGTCCCGCCGGTACCTGCACTCCTGGGCCGCCTCTCTGCCCGCGGCCGCCGGCGTAACATGGCGGCGGGACATGGCGAAGGGAGGGACCGGAGACGGCAGCCCCTCGCCGAGCGGTCGGGTCATGGCAAAAGCGGCCCAGCGGGGCCCGAGCGGCCAAGGGGAGCGGCCGCCCCCGGCAGCATCGCCAGGACCGCGGCTCGAACGCCCCACACGGCCGGAACGCCCAGCACCGCCGCAGGTCACGGGCGGGAGCTAACGGGCTCCGCTCTTCCTTTTTTTCTAATGGTTCAGACGCTGATTGGCTGAGCGCCGCAGCAGCTGCGTCTCCCATTGGCTTCTTTCCTCTGGGGGCGGGACAGGAGGCTGGATCGTGGCTGTGATTGGTTACTGGGGGAGCGGAAGGCGGGAGCGCCGTTCGGCGGCCGAGGGAGGAAGGGTTGTTTGGCGCCTTGGTCTCGTGCCGGTCCCCCGCCCGCGCTGCCGCTCTCTGATTGGTGCGCTCGGGGCAGACCCCGCGAGGCCCCGCCCCCTGCGCGCTCCCGGGCGGGGGCGCTCATGGCGGGGAGTTCGTCCTGCGAGCAGAGTGCCCATGGACCGGCACCGAGCTGCGGGCCGTGCGGCTTGCACTGCGGCTGGAAGGAGATCCAGGTTGCGCATCCGCCTCCAGAGCCGCGAGACAAGGTGGGGAGGCTAAAAAGTTGGAATGGGAGTAGCTTTTTCAAAATTACCTAAAGCCTGCGCCTTCCCGTCCTCAGCCTGCTGTGCAAGATTCCCTCTGTGCCTGGACTTCCTCCAGAAAAGGCATCCTGAGTGGAATCCCGTGTCCTGCACCACCACCTGACAAACATTTTGGACAAAGTCTTGGACTAGGCAACCTGCATAACCAGACCTGCCAGCTTAAAGAATGCCAGTACTGCTATCTGTAATATTCTGTGTAAATTCACATAATTAGTCTGTAAAAACTAGCGGTATCAAAAAGTTGCTTTAACAGTTCAAGGTAGTCACTGCACAGATAGGAGATATTCCCTATACGTATGTATTGGGGTTTTTGTTGGAGGTTTTCTTTAGCACTTTACCTAAGAGTGGAGATGACCAAAGCCACTGTTTTCCTGATGCTTTTCTTGGATTCAGAAACACCAGGAGACAACTGACTCAAAGGAAAAGGAGTGACCCACCCCAGATCTCTTCTCACACCCTACCTTAGGCTGGCCTAGGGAAAGGCTGCAAAGCAGAAGTAACAGTAACACTGAACTGGAGGCACAGGACAAAATAAGAAAGTGGTTTTTGAACGCCTGAATATCTGAGTCTGCCCTGTGCTATGCACCCCACCCTTTTTGCCCATCCCTCAATCTCTGCTTTTCAAAAGCTTTGAGCCATGTAATTTCTGATCTCTTAAACTCAGCTTCAAAAGTGTAAAACACTGGCTGCCATTGCAACATGCACCTTTCTTCTTCCTTGATTGAGCCCCTCCTACACAAATTCTGCCTTCAGCTGCAAGCTCTCTGTCCCAGGGACCACCTATGACTATTATGTTCATAAAGAATCTTCCTGGAGCGGATCCCACTATTTGACAACACACTTCTAGACCCACTGTGCACAACACTACAATAATCCATGTTTATGCTAGGTGTAACTTCCTTGAGCAACAAATGAAGAACAGTTCAACTTGCTGTTGTATAGATCTGCTTGAAAAGACAGTAGTGTATATATGAAGTACCATTAATAAAGTGTTAAAGTTTCATGCCCAGTGTTATCCAGGGATTCCAGAAATATTATTATAACACATTAAAGGAGCAGATGAAATTGAAGTCCTGTAAACATTTGCCTTGTCTTTCAAGTTTAATAGTTTAACCATGGAAAATGGCAATTGAGACATTTCTAGGGTTAAGTCACCTGGAGTCGTAAAGAATTTCTAAAAGACAACCAAAGAGCTGGATACAGAGCAGCTTTGACAGAACATCCAATTCCAGCACTGGTGGTGGCAGGGTGAAGCTGTTTATCATGGGAAGTAAGGATGGGTTTCTGAAGTGGCAGAGGCCTGTAAAACTCTCCTATAACTGTAAGTACAAGAATAAAAACAAACACAAGCAGTGAGGCCAGAAAAGGAAGATTTTGCTAAGTAACCACAGGGAGTGGCAGGTAAAGGCAAAGACCAGTATTGTCATAAATTACGCCCTTGAGATTAAGTGTTGTAAATTGCTTTTTCCCCCATACAGGACCAAGTCTGTGTGGAACAGATGAACCAATATTTATTAGCATACCTTTTATTAAGCTGTTGTAGTCAACTTACTAATAGCAGATTATTATCCAGACACTAAATTCAGTCATTCTGTCAAGATTCACACACATGCCATCACTCACCACTACCCAGTAGGGAAGGAAAAGCTGACCACAGTGGTTTTCTCAGATACCAGTCAGATGTGCCACTGACTTCAGGGTCAATGCTCAGAAAGAGAAAGGAAATGTTTAAAGATTTTCAATGTTTTTCCTGGGAGAACATGGATACTGAAAAAAGTTGTGGAAATGATGGAAGGGATAAAGCCCAATCTCATGTGGAAGTGTTCTGGTATAGGCAGCCATTATTCTTTGTGCTGCACATGTAGAGAGCACTGCTGAAGTGCTATGCAGTCTGGGTGTATTTAAGTAGAAAAACACTTACTTTGAAACCAGAATAATAATTTTTTTCTTTAGGTTGGTTTCCTCTGACTGAATCATATACCTGAGCACAAAGCCTGAAGCATGGCAGCGCCTCACATGAACATGTCTGAGCCAAGCCTGTGTAAACTCATCAGATTGATTACTCTTCCAGGCACTTCCACACTCAGCTTCCTGACTGGGGTTGCCTCAGCTGCTCTTTGTTCCCTTCATCACCAATTTGCTGTGTGGTTTCGGCACAGCCACAAATTACAGTAGAGCTCAGATACAGACATTACTTGGCACTCCTGGTTTCCTTTCCTTCCATCTTCCTGGAGAATCTCTCCCTTTCTCACTAATTCCCAGATGTTATCAGATCAGATACTCCCGGATGTGCATTGCAGGAACCAATTTACACCTCCTCCAAGCAGACACTGATACCTTGACATGCAGCTTATGGAGCAGAAGACTAAAGTTTCCTTTAGATAAACATCTGGAGAGAATATTTATGGTACCACATTCAATTGCAATAACAGTTTAATCAGTGGAGAGGGTTTGTATCTCAAGATTATGAAGTATTTGTGCTTTTCAGAGCCTACTTCACCAAGGGAATTGTAACATGGAACTCAACTAGCGCACCAGCTCCTTTTTTTGGCTGGACAAAAAGCTGGCAGCACTGCACTGATATGTCAAGGGGACACAGTGTGTATAAAATATCTGTCTGTACATAATAATTCTACTACATTAATACATATTTGCTAATCAGTACCTAGTTTGTTCACTATAACTAACACTAATAATTCTCCTGCCATGAGGATTTAACTTGCCAATAAAGCTTTAGCAAGTCCTTGGTGTACAGCTTGAGCATGTAGGGCTGCAGGGTGCTCTGATGTCCTGAGGCAAGTGCAAGCCTCTGCCATTTGCAATAGAATTGGTTCAGGCTCTGGTGGAAGGGCACGTAATACCTTTTTACACTATGAATTTGCGTTAGATACAGCCAATTTCTTTACCAGTTCATCTCTTGCCCTTTCATGGGTAACTTGTCTCTCTAGGGCTTGCCTTAAGTGATCAATGAACTGCATGTAGGGCTCATCAGGCCCTTGCTTTATTTCTACAAAGTCTAGTGTAGGTGTAATGCCATTGTGATAAATGGAGATGATTCATGCTAACTAAATTGTAACTATTTGGAAAGTTATTATTATAAAGCAATAAAGCCAATTAGTGTTACAAGGCAAATGGACCCCTTAACAGATGTTACATGTTAAAAATAGCATATAGGATGTAGTTTTAAGATAAGTAATGTCTCAAAACAGAATTGACCTTGAGATGGACAAAGTTGGAACAGCTTCAAGCATAAGGTTTGAAATTATAGCTTTAACTATGAAATGCATGGCTAATTATTGGAACATAATGCTTACTTACTTAACACAATGCTTCATACGGACACACAACCTATAAGGTTATCCAGAGAACAACAAAGATAAGTGTAAGCCTTCATGCAAAGACCACCAAAAGAAGACTGAAGACCCCCAGCAACAAGAGAAGCATGCGCCGTGGATGTAAAGTTTAAGAATTGAAAGTGGGAGGAAACTTACAGGAAACATTAATGAATATGTATAAGCATATAGGATATAAATTTAATTTGAATTGCTTTGTTTTGTATGTAAGGTAGGGTGAGAAGCCCTCTCTGTACTCCAGTTGGTTTCGTACGTGAGGTAGCAGGAGAAGCTCTCTCTGTTCCCCGGTTGGTTTTGCTTATGTTTGAATCATACTTAATTACTGGCAAATTATAGTCACATATATATATATATATAAATATATACCTGAATCTATTCACTAAATTGTATTCTTTTACTAAATTGTATTCTTGTATACCAAATTGCTATTCAATTCACTGAATTTTATCCTTTTTCTTTGTTATTAAATTGCTGTTAACGCAATAGACCTAGTTGTCTAATTACATTTATAACACCATCAGGCATTTGCATAAAAGCACCTTTCTTGCCGCATTTTTAATGTCACTTAAGGCTTGCCTCGGGAGGTTTGTGGCTTGGTCTTCAGGTTGATTGTGTGCTCCCTCACTGGCAAGATGATCTATAGTCAATGCTGCCAAAGCTTGATTACCCCCATAGTCCATCAACAACTGATTTAATAGTCTTTTCCATCCTCCCTCCCATGAGGTGTATTGTGTTGGTGACAGCAGCATTGTCATTAAATACTTCAAATCATAAAGGGTTAAAATACAAGCTGTGAGGGTTGCACAAAATAAATTATTAAAAAATGGTGGTTCCCTCCCATAGTCTTTAGCTGATTTATGTAGTTCTTTTATTTCCTCATAAGTCAATGGCTCCCACCGCAGATTTGCTCCCTGCCTTCCATCCTGTACCGGCACCACAGTAAACTTTTCTGCCACTTCTAGATCCCCTTCTTTAACTGCAGCTTTTTGGATCTTTTCCCAATGGTCTTTAGGACCCGAGGGGTACAGTGGAAGTTCCTCAGATTCAGGAGGGTTGAGGTCTCCTTCCGAGGAAAAAGAATAACTTGAAATAAAAGCAGTTCTATTTTTAGCAAGGTTATGGCGAAGATGTTTAACCATAGCGGAGAAAGGTGACAGGCCACAAGATAAGATGGCAGCTTTCAGAGCCAGGGTTCTGGTTCCTGGTTCCATGGGGACATGGCCTGTGGGGGTGGAGCCATGGGAGGGGCTTTGGGGCAAGATGGCAGCTTGGGAGAAGACAGGAAAATGGTGGCTGGCAGAGGAGGAAGGAGGAAGAGGAGGAGCAGCAGGAAGGGGAGGGTCCAAGATGGTGTGGCCACCATCATCTTGGGCTGAAGGGCAAGGAGTAGAGGACTGTGCTGCCTCGGGTTGAATAGGGATAACAGAAGTACTGGAGTTATTAAACTTAACTTCTAACTTTAAGGTTTCCAAAATAATGTGAAAAGCAGGCAGCATATGGGGCGCTTCAGGGTCTCTCCTAGTAGCTAGATTATAATGTTTAACACCCACAGATTCCCAATAATCAACAGTAAGGATAATCAAAGTCATAGCATTGGGAAAACTATGGAAGATCCGCTTCATTATTCTCTTAAGTTCCCACTTCAGCAATTTTTTGCCATGCTTAATTAAAAGTGCCTTAAAATGTCCATATGTGCCCCTCTGTACCACGGACATTCCTTGTCCCATGGTAATTCCCCACAGGTTCACCTGCACTCTTGATCCAGATGAGTAGTCGGATCCAGATCCTTTTTCTCCCAGCAGCTCCAAGTGTCTGCTTCTTGCAGCATCCAAAATTCCTGGGGGCCTCGCTGACTAAATCAGCTAACCACTGCTGCCTGATAGCTGATTTCCCAAACAGCTGGATCTTCTATAAAATTAGAGGTCCCTTGTTGCCACCATTCCAGCTGTGGGGTGACAATTGACCCTTGACATCGCCTGCCTGCCGGGACACCAACTGTCTTTGGCTATGAAAGAGGCAGGAATGACTGAGTGTTGATTAGAAGCTCATTTATTAGAGCATCAGACATAATTGCACTTAGGAAGATCAACCTCAGGAGACAGCATAATGCAGAAGACGTGACAATATGTACCCTTGGCTATAGCGCTTCTGTGTCCTACCCAACCAGTCAACAACTTTATTACCTTCTATGGAAACATAGCTTACCAATCACTAACAATGTCACCTTATATGAAACTATGAGGTAGTCTCTATTAGCATAACAATCCCACAATCCTCTAGAAACCCCCTTAACAAGCTACTTAAGTAACTTTAGCTTATCTTATTCAACTGTGTATTTACTCAGCCTGTAATATGTCATGCCTAAACTGGCAAGTTCTTTAGCTCAACAACAGCATTCATCTTGATGGTACCCACATAACTCTCCGTATCAGGTCTAGACATTCTCTATCTTCAGCACTTTGCATCCCACAATCTCAGATTGGTGCCTTCTGTGTAGTCAACCAAGGCAAATTCACGGTCAGTCCCCACCAGTCCAATTCCCACACATACCCATTCCCACAGCCGTTTTCATGGAAAACTTCAAATCAGTCTAGATCAGTTAAACTCCATCTATTCTATTCCCTACCTTTTATTTATTCAAGTATTTCAAAGTTGTGAGTTCCAGGTCTCTCAATACTTAAAAGTTTCATTGGCAATAGCCATGTAGCCACACACAAAAAATTCCTTTGTCATGACTACAAGGAAAAGTCTGGTTTATAGTGGAAACAAAAATGGAAATGGCCTTCATCTGTGGCTTCTTCAGCAGACATCCATAATGCTAACATTCACCAAAGCTAATTCCTGTCCTTGATGCTCCCTTTCTATGGAGGCTGTCTCTGGGTAAACTTCATGTTAATCACTGATTGTTTCTGTAAAGATTAATCATTCTTGACACAAAGGTCAAACACAGAAAGAAAAGATGAGGGACAATCCACTGCTGGCAGGCAATGAAAAGGGTTTTCCTTCAGCAGCTTATCACTGTTTCTCTGGCATTTTCTACACAACATGAACATGTTGCTTTCTGCATAACAAGCAACAAAAATTTTACTGGGTGGGTTCAGTTAGCTAATCAAGTTGCCAGACCTCTCTCATCTTCTTCCACTTACACGTTATGCTGTGACCAAGCTCTTTCAAAGATTGAGGGAATTCCTGAATCAGCCTTAAATATTATAATTCTTTCACAATCGGAGTTCTGATGAAGCTAGGGACTGCTTGGGCTTCAGAATAATTAACAGGGAAATGCCTGCTGGGACAGGGGAGTGAATAAGCGTCGCAGCCTCCATCAGAGGTAAGCAGACAGGACATGTGACATCTGGGCAAAATGAGTAAACACTGTTATATTTCAAAAGCCAGACACACAATCACTCAGTAAAACCCCTTACACTGAATTTCCACTATTTTTAATCTAAGTTCCATGTCTGTGAGTGAACAAATGGAAGGCTGTGTATCAAAAGTGGCACACACTAGCAAATCTTTAAATGGCTTTTTATTTAGTAACCAGATAAGTCTGCAGGACCAGCCAATTCACCTAGAAGTCAGGGAGCCATACAGCTGTCACTTCAGTGAGGAAAAGGCATCACCACAGCTTGGTGAGAGAGGAATAGGCTTTGTAAAAGCAGAAGAGAGATAGATGTTAATAGGAAAAGTTGTTGCCACCTTGTCCAAGATTTACAGAGGAAGAAGCAAGATTCTTAGGGAGACAAATTCACTGCAATAGCTTGGACTTCTTAAGTAAATAACATTCTAAAAATTGGTTCAAACCATCTCAAAAACTAGATCTAGCATCATCAAGAGGAGCCCAAAATATGGAACAAGGATTTGAAAGCCAGCATCGCATCCTTAGTGTTATGCGAGCAGTCCTCATGGGTTTTGACATGTGTCTTGGAATCCATGAGGGTGTGAAAATGTGAGTAAGGCATGTGACAATGACTGAGGAAAATAAATTCTCTTTACACTAAACCTCCTTTTTCATTAAGATTCACATTGAATCTTGTTACATTAATTTTTTTACAGGCAGCAATTATTTAGGGCAGCAAGTGCAGCACACATCTCATCTTCCCAGGGCCTCGTTTGCTTTAGTCCACCCTCCCAGCCTAGCAGTCCAGCCAGCTCCCCCATTCTGGCCCATGTCAGATAGCAGGGATGAGTTGTAGGCTCTTCCTTGGATAGCTAAAGCTAAATCACTGCTAGAAATGCACAAAACTGGACAGCACAGGGTGTTGGCCACAACTATTTCCACTTAAAAAAGACCAAGTATTGCTACAGCACACCACTAATTGCTCTCTGAATTCCCTTGAGTTCACAGCTTTCCTGAAGAACAAAGTGCAAACCCTTTCACCATACTCCCACAGGAGCCCCATTACAGCACTTTCACCATACTCTCACAGGAGCCCCATTACAGCAGAAATATCTACCCCCATATCCACAGGATAAACTTCTGTTCACACAGGAGGAAGAGGGGGTTCCCCCCTCACGTACATGATGTGAGGCGACCTGCAGATCATTTCTGGCAGAGTTGTTGCTGAACAGTCACTCCATCTGACAGTCTTGCAGTGCATTGCATTAACTCACTGCAATTCTTTGTGCCATTCATCAATGCATTCTTGAGACTATTCCTCAAGATAACTTTTAAACCTGACTCAGTTTTCCAGTGCTCACCATCCCTCCCAAATTCACAACAGTTTAACAAACATACGCCACAAACGTAGTTTTAGCCCACTGCGTGGACTCTGGATGAAACATTTGAATGCCCTTGAACACTGGACAGGCTCCTGGAAAAAATTAGGCAATAAGTCCTGCTCTTTTGTCAACACACTCTGTGTAACTTACCTTAAGTACAAGTGAGCACAGGAGAGGTAGAGATGGCTAGAAACTGGGGCAGTTTTGGTGCACAAACTGGTGCCAAAAACTCTCACATCAATTTTGCAGGCTACAAGTCAAGACAGGCACCGGAACATACATGACACATACACAAATAGGCAAATACACCTTGCCAAATTCTGTTCCACAGGGCCACACTGTTAGGGATTTCTGAGCTTGAAAGTGGTTTCAGGACAGTTGGAGTCGCACTTCATAGTGATTATGTGTAAATACACTGTAGTGACCAAGTCATGGGGTAATCAGGCAGCAAAATGCAGCACAGCATTCAAAGAAATAAACCTGTTTTTTGCAAATGTTGGATTAGCAGCGCATAGTGACAAGTTAAATTGATAGATCAAATAGTAGAACATAAGCACCTGTCTGAGAGTAAAACGAGGAGAAATATGGAGGCAACACTCTTTATGCCAATAATTCTCCCACTATTGAATAGATGTATATAGATTCAGTATCCCCAAATTGACTAAAAAGGAGAGATGGTTCCCCCATGCTCTACTTCATGTTTTCATCATTCTGAGAATTGCTAAAACAGGCTCTCTCCACTACAGCTTCCTGCTTCCAACCAAACCTTCCAGAGTGACACTGCAGAGCAACCCTGGGACACCCTTAGGCCTTTTCCTGAGTGTCTTACTTGTCACTTAATGATGAACTGTTGAATCTGGCATCTACATAAACACCCTGTGATGATCCAGAGGTCAAACCCTGAGCTAAGACAAACTGGCATAGTTTTAAAATAAGCATTGGGAAATATGAGTGACCTTCCAAAACACCCATTGACATTTTAATCCTTAGAAACTTCATTTGTAGGTACAAGGTCAGTATTTGCAACAGGCTAGCTAAGTCTGATTATCTGAATATCATCTCTGATAAAGAAATGGTTTGGAGCTCAGCTATGCCTTTAATTTTATATTGTTTGACAGCCACAGTTTATAATTAACTTGTAATTATTAACATTTATTTATCTTGTTTATTAAAAAAAAACTCTTTAAAATCTGTTTCCTTGTAATAGCCTAGAAGAAATTGAGGATTTTTTTAAAATACACAAAACATGATGCAGAATGAACTCACCTACAAGGCATTTCTTCAGTTAAAACTGAGATGGTAGAGTTGAGTCACACAAAGCATGAATCATTTATACCTTCATTAAATGGGCTACAAAAATGTAAAGGTTATAACTTGGCAGGTATTCCTACACTTCCCTCAACTGTGCCAAAGGAATTTCCTTTAATTCTTTCTTAGGGAAGGGTTTAACTTGTAACAAGAAGACTATAATCAATCCAATCAATTAGTTTCATCCATGTTCCTTATCAGTCATAGCTATGCAAAACAGCTCATTCCTCTCTGCCCTCTGCTAAAGGTCACCATTCCTCAGATCTCCTTCCTGGTGCTTTAAGCACACCTTCTCCATTTCCATCAAAATATTTTTTCCTGGTTTATTAAATAGATTTTTTTGCTAATCCAGGTTGATTTGACTGAAATGAGTGTGTGTATGTGTGTGTGTGTGTGTGTGTGTGTGTGTGTGATTTCCCACCAATAGCTCTGGCTCATATGCACTTTCAATTAACTGAGTTTCTGTAAGTTAATTCACCTTTGCCTTAGCTGTGTTGATCCTGCAAGAAACTTCTGTCTCAAATGGTCTGTCCATGTTCCCTCTTCCTTTCAGCCAAACCCTTCAAGAGGATCAGGATGTACACTTGCAGTACATGCTTGCTCTTCCTATATTTCTGCCCTCAGAGTGAGCAGCTGTGGATTTTCAAAGGCAAGGAAGCAAAACCATCTTCTTGAAAGGCAAGGAAAGCATTTTTCACTTTCATACACTCAAAAAAGCTTGATTGCTTCATTATTGGCTGTAACTGCTCTGTTTCTGTTCCTTATGCAGCCCTGCACACAAGGCTGGTTGTGCTTGGCACTGGTCAAACACAGTGGCCTTTTGCTTTTCTTTTAAGTTGGGGACTGGAAAAGCATCCCTGAGCAAAAGTCTTTGGTGGCAGTTTGGTCCCTGAAAGTGGGCTCTGCTGCAAAAACATCCTGCCTGGAACTCTTTCAGCCTCCTCTTCACCATGCAGGGCTCAGCACCACACCACCAGACACCTTTACAGCCCTGTGGTGAGCAGAATGAAAACTCCAAATAACCCCAAGGCAACCAAAGGTTTCTGTATTTCAACAGAACGAGTTCCCTGCCCTGCTGCCTAACAGGGTGTGAGGAGGAAGGCACAAGCCAGCTAAGAGGGAAGGATGGGATTTGCTTTTTCCCCAGAAGCAATAGCACTAAACCCCAGCCTTCTGCAAAACCAAGACAAATTGAAGAGATTTAATTACCATATCCCACATTCTGAAAAGAAAGCAGGTACTGTTCTAGAGGGCATTTTGATTTATTCCTGGTATCTATAACAGGAACAGGAATGCTTAGCATCAGAAACCAGACAGACTGAAATGAAAAATAAGAAACAGGAAAAGAGTGGCAGCGGTTAACTAGTAGAACAAATTATCAGAGGAAATACTGTTTTCCTCATTTCCCAATGTCTTCAGATCTGTCTTTTTTGGAAAAAATATGTACTTTAGTTCAGCATAAATCAGTGGGTTGATGTCAAGAGAAACAGGAAGAAATTGCAAGGCCTGTGAAAGATGGGAGGTCACTCAGCGGGGTCTAATGGTCTCTGCCTGTTCTGCAGAACTGAACTCCAGAACAGGAAATAGAGGATTTCTTTCCACATGCACACACACCCTGCACCCGCAGGGTTCCCACAGGCAGCTGGCATTCAGTTCCACACGGGGTGTTCCCCTGCTGACCACTGCACCCACACTGCTGCTTGTCCAGAGCCACATGCCAGCTCGGGTCACGTGCAATTCCCAGCCCTTCTGTTTTTCTCATTCCAGGGCATGAAACACATTCAGGTCCTTCTCCCTTCTGCTCCACTCAAGCAAATGTTGTAGACAAAACAGATCCTGGGTGTCCTACACACATTAGCTGTCTTTACTATCCCATTATCCCTTTTAGGAAAATACAAGTTTTATGTAGTTTCTCCTATACTTTGACAGTCAGATTAGACAAGGAACCCACAAGTACCCGTCAGTTTTTGGGGCTCCACTTAGATCTCCACACCAAGAATATTTCGTTCAGCAGAAAAATACTGTCTTTGCCTCTTGTTTCCCACTAGAATCAGCAAGGTGCTTTTACAAACCAAATCCTAACTCCCACACCCCTCTGATCACTCAGCTGCTGGGACAAGGTAACCAACAGGAAGCACAGCACACACCGGCAACTTGGAAAAGGTCTGAACAGCCTTTTGACAAACCTGCATTTTGTTTTCTGAATTCCAGCATGCCTAACATCCACATTCCTCTACAGCCCCATGTAGCAATCTTTCCAGATCCAGTTAAGCTTCCATTATACTTGACTGCTATCAGTCTCTTTGGGATCACAGTATTTTTCAAGATATCTTAGCAAAATACTCTCATCACAAAAATTGGTAGAACTTCATCCACTTCAATTATTTCATACGAATTTAGGCACTAAATCTGAGGTTTTTACCTAGAAAAATCAAATGCCTTCTGTACTAAAGTAAAATTGTGTCTCATATCACTCCCATTACTTTTATATCTGCTAGCCCATCTCCCAGAAAGTTTGACATTGGGAAGGGGTTTGTGTTTGCAGAATCTGCACACCTTCTGCCCACCAACACCAGTATTGCCAAGTAAATATTGTCACCATGTCATAGGAAAACAGAGGTCAAGTATTCCTGTAAAGCCACATCACAATTCTTCTAACAAGCAGCAAAAAAATACCATTCTTAAATATCTCCCACCTGACTCAGCTATGTTCTCCCTGGACTGTCCCAGCAGGAGCAACTGAAGCAGGTTGATTTTTACCTAATCCCCCAAGCAAGTGCTGGCTTTTTCCTTCCTTATCTTTACACTTTATGAGTGCCCTGAGCAATACCTGCAGACATTCCCTCATCTCCACATTCTCCTGCAGTTCTTTCCTCACACTCCATTTATATCAGACTTCTGGGGACAAAACCAGTGATTTTTTTCCTTTCCCTCTCACCTTGGTAGTGATTACAAGGTAGGATGAGGCAGGAATCAGCCTGGTGAGCTCATATGGAGACCATCTCTGACAAATGCCTTCCTTCCACACGATTTTCATCTTTGAGGACAGAGGTTTTACTTTACCCACCTCCATCAGTGTACAAACACCTGCAGAGTCCATCAGTTCGTGCTGTCCCTGCTGTATACTTGAGGATAGCCCTTGTCTCTCAAAAGGGACCTGAATATTTATCCTCATGCTATTTACAAAACACATAAATTATACATGTTCCTTTTCCGGATTAAGTATAGATGGCCCATTCACTTTAGTCAAAACCAGTGGTTTATACCTCAAATTCTTGTTACAGATGTCACACCATGCTTAAGAGTCCCTTAGCATCCCTACATACCACCAGCCCCTAATGGAAACTGGCTTGTGATGGCCAATGCACCTGAAGCGTGGCATTTAATGCAACAGTGGGGCAGGACATCTCTAGCTAACCACAGCTGATAATATATTTCAAGTATTAAATAGAAGGTGTTACAATAAAAATATTGAATAGAAGCAAGATGTTACAGTGCTATGCAACTTGCTAGCAGCTGCATGTGATCACTCTCTCAAATGTCCTGTGAGGCACAGGCAGCTTTACAGGGGGTAACCAGTCTTCAACAACTCTTCCACAGTGGGATTTCAATTCCCCTTCTGCATGCAATTCAGTGGTAGCAACATGTTTCCCATTCCGGGTCCCTCCCCTTCTTTTTCACTGGGCTCTTATATAGTACTATATGAGTTTTGCCACTCATCTGTTTCATTTTTTTTGATGGAATATACTCCCCAATCAACATGTTTAAGTTTTTTCTCCCCTCATAGTGCTCATCCAAATTTTCTTCCTTGGTCCAGTATTGCCAACATGGTCCTTGTGCAGATCTTTATTTGGGGTGGGAGGCAGCGATCTGCTCAATATTCCTGACAACTGGGTGGGCCAGCTTTTTGTGTTGTTCCAGGCCGATTTTAATTTTGAATTCTTTTCCACATACCTCACAGGAAAACTTTCTGAATCCCTTTTTTGCCATGGGACGTATCAGGCAATACTGTCAATGTTTCACCTTTGTCTTTCCACATTTAGCACAGGAACACAAACTTCCTCTTCCCATGCTAACTCTTGAGATGTTCAGTCAGTCCCGGCATCCATCCTGTCTGGTTCCCACAACAGGAACGTGATGGATTTTTGTCCAGAACCTTTACCACCAGTGTGTCCTCCAGTGGGAGGTTGGTGGTGTCACACAGGGTGGGTGGCACAGTGTGGCACAGTGAAGGAATGAGCACCACAGCCTCCAGAGGCAAAAGCCTCTCACCATCACTTCCTCTCTCTTTTCCAGGCTGAGGCTGATGCCCCTGATAACTCTGGAGTTAGGTATCTGGTACACCTGTGGATACCTGGCCAAACCTTCCCACCAGGGGGAAGGATGGGAACCATCTCTGTCTACCACTCTGTGGGGTGGAGGGGGCCACAGCTGGCCCAAAAGCAGCAGGGATTTCCTGCAGGGCAATGAAACAACCAGAAACAGGTAAGAAAAATAAATCAGTGGACATACATGGTCACAAAAACACTGCTCCAAAATAATTTTAGATGATTCAGAGTAAGAGTACCTTAATTTTACACCTTTCCAGTGCTGCCAGATTTCCCTAGAAATCCATGTTAGGAGGGCACCCAATGGATCACCCACACCTGAGGCAGGATCAGCTGTGCCTGCACCATCCCCAGCCACTCCTTACCTACAGTAAACAACCTGAGGAACCCACTGCTTCAGCAAAGGACACGGCTTTCCAGGGAATAAGGGCTGTGCTGGAGAAACTTTCAGGGGCTAAGGGAACTGGACAAGCTCATTGCACATTCCCCAGCATCAAACCTATGCATAGCCTTGCTTCTTTTCACCCTGCAAATTTGCCCTGGCAGCAGCAGAGCTTGGGGAAAGCACAAGTGAAATGAAGAAAAATCACTGCCTTGGCCATGTAGTGGCTAACCACCGTTCTTCAAAGTTATTTTCATCTCTCCCGGCTCACTGAGTCTGTCAGAAGTTAATCAGCATTTGCAGACCAGGCTGTGCAGTGTGAGAGAGCCACTTCTGGCAGCAAGGACGGGAGTGTGCAGCCCTCTAGTGCCCAGTGGCAGCCACGGTACTGCCACGGTGGCCGTGTCCCTGCAGGGCTGCACGGCTTTCCACCTCTGCCGTGAGACCCTGTCACTCCCGAATCTGCTCCTGACAGGCAGCAGGTCACAAGCTTTGCACCCTGAGGCCCAGGACAAATTTGGAAAAAAAACCAACAAATCCAACTCTTTGGCTTTCAGCTGCCTTCAAGTACAGGGTCAGCCCAGAAATGCTCTTCTCCTGTACCTTCTGCTGTTCCAGCTCCTTCCAGCCACAAACCTTCCCTCAGCAAGCAGGGCTGGCACATCTGCATTTGTACTGAACAGTAACATTCCCATCAGGCCACATTTTCTTCTGATCTCCCTAACTTAGCTATGAGTAGAGAACATTTCCCCTTGGAATGGGCCATTGGCTCTGACTTGGGATGCAAACCCACACTTCCTCACAGTCTCTGCTACAGGGTCACAGCTACTGCACTTGAACACCTTGCACATGATCCAGCTGCTCTGTCCCCTCTGGCACTAGCTCTTCACTAACCCCAAAGGAGCCCAAAACAGGGCTGGCAGCCGAGGTGGCATCAGGGCTGCAGCCCCTGTGCCAGGTCAGCCCTTCTCCACCCACACAGCAGCTGTCTCCATCCTTTCTTAGGGTCCTGCTAGCTTTTAGGGGTCTTCTCCCCTTGTATTTCCGCTTACCTCTACCTTCTGTGCCTGGCAACTATCTGAAGACCCAGGGTACACCTCTGGAAGGCACACAGCTATTCTCCAGAGCCACACCAAGCTGCTGGGTTTGCCCGCCATGACCTTTATTTGCTGACAGTTCCCCTCAGTCTGCTCTTACCATCTCCCAGTGTTGGGTACTAATGATGCCAAGACCCCATCCCAAATGCTCTCCAGGTGCTAATTGAATCCACCTTCTCTTTCTGGGAAAGGGAATAAGACCTGGGGCCACAGCACTGGGCAGCTTGGCTTAAAGACCACATCTGTGGGGACAGTGGTTGCTCCAGCTGCCACAGCTGGAAGATAACGCAGCTCTGGATGACACAAAGACCTTTCCTCACCTCATTTATTTCACAAAGAAGTAACATTTTTTTGTGTGTGTGAGGCCAAGGGCTTGGTTTAGGTACCTGAGCATCTGCCCTGTGCCAGAGGACACCTGAGACAGCCCGGGGGTTGGCAGAGATATCAGAGGACCCCAGCAGGCCTGTGTCTCTCAAAAGCCAGGTGGAGGACCCCAGGCCATCCCCAAGGGCTCTGGTCCCTTTGTTCAGGCAGATGTAGTAACTCCATCCTTGCTACAGCAAACCCATTTCCAGATCAACACTTTCTTACTTCCATGTCTAGAGAAAAGCATTTGTTTTCAAGTGTCAGCTCTTCCCCACCAGCCAGGACATCTCCCTGGAAAACTCACTTTGGAGTCCCTTTGGGCTAGCCTGGTGGGGGCAGAGCACAGCTGCTTCCAGCTGTGATGGGTTTTAATCTACATTTAATGGTCTGGGGTAGAAACAGGTGTCCTGTCCCAGGATACAGATCCCTCCAGAGGCAGCCCTAGCATCTATTCCCAGGATAGCCTGTTTGCTTCCAGTCAGGTGCTCTCCCAGCAGCTTTCACTTGCCTGGAAAGCTTAAAAAGGCCCAAGTTTGTTGTGTTTTTCTTCCCCGCACAGATGATTCACTGCACTTTTCTCTGTAAACAGTGGGTGGATACCAGCTGGATTTCCGGGAGCAGCACAGCATCAATTCCGGGCTCAGGGAGCAGCACCTCCACACCTTCTCCACATCCTCTCTATCCATCCTGCAGCGCAGCACAAGTGCAGGAGCAAACCTGCAAAACGCTTATGGAGTGTGGAGGGGAAAGGGAGCCCCAGCGTGCCCTGAGCCGGGTCACTGGCTGCAGGCGAGCTGCCGGGCACTGGGCACCCCTCTCTGCCAGGCACCCCTCGCTGCCCACTCAGCCTCTGCAGGCTCCTTTCCCCCGGGCAGTCTCATCGCAGCCGCCTCGGGCTGTCCGAGGAAAGCTCAGTGCCGAGAGTTAGCTGGCTCTCGCCTCCCACTGTGCCCTAGTTACAAGGCGAGACCAGCGTTTGCAGAGAGAAGTGCTGGCAAAGCTCAAAATATTTATTTATTTATTTATTTATTTATTTATATTCATTTATTTATTCATTGCAAGGGACTAATTGCAAGGCTAGCTGAAAGGCATTACTTAGGGAAGAGCTGACATTTCCCTTGGTTTTCCTCATCGCGCATTTGTGGGCATGGGAACCAGCATGATGCTTGAAAGCTTCCCTTTACATGTAACGCCGTCCCTAACCCAAAACCCCCCTGCAAAACTCCATCTCCTCTCAGATGAGATCTGGGGCAGGCAGGAGCATCCCTGCCAGGAGGGCTGGTAGGGGCTGGGGCCCCCTACCCGTTGTCCCAGCGCAAGGGCATTCCCCTAACTCCCTGTGCCCCAGCCCCGGCTGCTGCCGGAGGCTCTGAGAGCCCCGGGAAATGCCGGGATTTTAACCACTAGAGGGAGGAAAGGGAGGTTGGATATCACGAGATGGTGCACAGAGATCCAGCGCTGCGCAATGAATCTCAGATCTGGACACAGACACTGAGATCTCACCCTGAGGTACCTCCCCGAGCTGGGACCCAGCCCAGGACCCATCCTGCTCTAGCCACACACAGCACCTGACCCTGGCAAAGGTCTTTTCAAGCAAGAACATGAATTTGCACATCAGGGAAATTTAAGCCTCGAGAAAATATCAATCTGGGTGCAGAGCGTAGGGAGAAGCTCCCCCAAGATGATTCTGGAGGGAAATAAACACCAAGTTCTTAGACACCTTTTTGTGGCAGTTTCATTCCTGGACCTTTTTCCACCCTGTGACCTTCTGGGTGAATCCTCTGCCCCTGCCAGTTCCCACCACCTTCTGCAACCTTTTCCCCAGCCCTTCTTTCACCCCTGCCAAAAACTCGAGCTTCTGCAGGTGCTGGGTCAGCATTTGGGATGCTCCTGATCCTCCATCCTTCTTGCATGCTGCTCCTCTCCTAGCCTAAATCCCTGGAGCAGACTGTCATCCCAAATCCTGACCATTAGGAAATAGAAAGCTCAAATGGGGGACCAGCCCCAGTCTGACACTTTCAGGAGATGCTGAAAGGCACCACCACACTTTGCCATTTCTGGGAAGAGGCTCAGCTTCCTTGCAGCCTCACTTGCCTTCACTCTCGCTTCTGCTTCACCAGCGCAGCTTTTCCCCCCGGGGAAGCCTTCCTGCTTTCTGATGGAAAGCTGCCAAAGTCGGCAGTGGATGCTGCCCGGCTTCTGGCTGAGTGTGACTGGCCAGGGAGGCTCCGTCCCGGGGGGAAAGGATGTGGCCATTCCTGTAAGCCACCCCAACACCCCACACAGAGGTAGTGGGAAAGGGGTTCAGCTGGAATTTGTCCAGATGCAAATGCCTTCCAAGGAGTGACTCAGCCCTGTGGTTTTCCTCCCTTCCTTGCCAGTGGATTTGATTCCCAATTTGCTTCAGGGCTGCTGGAAGGCAGGGCTGCCGTGCCAGCAGTGGGTCAAGGGGGCCCCCCTGCCTCCCCATGCCCTCCTCTCCTCAGCCTTCCTCCATCTCCCAGACTTCTTCAGCCCCAGCCACTCTTTTTGCTCCCTCTGCAAAGCTACATGGAAAAGGGGAAGGCTGCCAGCATCCATGGATGAGGGCTGGAGGGGAAACAGGAACCTCGAGGGGGAAAAACATCCCAAGAAACTCCCTTTCCCCTAACCATGCTTCCGCTGGGGCTGCCAGCACTGAGGGGACTGGTTTATGCTGGCAGATGACACTTAGCATGGAGCTGCATGGGGTGTGTGCTGCTTTCAGTGTTTCTTTGGGGGCAGGAGGAGTTGCTCCAGAGAGGTAAATGCTATCTCTGGTGGTCACACCAGCTGAACTTCTGTGCATTTCCCCTGTTCATTTCCATTAATGAAATCTTACCAGATTTCTATCCAGGTGGCCAGACAGCCGGAGGTCTCAAAGGATGCAAAAATACAACATAGGCTAAAAACAGCCAGGCAGGTGGAGGGAGAGCCCGAGCTCAGAGCAACGCAGCCTGAGCAAAACCCTGGCTGTGTACAAAAAGTCCTGCTGGACAGAGAGGCAAAGCAAGTCCCCTTGGCAGGAAAATACCCACTGCTGGCCAGGCCTTTACAGGGGGAGGTTTCTTGCAGGGCATCATTGATGGGTATAACCATGCCTGAGCACCCCTGCAGCCATGCAAATGTTCAGTGCAGCGCCTGGAAGGCAGGAGTCCACACCAGCATCCCCCAAGCTGTGAGGTCCGAGTGCATCTGCAAGCACTGCAGGAGCAGCCTGTCCCACAGGACACTTGGTGTGATGGAGGCTGCACCTCAGCCCCTCCAGGCTCTCTGTGTGCAGTTGGGGCTGGCATCACAAATAAAGGGGCTGAGAACAGCCTGAGCTGCCTGTCCTGCCACCCCAGCTCTGAGGCCGCTAGTGTGGCCTCTCAAATCTGGTTTTGAGGCTCTGTGTTCAAACCAAGGCTGCTCAGCTCTTTCAGCAAGGGCATCTCTGTCTTTGTGCTGTCAAGAGAAAAAGCACCTGCTGAGCCCAAGCTGTCCCTTAACACCACATCCTTCATCCCAAGGGCAAGGCTGAAAGATGTGGTTTCCCTCATGTATGACATTTCTCAGAGGAGGAACTTGCAGGCAGCTTGGCTGGCTTAGGGAAGAGGGAAAAGGAGACACACAAAGGCCACAAAATCTCACAAAGCCTGATGTTTGTAGGTTTAAATCTGGAGATGGACTGAGCCTCAGCTAAGGCTGAAGTGTGAGATTAGCTCTGTGCTAGACATCTGTGAGTCTACACCTGAAAGAAACTGCCTGAGGAGGGGCAGCAGGTGCTGGCTGGGCACGATCCTGGATCTGGGCACTACTGTGGGCTTCTCTACTAAAGGGCCAAAGAGTCCCTGTTGCTTCCCAGCATCTCCAGCCTAGCCTTCTTGCTGTGCACAGCCTGGGGCTGCAGCCCAGAGCAGCCTCCCCGAAGAGATTGAATCTCCCTGTAGGAGAGCACCTCAGACAGCCATGAAAGCCCTTGTCCCACTCCAGCCCCAGAGGCAGTGGCTGCCACTGGGACACTCCTGGAGGCTGCAGACATTTCACTGCTCCTCTTTCCAGTGTCCTGACCCAGGGCAAGGAGCAGTGCATCAGCTTTCATCCAAAACCCCACAGTGCTGTGGGGCTCAAGCTCTCGGAGAGCACACATCAGCCCTTCCCTAAGGCTACTTTCTGCTTTCAGCAGTAACACTGTGAGGTGTTCTAATTGCTGGCTTATTTCTGAGCACTAAACCACACCCTGGTTCTGCTGCCTGGCTTTCTCTGAAGTCACAGGAGATCAAAGGTGGGGGATTTTAACTTAATTTCTTTGGATGGGTAGGAAAAGCCAGCTGCTCTCTCTTCCTTTGCCCCCTCCCCAGAGCTGGAAGGTGGATTTTCTCCCCCCAGGGTGAAGTCCCAGTCTTAGAGGGGCAGTTCCCCAGCCTCCTCTCCCATAGGACTCTCGCCAAAAAGGGCAAACCCCTCGTGCCTAGCCATGCTCCCAGCACAGTGAAGCTGCAGGAAGCTCCCTCTTCCCCTGATAAATGCCACTGTCCTTCCACGGGAGCTGGGCCAGGCTGCTCCTCACTCACACCTGCTGCCTTTGGCTGAAGGAGAGGGAGGAAATCTGGAGAAATGGGGATGAGGGACAGCATCAGGTCTCAGCTGTGCCAGTGTCACAGGGAAGGGATGGGTCCAGAGTGCTGCAGTGTGACCCCCAGAGACTGCTTCTGCTCACTCACCTCTGCCCACCAGACCTATCAAAACTGGGATTCAGGCAGTCACTCCAACTCCAAGCACACTCTTCTTCCTCTTCGCCTCACAACCTGCATTGAGGGAGCTGGCAAAGTTGTTCACCAGCAAACTTGTGCACTCCCTTCCTCCCACCCATGCAGGGTCTGAGCTGCCCTGATGGCCATCCCCTTAGCATCAGCCTGCAGTGACTTCCCTGCTTGCCCTACTTGTGCCTCTCTCTCACCTGCTTCTTTGCCTCTTCCCCTGTTCCCCAGTGGTTTTCCAGCTCTGGAGCTCACCAGGCCCTTCCCAACAGGCAGACACATACAGAGCTTGTGGGGGACCCATGTGCCAAGGAGAGGGGTGCAAAGACGTGGCCAAGCCAGCCGTGGTACTGTGAAGGGGGATAACCCTTTTGGGGCAAGATTCATCCTGGGGAAGGTATCAGGATCAGTAGCCAGAGGGATGAATGTCCAAGGCCTGATCCCAGCAGGGACAAGCAATGCAGCCAGTGCCAGGGACGGATTTGGCCAGGCCCCATCCCCAATGGGGATATCACAGCCATGATGCTGCAGTGCTGCCTTGGAAGAGCTGAGCAGGCAGAAAAGCAGGAGCAAGAAGATCTCCAGCCCTCCAGTGTGGCACTGAGAGCTGCCAAAAGTGATGGCTGTGGGAAGGGAGCACTGGGTGCCTGTAAGCTGTGTCATGTTTGGGTGGAACTGCGTCAGGTGAGCAGGAGGGCAGCCCCGCCTTGAGGAAACAGAGATATTTCAGGTCACAGATTCACATGCCACAGTTCCAATCTGGCCCCCTGATGGAGCTAAGGGGCAGAGAGTGGCATCACACAAAGCTGAGGTTAGCAGCCAACTCACACCCACACAAACTGAAAATACACTGGGAGGACCTGAATTGATGATGTTGCCTGCTTTGTGGGCTTGCATTGATAAAACTGTGGCTCCTGCTTGGTCATCTCCATGACAGAGCCTTCTAGGTGCTTCCCACTCCAGAAATACCATAGCAGCTCCCAAAAGATAGAACCACTCTGCAAATTTTATCTGAACTTGTGGGGCAGCTATCGAGCCTGGGCAGGGTGGTGCAGGCAGCCAGGCATGTGAGGCATCTCACCATGCCCCATCAATTGATTTGCCAGTTTATTTCTGGGTTTGTTCACCACGGCACAGAAGGAGCAGTGGTGCTCACCTCACCATCAGCTCAGTGCCACAGCCAGTGCTGGGGCCCCAGATTTTCATTTCCAGACTTCTGGCAGAGGGGAACCCCAGGAGACCTGATGTCACTTCTGAGCAAAAACAATGGTTGTGTGTTTGGTGGCACTAACAGAAAGCTGGAGAATGGGAGTTTAAGAAAAAGGAGTCCCACCAGACACGTGTGCTCACCCACCAGAGCTGGCAGCAGCCAGTGGGGGCTTTATGTCCCAGGGAATGTCATCTGCCAATGTCCCCAGGGAGAGCAGCCAGCTCCCTGTGGTGCCAATGGGCATGCCACTGGACGAAGCACTGGCTGCCGAATGGAATGCTGGCTGGCACATTCCCAGGCTCTCGGCAGCACCTGCTACTGGCAGAGCTCTGCAGGCTGAGCACGGACACAGCTCATCACACGGTGATGTGTATGTGACCCAAACTCTGGCACTGTCCCCACTTGCAGAGGCACTATGTTCAAGGAGGAACAGAGTGGGCTTTGGTGGGGTGAGGCCAGGGTACATCTGAGTCCCGGGGAGAACTTTCACTCCCAAAGGAGGAGGCTGGGCTGGTCAGGCAGCCACCCTTGAGCTTATGCCAGGGAGGCAGCACTCAGGTGCCCCCTCAACTCGGCTGGGGAGGAAAATCTGCCTAACCCGAGAGGGTCGTGGAGTGCTGGGCCACGAGCACAAGGCACTCCCAGCCACGCCGCAGTTTCCCGGGAAAGCGGCCCCCTCTGGCAGCCGCCCCTTCCCGGGAAAGAGCGGCTGCTGGGGGCCGTGGCCCTGGCACGGGGATGCCGGTTGCTCCCTCCCACGGCTTCCCCTTTTCTCAGAAAGCCTGGAAACCAAAGGTGAAAGAAGTGGGTGGAAACTCTGCGCTGCCGTCCAGGAAGAGAAGTGAGTAAGTCGGCTGCGATATTTAACAGCGCCTCCGGCCCCGCCGCCCGCAGAGCCGCCTCGACGGGAGCCGGACGGGAGTCGGGTGAGTGCCGGGGTCAGGGGAGGGTCTGAGCGGGGGGACCGCTGTGGCTGGAACGAGGGGATCTCTCGTCTGCTGCTGTCCCCAAGGAGCCGCAGTGCTGTGCCGTGGGCTGTGCCGGTGCCGGGACGCTCTGACGTCTCTCGGGGGATGGCAGCGGGACAGGGGGTGTCAGACACCGTGTGCGGGCACGGGCATCTCACTTCTACCCGCGGCTCTTTGTTAACCTGCAAAACCGGACTCGTGCTTCTCACACTTGAAACGGCGGGGGGCATGTTCCTACAAACTTGCTGGGAAGACAAAGTGAAACTCCCTGGAATAATGCTCCAGCCACCATGTCAGCGCGGTGCCGGTGGCTGTGCAGCACCCACAGCACTCCGCTGCCTGGGCCTAAGCACGTCCTAGCTAATCAGTAACCCCCGGGATAATTAGCTGGAAATGCCAAAAGGAGGGCGCTGCTGCTTTTTTTATGACATAAAGCAATAAACCATTAAGCTCTGCGCGCTGGAGCTGCCTGGGAGTCACGTCCGCTCTGGAGCAGTCCTTGTGCTTTGTCTCCCCCAGGAGCGAGGGACAGGGCAGCGCTCCAGCTTGTGCCGGGTGCCCACAGGAGGGAAGGAGTGGGGAGCAAAAGCCAGAAGGAGCCAATGCCTCTGGCGGCTGAACTGTTGTGGCACAGCTCTCCAGTAGCAGGGTTGGCCATGAGTGAGCTTCTGCTTCTCTGTGTCCTCCCACCGCCTCCAGCAGGGCTTGCCGTGGGGAAATCTGCTCATGTGGCCATTTCTGCTGTGCTCCACAGAGAAAGCGCCACAGCAGGGTCCTCCTGGGCACCTGATTATCTGCAGTGTCTCTTGACTCACCATCATTTTGGGCTGAGGTTAGGAGCCTTGAGGATCTCTCAACCTTTCAGCCAAGGGCTCCTGCTCCAGGGTCAAGGGAAGGAGGTTGCATTGGGGCTATGAAACCCCCACCTGCAAAAGTGGCAGCTGCCCTGATGCAATTCCCCTCGGGGCTGAGCTGGGGCAATGGTCACCCCAGTGCAGCGCTGCAGACTGACCCTGACCCTGACCCATCCTCCCGAATACACAGGGTCAGACCAGGGCAAGGCACCTTCATACTAGCAAAACACCCATCACCAAGGTGGTTCCCACATCTTCATTCATCCCTGCCCTCCCAGGTATTACCTGGCAGCCCACTCCAGTGCAGACCTGCTAGAGGCAAGGGATAGTCCCAAATACACAGGGCCAAATCCGGCCCTGGCCCTGCCTGGGCAAAGGAACACAGGACAAAGCTGTGTCAGGAAAACCAGGGAGTAAAGGCAGAGTATCTGGGGTGCTGTGGATACAATGGGGACATTGCTTGCAGGAGTAGTCAGGAATTAAATCAGAATTGAAGCTAGTCTGAGTTTGCACTTGAATAGTTTCTTTCCCAGCTCACCCCCCATGGGCTTTCCATTGCACTTTGATCAAACTGTTTCTGGTGCATTTTGGCAGTGGGGTGCCTCAGCCCCAGCACCCACAGGTAAGATGCTAAAAGTATCATGCTGGAGCTGTCCCTGCCCCACCTTGGGGAGGATGGAGCATAGGAAATGGGGGGAATTCATGCCAGATGGCTGCTGGGCTGTCCCACTCAGCCCTAGCACCCACATCACCTCCTTGGGCCATGGAGCAAGGGAAGGAGGACCATCAGGGAAGGCTTGTTGGTGTTGACCCCCAACCTGCTCACCCTGCCTGTCTGCTTGAAGCCCTTCCCCTTTCTTTGCAAATCAGACCATGGGGGAAGATGAGGAGGAAAGCTTTTCCTTGGCCTGCACCTTTCACTTTCTCAAAACAGTGGCAGCAGAGGAATGAAGGCAGATGGATGGCACTTTGAACAGCAGATGTCCATCAATAATGTGAGGTAAAATGCCTCAGAGGAGAGTTTTAAGACTTAAAAAATGAAATACAAAGGCTTTCTGTGCACTCAAATAGCCAGGGACTGCAGGGTAACCACCCCATGGGCATGAGATGGACAACAAGCAGCCCCAAAGCATCCCAACCCTACCAACCATTTCAAGCCAGCAGGTGCTTCCATGTGGCTTCAGTGTCTCTGGCAGGCTGCCTTCCTGCTCACTCAGTTGCATAAGTGGCTGCCTGCAGAGCAGGAGGAGAAGGGAGATCAGAGTTTCAGGAGCTCAGAGCTATTGAAAATTCTGTGCCAAGTCACAGTGGTCTGAAAACCAACATAGGGCACAGCTGGGTCCCTGAGCTGCCTCTCTGACCCCTGATCACCTGCTGCAGGGTAAGGACCCTGGTGTTATCTCTGCTTTACTGCATCTCCCTCCACTGCTGCCCCTCCAGGCAGCCCCTGCAGTACTGCTGCACATGTACATGCCCCTGTGATACACCAGAGCTGACACTTTCGGCCAGGGATTCCTCAGCTTTTGCAACAGAGTTTGGCTCCTTTGCTACGTGCATCAGGATGGTGAATTCATGCTGCCCCAACTGAATTCCCAGTGGAGGGATTAAAATAGAGCCCTGGGCCAGCAGTTGAGCAATCGTGGAGTTCACTGCTCGTGCACAGTTGCTCAGTGCTTCCCTCACTGAAATCTTTGCCCATGCTCCAAAGCGGTGTGTGTCATTTCCCGTCTCTTCTGCTGACCTGAGGCAGCCCTTCTGCACTGCTGGCTTACAGGCAAAGGGCTGGAATCCTCTCCCGGTGCTTACTCCTGCCTAAGCCACTGTCATCACAACTGTGCCAAACTATTGCTGAGCCAAGGAAAAGCTTTTCAGCCATTAGCTTGGTCCCCAGGTTTGAAAGTGAACATCTACTGAGGGGTGAGGCTGCCCAAAGCTGCTGGCAGCATCAGCATCTCTGTGGGTGCTCAGGGGGATCCCCATGTGTCCCTCAAGTCTGCCCCTCCATGCGTGTGAGCTTTGCAACCCAAACCAGAGGGTGGGGCAGTAGGCAGCAAAGAGCAGGTGTAGAGTTGTGGGATGCACCAGCAAGGCCCAGGTTAACCCAGATGGAGACCAATCCCTCCCTGAATCTACTCTCTCAGCTGCCTGGAAAAGGCCTTTCACTCTTCATTTTTACACTAAGTTCCCATGTGTCCTTTCCCACTTCCAAATAGGCAGAAGGCCCCTGCACTTCATGGTGTACCCAGGGTAGCACCTGCTGCACAAATCATTCTCCTCAGCTGGCACCTCTCGGTTCAAGGGGTTCCCGTGGGCATTGGTTTCAGTATGAATGGAGCAGAGGGTCAGTGCCTGGGAGTGCTGGGCTGCTCTTGCAGGACTGAGCATCCCCATGGCACAGCTTGCCCCTTTTCAGACACGCACACTGAGGAAGAGCAGCTTAGACCAAGGGATGTGTGATACCTGCACACAGAGCAAGTACCTAGGGGGGTTCTCAGCACACCTGCCAATACCAACCCCATGTGGCAGAAATGTGGTTTCTCTTACAGCTCTAGCAGGTTTGCAGAGCTCAGGGCTGACCTGAAGCTTTGCAGTGACTCCAAACAACAGGATATGTTGAAGCAGTGGGAAAAAATGAGCCAGCCAACTTGAGCAAAGCTTCCAAAGAAAGTTGCATCTGTCTGTGCTGCTTCTGGGGTGAGAGGTGCCAGAGTCTTCTCCTTGTGGCAGCTCCCAGTTGCAAAAATCTATGTCAGCTCAGTGCCTGCCCTGTGTCAAAGCTATGACAAGATTTTTGCTATTTTTTCCCCCCTTGCAGATGGAGACACAGCTGGCTGGAGCCAGGGGAAGCTGACTCGCACTGGCTGCTTGGCTCTGAGAACTGAATTCCATAGGCGTTAAAGCCTTCAAAATGCCCTATGGATTCAGTTCTGCAGCTGGGCAGCAACTGAGCCTCGAACCTCCAGGAGGAGAAGGCAACTGTGAGGTCTTCATACAAGGAATATGTAAATTTTTACTCCTGCACAGAGACCAGATTAGGGACAGAGGCAAGTCATGGCCACCATAGAAATATCTGCTATCAGAGAGCTACTAAAGGTTTGTGGCACATCTTCCCCCAAGGGAAACAAAAGCCCAACTACAGAATGTTTTCTTCCCTCTGGAAGTGAAGTAGTACTTGAGAAAATAAATACATTGCTACCTCCTGATGTACTACATGCAATTGTGAGCCTCTACTAAAAATACACATTGTCAGAAGAACAGTCTGGGCGTGCCCAGAAATGTCCTGTTCGAAGTCCAAGCAGCAAAACAAAACAAAACTTCAGAGAAGATAAACAGGTCAGGATGGGTAAAGTTAAGGGCTATACCCTGTCTCCCTATGGGCCCTGGAGATGACCCCAATAGAGACATATTTAGAGAAAGTATTTGTGTAGGCAGCAGGCTCTGTTTTCATTCATCCATCATATACCTCTGGGAGAGCCTGGCTGTGCCCTTTGAGTTTTGGGTACATTTCCACTATAACACAGCGTCATGCCACCAGGAACCTAACAGCTGAAGGAATGGCTTGAGTTATAGGATGAGTTATTGTGCAAGTCCTTGTAATTTATGTGGCGTTTCAACATCACTGTACTGCAAACCCTATGCTCCTTCTCACCTTGCCCAGAAGAGCTGGTTTGCACCTCCTCCAGAATCTCAACTAGAGCAGCCCCTACCCATGGCAGGCAGCATCTGGTTCTGACAGCTCAACTGTGCCCCACAACAGTTCCAGGGGATGGGGAAGAAACTCCTTACCACACCCCACTGAGAGGTACACCACCGCACAGGGATCCAGTGCATGAACTTTGGGTTTTCTGCCCAAGGGAGCTGCTGCTGCTGGAAGGACAGGGAGTGCACCACCAGTGCAAGACTGGTGCAGCCATTTAACTGCACATCCCTAAAACTGGGCAGGACAGCCTGCTCAGCCAAGGAATAGATTAAAAAAAACCGCAGCCAACCAACCAACCCAGCAGGAACTGCTGCTTTTTTCCTATACTAGGATACTATACTAACAAAAAGCATAACTGATTAGCCAGCAGCTATTTTTGGAGGCCTTTTCTAGCCCATTCAGCAAGTCCCACTGCCATTGTTTGCAACACAGCCAAGGAGCATCAGTTTGGTCCAAGGTTTCTACAGCAGTTTTTCTGGTCAGCCCTCTTGCAGCTTTGTCTGGCAGCAGAGTTAACACATTTCCAAGCAGCTAAATGGGGAAGGGGAAATGCAGACAGTTGCAGAGACACTTTGGCAATTAGTTAAAATCTGTTGCACTAACTAAGAAGAAAAAAAAATAAAGAAAATACACTTGCTTTCACTTTATAGCAATTCAAAACAACCGAGGGCCTCCAAGTTCACCCTCACAGTCTCCTTTCCTCTGCAGGTGGGTAACATCCCATTCCCTCCCATGTGGGAGGGCAGGGAAGACTAGGAGACTACAGGGGGACAGAGAAGGTCCCATATTTCTCCTGTATGCACATAAAGTTCCTGCTGGTCCCTAGAGAAGCTGACAGAAAACAAACTAGGACAAGGCAGGGTACTGCCAAGTGCAGCAAGCCACTGTGTCTGGGCATGAACCACAGCAGAAGCCATCCCTAACTTCACAAGCAGGTGACAGATCTGATTGCAAGTTGTTCACAAAAGAGCCTGATATTAGGTAGTTAAGAATCAGAAATATAAGCATTTGCATTTGGGTTTTTTTATTGTTTATAATCATTTAAAAGGTACAGAAATTTGCAAGTAAGTCAGACCCAGTCCCTCCAGGCTTCCAGCACAGCTCTTCCAGTACAACCACCAAGCTATGGAAGTGCTGTGGTTCAACAACTCCAGTAGCCTCATTGGAGAGCCAGCACCTCCAACCAGAGCCAAGTCAGACCCAGAGCAGGGCCTCAACAGCAGTTTCAATAAGGACATGTGGCCAGGAGTACTGAGCACCACATTATCAAGTGTAAGAGGATGGGGACACCAGAGTGTAAAGAAGTGCTACATACAGGCCTCCTGTGGTGATAAAGCACAATGATATGGTCATAAACAGCAGTGACAAGACATGCAGACAATTGCTTTTTAGAGTGTTTGAGAACCCCCCATGTCCACTGGGACCTGCACAGCCCTCAGCCTGAAGGAAATTCAGCTTTTATCTTTCCAGGAAGAGAACCAGCTTACAGGCCCTTCCCCTGGACAAAGTAGGAAGAGACATCTTCTCTGATCAAGGGCTGCAGTTTGGAGATCCCCCACCAGGCTGTGACCAGTCAACCAAACCAGTGGAAATCAAATGTTCATTTCAAAACTGGGACCAATGAGCTGATCCAACAGTCAAGTATCATGTGGTTTCTTCACAGGATGATCATTGTGCATCAAAAAGGGGAAATCCACCCATTGTGGAGAATAGGGAGCAATTAAAAGAAATCAACAGGAATGGTGGCATCCATTGCTTGTGTTACTTGCCAGCCACACCAAAAACAGCTGCCAGCTGGCTCCCAAGAGGGTACTGGAGTTCAGTCCATTGGGTATCTAACTACCTCAACGTCTCAGTTTCTTTTTCTTCTTACGGTTCCGGTCCTCACTGCTGTCGTCTGCCTCACTGGCACTGGGGGTCACAGCCCGCTGGATGACCTTTTTCTCTACTGCATATTCCTGGTCTTCTATCTTGGGGTCTCCCTTGACCAAGAACTCTCCTTTCCGATAGGATATGGAAACATTAGTCCGTGGGTAGGTGCCATAAACCCTCCGGAGATCATCCTTCACAAATTCTGGGAGGTCTTTCCTTGGCCCAAACACTTTTCCAAGCTTCCCCCACTGAAGCTCCCCTCTCATTGTGAAACCTTCTGGCCACGTGTCTCGATACTGATCTGACCTCTGGCAGGCAGCATAGGGATGGTAGTTTGCATAGGGATTGTAGAGAGGGATAGGGACCATGGGAGGGAACTGCCAGGTGTGGTATGGATGGATATAGGGATTGGAGGCACTATAGAGATGGTGATACTCCACCTGACCTCCCGCATAGTCGGGGTAGCTGTTTCGGTCCACCACAAAGGTGATGGGTCGACTGTAGAAGTTGTGCATGTGGATGGGAGGGAACATCACAGAGCTGGACATGTCTTCTGCTCTCCCACGCCGCAGCGGTGGGTAGGTGTAGGCAGAAGGTAGGATCATGGTTGGGTAATATTCCCGTGGCACAAAGCTGGACTGGTACATTGCACAGGAGCCTGGGGTTTACACACGACACTTCTCTGGAGCAGTTGCTGAGTCTCAAAAGCTGTGAGGACAAAAGAAGAGAAATCACTTACATTGATTATATACATTTCAGGCTGAATGAGGAGACACACTTTGCACTGTAAGCATGCCAACTAATTAATACAAAGAACTCCCCACAGCTTGTAGTGGCAGTAACCTATCAAGAACAAGTGAGCCACATTGCCAGTGACTACCTGTTAGCTGTTCTGCAAGACATCATTTAACTCGCATATCGCAGAGTTGCAAAGATGAGAACAAGCTGACAAAGACCACTGAGGGCAGAAGAGTCAACGTCATCTCCTCATGACTTGTGTCTGCAGTGCTGGGAAGCAGCAAGACACTGCAAGAAGCTGAAGGCCCTTGAGCAGGCATGAAAATGGGGAAGCCAGGCACAAGGAAAAGAAACTAAGCAAGCTGGCAAAGAAAGGAAAGAGCCCAACCCTGCTGCAATCATGTCAACTGCCATCCTGCCCAGACAAGGAAACCTTAAACAAATAAGATCTTCAACTGTCCTTGACTCTCTCCCCATCCTCCCAAAGCCCTGCTTTTACTCAGATAAGCAAACTAGAGTTGCACCGACTGTTTATTTCTAGAGCAAAATACAGGCACATCTACATTTCCTCTGACAAGTTCTTATGTACTGGTTTCTCTTCCTGGTCTCACTAATTACCATTCACATTTAAGTGTGCATTTACCTTGAGCAACTCTGACCCACAGCTGAATTTGCTCCTAGTCTGCCCTTGCCAGATATCCAGGCATCCTCCAGAGCACGAAGCAATGTCCTCCCACGACTTATTATCCTCTCCCCTAGTCAGGAAAGGAAGCTGTACATAGCACAGTGTTGCTTTTTATTAAAAAAAAAAGTCTGCTATCAGAGACAGGAAAAGACCATGCACAGAACTAAAGGCAGCAAACTGGATATTTGTTTTCTCATGGATTCAGATCCTGTGGGCTCTTCTCGCTTTAGCCTTAACTGGAGTTGCCTCTCCCACAGATGTTGACCAAGAAAGAGAGATTGAAGTTTAGCTGTCCCCTAATAGCTGCCTGACACAAGCAATGCTGGGTACTGCAAAGTGGAGGTTTTTCTTTTTAACCAGCACAAGTTCCTCCCATTCCTAGAGGTTCATAATGTACATTATCTGGCTCAAGCCTATTTTGCCATGGGATCAGGGCTAGAAGCCTTTACCCCACACAGGGAACAGCACTGGAGTATTCAGTCAAGACTTGCAGCACCCTTAAACAAGACTTGCAGTCTTGGAGGCAAAGCCCGTCACAACCATCACCCCCTCAGATAGGAGGAAATGAAACTAAGTTCACAACTTAACCTTGCCTAACTTGCTCAGAACCACCACAAAAATGCAAAATGGTGTTGAATGTCAATGGAAGCATGAGGTAGGCATGTGAAATAAATGGTCTCATCTTGAAAGCTAGTCTCAGTATCTCTTTAAATAGCTCATCCATGCATCCCTGTTGAGATCCACACTTCTGTGAACTACCTTTGTTTCAGAGCAAGTGGTCTGCACAGATTGTGCAGCTATTGCATCCATCATTCGAAATAAAGCAAGCCCAGTTTACACCCCTTCTGCTGGGGCACTGTGCTACACCATGCCAGTTAAGGACAACCCTGGAGAAGCTGTTCACATTTAGCTGATGACCAGCTCTTGCTCAAAAGCTTCTGTAGCACCTCGCATTTTGGTTGTCAGCATCATTGCTCCCAGGTCTTCCTGGCAGCTGCAAGGAGGACTGACAGGCCATCTAAATCACTGGGGGTTTATCACAAGGCAGCCCGAGCACAGCTACCAATTGCTTTGATTTTATACCAGATGAAGATAAGGGGAACAAGCTGGTGGCTCAGCCAGGCAGGACAACCCACAAGAGGAAGCAAACCGAAGAGATAAGAAGGGGGAACAAGATGAGGATTAAGTGGGGCTAGAAGCACTTCAGGGCAGCATTGTCACATGCCCCGCCACATAAGTAAATACATTTCCCTGGAAGCAGATCACTCAGGAGGAATGTGCTGACATCCTACATAAGACTTCACAGCCCCAGAGGAAGTTTGCAAACCTGTCGCAGCAAGCCTTGACCGGGTGGCCTCTGCCAGGCTCCTCTGCACAGCTGCCTGGTGCTGCCCTGTCCCTGCCTGACAAGAAGAGCTCTCCCCATGCCCCAGCCCAGAGCTCTCAGACTACCCAGACACAGCCGTACCTGCACAGGGCACTGAGCACCAGCTCCTGGCTTGTAGGACTCAGCACTGCTCTGAATGCTCAGGCGTGTTGCAACAAGGTTTTGGTGTGCAGGAGGCCTCTGCAGAGCTGCACCCTGGTGCTCCCAGGGGCTGACAATGCAGTTTACCCCACCATTACCCAACTGCCTGTTCATACTGACCTTCAGGCTGAGCTACAGCATGTCAAATCCATGTGTATAGGAGAAGAGGGCTTTGAGAACACCAGTACTAGCTTGCCCAATCCTGTCCCACACTTACCAGGAAGTAAAAGCAGACACTGCTTCAGGGAAAATGGGGTTGGCCCAGAAGGTGATCATTTGTGAGGCCATCTGATGGCCGGAAGGCATCAAAAGCCTTCTTAAGAATAGAAGATACTTAAGAAAACCAACTCCAAACACCAACATCAAGTGGTGCCACTTGAGGAAGGAGTCCAATCCCCAGTTTCTTCTCCCCCTCGTTTTCTCAAGGAGACCTTATAGCACCTTTCAGTACCTAAAGGGGGTCTCCAAGAAGGATGGAAAGGGAATTTTCAGAAGGCCAAGAAGTGATAGGAGAAGGGGGAATGGTTTCAAGCTGATGGAGAGCAAATTCAAATCTAATACTAAAAATTAAAATTCTTTACTGTGAGAGTGGTGAGGCACTGGAGCAGGCTGCCCTGAGAAACTGTGGATGCCCTATCCCTGGAAGCATTCCTGGTGAGGCATGATAGGGTTCTGAGGACTCAGGTCTAGAAAGGTGCCCGTTCCCATGGCAGAGAAGTTGGAACTGTATGATCTTTAAGTCCCTTCCAGCTCAAACCATACTATATCCACCTGTTCCTGCCAGCAGCCAGAGGCCAGCCTGGACTTAGAAGTAAGTATCTGACAGCCTCAAACTCTTCAGGAGCAACTACAGGACCAGAAAGAGGGAAGGGAACCTAGCTGATCTGTCTCTTCAGACTACCATCCTCCATTGTTCCACTTTCAAGCTCTGTTATACCTTGGGGGGGAAAAAAAATAAAAATCACCATATCTGTTGCCCAGCACTTGAATGTCCTGAGCAGGAACAGGCAAAGAAGCCCTTAAAGCCTGTGCTGAACTCTGCTGAGTGCTTGCCTGCTCCTGAGAGCCACTGACATCAATCAATACATGCCAGGTATTGGTGGCAGAGATGGAAAGCCTGGATGGGCAGACAGCAGGCAATGCCTGAGAGCCAAGTGTCCCCAAGCCAGGGCACTGAGAGCAGTGGTTGCAGCAGGGAGCAACAAGGGACCAACACAGTGAGAAAGGCCACAGCAAGAGACAAGGCAGCCTCTCGTTTTAAGCTTTTCCAGCAATTTTGACCTTGCTGGAAAAGGGTTCAAATCCCACTTGGCTGGAGCTGAATGAAGCACCACATAGGCACAATAAAAAGGAGAGAAAACTCCAAGATGGTCACAGAAAACTAACAGGATCATCATTTCTGCTTAGTGAGAACATGATACTGCAGACTACTCCCAGGCTTGCCAGAGCTGACTCCAGCAATTCCCTTACCCACTGCCCCAGTCACCTGGCAGCACTTTTCCCTCCTCAAACATCTTGGTGCAGGTCAAGGGGACTGACACCACAGCTCCCAAAAAAGGCCTGCCAAGGAAAGTGTGCTTCACACCAGCTGCCCCACACAGTTGCTATGGAGCAACCAAGCAATGTTTGCAATACAAAAGTAGAGAAGACATTTGATAAGAGAAGCTTTTGTTTCAGCTCTCTCAGTTACTACAGGTGATAAATCCACCACTAGTTAAAACAGAAATGCCCAAGTCTGGTAGAACTTTCCTAGTATTTAAAGCAGCACAAATTACCTGCTAAAAATACAGAATATCATGTTTTTTTCTGAACATCTCAGGGCAGTAGAGCTTTACTATCACCTAGGCTAGCTTTGAATTTGGTGAGCTTTCTTTTTAGGTATTTGTAGAACACAAGAGACCACTGTGAGCTACAGAAAACAGCAGTGTAAATATTCAATTCCATGCCAGACTAGACATTTTGTAGGAGAGAGATTAAAGTGAACATGACTGTATCATGGGCAATAGCAACATACAGGTGTGCCACAATACCCAACATGTGAAACTTCATACAAGTATCTCACATGTCTGGAGAGACTGGTTTCATCAAGTCTTCTGTCCATCTAAAGAAGGGTTCCCAGGCCAGGCTGGCAGTTTGGGGTGGGTTTAGATACTTCCTCAGGGTACATGCTGCAAGCCAACATAACTGTAGAGACACTGGGCCCATGGGAGAGGACCACGGCCATCTAATTTACTGTAACTCTCAGCCAAGTCTATTCTTCCCTATTCCATAGCCCTGTGATCAGCTCACAAATGAAGATACCATTAAGTTCCCATTTCCTTTCCTCTGTTCCAGCACTCAAGATTTCAGACTATTCTTTCTAGCTTTTTTCCTGACCTCTTCCTCTCCCCACCCCACAAAAAACCACAGATCTCCTGCCATTGCTCTGTAACAACTCCTAAGTGTACAGGGATGAATACTGCAAAAGCACCAATTTCCCCCCACCAAGAAGATGAAGTAATGGGTTATTTCCAGTTAGTCTCCCCATTTTGAGCAGAGTCTGCAAAATTGTTGCCACCTGACAAAGCTTTGGCTTTTTAAAAAAAAAAAAAACACCAAACAAGAAAACCCCAAACCTATAAGGACTGCTTAAAGTGAGACGTTAAAACTGATTGTTTTTATTCAGCCAAGGTTTGTTTTCCATCACTCTGGTGTCAGTCCCATGCACTTATCCAGCATCCTGGTAGCTGGAGATAGTGTGTGGGAGAAGATCATGACAAAGCAGTTTCACATTTTTCCTTGTCACTTCTATCCCTTTATTGCCAACTTAAGGTCAAGCTTAGTTTGAAGTCTTTTCAGTAAAATTCATCCAGGAGAAGACTCCCAACTGTTGTGGAGGTGGGAGAATGGTACAAAAAGTCACACAACACAATAACTTTGATCCTCCATCACCAGTACTGATCCTCAGGATGCAGGCACTTGGCTGCCTTCCTAAATAGGATGCCCAGCAGCAACACAGGAATTCAAGAAAAATGCAATAGCTCCTTAAAAGCTGGGCCTTCTCAGGCCTCATTTTTTATCTAGAGGATCAGATTCCCATGCTAGTGCTGCTTAATAATGGAAAAACTTGAATTTTGAACACAAATCCATTTACCCCCCAGACATAAAACAGCACCACATTTTGCTACACTCACCAAGAGAAAACCAACCCATACTGCCCCAGCAAAGCACCTCAAGAAGTGTTAAATACTACACAAAAGGTTACTGCATCATGCCTAGTTCAAGGTACCAGCAGACAGTAGTGACTTACAACAATACAAATCAATGCTGAAGAAAACAGGTCTCCCCACATCACTAACCCAGTCTGAAGAACTCCCCCAGCAATGCTGGGCCTCTGACCTGGTTTCCCCTCACCCCACAGGAGGGACCTTTCTATCAGAAATTGCTTCACTGCCCAAATTCTTACAGCAGCCCAAGCCAACTGGAAAGATACCACAAGCACAGCTGATACAAGAGCTCCATGAACAATCTCTTCAGCTCAGCCAAAGAGGAGAATTTAACTTCTGAAGCCAGTAGACACCAGTCTCACCCTGCTGTTACTAGTGCACCACAAAGAAAAGAGCTGTTACCAGCTGGCACTGGTAACTGTGGAAATAGCAGCTATTGCATATTACAGTCAGTCACCCCTTATAGAGGCCCTTTGAAGAGGGAGCAGATCCATTTCAGTTATTCAAAGCAACATTCCCAGAAAGCACTGAAGTCTAGTGGGTCTGGCACTTGTTTCTGAGGTCTGCACAAAGCCCAGACTCTATGAAATCAAAACACCAGGAAAAGGCCAAGTCATTGCAGAGCAAATCTTACTTGACAGTAGCTATCCAGAAACCACCCCCCTGCATAACTCTGCTCAAATAGCAGCCAAAACGCAACTCACTGGTGACAGAGAGGTTTGGAGCAGCCACTCCTGCTCTGACTGCAGCTGCTGGATAACACAGCTGTGCCACCAAGAATAAAACATGAGTGTTACCATAGGATGGCTGCATCAGCAGGCAAGGCTCTAGAAAACATCCCTGCCTGCTGCCAAGGTGATCCTGACACTGTCACCTATTCGGCCTCTCCCTGGGTATGTGTCTGCTGCACCAGAGCATACATTATAGATATACTCCACAGTTTCTCTTTCTGATACATTCTCCTTTTGGCTTAGCCTAACTTTGTTATTAAAGCTTCTACCACCACTATTCTCATCTTCCCAGTAGCCACTGCAGGTACCCTTTGCATCAGATGCCTTCCTCCACCTGAAGTTCAAACCTGCATCCCATGTCTCAGTACCCTATGTTTTTTCTCATTTAAACCCTTTCCCAGACACAGCTCTCTATCTAGACACTACTCTTTTTTCTTTAGTTGAGCATATTTTAATAGGTATTTCATAGCATTCAGTCCTAAGGATCCCCTCCATGTTAAAACAATCTGCACAGACCTGCTCCTCCTGTCACTCAAGAGTTCATCTGATAGCCATCATCTCCATCCATACATGCTCTTCTTCAAAGAAAAGATCTCAGTATCAGTTAGCTCAAGCTTCCAAATTAGGAGGTCCTGGTTGAGCCCCCAGCTATGACTTCTGCCCAGCTATTCCCCTTCACATGACAGTGTTGAGAGAACAGACTCAGGGCACTAACTTGTATCAAGCACACCAATAAATCAACTAAGCAACCTCATTAATGCACCAGTAGCATCTCATGGCTATTTAGATTACTTTGCACACAGCCATGAAGCTACTAATCAAGCCTTAAAAAGCACACATGATGCTGTTGAGTCACCCTTTCCTCCCACACCACTTAGCACCAGGATATGCATCTATCCCACTTTTCTCTGCCCTCCCACAACAATTCTTTCCAACATAGACCTGATGTAGAGTCCAGCAGGTTGTTCAAGGAGCATCACTTCAGCGTTCCCGTGGGCTTGGGTCCTCAGGCTTTGCTATCATCCACAGATACCTGCAGTCCTTCAGTCAGCTAATCTCACTTTTGTCTCATTTTATGTATTATTCTCTTATTTCAGGATCCACTTTTTCTGGCACATTTATGCTTCCCTTACTCTAGTCTCCTCCCAAACACCCAATCCACCCAGATTATTTCTTCCTCAGTTTTGCTACATCTATCATTAAGCCTGACAAGTCTGATATCGTTACCTTGGCAATCTCAGCCTTACATAGTATTGCTGATATGGTGCAGGTGGCCTTGAAAGGTTTTACTCTGCAAGAGCTGCTTCAGACACTCCATAATTATCTGGTTCCTCCTGGTTATATATTGTTTACTTTATACACGCCAAGACAAATCATTCAATTCCAGCCTTAATTCCCACACCCAGCTCCAGTTACCTACCAGCACTTTCTTATCTTACCCACGGACAGTTTGCATAGCAGAGCAACGTGTTTTGTACTTCCACAGCATTCTGCTCTCTCAGCTACTTGATTACAAGTCTTTGTCCTTGAAGAGCTCTTAGGAGAGTTTCCTGATATCCTGTAAAGGAGTTAACTGGTCACACAGCCTGGTTCTCCAGAGGGAGTTTGTGTCCACAGTGGGTTTCCTCTGTTGACAAGCACCAGTGTCACAGAAAACTGTTTGCATTTTAACCCTTCGTTCTTTAAATACAATTAGATCCCATTCCCACATATCCTGCATCAAGGATAGATCTGCAGGAGTATAGAAGGCATAATCTTACACACTTGCACTAAGTCTTCCCAGGTGATGAACACTCTAAATAGCAGGGCAGGAAACATTATCCAGTCTTTGGGGTTGTATTACACACGACTTACCCCTCTAGCATGCAAGGGAGTTTCCTGTTACAACAGCAACACACACTGCATTTCTAGTGCAAGTTCAAACAGCTGAGCTAGAATTACCTATAGGAATACTACTCTTACTGCATCCCCAAGGCAGACAACTGCAGCATCTGCTGATCTATAACTTTGCTATAACTTAAAAAAAACCAAAACCAACTACCTTCTCTTATAGTCTTTAGACAATACAGAACATAGCTCACAAATAACATTATTGATTTTTTAAAATGGGAATCAAAAGAAAATCTTATGTTTCCAGGAATACAATCACTCAAAGGCCTTTCTGTATATTTTTTTCCAAATTAAAGTACTTAAAGCCTCTCATCACACAACAATGCCTACTTACATTAGTATCTTTCAGAAGCAGGTAGTGCTAGGAATGTTACAGAGTAGAGCACTAGCCTGAATCAATACAACAACCAAATTATGCTACTGTAGGTGGACTTGCACCCACATAATCAAACAGTAGATGTGAAAGGAATGCCACCTCCAAAGAGATTTATGTTTTTAAAAAGCCAGACAAAATACCAGACACCTCAGTTGCACACTGCTCTACTATTGCAAACATTTAAGGTAGCATATAAATGCAGCAACATCACAAAACAGCCCAGTCTATAAGTGCAGAACTCAGACACATTTGCTAGGCATACATGTACTCACATTTAGAGAAAAGATAACCAAGAGGATACCTTCACTTAACCAAGAAAGAGTAGGATGCACAACCTGATCATAAGAAAGCAGGTTACTTTCTACAGGCTCTTTTTCACTGAAGTGCCTTAAGGACACACAGAGAGTACAGAGATGCCTTAAGATACCACATTACACCTTATGGAAGTTTTTCCTGGGGTAACCAGGGCTGCAAAACCTGCCTGAACTTGCCCTTATAGCTAAAGGTAGCAACAGGAAACTCATTCCTTCAGCAATTACTTTACATGCTCAGACAGAGAACAAGGATACAGAACAGAGACAAAGAAGCAGCTAAAACCAGTACATAAAGTCAGCATAGAAAAACCTCAAAAGCACTTACCAAAACGTCTGGTTCTTTCTCAAGTCAGCAAGACTCAAAGAACTGTAACCTTTAAAGCAAGAGACTAACATAGAAAAGAGCCCCCCTACTAAGGACTATAGACATAAACCCTCTTATATTCTCTTAGTTTTACTTCCCCCAAGCTTTTTATTCACATGTAGCTCTAACTAAGCTGGTATTTGTAGTAACAGCTCATCCAGCTTGTAATCAAGTAAGAAGCCATATCAGTGGCTCCCATCAGCACTACCTTATTGTAAGCACCTGCATTGTGCTGGACTTTTACGGACAGAAATCTCCACAGGAGTTTTAAATGGGTGACTCCATGTGCGAGATCAGCTCATCATCACCCAGCACAGCAGGAGCAGCAGTGCAGCTCCTTTGGGATGCTTAGTGATTCTGTGATCTTAGAGGTCTTTTCCAAACTAAATGATTCTTTGATTAGTGCCTTATACCTTGCTCTTCTGTTAGTGATCTCAATAGCTGAAGCTAAATACCTACAAATCACTCTTTAATTGCAAACCATGTTGATTACAATTAGTTGTCTGGCTTCTGGGAATTTATAAAAATTACCTGCTTAAGAAGCTACTAGTAAGTCTAATGTGCAAAAACATTGGAAAGTAGTAGGGTGCAATAACACCTTTCTGTACATAGCGATTGGCTTTTGCCTCAATTTTTTGTGGTAAAATTTCCCCTGGTGAAATTTGAGAATGGAAGCAACTGTTGCTGTGAGAGAGGAAAGGTGATGCACATGCTGAATTATAGGAATTGCTTCCTTGGAAGAAAAGGCCACAGAGAGATCTTAAATTATAATGGACAAGGATAGTCCCTATTTTCTGAAATACACAGGATGAATAGAAATTAATTACGGGAGAGAAATGTAAGTAGCTGATTACTAAGACCAGAGACGTATTTGCTGGATTACTGCCCCACCTACCCAAGCAGCCATGTACGTATTTTTGTTTCTGCAAGATGTCATTCTGCATCTTGGCACATCTTTGGAGAAGAGGAGGCTCGAGGGGGACCACACTGTTCTTTACAAACCCTGACAGGGGGTTGTGATGAGTCAGAGGCTGGTCTCTTCTACCGTGCCTACAGTGAGAAGAAATGGGCTCAAGCTGGGACAGTGGAGATTCAGATTAAATAACAGTTGTGGGTTTTTTTTCACTGTTCGAGTGATCAGGCATTGGAATTGGTTGCCCAGGTGATGGAGGAGTTGCCATCCCTGGACGTTTTCAAGTAGCCTCTCGATCTGGCACTGGGTGATATGGTTTAGTGGCTTAGGGGCAACAGTGGTGGAGCTGGGCTGGCGGGTGGACTGGATAAACTTGAAGATCTCGTGCAATATTGATAATTCCACGACGATTCCCTGTCTCCAAGTGCTGGCGTCCCCGGCCAGGCCGCGTTTCCATGGCGACAGGAGGACGGACCATAGAGGTGGCGCAGGACCAGAGAGGCCCGTGCGGCTGGGGGCGGGGATATGCAAATAAGGGAGCCGAGTGCCCTCACGCGCGATGGCTGCCGGGAGGTGCCGGCGGCTTCACTTGCCAGGGCGCAAAATGGCCGCGGGGCGGGGCTGGGAGGGTGCGCATGCGCGGCCGCGCCGTACGACTGTGAAGCGGCGGGGGAGCGCCGGGACTGGACGCAGGTAGGAGGCGCCGAGGCGGCGGACGGGCGTCTCTCATCGCCTGATCGCTGGCCCCGGTTTGTCTTCCTGCCTGTAGTGTGGTGGGGTGTGGTGGGGTGGTGGACTCCTCGCCCGCTCAGTGATGTGCTTCGGGCAGGGTGGGAGAAACAGTACCCCCCAGTGTGGGTGCCTCTGAGGGGTAGAGGAATCCCCCTTCCCTACAGTGGTAGAGCCCTGGTGGATATTTCCCTCTGTTATCGTGGGTGATCCCACTTCGTGCCGGGGGGTGCCGTCGCTCCCTGGTGTCGGTGCCCGTGGGTGGGGGGCTCAGTCCTGGAGCCGGTGGGGTCTGCCTCCCGGCAAGGAGAGGCGGCTCTGGCGTTGCCCTCTTCTCCCGGAGTGCCGCGGGTCTCTGGTGTCCTTGTTACGCCTTCCCTTCACCTGACAGGCTTCAGACTACTGCCATGAGCCTGAGGAAGAGCCCACCAGGGAAGGATGGCAATGCCTCTGGAGAACCCGATAGGGAAGGATGGCAGTGCCTCTTCCCGGCCACCCCTTCCTCTACCAGGGCTGCCAGGGCTTCCCTCAGCGCGGAGGATCCCTGCGGATGGGGCACAGGGGATGGCAGCACTACTTGGGCATGTCCAAAGTCACGGTGTTCCTATCCCCAGCCTGACTTCGCAGGCTCCCTGCACTCCTGTCCTGTACGTGGGATGTCAGCAGCTGCAGCTGGTGACCCGGTCAGTGGCGTGTGGCCTAGTGGCTGCAGCTGGGGCCCTGCGGAGGGGACGGTGCCTTTGGGAGCCTTGCATAGGTGAGGAGACTCCCTGTTCTCGGGAGGCTGTGTAGCAGAAACTCCTGGTGGCTGCACTTGGCAGAGTGGTGCAAGTTGCTTCTCACCTGGAGTTTCCTGTTAAGTCTTAATGAAGAGCAGACAGTATGTGTGCAGTAATTCTCTCCTGTAGCTCCTTTGAATCAACTCTTGGGGCTCGTTTTCAATGATGATTTCAAATTTACTTCTAGTTTTTTAATTTGAGGCCAGAGTGCTTCCCATCCTAGTGCTGTGAGGTCCACTACAGGATTAGAGTTTATACTGACAGCAAATGATCAGGAACAAATCTTTTAATACATCTAACACACTTCCTTTACACTGTAAAACAATGAGTTCTTTAGACACAGGATGTTGTGTGTTGTTATGGTAAGAGCCTTGGCAAGTTCCAAGGCTTTGAGATCTGCCCAGTTATCTCTATATTGACAAACCTTGTGTTCTTATTAGGGAATGAGACCTGATTGAACAAGATTGCTCAGCTGGAGCACAGCTCCATTGAAGCTACCAGCTGGTTCAAGGTGTTAATTGTCTGTGTGGCAGTTGTGTTTGCTTGTATGAGCTCAGCAGGAGTGACGGAAGCACATGATTGATTGTAATAAGAAGGGTATTACTTAACCTCATGATGCACAATCATCAGTGATTGTTGAATTGGTAAACAGTACTGGGAAATGTCCTCATAACCTCTTCCAGTCATGTTTCCATGCCTGATCCAGGTGGTTTCAAAGGGTTCATTTTTTCACCCATTGGATACCAGGCTGCTGGGAGCCTGCTGTTGGGGTGTTCATGTTTCACACAGGACTGTGTTTAGCGTTCCCTCAAGAGTCCTTGTTGCTAAGGGATTATCCGAGGGTGTTAGGAGAGTTTCAGGAGAAGTTTAGAGTGGAGAAACTGGGAGCCTTGGAGCTATATTAATCTCTAAAAGGGTGCACAAGATTGAAGTTCAGGCTCAGAGGAACATAAATTTTGTGAAGTGTGTATCTAGGAAGGAGCTTTTCTGCAATAGAAATAGGATTTTGAGAGGTATTTTCTTGTTTAAGTGGAGGCTCTTTTGGTTTCATTTATAGCTCTGTGGAGGGATTTCTCATTTTATTAACAGAGTTCTGCCAGAATCCGGATAGCTTTGTGGGGTGAGGACTCTGAAATATCTTCTGTTATGGAGGTGTCCTGAGGTAACGTGTGGGAGAGAAAGAGAATGTGGAGAACCTGGTCTGTGCCCCCAAAATGGGCTCATCACTAACGGGTAACCCTGACCAGATAAAGACGTCCATGACTGTCACTTGCAGGCTGTGCGAGGAATTGATGGGTCCAGCACCAGGTGTTTTGCGGGGACAGGTTACAGGACATCAACTCTTTCACAGGTGCAGCTCCAGCCCAGCTTTCCTGTGAATGGGACTGGACTGCCAGCAGCCTGGTCCTGTCTGGCAGTGACAAATGTCTATAAGTAGGGCTTTCTCTCAGGTGGTTTTTCCAGCTGCTGGGTGGATTTATTGTGTGGCAGTTGTAGAGATACAGAGCTGGTGCATTTGGCCCTCTGTTAGTAAGCCTCTCAAAACCCAGGATACGCAGCAGAGGCAGTGTAGTGTCAGTTCAAGCAAGCACAGACATATCCTGAAGTATTATTTTGGGATATTCCAGCCTGCATTACCCACCCAGGAGAGAATGAATACGAGACTTGTCCTGATACTGCAGTCAGGTCTGCAGATGGCTGTTTCAGGTTGCTGAGTGGTAACTTCAGCACATAAAAATCATCTGGCCCTGCTTAAAAGGCTGGCTTGAGCCAAGACTCACATGTATGGCTCTGCTGCTGGCTCAGTACAAGTGGCTTCAGCTGTAGAAGGCTGGAGCTCAGCCTTGTTGTAAGGCCAAAGCATTGCCGAATCACCATGGGACACGAGGACTCATGAATCCAGCTGTGAGCTGGCTAGGAAGTTAGAGCAGATGTGTGAGCCCCAAGCTCTGGTGTGTTCCATATACAGCTGCATGCCAGCACTCTCAAACAAAAGCAGTGCTTTCCTGGTAGCCAGTATTCCAACATCCTCCTCAGGAAGATAAGATCTGTGGACGTCACTGGCAGGAGCCAGATGTCAAATGTGGAGGAGGAAGTTTCTCAAATAAAGACTCCTTGCTTTTTAATTTATGAGCTTGTTCCTTTATGACTGTGTTAGAGATTCAGTGTGAATGAATGATAGCTATTCCCTCCTGCAGCTCCTTTTCCCATTATTTCTTAAAGCCTCATGTTGAAAAGTTCTGACATACTCCATGAGTAATTCTCCATCCCAAGGAAAAGGTTATGAAAATACCAGTGTGGCAATAACACAGTGCTTTGGGTGTGGAAGTAAAATCTGCTTTTTACAGACAACTGTGATTTGTTTCTTTTTAACTGCACATTTGCAGATGAGGAGGGAAAAAATATCTATCAAATGACCTAATGACTATCATAGAAAAAGTGACATCACTTGCAAATATCAGCTGGCTGTAGAGGTTGCACATCTGTGAGGGAGTAATGATGGGGGCAGAAAGAAAGGAAGTGGAACTTCACCCTCCTTGAACAGTGCTGTAGCATTTATATGGCAAAATGAGGTGTCTCTGGGAACTTCAACAGCTGTGGTTTGTGCAACATGTGCTCAGTGAAACACTTGGATGGGGACAGCATGAAGTGCAGCACTAAGACCAAGGCTTGAGTGGGCTCTGCTTTCACACAGGTTTTGGATAGCAGAGGCAAGCCCAGGATAAGAATCACCCTAGTGGGTCACACTGTTGACCCATCTTTCCCCATATCCTGCCCCATGGTGGCAGCAGGAGATGCTGTTTAGGGGGAGAGCACATGAGTTTGGGCACCATTTGTGGCTTTTCCCCTTGTCCACCTCCAGGCTGCACAGCTGACTTGAGGCAACTAGAGGGGATTTCCCTGCCTTGTTCCCTTTAGTAGCTGTTTGTGTACAGCTGTTTTCCGTGAATTCATCTAATCCTTTGAATCTGCTGCCCAGCTGTCTAATGTCCTTTGATAGCAAATGTCAGGTGTTTATTACCAGCCAGGTAAAGAAATATTTTTGGGTGCTTTAAGCTGACTTCCTGCTAGGTACAGTGAGTGTTCCCAATTCTTGTGTCCTGACAGTTTCATGAGAGGGCCCAGCAGTCTGGTGTCTTCATCTGCTCTTCAATCAGTTCTCCAGAAAAGGCTTTTGGTGAGAGACAGAGGACTTACCTCTGGGACAGTTGCCTTAACTCTCCCTTCTTCTTAACCTTTGTCTTTGCACATCGTGATTCCTTTCCAATTCCTGACCATACAAAATGAAATTTCCCCTTGAGGCTTGTCTGTTTTTAATTACATCTATAAAGGTTCATTGTCTGGCTGAATTCCCTTCCAGCAGTGTCTTCCTTTTTTCTGGCCATGGGTTTTGGCCTGGCAGGGATCAGAGTGGTGTCTGAGCTCCACAAGGGCTCTGCAGTTGGATCCAGTTGAGGTCTAGTGCTTTGGCTGGGAATGGAACTGAGGTGCAGTTTCAGTCTAGTGATGTAATTGATTGGAACAAATGCTATTCCTGCTCCTTCTGAACTAGTTATGAGGAATTCCTTGGCCTAGGCAGAGGAGATGGTTATTTTTGCTTTTTGCTTTTCTAATCTTGCCTAGAAGTGGTCAGACTCATGGCTTCAGGGAAATGCTGTATGGGATTGGCATTTCATCAGGTTTCATACCCAGACGTCTGTTCTTCCGCTTGATTTCCTGCTTGGACTACTGCAGCTGGTGTTGCAAGCCCAAGGGGCTGGTGTGGTATGTAGGTTCCTATTTCTTCTGTGTTCAGTCTTATCTCACATTGCAAGGCCCACATGATGAGTTGGGTGAGTGCAGGCCCTGGAGGGCTGAAACAGGAGTGACATGCAGCCCTTCATCTTGCTTTGACAGTGCTAAGATAACAATTTTGTTGTCACCCTTTTTGTGTGTGTACTGTGAACAGGGCTTCTCATGATGGCATGGGGTGGAGGAGCTGACCTTTACTGATTTAAGAGGCCCTTATGTCTCACATAAGTGCTTTGTGTGTTGCCTTGATCTGTAGCAACATAAGTGTGAGAGAGAGCTCAGCCTGAAAAGCACAAGAGAACATTTCTGGCCCCACCTCCTGGCCATGAGCTCCAGTCAGTGCAAGTGTGAGGAGTCCTCCTTTCACACTCAGCCCCTTGTGAACATAGAGGAACTTGTTCTGGTCTAAGGCTGCTGTGTCCGTGTGTTTTATTTCTGTGTATATTGCTGTCCAGCCAAAGCATCTTTATTTCAGACTATGGTCCTAAGATTTAGGCCACTCCAAGACAAGCTGGACAACTGCTAAGGCACTTCTGGTCACTTTTATTGCATGATGGCAGCATGCCTGCTGCAGTTGTGTTCTGGTCGTGTCTCTTTATGCCACAAAGCAGCAACATTGCTCACTATAACTGACTCCCATCTGAGCCAGCCCGGGTGCAGTCAGCTGTGACTGCCTGGGGAAAGCTTGTGCACGTGTGAAGTTACGTCACAGCTGTTGTCATTTTTATTTGGGTAAAAATTTACATTAGTACCTAAAGATACCAGTGACTAGGTGTATTTTCTGAAGGCTGCTTTGTTGTTTGCTGCTATCTAGCTTGATTCCTCCTGTGACCTTGCCTTTGAAGAGCTGGATTAATCGTCTACTTGCTGGATAACAAAGAACATTACAGGGTAAAGGACAGGGCAGGTTGCTCAGGAGGAGGCAGTTGTATCCCCAGGAGCCCACAGCCTGGCTTCAGCTTAATGAAACAGCTTTAGAGCTGCAGACAGCTTCTAGTCTCTTAAATCCCCTCCAATCCACTTTGTAGCAGCTCCTCAAAACAATATGAATTCAGATCTCTGCAGACAAAGATTTACCAATTAGCTTGATTCACCTCTTACTTCATGTAAAAAGATGAATCTATTTTCATTTTATTTTATTTTTTTTCTCTCCTGCAGGAGCAACAATGGATTGGCCTCAACAAAGACGTAGTAGGTGTTGGGAGAAGATATGTCACCTGAAATGGAGGTGATCGAAGGAGCTGAACACTGACTGCACCAACATGGGGCTGCGACTGCTGGCTTGTCTCTTCCATTTGCCCACTGGAGTGATCTACGGGTCTCTGTCACTCTTTGTTTCCATTTTGCACAATGTGTTCCTCCTGTACTATGTGGACACCTTCGTCTCCGTTTACAAGATTGATAAACTGTCCTTTTGGATAGGAGAGGTTAGTTGTTTTCCATCAGCTTTTGTACTCTTTAAGTAGGAAACTTTGAAAGCAAGGCTGGTCCTTGCTAGAAATGTGAAAACTGTTAGTTATAACAGCAGTGTTCCCTTTTGGAGAGGGAGCAAGGGAGCCTTCCAAATGCTAACTTGGGCTTTTCAGTTTTTCCCACTTATATAAAAATAGAACAAGCTGGGACAGAAAATGCAGAGACTTATTTCTTAAGACTGCCTTTCCTCTGGGGATGTCAGAATGTTTCACAGGCAGTGAAAACCACTGGCCTTACTGCCAGTTGCCCCAAACGGGGACATCATACAACGGCGATGGGGCAAGGAAGGTGTGCTGGGGCAGTTCCTGCTGGTAGCTCACCATGCCAGCTCACCACTGCTTGCTTTGGTGGCAGAACAGTGCTGTCCTGTGGTTTGTTTCAATGTTCTGCTTTGTTTCCTAGACAGTGTTTCTGATCTGGAACAGCCTCAATGACCCTCTGTTTGGCTGGCTGAGTGACCGAGTGTTCCTTAGCACACAGCAGTAAGTGAAGTTCTGCTTCCAGAAGAGTCTGGGAAGTTGTTTAGTCTCCTGGGAAGATGATGTCAAATTGGCAGCTTTAAAATGATGGCGTGGGAATGGCTTATTGGGCATGGAACTCTAAAATACCTCCTTTTCATGGCATCTTTGAAGTTCAGTGCTCATAAATGTTATTTCAGTACTTGGCTGCATAGGAAAGTCACACACACCTATTGGATGTATGTGACCCTAACCCTTAACAGTCATGAGTGGTGCAGAACCTAAAATACGGGCATCTAAAATCTCAAGCCTCTGCTGTATGAGCAAGCCTCTTAATGGGGTGTTAGAGAGTGTCTGTACATGGTTTGGGAGGCACAAGGGGGAAAAGTACAGTTATTTCCACATGGAATGCCTTAGACCAGTTGTTTCCAAACTATAGGATGAGAGCTGAGGCAAGACAGCTCTGTATTGTTGGCCATTAGCATTTCTCATGTATTTATGTCAACATTTTAATGAAAATCATGGTGTGGCTTCCTGCAATTAGTAACAACTCATGAAAATCATTTACATTGTGCAAAGTGCAGACAGTACAGCACTGTCAGGGAGAGAAATACTCTGGAGAAAAAGAAATCCCTTTTCTTTTTGGCCTTAAACCCATATTTTCAGTGTATTCACTATTAGCTGAGAAGGTGTCTGATGTGGGTGGTTGTTACTTGAGCAAAAGCTGTATTTGTGTCTATGCCACTTACATTACTTCCTTGGAGAGGAGGAATATGTGATCAGGGTTTTGTCCAGGTACCTAAAATATTTTTTCTTTTCTTCTGTTACAGGGCAGGAACAGAGATTTCTTCCCCTGAAGTAGTTCTGAAGAGGCTCAGAGCACTAAGCCACAATGGCCCCCTCTTTGCCATTTCTTTCCTGGCTTTCTGGGTTGCCTGGGCACATCCTGGTTTGCAGTTCCTGCTTTGCCTTTGCATGTATGACAGCTTTCTCACCATGGTTGACCTCCATCACAATGCCTTGCTTGCAGACCTGGCTGTTTCAGCAAAAGACAGGACTAGCCTCAACTTCTACTGCTCCCTCTTCAGTGCCATAGGCTCCCTGTCTGTCTTCATGTCCTATGCAGTGTGGAACAAGGAGGACTTCTTTTCCTTCCGCATATTTTGCGTCCTGCTGGCCCTCTGCTCCATTGTTGGTTTCACCCTGTCCACACAGCTGCTCCGCCAGAGGTTTCAGGCCGATGGGAAAGCGAAATGGGACCAGGAATCAACCCTGAAAGAGTAAGGGTCACAAATTCTCAGCAGAGACAAAGGCCTGGCATAGATCCACAACAAACTAAATGTGTGAGAAGATCCAGGATGAGGCAAAAATTGTTAATTATCTCTGGTTCTTGTCTACTGATACAGTTTTCAGGATCAGCTGTCACACTGGCTCCTCTGAAGATAGAAACTGTCTTGTGTCAGCCTTAGTTCAAACTGGAGGCAGAGGCCTAACCTGCTATATGGCCATCCCATGTTTGGATCATGAAATGAGTTCATGTCTAGAGCACTCAGTGAGGCCCGTGAGTGGTAAAGTGTCAGAAGCAGCTTATGAAAGCATTCCTGCTTGAGCATGAGACCACATTGCTGCCCATGCCACACAGAGTTGGACAAGTGAATATTTCTCCCTGTTACTCACTTCAGCTGCCTGATAGTGGCTGGGCTATTGGTAGGCCACACCAAGCTGGTTTTCTCTGTTCAGCTTCTTCCTCGGGCTGGCTCACTTGTCATCTCTTGTTATGAGCTGCCAGCATTGTGCTGTAGTAGCAGCAGATCCTGGTGAGATCTGCCAGGTGAGCTAACTGCAGGGACCTGGAAGAGGAATGTATGTATAGTGGAATGACTGCTAAGAGGAGAATGCATTTCTGGACAGAAATGTGAATTTTGTGTTAAGAAGACAGATGTTCTTTGAGAGACCTGTTGCCTGTGCTTCTTACTAGCAATAAGCAATCATTGGTGTAGATTCCACTGTTTTGATTGGTCCAGGAAAATGAAAGGTTGGGATGGGAGCTGACCAGAGGCAGCTCTGCATCTACATGGGGAGACCTGGGGACTCTGTCTTGGTGTGAGGAATTTATGGTTGCTTTTTATCCCTCCTTTTCATTTAGGCTGTACATTGAGAAACTCTCCGTCCCCCAGGAAAAGAGGATCACCCTGGCAGAGTATCTCCAGCAGCTCTCTCGGCATCATAACTTCCTCTGGTTTGTCTGCATGAATCTTGTCCAGGTAGGCACAGAAGTGACATGCTGCAATTCAGAGGATGAGTGCTAGCTTTGGCTGTTTGAGATAGGTGATTCAGCAGTATGTGAGTTCCCCAGGAAGGGCCAAGGTTTTTCCACCACCCACTTGCTCTTGGAGCCTCCTGAACATGCTGGCTGATTCAGCAGCTGGTAGCCACTCTCCCTCCTTGTGGCTGAGGATACTTCCTGAGCAAGCTGTGGGGTGCTCCTTCCTCCCTCTGCAGTGTAGACTGGGTTATGGGGGCTGACTGAGCTCTGTGCAGCCCATATGGGGTGCAGGAGCACAGGGCCTGGCTCACAGAGGACTTGAGTTCAGGAGTGCTGTTCACTGGCGTGGCTGTCATCACAATCTCTTTTCCCCTTCCGTTTTCCTGAGGCTCAAATCGCTGTTCTTGCTGTCCAGCTGGATCCATCTCCATCTGGCTTTTACCATTTCTGCTCTTCATCCTCTTCAGTGATGACTACCAAATGCCGGCAGCCTGCCCAGCTTTGTGTGCTGTAGTCATGGCTTCCTGGGGATCCCTCAGTTCCCCTCAGGCAGGCTCTCAATGCTGGTCTGCATCTTTGTGTTCAAGCCTTGCTGCCTTACCAATGTCCTCCTGCCCGCTGCCTCCTCCCTCCTGCCATGCCACTGTCTCCCCCAAAGCCTTGTGGTCACTGCTGTCACCTCCTGGCCCTGTCTGCCCCAGCAGCACTGTGCTGTACAGCTGGGCAGTGGGGCTGACTTCAGGCACACAGTGGGCATGGCTGATGGCATTGCAGCTCTGCAATCTCAGCCAGCAGTGTTGGAAATGCCACAGCCGAGGTCTTGCTCTGCTGAAGTACTCCGGGCCTATCCTGCATGATCCTTTGGCATGGGGCTCCTAGGACAACAGAGCCCAGAGGGCTGTTAGCTTTTTCTGTTCTTTCTCACTGCTGTTCCTGCTGACCAGCTTGTCTGCATGCTGCCTTCACAGGTTTTTCACTGCCATTTTAACAGCAACTTCTTCCCTCTGTTCCTGGAGCACCTGCTGTCAGACCAGATCTCTGTCTCTACTGGATCCTTCCTGCTTGGTGAGTTTCAGGTGGGCCTGGAGGGAGGAGCCAAACGTAGGACCTGGCCCAAGTCTAGGTTTGCTCTTCCCAAACTCCATCTGGGGAGAGGTGTGCTCACATGCAGGACTCTGGGCTGTAAGATTCAGTCATGCACGCACCCCACATATTTCCTTGGGACCTCTGAGTTGTCCTTCCTGGGCACTGAAGTAACTTGGAGCCTTTTCTAGTAGACAAGCCTGGTGTGCTGGACACCAGACTCCAGACAGGTATTGCTCTGAGCACTAGAGGCTACAGATACCTTTCCCAGGATGCAGCAGAGAACACAGCCCAGAATTTTATCCCTTTCCTTCTGCAGCATATGGACCATTTCCAAGTTGCCACAGATACGTGGACATTGATCCTGGAGTTACCCTGGGAGGGTTCTGTGCAGGCCAGGTCTAGTCAGGCAGTCCTGTCTGTCTCATTTCTGCACCAGGGCTGAGTTGCAGCCTCTGCATGACACTGGGCAAGTCTTTTCTTCCTTCGTGTCCATGAGGTTGATGGAAGAAGGTCTCCCTCTGTAGGAAAGTGTGTGCTGTGCCACAAAGCCATGGAATAAATCTGCTGCAGCCTTCTGTATATGTGGGGGAGCTACTCTGTATTGTCCTGCTGGCAATAGCCAACCTTGCTTGTCTCCCTTGGTATCATGTTTGAGGACATGGTGGAAAGTGTAACTCCATCAAGCTGTTTGTTCCTCTGTCTCTGCTTAGGTGTTTCCTACATTGCCCCCCATCTCAACAACCTCTACTTCTTGTCACTCTGCCGTCGCTGTGGGGTTTACGCTGTGGTGCGAGGACTCTTCTTCCTGAAGCTGGCTCTGAGTGTTGTGATGCTCCTGGCAGGACCTGATCAGGTGTATCTGCTCTGCATCTTCATTGCCAGGTAGGCAAGCAACAGTCACTTCCCCTGCCCTCTGTCTCCTGGGAAGCAAAATGAGTTGTTCCTGTTTTAAGAACAGGAGTGGAAGGTAGGGAACAGGGGACAGGATCATAGATAAGCTGTGTGATTTTTCAGCTCTGACAGCACATGGGACAGATCACTGCAGAATCCACAGGCTATCATGCTGCAGAGTTGGGGAGGCAGTGATGTTCAGGAGGTCACAGACCAGCAGGGCTGGTGGCAGCCTGCACCTGCCTTTGCCAGCTGCTGAGAGCTTCTGTCCTCCTCCGCAGCCCTTAGTGTGTGCTGCAGGTGCCTGTGAGCCATAGGCCCAGTGTGTCCTGTCCCCAGGCCTGTCTGTGTGGCAGGTCAGAACTTATCTGAGGTGTCACTGCAGGGTACAAAGTCTTATTGATAGTGGTGTTCTCTCCTGTAACCAGGGCTTCTGAAATTCTTATTTCAAGTGTGGGGAAGCCTTTTCCATCTTTGCAATTTTTTCTGATTTGTCACATTTTCCTGTCATTTCTTGATAGCCCTGTTCAATGCTTTGCCTGTTGTTCTGCAGCAACCGTGTGTTCACAGAAGGGACCTGTAAGTTACTCAACCTGGTGGTCACTGACTTGGTGGACGAGGACCTAGTGCTGAACCGTAGAAAGCAGGCAGCCTCAGCCCTGCTCTTTGGGATGGTGGCTCTGGTCACCAAGCCAGGCCAGACCTTCGCCCCGCTGATCGGCACCTGGCTGCTCTGTGCATACACAGGTAAGGATGCTCCTGGGGAAAGCAGTGGAGCAGGACAAGGCAAACTTGTGAGTTCAGTGTCAGGCACCTTTTGCTGTGCCCTGGGTGGGTGCAGAGGGCTCTTCAGTTGCTAACCTTTCCCTGGTCTCTGCATCTCCATGGCTGGTCACTCAAAGAGAATGGACATGGGTCCATCCCCACTGCCCCATTCTCACAAACTCTTCTCTGACACCAGGCTACGACATCTTCCAGCGCGACCCCCTGAACAATGTGGTGAGTGCCCAGCCAAAGCTGGAGTCTGCCGTGGCCTTGGAGCCAACTCTTCGCCAGGGCTGCTTTTACCTCCTCGTCTTTGTACCCATCACATGTGCCCTGCTGCAGCTCCTCACCTGGTCACAGTTCAGCCTGCATGGGAAGCGGCTGCAGGTGGTGAAGGCTCAGCGGCAGAGCCTGACACAAGGCCAAGCACCAGAGATCAAAACAATCTAAGGGTGCCTGAGCTCCCAGGATGCTGCTGGTTCCAGGCTGGTGCTGGAGGGCAGGGATGATGGGCTTAGAGAGGCTGATGTTCGTGGTTCAGCTGTGAAATGCTGTCATGCTAGTGTTTACTCATTCCAGGTGGTGGTCACTGGGGAGGGCAGAGAGGTTCAGCGTGTGAGGGGCCTGAGATAGATTGCTTGATCTCAGGAGTAAGAACATTTTATCCCAGTCTGTCCCAGGGAGCAGAGAGCTGCTTACTCCAGTGAAGAGGTGCTGGGTTGCATGTTCTAGAAACAGACACATCCCCAATGCATTTCTCTGTGCTGGGCATGGCTCTGAGGAGCCACAGCCTCTCCAGCTGAGCAGGAGACTGCACAGGGAGTCCTTCATCACTAGAGCCATGCAGGGAGTGGAGTAGGAGGCCCCTGAGGGACGAAAGGAATGATTGCCAAACAGGAGCAGGGATGAGAGGACCTTTAAGGCCTTTCCCAGTAACTGGTACAACCCTTCCCACTTGCAGTGTCATGGTTCTTTGACCAAATCCACTCTTAAGCATTTGTTGTTCCTGGGACAATATCCTGCACAGCCAGGATCTGCTGTGTTTGCTGTTTTATGCTGAGGTTTCCTCCCCTGTAGCCTTGTAGAGGGAGTTGTTGCTGGCCTGGGAAAGATGCTGGTCTTGAACTGAGTTCAGAGCCTTGAACTGTATCATTTCACTGGGCTTCCCATTGCATGTGTTTATTCCTCCTTTCCTCTCCACAGCCCCTTCTACTCAGCACTGTCTCACAGCTATACCATGAGCCCCTCCCATTCTGGGCAAGGTCAGGGAACCAACCCTACTCCAGCCACTGGAAGTGCCTCCCTGCCCAGGGCAATCCCAGGTGACCTGGTGAGGCGGCCTGGTGCCCTCCCTTCTTGCACGAGAGCACAGCCTGGAGATACCAGGTCTTGCTTTTGTGCCTTTGACACAGTGCTTTGGAGCCTGTCTGACACAATACTGGCTAGTCACAGGGTCGGGATTTCATCCCTAAGGGGAGGGGCAGACACCTCAGCTCCTCTGCACTTGAAACAGTGCCTGAGTTAGATCAGCTCACCTGGCTGCTGAGCCAGGGACCCAAGGAGAGCAGGTGCTTTGGTCTCCTTGATTTTGGTGGGGAGCAGATGAACAGGTAATCACCAAAGGGGTCCCTGAGGTAAGGGAGTGACTCCTCAATCCCTGTGATGTGTTCGTGGGCAGGCAGAGAGGATGTGCCAAAGCCTGCGCCTGCCTGCTGAAGGAGTGGGGCTTTGCAGGCAGTGTTTGGAAGCTGTTGAACAATGAAGGATGTTCTTTGTTTAGTGCCAGGTTCCCTCTGGGGTCTCAGCCCACCAACCTGCCATGTTGCCTCAGGACATGGCTGCCTTCTGTCTTGGACCAAGACATTCCTGCCATGAGGCTGCTGTAGTTGTTAATGGTTCAATCATAAGTTATTTGTGTGACTTCTAACCAAGTTTGAGAATGATTCTCCATTTCATAAATTAAAGATGATCATTTTCTGAATCGCTTAATAGTTTTCTTCTAGCTCGTGGCTCTAGCCTGACCAGCTGGATGTGGGAACACAGCTGTGGCTGGGTGGAGACAAGGGGGACAGCTCCTTCTCCACAGAACTGCACTGGGCTTTGGCTGTTTCTTCAGGGGGCAGAGGGGATCACCTGCCTTTGAAAGGAGGCATTACTTACCCCTGCTGCTTTGGAAGGCCCCAGAGTTAGGTCTGTCCTGTTCCTACACCAGTGGCTGCTGGGGACAAGATGGGACCAGTCATAGTACACTGGACATGGTGCCACCTTCCCAGGGCCCACCCTGTGAGCACAGCTGTAGTCACTGCTCTCTCTGCAAACACCAGGGCTGGCACCAGCTCTTCTCACAAGAGCAGTTGCATCACCCTTGCTCAGCCTAGGCTGCCCTGTTCCAGCCTTTCACATGTCTTTAGTGATGAAAGTCTCAGGGATAACACATGTATAAAGGAGAGTAGATTTGGACACCATGGCTGCAGCCCAGGAATCTCCTCCTACAAAAGTCAGGCCAAGAATGCAATCCTGGACCAAAGATGGTGTCTCCTTGCAGAGTCTGGCTGGCAACAATTCTTCACAGGCAAGAGAACACAAATAATCTCCTTAAAATTGCAAATGTGGGAAGAGGAGGCCAGGAGGCTTGAGTGTTGTATATGAATGACTTTATTTAAGTATGCTGGGCACCACCAGGCAACATGGTTTGGACAGTGTGCGAGGGAACAGTCAGGCAGACCAAACAAATGCTAGGTTGGAGACAGCACCGGCCTGCCCAGTCACTGCAGGTTATAAAATGGAGCACTGCTGATGCAAGGCCAGCGGAGGGGCTGGGGGGATGGAGGGCACTGCCTGGGGCACACGCTAATGGAGCTAAGAGGAATTTGCTGCAATTCCCCTCTGTGTGCTGCAGCAAACCAGCAAGAACAGAACCAGTTTCCCAGCAGCAGGCTGAGCATTGATGGCTGTTTTCTGACAGGTTCTTGCTTAAAAATCAGTCTGTTCTGACTGGGGGGAGGGGAACAAGCAGCCTGACCTCAGCTGGGAGAGACCACCTACCTACAGCCTCTCCAAACCCATGGGTGAGGCCCAAGGACGTGGTTCCTGCAGTGGCAATGGCTGCTGCTTACATTCATCTCAGCTGGGGCAGTGCACTGGCCTTTCCCTCACCTCTGTGGCAATCCTCCAGCTCTTATCCCGACTGCACCAGAGAGTGACCCCAAGGTGATGTGTGGCAATGAACAGAAAGGAGAGAAACAGGGAGGAACTGCCACCAAGCAACTCCAGCTCCATTGCTACTGCCACGTTCTACAGAAAACTAATGGGAAAAAAAGAGAGCACCGAATAATGCACAAGTAAAACCGGAACAGTGGCATCCCCAACACAAGCAGGTCTGCAGGCTGCCCAGGGCTGTTAGAGCAGTACAAGCAAAGCAGCCACCAGGTGAGCAGAAAGGCACCGCAGTGCAGCGGAACACAGCCAGCAGGACAGCTTCCTGCTCACAAACCTGCCACACACCAACCTCCTGGTGCACTTTACTGTCCTCTCCCCTGGTGCATTCCCAGAGACCAGCGAGTCCCTGTGAGCAGGGACGGGGTGGTGGTGCAAGGCTGGCCTTTCCGCTAAGCGTGGGTGCTGTGCACAGTGCGAACATCGAGCAGCGGGCAGCTGGGCAACAGGTGTTCAAAGAAGACCCAAAGCATAATTCCCAGGTGCTGTGGTCAGTATTTGAGAGATGCTCAGACATTTCAATAAATAAAACAATTCTTACATTACAATGCACCTTCCCAATTATTATTTTGCCCCAGAATGGATAAAGTACACAAGAGTTACGCCTGGCTGTGAATACATGCTCCCTTTGCCCTGACATAGCAGGAAGGAGGGAAACAGCCTCGACTCTTACAAAGAACACAAGAAGTCAGCACTGTAAATCTTGGCAGGTTGAGGGGAAACACACAAGTGCCTTCACACCCATTCCAGGGTACTTGCTTCCAGAGGAGAAAAGGTATTTAAAACAAGGGACGAGAGAATAACCGTCTAGTACAATGACAGCTGATTAGATTTGCTTTGTTCTACTCCATGCAATACAAACTAAGTCCTATCGCAAACTTCTCCAGCTGTGGTGCAGACCCCACATCAGGCTAAGAAGTTACACACTCATACACACACTCACGCACCAAAACAGTGGGACAAATGGACTTAACTGTTGAGAATGTGCTTTCTCTTAATAATATATTAAAAACAACTTCAAAAACCTACTGATGGTGAAGACACTGCTGAAGAAGGAAGTAGCTGTGGGGCCTCAGCTATGTGTTTCCAGACAATCCAGGCATTGCAGTCAGGCTGACTAAAGCCTGCATGAGTAGTCTGCAGTGGTTGGCTCCCTTCTGGCTTGCCAGGCAGTTTCTATAAGCTGTTCCCTTTGTTTTTGCTTATTTATTTTACAATGACATATGTGACTGTGAAACAGAAAATAAGGGACTGAAATGAAAAAGGAATGGGCCATTCTGGAGAAACTTTGATTGGTATTTTCTCCTTACCATTAAAAAAAGAAAACAAAAAAAAGTTAGTAGTACTAATACAACCCTCCTGCTGCTGTCGTCTTTGCTCAGTGACATCGGGGCATGCTGGCGCACACACACACACACAGGCAGCTCTCAGACACTCGGACTCAGAAAAGCGAGTTTAAGTGAGTCTTCGGAGGAGACTGAGGACAGGTCCCTGGGCTAGAAGGTTTTTCGGTGGATGGCACGAGCTCCATCTTCTTCATATTCCTTTTTCGAAACCCACATTTTCTTAAAGGTGTCCAGAGAGGCCAGGATAGAGCCACTATGGAGAGATAGGCATGTTATGGGTTAAAGTAAAATGCTGGGGGCACTCTCATAGTATCTCTGCAGAGATGGGTTGACAGCCACTCTCTCCCAATATCCTCAAATGTACCAGTGCTATAGAGCCTGGCACCACCTGCCCCCTCCACACGACCTGGTGATTGATGCTTCAAGAACACACCAAGCATCACCCAGCTGAGCAGCACAACCCCCCTGACACACAGCACCAGCTGGGATAACAACTCAAGAGCTGCTGGGTTGTGCTTCCCCAGCCTAATCTCATAGTAAAATGTGTTGCTGTGCAGTACATACCCAATCCACGTGGAATACAATCTCTCCTGAGGAGCTGATATCTGAGAGAAAGAGAAAATCAGTCAGTACCTTCCCAACCTCGTTTGCTCCTCCTAGCACATTGCCCACACTTCACTCCAGCTAACACCTGACAAACACAGATGTGATCTTTCCCAACAGAAAGACACCTGGCAGTCCCCACAAAACAGCCACTCTGATCCAGAATCCTGGACAGGGGTCATGTCAGAGGAGCCACTTTCTCTCTTCTCAGTGATGAAACCAAGCTGATTTTCATCACAACAGCAAATGCTGTTGGGCATGTGAGTGTCTCAGGAAAGGCATTTCTGATCTGAAGTAAATGGCAGCTGCAGTCTGAGCAAAGTTCTTTCAAGGTCACAGAACAACACACTTGATAAGTGACAAACACAACGGAGATGGTTCCTACCCTTATTTTGACATCCTTTGGAGCTAGTTTCTTCACTTCACTCAAGAGCCTGTCACCAAAGCCTACACAAGACAGAAAATGTGTCATGTGAGCACCTCAGCAAAATCCCAACTTGCATCCACTAACAATGTGCACATGCCCTATGTAGTCCTATTCAAATACCCCATTCCACATCTAACAGAGTCCAGTCTGGGGAGGCACAGAACACACCCAGTGACATAACAGGATTTTGTCTCACTGAAACTTCAAACACTGGCACAACGAGCTTTATTCCTCAGCAGCAACCTGAGTCAAGTAAACAAGGTTTTTAGCTAGGACCTCCTCCTTCCCTAGGCATTCCTCCTGTGTCCTGCCCATTTGTACAGGGGGTTGAATGGGAAGACCAGGATCTGTTTGGAGATGTCAACCAGTGGATAACAGGCTGATGGGTTCTGACAGAGGGTATCTTTAGGTCAATGGGTACCAACTGAGGCCTGAGGGTATGGGTTGAAACCTTTCTGCATACACATAGCTGACTCTCACACAGAACCATTGAACTCTCACATATCGGAGACCTATAGAAACCTTAGAAGGTGGAAGAGTACTTCTTGGTATCTAATCTCAGATATCATGAGCTACAGCAGCAGGAATGAACACAGCTACTCAGTCCTTCCACAGGCATTGATTGGAGGAAAACAGTAAAAGCCCTCCAAGCCCAGAAAGTGATGTATGAGGGCAGGTGTCTTGCATACTCAGCAGGATATGACTAGGACTCAGAGAATTAGGAAGTAAATGTCCTGAGAGAGCAGAATTTACACAGCCCTCACCCCAGAGGACAAGCTGGGTGATCTGGGTTATCTTCCCAGTTTCCCATGAGAAGAAGCAAGAAATCAGGTATGTCACAGCACACTGAAAGAGAAGAGGCAGGAACCTTTGAAAAGTGTGGAGCCTCCAGACAGCACGATGTTGGAGAACAGTGTTCGCCTCAGATCCATGTCTGACTTTTGAATGGCAAAAACAAGCACTTCATGAAGTCCTTCACATTCCTCCCCTATCAGGTCCGGCCGGAACAGGAGCTCTGGGGCTCGGAAACGGGCAGGGCCAATCTGCAAGAGCAGAAGTTAGGACAGAGGGAAGAGAACAGTGTGGCTTTGTCCGCTACCTACAGATGGGCCTGCACTTTTTAGGTGAAGCTTCAGAGTAATGAAGCTTCCTGGACATTCATGCTGCATCACTAGATCCCAAGTGAATGCCAGTTTGGACTACAGCTCCTACAAAGGGCACCATTTCCAATTTGCAGATCAAAGAGAAGAAGAAACTTGCTCAGCCCCATACAGCAGGTCTGGCATAAAGACAGCAAACCCAGCCCTGGTATTGGAGGTAAAACCTGTATTTCCTCTCTTTCGACAATTCTATAGTGGGCTCAGCCTTCTAAGGAATATTCCTAACTCTTCAAACCAAGTGTTAATGCACAGGAGACAATTCAAGGCAGGACAAAAGGCACATATAAAACGACTGATGGATTTAGTGAGCTGACACCTACTCACATCCAATACCTGACCTGCATAAAGTTTGTTATCAGAGCCTTCTCTCAAACAGGTCAGAGTTCCTATTGTCATGCTGCATCCTTACCCAAGACTTCTAGCAGAAGTTGTGAAGTTTCTAGTAAAGTTTTCTTTCCTTAAAAATTCTAGTGCCCAGTCAACAGCCTAGGATGAGCTATGGTCTTTTAAAATTATCCCCTCCCATCTAAAACCACATTAAATTCGTCACTGGGGAGCTTTTCTGTAAACCCTGAGCCTCACGTGAGGAATTCTTCAAGGGTGCTCCTTACAAACCTCAATAGTGCTTCCATCTGGCAGGTAGTACTGAGCCTTCTCAGTCTCCAGAGTCTCATCCTTCTGGGGGTTTATTGACAGGTAGCAGGCACGCTGGAGAGGAAACAAGAGTCAGGGAGAGGAAGATGAGAAGGGAAAACCCAAATGCCTCTGATAAAATGTTTCTCTCAGTAACAATCAAAATCCATGTATGCCTTTGGGGAGACTGATTTCAGCAGTATTATGTGCTGGCTTCTAAGGCTCACAGCAGGTAAACTACCTTGCAATATCCCACTTGTGATCCCTAGCTGCCATAGATTTTACTCCATGAAGGGTAAACAAACACTAGTGAAAGAGATTATCAGACCCTGAAAAACTGCAGCACAAGTAAGTGCAAAACTGATTTCAAACCACCAGCCCATCTCCACCTCCAAGTTAACAGCCTCTCAACAAGGATTAATGTGATTTTGACTATAACTCTCCCAGAAAATGGGACAGCTGAGGTTGCAAATGGCCTCTGGAGGTCATCTTGTCCACACAGGATCCCCTAAAGCAGGCTGTCCAGGACCACATCCAGATGATTTTACCAAGGATGGAGACTCTATAACCCTCTAGACAAACTGTGCCAGCACTTGGTCACTATCACACTGAAGAAAGTTTATGTTCAGACAGAACCTCCTGTGTTTCAGTTTGTGCATCTAGTCCTGTCACTGGATATCACTGAAATGAGTCTGGTTCTGTTTTCTCTGAACCCTCCCTTCAGATATTTATATACATCAATGAGACTCTCCCCAAACATTTCTTGTGGCTTAACAGTCCAAGCTCTCCCTGCCTTTCCACATATAAGAGTCCTTTAATCATCTTAGTGGCCCTAGACTCCCTCACATAGATAATGGATTTAGGTGCAGAGCTGGGTAGGCTGGAGCTTCCCAGCAGAGTTCACAACCTAAAATTTTCCTTGAGAAGAAATCCCGTAATGGACAAACACAGAAACAAGGCAGGGCATCACCTCCTTGATGGTCTTGACAATCTCAAACTCAGAGGTTGTGTGGAAGTCATAGCCTTCCTTCCGGAGATAGAGACGCAGGAAGCGGGAGACATCCCGGCCAGCGATGTCAATCCGCATGATGGAGTGAGGCATAGCAAAGCCTTCATAGATGGGAACTGCGTGGGTGACGCCATCCCCGGAGTCCAGCACCACTCCCGTAGTCCTGCCGGTTGCGTAGCTACCAAAGGGACAAAGGCTCAAGTCAGAACAAGCAACTCAAAGTGAGCTCAGGCAAGCAGTACATCCATGCTCAACTCAGGAAGCAGAGATTTCACACAAACAGGGCCTAAAAACCCCTCAAAACACAAAAGCCCCTCAAAACACAAGTTCTGTTTGCAGCTCAGCAAATTTCCTGTAAACTCTTTATTACACAAATCAAGTTTCAGTTCTTGCATGAAAAGGGGGTAAGTCAGACATCAGTTAGGTCTTCCAGAGTTTCTTTTGTAAAAGAATGGATTTTGTGGCAACATTCCACAAACACAAATCAAAGACTAAAGACACTTACAGGCTAAGCACAGCTTGCATGGAGATGAACAGTGCTGGCACATTGAAGGTCTCAAAAAACACCTCAGCGGCACGCTCTCTGTTCTTGCGCGGGTTTAGGGGTGCTTCTGTCAGCAGCACAGGATGCTGGGAAAGAAAAGAAGGAGCTGTGCTGCCTAACCAGGAGGCAGTAGGGGTGTGTTCCTAAAACTTTCTGTTTATTTATTCACTTTAGGAACCACTGGTGCAAGAGGACAGGTACAAAGAGATAATTTCAGCTGAGCTGTATTAGACTCTGAATAATCTCTATTAGGTAGGAAGACCAGCAGGGTTATGGTCTAGTTATGAAGAATTGTTAGGAGATGTACTCTGTGAGTAACACTGACCCATGAAGGACAAGTAGGATGAGTCTCGGTGACAAAAAAAATCAGCCAGATTAGCCAAAATACACCTAAGAAAGGGTGAAGGCATATGGTCTTAGCACAAGCAGACAGAAATATTCCTACTCCACAACTTAGACTGCCCTCAGACATTTAATAATTTTTTGGCCAGATCCTTCCAGACCACAGGACTGTGGTTTTCTCCTTCCTCACTTCTAATCATGTCACTGCTGAGTGGATATGCCTGATATGCAGGCAGAACAAGAAAAGTCAGAAACACCTGGCATAGAGTAGAATCATTAGAGAGAGTGTGAATGGCAAATGTGAAAGGCAGATTTTCAGTCAGGCCAGACCATCAGATCTGAAGAGGAATTATGCTTGGACACTTCTTGTGCAGTATCTCCTGAGTGGTGAAAGAACCTAATTTAGCAACAGACACACATTCAGAAAGAAGGGCAAAGGAAAAATCCCAAATCTTTCCCAGAGTTCCAAGGCTCCTGGTGTTACACATGCACTGAATAATGCCTGTGCCTTTATATTATGTGGTCTCTCACCTCTTCTGAGAATGTCTGGAGCTGGTCTTTAGAATACACATACTGCCAGATGCGCTCCATGTCATTCCAGTCCTTCACTATGCCATGCTCCATTGGGTATCGGATCGCAAGAAGACCTCTGTGCTCCTAAGCAAACAGGAAGGACAAGAGAGGATTAGAACTTCCAACAATTACACTTCTGAGCACTGTGACTTACTGTCAGACTCAACTTCAGTTTTGATTCCATTAGAAGATACTTTATCTATAGTATACAGGGCAAAACCTGAACACTCATCACAAACATCTCTCCCAGAGAAGCCAAGACTAGACAAGGCCTTTTCATACCAACTAGGAATGTCTATGTCTGACATTTGCAGAGCATATTCCATCCTGACACTTTTAAAGTCAACACACAGAACCTATCATATGGTATCTCTGTACTACCAGCTCAGTCAAGATATGAAACTTAATAGGATGTTACTGGGGAATGCAGTTTGAAGGGCTCACAAAAGATGTAACCACACAACTGACTACATGCTGACAGAAACAGGACTGTGGAGAGAAACTTCCTGCCCATGGCAGAGAGATACACAGCAATTGAGTAGGGTCCATTTCTAAAGCTCCCAGTCAAAAGTAGTAAGCATATGGAGCTATAAGAAAAGAAAAAGAAAAGGGAAAAAAAAAAAAAAAAAAAAAAAAAGAGATACCGAAGGCCTTGGGAACTAGGTCTGTGGTCAGCAAATTTGCACAAGAATTTCATGAAGCTTCCCACTCCACCTTGGACATGCAGGCAAGTGACAGTCTGTTCTACTCTTCAGATCTACATGATATCAAAGAACCACAGTCCAGCTGCCACATCCTGCCCTTACAGCAGCAAACTGAGATACATGGACAAGTGCAGTGTACAGGTGTTCTTACCTCTGCCTTTGGACCAATGAAAATGTCCCCTTCTAAAGCACCAGCCATAACACGAACATGCTTTGGTCTGCCCACACTAGAACAGAGACAAGAGAGTAAATGCTTCTACAAAGAGCTCAGATGTACCCAAGAATTGTCTGCTTTGTGTTTCTCTCTGTTCTAACCAGAACCTTCTGAATGGGTGAGTCTGGGGGTGCTACCAGGTACAGACAGACCAGGTTTGCTCTGAACTACTCTCAGAAATCAGAGGTGAAAGGGACAGATTTTAGACAGTTCTGAACTGGCTAGCCATAAACCAGCTGAGTCTAGCCATATTTTCACTGATTATTCATGACTTACTTGTTTCAACAGTGCCTGGGATGAACATGGCTAGACTGAGCAATTGTCTGAGGTACTGGATCCACATGTGCTGCTTGACCTCAGGCAGACTTCTCCAATTAGACGTTTGTGTCCCATACCCCACCATCCCACACAGAACATGTTATTCAGAACACAAAACTACTCACTAAAAACCCACCACTGAAACCAGTGAAAATAAAAGCCAGTGACTGTTCAGAGTTCCTGTTCCATCAGTCTTCATCCCGGAAAAACTCTCAGAAAACTTACAAAGAAGTCCAGCAGAAATCAAGACATCATACCACACACTGAAAAAATACAAAGGTCTCCACACATCATATCCCAAATTTTACTTTTTCCAGATCCTTTTCCTCATGTATGCAGATTAAAGGATCCTACAGCTTTGAATGTGTGTTGAGCCTGACAAAGTGATGTCATCTTTTATAATGTGTGTGTCCCCAAAAATCCCAAAATATTTAACAGCGGATCTCTCATCTCTATTTCAACAGGCAGAAAAGAGTTTTTCCATTCATAAAACTGGGCAATTCTTCCCCTCTACATATCAAAGAATTAGTACACAGTACTAAGAAGTTACCAAGAACAGCAGAATACTTACTAGTTAGGAAAGCAGTATTTTGGTATTTGATCACCCGCAAAACCTGCTTTAATCACACCCGAGCCCTGTGGAAGCAACAGACAAATATGTGAGCTTATCACTCATTCCATCATCTTCACAAGTTTTAGAGAAGTTGCAAAGTACATCAGCACTGCCAGGTCCTCTCCTTTCTACTAGGAATAAAGCTCCCCAGGGACTGACTCTCCAGGCTGTTTGGGGATGGGAAATGCAAGCTTGGCTATTGGAGGGAGTGACTGGTACCCTCTCTGGCAGTGAAACATCTCACAGGACACAACCATCCCTTGGCACCCTGGTACTGCTCTGCACACACCCAAACACTGCCCTGTACAGACAAGTATTTTTCTAGCCAGGGCTACTGTGAGGGGTGCAGGAGGCTACATCCATACTCCACAGGTGTCTATCAATATTAGATAACCTCTGGGGAGAAAAGAACAATCCAGAAAGCCCAGCAAGAGCAGCTGAACTCTGCCAGCTTCAGGAAGCACTGGAAGATGAAGGCTACAGGCCTCTCAGAAGGAGATTTGAAAAGAATGGAGGGAGGGCGGATAAAGTCAGAGAAGGAAGCAAAGAATTCAGCCAAGAATTGTGGGAAACAGACTGGAGAAGAAACTAGGGAAAAGATGACCAAGTAGTGGATGAACTAGCTAACACTAAGGAGGCAGAAGTGTGGTCAGAAAAGACACTGGAAACCAACCCAGACTGTGGTCTGGAAAGGACAAAGGTGCTGGTTACACTGCAAAGGGAAAGGCTGGGGGCAGGAAGCACAGTTGATGGGATAGAGCTTGTAGAGAAGAAACAAAGAGATGAGAGATGGCAGTCAGAAAGGCACAGATCCAAAGAGCTTTCTGCAACATTCAAAGCAGCAAACACAGAGTGGGTAAAACCAGCCACAGCAAGGCCCTGGCAGGAAGTCAGTGCTGGGCATCTGGCCCCACAGCTCTCATCCCTGTCCGGAAGCATCCTGGGAACACCATCATTAACTTGGATCTGTGCAGATTCCTTCCCCTCCTCCATTTCCTCTCCCTGCACAAGGGAATGACATCTTGAAACAATGAGCAGCTTGCAGGAACACCCAAGTTTTGCTAAGGAGCGGATTTTCATAGTATCTCCTCAGATAAGCCATTTCACTGGTAATCCCAGACTACCACCAGCACAAGATCTTGTGAAAAAAAAGGAGCAGTTCTGCTTAGCCCCATGGTGGGAGCAAAGTGTGTGTGAGCTTGCAATGAAAGCTGTGACCTGTGAAGCGCCTGTTCACTCTCAAGGGCTCTGCAGTAGGAATGCTCTGGTTTTGGGGCCAAAAAGACATTTTGGCTACCTCACAGCATTTTAAAATGAGTAGCAACAAAGCTCCTCCATAGCTTTCCACTTCTTACCACCTCTGCATGGGTCAGCATCCACTTTCACTTTGAGGCTGGGGCCAGATGAGTTGCTCAGACCTCTGTCAGGCATGCCCTGGCTGTAGTGGTTTCCGATGCTGCCTTCCTAGTACCAGAGGTTACCAGCCAGAGCAGGCTCAGCAGAAAGGAATGCAGGGTGGCCCCAGCCTCTTCTGTTCACAGTCCAGTGCTTTATTGCCAAGCTACTTCCATCAGCAGTTTCAGCTGGGATGTCAGGCTCTGCACAGAACATGTGCACTCTGCCACCAGAGCCAGGATACTCCTGCCTCTAAACCACCAGTCAGATTTGCCAGGACACATCTGTAGGACATGAGTGTCAGAAATACTCTGCAAATCAGATGTAGCTATTTATAAAGCATATGAAAGGTAGATTGCTTGAATCCTTGTCTCCTGATAAACACCTGCAGCCAGGCTGGCTCCAGGAGCACACCCAAGTTGCCATCTGGGCAGGACTAACTACTTCCTTTCGGCGTGTGGGACTCAGCTCCAGTTGCATCTCAGGGTCCGCACTAACTGATACCAGTGTGACAAAGTGGCCTGTGAAGTGTTAAAAAGACTTCCCTTGAGGCAGATTCTCTTCTGACTGTTCCCTTCAAAGTGAAACAAGGAATAAACTAAAACCACTATTTCAATTTTTCTTATCATAGTTTATAAACAACCCTCTGCTTGGGAAAGAATACCATTCTGTGGCAAGTCTTGCAGAAAAATAATTTAATGAAATGCAGTAACATAACATAACCACATTAGAATATCGCACATAGTGAATATTTTGTTCAGGATAATGACTGATCTTGTTACTAGCACACTCTGCTGTGGGGAACTGGTTTCAGGAAAACAATGATGCTCCTATTTTAACTTATAGATTGAAACTTCTTTATGTCAGGCCAAAAATTACCCAGTGTGTCCTGGTGAGATTCCCAGCAAGTTATGTATTTTAAGATTTACATACTGAAATTCAAAGTTAACCAAATGTGTTGGGAGTTCAGAACTCCAGCTTGGAGTCAAAGACAAATGACTGCTTTGAATGTGCTGGTGGGATGGGGATTCAACTCAGTTGTACTTCCAAGTGCCTGGGAAAAAACCAAGAACAGCTGTTTGATATCTCCGCACTACAAAGACCTGACTGCACTTTCTGACCTATTCAATTTTTCTTGAAAACATTTTACTTCTTTGAAAATATGTGCACACTGAGTAAATCTGTTTATTATAGACCAGTTTGAGATCCCTATGCAATGAGAGGAAAATGTTTACATTTTGAAATAACTCTGATTCAGAAGGTTTAAAGACCTGGTTTTTCATCTCTGCTTCAAATAAGCAAAACCACTTGCATATTCTCTTCTGTTACAAACTCCAATTTATTAAAACTTAAAAAAAAATTAAAATTCATATACTTCCGCCATTAACTATCCTGGCTGGGCTTTCATTCTATTTTGTTTGGCAAGAGTTTATTGTTTATTATTTTTTTAATTTTAATCAAAAGAATAAAAGAAGAAAAACTATATGTAAAATATAAAGGTCAAGGAAGATAAATTAATTCAAAATTCTTGTGACTGTCTTGAAGGAACTGAACATACCTCATCTACTAGCTCTGTAGCCAGTTGGTTATGGATTTATTCATCTTGATGCATTTAGGACTCAAATTTAAACGGAAATCATCAATCAATCTTCTGTGTAGCACTTTCTATGGAGAGTGCACATTTCATATTGTTATAAAACTGTTTAATTTGATACTGAATTTATAGGATCAAGAACAAATCAAATACACAACAGCCCTTGCTGACAGCTCAACTGCATAAAATGCCACCACTCAGACTACAAAACAAACAAGAGATAAGTCCATGTTCCATGGATATCAAGGAATTTGCACTGACTTAGGCCACAGCTGGACCACTGACATATGCATTATGTTCAGCAGAGCTCCCAGACCACTCAAAGAGAGCTTGTTGGATTGCAGATGGGAATACAATTATTAAAAATTAGACAATGAAGATTATAAAGGTGTACTGAGGTACAGCTCCAACCTCCCACTGTACATTACAAACCTCTCCCTGCTGAAAACATACAGCTAACAGCAATGGTAAGAGAAAAAAATCTCACTGTTAATTTTTTAGCTACAGAACTTCATGTCTTTTCAGAACACACTTTGATACTAGAGCAAGGCTGGGACCAGGGTGGGTCTGGCTCTCACCAGCTCAGTATCTCACTTCCCCCTTCCCACCCTCCCACACACAGACACACGTGAGACAGGATAACATTCAGCCTCCAAAAGGTGCCTGCAGTTCTCTGAGGAAAAGCAGTAACAGAACAGCAGTGGGAAGAGTGGTACCTGCTCTGTGCAGCTCCACTTCCCATCCTGCCTGAACTCCAAAGAGGAGCAAAAATGCAGTGTCACCACAAGTCTCCTCGGCCCATAGCGTGCCAGTGTTCCAGGCAGATGTCACAACAACTGCTCCATTCTACTTCTTGTATAGGGAGGGGAAGGGGGGAAGCTCATTTATTGGAGAGGACAGAACAAGAATTAGCTTTTATAAGACCAGCTGATAAAATGAAAAAAGACACAGAATCAGCTGCAGGCACATAAGCTGTTCTTCAGGTCTGAGGCAGCGGTGGTAATCATTGCACTAAATAACAAAAGGACATGCTGAAATTAAATACAGGCTGCTACTACATGAATAGCTCAACAAAGTCATCCTCGCAGTTCCAGAACACCTATAGATAACTTTAATGTTTAGCTAATCAATCAATAATGCAGCAGGATTGGTGCTGATACAATCAATCCTAAAAACAATCAACTGAAAAAAATTTTTAACATCTTCAATGAACATACATGTTTTTCTGAACATAGTCAATTTTACTGCTTACTCTCATTTTCTGTTAGATGCTTTCCTTCAGTGTCTAACCCAAATCCCTCTGCTGTAAGATTCCAGGGAAATAAACAAAGTCAAAACTGTATCAAAAAGCTCAAGCTGTAGAGAGGAATTTTGGATCCATAATAAAGAAAAAGTCAGAAGAATAGCCACCTTTATTTGAGAAGACCTACAATCATTCACCTTATGGGGAGTTACAGCAATAGGTTGAGAAATGCCAGGCTAGGAAACCCACGTCATATGGCAAAAAGATTCAGCAGAAACTGAGCTGGTGGAGGAAGAATGGAGCACAGTACTGACCCTTCAAAACAACAGAATCTCAATCACTGGCGATAGAGGTCAGAAGGGAGGAGCACGGGTTTGTGACTCAGTACACTGAACAGAGGCCCTGTCCAAGATGTGCCCTCCCACCCCTTCCTGGACGGTCCTTCTTCCTGGGAGGGCAGCATAGATGGGGTGAATCAGAACCGGTCCCAAAAGTATCTCAAAGAGGCAGGGAATCACCGTCATTCATCTCCCGCAGAGCTATTACACACACAGATTGAAGTTCTGCTTTGTGCTAATGAGCAGCATCAGCACATTGGAGCAGCCATCTGCAACACCACACAATGCTGATGCAACGCTCGCTGGGCACAGATCCTTCAGCAGTGGCATTCCAAGGCATGGGAATCCATGCCTTGGGAACGGCACTGCCTTGTGACCACTGCGCTGTATGCACTGGAGGAAGGGCAGTAGAAGGGGTGAAGGCTTCCCTCTCGCTGGGCCTGGCTGGAGAGCTCTATGTCCTGCATGAACCCAGGGAAGTGCCAGCACGCCCAGAGCTTGCTGGGGGTCCATCAATGGCCTGCCAGGAGCACGCTGGAACCTTAGCCAAAGTCTGCCCCGGAGCACGCTGGGAGTGTGGCCATGTCCTGGCCCAGCAGCCCCATTGTCCCCCCGGCACAAAGAGGAGTGGGGCGGGGCCGGTGGAAGCCCAGCCTGACAGCGCCAGCAGCCAATGAGCGCAGGTGCTCTGGCGACAGTCCCGCCCCACTCCGGCAGGTCGCAGCGGGCTGTCCCGCTGACTGACAGCTGTCTTAGCCAATGGGGCCACGCCGCCCCTCCCAGCCAGAAGTAGCTCGGCGGCAGCGGGGGCTGCGCCCCCCAGCGCGGGGCAGCGGCCCCGCTGCGGGTGACTGCCACTCGCCCCAGCCAATCGCGACTCGCCGGGGAGAAGCGGCCCCGCCCCCCGAGGACGCCGTATGGCGCCGTGCGAGGGCCGGAGGCGGCGGCCTGGCCGCCCGAGGTGGCGGGGGGTGGGGGGGGGCGGCGGCGGGCGGGGCGCGGCCGCCCCGATGACAAAGGGATTGCGGGCCCTCCCCGCTCCCGGGACTCGCGGCCGCCCGCACTCACGTTGTCTATCACGACGGGCTGGTTCGCTATCACATCGTAGGACTCCATGGCGAGGACCCGCCGCAGCCGCCCGTGAGGGAGCAACAGCCCAGCCCTCGTCGGCGCATGCGCGGAGCGGCGACGCGGCGCCGCCTGGGTGATGTATTCTCGCCGCCGCGGCGCCTGCCGGGAGTTATAGTCCGACGATGCGCAGAACCCAGCGGGGAGGCGCGACCGGAGCGGGGCATGTCGGGAGCTGTAGGCCGGCGCTGAGACTGAGCCACCTTGGGAGCTGTAGGCCGGCGCAAGAGCGGGGCGTGCTGGGAGGCGGAGTGCGGAAAAAGGGAATGCCGCCGACACGTCCACGGCCGAGAAACCGGTGGCTGTTGCGGTCCAGGAGATAGGTGGGTTCTTCCACCAAAAATGCTGTATCGCAATTGGCTGGCTTACGCTCAATAGATTTCCTCCGCCTACTTTTTTCTAATAGGAAAGGAGAAAAAGGTGATCCCATCAACTTCTGCAGAGAGGATCTATGACTAAGGAAAGTGTTTTATTGTGCCATAATTTCATGTGATCATCTTTAGGAACTACTTGTCATAACACATCTGTTCCCTCCACGAAAGACCAGTTTCTCTCTCTTTTTGAGTCACGAGAACCATGAAAGAGGTGTCAGTATAAAGAATGCACATCATGAGCACTTCAGTATTGAATAATGAACACATTGTCATTTTCAATTGATTAAGTGTTCTAAAAGCACTTGGAATAATCGATGACTGAAACTCTGGGTCTTGAAATTAATTAATATGGACTTCCATGCCAGTGAGCGCACTTGAAAGCTTGACTCACCTGTCTTGTCCCACATCTCTCCTGCAGACATGGACTTTTCTCCTGTAGATCCTGCCCTTAGCCCTACTAGATAAGTCTCATCCCAGATGTTTACCTTTAGTGACCTTCCCCATTCATCTAGTCTAAAAAAGGGAGTTTTTGTACAACAGGATTGAGGAGTTTAAATTAAGGCCAGTGTTGTATCACTTCAGTGAATGCCAGGAGACACTTGTTATGGGTGTATTGAGCCAACACAGCCTTTCATATAGGCTCTGTTACATTCACCTTCTCCACTGATTACTCAGGCAGACATCACAAAAAGTAATATCACTGTAACAGGACAAGTGAAATATTTTTCACTGTGGGAAGTGAGGACACCAACTGCTCACCTCGTTTATCAGGGGATTGTTGCTTGGCTGTCAGCTTGTCATCTTCTTGACCATGTGTGTTCTCCCGAACAGTGTCGTTAACGTTTTTAGAATAAACTCTCACCTACTTAAATGAGAAATGCGGGCATGAGCACACACCCTCTCCTCTGAGCACTCTGTAGCTAATTTTTTTCTAGTTGCTTATTAACGAGCAGGACCCTGCTCTAGCAAAGGTGTGTAGGACTATTGCGCACACACCATCCACATGTACATACCTGGCTTTGCATAACCACAGTTGTAGTTGCAGCTCGGGAATGAGCCAGATCGCCAGTGTGCTTCGTGTACAAGTCACAACCCACAGAAAGGCCTCCTTCACCTACTGGCAGCTTCCAGCTGCCTCCAAGGGACCTAAAGCAGAGAATGCACGGGTAAAGGTGCCTTGAGCACTGGAGGAAGTGTAAAGACAGCAGTACCAAACCCTTCCTCTGCCCCCAGGCCTGCCCGGGTGCGGGAGCTCCCGCTCCCCCCGGCACCCGCTCCGCGTTCCCGCCACCGCCTCGCGAGGGCATAGCCCCGCCCATCGCGGGGCCCCGCGCCGCCGCTAGGGGGCGCGCCCGCAACGTACCGTGGGGCGGGGGCAGAGGTGCGGCCGCCCTCAGGGCCGCGAGTTTCCATTGGTCAGGTCACCCTGTCACTCATGCCGCCCATGCAGCGGGGCCCCGCCTCCCCCTCGCGACGCCCCGCGCTGTGCCTCTATTGGCGGAGTTGGTCTGTCACTCACGCAGCCTGGCAGTAGGCCCCGCCCCTTCCCCGCGGCCCCACGCAGCCGCTTGGGCCGGGCCGGGCCGGGCCGGGAGTGGAGCGGGTTCGGCAACAACCGGGACGGGTCGGGACCAGCCGCCTCCGGGACATGGAGGGCGTGCGGCCGGGCGGGGGGCACCCCGCGGGCGGGCCAGGGTCCGGCCCGGGGTCTGCGTCTGGGTCCGGGTCCTTCCCGTCGCTGTTCCCGCCGGGGCTGCACGGTATCTACGGCGAGTGCCGCCGCCTCTACCCCGACCAGCCCAACCCGCTCCAGGTCACCGCCATCCTCAAGTACTGGTGAGGCGGCCTGGATGGGGCCGGGGTCTTGTGTGGAACTGGGGGGAGCAGTGGGGCCGGCGCCTTGTGTGGGATAGGAGAAGGTTTGGGAGGAGTAGTGGGAGTGGGAGAGGTTTGGGAGAAGCGCTGGGGCTGTTGCGCGGGGTGAGGTGGAGGGGCTGCACAAAGGGGAGAGGGACTGGGGATTGCGTCCTCAGGGGTGAGATGCAAGAGATTTTGGGATATGCAGCGGGTCTGGGGATGGAGGCATTGGGGGTGCAATTGGTTGCCTAGGGCGTGAGTTTGGAAGGGCTGCTGGGGAGAATGTGTTGGCAATAGGAGGAGGATCTACAGAGGGGTGCAGTGAAGACTGGAGAGTGAATTGGGATTTCTGCGGCAATTTGGAGTGTCCCTGAATGAGGGGTGGCTGATGAAGGCCCGGCTGGGGCAGGTCTTAGGAAGAGGGAGTGCGTGTTACTCAGTGGAGGTGTTCCCACAGAAGGTGAGGGTCTGGAGTTTCCCCCCTGGACAGGAGACACGAGCTCTGTTCTGTCCGGCAGCCTGGGGTTCGAGTGTGGCGGCACTGACCGGAGCGAACCCGTTGTTGCAGCCTCCAGGCCGGACACATGCCGTGTGTACCCATAAAGCCCGCGGAGCAGTGCCAGCTTCTCTTGGCCTTTCGTAGCCGTGTGTTATCGCTGACTGTGAATCTGCTGCTCAGTGTCTCTGCTGACACAGTGTCTGACACTAGGAACAGCAGTTGTTTATGTGGGAGAGTGGCACGAAGGAAGTTCTTGGATGTTTAGCTGTCAAGATAAACGACTAGAGTCTTATCCCGTGTGGAGTTCTTTTTGCTTTTTGCTATTGCTTAGCTGCTCAGTCCCCTCTTCTGGGCCTAAGGAAGATGATCAAGTACCCCGCGAATGTTTGCTTTACATGACATTGGCCAGCCCCTACCTCAGCACATAAAAAATTAGAAATTGCTCAACTTCTTTATTTGTAGCTCATTTCAACCTGTATGTCTTTAATTAGAGTCCTGAGCTACAGCAGAAAAATATCCTCCCTATGTGCTGCTCTGACAGACAAAGCTATTGCTATTGTTGTCCCCAGAAGTGTTTTTAAGTGATTCTAGCAAGAAGTTTGTCTGTTATTGAAGTTTTAATACAATACTCCCCTTATTGCCTAGGGGAATATTGTATTAAAATGACACAGTGGACTGAGATAAGATGTTGCAAATCTGAGACCTCAAAATATCAATAATTTCTGAGTCATCTGTCCACATCACTACTTTGGTGGTGGTCTGATCAGTCTGTTTTTACACATATGTCTAATCTTAGATACTCATGAAGCATTTCAGTCACATTAGCACTTTTTTTCTATCAAGAGCTTAGAACATAGTGGTTATATTGATGTAAGATTTGTGGAGGTTGAGGGAAATTTAGGTGCGTAGTAAAGAATTGCAAACACCGTTGTTTGGGAAGAAACCTTGTTGCTTAAGGGACTGATTAGGGTTTCGCTGCAATTGGAGCTCAAACACTAAAAGAATTGCTGCTGGCAGTGGTGGCAGGTTGCAAGTAAGAAGAAATGTGAAGGCCTCTTTATCCTGACATTTTCCACTTAGTAGTTCCTCCAGCTGTTAGCTCAGCCAGCAGTGAGAGCTTCTGTTGTAGAGGTGAGCTTCCTACTGCTGTCCTGTGCAGGAAATGCTTGTGTAAGGTAAAGCCTCCATGGATGCCACAAGTTCTTTCTCTCCTGTTGTTGGGTGAAACTTGGAGCTTGTTTTTTTTAAGTCTGATAGAACGACTCCTGCCACAACTCTCTCTGCATGGCCTGCCAGCTATTAGCTGGTTTAGATTAGAAGAGGAAATTGCTGAACAAAGTTCCCTGCCTTAGGAGAAATATTCTAAGACTAATCAGCTTTTAATTATACGTATCAGTTTCTATATGGTTAACAGCAATTTGGTTTTTTTTATTCAGGGAGCTGAAGTTGTAGTCTCTGGCTTGCAGATCAGAGCAGATCCTAACTGTGTAACATTGGAGAATCTGCAGAACGCCATGCCTATTGCATAAAGGGGTTTGGCCATGTGGATTATTTAATGGAACTAGTATTTTAAAATGCTATTTGCATATCTTGGGAGAGAGCTTGGGATTCAATCAGAACTTCTTGGAAGAATTTCTGTCTGTTTTTGTGAAGGCTATGCACCAAGATGGAGTTTTTCTGTTGATATCCAGTGTCCACTCTTATTATAAAATGTGGTAGAGTTCTTGAATTGCTGGTGAAAAAAGCAGATTTGTTCCTTTTTTATGATAGGTTTTGAAATAGGCATAATTTGGGCTCAACTATTGGGTTTTTATCACCTGTCTTAAATTTAGACCATATTCTCAAAAACCTGTGAAGTAAGTTGTGGTCTGTGGCCTTTTGGGAATCACAGACTACTTCTGAAGGGCTGTCAAAAGGTAGCTGTGAAAAGCAGAACTATTGTCAGCTGCTGGGTAGTGACTACAAACAATACACTAAAGACTTTTCAGGGTGAATGAATTAAGAGTTTTCCAATTTCTTTCTGTTGTGGGTGTCTCTCCTCTCTGCATTTTGCTGTTTCTCCTTCCACAGAAACTTCAGAGTGCTCTTAGCATCAGTCAAAAGAAGACTCTTGGTGCAGATGCAAATAGAGGGTTTCCCCTGAGGCGGCCCTTCCTGCTCCTGAATAAGCTCCATGAATAGAGAATGTAACAAATTTGTACTGTACTTCTGGCTTTGAAGTTGGGTTCTTCCTAATAAAATCCTCCAACGCTTCCAGCTCTTTGTGTGAGTGCATGTACTGATATGTAGATTGTGATACCAGGTTGAACCCTGCCGCTGCAGCTGTGGGCGGGAGGATGTACCACAGCAGCGCCGACAGTAGAGCAGTGAAACCTGCCACCGAAACTGGATGAATATCTGTGCTGACTAACCTTTGGTGAGCGTTATTGTCATGGCTATGTTACTGTGTACTGCAGAGCTGGCTTAAAGCTCGTGCTGAATGCTTGTGCAGTTGCAGCGGTTTTGGGATAGGTCTATGGCTTGGATATTTGTTCTTCAAAATTGAATTAGTCACTGCTGCAGGCTTTTAGTCTATGTCTCTTCCAAGCCTACTCCATTTCTCAGCGAGTAAAGATGGTATGACTGGATTGTTGAACAACATGTGAACCAGTTGGTAGTGAGCTCTGGGTAGGACTGAGCTCAGCTCCTCCAGGCCACCTGGTGCCACATGGCTGTGGCCACCTCTTAGGTAGTGTGGTGCTGCAGGTCTCCAGAGAAGTTTGGCCTTTGGAGACAAACATAGGATTGCTGGCAGGAGTGAGATGGGGTGTCTGGCTTGCCTGGTGCTGTCCTAGACAGGACTGGCCATCTGCATCAGACCTGACAAGTATGTTTGAGTAGCCCTAGGGAAAAGCATGAACTCATGGAACAGTCCCTGTCCTGAAAAGGGACTACAGAGTGTAGAGGTTTGTCTTGTGTGTTGTCATTGTAAGAGTGCCTGTGTCAGCAGTGTTCCAGCATTGATTGTTTGACTTCTAAAGTGTTACTAAACCCAGTTTGGAAGCAGGTTTTCTTCATGTAGGAGATGCTGGTTGCTTAGCAGTGATCCCTTCATTGTAAACTCCATACAGCTGCTCTGACCACTGATTCTCATGCTGGTCAGTGTATGAACCTCCCTTGTTCTGGAGTCTTCTCAGTCCAGTAATAGTTGTGTGTGTTGAACAGCAGTGAACTGCTGCTGTTCACTGCCGCTCCTCAAGGGTAAGCGACCATGCTGGCTGGAATTACTTCCATCTGACTGCTTCCATCATGGATCCCTGGGGTGCTGAACACTGAGCACACAGGACATAGGTGCCATGCTCTGAACAGAGCCACTCAAATGGGTGTTTTTGGTAGAGGTCTCCAGTTCCAGTGTGATCTGATGCCAGTGAAAGGGAACAGGTGAGGAAAGGGTGTCAGAAGAGACTTGTTTTTACCTATTTCAAACTATTGCTAGACTTTGTAAACAGGTTTTCTCAGGTGTCTGCTGAAGATCAGATTCAGCTCCATCCTGGGGTCTGACACACTCTCCCCGTGTTTGCTCACCAGTTTGCCTTCTATGCCATGAAGATGCCATTTGTCATACAAGAAGGCTGCATTGTTCTGGTGTAGGCTTTGACAGTGGACACCTGTGCCATTTCTGGGAGTGAGCTGCTCATCCCCTCTGTCCTGCCCCATTATCCTGGGTTGCATCCTTGACTGACCTGCTGGAGAAACTGCAACTGGTCTCAGTCACCCTGATCCCTTATATGACGTAAAAGGGGGAAGCTGTCCTAGGTAAAGTCAATCATGTTAGACAACTGCTCTGATTTTTTTGCCAGCAGCAGTAGGAGCATGGCAGCACAGCATACCTGTGGAGAGGCCTTTTAGTACATCAAGCTGATATGCTGTTTTGTACAGACTTGATAAGGTTGGGCAACAGGAGGAGGGCAGAGGATTTATAATAGTGTCTTACTGTCACTAGGGTTGGATCCATCTGTCCAGCCATGGAGACTGTGTATGATGATACACAAACCCCCAGGACAAGTGAAGGAAACACCAACATGCCCTGCAACCTGCAGATGATTGTATCAGGGTCTAAACAGACAATAGACACAAGAGGAATTGATGTGTAGAATCATTGGTTCCAGTGAATGGGGTCGTGTGAGTTTGGGTTTTCTTGTTTGGAGCAGCTGAAAGTTTTACTTGAAGGCACAGTGTGTTCTAGGCACAAAGTGGTTAAACAGCTGCTCAGCTGTGCCGTAACTGCTTGTGGTAGGTGTTCTATGATTGACAGGGCAAACAGCAAAACAGTCCAGCGGGTTTCTTCCTTCAGCAGGGAGTTGTCCTGTCTTTGCTCAGACAGAGATGACATGAGTGGCAGGAGGATGTGCTGTGCTCTCGGCTGACACATGGCCTCAATTACCTGTGCCTTGTAGCAAGAAGGGTGGCTGCAGGCTTTAGTGTTTGCTGCTCAGTGTTACCCGCCTTTGCTGCATTGACTTTTGAGTTAGTTCTTTTAAGGAAGCCATCCTAATGTTGATGCAGAGGGTACAGTGGTGCTTTTTACTCATTCTTGGTTAACGCAAGTGCTGTATACTTAGACCCCTCTGCTGTTTGAACTAATTTGTCTGTGTTCAGAAGCATGGATTACTCTCCTCAGAACTTAGTTGTTTCAAAATCTGCTTGAGGAATAGCATCACTTTTTTTGAGGTATGTGCCTCTGGACTGAGCTTGCAGTGCAGATACAGTCATTGCTCTTTTATTACTACAGTTTTTCAATTTTCTTTGCGTTTTGTGGAAGCTTTAATACGATTTTCCAGAGGTTTTTATGCTTTAACATTAAAAACATTTTTAGCGGGTTGCACACATGTACTTTGTCTTCTTGTGCTCAAAGCTTTCTGGACTTAACCTAATCTTTCTCCTCAATTTTTTTTTTTTGGAGGTAATTTGAATGTTCTAATTTTTGTTTTAAATGACGTCTTTGTACAACCTCTTCTAGAACCTGGGGAGACTTACCATTTGTCTTGAGTAAACTAACTTACATAAGAATTTTTCTGTTTTTAATGCAGGTTGGGAGGACCTGACCCTCTGGACTATGTTAGCATGTACAGAAACCTGGGAAACCCAGCACTGAATGTTCCTGAGCACTGGCACTATGTCAGTTTTGGGTTAAGTGATTTGTATGGAGACAACAGAGTTCATGAGTAAGTGTTATTTAAGTTCTGTAGCTGGGCATTGTGTTTTGGGGGTGTGCAGGTAAAACCCTGTCCTGCTGCTCATATTATTTGAACAGCTGGTTTTCAGTTGAGAACACCCTAGGTTTTTGAGCCCTGCTCTCAAAAAAGATGATGTATGCCTGTTCTTGTATGTAGAAGAAATTCTATGTTCCCCTCTGCAGGCTTTGAATGCAGTGTATTTTCTTTCAGTGTTGAGTAAGTTTTTGTTTAAATTTCTTTTAACTGGTTGGGAAATTTTCTTTTGACTGTCTTGTGTTTTTCACACTCTGCAATCTGGTATGGATGTACACTTAAATCCTGACCCCTCCTTGTGCATGTTAAATGCCTTCCTCTGGAAAACTGCTGTAAGGGCATTTTTGCTGTTGCTGGCACAGCAGTGTTACTGTCAGCAGACTGCCACCCCAGTGGCTGCTGTATAAAGTGCCAATTTGTGTAACAGAAGCTTAAAACTCTAATTGTTTGACTGTCTATTCTCCAGTAATTAAATTATTATCTTAGGTTGTTGGTATGGATGGTTTCTAGCAGGAACTTTGGGTTAGGCCAAGCAGGTGGCATGAGCTAACCCTATTCTTGTCGTTCATTAGCTGACCTTACTCCTTAACTCCACTTAAAATGAGTAGCAGTTGCCAAGCCATCGTGATTTTGAGGCTGTGAACATGGCATTTTAACCAACCAGAAATGGCACAAGGTTTCTGCTGTTGCTGTTTACTAAAACTATCTTTGCACTGTGTTATAGTTGTAGGATAAATGTCCTTGATGAATGGTGCAGCAAAGGCTCCAGTTTGTTCACACAAGCTTTTCTCCTTTTGTTTGTCTTGGTTAAGATTCAGCCACCAGTTGTTTTTTTTTTTGTGGTGGCTGAATCTTTGCTTTTTGTGCAAAGTGGTTTTCTTGCAACAGCAGCAGTTGGGCAGTTTCTTTAATTTTACACATTCCTCGAGGCAATTTCTCCTGGGTTTTTTCTCCTTGTGTTTGTGATTACAGAACTGTTTTTCAGAAAACAAGTCTGGAGTTTGTACAAGACCCTAATGTCACAGAGATCTGCCTGGGACATTTAACCAACACGTCTACTAATAGCAAACCCCAGTCATTAGTTGCAGGGGCAGAAGAAAAGTAGGGCAAGTGAAAGAAATGAAATTTAAGGCTTCCTTCCCTCACTTCCACAAGAGAACTTAGTGTGAATGTGTAGGCCTTCATATGGTGCTTTTGTTTATAGATCAGGTGTGTGTTTCCCTTCTCTCTGTGTGGCTGGAACAGCATCCCCAGCTCCACAGCACTGTGTCATTGTGTCACTTGCCCTGAGATGTCTGGCTGTCTGCAGTCTATCACCTTTAATTTGGCCTCATTCTTGGAGCTACAAAGCTTAATAGTATTTGTCCTGTCAAGTAGGTCAGTTCTACCTTGTGTCCAAAAGTCTTAATATACAATTGTGCATGTGGTAGAGCTGTCAAGACCCACACATCTCCTAAACACTGAACACGAAGTTACCAGCTGGTACATGAGCACTGTAGACTGGCTGAGAGAAGATTTTCAAAGGAGCTGAGCACTCACCAGCAGTTCTCACTCCCAAGAGCAATTGCTGTTTGCTAAAACTGCTCTTGAAATTTGATGGCTATAGGAACTTCACGTCACCAGCCCAGCCCTGGGTGCACACTGTAGGAAAGTGGTGGATTTTCCTATGCACTCAGGAGGTTCTTGTTCTCTGACAGGGAATTTAATAAATCTTCTTTTAAGAAAATATGTCTCTTTTTTGCTTGAAAGGCTTTGGGATTCTGCTGTCCCAGGTAAAGTGTGCTGTGGAATGCTTGGCAGGACCATGGGATGGCAGGGCAGTTGTTTAAATCTTTGGTATATTTCCTTTAAAACCAGTGTGACACTGAACTCTACTAAGTTGCCCTGGCCTCTGGAGACAGGAAAGTGTTTGGGATTTTAGGTTTTCCTGCTGTCCACAAAGAGTGCAGAGCTGGATCTGTTTGTGACAGTTAGCAAGGTTCCTACAACAGGGATGTGCTTCCATAGCCTTGCTGTGCCTCATGCTTTAGAAAGGCGAAGATAGAACACTGCCAAAGGTCTTGTTAATTGCCCAGTTTGGGTAATGCATAGCTTATTTCTTGTAGACCTCTCATGGTAATACAGTACAGTCTAGAAAATTATCATGCAATATTAAATGAAAAGGACTTTTTTTTTTTTTTAATGAACTAACACTGACTTGGAGGCCCCAGTATTTTTGTTTATACTAGAACAGCAAACAGATGTAGCAAATAATGTGAAAATGTTGACTTTAATTTATATTTTTTAATAAGAACCTGAAAGGTCTGAAGTAGAGCTCTCCTGGTGCCTCCTTGTTGACAGATTTATTTTCAGTTAAAGCAGCACTGTTTCCTGCTCTGCTTACATATCAGCTATACTCTGCTTACAGAACCAGTCTGGTTTTAAGAATCTGTAGAATAAGATGGAAGAACTCTAAGAATTTCAAACAAGGAAACCTTTTTCGTTTAAAACCCCTCAGTGTTTCATGGTATAATGGCAACCATGACACCAGCTGTGCTGGGCTGATAGCTCTAAAAATCCTAAATCATGATGTCATGACAGTTTTAGGGAACCACAGGCCTTTCAGTGGGATTTCATGCCAAGCTGCTTGCATGGAAATAAGTCTCTCCAGTCGAGGATGTTGCACAACTTGAGTGGCAGCAGAAATCCTTCGAGGATGTTTTTGCAAATTACACTCCATTTTTAGCTTTTTCTTTCTTCTTTCAAATAAAAACAAATGTGTAGCTTCTAGAATCTATTCAGCAGGATTAAAGGAGGGCCTTTTTTTTTTTGACTGTTCTTGCATTCTGAAGAGATTCTGCACTGCAGTGGTGAGTATGTACAGCCTGCTGGCAGGAAGCATGTGGCCAGTGCAGCTGTGGCAGAGGAGATGCTAAGTCCTGTGCTCTTCTCCACCCCTTGCTGGCAGCAACTGCCCACAGCAATGCCAGCAGCAAGGAACGTGTCCCTGTGTGTCTGCACAAAGCCAGTGCCTCAGCTGGCAGGTTCGTGCTCTGATGCCAGGCCATCAGTGAGGTCAAGGGACAGATGCCTGATCATTCCTGCAGTTTACAAACATTATGATGACTTTTTCCGTGGTGGAGAACAGGGCAGCATCAGCAGGTGTGGCTGGACTTGGACTCCACCAGCAGCAATGCCAGCTTCAACTACTGCTGAGTGCTGCCTTTGCAGCAGCCCTCAGGAGTCTGGACAGAAACTGATGCATAGGAAGTTCCACCTGCAGATGAGGAAGAGCCTAATTGTTGTGTGGGTGACCATGCACTGGAACAGAGAGAGGCTGTGGAAATAGTAAAGATCCACCTGGACACAATCCTGTGTCATGTGCTCTGGGATTACTCTGCATGAGCAGGAAGGGTGGACCAGATGACACACTATGATCCCTTTCAACTTTACCCACTCTGATTCTGTGTTACTGTGGTGCCACAGTGTGTGCCAGACCCGGATTGTACTGGCACAAGTTTGCAGGGCTGTCCAGCGACTAAGATGGAAAACGTGTTTTTCCCAGACTGGCTTGTGTCTTCAGTTTGCTCTAAGGCCAAGGTTGAACCTCCACTTAACTGTTCTGTAGTTTGAGTGCTCATCCTTTCTCTTAACACTTTAAAGAAGTGCATGGAAAGTGAAAACCATGATGCAATAGAATTCCTAAACACCTTGAATAGTCTTATTTGTATTAAAATTGCAGGATTGTAATTCAGAGTTGAAATAGAAAGTAAGACTTAAATTATGGATAGGTTGAGATAAGATTTTTATTTGTGGTCTTCCCACATCCCGCAAAGTGACATGCCAACTGTGTTTTGATGTTTACTACATCAGCTTCATACTGACAAGGGTGGTGGAGTTTGGGGTTTTTGGTTTTGTTTTTTTTCCTGGCCCCTAGCCAGGAGCTGAAGTGCAGCATCCCATTTGCATAAAACCGGAGAGATTACAGCTCCCTTCATCTCTATTACAGATGCAGGGTACCACCCGCTGAGACAACAGGTTCCAACTTGCTGTGGTCCTTTTGATTTGTGCTGCTTTCCATTTGGATCAGGAGGGAGCAGTGCATGCCGGGATAACGTGTTGTCTCTGTGGGTGGTGCCTCCCTATTAAAGGTGAGGGTAAGCATGAGCCTTTCAAGATCTTCAGTCCAGCTTGTGTTCTGCTTGCTTGTATAGATCCTCTGAATGACCTTAACTTGTAAAAGGGCAAGGATGCTTGTTAGAGCTGGGAGGAAGAAAAAGGAGCGCAAAACTGGATCAGGTAACCAATGCAGGGCTTGCAGAGGGGTGGATGTTTTCTGGAAGGCTTTTTCTGAGTATAAAAGGAGTTTGAAAAGAGTATTTAGAAAATAGCCTGGAAGTTGGAACGAGTGCTCTCTTTCTTTTGAGTGCATGCTGGCTTCTGCTTTGAACCTGCATGAATGTAGGACAGAGTGGTGCTGACAGCTGTCACTTTAGTGGCCTCTTAGTTCTGTAGCCTTTCATAAATTTGAAAGCTCACTGCCCTCAGCTTGCCAGCCTTTAGCCTTAAATTTTGATGTTTAATGGGTCCCTAAGTGCTTTATAAACCACATGTCTAAAGCACTGCTGAAACATTACACCAAACTCCAAGGTAACTGTGAATGCTTTTAAAGTGGTGGAGACTGACTCTGCCCCTCTTTGTTTTCATGATAAAACAGAGGGCCTTTTGGAAGATAGTAAATTAGGGAGAGGTGGTGGATCCATATTTCAGATAAGATTTGTAAGGTTCAGTATGTCTACCTTGAGAGATGAAAGATTGCTGGAGGTGGAGCATCTACTTCAGCTAAAAGGAATTACATGGGAGAGGATATCAGTGAGCATCAGTTTAGGAAAGAGGTACAAGAGGTAGGACTTGAAGGAGAGAGGGTCCAAGGTGGGCACCATACTCTGGACTTCCCTTTTCTTCCCAGGACTTGTTTGCCTTGCAAAGACCAACCCCAAATATAATGCTTATTCTTTCCTTTGCTCTTCTGTCTGAGGCAGAGGGGAGAGAGGAAGGCTCATGGCAGAGTGCAAAGAGAGAGGCCATAGAATTAGAGAGGTCTGTGACAAAAAAAAAAGTGTTTCCTTTCATTGATAGTTTATTTGGGAATCTGTCAGAGTATATAAGAGTATTTTAGCTGCACAACAGCTAAAATAAAAATATGTCTATTTTTTATTTATAAAAAATGAAATCTGTCTTTTAATGGATTTGTCTTGTAATTAGATTATTTTCTTACCTATAAAGATACGAGTTAAAATGAGCTTCTCTTAACATGAGGTACTTTTAACAAATCTCACCTGTATGGATTCTCTGGTGTCTAGAAATACAGATGTGCTTCTATTGAAACTTGCTTAATGGGAACACCTGTAGATCCTTCTCTTGCAAAACATACTTTGCAGAAATGTGACATTTTGTGGACAGGATTGAATTAGACCGGTTAGTTCAGACATCTTAAAGAAGCATATGCATAAGTGTGGTCATGTAGGGTTCAATTCTCTGTTTCCCAGACAAATAAAGCCCTGTTAAACCAAGCATCATGCCTATTTATGTGTCCCACTGAGGGTGTCCCACAGTCACTGCCCTGCACCAGAACCCTCTAAGGCTTGTGTTTCACTGCTGGAGGCAGACCTCCCCTGAAGCTGTGGTCATGACAGGGAAATCCGATTTTCCCTCCTCCAAGGCAGAGCGCACTTGGCTTCCAAATGTCATTTGCTGGAGATAGTACTCTTAATGAAATGAAAGATGTAAGCCTCCTACGGAGAGCAACCCGCTTTGTGCTGCGTTTCTGTGTTTACATGCAGGAGTTGTGGGACGAGACTACTCTTGAACTGTGCTAGATTTGGAATTTTTTGAAGCGTTGAAGGAAATTCATTTAACATTTACAGCATGGTAGTTGAATTTACAAGAAGGACTGTTTTCAATAAAAAAAAAGGAAAAAGATTGGAAGGTTTAGTGCTGAGCATTGAAGGCAAACATCACTTCCTGTTTAGTAGTGTGTCTGCACTCTGGTGCTGTATCCTGCTAGGATGAACCTCTTGCTGCCGTGCAGGGAAGGGGCATAGTGCTCAAACTGGATGATTTTGTGGGGTGTCTTTTGCCAACAGAACTTTCACATTTATTATCTTGGTACATTGGAGGAGAGTTGATCCATGGCTTCCTTACTCTGATCTCCAAGCTGGGTTAGTGCTGAATGGAGAGTTTGCAGGCTCTGCTCTCCCAGCGAGTTCAGCCTGCCAGGAACAGAAGCAACTGGGGATCAAAACTGTGTCTACTAGTGAAAGATCACTTTATGTGATAAAGGTCTGTTTATGGATGTTTTAAAAATCAATAAATAAATGATAGGGTTTTTTTTCAGTGAGACATGAAGGTAAAAGTATTTTTGATCAGTGCAGCCATTCCAGCTGTGAGATCATTGCCATTTTTTAATCCATTTGCTGCCTGGAATAGAGATACTAAAAAAATAGATGTTTGAAGAAATAGATCCGAATGCTGTTATTCATACCTAATTTCCTTTGTTTTTTCCTCAATGCTTTTTTAGTGTTGCGAACATGCCTTCTTGACTAGTACTAGAATAGTACTAGTCAGTGGCTACAACTGGTAGCAACAAATTACCACTGATAATAAAGTTACCTATTTTATATGAAATTTGAGCTGTTGGTGTTTCTCTCTTCTAAGCTGGAAACTCCGTGGTGATGACCTAACTCAGCTGCCTCTCTACTGTCATCTCAATTTTGAATCAAGGCCCAATAGGCAGTGACACCAGGCTAACAAAAGAGGGCTGCAAATCTTGGTGGTCTCCCATTCAGATGGTATTGCCTTCCTTGGACAAAGGGGTGAGTAGGGCTCCTGAGTGCCACTCTGCCTCTAGGGATGGTAAACAAGGAACGGATCACTGGTGGGAGGCATTTTTTGATTACTTGACAAAGCTGGGTAGATGGGATACCACCTGACAAAGGGCTGAGGTTTAAAGGAAGATTTTGCAAGGGCTCTTAAGAACAAAAAGGAAAAAATAGGCCAGAAAACTGGGTTTTTTTTCAGGATGTAAACAGGGTGGGCGGAGGTGAAGGGGGACTCGGCCATTCTTGGGGAACTCTGATTTAAGCTCAGAGGATACAGACAAGGGAAGGAGGGAAGAGTGCACAGATGGCTCATTGTTTTGTCTAGCTCAGCATTCTTGCACTGCCGAAGTGAAGGGCAATTGTTTTAAAATCCTTTTTGCAAAGAGTGCTCTTTGCTTTCTAGCCATCCCTGGTGCCTGAGATGCAAACTGTAAACCAGAGGGACTGGTCTTAAATGCCCATTTGTTTTGGAGGGTCAGTCCAAGGGGCCCTGGGCAGTTGCTGGGCAGCAAGGCATTGCTTCTATGTGGGAATGAGGGGAAAGGAGTACTCCTAGGAAAAATGCACTGCAGCATTTGGTGAGGAGGTGAGAACAAAAGGATTCACACAGAGGGGCTGATGCAGACCAGTGTTTGGCTTGGGGATCTTTACCAAAGCTATGAAATGGTGCACAAAACTGGAACATACCTTACCTGCAATGACATCTGATATGCAGTATAGTTTTCTTACAGTATTTCACTTTTTTTTTGGTAGCAAATAATTAATATAAAGAAACACTGCCATTTCTATATGTTAATGTTTCTACTGCTTCAGTTGCACTGGCACAGATCCTTCCCCTCCTCCCCTGTAAATTGTTGTGGCCTTTCTGGAGTAGGGGCCTTTTTTGGCATAGTCGACAAAAATAAACCATAAGGGCAGCTGTTGTTATGAATAAGGCTCAACAGGGGAGTTTTACCAGTAGAACTACAGCAATATAATTATACTGGTAGACTGGTTACAGTAAATTTCCTCATGAAGACAAGCCTTAAGTTGACATTTCCTAGCTAAGTTGAATCCATATGTATAACCTTATTACGCAAAAATAATATCTCTCTGAGCCTTGAATTCCTTTTTTACCCAGAAGAGTAACATTAAGTAGAAAAGCAAAGAATTTAGTGTTCAGAGATAGATGGGGGATTTTCTCTAACAAAGCGGTTGTGATGAGCTGTATGCTGACCTCTGTGTTCTTTACTGGACAGGTTATTCCTTCAACAGTGATCAGGAACACGAGGAGAGTGTTCCTGCTTACTGCACTAAAATGTAAGCAGTACTGAAATATGCTGTAAGTTGACATATCTCCCAGCTTTCCTCCTGTTTGAATGACAAGCTGAACCATTTTGTAGTTCACATAACTGAAGTGGTTTGGCTGAGAGGCAAAGCTATTTCGCCACTATTAAAATTTTTAGGGGTAAGCCTGAAGCCACTGAAAGGATGGTGAGGGAATGACACTTTCCTCCTTTGTTTGATTTTTAAGAGGCAAAGATTTATTTTATCCTTTTGGACATTGTCTTACAGCGAATGGAGTTTGCCTAACGCTCACAAGCCCTAGAAGTTTCAAGTGCTTCAAAGGAAAGATAATTTTGCAGGAAAAGCTTAACACTTAAAGGCAGATTTAAAAAATACCTGTAGTAGACTTTACATTGCATATGTCTCATGTTTCCCTTTTGGGAGTCTTTCACCAGCAATCCAGTGCTTTCTTTTCTCTGGAATTACAGCTCAAGCTCCAAGGACCTTTCGCTGCCTGTTTAATTGATTAAGATCTCTCACAGTGCTCATCAGTATATTTTTAAGTGCACCCTTTGCAATGAAATGAGACTATGTAACAGCTCACTAGGGAAGGCAGAATTGTCTGGATTTCTATAGCTGGTGAAGTGAAAGATCAGGGATTGAATTCCAGATCCATCAGGATCGTTGAAACATAGATGGGTTTACATTGGAGGGGACCATAAAGATCTTCTCGCTCCAATCCCTGCTAGACCAACTTGCTCAAAGCCCAGTCCAGCCTGGCCTGGAACACTTCCATGAATGGGGCATCCACAGCACTGCTGGCCAAGCCTGTGCCAGTGCTTCACCACCCTCACAGTAAAGAATTTCGTCCCAATATCTAATCTAAACCTATTGTTTGTCAGTTTAAAGGCGTTCCCCCTTTTCCTGTTACTACCTGCCATTGTCAAAAGTCTTTCTCCAGCTCTCCAGCCCTTTGGGTACTGGAAGGTGCTCTAAGGTCTCCCTGGACCCTTTTCTTCTTCAGGCTGAACAGGCCCAACTCTCTCGGCCTGTCCCCAGTCCTCTGAGAATCTTCATGGCCATCTTCAGGACTTGCTGTGACAGATCCATGTTACTTTTAGGACGGGAGTCCCGGAGCTGGATGCAGCAGTCTAGGTGGGATTTCACAAGAGCAGTGTACAAGAGCTGAACCACTTCCCTCAACCTGCTGGCCACACCTCTGGTGGTGCAGCCCAGGACACAGTTGAATTTCTGGGTTGCCGGTGCACCTTGCTGGCTCACATTGAGCATTTTGCCAACCAGCAATACGCAGGTGCCTACAGCCTGCTTGCAAGCTGTTGGAGTTCAGGCTCCTAAAAGCTCCTGAATACCTTTTATGCCCCAAGTTCATTTATTGCACAGCTGAGAACATAAATGTATGAGAGTCTCAAAAATGTGCTCAAGGATATATTAAAGTTGCTTCTTGCATGGTTTTTCTTAAAGTACGTTCTTTAGCCAGCAGGAAAGTAATGGGAGACACCAGTGTTTATATTCTATGTAACATATTGGAGTCCTGATCCTCGCCTGAGACCTTTAGGCAATGCTGAAAAATACTAACTGTAGCTGTCAGTGGCTTTGAGGTTTTTTTTCATATTCTTTCCATCCTCCCTACAGCTTTTGAAAGGCACTTTTTTTATGTGAATAGGTTCTTCCCAGCAGCTGCAGAACTTTCCACAGTAGGAGCTAGGAAGGAGCCAGCAGACACTGCAAGGAAAGTTGATGTCCTTTTCCTGACTGCTCACGAAGCACAGCAGCACTGCCCTTCCCAGCCACGCTGGCTCAAACTAGCCCTTAGCTAATGTTCTCTTGCCTTGTGAGGTAGCAGCTGAGCTTTAGGTGAAGTTGTGGAGATGTATTACTATTATTATTATTATTATTATTATTATTATTATTATTATTCTCATCCATCAGAGCTAAGGATTCAGTTCCAGTATGAAGTGGGATCCATGTGCAGATGAAAGTTTGTCTTCTCTGTCATGCAGTGACTTTGTGCTTTGTTGGCAGAATCACCTCCAGCTCAGGCCAAATGAGAGCGCTGTTCTTCTGGGCCTTGTAGAAACAAAGGATGAGTAGTTCTGAAGTATAGCATAAATAGGCAGCTTAAGTAAAATGTTACAGGTCTTGATAAGTTTTCTTTTTCATTAGTGCCTTCACTCTTGTTCTGTGAATGCAGTAGTAAATCCTTATTGTACTCCTGGCTTTTCCTTCCAGATCCTTTCAGTGGGCATTAAGATGATGCAAGTCCTCTGCAACTTCCCAGGCTTTTGCAGTGAAACTGTTTGCACTTTCTTTGCCAAGCAGCACAGCCTCACTTGTGGTGCTGGTTGTGGTGGTTCAGAAACTGCTCTCAACACCTCACCTGGGCTGGGACTGATTCTGCTGGCCATGAATTGGGAAGCCAGAGTTGCTCTGTGGAGGAATGTGTGAGTCCTTGAGCTGAAAAACATGGTCAGTAGTCTAGTTACTCAATTACACGTAGATTTATTTATTTTTAATAAGTTGTTTTGGAAATCATGAAGATGAATGGTTTGATCTTGTCAGTTTAGTTATAACTGTAATGGGAGAGTAAACCATCACCTACTGGTATAGCTACATTCATGCACCGTAAAAAAAGAGAAAATAAAATGTAAACTGCCCTCGTGTGAACATCTTTTGCTGGAGTAGAAAGTGACATTTCCCATGCAACCTCCTGTTTCATACTTGGTTGTTTTAGTCATTTCCCATATTCTGTATTTGTCCATGCTGTGCAGAATGTGGAGTTAATTTCCTAGCTTTTGTGACCTTGATAGATGAGTATATAAGCATTTCCTATATGATGAGTGTGTCACATTACTCTTGGAAGCAGACAACTATCATTATTTACATCTGAGAATCAAATTCCTAAGTAACTTGTTGAGGAGGATGAGAAGTTTGTAGCAGACAGGAGATTCAAACTTAGGTTACCTGGATGCTGTTTTAGCACTTTCAGAATATTCTGAAGTTTCCCTACGCAATGTTAGTAATGAGGCAGATCCATCCCTTTGGCACTGATAGGGCCTTTGCAGCCTTTTGCCCTTAATCTGCAAGCACTATCCCTACAGGTGTGATTGTATGTTGGCACTCTCCAGAATGAGACAATAATGCTTTCAAGCCTCTAGAGCTCAAAGGGATTAACCTCCAGCAGCTAAGCATGATCCTGGCCTTCTTCCAGATGTTACCGTTTTCATGGCATGGACAGTAGAGCCCCAAAGAAGATTGCCTTAACTTGCAACCCAGCACATTAAAGTGACCAGAAAACTCCTGGTGGTTTACTTTAACATACTAGGCTGGAGTTAGCACAATTCAGGAGCTGTTTCCCAGGTGGCTGGGCAGGAGCCGAGTATAGGAACCAACTCAATTCCTTGTGAATTATCAGCTGTGGGTCCTGTAAGCACAGTTCTGGATACAGAGTATCAAATCAGAAGTTCATACCTGTGTTCTTGACCATGATGTTTTGTAGGATCGCTTGGGTTGGAAGGGTCCTTCAAAAGTTTCCAGCAGATGCTTTCTCAGAGGGCTGACTTCACTGGATCACATCGCTAGATCCTATTCCGGAGTTTGATCATTATCTAGTGACACTATATAAAACAGTTGTGCCTGCAGAATTATGAATAAGGTTGACTTGACTCTAAGTTTAGAGGAAAAAACAATTTATCTGTTGTATCAACATTTGTTATTCACAGAGACAATTTTGTAAAAACAAAATCTAAACTGTGAGTCTCCAGGTTTCAGGGACAAGATTGTAACTGGCTGCATGTTGAAGAAACTGAGTAGTAAAGTCTGTCAAATCAATGTTGTGTATGTGTGAATGAAACTTTATCTTTTCTCCTCTTCCTCTTCTGCCTTGTAACATCTCTTCACTCATTGAATGGTAACTCTGTGAAACACAGTTCTGTTTTCATACTGGCCAGCACAAATCAATTCACAAATTTTTACTCAGATCTATCTCAATCTAAATTTTTTAAGTGGATCCTATATGAGTATTTCAGAAAGCTGAGAAATGCCTCCAAATAACTGCAGAGTGGGTGTCTCTGCATCTGTTTGGATTTAGATGTTGGAATAAGTCTCTAAAAACAATTTAACTTTCTAGAAGAGTTTTCCATTCGGTTGATGGCTTACACGTTTGATATGATGTACTGGAAGAGCAAGCTCTAAGCAGCGGCTGTCACAGACTGACATCTCTGAGCACAATGTCACTCGCTTTCCAACCGTGATTTTATATGAACGAAAGTCTTTGAGCATGTGTTCGTTTTTTTATATTTGCCCTGGTTATGCATGAAGTTTTGTCTTAAATCAAGCTACAAAGGAGTCCAGTAACATTGTGTGTGCAAGTTTGGGGTGGCAGGAGCTCATGGAATTTCCTGCTAAGCGCTCTGAAGAGATAACCATCTGACATCGAGATAATTGTCCCCTGCTTCTCTCAAATGTTTTTCTGTGAATGAATACTTTTTAAATGTCAGGAAACAATCCAGGGGAATATGCGAGTAAGCAGGTAGGTTTTGGGTGAAATAAGTCTTCTGGATACTTTTTAAGCCTTTTATATAAAGGGGTTGCTGTGCCTATTTTTTTACAGAATTGCTTCACAGGAACCTCCCAGCATGCCGTCGGGGCTCTCATATGAGAGTTTTATACTGTTTGACAGCTGCACTAAAAACAACTGCTTCCTGTTAGGCAAGATGCTGGAAGCACTAGGTATGGTCCTTTTTTTTTTTTTTTGTCTTTTTTTTTTTGTCTTTTTTTTCTTTTTTCCTGTTTCCCTTAAGCTCTGGAATCTGAGAGTCATTTGCTGATGGTGGGTAGAAATTGTGCAGTGCACCTGGAGCTTGAATTCAGAAGACTGACTGTGCATAATCTTGTTTAAGGCACATCAGCTCTTGCCTGATGTCCTTCCCAGGAAATAAAGACACTGAGGTGTTTAGCTCAGTGGCTGCTGAAGGCTTCTCCTTTGGTTTTGAACAGGAGACCACCCTTTGTGTTGCTTGTTAGTGGGAAGTAAAAGGGAAGTGATTCATGTCTCAGATGATTTGGGTGATTCTTTGGGAGGACCTGTGAAGTCAGTCACTGGGTACCTTGATGCTTTTTGTGACAGCAGTCCTCTGTGTTGCTAACAGTAGTCTCTTTGCTACCTAGTAGAAAAATCTTCTGGGATTGGTATTAGCTCTGCAGCCCTAAAACACTATTGAGGGTTGGACTCTGAAGTGCTTTGGTCTCATTAGGCAGAGTGCTGGATACTGCCCATCACCTTGGTTTGACCATCTCCTCAAACTTCAAGAAGATCCTGAGAAGCTGATCTGGAGTATTGAAAGCTATGGATTGGCAATTACTGTGCTGGGGTTTTTTTTGGTGGGTGGGATGGGGACTGTGGGTACAATTAAAATTGGTACTGATGCAAATAACAGCAGCTCTTCCTGATGTCAGGTTTAGAAATGTAGTGAGACTGTATTTCTGCAGCCTTCAAAATGGTTTCAGAGTGGCTCACCAGCAGCAGAACAGGTAACTGTCTTTGTAGAAGATGTGGAAAGATGCAATTAAGGAGTTGAAGTAAAGGCATCTTAAGTGGCTTCACAAAAGTAGTGTTGAAGCAGCCAACAACTGAGTGACTCATTCCAGAATGCTGTGACCTTGCTTCCCAGAAGAGACTTGGTTTATCTCTCTGAAGCTGTTGGGAGTGCAGCTATGACTTCTGAAAGTGCAGTCCTAACTATCCCCTAACAGCCTGAAAGGGCTTTCTTGTTGTTCTCAGGCTGAAATAATCACAGTGATTTCCCTGTGTAAACTCCCTTTTTGGTTGGGATTGGTTCACCTAATATATTTATATGCACATACTCTTAAACTCTCAAAAAAACAAACACCTGGTACACTCTGCTCCTTGTACAGAGCTCTGTAGCTTTCAAAAGCAGAATTGCAGAAATACTGCCATTTGCACTGCAGTGAAGCAAACCTTCCCTTCTTCCTTGCAAAAGTGAGAATGAAAATGCTTTGGTAAATAGCTTTGATTTAAACTGAAAAGCCTCTGGTTTTCAGAGCTGCTTTTAAAGCAAAGGGCTACTTTGCCTTTTGATCCTCTTAAGCTGGGTTATTTGATGTGAAAAACGGCCTGAGTACTCTGCTGCAGAGGGGAGCAGCTTTTCAGTTCTCTGTGTGTGGCTTCAGGAGAGGACCTGGCAGAGCATGGGGTGGTGGGGGGCTCGGGGGGGAGCCTGATTGCACAGCTCTGTAAATAAAGGGGCCTCTATTTCTTTGGATTCTTTTGCTGGAACTAAATATCATGCTCAGTGAAACTCTTACCTCATTAAATGAACAAGCCAGGCTCCTCCAGCATATGTGCAGTGCTGCAGTGTGGTTTGTTCTGCTGAGCTGATTTGCTGAACAGATAAGGGAGTTTTAACCTAAGAATGGCATGTAATGTATGACCTTGGCTTTTGGAAGGTTTATTTTTGTTCTTTTGACAAAATAAGGTTTTAATATTAAATATGGGGTTGGATTTGACTTGGAAGATGCCAGAGGCTTCTACTACTGCTGTAGTCATAATATAAAACTATCTGATGTGTGCCAGTGAGCATGCAGCGAGCCAAGAATTTCTCCATCAGTGTTTATTTTTCCGAAAACTTACCTGGTTGTTTTGCAGTTGGGTTGGCTAAAAAGGTGATGCGCCCTTGTGTTGGAGGGAGCAAAGCAGTGGTGGGCACAATAAAGTCCATGCTGACTCTTTATATTTAGCATCTTTAGTTTTGGGGCAAAATACGGGCTTTCAGCATCCCCCCACACACACTTTCTTAGTGTTTTAAAAGTGTTTACAAGAAACTTTCACTCAAAACTCCAGGGTTCACCACAACCAAGGCATAAAACAAGCTATGTGAAATATTCAGATCTGTTAGTACAGGAACTTAATGCTGTACTGCAGCTTTCAGTTTGTGTAATCAAGGCCATGCAGGGACACAAAATAATATTTTTGAGGCTTTCTTCCTGCACATGTTCTATCTCAGATCATCATCTTAATGTAAAGCTGAGGTGCTTTTGGACTGCTACACTGCAAGAGTTTGGCTGAAGAAGTGACCTGTAAAGCACTTCAGTGCTGAGGTGCTGAATAAGCTCCAAAGTCCTTGTTCTAAATTGGCTGTAGTTTGAATTGGTTACCTTCAATTTAAACCACTACCATACCCTCCAAAATAAACCTCCCAAACCACCCCCCCACCCCAAACCCAAAACCAACACCAAAACAACAGAAACACCCAATCAACCTAAACCGTGACCAGAAAAACCCACACCAAACCTACCACCTCACTCCTCACCTCCCTGGCTCTCAGGGAAACCAGCCTCAAATAGTGCAGAATATTTTTTCTGTAGATCAAAAGTTGTGATCAAAGTGTGTTGCCTCTGCAGCTGGCACAGGAGTTGTGTCAGGCTGACCTGCTGGGAATGCTTTCCACTGGAAAGGGAGCAGGTTGGTGCAGGTACAGGTAGCAGAGAGTGTGGGGAGGTCCCTGGAAGAGCTCATGGCTTCCATGTGCTTTAGCAAGATTTCTTCCATCTGTGGATTGTTGTTACCCTTCCACCCAGTTTTGTTTTTTTTTTTTTTTGTGGAAATGTGGCTTGTTTGGTCTTTCTCTTCTGGAAGTATTGTTAGGGTTTTTAGTTTGTTCATTGACTGTGGCTGGATGAAGGCAGTTGATTTTCTAGAAGTTTTCCAGAAGTTTGGGGGAAATTTGAAACTTACAAGAAGATGCACAAGTTTGAACATCTGCAAGGTGTGATGGGGTTTTTTGTCCAGCTTCTAGTCATCCTCATAAGAAAATGCTTAAGCAGTGGAGACATGCTCTAAGAGGAGGAAACTGCCATGAGAACCCAATGTTTCCACATGGAATAGAGAGGAGTCTCTCTGTTCTTGTGAGAGATAATAAGCCATTTGTCTTCCATTGGCATATGTATCTGGAAATCTTGGGTTTCTAACTGGGAAAAATCATTTCCCATGCTACTTGCCTCTCCATTAGCAGACTGATGCATCCTTATTGTCACAAATTTTGAAGCTGGGGCCAATGTAAGCACTTGGAGTAAAAAGGATATCCGTAAGAGAAGCCAAGCTGCATAACTTGGCTACTGGATACGTCTCTGTGACCAAGGGTTAGAAGCATGTAGGGAGGTTGTGTAGCTTCTGAAGCTCATGTCTGCCTGCATTCTCATGTACATCCCCCAAACCTCATCCAGGAGCTCTGATCCTGTGTTATGGTCCATTGTTCAATGAGAGAAATTTCATGGCAGTTGTTGAAACTACATTGAACTTACCTTCAAATACAAGACTTCTATTAAGAGTAAAAGCAAAATCTTTGGCAAAAATACTAACAGAATTATTATCCTATTTACGTTCTGAATATTAATATTTCTTTATATTAAAGACCTGTCTAAATTAAGCATAAAGTATTTCCAAAGTAATCACCAGTATTCAAAGCCACATGTGTCATGATTTCCTCAAAACCAGATTACCAAGCTAAAATTAAACAGATCAAAGACTTTCACTTTGTAGACTGTTACCTCAGAACAGCTGCACAGTGCAGGTGAAATGCATGTTTTTAAATTTTCCCTGTATTTTCACAAACTTGTGGCCATTAATGGTTCAAAAACATTTTAAGTCCAATCTTTAAATACAAATCTCTTACATGCAAATAAAATTCTTCTAAGATTTAACTGTTAATTTGAGAATATAAGCATTGTATGCTGCTGCATTTTATGAGTGTTCTCTGGAAGATACATCTTGAATCTTTGGGGGATTTTTAAAAAACTCTTAAAAGGGAAGTAGCTTAATGCTTGTTTCCTTACTTTTTTTTTTTTTGTTTTGTTTTAATTAGCAGATGTCTGTTTTAAGAGTCAAACTACCACATGAACAAATCCATTTAAGTAACATTGCTTGTCAGCTTTACTGCTTTGTGACTACTGCTGTGTTGCTGATCAGCAATATTCTCTTAAATACAAGTGTTGCTTTAGTTTTGATGGATACTCACCTAAACACTTCCGTCAGTAACTTTCATATGGATCAATGGAAAGCATGTGTGGTCTTCTTTAAAGTTATTTCTGGGAAGCAGAGATCCAAGAGGTTAAAAAAAAAAAAAAAAAAAGCCCACTGAACTCTAGCTCATTGCATATTAGAAGTAAAGCTGTGTTGTTTCAGAACATGCCTTGAAAGGAGGAAATTCAATAGGGACCCATCTTACTTTCCAAACAATTTAACTGAGAAAAGATCAGCTCGAAGGCTTTTTGTTAACTTTGATCTTTCTTAAAACTGACCCATTCATAATGTGTTTTGGTTTCTGGTTTATGCTTTTCCTGGAATCAGTTCTTGAGAATGATCCACTTTGAAGCATTTTTGTTTCTCCCTTTAAGAAATACTACTTTTTTCCTTTACTAACTGATATGGGAAACTAATAAAGCACTATAGGGATGCTGGTTGTCCAAAGTACAACTTTGCATCTGTGAGGATATCACCGTTCTGTATCAGCCAGTCAGGTAGATCTGCATGTGGTTACAGAACTCAGGATTCACTGCACATCCAGATTCCACCCCCATGGCTGATTCTGTGAGGAGAATGCTCATCCTTTTTCCATGGTCCTAGTCTTAAATCCTGCTCTGGTCAAGAAGTGTGTAATGACTTTTTATTTTCCATTCCCTCCAGGTTTACAGGAACAGATGGACCGAGTGGTTTTGGGTTTGAGCTGACATTCCGACTGAAGAGAGAGACGGGGGAGTCGGCACCACCCACTTGGCCAGCAGAGCTGATGCAAGGCTTGGCCAGATATGTCTTCCAGTCAGGTACCCCAGGGTTAAATACACAGCCTTGCTTTTTCCTGCTCTAGTTTTGAAGTGCCACATTGTTGCAGCATGTGACACTTGTGTCATCAGCACCCAGTCAGGTCTTGGAAATTGTCTTTGTGTGGGTACCAAAAAGAGTGTGTTTCTTCCTCCAGACCCGCCTGCAGGAACAAAACCAATTTTTGTTCTGGTTACTGCAAATCCTCAGTATTGAAAAGCTGAAGTTACACAACAGTCAGTTACTATGGGAAGTCTGCCCAGTGACTCTTTCCTGCATAGTTGGGTTCAAAGAATCACAGAATGAACTAGATTGGAAAAGACCTTTGAGATCATGAAGTCCAACCTATGACCTAACATCTCCTCATCAACTAAAGCATGGTACTGCATGCCACATCCAGTATCTTCTCTCAGCAAGAAAAACACATTTGCTTATCCTGAATGGCTGAGGAGCAACCATCTAATAAGGTCTCACTTCTCAGCAGAAGCACTATAACATCCAAAAACATTGCAGCTCCATCACAGGCAAATCGCTTCCAGTGGTCCCTGCAGCCAAGCAGTAGCAATGCATATGAACATGGAGTTGTTGAGATACAAAAATGTAAAAGTTGTAAGGAATGCTAAGGCTGGGAGGGCCAAGGAATTAACAATTGTGAATCATTACTGCAGATGGAGAATTGCCAGAAAACTGGGAGGAACCAGGGTGCCTACAAACCATCCTCTTGCACTGGTCTTCGTACTTTCATTTATATCACTGGATTGAATGTTAGTTTTAGTGTCAGCACATGAAAACCTGTGGAATGGCTGATAGCTAATGTACTTGAAAGGCACTAACCAGCATCACAAGATCTGAATGAAAATATTTAAAGAACATTTTTTAACCTAATTTGAGGTTCTTTACAGGTAAAGTACCTTATAAATCAATGGTTATTGAGTTTGTAGCATTTGGTACCTGCAGTACTAGTTCATAAATTGCTCAGTAACTTTTGATTTTGATGATGGTTTTCAGTCAGCTGGCTGACTCTCGAAGGGAAAAGGTCCGGGTAAAAACAGGATTGCTCCACTAACCTCTGTAACAAATCTGAGGAAGTGGCAGTCTTGTGGGTATTTTTCTAAATATTGCTGGACAGAGTTCAGTGCCAGCCCAGATAATTGCTTGTCTTTTTGTAACCTTTCCTGTGTAGCTGTCTTCCCCAGTTGCCATCCAAAATTTGTCTCACCTTTCTATCTTTATTTTTGCAACTGTTAAGCATCTAAATCTATGATTGCCATTATTTTTTACGTTGTTTGAGATTCCCATCCTGCCTAAATTGTATTGCAGTTTTTGATACTAACCATGCAGTGATGAATTCATATTCACATTTTCTATGCAACAACTGCAGAGTCTGAAGAAAACATCTGAGTCTAAAAAAAAAAAAAAATCTCCCTTGTAGATACAAAGTACTATACATGTTACATGTTAACTTATACTAAATATCCTCCATCCCATTTGGAACATTTTAAATTTCCTAGTCCAGGCTAGTTCTCGTAGCAGTTGTTCGTTGGGCACTGTCTTTTCATGGGTGAGAGGAGGTCTGCAGAGTGCGATGGGCTTTGGAAGAGTACTTCAGGGCAAACTTCATGGTGACTGAGCAGGCAGTCAGGGCAGAAACTTCCCTTATTCAGTTCCTGCAGTCCCATCTTTTTAACCTCAAAGCCAAAGAACTGTTCTTAGAATGAAAAGAGTGGTTGTGCCCATGCTTACCAATCTGGCATGAACCACCCTCCAGTATTCTGCTTATCCATGCTGGTTTTTACTTTATATCCACCATGACTCTTTAAAGGCATGCTCAAACTCATGCTGATGGATTCTAGCCTCTGGGTGTTTAGTTTTCAATTTGCCTTATGAAAAACAACAGTGTATGAATCATAAATTGACTTCTTTCTTTGACTATGAGATTGGGTGGGAGCCAATACCACGCACATCATACAATGGGCGAACCACATGCTGGGTTACCTTAGGAAAAGCATGAACAGCAGATGGAGGGAAGTTATTACCTCTTTGGCATGGCACTGGGAAGGCCTTGCTTAGAATATTGTGTCTTGTTTTGGGCCTTTAACAAATACTGAAAAATTGGAGAGTGTTCAAGGTAGTCAGGGTTTCTAGGGCATGTGAGCCATGAGGAGAGCTGGAGGGAGCAGGGCCAGTTTAGCCTGAGAAGAGAATGTGCAGGGTGATCTAATTGGAGCCTACAGCTGTAGGGAGGGTAGTTACAAGATTGTCGGGTCAAGCCCTAGATAGTACATCAAAGGACTACAACTCTGAATTGCAGTATGGGAGGCCCTGGAAAAACTTCAAGGAAAACTTGCTCACAAGGAGAGTGGCGAAGGACAGGAAATGGTTTATAGGAGAGGTGCTGGAACTCCATTCCTGGAAAGGTTCAGGACTTTGTTCAACAAAGCTAAGTTGGCCCTAATCTAGCACTGGTGATGGCTCCACTTCAGCTAGGGAGGCTGGACAAGAGACCTCCAAAGGCCCCTTAAAATATTACAGGAGTGTTGGATTTTTGGCGTTTTTTCCGTACTGCTCTTTAGCAACCAGCTGTGTGTTATCACTGACTATTACCAACCATTTCTTGCCTTGTATAAAAGGAATCTGTATACTGTTGCAACAACTGAACAAACTCTACTTTTATTTTAGTACAAATTTTATTATCACATGTCTCTTTTAGAAAAGAATTTTCTCAGGCTAAAATCATCTGGTGAATAATAGACATCATGACAAGATTATGCATTTAAAAGTAAGACTTGTAATGGGGCCTATTTTATAATTTTTTCTTGATCTTTCAGGGCAATGCTAGCTGAGCACAGCTAGATGCAGTAATTTTCTAATTTAGTCAAAGATCTCTCACTCCATTGCTCTGCAGAGTTCCCAGTACTTCTGCTACATCTGATGTGTCCTGCTTTGTTTTGTTGTACTCCCTTGAGCTGTTTTCTCTCAGGATGGTAGTGTCCAGAGCAGTTCCTGTGTTCTCCCTTATGTCAGTCCTGGGTAATCAGGCACCCAAGTCCTCGGCAGTGTTACTTTATTTTCTGCCGAGTAGAGTTTCTAGCCCAGTTTGACATTCTCACTCTGCAGAGCCAAGTGAGCTTCTGCCATTGTTTTTTCTTGTTTTTTTACAGGACTTCTCTGTTCAGATGTTGAAGCTTTAAAAACTGTGAAGTATTTGAAGGTCTGGTTTTTCTGAAGCCCATTGGGCATGAAGCAGGCTGTGGCATGACAGCATTGTTTTACACGATGAAAGGTTTCTTTTTGCTGGAGTTCTTTCTGACTGTAGTGCTTAGAGCATTTCTCAAATGAAACTCTGATAAGTGTTGTTCAACTCTGTTGTATGTACCTTAATGCTGTCCTCTTCAGTTGTTTAAAAAAAAAATATTATGGTGTCTCTTTAATACTCTGAAGTAGCCTTAAAAACATTTGATGAACCGAAACAACTTAAGTAAAGCTTATGAATCCACCCTGAACAAGAAGCAAGAAAAAGAATGAAATTGGCAGAAACTTCTTGGATAGGTTCCAAGCACTTTCACATGTCAGAAAATTGTTTACTCTGAAAGCTGCACTAAGAGCTAAACTCTTATCTCTTGGTAAAAACCAACTTTTTAATTATCAGAGATGTGCTGCTGAGTCCAGTTGAAGCTGGCGGAGAGTAAGGTGTAGTTACACTCCTGCTGAGCCTGAGCATTTTTAGGTGACGACTGAGTTGAATATTCACCTAGCAGCTACTGCTGTCCGAAATATTATTCCTATGTATTGCAATTGCAAAGCATGTCTCATTGCAAGTGATGTATTTTTCTAACAAACACTTCTAGGCATATGCATGTTGCATTACTTTGTTTCTCTCTCTCCTGCACTGTAGCAGTGCTTTAGGAAAGCAGTCTTCTGCATTGAATTTCAGACCTCTTTCAGCCTTGGTTTCTCTGTTCACTCTAAGAAGTGCTTGGTGCTTTTGATTAAAGGGCAGTACTTACCCTCCTTCAACAAAACCAAGCTTTCAAGTCTCAGAAAGTTTTATTTGTGGCTTTATCTGTTCTTAATTTTATCACTGTTTGACCATGACCACAAATTCCAACTCTGTTAGTTTTAAAAAATCCCCAAACCTTCAAACCTTGAAAATGAAACTTTGCACAATTCCGTGACCTTAGCTTGTCATGGTTCATGGGTGTACTGCAAATATCTCATGGTAGAACAAATTTATACTTCAGTTCAAATGAAAAGGAAGAAATGCTCTTCCTACAGAAAGCTTATCCAGACCTTACTGCAATTGTTAACTCTTTATGTACTAGTACATAAAGTATTAAGTATTAAGACCCTTGATCACTACAGAGGGACTATGGTTTGTGTTTTCCTGAAATTAGAATCTGCATTTTCTTTCTCTCTAGGGTAAATTTATGTTGTTTTCAAGGGTCTGTCTGATATGTGTTATGAAGACAATATATTGATGTAGCACGGAAACAAGTATGCGTGTGTATGAGCTCTTGCTGCTTCCATGTTTTTAGCCTGAAAGAAAACAGCTGCAGCTGTCAGGTACAAGTTTGGAGAAATTGTCATGAAAACTCATCATGCATAGAGCCTAAAGATAATTAGGTGGCAGATGTCATGGTTATATTCTCCACAATGCACAAGTTGTAGTGGGGAATGAGCCAGAAGTATTAAGAGGATGTCCATGAATTAGAAGTTTGCAGGTTGGCTGAGCTTGATGACATTTGCCCCAGAACATATCAGCATGAGCAGGCTGAGCCCCTCCTGGTTTAGGGATGACAGGTAGCATCACAGGAGACTGGAAAACTGGCAAATGCTGTTCCTCACATCCCATAAAAAAACCTGTATCAGAACCAAAACAAACTCCCAAAATAAAAAAAAATAAAAATCTAATTGGTCAATCAGATTTCAGGTCTTAAGAAACTGCTAAGAGAAACAAACCATCCAGAAGGCATCCACAGAACAATGGATGTTCCAGCATGGAATTATCAACAGTAAATTAGAAGTAAGTAAGTAGCAGGTACCATAGGAAGCTGTGAATGTTGGTAACCTTGATACAACTGAGACTTTTTACCTTGTCCCAACAAGTGTGTGAATGAGCTAAGGAAATGAGATCTTGGTAAAAGGTAAAGAAGAGGGCTGCAATACTGGTTGAATTGTTAGACTCTGAGTAATTGTCAATGTGTAGTCATCAACCACAAAAGATGGATAGAGCTGGGAAGTACTGGTGTGCAGTAAGGGCAGGGAGGCACAACAGGTGCAGAGTCCTCTCCTGACAGTAAAATTCCAGCGCAGTCTGTTGGGGGAAAGCAGCAGTTCTGAAAAGAGAAGAAAACTATTTGGAGTTTCTATTACCAATGAGCTATACTTAAACCAACATGCTCTTCATGCTGAGAGATAGAAGTGGAATTTTTCTGGTATATAAATAGAAGTGTTCTGTGTATTGCATAGGGTTGGGTCCTACACTGCAAGAGAGAGGGACAACATTGTATTTCATTTTGGACAAAAAGCTTCAAGTCAGATGCATCCATCAGTTGGAGAGAGACTGGAGGAGAGCAGTAAGAATGATCCAGAGGTCCAGAAAATATGACCTGTAAAGGAATGATCAAAATAGTTACATTTGTTTAGTCTAAGGAGAAGAAAATGGAAGATGTGAGAACAGTCTTCAAGTATGTGAAAGGTTGCTGTAAGGAATAAAGTAATAAATACATTTTTCATGTGCCTACTGGGGATAGAAGAGACTAAAAATTCTGTAATTTAACTACTAAAATGTTTGTAAAATAAGCTCAAGGTTTATCATTAGGAGAACTTCTGAATGGCAAGTGACATCTGTATAGTGGCAGATTCCCTGTTGCTGCATTTCTTTGAGAACAAGTCAAACTGTTCTTCATGGATATTTGTCAGGGAGAGTTGATCATTCCTTCAGGCAAGGGCAGAGTTAGAACCTTCTTAGTCTCATTTATTATTATAAATATGTCTTGAATGACTAAGTATTCTTTTCAGGTCTTCTAAATGTAATTTTTTTTATTCCATAAATAGGTAATTTATCTTTTCTCATAGCACTGAAAGATATTTAAATCTGAGTTTGATGTCTCAACTAATTGAAAAGTTGAATTATAATATTTGACCTTTGACTAGCCAGTAGTAGAAAGCTGCTTGCATCCTGGGTACTGCAAAACAGTAATAACAAAATGTGCAGGCAAAGAAAGTAAGGATGCAAGGTGAAATTTTTCAGTGGCAATTTAATGTAGATTTCAGCTGAGTACTTCAGAAGTAACTTATATGAATTATTCCTTAGAAAACTTACTACCTCCAAAAATGGATTGGACAGAACCAATTCCAGTTAGGTACATGACAAGTTATACATGTTGATAACAACATGGCAAAACAACAACCAAACTAACTATAGCTGGTTTGGTTTTGGGTTTTTTTCCCCACAAACACCTCTGCACTGTCATGGTGAAAGATCCTCTTTTCAGAGAAAAAGATAGATTTCATATCTGTTATTTTTGTGAAACTTGTAGGAACTTAGTATCTGTGAGCTTCTGTTCTCTGTCATGATTCAAGTCCATGGGCCAATTTCCCAAAGTCTCCCCTGGAAAGGAGGATGGTTCTGCTGCATGGAAGTGCCCAAGGCAGCACAGCTGCACAAGCCTTTGGCAGCCAGGCCAAAGCAAGCCCAAAATGAGGTACATGTAGCCTTCCTTAGTAATTTCTGACATCTTGTACTTTCTTCAGGTAGAAATTATTTTATGACAGCTTGTCTCTAGTTTAAAGAAGGACACACACACGATTCCTGCCACGTGCATGATGTCCCAGTACATCTGTTTGGGGCCATTATGCCATCTCTCTGTGCCACAGTTTCACCTTTGTTTAAGCAAGGGTGATTATGGAAGTTGTAAAGGCTGCAGGTGTAGATACACTCTTCTCATTCAGCAGTTTTCACCTGAATCAAATTAGTTTAGTCTGAGTCAAGGAGGTTCTTTGTGTTTGACAGGCACTATAACTCTTACACTGAAAGTGGGGCTCAGTGGGATTAGAGGATCTGATGGGGGTCACAGACGTCCAGCCACTAGCCAGCAGATACCTTGGCACCTGCTGTCCTGCCATAACCAGCAGGACTCATCTTTAGATCTCCTGGGGTCCAGAAAGCTTCAGTGTAGTAGCCTCAGTGACTCCTTGCTTGCCAACATGTTTTCAAACATTCTTGACACAGGCCAATTTCTGTGTGTAAAAAGGAAAAAACCAAAACAAGCAACCAAACTCTAAACCTAAAACAAACTCCTTGCTTCCTTGAATACAAATGAAGCTTCTCTGGCTTGTTTGTAAAGCTGTTTATTTCTTCCCAAGAGGATGACTAAAGCCAAATAAAATCTGCCAGTAATTCATACACATTTTTCCCTGACTGTACCCTTATCTTTTTTTTTCCAACCCCAGGCCGATTTATTATTCTCTTCTGGTTGCTATGGCTTTGTAAAATATATATGTTTTTTCTATCATCTGTTTATAATATTGACCCGTTTCCAGTGTAGAGCTGGCCCTGTCTCCTCTCTAGTATTCCAGGATTTTAGATTAAAATTGTATGGAGATTAGCTGCGTTTTTTAGCTCTGCGAAGAAGTATAAATCAAAATCAATTTCAATTCAACAGAACCTGTTATGCGGTGAACTCTGCTGCGTGAATGTTGAAATTGTGGCACAGTAAATTGCTGTAGGTGAACAGGACTCAACTAAGTGTGCAGGGGCTGCGTGCCTGTATTCTGCAAAGGGGTATGGAAACATTAAGTCACTGGTTCCAATTTAACCCAAGTTTGTCATGGCCAAAAGCTCTCATCATCTGATAGTTATTCAGCGGTCCATGAGAAATTGGTTGGGTTTTAGCCTAATTCCTCTTAGATGTTGCCCATAAAACAAGCTGTTTGTGAGTAGCAGCTCAGATCGAGCCTGGTCCTTTGCATTTTTGTATGCTGCGTCCTGCACTGCTGCAATAAATCCCCTTCTCCAGAGACTGCTGCCTTTGAGCTCACCTCCCCAGTACTTCCCATCCCTCCCCCATCTCCTAAACCAGTCTTGTCACATCCCCTAGCTTCCAGCTGGGACGTACGTGCTGTGAGTGGTACCAAATGATGTGCTGGCTGATAAACCGGTTGCTGGTGTGCTGAGTGTTTGGCAGATGAGCTGGGCACAACAGGCAGCTGTCAAGCTTGTGCTTTGGTCCCTAACCTGTAGCTGGCTTCCTCTGGAGCCGGGTGGCAAAGCTGAAGTTGTTTGCAACAGAATTGCCAGATGTAACTCTCGTAGGTTGTCTTTAAAGGCATTGCAGCAAAGTGCTGGCTGCCATAGACCTGGCCCTTTTTACTCCTCGCTGTAGATCTGGATTCCCTTGCTGAAATTAATGCAGGTCCTCTCTTCAGTCTTGCAAAGCTTAGTATGATTGGTCAGTTTGTATGACTGTAATTTTTGGGGCCTTCAGAGTTGGATGCTTTTAGCCTCACTTGTGAGGCAGGGATACACGCAGCTCTCTTTTGTGGGTGGGTGCTGAGGCACAGGCTTGCCAGTCCTTGGACAGCAGCTTTGCAGTGGCCTTGGCCATGGCTGAGGTTTCCCTGGCTGTGAACTAGCACGCAGCTGGTGGCCTGTCCTTCCTCTCTGTGAGTCCTCTCTTGATCAGAGTGGTTTCAGATGTGGGTGATAAACTGAGAGGACATAGAGCAGGGACACAGCTGTGAATGCCAGCCACCACGTGTGTGGTATGCCTGTTCTTCCTGGCAACACAAATGGAGTTGCATGGATTTTGTGTGATAACATTGACTTCTCTTCCTGTTTCCAGCAGGAAGGGTGTTGCTCCTTTGCAATACTGGAGGCACCCCTGTGCCAAACTCAGTCCTGACCTTTGCCTTGAAGTACTGTCACTTCATCAGCCACTGATGAGATAAGCTGGCCATTATATTTTGCTGCTTGTTATGGTTTTAGTGAGTAGCGTCTTTTTGTCCTTTGCTTGTGACTTGCTGGGACCTTGGGCTGCACTAGGGAATCTCTTCCCCACACATTTAATTCAGCTGCAGTATAGAAAAACCCCTGCTGTCCTTTGGCCAGGTTTGAAAAGTGCATGTTGATTTCCCAGGAACATGAGAGGAAGGGACCAGCACCACTGCTGAGTGACCTTGCCTTTTGCTTCATTTAGCACAGGTGCTGTGAAGCAGGGCTGGGCATGAGACTCCTCCCAATCAGAAGTGCAGCAGTAGGAAAGCATGACTGGAAACCCAGGAGTTTCCAAGGACACCTGTACTCCCATTTTACTTAGAGGATGAAAAGTCTGTTGTCTTATGTTGTCATTAAGCTAGTTACATAATATAAATTAAAGTCTTTTCTTCTCTACCTACCTAATCTCCCACAGTTTGGACTTTTTCCCTACCCTGCAGTTTGTCTGGATTCATGGTTATTTCCTGTGTCTTGCTGTGGAAGCCACTGTTGTCTTTACAACTCCTAGTTCTTGGCTGGGAACAGGTCTCTGACCTTTTCCTGCCCCAAAGGATAGGTTCACACTAAGGCATGGAAAGACTTTGCCAGGAGCAAAGGCACAGAAAGCCTTTGTTGCTTATAAAAGACTTTGTTGAAATAGAAGGAAAGCTGTCTTCCCCTAGACTGCTTTACTGATTACATAGTATTTCCAGGCAGTAAGTGAGGGATCTCAGTGCTGCCTGAAAGAGAAGGCTTGTTTGTAGCTGCTACTGCAATTTAGATAAAGTAAGTTTAGGCCCAGTTTGAGTTGGCGAGATTTCAACTGATGCTGTCCCTTTTAATTCTGTCAGCTCATGTCCTGTTCCTGCCTGGGAACTGAACTTGGCTTGTTGTTTTTCAGCTGCTCAGTACAGTTCATTCAGTTGGTTTATTAAAAAAAAGAAAAAGGGGAAAAAAAAAAAGGGGGTGGAAATTTTGTCTTCTTTCTGTGTTTTACATCAGTCCATGAGCCCTGATGCTGCTCCCAGAGGGTTTGAGATGGATTAAGCACCAAGACTTGTTACTTTGATACATGGTTATACTTAGAAATGTACAAGTTGTTTTAGCCTTCATATTGCAGGTGGGCTGCTATTGGGAGAGGGAGGGAAGAAGCTGGCACAGAGACCTGGAGGAAGCTGTGTGATGCATCTTTGAGCAGGGCTGCTGCAGCAGCCCAAGTGGCAGAGGGACAGCCAGCAGGCCCCACGCCCAGGGACGCCTGGATGCTGGCCCCTAGCAGGTGTTTATCCAGAGTGGCTGCAGTTCAAGATCAGGGCTGATCTGGCTGATGCTGTCTTCCCAAAGTGGAGGGGAGCCGAGCTCTCTGCAGGAAGCCTTTTCTTCCATCCTACCCAGAGCCTCCCCACTGCAGGAGAGTGAGGAGCCCACATGTTACATACCAGCAAGCTCTGTGAGGAAGAATATCTCTTAACCCTGGGATAAAGGAAGTGGGAGAGAAGCTGCACATGGTCAGCCCAGCCTTGGATAAAAGGCTCTGTCCCCTGCTCTGAAGGAGGAATGCAGGACAAAGGAAACAGCACAGGGAAGGCAGAAAACTCCCCCTCCTGCTGGTGTGAGGTCCTTTGGCCTCTCATATATGAGGTCTTTGTCCCACCCGGCCTTTCCTGGGAAACGGAAGCAGCCGCTTTAGCAGTTGAAAGCTTCTGCAGAGAACAGTATTGCCTCCTCCTATGGAGGAGCTGAAAGCAACAACACAGAGGGATTGTTCTGCAGTTGGAAGAGCATCCTCTCTCACTGCCTGTGTGCAATTGTTTGGGATGCACAGAGAAGAGTTTGAAGGTTACACGTACTGAGTAGCCTTCTGAAAAGGGCTGTGTTTTCTCTTGACAGCTGCCAAGCTTATGCTAGATGAAACTGCAGAGTAGAGTAACTGCAGATGAACTGCAGAGCTGGAAGTTGGGTTCACTGTTACAGATCCACCTTCTTACACATCCTATTGAAGATCTGTGCAGCAAGTGGTGCTCAAACTGTGCTTTCTGACTAACCTACTCTGCCTGTGAGAGTGGCAGTGCGCAGAGCTCATTACAGACCATCTTCTGACAGCCTCAGAGCCAAAGATCCTTTGCAGCAGCCCGCTCAGCCAGGAGGCAGCAAATGGCCACAGCAGGGGAAGGGTTTTGTGCTTGGTGGGAAAGAGAAACTGGGAGAGTATATTCAGAGGCCGTGGGCAGCTCAGAACCTGAGGGAAGTGGGCTCTTGTGTTTCTGATTTAAAATTAGGGGCTTAAAGGAGCCTTCTCAGAACAATTGGGATGGTGTTTCAAAAGATGCTCCATAAAGAGGCTGTCCATTTTGCATTTGAACCATAAATACAACTCTTGGAATAAGTGTTTCTCCTTCAGTACTGTAATAGGTTGCCAGAGCTCAATGCATAACTATTTTATGCAAGTATGTGTGAATGCAGTTTTTCTGTTTCCTGCCCTTTGGCCTCCTGCTTTGCCAAAGTAAAACAAAAGTTTGGCCTGTGCAAGCTTTAAATTCCTGAAAATTTAAGGGAAAATAATCAACCACTGAGAAGGATGACACAGTGCTCTCTTGAAGACCTCTGCCCTCTTGTCCATTAAAAGTCCCAGAACTAATTCCCGAGTAATTAGAACGTTTTTTTTGAAAGGGTTATGATGTGATATCTTTGTGGATGTTTTCTCACAGACCATCTCCCCTTTCTTGCCATTTCTTAAATAATTTTGCTAAAAGAGATGCTCTGGCGCAGTCTAACAGTCTCTGTGTCAGATGTCTGTGCTGTGAAGGCTCTTAAAGGAAGCTGTTTGCATATTCTTTGGGTTTTTCAGAGGCAGATACTGCCTTTGCTTTCCCTTCAAGCTCCTTGAAAGCTCTTCAACAGAAATGTCTTATAAATTAATATTGAGGGGAAGATCACAAGTGACTGTACAGGCTCATGGGTCTGAGTATCCACCCTTCTCAGTGGCCTGCACATTTGCAAGTATGTAGGAGGTCCAACAACAAGGAAGAAAGTTTTTCTCACCTGCTGCAATTCTATTCCCTCACTGAGGGCATTTAAAGGTTGCCAGTTGCTGTAGGTAACAGTCTTTGTTCTAGTTGCACCTGGCTGGGAAACATTCATGTAACTATAAAACATTCTGGATTTCCTGTGCCAGAACACAGGATAAGGTTTTTAAATGACAGGCAAGTATCCCTTCAGGCTGGTCGTGTGGGGCCACATGATCTGTAGATAACCTGTCATTAAATACCTGTTTTGAGCTGAGTCCTTACCTGACAGATCCTACTGTATAATACAATTTCTGGTTCCTGGGCCTCCACCCCATACTGAGGCTATTCGCTTTTTGAAACTGTTGATGATGGATGTAACTACCACCCTTTAATGGGTGCTGCAAAATGTCTCCTTTGGGTGAAGTATGCAGAAAGGCGGTAGCAATGCAACTGGGCAGAGGTGGAAGGGACTTTTGCCTAAACTGGAGCTCAGAATACAGCAAGCACATCACTCCTGCTCCATTATGTTTGCTAGAACAGGAGGATGGAGAAAGTAAGAGGAAGCTGGGGGAGGTGAAAGCACCCCAACCCTGCAGTACCCAAGGGCAATGAGTGATAGAGGGGGTATAGAGGAGCGAGATCTTGGAGCAGCAAACTTTTGTGGGACTGAGAAGGAGCAACTCACATCTTGTGTTCATTTTCTTTTTCTGCCCTATTCAACAATGCCAGCTAAGTCCACTCATGCTGCCATACCTTCTTCCAGCTTCCCCTTTCTGGAGGAGGGAGCCATGCAGATAAATCTGTAGATGTGTGCAAACTGTGTTGCTGCAAAAGCAAAGTGAGAAAAGCAACCTGCCCTGGACAATGCTTATACAAAGGGGACACCAAACACAGTGAATGTGCCAGCTCCTGGTTCTGCTGATTGCAAGGGCTGCAGAAGCCTGAGGGGAACAGAGTGGAGGAGCTAAACGAAGTTTAGGAGGAAAGTGAGGGAGGAGGTGGCTGGTGGAGCAGGCTGTAGAGTCAGGAAAAGGACAGGGGCCCACCACTTGCAGAGGGTGGGAGTGTGCCCTGGGCACTGAAGTCACTTGCTGGGAGCCTGCGTAAGAAATTCCCAGGGTTTGCAGTCATGGAAATTGTATATACACATAGCACAGGACAGGGAGAAGGAGCAAGCCAGATATGCAGATCTGTAAGGGATGGAAAGGTCTTGGAAAACAGAAGGGGTAAAGGAGGTTCAGATCCAAATTGGTTATTGTACAATAGCATTTATTTTTTTTGTTGTTTTTGTTTTTATTTGTTTTGCTATAATACTGCACTCTGCAATGTTGCAGAAGGCATCTAGGTGCCTGGGATCTACTTTGTGATAAGAAAAACAGCATTTGCAGCTCCATCAGTGGAAGCTGCAGTACAGTGAGACACATTTTCCATCATCCCACTGCCAATAGTAGTGACGAGTCAAAGCACAACTCGGATAACTGAGGAATCACCTTGCCCTGCTGGCGATGTACCCTGGGAAGGTGTAGGAGGCTCTTCATTGGGCTTTCAGTCCAAAGAATTTAATGATCAAGTTTATATGTCTTTGTATAAATTGATTGGGCTCTTTTGAGAGGGTTGTGAATTTTCCAGACTTAACGCCCTGGAGCTGTACAGTAATCAATTTTGTATTTTCAACCTGCAGAGCAATTTTTAAAAAATAATCTGCATCATGCTTCTTTGCTTTCTGAAACTGTATTCAAACCTCAGAGGTCAAGCAGTCCTTACAGTACTGAAAATCTGTTTTTTTTCCCTGCTATTTTTTTTTTTTTTAAAGAACCTTTTGCCTAGGCTCCTTGTTTCTAAAAGCCCAATTTGAATCCCTGCAGTGGAACTATTGTTTAATTGTATTCCTGGGATTTAATTCTTCCTAAGGGATCTTCTCTATGCTTCATGTCTGCAGCAGGCAGCAGCACTGTGTGAATTTGCACCTCTTTGGAATGCCAGGGCTGGGGCCGTTCCTGTTTCCAAGGCAGGAGATAAGGGGCAGCAAAATTGAACTGAAAAATAAAAGCAGGGAGGAAAAGCATTTTTTAAACATAGTACAGATATATCACAGCTTTGTTTCTACTAATTCCTTCTATATTCTTAAAACATGTTCATCTTGACTTGAAAACAAAATTGCAATTTGCCAGTGGGCCCCACAGATTATATCCCAATTGTTTGTTCCCTTTACCAATCCATGTGTGCAGTTTTTTGTGGGTTAGGAAACTAAGCTTGAGACTGAATTTAACATTGATTATCCTAGTTTAATGTGGCTGGAAAATGAGTCTGAATAAAGTCTTTTTATTTATACTCTGTTTTTTAAAAAAAATCATCCACGTAATTAGTTGCAATAACAGTATTATTTTGAGATACTTAGGCACAACATTCATCTTTAGCTTTTGTATTGATTTATTATAGCTAACATCTTTGCATGCATACTTTTATTTATTATTGAGCTAGTTAGAAATATATTAAGTAGGTCTGGTGAAGAATATAGCTATTGGATTCTGTGTTTGCCCTTAGTTTCTCTCAATTAATTCTAGCTGTTTGGTCTGCAAAACGGAACTGAAAAACAGCATCAAATCTTACTAGTGACAGATTGCCAGATTACTTTTTTTTAACAAAGCCAGACTGAATATTAAAAATGTGTTGGAGAAAATGCATTTATATAATAAATTATACAGACCATGCAAGGGGTAATGGCAAGGCAATAAATTACGTTGTTTCTGTAAGTATTGGATAAGCTGCATTCAATTTAAATGTCTGGCTGCATCACTGTCATGCTGGTCAGGAACTCACTGGGGGCCTTTATAACATTCCTGCACCCATAAGTCATGGAGTTAAAATCCTTCTTTGCCCTCAAATACACAATTTCTCTGAGTTATGCAGGCTGACATAGGCGGCTTGCTGCCTGCAGTTTAGCTGAGATCTCTGAGTCAAAATGCAGGTTTGTAGCCCTTAGAGCAGCCAGTTTTCACACTGCTGAGTGCTGCAGATAATGTAGGTCTGGTTCATGTGAGGCATGCAGTCATCTTGTCTGTGTGCCAACATCCCCAGTGCCACACACTGATGCAAATTTACTGGGGTTTTTTTTGAGTTTTCTTTTGTTTTTTGGGGGTTGGTTTGGTATCTTGAGGTTTTTTGTTTGTTTGTTCTTTGTTGTTTTTTTTTTTTAATTATTCTTTTATTTTTAGACCAAGGTAGCAGGGAATTGCTAAGCATTGTACTAGCATAGCTAAGCAACATCACTGCTCCGAGGGGGTGATCCAGGTAGCCCTGCTTTTGCAGGGGACAAGCAGGACTGTTTCTTTCAGCATCATCTTGCACATGTCCCCAGATAAAATAACCGTGTAACGATGGCCTGGCTTCCCCCAGAAACAGGAGGAACAGAAACATGCTCTTGAAGGATATGTGTCTAGAGTGGCTGTTTTCCCAACACCAAGTACATGCAGTAATTAGTGTACTTAGGGCTTCCCCCGCTCTGTGCTGTATCAGCTTCTAACCAGTAACACACTGTGCAGGTGGATTTATCTGGCTGATTACTCAGCACAGTTTAACCCCTCTGTTGCTGATTTTAGCTGGCATTTGGAAGGAGGAGGTGTCTTTGAAGAGGTACGGAGGAATGCTCAGGCTGCAAATCTGTTCTTCTAATTTTAAAATTCATCTCAAGAATTAAGTGGTGGGACCATGTTAGAAGGGGCAAGTCTGTGGCCTCCGGATGAACCAGGGTGGTGCAATTTGAACTGCCTTTAAGACAGGCTGGGGACAGAAGCCTGCATGGACAGGAGAAAGGCTTAAAGTTCCCTGGCTGTATTCTTGGTGGTTAGAGCAGCATCAGCTCTTCGTTTTCCTCCTTAAGATTCCAATGCACATGCAAGAGAAGATACTGGACGCCAAGATGCCCAAAGAGTGTTCACCATCTGCTCTAGGTGCAGGGTAGCCAGCTCACTGGAGATACTCCCTTACTCACTTTCAGCCTGGGGATACCTTTAGGATGGAGCTCTCTCTTAGCTCCAGTTACTCCTCTAAGTTTGCTGTCTTTTTCAATTTAGTCCCTGTGGCAATTAAGGGAGTAAGGACTCCTAACAGGATCCATATATGGAAAGCTGTCAGGTTTAAAAAAGAAATTGAAAATACAGTGGGAAGTAGTCTGTGTTTCTCTCTAGAGCTAGGTAACACTACTTGAGTGTAGATTGTATGCATTTTACTGTTTATAAAACATCCTGAGGCCAAGAATATGACTTGGTTTTATTTCTTTAGGCATCAGCTATATTTAGTCAAATTAAAGGAGGGAGGGGGAACGCAGTCCGAGAAAATACATGAGCAAAGTTAGACAAAGAAAATTTACTAGTCTACAGTGGAATGGTTCCCTCTGAGTTATTTCCCCAGTTCTCATTACAGAGCAGTTGGATAGTGAAGTTAGGAGAGATTGTGCAGCTGAATTATGACTTTTGCTGCATGAAGGAACCTCACCTGCTTTATGTGAGCTGTAAAAGAAAATTGATAATGGCATTTTAAAGACTTCAAAATATGGGTGGCTTAACAGAGTGGTCTGGTATAACTGCTGCTTTTGCATAAAATAATAGTACAAGAGCTGGTCTATGGCAGATTTAGAGACTTTTCATTTTTGTAGAGCTAGAGAGAGGTTTCAGATTTGCTATTATAAATTATGAACTAAAATAGTAAGTCTGAATTGAAATGTTTTAATGATTTCCTTGTTGAGTTCTTACAAAATCAGTACCTCCCTATGAAGCAGTCAGATTTCATGGAATTGGCAATCCTCACCAGAAAGAAAAGTCAGAGCTTTTTGTTAAAACATAAGCTTGCAGGAAAAGAACAAATTTCAAAATTGTGAGGATGAGTCACCTTGCTGTGTTAGGCTTAAGGCTTGTTAGTTAGTGCCCCTTCCAAGCAGGAAGGTGCAAGAGTCCCAGAGCATACTGTGGGCAGGCCTGTGTATTTACAACACATCCCCTGCTCCCATGGTAACTGCTGAAGGATATGAATTTACCCTGGGGCACATGGGGTACCTTAGCTCATCCTGTCACGGAGGGAACATGTAACCACCTCAGGTTTACCACTAGGCAGAAGTATTCAGCAGCAGTCAGCTTGTTTTCAGTAAATCAGAGCTTTAGTTTCCTCCTGAGAATTTGCTGATTTATCCATAGGCTTAAATAATTAATAACTTTTTAACATATTTTCTTTTAGTTCCTTTGCTTTTAATTTCTCCTGTTGATGCCTAGATCATTTCTGTGCTTTGCTGCCTGTCCTATGAATTTGACAATTACCTGGTCTTGTCCTGGAACAACTTCTGATGACTGTTGCTTTTGCTGTGGTCACCTGAGGAAACGAGGCTTACACAGTTGTGGTGTTCTTGTCTCTGTCCTGTTCTGAAAACATGAATGTGAAAGGTAGGAAGGGAAGATACTCTCCCTGTTTCCAGCATGAGGCAATGGAGAGTGATTATCTAGTCCTTTGTTACTATAATTTCTTCGTTTTTACGGCTACATGTCATGTAATTCAGGCTGTTCTCAGTGCTGCAATGGTCTCTGTACAAGAGTTGATCTTACATCCCACATGGGTGACAATGCAGCAAGTGGAAGGGTGGGTTTCAGGGTGTAATTCCAAATTTCTTGAACTCCCACAGGTTTTAATTTGGCTTCGTGTTATTTGCAGAAATTTTTTTTGTGTGATTTAATTGAGTAGTCAGTGTGAATTTTGTGGTGTTCGTGTGTATGCAAGGGAGAGGGAGATTTTCTAAGTGTTAATGTTCACATGGATATAAACAGGTGGGTTTCCAGCAGAGACATTTGCATTTGAAAACCTGCTCTAAACGGGCTGGGCTTTCCCAGGAGAAGTAGCACCAACAGTGAAACGCAGCGATCGATCAGCATAGAATTGTGTGAGCATTTGATGGGCAAAATGTTGTGGTATAAAGACAGGGCCCAAGAATAAGCTCTTTGTGGCTTTGTTTCATTCCTGAAAACTGTGACTGAGAGGCTTTTATCATTTTAAAAAAATTAATCAGCCACATTTTGTCTAACTTGGAAAATATCACAAGATATCCCTTGCAACATTCTAAGTGTGATTTCTTTAATCAGATTTTGATACTAAAAAAATATTTTTTCATTTGTCTGCTTATATTTCCTCAACTCTAATAGTAAAGTAATATTTGAACCAGTCCTTTCAGTCACAGAGCTGAAAGCGTGTAATTTAGTGTACATAACAGTAAACTCTTTGAAGCAGCTTGTATTCACTGTGTTTTCTTTCTTTCCTAATTTTAACTAAGGAAAACATTCCCTTACTTATCACAGCACTCCTGTTACATGCCTCATTTTTCAGGCTAAGTTTCTTATGGTATTTAGAGTTTATTTTAATTCTTAATTAAATGGGCTTTAAAGCAGGAAATTCATCTGCAAAAATATATATAATAAATGTTCAAACCCACACCAATGGGGACACCCAGTGGAGACGCTCTGAGTTGCCCAACATTACAGCCAGGAGCGGGCCAGCAGCTCCTCATCAGAGAGAGGACTTCAAATATTTTTAACCACAGCAGTTCTTAGGGAACTCTCATTAGTTTACCTGTCTGCTGTTGAGGTCTCCCTCGAAGCATCCTGCCCTTGTTGCCCTTGCACAAGTCTGCGCTCGCCGTTGTGGTGATCCTGATGCACAATTATTGCATTGGGGTATGCAAGCACCCAATTCCTTGGTGCTGTTGTTTGATGTGACTGGGAATAGGTTGCAATTACTGGCAGTTCAGAAAGCATTTTTCTTGCTGTTGCAGATGCTGCCATGTTCATCTGTTAGCCCTACAGATATTTAAGAGTTGTCCTGTTGTGAAGTGTTTGGAAGGTGATGTGGGAAGGTTAGGTGAAGATTTAGGTGCCCATGGGGAGGGCAGTCTCTAAATTGGATCCTGCTCCTGTAGCATGGGAGGTGCACCAGTCTCAACAGACAGCAATTCAAATAACCACTAGCGTTTTCCAGTCTGCACTGGAATTCCTAGTCCTCTTCCAGTGGGCAAGGCCTCCTTTCCTGCTGAGTTCTAAATGTGACCTTGTGGTCTCTTGGGAGAGACTACAGCGAGGACAGCAGCTCAGACCACCTTCATGGATGATCTTGGTCAAGGAGGGGGACACTGGGCCTGCCACTGACTTTGGAAGCAGGCAGGCAGTACTGAGTTCATCCCTGGGACACTACAGCTATCTTAGAGGGCAGAATGTGGATTCCGGGTTGTTTATTGTATGTACAGTAAAACTCTGTTTGGACACAAGACCAAAGATAAAAGCAGTCAGCTAGGCAGCATTACCACACATGCTCCAGGAACTGCATGCAAGTGGAGCGTGCTTTAATTGCTGTGAATGTGGTCATGGCTGGTTGTTTTACTTCTAGTTCACTCAGAAAGCAAGCATTAGCCTTTCCTGTGATGTGGCAGCATCAGACAGATGGGTTCTGGTCTGCCTTCTGGCATGCACTAGCTGTGGAACATGAGATTATCTAAGGTTTTGTCTTCCTAAGTAGGAGGGAAGGAAAAGAAAGGAATGCCTGCCTTGTTTTGATGCAGTCTATTCTGACACAGAATTAAATTTATAGCCTGCTGGTTTTCTCATTGTTTGGGAAAGAAGAAACATATTAATTATAATTCTGCACCAGAGATGCCCAGACAACTGGGAGAGACAGTGATTTTGACTTACACTATCACAAGTTGGGCAGCAGAATTTTTATTAGATATAGCAGGGTAGTATTCATGTTTAATTCAAAGTTCAGAATATTTTCTCTGGGGCAAATTAAGAGCGTGAATTGCTGTGGCAATGGGCATCCAATATGGCCTGCTGATTTTCTGTGTCCTCGCACAAAAGGAGATTAATAGTAAATGAGAGGCTAATTTTATTTGCTGGTATTCCTGTGTTTGGCTTAATATCAAAGTAGGACAGTATTTTTTGCCACAGGACTCAAGAGAGAGTGGGCAATTTTGAAATCAGTGCATGAATTCAGATGACTCAGTGAGACTCCATTCCTGCTTCAGGTGGTTCAAAGGCTCAGCAGAGCTGGCCAGGGACAGTCATTGTGAATAGTCACCAGTGAGTATCCCAGCTGAGGCTGGAAGTCCCTCCCTGGAAGCAGGCAGGAGCAGCTGCCAACAGAAGGAATATTCTAGCAGACTTCACAGACTAAATATTTCTTGTTTCTTGTCCTTGCAGAAAACACCTTTTGCAGCGGTGACCATGTGTCATGGCACAGTCCTTTGGACAACAGTGAATCTCGAATCCAGCACATGTTACTGACAGAAGACCCCCAGATGCAGCCGGTGCAGACTCCTTTTGGGGTCGTTACTTTCCTACAGGTACGGCCCTGCCACGATGGCTCCGACTGCCACCTCCTGGGCATGGAGTGCAGCTAACATTGCACTGAGCTGTGGAACTCAGATATTTATTATCATGTCTTCAGTTTCAAACACGAATGTAGAAAAAAAAAATGTTGAGAGAAACTCTTTTAAAACATAATGTAAAGACACATTAAAGTTAATTCTATGGTAATACCGATAAGTGATCTACTAGTTTGAATGCTAGGAAGAGAAGAGTTTGGAGCAAGACTTGGAGCTGGTTTTGCAGTACTTAATGGCAGAAATGTAGCTTGCAGCACTGACACAGAGATTATTTAGAGGCTGAGTTTTCCTGTATTGATCTACTGTTTAAGAAAGATTTAGGTTTGCTTTTCAAAAAAAACACTGAAAAACATTAAATTAAAACATTTGACTCTGCTGTTCAGTATGGGAAGCTTCTGAGGCCAAACAGGTTTGCTTGCTTTCCCAAAGTCCTTCTCAGCAATGCTTCTTAGATATGGGCTGCTTTGGATATTTTTTAATTGCACATTGCGTTAATAACCTTAGTTCAAGAGTGGCATAGTTTATGCCACCAACTGCTGATTTCTTCATGCTCCATGGAAAAGCTTCCATCCTGCGGGAAAATGTGTCTGTATTTTACAACTTAAGCCTCTAGTTGCTCCCATTTGTCTTTGGCTGTAGTTGCAACATGTAAAAGGAAGTTCTGTTACCACAGCCCTGCACAAGACAGCTGCTGTCCAAGGTTTTCCTAAGATGCCCAAACGTCTGTGTTTTGTCAACAAAAACAAAGTGGGTGTGAGATTAATAAGTGCAAGGTGAGTTGTGGGACCTGGAAAGAGATACAGAGAGCCAAGCTAAGCAGGATAATCCCTGGCTGACTCTCCAGTTAGAACTGTGTTAGTCCTCATCTCTTCTTTAGTGCCCAGCTGTCCTGAATCAAGGAACAGTCAGCTTACTGCATCCTGAGGCCCTTGGCCTCTAATCTTCCCCAACACATACAGTTGATTTGGTTTTCCCCTTTGTTTGATGCTTGTTGTTACGGATTTATTTTGACCCATGAGGATAAATGATTACAAAAAGCAAAGAATAAACACAAAATAATTTCCTGTTTAGAGTCTTGGTGTTTGTATGTAATTAGTGAGTGAAGGCCCAGGGAGGGGTGTCCTGAAGCAGGGGTGATTCAGGCTGTTGTTGGACCAAGCCTGGAATATGGGTGGGGATGAAGTGCACCTCCAAGAGCTGGGTCCTGAGAAAACAAACTCTGCAAGGGGCCAGAGAGGTAGTGTGTGCAGAGCTGGATATGTGCTGACATGAGGATTTTCCATATAGATCTCTATCAGTGCATATGCCTGCAACAGAAGGCATATCATTCACTTCTGCTTGCTGGCCTTCAGAACTTAGTTTTCAGTTTTCCTCTTTTCTGATAAAACATCAGTTCAACAGATTTTGACCAAAAATTCAGTGTTGTTGGAAAAGACTTAAGAGTTTGAGGATGAAAATAGAAGACCATGGCTAAAAATGTTTTTGATTTCAGAATGAATCATTGTGCTCAAGCCAGTGGTTGATACAACAGGAAGAAACTGCCTTCTGCTATCAGCTGAAGGGTGTTTCACCCCTTCATTTGAAGCAGCTGATCTCAGCTGCTGTTAGAGAGACATCTGGTGTTGCTCAGTGTGGCAGCTCCTACCCTGTAAAGCAAACACATCCTGCTTTATACAGGAAGGCAGAATTCTGCAGTTGCCTGCAGTGACAAGTGGATTATGTGGTGTGTAAGCAGCTTTACTTTATGGTGCTGGGTAAGATGTAACCAGTCAGCAAACTGAGTTGGTCAAAGCTGTGAGCACCAAAGCAATCCCATGTGGCAGCAAATCCTTTGCCTGGTTGAGATTGCTTGTGCAGTATTGCATTTGCCCCTAGCAGTTGGTTGACAGAGCAGTGTTTGTATGTGCTCAGACCCTAACCTGTCTTGCTCTCTCTGTGGACTTGATCGAAAGGTCAAGCAGACTAGTGTATAAACCCTGATTTGTCACCAGACCCTCCTCATTGTTACATTCACACACTTTCTACAAAATTAAATGTTACATGTCCAGTGCACTTCACATGGTAAATGTAGAGAGAGAGAGACAAGGACTTGTGGGATCCCACTATTGTCTCAGGCTCCATTTGTCCTGGCACATCTAGATTAAAGAAATGGTGCTTCTCTGTATCTGCACTTTGATCCAGTACCATGTGGCACATTTCCTCCACAGTTCTTTCATGGTTCCCACCCAGCTGAGTATCTTTGTTGTTATTTATTACAGATTGTTGGGGTTTGCACTGAGGAACTGCATGCAGCTCAGCAGTGGAATGGTCAAGGGATCTTGGAACTGCTTCGGACTGTCCCGGTGTAAGTGGTCATATAGGGGAGCATTTCCATAGAGAAAGTTCAGTTGTTTATTTTTATTAACAATCTTTAACTTGCTGATGGAACTTATTTAATCTGTGCTGTAGCAAGAGATGGGAATTCATTGCGAATCTGTTCTCACGCACAGACACTTAGATGGCAAATTAATGCATGTGGAAGTCCACATGTTCAGGGTGAAAGAGAATGAGGTCTTGAAAGCTTAATTTCCTTCCTCTTATGCCTGCAGGGTTTTCTCATTGGTTCTTCCTGGGATAACTGTTACCGATGACCTTGCTGTTTAGTTCAAAGAAAGAAAGGAGAGGGTCTGGTTTACAAAGCTGTCTGAAAGTGAGAAAGTCACTCTCAAATTTGGCCCACTCTTGGTGGGCCAGTTTGCAGCAGGAGGAGTATTCATGAAAGTGAAGTTCATTGTTTTGCCGTGGGAGAAATAACAAAGATGATGTTGGGTTGAGGAAGAGATGGGTTTTAAATGGTAAATGATATGTTGATGCTTTGTTTGCTGCCAGGGTGCAGCTAAATCTTTTTGGCCCACAGGTATTTTGTTTAAACATTTTTAAATTCAGTGGAAGTTATTGCCATGTGATTGTAACTCAAAAGACTTACTTTTTAAAGCAAAATAATCCTTAATATTTGTTTCTAGGCTCAATAGTACACTCTCTAGTGTCACAATAGCCTTGAATTGATTGATTATTTGGAAGAGCTGGACTTCTTTAACTTGAACTTTTCCCTTTTAGGCACAAGTGCAGATAATTCATGCAAATGCCCTAGAGTAGAGTGAATTTGTCCAGCTGCAAGCTTTGTTTCTGAGTCCCTGAGACAACAAACACTGCCTGCAGCTCCCTTAGCTCCTCTAAGTCAATACAGATACAGCACCTCTCTCCTCAGATTCATGTTCATCGTTCATGTTGGTTTTTGGCTTTTGTGCTGTGGTATAAGCACCTTTCCAAGAAAAAGATGAGACCCAAATGTGTATGATTTGAAGGCAAAGCTTCAAACTACTAAGCCATTGATGTGGAATCAGGGCAAAAGTCTCTTGCACCACCCCCCCCCCCGTGAGGAACTGTGGGAGGTCACACCCCTGCAGTTAATAATTTACAACTTCCAAAGTGATGTGAAAAAAAGAGAGGTTATCTATGCATCTGAAAACCTGTAAAATATTAACTTTTTTTGCTCCCGCTCTTAAGTGTTTTAGAAGACTAACACAAACTAGGCCAGAGGAGGGGGCTTTTGACTGCAATAACAAAGTATCTCATGAAAAGACTCTTTTTTTTTTTATGGCAGTTCCAAAAGGCTTCAGTTTTTACTTCAAATGAAAAGCACTATCTAAGGCTGACTTCTGCAGTTTGGCTGCATTGTGACCTAAAGTGAAGTCTTTGAGTATTTCATCTTCACAGTAATCTGTTTTCTATCACTTTTGTTGGGGAACACCTTGAGCCTTCCAACTTTTATTGCTAATGATAACAAAGATTTTCCTGAACCATCTGAGTACTTGGCCATTAAGTACCAACTGAGCAAAATGTCTGTTTTTATAGTATTTATCAGAGCAGTAAGCTCTTTGTGGTACTGAACATGACTGCCAATCTTGGCAAAAAGTCCCACTGGGGCCCTGCTCTATTCTTAGATATGTAATAGAAGAATAAATCTTGATTCCATGCCTTGCCCATCTTTCTTTGACTCAGGCTACACTGGACTTCTCAGTTTCAGTTCGTTTCCTGTAAGATTAAAACCTGTCTCAGTCTTGTGTGAGCAAGGGGGCCTGCACAGGGGATAACAGCCTGTGTCAGTCCTGAACTGCTCTGCACGTCTGGGTGGTGCCAGATACTGAGCAGATTAACTGCTAGGTCATGGAGGGCTTTTATTATTTATTTATTTGGAAAACATAAATAGCAAATGCATGCTGTGGGATGTATACACCACATAGAGGGGTTTCTAGGCTTATTTTAAACCCTTATCTTGTGCTTCTTTTCAGTACAGGTCCACTCTGAGGACACTGCTGGGGAGTTCTAATTAAAGGGCTTGTTTGGTTTGTTACCTATATTTCTTTGTAGAGCTGGAGGCCCCTGGCTGATAACAGACATGCGAAGAGGAGAGACTATATTCGAGATTGACCCACATCTGCAAGTATGTCTTTAGTTTATAAAACGTCGTATCTCTTGTAGTAGCCAAGGAGAATTGGTTTAATGTTCTCATATTTTCTGTAAAGATGCTTGGATCTTCTCAATGTCCATAATAATCCTGGAAAAGTCTGAGAAACTCTTTGCCTTCTTAGAGGTGGTTCAAGAGGGACATGTCCAGCCCCAAGTGCATGGCAGCTCTAGGAAGAAAGATAGAGAAGGGAGACCAGGAAAATGGAATCTCCTATATGAGACAAATTGGGAAAATTTGGACTGGTTGTTTTAGAAAGGAGGAAGAAAGAAGATGAAAGACAAAGAATAATACAATATTTAAAATTTCCTCTTTCCTTTTATATGCAAACGTAAGGAGATACAACATGCAGAAAACTCAAAATCAACTAAGTACTATTTTTTCACAGGAAATGTGACAGTGTAGCTCATTCCTGTAGGATATCAAGTTAGATTGGACTGAGAAATGATGGAAACCCAAAAGTACCAGATGCAGTTATTACTAATCCATGCAGGAAGACATATTCAACCTTCTTCTTCAGAGTGCAATTTAATTTCTGAAATTTAAAGATAGGAATAGGACCTCTATAGAGAGGCTTCTGTACTATGGACTTCTCCTGATCCATGCATTTGGGAGACAGCTCTGCAATCCCTTCAGCAGAGCTGGAGTACATGGTACTGGAGTACATGGGTCCCCAGGAAATCCAGTGTGGTACTGGCCGTGTTTCAGTGAATCATTGAGTATTTGCCTTTAACATAGAACTTACAGCTCAGCCTGGTAGGGCACGTGCAAATGTGCATGTTTTGTACAAGCATTTGCTTTTGGTCTGTGTGTCTGTGTCTGATTATTCTCAGTTGCCTCACAGCATCTTTTACTTTGAAAGCTTAAGAACAAAACCAAATTCTACTTTTACTGGTTTTAAGGATTTGTTCATCTAAAATAACCCCAGTCTGAGAAACACAAAAAAATGTTCCGCAAATGTTCCACAATGTGGAAGCTAGTACAACTGAAAGTCCCATAAAGTTTTTAGACTTTCCAGAACCTTGCCCTCTCCCCTCCTGGAGGTGTTTCTGTTGTCTGCACACTGGTGATTCCTAATGATAATAGGGTTTTCTTCAATTTACTGTAAATGAAAAATAGCTCAGCTTACTGGAATCTGAGTCAGCCAAGGCAAGTTAAGGCAAATAAAAGAACACCTCTGCCTCACCAGTGTGTCCTGCTGCTGAAAGCTGCTATGTCTGTGGTCCTTCCGGACTTCCTCACCTTGAACACATTCCTGTTTCTGTTCTCTCTTGCCCTTGCAGAAGTGCGTATGGGCAGGTGTGTGCGTGCACACCTCCCTCCTGCTCTGCTGCCACAGCCCCCAGGGATTTATAGAGAAAAATCCGCCCCTGAGTCCCACCAAGAGCCTCTGTAGAGCACAGGGAGTAAGGCTGTGCCAGGCTGGCTTCAGCCCTGCTCTAATTAGTGGGGAAGAAGGATAAAGTGTCATTTTCTTGCTCTCGGTAGAGGGTGTGAGACCAGAAAGGCAGCAGTGGAAGAGAGGTGGAGGGGAGGGAGGGAGCAGGCAGAGAAACTGGACAACTTCCCTGGGAGCCAGCAAGCATGTTGTCTGCCTGGGAAGCAGGCAGAGCTTGTTTGGAGGCTGCATTGTCTCTTGTGGGAATTGGTTGAAGCCTAAACCCAGCCCTGGCAGCAGCAGCTGTACTTTCTGTTCGGAGTTGCTGAGAATGGATCCCAACTAAGATGTCATCCCAGGATGTCGGCAATTAATGCTGTGGCAACGCTGGTTGTTTTCTGTTCAGCCAGGCTTCCCTGTAGGCCATTCAGATTTCCCTGGCAGCACTGTCAAACAATTCCTGTTGGTCCCCAGCTCTGTGCTGATTCTCAGTGCTTTGCTTCTGTTTAGCAGATATCTCAGAAGAGAATAAAGCTGATTTGAATTTCCTGAGTTGTGGTTGCTGCTCTGCAGGTCACACTGCAGTGCTCTGGCTCGTTTAAAAAGGGATCAATGACTTATAAGAGCCTCAGAGCATCCCTCCCACATGCTGAGAGGAAAATGGGACAGAAATATCCTTTCTTTGAGGAAGGAAAAAGTTGAACCTCCTTTGCCCTGGGCTCCTCCAACCTCCTGTTCAAGCTGCCCTTTCAAGGGAGGAAGAACAGCCCCTCAGTCCAGGCAAATGTTTACTGGCTAAAGGTAGGGTAGAACTGTACACTGGCAGAGCTATGAGTCTACACTGCTTGGAATTTTTTGGACTTTTCCCCCTTTAACATCAATACTTGCAAACATTATGAAACAGACATGCAAATTAGGCTGCCTTAAGCCAGCTCGTTTCCATCAGCTCCCCTTGATCTCCAAGGGATGCCAACAGAGCAGCACTTCTTCCCCTGAGGAAGTTCTCTGCAAGCCAGCTGAGCTGCAGATGAGAGTCCTTTCCCCCTCCCCAAGGCTCTGCACTCTGTCCACAGGGTCTGGCTGGGAGTGGGGCTCTGGCTGCAGGGATAGGGGAGCAGATCCCCCCAGAGCCTCACAGCCCTCTGGCCTCTTCTTCTCCCTGCTCAAGAGCAGGTTTGGTGGCTCTCCCATGCTTCCCCAATGCCTGGGATAAAAAATAACTTTGCTGACAAGTTATACCTCCCCACGCCAGCTCATTTGGGTCCTCACAGAGCACTGTGGAGGGTTCCCAAAGGAGCCGCGTGCTAAATCTCACTTAGAGCATTGTCTGCATATGTAGGAACGGATGTATTTTTATTTCTTTTCCCACAACTTCTATTTCTGGGTGACACAACTAATTTTATGTTTAGGATAAAACAAAAGAAAATCACAACAGATTTATTATTTCTCAGATTTTCCTATTACGTTTTCAAGAAGCCAGTTTCCCCTGACGCTGGAGGAAGACCTAATGAGAGAGAAAGGCACAAGAAAGGCAGTCTATTGAGTTCTTAAGTCTAAGTCAAGACTGATCTGGTCCTGCACTCAGCCACAGGCTCCTGCCTCAACTTTTGGGCCAAAGAGTGGGTTTTGGGAGGTGATCCAGATGAAAAAAAAAAGAATTGGCTCGAGGGAAGGGGTAGGAGCACATGGAAGAGGGTGGGACTGCAGTCATTGCAAATTACATCAACTTAAACCGCTGTGCAACCACACCCTGAATGCTTGTGCTTATCTTTGAGCAAATCCTCTCTTGAATGGTCAAAAGAATGAACAGGCAGTGCTCTTCCCAAAGTGCAGCGTGCACAGCTGGGCAAGGCAAGGGAGGTATATGGATTTAGTCTGGAAACTGTTTATTTGGGACAAATTTTGCAAAGAGCAAAATGTTCGCACAATCTCTTGTCTTCAGCGGCAATGCCAAACCAGAGGGTACTTACGTGTAGAGATCCTCTCCCATTGTGTATAACACCACTCTGCTCTCTCCTCAAATCTTCAAAGTTTCTCAGGACTGTCTGCGTTTTGAGGTGACCCAGATGTATACAGAGAGATGCAGACCTCGCTGGTGCCACTGAGCAGTACCAGAGGCAACACCCCTTCAGAAAAGGGGGAAGTGAGCCTCGCTGGTTCGATGCCAGGGACGAGGTGCCAGCCCTTCCTCTGTGTAGCACAGCCCCGAGTTTGTTCAGCTCAACATTACCCCCTTGTGGGTCACAGGTGGAAATTCAGACTGATGCCCATGTCCAAGCAGGTGGAATTTCCTGTAGTTCTGGCTGTAGCCTAGGGCAGTCTTGCTGGCAACAGATGCACATGTCCTTGAGAAAATGCCTGGTGCCTGAGAGCATCCAGCTGCTTATGACTGCTGTGTGACACCTTCTGAGACCCAAACACTGGTTACGTGCTTGGAAAGTTCAGCTTGCGAGAGAGGGAGTTTGTTTATTTGCCAATAAGCTGTGTAAATGCTTTGACATTGGGAACAGACCTATGTCTCCTTGCACGTCCAAACTTGCATGTTTGTCCTTTATGGGACACCCCAGCACATTGGAAAGCAGGGATTCTCTGGGCAGTTTGCAAATGAAGAACCCATGTGAATGATGAGTCTCTCTGTGAGCTGTTTTCATTGTGGGACTCTTTGGTAAGGTTGGAAAGAGAATTTTAGTTATTCAGGGGTTTGTTTTCATTGACGTATAAGAGATCGACTGCCAAGCTGTGCTTTGTGTCTTAAATATTTCAAGTTGGTGTAAATCAGTGCTAACACTAAAAGAAGAAATCCTGCACACCTCAGGCCATTGATTTTCACTTTTCTCTATCCCTGCTTTGTGCCTGCCAAGGCGATGTAATGAAGCAGTGGGGTCAAGATTTCAGACCAACTTGCTATGTAAAAGGTTGTTTTAGTTCAGAGTGGCTTCCTGATTTGGCTCAATGTGCAGTTGCTGTTTGCTGACACAGCAAAGCACAGAGTTCAGAGAGAGTGGAAATTGTCCACAAAAGGGGATCTGCAGGAGCTGCTGAAGGTTAGGCTGCATCGTGGTAGGTTCCAACTCAGGCTCAAACCACACTCAAAAAAAGGCTTGGTGTTTTGAATCTTTTCAAGCAGGAGAGAGTTGACAAAGGGATTGAGACAGATGGCTCAAACCTGAGTGGAGTGAGTGCCAAATGTGCCTGGGATGACCTGAGTCGGCCACCAGAGGATGATGAAGACAGCAGGAGCATTTGCATTGGGACCCAGCCTCGGCGGCTCTCTGGGAAAGGTAAAAGATCCTGGGCCAAGTCTCTCTCATGGCCTTTCAGCTTCTGTTTTTGTGGGTCTGGGCAGTGCACTGAATCATGCATGTTCATAACAAACTCCACAGCCATTGGGAGGCTTGGTGTGTCTCAGGGCAGCAGAATGGATTTTGGCCTCTTTGAAGAAGGCAGGAGAGAAGAAAAGAGTTCATGGAATTATTTTGTCTAAACATTTCTTTCAGTTTTTAGGCAAATTGTAATCTGAATCTGCAAAGTTAAACTGAGCACCTGCTGAAACCAGGACTGTAAACACCTGTAAGGTGAAGTAATTTCATCTTCCCAGGCTGTGTTTCCTTATTAACATTATCCCTTCTGGGGAGTCAAGTTGGACTGATGCTGCACACGGCTGCAGCTGAACTCAAGGAATTTGTATGGAAAGAGTTTAAAAACCATGGAGTGCCCCTTTGCAGCAAGATGCCTTCTCAGGGTAGAGATGGCATAGCCATCACACAGGCTTGAAATTATGCATATTACCTTTCAAATGGCTGAATAACATAAAATTTGAGGGCTCGAGATTTCTTGGAATTAACAATGTTATCCGCAGGAATGGCATCTTGTTCTTAAATGCATGGTAAAAATTAAATACATACAGCATTTCTTCTGGCATCTGTGCAAATATTTTACACTGCACTGGATCTAAAAAGGCTGTTTTACCTCTGCCTAATACCCCAAGAAAGGTATACATGATGAAATTTGTATAGCCTTCAAAAGATTTTGAAATAATTGTGGTTTTTTTCTCTACCTAATTCTCACATTTCTCAAAAATAGATGAGGAAACTTCTAAGAAAGGCAGGAAAGCTTCCTATTGAAAGTATTTGGCCAGTAGACATTTCAGAAAAAGGCAGAAGTAAAAAGACTGCATCTGAACTGAATAATTTGCAGCTTATTTTCAGATGTGAGCTTGAGGCTAAAGGTTGCCCTGCATAAAAATCCCTCCCTTTGTGAATCTTGTTGTAAATTAATCAACAGATTTCCAAAGCCAATTGCAAAAAAACTTGGAAACCTTCAGACATTCGTTTGGGAAAGGAACAAATTCCTGTTATGCCTAATGGGAAAAATGATTTCCAGTACAAAGGCTCAGAAGTGTCAGGAGGTTCTATGAGAGTTACAGAACCAACAAACACCTCATTTATGAAAATTTACAAAACTACTCAGAATTTCTTCTTCAGAAGGACTCGATACCAAAGATTCCAGCTCTCCTTGCCTGACATAACAATGAAGCCCGAACAAGGAAATTCTAGCTGACATTATAAAGTGAAATAACTCCTAAGAAAGTTCAGGAAGTGCAGTTAAATGTTACCCCATAACATTTCTCCATTTCTTTCTGGAAGGGAAGAGTTTAGATGAAACACACCTGATATCTTCTTGTGTCTGTGTTGTTTCTGGGGATTCTAAATCATGTTCAAAAAAATTCTCTTTGCAGATACAGAGCAAATCAGGGAGACTTTGCGGAGAGGGCTTGAGATTAACAGCAAACCTGTCCTACCTCCAATCAATGCACAAAGACAGAATGGGTTGAACCTCGACCGAGCACCGTGAGTTTCACCCTCCACATTCATATGGTGGCAGAAGCAGGCTAAAGAGTTCAGTATGGAAAACAAGGGTTAAGCTGGGTGGGAAAAGATTTGGCAAGGGGAGAGGAGAGCTGCCAGTGAATACTTGCAAAGTGCAAAGATAGAGGGAGGAAAGTTTTTCAGGTTGGATAAATGGGCTAATACTCAGGAGGGCAGCTTTTTAGAGGGGTTTAGGACAAACTGTGCTAATGCAGAATGGCTCTAACTGTTCTGTAGCACCTGATGTTCATGGTCTTTGGTGTTTGAATTCAGACCAGAGTGATCACTGTAAAAAGTACTGTGCTGAAAAGTGCTGTGGTATCAGTAGAAATATGTAGCATAGGTGACTGTTGATATTTTTTCCTAAGTATTTTGTTTTCAAGCTCATAATTACAAACCTTTTGGTTAAAACATTGATTTTTTTTCCTTTTTAAGCGACTTTGATCTTGCCTTGCTTAAACAGGTGGTTTCTCTCAGTAATTACATGCCAATGACACCTGGGTCTCTAATAGCAGTAGTCTAAGAGGTGATTTAAGTGGGACTAGGGTGACCCATAGATATCTCTTGTAACTTCTGGCTCATGTGAATCGCTAGGAAATTACTTTGGTTTCAAGCCATGTGTAGTGTCTATACTTCTGCTTTGTGGGCTTCTCCCCTTCACCTCTTAGATTTCAGGTGCTAGTCCAGTGTCTTCCCATCAATTTTAATGTTTTCATCTAAATAATACAGAAAGACATGCATCTTTGCTGCACTCCTTCTTCTTGGTATTTCCTTTAGTTTGTTAGTCTCCAATGAACATCTGTGCTTTCTGCTTTCAAGAGTAAAGATCATCATTAAATCAGCGCTTCCCTGTAGTGCCAGGCAGGGACAGCACACTGGTCTGTTTCAATTCCTGTTTCATTCTTGATTCAAATATTTCATGAGAAAAATATTTCTTGTTGTCCTTTCTTGTTCCATTTTCTGGGTGACTTCCAATTTGCCTAATATATGAATGTTTATGAGTTGCATAATCCTTTGGGGGAAGTATTGTGTCAATTGCTGATGCTTTTTGCTAATATGAGATAGAGGTACTTATATTAAAAAACCTCAAGTGACTTTATTATTGCTTTAGGAATAATCTTACTTTTGTCATACAGTACTTATATGGAGTCAAAATCTGATGTGATTGAGGTTTTGAGTAGTATTTCTCTGCCTGCAGGTTGGTCACATTGGACCTACTGGGTCCACTGAAAAAAATAAAAAATCATACCATGTGATTTGCACAAATCACACCCAGCCTTGGAGAACTCAAAACTACTGGGCAGGATTTCTCACAGGTGCTGGGCTCCTGCATGCATCTGCTTGCCCAGTGTAAGCCCGAGTCCTCAGTGGCTGAGAGTGACCACAAACATTCTGGGTGCACCTCAGGTCAAGGAAGCAGCTGATGGGTAAGCCTTAGTGCTGGGAGGCAGTTTTTGCTTAGATAAGAGAGCTTTACGTTATTCAGGGTGAGATAAACAGAGATACGTTTGAGACAGAGTGGTGAAAGGTTCACAGAGGTCTAAGATGAAGCACACAAATATTTACCTTAAATTTTTAACTGTTCTGAGACAGAGGAAGGAAGACCTAGGTTTTTAACTGTTATGAGACAAAGGAAGGCAGGTCAAATCCTCACATCTGTGACAGTGCTCTTTGTTACAAATCTCTCTTACCTGCAGCAGCTGCACACCAACCCTGCCTGAAGCCCGAGTGGTAGGAATGGCTGGTTCCCAATATTTGTCTCCTGGGAGGTCAATACTTTTCTCTGAGGCCTGTGGTTACCACTGGGGAAACTGATAGGTGGCTGTTTTCCATAATCACTTCAGTTAAGGAAAGACAGCTAGCAGCTGTGTTACTGTGGTGATGCTATTGGAGGGATAGGGGAAATCTCAGCATAAAACAGCAGTGTGTCCTAATACTTTCTTCCTCCATCTTACTAACTGCTTTGAGAGGAGTTTGGGAAAGGTCTTCTTGTGCAATTGCTTCTCCTCTCCATGTAGCAGATACAATGGGACTTGTTCAATGCATTGACCATACCAAAAGGGGTGGTTTGTGCTGGAAAGCAGCATTTACTGACAACCTCTGACTAACTACTACTTAAATCAGACCTGATGATTACCCTTACTGTGGCTAAAAGTGATCAGTCAACACATTTTCCAGATCAGTGTGGTATAGATGGAGCAGAAGAGGAAGATCTTGTTATGTCTCTGCCTTCCTTAATACACTGTCTCAGCTTGTCTCATGCATTTGAGCAAAACTGCTCAATGTGCAGTAAGTACAAGAACATGATCTAGAGACTTATCTCCAGCTGCTGCACAGGAATGTAACTTAAGAACTCAGCTTTTGCATGCAGTATGTATCTACATCCATGTTCCCTCCAGGTACCTGCAGGGGTAAAGGCTGAGACACAAAAGTCACAAACCCAGTGCAGATATAACTCTTTTCATAGGACTTCTGAGCACCTGAGATGAAGGACAATTCTGTACATAGCTTTAGTCCTTCTGGTGTGATCCTCGCTTTCGTTGCTTGGGCCTAGTAGGACTGGGACTCAGGTCTGTCTTTCACTGTAAATCTTGTGTAATCAAAAGCAAGTCATTTAGCTATTGAGCTTCAATTCTGGATCTATAAAATGGGACTAATAACAATGTCATCTTCTTGAGGCACCACAAGGATAAATATGTTAATGATTACGAGGTGCTGGCTGATGAGGAGCAGGCTTGTGTGTAATCATATCCTGCACTGTACACACCAGGTCATAAAATATCAAACCTGTGGTTCTTTGCAAGGGTCCTGTGAATAACTGGTGCATTAGAAGTTCTTTAGGAACTTGACAGAAACACTCTCTTGAGGTGTTGCAAATTATTTCAAATATGCTTTCCATAGGGAGTACTGCAGAACCCCAGGCTGTCAAATTTGCACCCAACTGACAGTAGGATGTTAAAGTCTGACACAGACTCTAAGGGTTTTGTGCAGAAGAGGAATGTGCTGTTTATTTATCATGGATTTGCAGCCACCAACTGCTTTCCTAGTAGCTTTCTTCCCTTTCTTTTATCCTAACCCTACCACCCACACACAATAATCTATCAAGGTTTAAAGCAGAAAACCTGTTCTGCATTCAGCATCACAAATGGTATCAGAAACACTCAAACATTTGAATATTTATTTGTATAAAATGTAAAGGATCCAGATTCCATCTAGATTTCCAGAACAGTCTTTGTATAGTTACAGTTTTCAGTGCTTATGCAAAAACCTCACATTATTTGGTTGCAGATAGGGCTTGATTCAGTGTTTTGGCTCCAGCAAAGCACATACTTACATGTTAAGCATGCATATTACCAGTTGTTCACTGTCCCAGAGTCCTAAAAAAAAGTTCCTTTGAGAAAAAGCTGGTTTCTGTCAAAACCCTGCTGGGCAGCTGTAGTATTTGATTCATTAGTGTTATTACCATAGACTGTGTAGCCCTTTTTCTCCTAAGGATATGAATAAAAGCACACTTAAAGCTTAAAGCTGCATCGGACATCTGTTTCTCAAAATGACTGTTGGCTCAGTTCATAAGCAGCCATTAAATCAGTTCGTACATATTAACAAAAGAACATGTGAATTAATCTTTGGAAACATGACTAATCATTTTGAACATAGGTAACTGAATATTCTCAATTACCACTTGGAAAAATAAGACGAGTATGAATACTAGTGTGCATTTCAGTGGCACATTATTTGTTTCTTAGCTTAGTAGGCACTGCTGAGACACACAGAAGGGCAAGGTCCCAGTCTCCTGAATCGTGCAGATTGACTCTTGTTGGATACAGAGAACTGTTACTCGTAGGGGATGTTTAAATATCAGACTAAACATTGCTGCTGTCAAGGCCTCAGTGGGCTGGAAGCTCCAGATGTCAAAGTTCAGTGACACTTGTGGAGTCTTGCTTCAAAAACTATTTAATTTCTTGATGTAATAATTTCTGGGGCTGAGTCTTTGGTTGTCCCTGGTAATTAGCTCTGTGCTCTCCTGTGCAGTAGGTGAGTAGCATCTCCACGTTACAGATTAGGACAGCAGAGTTAATTTGCCACAGTTGCAGTGAGAGCCAGCATTGGGATAGGGGAATTCTTGACCTTTTCCACCCCTTGAAGGCCCCCCTGATCATGCAGCATTGCTGAAATTGATGTTTTTCTGACTCTTGGCAGACTCAGACTGTTCTACTGTGAGGTGAGGCATGGAGTAGAAACCAAGTGCTAACACACTGCATTGCTGCATGTGTTGAAGCTAAAATTATCTGTAATTGTTGCATTTCATTGTGCCAGAATTCAGGTGCTGCCCACGCACACCCCAGTGTCTGAACATGAGGTTTGACTGATAGAAAAGGGTCTCCCAAGTCTGTATTACTTTGATAAGGCTTTTCCATCATGTCTCTGCTGTTTATAACTCTCCCCCTTCTCAAGAAGGATCAAGTGGTGTGGTTCACATGCCTGACTCTCATATTTCTGTCTGGTATTTCCCAGGTAATTGTGCTGGTCCTTTATGTATGGTGGTCATTTGTCCAGGAACCCACAGAGACCTCAAGTCCCATCTGCATTCAATTGCTAGGCAGAAAGACAGGTTGAGTCTAGGGAAATCTGAACATATGGTAGCCCTGTAGCCATGTGCTAATTCCATCCAGCCCTGAACAGTTTCCAGCTGTGCAGGGAAATGAAAGCAGGTTCCTGGCAAACAGAGTAGGGAACAACCCTCCGGCAGGTGGGGCTGGCAGGACTGTCCTGGCAGTGACTTGCTGGAGCTCTGCACTCTGAGCATCTCAGGTGGTTGCCCTTCTCGTGGGAAGAGGGAGGAGTTGTGTCACACCAGAATTCCTCCTGGGATAACCCCAGACTGTCACATGGTGTGCCTGGCTTGGAGCACATGAGTAATAGTGGCACTGCTTCTAGGCCTGCAGTCCACTGCCCCTGTACTTCCTCTGACTTGGTAAATAGGGCACAGGGATATCTCCTGTCAGGGAGCAGCACTGAGTTAATGCACATTAACAAGCTCCATCTGAGCAGCATTTCTGACGAAGCTCTGACGGTAATACCAAAATGTGGGATTTGCTTGGAGGCGAGACTGCACTCTGCTTCTCCCAGTTGCACTGGGCTTTCATTCTGCTTTACTTGGGCAGAGGGGAGCTGTTGTCTTTGTAGCTGGTTTCCTGTCTTCAGTTCTTGGAGGCAAACTTTACATAAAGAGGAGCATTTCAGCATTCTCTGAGGCTGTCTGGTTCTGGCTAGGCTTTCTGATTCTGCAACCACTAAGCAGTAAGTTTCCAATCCAGTCCTGCTTATTTAGGCATGCTCTCTCATCGGATCACCATTCAGTGGTGTCCTGGTTGAGTCAGGAATGCTGAATGGAGGGAGGCAATATACTTTTGGGAGTGTCTCTCAGCATGAGGCTGAGTGCTGGGTGACAAGATTGCAAACTAGAAAAGTAAATGTCTGGAAACCAGTGTCAGTAGAAGTGCAAAACAGTCACCATGCTAATAATTTGCGCTCCTGCGTAGCTTTCCCCATCTAAGAATCCAGAAGTGCTTTGCAAACATTGACTTAATCCTTGCAATGTCCCTGCATGGAAAAATGTCTCGGTTTTACAGACAAGGAACCTGAAGCATAAAAATGTTGTTTGACTTCACTCATGAGTCTGCAGGGTGCCAGTGGCACAGCCTAAATCTCTCAATTCCACTTCAGCTGCAGGTCTTGGAACAGTCTGGCCCCTGCAAGCTCTGACAGTGGTTATTATGCAGCTTTCCAAAGGGATATGTGAGTGGCAAGAAGATTGTTGCTACTGGCATTGTCCTAGCAGCCCTTCCCTGCCAGGAAATGCACACAGAACATCGTCACCATCCTGTTTAACCAGGCTGGGGAGCACCCAAGTCTGAGTACTCGAGGTAGCCTTGTCTCAGTGTGACCATGGCAGGAGCTGTGTAACCACGTCCTCCCCAGTTCTGCAGTAACTGTGTGTGCCAAGGTGCTTAGGGCTCTTTCCCACAGCTGCTGGTTTGCCCTTCAGGGGAAACTGTGGGAAAGAGACTGGGAGATTGTTGGCACTTAAGTGATCTTTGACCATATCTTCATGAGAGAGTGAGGAGGTTTGAAATAGCCACGGTTGGAAAGGGAAGAAGGGGGAGTGGAAGGGGAGAGTAGGAGGGGAAGAAAGGAAAAGTGGCCCAACCTTCCTCTCCCAGCTGTGCAAGCCTGCACTGATGGTTTGTATTTGCTAACTCACAGTACTGATTTTTGTATGGAGGGAGCAAAGAGCAATGACAGAAACTAACTTCAGTGAGGCAGTGGGCACCCACTCCTGGAAAGAGCCCCTGCCATGGCCAGCTTCCAACAGTGTGTCCTTTGTGATTTCGATACCTGGGAAGGTAGCTTGGAAATGCAGCAAAGTTATGCTCCATATCAGCATCAGAGCTTGGAGGGGAACTGAGACTTCCTTCCTTGACAGATCCATGAGATCAAGTGCTCTGATCATAAAGCAAAGTGCAAATGCAAGAATAAATAAACCTTCCTTAATCCGATCAACCTGGTTGTTCTTGAATCCAATAAAATAACTGCCAGTGGTTGCTTGAGAAGGAGTTGCTGTAAACATGACTTATAAGGAGGGGACATCCAAACTTTGTGCAACCCAGTGATTGCATTGGCGATTTTCCAGGATCCCCACGGGCTGCTGCTAATTGGCATCAAATTAAGCAGGTTGCAGCCACCCTCATCTTTAATACAAAGAGAGGGCCCCTGGGAGGCTACAGGTTCCAGCGTGTGGCCTTCTCACGTCAAGAAGGAGCACAGCACACTGGGATGTCAAGTCTCTTCAGGCCCTTTCCCCTCGTTGATAGATCTGGGGAAGCTGAAGGCCACACTGGATACCTTTACAATGGCTTGACTACCCTTTCTTTCTCAGAAAAAGAGAAAAAAAAAATCAAACATGGCTTTGGTTAAGTTCATGTTAATCAGCATTCATGAGACTTAACAAAAAAACAGCAAACATAATTTCCTCCCTCTCTTCCACCCAGAAGCAGACTACTGGTAGAAACTGAAGCTGGAAAAAATAGTTGAAAGTCAGCTAAAGTCACCTTGGTAACTGCAGCAATACACTTGCCCAGAACAGGAGACATCAAACCCAACTACAAACAGCTTTAAAGAAACAAAAAGAATGTAATCATCTAAAGAATTAATCTGACAACTGCCCACGTTTACACCTCCCACAAGCTCCCAATCAGAGGGAAATGCGCTTTAATCTCCAACTCCCCTCCAGTTTCACAAAACACTAGATGTGCAGTCTTTAAACTGGGGCATTTCCGGCATGCTGCTTCCATTTAAATCTGCTGCCTTTCCTAATGCAGCAGCCCTGGCTTTTGCAGAGTTGTTTTTTCTGGACACTGAGAAACATTAATTTTTTTGTGGGGATTGGACAAAGTATTAAATCTGGAATAGACAAAGTTTGCAACATTTTTCGTGATAGTCAGCTAGATCTTAGTCATAACAAGTAAAACTCCACTGGCTCTTGCTGCTGATTTATTTGGTGATGGGGTGGAGGAAGCAAAGACTTGCGGGTAACTGACAGTCGTAAAACCAGGGATGTTAGTGTTAGAAAGCAAACTTTTTCTACATTTTTTTTTCTGAGTCTGAAAACTACAAGCTGTGGATGACAATGTGTGTTAGGACATGAGATTTTTATTAATAACAACCTAGAGGTCCTGCTGACCCCTCATCTGGGCTATCACCCTTTGGAAGGGTCAGCACAAGGATTTCCAATCCCAAAGAGATAATTTTAATGTGTTTTTCTTAGTCCCAGTGTTATGCAACATTTTTCCAAGTCTGAAAGTGATGGCACTGTGGCCTCCTGATGTGTTACATGCAGTCCACAATACACAGTCCTTGTTTAGAAAGGTCTACCTTAGACAGCAGGTTATTTGGTTTCTGCTATTGGAGTTTCACCCTTAATTTTAAATACCTGAAGTTATGTGAGCTCCTCTGGAGGGAAACAAGAGATACAGAGTATGAGTATTTTGGAAAAATTTAGTTGAAATGATTAATCCTTTCATGTCATTCAAAGTATTAACTACCATTTTGCTTCACCTTTTTGACAGAAAGGCTGGTTACTTATTAATGTGAAGTCATAATTATTGACAGCCATAAAGTCATGACAGTTCCGTTTGATAGTTATACATTAGTCAACATCTTCTCTTGAGCATGTAATGACAAACAGCATTTGCTGGTTTTAATAAGACTCAGAAAGCTTTGCCCCTTGCCTCCAGAATATTGTCGTCATTCCTATTATTGCATTAACAACCGGAGGCTGTTTCCCCTCCGGACTGCAGCCTCATTGTGCTTGCAGCTGTACTGGCTAGCATGGTGGAAACCTAAAAAACCCACCTTCAACTCAGAGAGATCTGGAGCCCAGGAGTGTGGGGAGCTGTCCTGCAGCTCTCTGTCCTGCTGAAACAAACCTTACACCATGGATTGCCTGTGAGGCTGTTCTGAGATGTCCCCATGCCTGGCACCTTCCCATGCCTGGCATGCTTAGGCAGTCCAGGTGAGCCGGGCACAGTCTCTTGTCTGTAGCAGTTACATTGCTGTAAAACTCCTGATCCACTCCACAGTGCCTGAACTCTGGAGCTGCATTTAGGAGTGCAAGTTTATGGCTTGCTTGAAAATCATGCATTGCTAATGGCTGAGCCTCCTGGTAGGGGCTGATAAATGAATGATTGGAAGCTGTAGACCACAGGCTGACTTTCCCACAGCTCACTGTGTATATAAGATCTGATAAGGAAGTTGAGACAAAGCTTAGCTTAAGGTCAACTGATCATTAATCAACTGTAACTGCACTTCTCAGGTAATCAGCCTGAAAAATGCTGGCCTGCTCCACTCTTTGAAGACCCCACCTAGAAAGAGCTATAAAATGTTTGCTGAAGTAGATTAAACATAACTTTAAGTGCCACACATAGACTACAAAGCCTGTTGTGTTCAGGGTTAACCCACTAAAATGACACTCTGCTGACTGTCAGTCCAGCAGCCCACCGTGTGCATGAGCTATATCCTGACCTACCATGCCCCTGCTGGATCCATTACTCCTTTGGTGTGTTGCTAAAGAAGAAAATGGGACATGTTTTACAGTTTTTATCTTGCAGAGAGCTGAGCTGCTCTGGCATCTTTTGTCTGCATGTGTCTGACCTGGCCATCCAGTGTATTTGCAGGTTGGACCATGAGATATCAGTTTAGCTGTTTCAGAGTGGGCAGCTCAGCAGCATGGGTGAAGGGCTTACCTGGGACTAGGTGACCCAGCAGAAGCAACAGGCTGATCTGCACTGGAATTCACACTAACCTGCACTACTATGTGTCTGGTTGATGAGAGTAATTTTGGGACAGCCCTCAAAGGTAAAATCAAGTAAAGGTATCATCTAGGTGAGCTCCTGAGGGTGAAGCTGATTTTTTACAATCACTTTCAGATGTACATTAAAGACAGTTCAGCTTGGAAGGAGGAAGGATCCAGGTTTGTTTTAACAGTGTTCTCAAATGGAGCCACAGCTGGAAAGCCTTGTTTGGCTTTTGGTTCTTGTGGCACAGTGGAGGTACATTGCAATGTGGAATCTCAATGCCCTCCTGGTTTCCCCGTTCCTCTCCTGGCAATTCTGTACTGTAGAAACTATCTTAACAAAGTCTTACCTCTATTAAATTCTTGTGGAATGCCAGGTGACAAAAATATAAATCACTTATCAGGCACTTCTCATCAGTCCATGTCATCCATTAAAGTCATAACCCATCCCATCCTTTATTCTTTGCTCCAGACTGCCAAGTAAGGGATCATGCTGGTGCTCTTTGAACATGAAATGTGTTTATGGTCAAGTATTTTGAGATAGATGGTTTTATTATCTAGAGGATTTGGTCTGGCAAAGTTCCTAATCATGTAACAACATAACTGTGTTGTAGCTTCAGAATATGCTGATCTTGCAGAAATGAAGGAATAAGAAAGCAAAGCTACCATTATCCTAAAGCAGCCTGACTTACAAGGGAAAAGTATCTGTGAATCTCCTTGTCTCATGGAGAGTCTGCCTTTTGGCTGTTGCACTTGATGCTGGTGGAACCAGGAGATTCTCAAAGCCTTTTGGTGCAAAAAAAAGGCACAAAGGATTGGACAAGTCTTTCCTGCAGGCTACTACTTGAAAAATCCTGAAGATAAAGCAAAAGCAGGAGGGAGGACACACATGGTAATTCTTCCAAACCATTTTATAGTGTTTAGAGTTTTGGAGACTTTAGTTTTACTGCAGTTCTTTCCAGAATATTTTTTTTTTTTAATACTGCACCATGTATATGCATCAGTTCAGATCCTAGATTGTCAAATCAAGGTGAAGAGCTGCATGCTGGGACTGGTAGTCTGAGTGAGGCTGTATCTCTGCAGGAGTGGTGAAAACTCAGAAGTGTCTTTGTCTTCAAAACAGTTTTTGCCTGTATCCTTCAATATTTGCAATCAAAATAGCACTCAGTCCTGGAATCCTAAATATGTGCATTTTGTCTGTTCTCTTAGAAGCCGTAAGGACAGTTTGGAAAGCGAGAGCTCAGCAGCCATCATTCCTCATGAGCTGATCCGCACAAGACAGCTGGAGAGCGTGCACCTGAAATTTAACCAGGAGTCTGGAGCGCTCATCCCCCTCTGTCTAAGGTGAGTGAAGCCATCCTTCTCCACAGCCTGTGCTAACATGCTGCTTTTGCCTTGTGGCATTGTTTCACCATACAGACATGCATGCAATGGGTCTGTAAAGGCCAGAGCTTAGATATTTTGCCAATTCACATTAGAAACAGATGATTCTTTGCATGATTCTGTGCTCATCATGTTAAGATTATTTCTCATTCTTTTTTACGTTCTCCAGTGTCTTTTGATTGCTGAAGCAGGACAGGGTTATTATAGGGTTTTTTTTATTAGTCTAATGCTAGCAACCCTGTGATAAAGAAGGGATGTCTTAACATACACTGTCAAAGAAATCCCTTAAGTTACTCATTCTGACTTATGGACTCAGATAAGTAGTTGTACAAAACCTGTTTGCAATCAGTTTATGCATACAAGTGTGGTTTTTAGATAAATTATATCACATGACTGAAGGCAACACATTGTGTGCATACTTTACACATTGTCTTTTGAAGGTTCAGTCTGTGCTTATCACTGCCTTCTAGTTTTCCATAATTTCAGCCAGCATTATTTTTAAAAATCCCTGTGCAAATGTTCTAGTCTTTAAAATAAAGATGAACTGTCGTGTCAAGACAAATGATTGTAGGTGATTGAATTACTTTAGCTTAATGAGTTACACGTTGGTAGTATCAGAGTTATCAGCAGCAGGTGCACACTTGCCTGGGCCTGTTGAGAAACCAATGGGAAAGTTAACACAAGCATATTTTATTTTACATCACAAATGTGTGAACAGTCTGTCCTGATGAGTTACCTCAGCTCATCTGACCAGCAGTAACTCATCAAGCAACTGTGACTCTGGTCTAAATACATTACCTGAAGTTTTCCCTCTTGCATGTTAGAAGCATTGCATGGGTGTCACAGATGCTCTGAGCCAAAATACCAAAGTCATGATTTTCCCTTGCAATGAATGAAAAAGGGGAAGTAATACTGTAAATGGTCATGTATGTGTGTTTTCTAGGCATTTGCTTAAGTAGTACAGATGACATTTGTGAAGCACCGGGGCAATTGATTACTAAGTATTGTCACAGCAATGAGCCTTCTTAGAAATGCATCTTCACATTTCCACACAATATGGAGTCTGGATTCTCTTCTGTAGTTTCCATCTTGCTGGAAAACTGGCCTGCCTTTACATACATCAGCACTTCATTGTGGGGCTAGGCATGAACTGGGATTTAGATATATTCTAGCTCTGTAACAAGGTCCTGAGATTAAGGGGGAAGATGAGGAGTAGCTCCCTGCCTCAGAAGGAGGCTTATCACCTGCTTTTTTGGAACAAATAATTTTTATATTCCTGAAAAATTAATATTTGCTGCCTTCAAAATAGTTTCCTGTGCTGATGGCAGAAACAATAGTGATGAATCTCCATTGTTATGTTGAATGCTGCACACGCCCTCTCAACTCATGCATATGTGTTTAATTCCCCAGGGGAAGGCTCTTACATGGACGGCACTTTACGTATAAAAGTATTACAGGAGATACAGCAATCACATTTGTGTCAACAGGAGTAGAAGGAGCCTTTGCTACAGAGGAGCACCCCTATGCAGCCCATGGACCCTGGTTACAAGTGAGAAAGCCTGCCTCCTGGTTTTCCCCTTTCCTCGTTTACTGCAACCTAAAAATTATCTTGCTAAGGGCTTATGTTGTTTAAAAGTATAACAAATCTGTGTTTTCTGCTGCAACATCTCTCATAGCTCTTGCACAATATTTTCAGTAATTACGGCCTCAAAAAATAATGGTGAAATATTGCTATTTATATTAGTGGAACTCAAAATTATAATTGACTGGAAAATTGAGGAATCATCTGTGAATACAGTAGTATCCATTTCCTGAAGTCAATGAACACTTTACAGGCTGTATTTATTCTTGATTTCTTCCAGAAAGGAATTTGGGGAGGCAGAGTGGAATGACCTAAACAAGAATGGAGCCAGGGCAGAAGAGCTAGAAAGCTGTAGGACTGTGATCCTGAAGATCAAAGATCTCAGTTTGACATCATCTCTAACAGGAGAGCAGCACAGAGAGCAGTGCCTTTCAGTTTTAGCTCTTTTCTATTGATTCTTTGACAAAAGCTTGTGGTTGCTTGAAGCACCCACACATTTTTGCACCCACATGTTTTTGGTGTCACAGATTTTCCCTGGAAGATCCCCATCTGCTTGGAGTTGAGGGTCAGCCCTAGAGCAGTGATGCACTAATGATCTGACAGTGTAGCACTGTTCTATCCTTGAATTTCTATATGGTTATAAGCATATTGTTAAAAAAAAAAAAAAGTCTTGAGGGAATGTGTTAATGCAGAAAAGCCCATTTCTGAGGGACTACGCGTGCAGTATGTCTCTGCCTTCACTGTAACTGTGGCTTTCCTGCCTCCCCATCTGTTTGGAAGACAGGGGGTTGCAACGCTAATTGCAGTGTTGCAGTTAGCCTTCCAGTGACTTGTTTCTGGCATTCTGCATTCTGCAGCCCACGTTCATGTGTCTGGAGGACATCATACCTTGGAATCTGTATGACTTGTAAAGGAGCTGATCTCGGCCAGAACCATCTCGTATAGGGATTTTCAAAGAGCCTGCATGCTTTGATTTTTCTGACTGGAAAGTGCAATGCTCTAGTGTAATCATTAACAGCAAAGAGTCAGGTTTAAGCGTGGGTCATCTGCTGTTGCTTCCTGTTCTTGCCAACACATGATACATGGGATCTTGTGACTGTGTTAACTCCAAACATGAGTGTTTGTTTGCATTTACATCACATCTCAAAATATATTGATGTGTAGAGTAGTCAGGGAACCTCTAAACAGTGAAGAATGGCAATAATTATGTCACCATTCAGATGTGTTAACCCTTATGAACCTGGCTGTTTTCATGCCTCTTATTTTGGTGCTGAAGTAGGTGGGATGGAAAGGTGAAGAATTTGCTGGCTCAGATAGTAGGGAGAAGCAAGTTCCCTTACTTGTCTCCTACACAAGGCCAATGTATTGGATCTTCTTGTCTGACATAACCAGCTCTGCTGCTGGCTCCTGCACTGTCCTGTGTTGAGTACAAAGGAGGACGGGCTGAAAAGGGGCGGAAGGGAGGCTAAAAGCAGCCTGGGACAACAGGAGTAGCACCCAGTTGTGAGATGTGGGAGTATCTGAGGCTCTTGGCTTAGAATGCAATGGAAGACTTGATGCATGCTCAGCCATTCCTTGTGGTGTTGGGAGCAGGGGAGGGGGAGGTTCATGTGGCTTTGCTTCAGAAGTAAAAGAAGTTGTGGTGCATAAAATTTCCAAGGAGGTGAGCTGTGTTTGGTTTAGTCCATTGCAGCCTGGGCTGGCTGAGTTGGCAAGCCCTGCTAAGCTTTCACAGCAAGGCCCAGAGAGGATTTTCCTCCTCCCTTGTTTGGGACCCCAGGCACAGCAAGGAGCTCCAAGGAGAATTGGTGGCTGAAAGCACAATACTGCAATGCAGGGGCATGTTGCAAAGACAGGTAAATAGAGGAACTGCGGAGAAGAGGACACAAGGCAGGCTTTTCCTCCTGTGGACTTTTTCCCTATCTTAGGGTAGAAATGAGAGCCTGAAAAATCCTGGCCTAAATTCTGCAGTAGCCAGATACTGACTTCTCTTGAGTCTAAGCTTGGGCGCAGTGAGAGCCCAAACTTGCAGACTAAACACAGTACCTCCTGTTTACATCTTGTGGACTGGAGTGGAGCGTGTCTAAGGTGGGACAGGCCGGAGAGCTACTGTCTGTCAGCCCCTGCTGCCCAGGCTGAGCAGTGAGCTGCGAGTCACCAGGCTCTGGTGGAGGGTTAGCAGATGACAGGAGTTTGGCAGGTCCCAGCACCATTTCAACCAGACAGGTGTCCATATCACCACCACAGCTGGTACTCAGCGTGAACTGTTTTAGCAGTTTCAGCAGAAAAAGTAAGGAGTCATTAGACCACAGAGATTGTATGCCCCGTTTCTATCAACAGTCTTTCCAGGTCACGTTTGAGGCATGTTAGTAGGGGAAGCCTGTCCTACTGCTGCCCATGCTCTGGAGATGATTAGATTATTTCATTCTCCAGAGCTGTCAAATTGGCACCTTTCCCAAGTACTTGTATTTTTTTTTTTTTCATTTAAGTAACATTTAATTAGTTCTAAGAAGCTAAATTCTATTAAAGGTCTAAGCATGTTAAGCTGGTTTATTTTTGAACTCCTTCCACTGTGTCATATATTGTTCAATAGGGAAATTGCTTTAACTCAGAAATGTACAAACATATTCAAGAAGTCCTCCTTGTTAACACTAGACTCCTGTTTATATGCTAGTTACTGTGGCAAGTCTCTGATGTGTAACACTTGAATTAACATTACACATGATCAAAGGCTTCCGCGGTTCTTTCTTCCACTCCCCCTTCCCCCAGTGCTGTGACTGCAGAGCCCCCACATTGCCTCCTAAGCGCCTCTCCTCTGCTTTCCGAGGGGTAGATGTTCCAGATGCACAGGGAAACGTGCAGGAGGTATCTGGCCCTGTGTTGGAGGGTTAAGGATGCTGATCATGCAGACAGACTCCAACGTAAACTGCCCCACAGTGACATTCCTATTTGTGGTGGAGCATTCAAGGTTCTTGGTCCAACGTCTGAGCTGTGCCAAGTGTGCAATTCATCACAGATTGACCTTGTTTGTCTCTAAAACATTCCCAAAGCAAGGTGAGGCTGTGCGTGTGTTCTCTCTCCCTCCCTTACTTTTGTTCCGACAGATGATAGAGGCGCTCTGTTGAAATGTGTTACTGATCAAGCCTGTCCCAATAAAGTTGCCTGAGCCTTTAATACATATTAATATTATCCTGGGGTAGTTTGTGTCAAAGCCTGTCAGCATGCATCATCCTTTGGGAATTACCATCATTAAGTCTCCAGTGATGGGAGTCAGGACATGCTTCTGCAAAGCTCCTCTGCTTTTATGTGGAGCTCTCTGCCTGTGTAGCACAAAGCAGGCTGTTCTCCCCTCCTGCCTTGCTCACCTGGACTGCTTACTCTCCCCAGAGGGAAGAAGGAGGTTTGTTTAACTCTACCTTTAGATAATTTCTGCTCCTGCTGCTTTAGGCAGTCATTGTTCTAGGCAAGAAGATGACATTCAAGTCTTTGATCATATGCAGTGTACATGTTACACATCAGATACTGCTGCAGACTCTGACCCACAAGCCAATACAGTGCAGTAAAAACAAACCTATAGTTAAAGAGTCCTCATTAACTGTGAAATCTAGCACACAGAATGTAAGAAATATCTCTGCACTTTAGCCTTGCCCCTGTTACACGTGTGTATTTCAATGCAGTATCTAATTGAAGAATCATACATATTTTTAACAGAGTGTGCTTGCCTCATTCACTGCATAGTGATGCAGTGTGTTTGGGGGATGAATCAGGAGTGTGGAGTAGACTCTTGCCTATAGGACTTCCACTTTGTTTATTTGTTAAAATTGGAAAGTGTGTAATGAATGAGGCAGGTAATTACAGAAAAATCACAGCAGTCTTACAGTGAAGTCTCTTAAATGTTGCCCTGGAGAACTAGGTCCTGTTCCTGCCTTTACTACTCAGTGCTATTCCAGAGTCTTAAGCTAAAAGGTTCTCACCTGGCAAGTGACTTTGTGTTCCTCATTTTCTGGATGCCCAGCTCAGAAGCTTGATCTGTGGTCCCAGCAACATGAGGAGGTCAGGAGGAATTCCCTTGTGCATACCTCTATGCTCCACAGGACTAAGTGAACTGGAAAACAGGGATCTTCAAGTCTTGAGATGGGCATTCACAAGAATGACATTCAGATTCAACTTTTTTTTCATTCATTTTCCTATGTCTGTTCAGAAGAACATTCTTCCGGTCATCCTGTGAAGAATGCAATGAATTCAGTGCTTGCCAGGCATTCCAGCTCCACAGATGAACACCAGAAACAATTTCAGGAAGAGATTAAAATTTGTTCTTGCCAGTCAGGAGAAAGGATTTCTTTGGAGCAGGGGTTCAGCCTGGGAGCTGTGGTTGAAGACCCATGTTCAGCTTCCTGCAGGTTTTCTCTGTGGCTTTGAAGTCTCTACTTCCTTGAGCCTCCATCCCCCATCTGCTGTATGGAGGGGAGCACTTCCCTGCCTTGCAGAAATGTGAGGCCAAGCACATCAGAGGTTGAGACAATGGTGGACAGTAAGATTAGGTGCTTCCTGTGTTATCCATGCTGGCAGTAGTTGGATGGAGCATACTAAATAAAGGGGAAGAGAGTGGAGAGAATGGGGAAGCAAGTTGAATGATAATGATGATGAATGCTGCATTCAATGAGCAGAACCATCCTGAGGACTGAGCAGGGCAGAGATCTTGCTGGAGAAAAACTGCAGGTGATCCTGTGATTACAGATTTGTTTCATGAGGCAGACACGTGCTGAAGCCAAATCAGCATGGCATAGTTTCTGTGCAGCAGTTTCCAAAGTTTTGTATACCCAATGTCACTCGTGCCTGGGTGCGCAGGGTATTTTTTTCCAGGTAATTTACTTGGGTTTGGGACTAATCCTGTTAGGCAGGTGGAGGTTATAGATCACTGGCACTTGGCACCCCCTGATCCTCAGCATAATTTGAATGTCTCTGTGTGAGCTGAAGAGCTCACAGCTGTGGTGGGGTGTTATCCTCTGGCACCAGGCACTTCTGGGGGCCCTCTTTGTTCACCTCCCTTGCCAGTACGTTCCCAATATCCATCTGACAGCATGTGGATGTTAAGGCTGTGGAAATGGGGTTCTCCAGTCTCCTTGGCCTTTGTTGTCCCCAGCTTTGGCCTCTGCCCTTCATCCTGTTTTTCTGTATCTCCGTCCTTCCCTCATCCTGGCCTGTCTCTGCTTTTCTCTCCTCCCCTTCATTCAAATCGGAAAATTCCTTCTCCTCCTCCTCCACATGCTCTGACTTCCAGCAGAAACACTGAGAGCACTGGAGAGTTTCCCTGCCATTAGTCCTGATGTGTCTGGTGACAGCAATCCCTCACCTCAGAGGAATGATCAGAGGAAAAACCACTCCGTAGCCCTGTTTTTGGGTAGAGCTGCCTTGAGCTGAGATGTGCTCAATGAAGAAGGACCCTTAATTTCTCATAAAGGCTACAGGCAAGCAGTACTTTCATAGACTTCTGACTTAGCAAAGCATTTTCATGATCAGGAGAAAGACCTGATTGTCCTCCAGAGCGCTCATTTGCTAATCTTCATCACCGTCTTCATAAGGGATGGTTTTCTTGCCAACAAAATTATCATATGAATTTGCTAGTAGTGTCAAAATACACTTTTTCCAAAATACCTCTCTCAATTCCTTTTTCCCTAAAAACCTTTAGGAAAAAAAAAACAAAAACAAGGCATCCAGCATGGAAAAATAAGTTGAGGCTGAGGACAGCAAGGTCAAACCTTTCATAGAAAATGTTAAATGTGCCTGTGGGCAGGATAGGTACATGGAAGCCATGGGAAGCGTCCAGCATGCAGGAGCTATCAACATGTGCTATCTATGCTGGCAGTCACAGCAGAGGGGGGGATTACTGTGAGCAGGGTCATGGGGGATGATCCATTCTTTTGGTTTGGCAACCTAAGTGAAAAATCTGGGAAAGAAGATCAGACTGAGCCCAATCTTTAAATATTTTCAGTTTTTCCTGCTGAAACAAAAGCCTTAAAGAGACCAAAAGCTGAAATAAAATCCTTTTATGTTGAATGAAACCAGAAATAAGAACGTTTTCTTCAATAAAATCAGGGGAAAAAACTAGTTTTTTTGCAGAATAGGGCTGGAGGTGTTAGAACTTTGCTTTCTTTAATCAATATTGAAGGAATATAATGTGCACATAGGATATGAGAAACTCATACTTTATTTCTTTTATTTGAACCCCTATTTCTACTTCTTTGCTTTATGGGCACCACAACTATAGGGTATTTTGGTTCTTCCTCAGCTCTTCCAATTGGAGTTGTTCCACATCATATAAAACACTGAATTAGTCACAGAGACAGAGTGCACAAGAGAATGACTTTGTTCCGGTAGAGTCAGGACATTCCCCTGGAAATGAGCACATCTGGTTCTTCTCTCTGCTAGACCACATGTTAAATCACTTATGCACATTGGCATAATGGCAGCAACAGAGGTTCAAAGCAACATTTGAAAGAGCTACTCTGATGCTCAAGATGCTCACTTGTAAGTGGTAGCTATGGGTCATGTCCTCTCTTGAAGACATAGGATTGATTTTTGATCTCCCCACACTTGAATAGATGTGTTATTCCTAGCGTGGTGAGTTTGACAACACCCACAAGCTGGTTTGAGTTGTGTACAACTACAGCCTGCTCCTCTCCAAAGCAGTTTTATGTGTCTACTCATGAAATTATTTTTCAGAATCTTTTGAGTGGCTTCCCCTAAATTCTTGAGCAGGTCTTAGAAACCTAAGCTAGCAGTTTTCCAGTAAGTTTATCATGTGCCCCAAACACTCCTCAAAATATTACTGCATTATCTTGTGTTCTTCTCCCTCACAGCTGAATGAGACACTGGGAGACAATTAGTCTAGGGTAGAAATGCACCGTTAGAACATGATGATCCTCCCGATGTCAACTCTCCTGCAGCATGTTCTCTAGTACTTTGTCCAGGCTGGTTTTGGATGAGTCAGGTTCTTTCATCCTTCTTAATCTGACTGACTGTCTATCCTGCCACCTAATGCCCCTCCCTTGCCACTCAAACTACATTTTGGCTACTTTGTGTAGGTTGTCTTCCGCCCACTTAGTGCATTCCTTGAAATGCCGGTTCTTCCTTTGCTTTTTCTCTTGGAAAGAATTGGATTTGCCTGTTGTCTTGGCTCCCTTGGCAGCCCGTTCCCCAGCTGAGCCAAGTTTTATGTATTGAATCAAAGAAGCCTTGTCTGCACCATAGATCTCATCAGTCTGAGCTCTAAGGAGCTCAGGGCCTCGGGATCAGCCTTGTGACTGAGAATATAACAAAAAGATTCCACAAGGTCAAAATCTTTCAGTGTCATCCTATACTTCCTCTTCTGGGATTGTAACATCATGGTATGAAGCAATAGGGTCCCTGAGGCATCTGTGAGTGGATGTTTCTCTTTTACAAGGGGGGTTGTGAATCTCCTGGAAGAGCAGCAGTGGAATTTCCCATCAGAGGTGTTTGTTGCAATACTGGTACCTTTGAGGCTTGTAGTGAGAGCTGTGATGGATTCTGGCAGCAAGGTGGCCTTTTCAGACAGTGTCAGGGCTGACCTGACTTAGAACAATGATGTGACAAGACCTCTGCCCTGAACCACTTGCAGCATGAGCAAAGCTGTGCAAAGGAGGCCAGGTCAAGGGGAGAGAAGAGAGGTGGGCTGGAGGGTGCCTGTGGCACAACACATGGTTCATCAGGGGATTTTATTGGTGGAAATTTCAGTGGAAAAGGCTGACACACTTTAACTTAACTTTTGGCTGTGCTGACAACAAGAATTAGGCTGAAACATTTTTAGGGCAAAGGACTCCTAAAAATTGCTGGATATTTGCAGATGTAACAGATGATTTGGCTTAGGATACAACTGTTCCACCTGTTCCAGGCATGGCACCCAATGGATGAACAGTTTCTAATAAGGGTTAGGGTGGTTTACATAGAGGTTTATTGCAATGTGTCCTCACCTTCTCCGGCTGGACATACAGGCCAGCTCTGTACTGAGTCCAGAACTAATGAAACATTGTTTCCTTTCTTTGACAAACCTGCTAGAAAAGCAATTTGCAGTGTTTAATGGAAACAGAGCACTAGGGCAAAGTGTGTGATTGTTTTTTACCAAGGTAGGTAAGAAAATTGAGTATTATCAGTGGAAGCCTCTGCTTCAGTGTAGCTGGGCTATTTGCTTGTGTCTTGCCCTGGGCAATGCATATTTCCTTAAGCTGGGCAGAGGTGAAGCTTGATTCCTAGCTCAGCCTCTGAGAGTCTTCCTTGATCAAAGTCTTGCCAGCTGTGCCAGGCATTCAACATTGGTGTGACCTCTGTCCCCAGTAGCCTTTCCTGAGCTGAGAATTTCAATCCCTCATGGCAGTGTTGAACGCTGTAGTGAGAGATGAGGTGTTAAGTATGGGGTGGTACCTGGGGTGGTACCTGCAAGCTGACTACAAAGTCTTTAATGTTTTACTAAGCACCAGCTGCCTTTCAGAGTCAGCCAAACTCATCTGGAGCCCCATGATCTCGTGTACATTTTTAGATTTCATCCATTTTCATATGCCTGCAGCTGAGTACCTGTAACAAGTCATTATACAGATTTCTCAGCCAGATGTGGTATGAAAGCATCAACACAGAAAGCTTCAACATAAACTCCTTCAGGTGACCTGTAGGTGAGCCCTGAGGATAAGTAGATTTCAGCGAGCTCAGGTAAGACTTGCCACGAGAGGGAGACAGCATGTGTTCCCTGAGCACTTCCACCTGAATGAGACAGCCTAGCCTGGTGTTCTGAACATGTCTGGACACTTGGAGCTGTTAGCAAAGTGGTGAGAACCCAAATTTTGTACCTCAGTTGTGTGGTAGGTCCCTGTGATAGAAAACAGGGACTTATCTTCTGGCTAGTCGTCATCTTCCAAGCATCTGTAGCATGACTCAGTGCCACAAAACACAGAGCAAATGGAATCCAGATCTGCTGGCAATGGTTTAGCACGTGTCCAGGCCTCTCTAGGTCAGGTCCGGGAGATCCTGGTGCAAGCAGGACTGTGCAGCACCCAAGGAGTTATTTCAGATACCCACAGCTGGCTGGCAGGACCATTCATACTGCAAACAGGCATTGCACAGGCTGTGCTGCACCCTGTGGCCAGCTTCAGCAGGCTGGCTGTTTGCACAGGGCTGTGAAAACAGTGCTGCAAGCACTACGCTGCTGCGGCACCCAGGACACCTGCTCAGGACCATTCCTTTGCTACCTCAGCACCAGCCAAGAGATTTCATGGGAGAAGAGGCTTGTTCACTACACATGGGATGGCTTCGTTTGCCCTCCAGATTGTGTTGGCTTTTCCCATGGCTGCAGCACAACAGTGGAGCTCTGTTTTCCTTTGGGAAGGGAATAAGCTGCTTCATCATTGTGATCTCTATGTAGTGTCCTGTTGATAAGATCAGTCAACAGCATCAGAGGAAAACTCAGATTCAGTTCTGAAGTATAAAGTGAGTGAGGCCTATTTGTTTAATTTGAGCTTCTAAGGTTTAAATCCCAGAGGAAATTAAATTAGGTGCCTAGAGCAATGGCAGTCTGTCATGTTTATTTGCTGGGAATGTCACCTTTAATATCATGCACATACAACGTGTGCGTGTGTGTGTTAATGTAATGGGGTATCATGCTGTGCAGGAGCAGGCATGCTACAAGAACAGGAAATGTGAAATATTACGAGTGAAGGGCACTGAGATAGGGTTGGATTTATTTTCAGCCTTCTCCATCAGACTCACTCACCAGCACAAAGGTGGTTTAGCTGATTTCAGGTGGGGGTGGCAGCCTGATCTATGTATGAGCACAGGCATTAGTGCTCTTGGGCCGTTTTGACTGGGCTACTTCTGACAGGAGAAATCTTGTCTAGACGCGAATCCAGGATAACAATACTTTTTGCATCCCAGCCCTCTTAAGCAGTTGGTGTCCTGCTGGCACATGCCTTCCCCCTGTATGCTCAGGAGAGCCTCAAGAGTGCCAGTTTCCTGTGCTGCGGGACATGGCTGCTTGTACATTTGGTTACACCTGCACTCTGGAGCCTCCCTTCTTCAGGAAAGAAGGCAGATCTCCCCAGCCTGTGTGGGGTAGTAAGTAGCAGGATTTGGAGTGGGGTTTTTTCTGACTTGGTCTTTTAAGGACAGGCTCTGAGACACACACTGTGTGTGTGAATGTCACTGCAGCAGTTTGTCATTGCAGCCTGTGACGCCTGCCCTCCACCAAAGTTAACTGTCCATGCAGGGCTCACAGGAGGTGCTGCGATCTATCCTCGTGTGCTGCACAAAGTAGACTGCCATTGCTTCGAGCCCCCAAATGCAGCTGTGGTCTCCTGTCTCACTTCACTTGTCAGACCTTTCAGGGAGCCAGTTCAGCTCAGTACCTTAGTGGAATTTGTGCTTTTTGTCAGCTGGATTACCAAAATCCACAGAGAGGGCAATGAGCTGAAGACGGGCTTAGCCATCTTAGGGCATTGCACTCCAGTTTCGGTGTTAGGCACAGTGCTCCACATAGGTTTATCCCTAGCCAAGACCTGACCTATCCCCTCCTTCATTCTCTCCACCTTTTGCTGTCTACCCCTGCATATCCTGTCTTGTTTTCCTACAGCTTCAGAGCAGCTGGCTGCCTTGCACACGTGGCTCCCATTTCTCTCCTGCCCGTGGCACCTTGGAAGCGCCCAGGGGTCTTCCTGCTGCACTTGTCTTCCAGTCTCCCTGCCAAAGCTGCAGCTCCTCATTCCTGCTCTCTCACCCATCCCAACCTCTGGCATTTTTGCTCATCCGTGGATGGCTGAATATTCATTTCCTCCTGGCCTGATTGCTGTGAATACCAATTCCTCCTCCTTTTTCCGGCTGTTCTGTAGATTTTGATGTCTGCCAAATTGTTTTCATTCCCTCACCCCACTGCAGACTGAACCTCCGCAGAAAGCGATCCGCCCGGTGCAGAGCCCCAGCTCCCCACCCAGCCCTTCCTCCTGAGCTGAGTGATCGGGTTGCCCTGCTGCCTCCAACAGGGACAGACTTTTCCCTCCTCCTGCAAACAGTCAGCAAATGAGTGTCTCTGGTTCAACAGGCAGAAGAGTTGCAGGCCCCTGCAAGGAGACTGCAGCAGTCTGCGGTGGCACTGCGTGTTTCAGTGCAATGTTCCTGAGCTTGCCAGTCTGCAGATTGGTGCCAGGTTGCAGAGCCCTGTCCAAAGCAGCAAGCTGCTGGCTCCAAGCTGAAGCAGAGTTTTTTTAGGCTTGAGGTATGATCAGATGGGCCTGGTAGAGGTGCCCTGCATTCATGCTGAGCAGCTTGGTCATAAGCCCTGGCCTGGAGCCTGCTGCAGGTTGAAGCTAAGTGAAGAGGGGAATGTAGTGGAAAGGGGAGGTTGTGGTTCCATCTTCCCCCAGGAAATCTGTGTGTAGTGGCAGTAGTGTGCAATGTTGAGGGGAGAGGACTGCAGACACCTTGGATTTGGATTTGGTGTTTTTTGGATATCTTGTCTTGCCCAATAAAATACAAAAGGGAGACCAGAGTCTTCTCTTTCTGTCCAATAGTCTGGCTTATATGGTGCCAAAATGGAGCCCAGAGACTTCCACTTGCCCATGGCATCCTGGCAGTCACTCTCTCTCCACTGGTGTTACTGGCCCTAAGCAGCCAGTGGGCACAGGAGATGGGCTTCCTGCAGAGCAATGGGACAGCCTGGCTGCCCCTCTTCCAGACATGAGGTGGAGAGCAGTGCAGCTGGCCACTTAGCTCCACCACCATTTGGTGCTAGAACAGTCCCTTCTCTGGAACACAGGGCTCATGGCTGGGAGGAACAGGGAGAGGAAGGGTGAGAAAGGGGGCATGGGAATGGTGGGCTCTTCTGGGTGGAAAGTAATGCCAGAGCGGAGGAAAGGGTGGACTAGAGGAAGGAAAGGAGGAGCAGGGAGAAAGAAACAAACCTGTAGGCTAAAATGGGAATAATAATCCACTGGATGCTGCTGCAACCTAACTCCCAGGAATGCTGCTCCAAGGCCCCCTCACTGCGTGGGGATGTTTGCCTGGTCCTGCACTGCCGTCTCTGCTCCTGTGCCAAGCCAGCTGTCCTGCCTGGAGCTCTGGCCTTTGCGGCTGTTGTGAAGAGGGCAGGATGTGTTTGCTTTTGCCTATCACATATTTTTTTAAAGAGGGTAGGAGTTCCTCTGCTTGAATTCCCAGGGCTGATTTTCCCCGTGATGTCTCTGGTTTCTGTGACTTGGGGAACTCCATGGAGCTGGGGTTGTGGTCCTCATCCAGGACTTTTGACTTGACAGCAGCTGTTTTCTTGCACTGCTTCATGCTTGGCAGTCTGGCTCTGAGATGAACCAAAAGCTTTCCCAGCATAGGCATGCAGGACAGGCATGTGCCATCACAACTTGGGGGTGCCTCACATGGGCATCTCTGGGAGCACTTCCCAAACCCAGCATCTGGTTCATCTGAATTATGTGCTGTACTGGGGTCAGGCCCTTCCCCATGCCCAGAGCACCAACGCTGTATGTGTCTCTGGCTCTTCCTATGCTGCTATTTTCTGATTAAACTGTGAGCTTGACTTCAATGGATCAGATGAAAGTGGCTGTCTGCTACTGTCTCTCCAACAGTTGTTATCTTGACCCTTTTTCCTCCTTCCCCACTCTTTCTGTCTTTAAACTGAGCCTCTAATTTTAGACAGAGGGAGATAATTGAGGGTCAAAAAAATTTGCTGTATAATTTCAACATTTTTTTCAGTGGTTGGGGTGGAAGACAAAGTTAGGAGCTCCTTGCCCTCAAACTTTTTTATTGCAGTAAAGAATGACATAGGGGAAGGAGTAAGTTGGTACAGTCTGCTCTGTGCATAAGTCATGCTGTTCCTTGCAATTAGCTAAAACTAAGAGTGTAAAGGTGTAAAATACTGTATTTCCTTTGCAGATCCTATTGACCGAAGAGTTCGTAGAGAGAATGCTGGAAGATTTAGAAGATCTGAATTCTCCAGAGGAAGTAAGGCTGCATCATTCCTGTATCTTCCATGTACTGTCCCAGAGAGCTCAGCCCATCCTGCAGCTTGTCTTTGATCCTCCCCTTAGCCTGCAGGCTGCAGCCCTGCCCCATCCCTAGACTTGAGGCCATGCTAAGCCTTCACATCTGCTGTGAACTACTGAAGCACTGACAGAAGGGACTGCAAGAAATACAAGACAGAGATAGGTAGTAAGGGAAACTCTGTGTTTTGGCTTCCATCAGCATCTTTTCCAGCATGGTATCGAAACACCCCAAATGAAAGCAATGCATCCAGGTGGCAGGGTTTCCTCCATGCCATGTATAGATATTGTCATCACCAGCAGCTCTTAGTGCATCACCTTCCCTGCTTTCAGAAAGGCTGAAAGTGATGGGAGCACATTTACTTTTGAACAATCTGTTGTACGGGCCTCCTTTAGTGGGTTTGGTAAGCAGGCAAGGCTGTTTCACATCTGCTACTTGGCCTTCACCTGCTGGCCCTGCATGGTGTGTGAAGGACCATCACCAGTCTGGAAGCATTACAGCAGCAGCCAGGGGGGCTTTATAAAAGCTGGTACTAAACTTCCTACTGCCATGTGATCCCTTCCTGGGGAACATTTAACACCCCGTCTCCCATGCATGCCATATAAATATTCTGCTTGACTTCAAAGATCAGTGGCAGAAATGACATGTAATATTTTTAATCCCATTTTTTACAGCTCCCTGCAGACTCTAAAGAAACTTTCCTTGGCTTGTAGAGCAGCCCTCCCATCCCTTACTCCGCTCCCCTCCCCCTCAGGAAAATCTCAGGGCTCTAATTGTTTAATCCAGAGTTGACTTAATGCCAGGGTGTTCTTCATTCTGTGAGTGAGGGGAGCATGCTGCTGGCTGTGCAGTGACTTTCAGGCCAGCTTTTATCCAGTTAAACCTAATCCAAAGCTCATTTTTGTTAGTGACATGGAATCCCAGGAGCACTTTGGTTTGAAGGCCCTTTAGTGAAGGCTTTGGACGGCTCATGTTCCTTCGCTGTCCGTTGAGGCAAAGAGCATGGCAGCTCCTGGCACAGCGACGGGGTGTTTGGTTCCCACTCACTGTGACTTTGCTGAATTAAAAAGTGAAAAACAAACAAATGCAAAGGATGACTTTTCCAAGAGGATTGTTTTGGAACCACTGCTGTTTATAAAAAGGAAAATGCTTGAGATGAAATGTGATCTTTCAGCATCCAGATTCCTCCAAGGATTTGTAACTTGCAGGATCTGGGTTGGGCCAACTGAAAGCATTCCTCAGCAACCCTGACTGTTGCTGATGATGTTCATGTGGTAGAATGAAGCGCTGTGAGGAGTCTTTCCTTTGCTGCATAAAGAGACACCTGTGTTAAATGAAATTAAGTGAAATAATCTGTCTGAGTATCTTTAGCATGTTTTTCACATGTCCTAGACAGTGACTCAGAATTCCCTGGGCTGTGCAGGGCCAGTGGATTTTATGGTGCAAGCTATACACAGGGCTTGAGTTTATAAAAAAACTTAAATGGCACTTGAGCTGTTTGTTTCCTAGAGGACAACAAACAGGAGTTTGTGGTAGCCTCTATCCTGAAGAATCTTCCTACTGTACCTCCAAATCATGGATCAGACCATGACCTACCAGCATATTAAGGTCAATGGATACCAACTGCAGGTTACCCTCATGGGCAGCTGCAAATAGGGCAAGGTCAGGAGCAAATTCAGGTTAGAGAAACCTTTTCTGTGGAGCACACAGATGGAGGGGTTCTCCTTTAGCAGGAACCTCACACTGAGCCTGTGTTGATGTCCATCAGAAACAGGGTGCTTATGGGAAGAAGGACAAGTAATTGGATAAAGACTGATATTTCTAGATCATTGTCCTCTTGTACCAGCTCTCTTATTCAAACAGCTCCTGGGAAGCCTACGGTGCTGCTGGCCTGGGTCTGCGGACTCTGCTAGGAGGAGACCACTGTATCCCCAACCATTCTGAATTAGCCACCTCCAGAGCAGATTGTCACTGGTGGTGTTGGGTCCCCATGAGATTCCTCCCTGGGAGTCCCATCAGGGTATCAGGGAGTATCGCAGGGCAAGGCAGTGCAACACTGGGTGCAGTACAGTTTTGAAAATGAGACTGCAAACAGGCTTCCAGAGCTATCCCACATGTGTTTTGGGTCCTCAGGCTGGCCACTGGGATTGCATGAAATGCCTGTGCAGAACTGGTGACCATTCAGCGGTGGATGGGGCAGATTTGTTCCCTAAGAGATTCCACCCCACACCTTCACCCCCACCCCAGAGCTGTATTTGAGAGACCTGTGTGAATGCTTGGGCACTGGTCATATGGTTGTGAGAAGGGCTGGTGGTAAGGCTCCTTGCAGCTCTGTTCCTGCATGGTTGTGTTTGGGTTGATGTTGGGGTGACTTCCTAGCCTAAGGAGGGGCAACAGGATGGGACCAGTAGACACGCCTTGTTTGGGAAACATTGGCCACAGACAGTGCTGTGTAAACCAGACTGGGGCAAAAAATCTCCCTTCTGTGTGTGTTTCAACCAGTGTTTGCAAAACAGCCTGAGCAGCTGAGTGCCTGTGTGAGCACAAGGCATTGTACAGCTCTGAGGCCTTTGTGCCAGAGGTGGGAAGGACTGGAGCAGGAATGCTGTGCAGGCACATTGGCTCTCCCCAGCCAGGGCAACATAGTTTGCCTGTCACCCCGCAGAGCTCTGATGGCTCACCTACATTCCACCCTGAATGAGCAGGGATTTAGAAGCTGCCCTAAGACTCCCTTTAAAGCAGATGTGGGCTCTGGGGGCTGGGCTGGGTGAAAGGAGAGAGACATGGTTAGATAGGAGGGAAGACACTTCTGCTGCAAATCTTCTAAGAGTTTGGGAAGGGGTAATGGTGATGGGGGCAGGAACCCTCCAAAATTCATCTGATGAAATAAACAGCACTTGGGCTGAAATCTCAGAACTTTACTTTGGCAACTGAGACAGGCTACATTATCTAATGTCCACTGCTGTCCAAAACATACTGATGGGGAAATGTTTTCTTAGTGGCCTCTTGTTTTAAAAAATAATAATAACATGGGGCTGCCTGTCTTTGCAACAATTTTGGTTTTTTCAGTGCAGATTGCAGTGATAAGCATTAACTGGTTCTCTTTACTGTCTTACAGTTTAAACTTCCAAAGGAGTACAGCTGGCCTGAAAAGAAACTGAAAGTTTCCATCTTGCCAGATGCCGTGTTCGACAACCCACTGCATTAGAGCTGAATTACACTATTCTAACAACTGGGAGAGCCAAGTTACTGTCCATTACCCAGTGACTCACAGGATAATTAATGCAGTAAAAACTCTGCCTGCAAATAAAAAGAGTTTGCTGCACAACCACTGCGAACAGAAGAGAAGCTACTCAGCACCAGCCCAGACCGAACTGAGCCCTTTCCTTTATCCTTCCCAAGGCTGAACTCTCTGGGAACAGCCTGCGTATGTGTGAGTGCGAGTGAGAAATATTTAACTATGAAAATTAGTAGTACGAATCCTTTCTCTCTCCTAGCTGCAGAACTCCCCTCTGCCTTAGCCCAGGGTGTAGTCGCTCTGCACGCCTGTATTTACACATACATTTCTGCCAGGTGCGAGCCTATAATCCATGGATTAAATGTTCTTTACGTGACTCTGGAGTCCTTTTGTTAGCCAAACTTTTACTGACTGCAGAACTGTTCTTCCATGTGCTATTTTTTTTTTTCTTTTTAGAAACGGAATGGTATTTCCCCTGTTTAAAGGAGGCCAAAAGCTCACATGCTTGAAGCTGAACAGATTTAAAGATGAACTTTCTAGTTCAGTCAAGAAAAACAAATCCAGATCCTCCCTGCCCTCAAATTAGGCATGTTTTAAGTGTTGGTCTTGGTGCTATTAGCTATGGTATCGCTGCAAACAGAGGCAACTTTATTCTCATGCATCCTGTCCTTGTGCCTGAACCCCAGGGAAGGTCACAACCTCTGGTTTTGCACAAGCAGGAGGAAGAAAGCTACCGGGGCGGGGGAGATCTCCTGTTTACAGTGTGTTTATCTTTAAAGAGATACTGTCAAGTATTTTTTCCTTGCTATTGTACAGAATTTGAGAAGCTAGAAAGGATCATTTGTTCACAGGGACAACTTCAGCAGCTCTGCAGGATGAGGGGAATGCTTGAAAGCATATGAAGTGGAGATCTCTGCTGCCCTGGCACAGCAGAGAGGAGACTCAGCCTCTATGAAGCCAACTATTCTCCCTGTTCCAGCAGGGTTGTGCCCTAGTGCAGCTCCATTTTCCCCTCTAGCCTCGCTGTGGTGGCTCTTGTTGCTGACCTTCCTCCTTTCAGATGGGTTTGAACTGTAAAGTATCAAAAGTAGTTTGAAAATACACTCTCTCTAGATTCCCGTGACTTCCTTCTGGGAGCAAAATGTGTGCAGAGGAGCTGGTCTCTGCAGTGCCAGGTTGTGTCTCTGCATCAGCTGCTGGCCCTGTGGATATGCTGCAGCAAACCACCGCAGGCTTTACCCCCTGCTGCTGCTGCAGGTTGTTTCTGATGCATATTCCCCAGCCTTCCTCTGCCCATTGTCTTTTGGTGACAACTCTTCACTCCTTGTCAGGGGAGGTGCAGCTTTCCTTCCACTCCTTTCTGCCTGCAAGATAACTGGTGGTTTATTCGGAGTTGCTGTGTGATCCTAATACAAGTACAACAAAAGCTTTTAACACTTAACTCCCCTGATCAAACAGCAAAGTCCAGGAGGCCTCACAGTACCGTGGGGTTGGTTTTCTGTTTGTTTTCTGATTTAATTTCTTCCCAGCACAGTCAGCTTTGATGTTTTCTGCATGTATTTGAGGCTGGTTAATGTTGGTCAAGAAGCAGAGCTAGGAGCCACAAAGCTTTCCTTGGACTTGCTACAGAATTCCTCTGTGGCCTCAGGCAAGTCACTCAATGTCTCTCTGTGCAGAGAGGGTAACTATTGACTAGAGGGCTGTAGGACCTACCGAAGCATGCCAGGGTTTGCAGGGGAGGGCGTGCTTTGTGTACAAAGTAGTATTTGTATTATTATAATTGTTTTTATATTATAATTTAAGGCAGGCCAAATGCAGGGTCCAGCACTGCTCTGCAGAACCTTCCTTTCTGCAAAGCTATGAAAGCAATTTACATGTAAATGAGTTTGTCATTTTGTCTGAACTCAGAGGATCATCTTAAAATCCTGCTGTGAAAGAACAAACTTTCAGATATCTGCATGTGCCAGCCAGAGTGATTTCTGTGCTGTGGCAGGCTGCATTCATCCATGGGATCTCTTGGCCAGTTTTCATTGTCCTGGTTAGCACTAAGCATCCCTTCTGCACTGTAGATGTATGTGCAAGGGACAGCGTGGGTGAGAAAGTGGCATGAAAACCTACCAGCCCAGCTTCAAAAATGACATGCCCAAGTGTCCCACCACAAGATAATGGCTAAACAGATAATTGTGGCCGTGGGGAAGAGGCAAGGGCAGCAACTACAATTTTGTCTCAAAGCCATCCAACAGTAGCTAGTGGATACTCTTGTATGAGCTTGCTGGGGGTGCTGCAGCAGAGCTGGCCTGTTGCCACAATGCTGGCTGCTCTTCCTTGTTTCCAGATGCTAGGTCTCATTAAAAGGAGCTTAAAATCCACATCTTGGTGGAGAAGGGACATTTAGAAGGTCAATTGTTGCTATTCCTGCAGAGATCAGCACGGGGCAGAGAGAAGTCTATCAGACCCTCTCTGGGCTCTGACACACATCTGGAAAGCTTGGGACCTCCTGCCCTATGAACTCTTAGAGCCTTCACAGCAGGGATCTGGTGCTGTATGCAGGGAAAGCACCTCCTCCAAGCTGGCTTGTGCTGTAGTTCTGCCTTTCTCATGCAAGTGTTTTCCTCACCGTATTTACTCTCATCAGACACTCTGGGCTGGGTTTCCATTGACTTTAGAGGGAGCATGCTGAATGCATGTGATAATCCACCCAGTATCCTCGTGTGTGTGTGTGTGTGTGTGTGTGTGTGTGTGTGTGTGTGTGTGTGTGTGTATTTTTGTTCCATGTCATGTATTTATATATAGTTCTGTGTATTTGAGTTATGAACAGGTGGCGTGCCAGAAATCTCTATTTCTGAGACACTTTCTCACAGATCTTTGCTGGTAGCGAAATAACAATTGAGGAGGGAAGGCTTGAAGGGAAGGAAGTGAAATCTTCCTATTTAGGTAAGGTGGGAAATATTAGACAAATAATTGCTAAAATAGAATTCTGTGTCTTATTGTTAGAGCAACTATGAGAACCTGGTGAAAGTCAGCCCTTGGTCATGTAGCTGCCTCTCAGCAATTTATCTTAGAGTAAGAAAGTTGCAGTTACTCAGTATCCTGAAGAGCTGGGAACCCACAGGACATCCTCTCCCGATTCACATCAAGTTTGCAACCGTGCCAAAGGCTTACTCACTGGCAAGTAAATGAGATGTGAAGTTTGGATATTTTCATCTTAGGTCAAGAGGACATGTCTGTATGTGAAAGAAATGGAAAAGAAACCTTTGTATTTTAGTGAGCAAGTAGTTTTGAAAGAGGGAAGTCATCAGTGTTAATAAATGCATGGTGTTTTTCTAACCCAAACCTGCTGAGATGGTAAGACCACTGGTGCTGATTTTTTCTCGACTGTGTAGAAGGCCTGAAGCAGGTTTGTGTGAAACCAAAACCTGTGGGGCTTGTGTTGGCTAAAGACAGTGACCTGGATGGAAATGAAAGCAGTTTAGAAGCAGTGACTGATTTCTTTCTTCTGAAGAAATCTGGCTATGCAGTTCAATTCAGATATTTGTAAAGATGAAGAGCCTTGAAAATCCAACATGTGACAGCAACTCTGAAACAGGAGAAGTCTTAAAGCCGGGGCTACTCTCTCTCCCTCTCAATTTCTGATTAAAAACAGGACAAGGAATGTATAATTTCAGTATTAAAGTATGTAGGGTGTGATCTGAGCAGAGCAGCCAGTCTTGTAGCTGCTGTGACCATATTTTCAGTGGCTTAGATAGGTGGTGCCTGCTGTGTCTAATTGTTTGAAGACGGTGTATATTGATTTTACTCTACGTGGAATTGCCAACAGTGATTTGAAATTATATTCTGAAGCTCTTTGCTTTAAATATTCAATTGCTCTTGGATGGCTTTTGAAATTATACCATCAGGTCATCAAATGGTCTTGGGAGAAGTGAGGGTTGTGTTGCTTTTCATCTGGGACCAGTAGAAATATTATTTTAAAAAACCCAAAAACACTTGAAAGCAATGCTTGGCTCTTCCTGCCTCCTAGGTTGGCATCCAGAATCCATGTCCTGCTTTTCCAGCTTGTATCCAGCCAGGGCAAGGCAGCATCACATCAGGTAGGGAGAAGAGCTTCAAGCCACAGGAAACCCTTAGACCCATGTGTCCAGTTTCCCCCTAGCCCAGAGCATGGCCTTGTGCCTTCTGGCTCCACTGTATCAAATCTTGGGCTTCAGCCCCTGTTTGATCTCAGCCAGGTGAGGAGGGGTTCCAGCACCAGGAGAGCCCTTTCACCTTCAAGGGACTGGGTGACTGCCCTCCTGTGAGAGAACACATTGTGCCTTAATTTTTCCTGTGAGTGAAGCTGCAAGGGCAGACAAATTGTCGAGCAACGAAGAATTCCTTTCTGTGCATCTGTCCCTGTTGATAAATGCCGGCCTGCACAGCAGCCAGACTGTATCCAAAGCAATCTCAAAATCCACATTTGCCTATGAGGTTCACCTCTTAAGATTTTAAAGCTGAATTTAAGTCTCTCAACCTAACAAGGTCTGTTTCAACCTACTATTTTTATAACATGATTTCTGTTGTGCAGTGTCTGTTTGTTCTCTTTTCTTTTAAAAAAACCCAACCCTTGTGTTTGATATAAGTCCAAAATTTCAAATGGAGAATAGGCCTGAGGTTGCAAATATGTTTTAAACATGGTCCCGTATCGACTTGTCTCTTAGGCAGTGAACCTGTCGTGTATTGTGCTTCACCACCTCTTCATTTTTACCATGATTGTTTCCCCTGAAGTCGCTAACAGACCATAAAATCATCATAAGTGGCACATTAGTTCACAAATGTCATTTCTAGTCTGCTGTGAAGGGGCTGCCCTGTCCCTTTCCCTTGCTGGAAGACCACTGCATCGTTCACCATTTGCCTGTGGAGCCCCGATGCAGGAGAGGATTGTCAGCCCAGGAAGGGCTGCACATGGCAGATGTGGCTGACCAGGGCCTGGTTGTTTTTAAACTGTCCTGATGCTGTGCCTGCCCTCTATAAAAAGAGGAAGAGAGAGAGAAAAAACCCAACCTCAAAAAGCCAGAGGAAAATTTCCTGCCGATTGTCATGTTTTGCAAACACTGGTCTTTTCTCTTGCCCTCTCCCTCTGCTCTCAACAAGGCTGGAGATGAAAATGGCTCCTTTGTTCCTTTCCCTGGGGCCCAACTGCAGCGAAAGTGCGGCTCCATAAACTCTCCACGAGTGGCGAGGGTGGGAGGGACTGAGCTGTCACCGTGTGCTGTAGGTCCTACATAAACACGGCTTGTTGACAGTGCCCCGAGCAGGATGGGAGCAGAAGGACTCTGTGATGCTGGTGATAAGGCTCCTGTGCCCTTCTTCCTACAGAAGCAAGTGGGATGCAAAACCCACAGGGGCTGAGGAAGGGGAGGTGGGTGTGAGTGGCCATGTTGTTCTGGTAAGGTCTGATCATAGGCTTGGGGGCTCTGGGCTTTTGGCTTTTCCCCAAAGTGGGAATTTGCAGCCCCTTGGAAGCAGGCAGCATCCCGCTACAAGCTTGTAGTGGTGCCCTGCCCCCTGCACTGGGATGTTCCTTGCACCCATCCAGCCCTGTTGTCCTGATACTCTGAGTTTGGCCACAGTCATGCTCCAAACCCAAATTTATTCTTTCAAAACCCTTCTCTTGTCCAGCCTAGGCTGGACACATTAACTTTTCCCTTTTTTAAAAATGGATGGAGGTTTTTCCTCTCACTGGGGACACTACTTGTTTTGTGTGCTGAACGGGAGCAAAGGCAAGGTTCCCAGGGCAGGGGACACATGGGTGACTGGGACCACAACAAACCCTGACCGCTGGGGTTGCCCTTGCAGCCCTGAGGTGAATTTTTCAGTAGTTCAGCTGTGTGTGTGTGTGTGTGTGTGTGTGTGTGTGTGTGTGTGTGTGGTCTGCGGGCATGGGGGTTGTGTGGATGGAGGAGCCCCAGGACACTCCCAGCGGGGCTGGAAAGAGCCTGTGTTTCTGTGGCCGGTGTACCAGTACCTTGTAGATGGCCTTTCTTCCTTCTCCCCCCCTCCTTTTTTTTACAAAAGACAAAAAACAAACGGAAAGCTAAACTAGCAGAGGTTTTTAAATATTTTATATTAGTTTCTAATGTAAATTCTTACATTGTTATTGCAGTGCTGGGTGTGTTTCGCCTGCACGTGACTTTTTGTAATATTTTTGTGAATCACTAAACTTTTTTTTTTTCCTCTCGTGTATTCTAAGTGCATTAAAGGTATTTGCAGAATTGTCAGTGTCCTTCTCTGCAAGCAACGTGGTGGGACTGACTGTCTCCTGCTCAGCTCTGTGACTCCTTTGGCAGCTCCTCCTCATTGACACCTTCCTCCCTGCTCCCAGGGAAGTGCGGTCTCTTGCCCAGACCTCTGGAGTAGAAGTGGGGGAGGGACAGGGATCTATTTTTTCCCCTCAAAACTCAGCAAAATGACTGGTCCCAAGATCTGCCAGGTTCAGGGTTTTCCATGCTCGTTGGACAGGCTGGAATGGGGAGTGCTTGCACGTGGGTCCAAGGATGCAGCCAGTTGGCCGAGGAATGGCAACCTCGTCCACCAGCACAGGAAGGAGGGAGCTGGGGTGAGTGTCGGGTCAGGTCTGTGTTCCTGTCCTCTGCCAAGTGCCTCCTGGCTTCAGTGGGATTTGTGGGGGTGTGGATGTGTGTGTAGAGACCAAATATGTCGGAGAAGAGACACAGAAAACACTTATGAAAAAATATTACTGAGCTAATGTTGCAATGATTTCCCAGTAACACAGAATGATTTTGCAGTAATCTTTTTACACTCCTCAGTAATAAATGCCTTTAAGGCCAGAGAGAAAGGGTGGAATATCTGGGTGGGGGGGGAAGGGAGATCTCAGTGCTCAGAGGAAGGATGACAGGGAAAGGAAAGGATGCATGGAGAGCCAAAATCCAGCTTTAGGCAGGTTTTACACTTGCTCTTCACAGGTGTTATCTCAGCCCACCCAGCATCAAAAAGGGAGCAATCGGCAGAAAGGGTTTCTGCAAGGATTTCTTTTCCTTTGAAGTTTGGAGTGAAAGCCATCCTTTTCCTACGACCTCTCCCACAGCAGCATCCAGACACAAACTGCCCCAGCCCCAATGCAAAGCAGTGAGATCTCCAAGCTCTGCCAGTGCAGAACAGCCCCTGCTGGACATAACAAAGAGAACATCACCGCAGCTTGGCCAGGTTTCACCCTCTCACTTGAGGAATCTTGATGGTCAGCTGGGTTCCCCAGTGAGGTTATTTACCCAGACAGGGGCTTGGGAGGAGAGAGGCCACCCATAACTAGTTCTTTGGCCCAAGACCCCCTCATGCCTCTTGCCTTCCCAGTTTTCGAAGCACAGGGCTGCCCCTTTAGGACATCCCAGCAAGGATGGCAGAGCCAGACCAGCAAGAGACCCCCCATAATGCTGGGAACCCTCGTTGCCAGCCATTTGGTTAATTTAATTAATGAATTAAATTATCCACTTTTGCCTTTCCTGTGGTGGCCAGGCAGTACCCTCTTTGCAGCAGTGCATCCCAGCTGGTTCCTCTGTTGGGCCCCAAATCCGGAGGGGAAGGTGGAGCTGCGGCACAGTGGGTGCCCCTCTCCTGCTGACACCCTTCCCCCCAGGGCCCACCATCGGCACAGCAGTGCCCAGCCCAGGCAGCCTCACTGCTCTGCCTCTACCCCAGCCAAAAGCACCTTCGGGCAGTGAATTTAATTAAGGTTTCTGAAAAGCAGTGTCTGGGAGCCCCTCCTGGATCTGCGGCTCTGAACTTCATTAGGAGCGGTTTGTTGCTAATAATGCCGGCAGCTTCTCTAATTAATAATGGAAGGGCTGTGAGCAGATGCCAAGCCAGGAGAGGGAAGGGATTTGTTTGTTTATTTCACTCCTCTCTTGGTGTTTTTTTTCTGGAGTGTGGAGAGAGGGCTGGGGCTCATTTCCCATCTGAGAAGTGAATGGCGGTGCCTGGGAATGAGTGAGGAAGAGGGTGCACCTGGGAAGCCGAAGAGGGAGATGGAGTGGGGTGGGAGATGGGCCCCCATGGGTGGAACAAGGGAGCACCCCCCCAAGCAAGGTGTTCCTATTCCCATGGTGCTCCCTGCCCACCCAGGACAGAGCCAAAATAGCTGGGCTTGGGCACCCAGGAACAGTTCTGACCCCCAGCCCCCTTGCAGAGCATCACCCCCACAGTATGTCCTTTCCCATGGCACATCCCCATCCCAAGGCATGTCCTCTAGCCCATGGCAGGATGGTGCAGACATGGGAAGATAGTGTCCTCTTTCCATCATTTCTCTCCCGCTTGCTGTCTCTCCCAGCTGATGTTTGTGGCACAGCTGGCCACAGCAGCACCTCGCTGCAGAGGAAAAGCTCCCAGCACAACCCGGTGCATAGGACTCAACATGCTAACACCCCATATTCCTGGGGGCCCTGTGGCCAAGCTATGACTGGAGAGGGTCCCAGAGCAGCCAGGCTTGGCCAGATCCTGCTACCTTCCTCTGGCACAGGACAACACCTCCAGCCCCACAGCCAAGCTTGGGGGACACCAGAGAGCCAGTAGGCATCCTTGTCCTGTTGCTTGTCACAGCCTGAGGTCTGGTGCAGGAAACCAGGACCTGTCAGGAGTGGGAGGAGACTGTATGGAAGCCCCCTGCATGCCCCAGCTCCCTGTCTAGGCACCCTCAGCATGCCCAAAAGCTCCAGCTTCTCCAAACAGCTTTTGGAGCAACTGTTCCTGCTGTCAGGTCGGGTTTGCACTGGGGGAAAAAATGGTCTTACCTTGCCCTGTCACCTCATCACTCACAAGAACTGAAGCAGTATTTGGACAGGCCGTGGCAGCTTGGCCACAGTGGCCTCAGTGCAGGGTTTGTCCCCTCTGTCCCCTCTGTCCCCTCCATGCCCCACCGCTCACACCTACCACAGGGAAGCACTGCCTGCAGCCTCATTTAAGGCAGCATTGTCACAGTGGCTTCCCAAAAAAGTGTACCTCAGGTTTGGTTTTGTTTTTCCTAGGGGAGGAGTATTTTTAATGCCCTTTCCCATCATTCTCATTTCCTCAGACTTTCTACACTCTGGCCACAAATCATAACCTGCTGAGGGGCAGTGAGCAGGGCTGTCCCATGCTGGAGATGCTCCTGCTGCAGGAGATGGGGTACCCACTTTGGAAGGGCTGGACAGCAGGGAGCAAAGGAAAAAGCATGGTTAGGTATTAAAAATCTCCAGGAGTGTCCAAGGCCACGATGATGACCTGGGAGACCCAGCTTGCTGCCCGGGCTGGCATCATCCCTGTTAAAAATGCTGGGGCCGTGGCACCTCGTATGTCCCACTTGTTTTTTGAACAGGAAAATTATCAGAAGCTTGCAGCAAAAGGGGAAACATAAAGGCAAAGGGGCTCAGGAGTGGAGGGTGGCTGGGCCGTGTGACAGGGAGCATTCCTGGGGGCACAGGGCGGTGTGGCAGCCTGCCCGGCCCCAGCACAGCCAGCCGAACAATACTGTGAGGCGTTGGGAACATGCTCGGCAGTGGGAATCCCAGTCCTTGCCTTAAAAGGAGATTTCAGGGAATGATTTTATTGGAAAATTGTTTTCTGATTATTCAGCTTGTTGAAAGTTTCATTTCATTATTTGCAACATGGTGGGAGGGGGCTTCGGCTGCAGAGGAACAGCGATGGCCAAGGATGTTTCCGTGGGTTTCTAGTCCAGAAAAGCCCATTAAATCATCATGTTTCACCTCCTGTGTTTGCAGACCAGAGAATTTCCCCCAGCTCCCCTTGCACTGAGCCCAATAACTTGTGGTTTTGATTCAAGCAGGCGGCCCAGGACGACGTCCTGTCTCAGCTTGGTGACTTCAAGAGAGGAAGAATCTCCCACTGACTTCCCTTGGCTGTTTGTCCTGGTGGCCAAAAATAATGCACCCCTGAGAGCAACACCCCACTGCCAACTTATTTCTGATGCAGCTGCATCCTGCTTGCCTGGAGCCTCTTTTGGATGAAGGGAGGATGGCCACACCGCCCCTCAGCTGGTGCAGGTGTGCCCTCTGAGCCGCAAGGATTGATACAGAAAAATAGCGGGATACCCCCAGCCTGCCGTTAGCCAGCAGCTCAAGGGTTAATAAACTTCAAACAGATGTGACCAACGTGTCAAGACATGAGAAGTACGTGGTATGGATGTTTATAAGTACATCGACAGAAGGCATTCATAAAAGGTTATAAACTGTGGTAATAAGCAACCCATCAACTTGTTTGGACTCTAACACTCGATTAACCATTTATTAAAAGGTGCAGTAATCATTTATAAGCCATAAGTGGGACCGAATGTAAAGTATGACTCCTTTTATGTTAATAGATGCCTCAAGAATTTCCTCTCCCTTCCTGACATGTTTTGGGTGGTTAAAGGCTAACCCTGGCCACCAGGTGCCACAGCCCCTCCTTAGTGGTGTGCATGAGCTGGATCCACTCCAGGAGCCTCCCACTCTCCTGACACACATGGAGGGGATACGGGTGTCCCCACCACAGGTTTGTCAGGGCCCTGGGGTTCTGTTCATGGAGAGTCCTGAGTTTGCTCTGGCCAGGCTCTGGGTAACCTCCAGCAGCAGCCAGCCATCCCTTCAGAGACTGGCAGAAGGGAGGAGTGGACAAGGAGGTGTTTGCTGCCAGCAGTGCTGTGGGCAGCACAAGGTGGTGGGCAACAAGGGAAGCCTGGCAGCTCTGCAGGGAGAGGAGGGCCATCAGATGCAGGAAGAGCTCAGGCACTTCTTCCAGGCTTTGCTGGCAGAGCCCAGCATGGGCCCTGCTGCCCACAGGTCCCCATTGGACCTCCAAGGATGATCTGTGGGGGGACCATGGGCACCAAGCACGAGCTGAGCAGACTGGATCACAGACAGGGAGATTTCAGGGGGGTTAAAGCCACATGCCTAGAGACTCGAGCCCAGGGGGTGCCCAGGGGAAGGAGAGAGCACAGAGAGAGCTGAGAACCCACCCCCTGCATTCCCCATACAAGAGTCTGTTCAAGCCCCAAGCTGCCAACGCACCATGATGAGACAGAAATGCCTCCAACACGAAAGCAGCTTCATCCTTCTGTCAACAGGACCCTCATTTTTTGTTTGCCATCACACTCCAACCCCCAGACAGGTCATGTTTTCCTTCCTGGTGTCTTAACAAAACCTAAACCCGTAATTGCCCCCATTACACAACCAGGAGTGACAGTTTATTAGCAATGCTTCCTGACCTAATTTATACCAGAGCCCTCCTGCTTTTCCCTTCACTGTGGGCAAACAGACCTTTAGGCTTCCTGAGAGGAAGTTGAACCCCAGCAGCAATGAGTGCATGGGCCACAGCCCTGGAGCAATCCCATGTCCTCATCTGCCTCGGTTTCCCCCAGTTGCACCAAACTGGAGCTCCGTGGCACCACTTGGCTTTGGACTTTGGGGATGCACAGGCCATGTCAGCCTTGGGTTCTCTGCCCTTCACAGGAAAGCCCAAGAGCTCCCTGGCAAGGGAGCTTTTTAGAATGTGTGTGGCACTGGGTCATTTGGCTAGAGCCAACCTGAATTGCAGGGAACATGCAGAAAATTAACAGGAAGGTGGAGAATTTGATGTGAAGACTGCAAAGATGACACCTTGTTCTGGGCAGGCCTTCTGGTGGGAGAGTGGCTGAATCAAACTGCAGATGAGAATGGAGGTAGTGGGATTGTATCCTGCTCCCATCCTGTCTCACATGATCAGATTTGGGGCTGGCATCTGCATGTCCCAAGCTTGTTGCTGGGCTGGCAGCACTGAGGAGCTCCATCTTTCCCTCGGGGAAATGCCTCACTGTGGTATGGGACACTGTGCCAGAGACTGGTGCACCAGGGAAAGGGCTGGAGCAGTGGGAGGACCGGGCCACTGCTAGTCACAAACTCAAGACAAAGGCTGCCGCTTTCTGCCCTGGGGGTGTGTGTCCCTGCACCCAGGGGATGGTGACACAGCAAAGCAAGAGCTCCGGGGCAGGAGGATTTACATGGCCACTTGGGAGGCTGTAAATCCTGGCCTCACCACTACAACACAGATCAGGTGGGAAATGCCTCAAAAAGTGACTTTCCTACCTGTGCCAAGCCTGGGCTTTGGGCAGTGCCAGCCTGGATGGACTGTGGGAGCAGCCAGAGGGATTCACTACTAGCCTCACCTTCCCTTTTCCTGATCTGTGGTGAGAGATTCACCACACTGGGGTCTGTTGGCAACTGCTACCATCCTTTCCAGATCCCTTTTAAGATGAATGAGTTACTTTTAACTCCATTCAGTACATTTTTCAGAGTGAAGTGGTGAGGCTGCCCTGGAGCTCTCCTGAGGAAAAAGAAACGTTGGGCAAATTCCAGGGATGGTGGCTGCCCCAGATGTTCTCACCAGCCATCCCCTGCTAAAGGCTGTCCACTGGCAGCCTGGCTCTGGCAGCACCTCTCCAAGTGGAAGCAGAAGGTAAAATGAGACCAAGCTGCATTTTTTTCGCCTTGTCCACCCAGCAAACTTCTACAGCTTTTCTGCCAGGTCCTGTCCCCTGGGTCTCAGGGGAAGGAGCCGCCCCAGGAGGGGGAAGAGCGAAGGAGCCTGTCTGGCCGCCAGTCTCCATCAAGCTCAGAAAAAAAAAGAATAAGAGAAAATTGTGCTGGATTTTTTTGTTTGGTTGTTTTGGGGTTTTTGTTTTTTTTTTTTAATATATATGGAGGTTTTGTGGCTTTGACGCAGTTTCCTGAAAATCCTGCCTCATCCTGCCAGGGACTGAGCAAATGCACATCCCAGCCCTCGGCGCTGGGGAAAGAAGGAGGAGAAGCCAGGGAGGGAGAGAAGAAAGCCTTTGCCAAACTGGCCTGACCAGAATGTGACACAAGAGCAGGAAATGAGTCACGCCGGCAGGGCAGCTGCTCCCAGGCATTTGCATAGAAAGAAACCCCACCAAGCCGGGAACTACACCAGCCCTCGTCAGGTTCCCCACGCTCCAGCCCAGCAGCTGCCGGACCCACTGCTGCACCCACCAGCACCCACCAGCACCCCGAGCTCAGCCAAGGTGGTGAGCCCTGGAGCATCATCCCTGCTCCACAGCTGGCAGGCTGTGCACCCCTGGATTTGGACAGTCAAGCTCAGATTGGGCTGTTACACCCCAGATTTGCTTGAACCAAAGCAGAGCTCCCCTCCAACACCCTGACATGCAGTCCCCCTTGGCCAGCCCTCAGTATCCACTTCGGCCCATGCTTTAGGCTTGGGGAGGAGGGAGAAAGCCCAGCATTTTTTCCCCAAGAGGAGCCCCAGTTGTGCACCCATTGCACAAGGGTAAGTCTCTCCCACAGGGCCAACAAGGGCACCACCATCCCTGCACCCAGCACACTATTCCAGACCTGCTCCCAGCTTCCAGTGTGGATGTCACTGGATCCCAGTGCCTGGGGGGCTGGAAACCTGCTTTGTGTGCTGTGGGGACCAGGCTGCACACCCTGCTTCTGTTGCCTTTTTATTAATGTCAGAGGACAGGAGGTTTCCCCTGCAGATGCACTGTGCACACACATGTGCATCTTCTCCCAAAAGGTATCAGGCTGTGAGGATGCCACAGCCGGCCAGTTGACAATGTGTGAGGGACAAGTGTGACCCCATGGGCACAAGTGGTGCATGTTGGTGGTGTGCCCCAGGCTGGGTCAGCAGGTGACCATGGGGTTGTGCCTCTTCCATGGGGCTGTTTCCCTCCTCCTCCTCCTCATCCAGGGGATGGTCACTAGCAGATTTAGTGTTGGAAACCAGGCTGTTGCCATCCTGCAAGTTCCTTACCTCCTTAAAGCCAGCTTTAAAACTTACATTTCAGTGAAAGCCTTCAGTGTGTTAATCACATGGAGGAGGGTGGAGGGAGCTTTCCCCATCACACTGAGCCACCTCACCAGGCTGACATGCAAGGGGACAGAAGGGGAGTGAAGGGTTTTTGCTGACTGGTTAATTGAGTTATAAATTACCCAAGAAACATAGCACTTTGTGTTACTTCCAGAGGGCTCAAGGCGTCTGGAGAAGGTGCAGGGCTGGGTGCCAGAGCCTTCAGGAGTGTTCCCAAGAGAGGGTGGTGGCAGACAGGCATGGTGTCACATTAACAGCCAACTGCTCTGTAAATGTCTGCAAACACCCTCCCTCTACCATCAGCTCAGCAGGGTCCCAAGCCCTAAACGCCAAAATGAGTTTGGTACCTCAGCTCTGTGGAGCAGCCAAGCTCATCCCAGCTCCCAGGGACATCATCTGTACCAGGCAATGCCACCTCAATGCCAGATGCTAGTGACAAGTGCCTGAAGGGTGTACTTGCAGTCCACTCCGTGTTCATTGAGGGCTCAGCAGAGATGCTGATACTTTACTGGGGAGATAGGAGGCAGGCAGTGGTCTTTCCAGAGCAGGACTAAGGGCTGCTGAAGGCAGACCTCTGGCAAAGGCCTGGCAGTGGCTGGGAAAACTAAGGCTTGGGCAAGGCTGAGGGATGTGCACCAGGATTCAGCTACAAACCACCTCTGTGGCCCCTTGGCATGGTCTGGGGCCCATGCCAAGATCCTGGTGGAGGGGAGACTGAAGCACAGGCAGACATTCTGCAGCTTGCTCCTGCTGGTGCTTGTCAGCCACCCAGCCCTGTCAGAAGGGGGTTTGGGAGCTGTGTAGGCAGAGGGGGCCCTGTCTGCAGCCTTCCTCCAAGCCACTCCTGCTGGTTGTGGAAGGGCGGCAATGCCCAGCCTGGCTTTGGGGCTTCCCTTGCCAAAGGAGTTTCTCTGGCATGGGCAGGGAGATGGCATCATCCAGATGTGGGTATGATTACAGAGTGCCTGTCTGAGAACAGAGGGACTCCCATCCAGGAGCAGGGTGCATCTTTCAGCTTCGCTTCCTTTCAGCATCCATCTTGCACTTTTAAGTACTGGTAAACACCAACCAGCTTCCCCAGCACAACCACAGTAAGAGTACAGGGGGCCTGAGAAGCCCCTGCAGAAGAGCCCTGTGCTGAATGGGGTAGGGATGGTGGCTGTCACTGGAGGCTCTCTGGTACTGTGTGAGTCTATAAAGCAGTGAGAGTCATGAATAGTTTAGTGCTGACTTTTTGGGGAGAGGTTTGCCTCCACACGGCCTCCGCCAGTCGACTGTGGTTCTGACACATCTCATGCTGCCCTGCCCAGCTCCCACCAGTCCTGGCTGCCGGATGGCTTGTAAAATCCTGGAGGAGAGGTACAGCCCATGGGCTTTGAGGCCTGGCAGCAGAATTACATGGCAAACTGCTCCCTTTTCAGGAATCAGCACTCGAACCCCAGGAGCTCTGGAGTGGGTGTGCAGGAATGGAGGGGGGCGGCCGAGGGACGATACAGGGTGAGCCCCAGTCCTGCAGCAGAAGTCATCACTGTCTCCTTACAAGCCTCTCTTGGCAGGACCTGCCTATGCACAGGGCTTTCCTGTAAAACAGCGCAGAAAGACCTGGATAATCCCTGTACTGGGAGTGGTGCGGAATGCTCATCCCTCTAGCAGCTGCCCCGGGAGGTTGGAAGCGCTGGGGATATAGGGTGCTATAGCAGACACTACTGAGTGGTGTCTCCGGACTTTTTGGTCGGCAGCTCTGAGGCCACAGATGGGGAATTCCTGCTAAATCCCTCCCAGAGGCAAACTGCCATCAGAGAGCATCACCCAAGGGTCAGGTTTGGGCCAGATCCTGAAGCTGCTGACTGAGCCTTTGCCCTCTTGTTGCTCCACCACAAACTTGACTGTGGACCCAGAGCATTTTTTGATGTGAATACTTTGTTTTCAGCCATTGACACTCTTGCCAGTGGGAAATGGATTTACACCAGCAATGCGCTTTATTCCCAGCGGCTTGGCACATATGGCAGGGGTTAGATATAGTGTCCCACGAAACAGCTGCGGAAACATTTGGTGGGAGAGCTGTTAACAGACACACCTTTGTGCCCTGAGCTCTGGCAGAAGGTGCTGGGGCTGCTGGTTTGGGAAAGACCCCAGGGGACAAACAGCTGTTGCTCTGCACAGGGAGGAAACACACCTAAATGGTCCTGTGCAAAGTAACAGCCCATCTAGAAGCCAACCAAGAGGGCACAGAAGGCTCTTGAAGGCACTTATTCCAGAACAGTCTGAGTTGTAAGGGACCCATAAGGATCATTGAATCCAGCTCTTGGCCTGCACAAGATGTCTTCAAGAATTAAACATCCTCAGTGTGCCTGTGTTTTCCAAATGCTTCTTCAGGCAGGCCGGGTGGTATGACCACTTCATTAGGGAGCCTGTCCCAGTGCCCAACCAGAACCTTTTGCTAATATCCAACCTCAACCTCCCCTGACACAACTTCAGGCTGTTTCCTCGGATCCTGTCCCTGGCTGCCAGAGAGAAGAGACCAGCGTTCCCCTGTTCCCCTCGCTAGGAAGTTGTGTACAGCGATGAGTATGATGCCCAGCACCAGCTGTGACCCAGATGTGCACTGCTTCCAGGACAAACAGCCTTTTTACGGACTGGCACCATGAGCAGCGCTGGCCGGGTAGGGATGCTGGTGGCCAGGCAGGGTGGCCCTACGGCCGATGCAGTGGCCGGACGGGACACGGCAAGCCCGGCCTGCCGAAGGCAGCGGCGGAGGCGGGCGCCGGGCCCCACCGGTGTCCGTGTCCCCTTTACGGCGGCGCGGGGCGGGGCGGGGCGGGGGCGGTGCGCGGTGACGCGCGGGGCGGGCCGGAGGGCGGGGCGGAGCCGCTCCCGCCGCAGCGCAGCGGCAGCTCCGAGGCGGCGGCGGCGGCAGCGCCCGGCGAGGCCCAGCGGCACCGGCGCCTCCGCTCCGCCTCCCCACCCCGGCCGGCTCCCGAGCGGGGCGGGGCGCGCCCGTCCGCACCCCTTTCCCCGGTTGACCGAGCCCCGCGGCCGCCCCCCCCATGGCCGCCCCGCCCGCCCCCCGCCGCCGCCCCGGCCCCCCGCGCCGGGGCTGAGCCCGGGGCGCCGCCCCCCCCTCCCCTCCCCGCAGCGGGGATCCGCGCCCCCACCCGCCTCGCTCCTCGTTCCCCCCCACCCCGGCCGCGGCCGCCTCCCCGGGGGCGGCGGGAGGAAGCCGGGGCGTGGGGCTCCGGCGCCCAGGGCGACCCCAAGATGGCTGGAGGCGGCGGGGGCGGGCGCGGGGGGCTGTGCTGAGCGGCCCCGCCGGGACGGGACGGCTCGGCTCGGGCTCGCCTGGCCCCGCAGCCCCTCCGCAGAGCCTCGCTAGGCAGGCGGAGGAGGTGGCTCCCGGGAGCGGGGTTGTTCTGGTGACTTTATAATTTCTTTTTTTTAAATACCCTTTTTTTCCTTTTTTTTTTTTTTTTTTTTTTTTTTTTTTTTTTTTTTAATTTTATTTTTAACGCGCTCCCGGTCTCCGTTCTCAGCCGGGCAGCTCAAGATGGCTGAGAGCTGACTCGGCTCTCCCGGAACCGCTCTCTCCGGCCGGCTCCTCCCGGCTGCCCGCCGCCGCCTCGCCCCTTCCCGGCGGGGCCGTGCCGGGGAAGGCAGCGCCCCGCCACCGGCTCGGGCACCGTCCGTGCACCCCACAGCATTGTTACCGTCGGGGGCTTGCGACCCCCGGACCGGCCATGAGAGCGGGCTAGGACGGACGCCCCGGACACCTTTTTCCCCCCAGCCCTAGTGGGAAGTGGGAGCAGGTTGATTTGGGGTCCGCGGGGCTCAGAACCCCCCGTGCCAAAGCCCGTCCCCTCTCCCATCCCTCTCCGGGAGCGTTGGAGGAGCTGGGCGGGCTGTGCTGGGCTGGGGTTTGCTCTGAATGACCGAGCTCTCCCATTCAAGACCTCGCAATCTCGAAGCAGGCGAGAGGGCTTTTTTTTCTTTTTTTTTTTTTTTTACCTCCCTGTCTTGTCTTTTTTCCCCTCTTCCTTCTTTTTCCCTGCTGCTCCTCCGATTTAGAAGCAAATCTCGGGGGCCGCAGAGAGAATTCGTTTTTCTGCCATCGTCACCGTCGCTATTATTATTATTTTTTTTAATCTTCCTCTTTTTCCCGTTTTGGATCTTAACCCTTTGATCTGTTTCCTTTAAAAGACTCTGATTCCCAACTCCCATCAGGGGGAGAGGGAGGAGAAATACAGGGAAGGAAAAAAAAAAGCCCGAGCGAGTCGCTGCCCTCAGCTGTTGGCCAGGTTTGGTGGGGGACAAAAGTCCCTTTAAAATATTGAATGTCAGTTGCAAACCTAAGAAAAGAAAAATCTGATCCGGAGCGCTAAATTTAGGAGCTTTATATGGAACTTGGACTCTGCTGCTGGATTTTGTATGGATTTTTTTCAACCTTTGGTAAGTTTCAGTTCACCTTCTGGGGTAAAAAGGAGCAAATGGCTTTTAGGGGTGGTTAGGACTTTGGGCTGTAAGTCCAACAGGATCGTGTTGGGGTTTTTTTAACCATTTGTGTTGTTTTTTTAACAAAGCGATGGGGACGTTGCATTTTTTTGCCGGATATTCCTAGAGTGCTGCTCTGTGGTTTATTTTATCCCCGATTTTAAAATCTGCTGCGGTTTATTATTTATGGCGCGTGCTGCGGGGAGGGGGGAGCCCGTCCGTTCACCCTCAGCCTTCCCCTTTCAGGGAGGACAGACCCCGGCATCCGCCCCTAGACCGCACTGAGCGACCGAAGCGGCTGGGGGGAAGCGTCGACAGAGCTGCCGGCAGAGATGGCCGAGAATTGGAAGAACTGCTTCGAAGAGGAGCTCATCTGCCCCATTTGCCTTCACGTCTTTGTGGAGCCGGTCCAGCTGCCCTGCAAGCACAACTTCTGCCGGGGCTGCATCGGGGAGGCGTGGGCCAAGGAGTCGGGCTTGGTGCGGTGCCCGGAGTGCAACCAGGCCTACAACCAGAAGCCCAACCTGGAGAAGAACCTGAAGCTCACCAACATCGTGGAGAAGTTCAACTCCCTCAACCTGGAGAAGCCCCCCTCAGTCCTGCACTGCGTCTTCTGCCGCCGGGGCCCGCCGCTGCCTGCACAGAAGATCTGTTTGAGGTGCGAGGCTCCGTGCTGCCAGTCCCACGTCCAGACCCACCTGCAGCAGCCCTCCACGGCGCGGGGGCATCTCCTGGTGGAGGCGGAGGACGTGCGGGCCTGGAGCTGCCCCCAGCACAACGCCTACCGCCTGTACCACTGCGAGGCCGAGCAGGTGGCCGTCTGCCAGTTCTGCTGCTACTACAGCGGGGCCCACCAGGGACACTCGGTCTGCGACGTGGAGATCCGCCGCAATGAGATCCGGGTGAGTCCAACCATCCTGGACACCCGGGTTTGCCCAGCCTGGGGACCGCCCAGCCACCCTCTTCCCTGCCGTGTCTGTTCCCCCGTGTTTGTGTAGGACCTACACAGAATCCATCCCGGCGCTGCTGCTCCTTCCGCCCGGGGTCCCCCCATGGCAGACATGTTGGGTGGCCTCCCAGCCAAGCAGTGACGGGGAGCCCGTGGGTGCCAGGGGGCTCCCCAGGGAAGGTGTCGGTGCTGGGAGGCCTTTGTAGCTGTCGGGCTCTGGGACCCACGGCGCCTTGGGTGTGCGCTCTGCAGGGAAGGGTTAAGGTCTTGGGCCAGGGCCGTTTGGAGGGGCCGTCTGCCAGGTTTGTGGTGGGCTATGCAGCTGTTTGGAGGAAAGCAGAAGAGCTGCCTGCTGCTGAGGTCGAATCACCCCAAAATTTGGCTTCCTGGGAGGACAAAGCGGCTGCAGGAGCAGACCCTGTCCATTGTAAGGCCTGTGAATGTCAAACTGCCTGCTCTTCCCACTGCCTCCCACTGGGGCCGGTGGGCCATCCTCTTCCCCCCAGCAATGGAAGAGCTTCGTGTCAGAGACCCATGACGTGTCAGAGACCCGTGACGTCTCACTGGTGGGGATTCAGTCTTGGGGTTTGGCCAAATAATGTGATTTTTATTAGAGGGCACAGGGCTGCTCCTCTCCCTAGAGCAGCCTGGGCTGTTGTGCTGGATTCGAGGGGAAGCGGGTCTGTATTTTGCCCTTGGCCAGGCCATCTGGCAGGAGCTTTCACCCCTGGCTCCCCACCCTCCAGTTCCTGGCGGGCATTTACCAGCCCTGCGGCCAGCCCTGCCATGACCCTTCTACCACCTTCCCCGTTTTCAGGGCTGCCCCTCCGCTCCCCCTCCGACCCTTTGAAAGAGGCTCGGCGCTTGTCTGCCGAATAAATATTTAACAATGAATTGAATGGTGATTACTGTAAAATGGGGATGATTTCCTGTGTATTTTAATGTTGCCAAAATGAGTCACCATTTAGCAATAAAAAAAAAAAAAGAAGTCATAAATAAAAATTGCAGTATAATTACTTTCCAATTGGATGGCCAGGCCTGGGAGTGGGGTGGGGGTGGGGGGGTGCAGCTCTGTGTAGAGAAGAGCCAGCCTGAGCTCACAGGAAGGTTATTTTCCTCTCCAGGTTTTTTGGGGGAAAACCAGGGACCTCCATGGAGGTGCCAGCAGCTCTGCCACACACGCTGGAAGGGGAAAGACCCAGTCAGTCTTTTGGAGAAGTGCTTTTCTGCTTCTATTTATAGGGAGTCATTTTGGTTTCCCTCTGCCAGGGTGGGGAGCCACCTCAGGAGGGCTGTGCAGGGCTGGGATGGGGCTCACATGTGCATCTCCCAGGAGCCTTCACCAGGGACCAAAACTATTTTTCCAGGTCCTTTTCCAGGACACTTTGATCTCATTTATTCCCGCTCTTGCTGCATGTTTTTTTTGTTGTTGCTGCCGTTGTTATGGCTGGATGTTCGCCGCTTCTTGCGGATGCACGCTGCTAATGACCTGGCAGAAATCTGCCACCGGCTAGGCTGGATTTTGGCCCTGGCTTAAAATTTTAGGATATGCGGCTAGGCACCAAAAGCATTAGATGGCTGTATCCTAGAGCCACGGAATTATTTTGTGACCTTGGCCAAATCCCTCGGTACCTCCATCGCCGCGTTATTTTAATTTCCTTTCTCTGTGATGATAAGCTTGTCTCTTCCCGCTGGGCGCATGGCTCGGTTGGGTGCACGGAGTCTGGGTCAATGAAGGACAGCACCAAGCTGAGGGACAGTGTGCCCAAAGGATCCCCCCTATAGTTGAAGCAGTTCTTCCGCGAAGTGGCTGCGGTAGGGGTGAGGCCCTGGGAAAAGCAGCCAGCAGGTTGCCAGCCCTTGCTCCATGGGCATGGCTGGGTCTCCGGCTGAAAGCAGCCCATCACCAGCCAGCAAGGAAGGTGGCCTTGTCGGCTCCCGAATTAGGGTGCATGAGCTCAGCTGGTGACGACTTCCCGCCTGCGGGAGCTGGGCCCGGGATTCCTGGCTGCTTGCTCACCCTGCAGCGGCGGTGAGCCGCTCTTGGAGCATCCCGGGAAAGATGGACTGGGACTGGGGGGCAGATGAGTAACGCTGGGCTTGGGAGGTCCGGGGGAGGCCCCATTGTGAGAGGTTTGTTCCATATGTGGTTTGTGTTCAGAAGGCCGTTAATTGAGAAATGAGTCAAAGTTGGGAGGATCGGAGCCCTGACCTTGGTGCCGGGCACTCGCAAATGTGGGGGTTGCAAAATCGACTCCTGTGGAGGGGGTGGCCCCCATGGCCCGGAGGAGGGACCGGAGCCTGCAAGCACGTTCCCCATAAACTCTGCTTCTTTAGCATTTGTTCCTCTGGCTGTGCTGCCAACCCGCCTCTAAGGGCACCTTACCTCTGATTACAGACCGGTTTGAAGGGGAAAAGGGGATCAAAACTCCTTGGGGACAGCACCAGCACTTTGTCAGCTGAGCTGGCAGTTGGGGCAGAAGTGCTCTGGCTGGGTGAAGGAGGCTGGAGGTGGGTGTCTGCCAGAGGAAAGGGGGTGTCTGTGCAGGGTTTGCCTGAAGAGGAACATGTGCCTCTGGTGGGTTTGGGGGAAGGACCCCACTCAGCGTTAGGTTGTGCCGCACAAACCCACAGAGCCCTGGCTCAGAATTAGTTGAACTCCACGGTGCGACTGTAATACAATCAGTAAATAAAATATGTGGTTAATCTTTCTTTCGTGGGCGTATAAAGCGCTTACCTCCCCTTCCCCCCGTGAGATGTTTTCTCCTTTGTTTCCTGTTTTTGTAGCGGTTAAAGAGGAGAGGGGGGGAAGAAAAGCCAACAAGGCACCCTCTTCTCTTTTTTTTCTTTTTTTTTCTTTTTTTTCTGCTTTTTTTTTTTTCATTTTGTTTGTGTCAAGCTCTCAAAATGAAACATGTTTTCTTCCATCTTTGCCTTTGCTGCTCCTTGTGCCTCCCGCCTGCATGGGGGAACCTGCTTCTAAGGCTGTAAAAGAAAGTTGCTCCAGTGCAAGGTTGATGTGTTGCTTTTTATTTTTTCTCCATCCAAAAAGGGGAAACTACATTGCTGGGATTGGAGTATAGGTAAGAAGTTGGCAATCAGAGAAAGAGTCTCACGTGCAGGGTATTACCGTGGTTGCCCTGTCTTTGTGTGGGACATGGTTGACTGAGGCCAGGTACATCTGAACTTGCTCAGAAGTTTCCCAGCAGCCTGTCCTCAGCTAGGGGTGGCACCAGTGGAAAAGGGCTTGGGTAGAGAGGCTCTGCTTCTGTTTTGTTTAGGGAGAAGGAAATAGATTTTTCCCTGTAACCTAACTTCTTAGAAATCCCTTCACATTATGAAGATCTCTGGTGGCTTTGAACATTAAGTGGGAGAAAATGCATTGTGGTACTGAGACCTGGAGGAAAACATTGTGAATCCTCCTGCAGGTGTGTGGGAACAGCATCCAACACTGTCCATGGAGCAGTGTATGTTCAGCAAATCCAGGGGACAGGGACTGCACCATTGAGTCCAACTGCAACTCAGTGGGTTTGGGCTTTCTTTCTTGGCAGCACCCCACATAAGGCCAACTCACGTGCTTTCTATATTATGAGAATGAGGAAAGGTGAATGCTTTATAGGAGCATAGGGAGAGATGGATCTCAAGTCTGTACCAGAAACTCTGGTTCTTTGCCAGCTTTGGCCACCACCAAGTCCCACGTGGCATCCCCATGCTGCCATCTGTGCCAGGGATGTTTTGCTGGGACCAAGGGAGTCCCACCAGTGGGGAAGCTTGGTATCAGCTTCACTGCCAGGCTTCTGGCATGAGCTGCTCTAGGTTGTTCTACTCTGAAACAGGTTTGGTAACTTGTGATGGACTGGATTTTTACAGGCTTACTTATTTTCCAGATGACTTGTTTATGAGGAGCATGGCACGCAGCTCACTGCAGGCATTGTGAGTGCAAGTGCCCAAGTGCTTGAGTGCTAATTTAGCTCTCGTGGCTGTAGGTGGTGTGGCTGGTGCCTGGCAGGCGTTTGCTGTGCCATTCTTTGAGCATACCTGATCCCCAGACAACTTTGCAGCAGATCTTAGAAAGCAGGAGTAAGTAATGCAGCTTCTCCCTGCACCCTCCATCTGAACTTCCACCAGCACCCCAGAGCTGAACTGCCAGCCCAGCCCAAGGGTTAGGTCAGCCTAAACCAGGTCTGTCCGTCCCTGGCTTTGCTTATGCCCTAATTCCTGCCCAGGGGCCTCAGGAATATGGCACTGTGCTCCTAAATGTGGCTGATCATTGTGCCCTGGGATGCTGTCAGTTGGTCAAGCTGCCATGATGAGCACTGACTTCATGGCCCTTGGGCAGTGGCAGAAATCCCAGCACCACCTAGCCTGTCTCCCTAGCTCCATGCCACTCACCACATCGATCTGTCAGGCTTTGCTGCTCTGTGTTGTCAGGGGCAGCAGATTTCAGTTCAAGCCGTAGCAGCCTGAGCTGCCCTAGAGAAGTCTGGGGGGGCTGAGCCATCCTGCTACAAACCCCTCTGGGTTTGCTGGCCAAGCAGCAGTGGGTATCTTGGCAGTCCCAGATCTTTGGCTGAACTGGAGCAGTCTCCTGCCTCCGCAGGGTTTGGATTAAGGGCTTTTCCCCGCTGCTTTCCTGCTAAGCTTGAGCATTTTCTGTGCCCTTAGCCCGTCAGGTTGCCAGCGGTTGGTTGCTCCAGACCTGCAGCTGGCAAGTCTTTTGTGTAGAGTCAATCTGAGAAGTGACAGCAGAGATGGAGGATGCTAGGAGGCAGCCTGGTGGTTGGGTGGGAGAGAGGAGACTTGTGTGGAGGGGACAACCTTGGTAAAGGAATAGTACTGGGGCTGCTGTGGAGAATGCTCTCTTCCCATAGGGGACAATGCAGTGTGGATGGGAGATGTCGGAGAGTGAGGTGGAAAGAGAGATAAAGAAGAGTTCAACTGAGGACCTTGAGCTGCTTTGCAAGCAATAGCAACAAAATAGAGCCCAGGCTTACAGCCCTGCTCACCAGACTGCCCTGGCCTACCTAGGGCTTCCCACCTTGAAACCCTCCGTCAGCAGTGACTTCAAATGAGCCCCTGAGACAGAGGTGTTGTGGTCTGGTCTCTGAACTAGGAAGTCTAAGCCTAGCTTTGTCTGGTGATGAGGGCATAATGAACTTAGCCCAGACCCTTGTTTAATCTAAATCTATCGTGTGATACTTATGTGAGCATCATGTGTCTGCTGGCATGGAGGTGATCAGCGTGCCGTTCTCCTCAAGCCCATGAGCAAGATGGAGAGGGAGAAGTAGGAGAGACATGAACTGCAGTGGGACACCATGGACTTCCCTCCACCCCTCAGCCTTGTGCCTGACACGTGGGAGTCTGGGTGAGTCCTTCAAGGAATGCGAAATCCCAGGACTGTCCTTCCCTTCTTCTCCCCTCCCCTTGCCCCAACAAAGCACTGTTCTCAAGGTCTCCTGTGTGCTCATCCAGGTCTGGTCCTGCCAGAGGGGCATCCACAGCCTCTCTGCTGCTTTGGTCTTTGCCTTTGGAGCCAAGGAATTGCCTCTGTCCCCATCTGAGCAGGAGGAGCAGAAGAGGGGCTGGGGAAGGGGGTGGGAGGAGAAGGCAGATTTCCATGTCTCACAAAGGGCACAAGCGATCAGATTCGTGCAACTGCCCAAGAATAAAGAGGCTCTTACAGTGCTGGCTGCCCTGACCTCTCTCCTCTCTGCTCCAGAGGACAGCGTGTGACCACACAGGGATTTCTTAGCTGTACTTGGGAGGCGGGCAGCGGGTTTTCTATACCCAGATCTGTCTGCAGCTTGCCTTGCAGCATATTGGCCTATTTTTTGCTCATTACCTATCTGTTTACTGGAAATCTTGGTACATGGTGATAATTTCTTCTTTTCTTCTCTTTAATTTCATGTAATTGTTCGGGTTTTTTTTTTTCAATCTGACACTGAAATGGGGCTGAGAGCAGCAGTGCTTCCAGAGCAGGGACAAAAGTAACCAGGAAACACAGGGCAAGAGAGGAGGGATCGACACCGAAACAATGAAATAGCCAAGCAAGGAAAGACTGAATGCTCAATAGCACAAGCCTTTGCAGAAATGCCTGGCTAGTGCAGCATTTTATAATCAGCTTCTGTGCAGGGCTGGCCTGCAACAGTAGTGTGATGGGGGAGGAATGCTTTGAATTAGCTGGATGCCAGAATTAATTCTGTCAGAATTCAAATGTACATGTATGTACGGATTTATAAATAAACACTTGGAGCAGGATTCTGCTTTGCCACGCAGGCTCCAGGGCAGAATCTGGTCTGGCCTGGCTTTTTTGCTTTTAAAATAAATAAAATGCTGTGGATCTGGGCTAGGTTCTGGTGACTTTGTCAACTTCTTGCATTTATCAACAGCCTGTAGGCTGAGGAGATGCTGGTTGGGTTGAAGTAAGGGGGATGGCACAGAAGACTCAGAGCTGCTGAGCTTGCTTGCAGTGATAGCCAAATTTCTGCAATGAACCTCTGTTTGCTGGAAGAGAAAGTGAGGCAGATGCTGGGGAATTGGTGGGGAGATGTGAAACGTGCCAGGGATGTCCTTCCCTTTCTTCCACGGATGGACAGAGGCAGCCACCCCTCCTTTTCCTGGGAGGGCTATACCCAGCATACTTGGGAATGGGAGGAAGAGATGTCTGGTCCCAAATATGGAGGGAGAGATGGTTATTCACAGGGATGAGACTCTGGATGCACGCAAAAGTTTTTACATATGTCCCCCAGATGAACTCAGGGAAGAGGTTCCCAGTCCCAGATCCTTTCTGATAAGGACAGCTTCAGCCTGTTCTCACCAGAGAGAATTGTGGTTGTCCCTCTTCTGTCTTATGATTCTCTTGTGATGGTAACATGAGCAGAAGTTCCCAGCTCAGCGCAGTGCCCTGCACTCTGCAGCGGTGCCGTTGCACTCGAAATCATCTTTTTGCTGGGATGATGTACCAGAACTGTTAAAAAAAAAAATAAAGACAAATTAATTTAATTTCTCTGTTTCTCCTCTTCCCCCTACCTGTCCTTTTTCAATTTCTTGCTGTGTAGATGCTTTGACTGGGGGGGCTGTCTCTGGAGTGGGCTGGGAAGAGCTGAGCTGTGTATGGCTCCAGATGAGGCAGTTGGCAGGGAGTGATGTTCCGGATGGCTGTGTCTCTCTGAAATATGAGTAAACATTGTCAGAGCAGCCGACTGTGTGATCTGGGGCTTCGGGAGGGCTGATCTCTCTTTTCTTCCCTCCACCCATCTCTCCCTGTTCAGGATCCCCTATTTGCTTGGCATCACCCAGTTCTCTGCTCCCTGCCTGGGTGACCTGGAAGCTTCATCCTAGAGCTGTAGCTTTGGAGAAAGGGAATGAAAATCCCACATGTCCTAATGGAGGCAGTGTTTTCCCTTGCCATATGACAGCTTAATCTAAACCCTCATTTGAGCCAGTTATTGTGTGGCTTTAAAACCCTGTCCCCTGGAAACGAGTCTCCCACCCCCTTCCCTCCCAGTCAATCCTGGTCGGTAGAGCCGAGCTCCGGGGTTTGGTGCTGGGCCACACGCAGACAGATCGATCACACTGGGGGGTGGGTTGGTATTTCTGTGGCAATGGCTTTTATTGCTGGTTGCGGTTGTTGGGTTGTTGGTGAGTCGGGGGGGATTGGCGTGCACTGTAATGGGCTTGTGCGTGTGGCAAGGAGAGAGAGAGGGTAATGTGATTGCATCCTTCGGCTCATTATCCTCTTGCTAGAAGGGGGGGCCGCATCCCTCTCCCCATCTGAATCCATGTGGAGCTGCCGCCTCTGCGGTGGGAGCAGGTTTTCCCTGCAGGTGAACTCCTCTGCGCTCAGACAAAGGGCTGGGGGTGCCGGTGCCTCCCTTTGTTCTTTTCCTGTCCTGGTGCACCCGCCTCTGACGGCAAAAAGCCCCTTGAAGCGTGCCTCTCAAATGGATGGAGCGGAATAAATGTGCTGCGAGATCTCTGTCCCCCTCACAGACCCTTTGGGGACAGTGCGGGGGGGTGCTGCGCTCTCCCTTCCCTCTGGTATTGTGCTAGCCCCTTAGTGATGGGGGTGGCCAGATCCAGGAGGGAATTACTGCAGCTCTTCTGCCACAGCTTGCACTGTTGTGGCTGGGTGGCTGAGGCCTGCGAGCTCTGTTTTGGTCAGAGGTAGTTTGGTTGTAGCGGGTGGGGATGGAGCCTGCCCTCATCAAGGGAATGGGAGCACATCTGGGAGCTGGTTTTCTGCCTCTGCCTGCTGGCATGCTGCACAACAGGGCATCTGGGCAGGGAGCTGGAAATAGTGCCTGGTGTGAAGGGCACCCCTTTCCAAACACACTTCCCAAGCATGTAAGCCTAGCAGGTAAAACCAAGGCCTGTCTTTCAGCTAAGGAATTTGTAACTTTCTACTTAGAACAGGGGAGAAAAAGATAATTTTAATCTCTGCAACAACCTGAAGTCTGGATGGGGAAGTCAGCATATTACCCTAAATTAGAGGTAAGTAGAGGTGGGGAGACCTGCTAGGAGTCAGGAAGTCCATGGCAGTGTGGGGAAGCTGTACTTTCTTTGCTGATGGTGGTACCTTGCCAGAATGTGGACCCTGCTAGCTTCCCCCATCCAGGCACTTCCTCCCCTGGTACTCCCCAGTGCTAGTTCCTGCTACAATCTATGAATGCGCATGGTATTAATCTCCATTTACCAAAGTGCTTTTCAGCAATGTGATAAAGTATAACAACATGAAGAACAAGAACTAAACCTTCCTCTATGCATTAAAACTGCCCACTGGAGCCTTCCTCAGGAAATACTCCTCCTTCCCTAAACATAAGGCTCCTGGCTTTGCAGGAGAGAGAGACAGGAGGCATCTGAAAAGACAGCCTTCGTGTACGTGCTGCATCCAGTAACTGTTGACAAAGGCATTTGAGGAAAACCTTGTGCTTCCCAAACAGTGGAGGCTGGGACCGTCTGTCAGTTTGGGTGGGGGATGGAGGTATCCAGGGGAAAGGGAACTTGTCAGCCCATCTCCTCTGGGTCTGGTGGAGGGAGCAGGCATTGACGTTTTGAAGGTCAAGCAGAAGTCACAAGCTGGCCCTGTGGTAGCTGTACTGGCTGGCAGGTATGGGGAAGCCACCACAAAACCACAATAGCTGCCTGGTTTTTCTGTGGGTACAATCTCACCAGGGAGTGAGGAGCTACTGCTGTTGGTCCCTTCTGCTCTAGAAAATGGCAGTGGGTCACAGCTAGAAATGGCTTCTCCAGTTGTATGCTGACTGCTGGCACTGCTCCCCCGGTCCCTGTACAGTTCTCAGCACATCCCATAACATTTGTGTCTCCACCACATCCTCTTTGAAAGAGGATAATGAAACTGAAAGGGGGAAGCAGGGCACACTAGAGGCACCTTGGACTGCCAAGCTTGAGAAAGCAATGCTGGTCTGCCAGAGACCTGAGGAGCTGGATTTTTGAGTCAGAAAACAAAATGCCAGGTAGGCAGAGAGTGAAAGACACCTTATGTGAGGGTGGAAACTGGGCATCAAATACAGTTCATGTGAATCAGCAGGACTGGAGTTGTGCAGAACAGTTCCCCTGGCTCCCTGGGAGGATGAAGCTGACCGGGGTCTGAGATGTCGAGCTCTGATGGCTGAGTCAAACCTGGAAGATAAATGATACTTCAGGGGCCTGAGATCAATAATGTCAAAGGCTGGTCCATAATCGGGTGAGATTAAAAACCAATGACAGGCCTTCTCCTAGGAGCAGAAGTCAGCACGTTGAAGGAGAACAGCAAGGTTTGCTCCTTTAAAGTTATTCCCTGGTGGTGCCCACATCCAAAATCCACCTTCCCTGGCTGCCCTCTGCAATATCAGTGATTTCCCTTTTCAGTCAACATTGACCACATCCTGCAGGTCCCCTACAGCTGAGCCCTTTTCACTGGTCCCTGTGCAGCTGGTCCAGAGTGTCCTTGAGAGAGTGGCTGAGTTGGAGACAAAAGCAATGCAGTCTGGTGCTGGCCACCAGCCTCCTTCACTACCTGGGGGTGAGCTGGGACTGCAGGAGGTAGAGGAGGAGATGCTGAAGCAGGAGGTCATATTGATGCTGTGGGTACCATGATACGCTATGTTTTGCAAAAATGCTTGGCTTTGGGGAACATACTGGGGAGAGGAGTTTGGGAAATGAGGGCTGCTGATTACTCTTGCCTTCGGTCCTCAGTACGTTATTTTTATCTGTATTTATCAATTAATGCGTACCATGAGTATTTAGCCACCCATGAGCCATGAGGAGACAGGTGGGGTGCATGCTCACGCCAATTTTGGAGGTGCTGATGTTAGATCTTGTCGTAGAAATGTTTTTTTCTCCTGATTGGGTGCTCAGCAGGGAGCTGTGTCCCCTGGTTGGCAACAGCCACAGCCTGGCATGGAGAAAATGGAACTTACTTATTTGCAGGAGCAAATTAAAATAAACTTGAGTCCCTTATTTTCAGTACATTCTTAAAGGGGTGCACAGAGTGCAGGGCAGGGCCATGCTGTGGCTCCTGTGAAGGGCACTGGGAAATAACAATGTTGCCTCTCTTTCCCGGGTGCAAGGGCAATTGAAGTAGAAGGAGCCATGTTGTCTCTTGCTGCTGCCCCTTTTGCGTACACAAGGAGCTGTAGATGCTGGTTGCCTTTGCCCCGGGCTCCTCTTCCCCTTCCTCCCCACTCCCCCACCCCTTCCCCGCCAGGAAGCCTGGCCTTTGTGTGAAGTGATGCCTCCTGACATCAGCCGGGCGCACGATTTCCTCTGCAGTGGGGAGGGTGTGCAGGCAAGGAGAGGGGTACCACGTTCCCCAGGGGGTGACGTATGGTCTGGTCTTGCTGGAGCACAGGGTGACAACACTCCCAGGGTGGCTGTGTGTCCATCTGGGATGCTGTGGGGAAATGGCTGTCCCTAGCTTTATTGGTATGGTGATTCAGTGGAGCTTTGCCTGCTTGTGCTGTTCTGCCTGAAAACACCACTCCAGTGTGTTGCTTTTTGCTGCCTAAGACTCTGATTGCTTCAGTGGCATCTTTACAGGACCCCTCGAGGGATGCATTTTTGGGCTTTATGTAGCTGAAGTTTCACCAGCACTGAATGCAGGGTCTTGCTCTGGGGTTGGCATCACAGTGCCATGGAGCAGAGGTGGGGGGCTCAACAACAAAGCAGGAGCAGGGCTGATATCTCCTGCATGCCAGGGCTGCACCAGAGCTCTGGGAGCACCATGCTGTCCATGCAGACACATCACTTCAGAAAGAGCAGGTTGCAGGTCAGCTGCGAGGGGATTTGCAGGGTGTGGGCTCTTGGCCTCTCCTTGGAAAGGGGCTAGTGCAACACATAGGAATGGCCAAGTGCCTGCCAACAAGAAGCCATGGCTGGCACCTTGCCAGGAGTTTGGGGTCCTTGCATCACTTTAATTTGAGATGTGTCTACTGGGGGATGGCATTTTGCAGCTGGCTGGCTGGAAACTACAGGTTCCAGCATGCTCCCTCACGTGTCATCCAGAGGGAGTGTGGTACCACGGGGATCGTAGTCTCGGTGCTTGCCACTTTGGGGTTTTGCTGTAACTGGGACAGGCTCTGATTCAGCATTGCTGAGCAGAGATGGGCCATGAGACATGGGACTGGTCTCTGCCTCCTGTTTTCCTATCCTTCTGCCACCCACTTGCTCAATGCAAGACCATGTTGGCCTTTTTATGTCACCAGGCTGGGGAGGGGATCTGGCCCTATTCTTCATCATTTGCAACGTAAATATTTTGGTCCTGAGTACGTTGCTGGGAGCTGGGTGTCATGTTGAAGAGCGTGATTCATTCATGCTGTTGCTGCTTGGAGCACAATGAGGCAGCCTTGGGACCGGTCCCAAAGATTTCCTGTGATCACGGCTGGTGGGGAATTTGGGACGTCACGTTCGAGTAAGTCAGAGCCCTTTTTGCACAATTCCTGCAAGCCAGGAGTACTGTGCCATGCCTAGTGTATTTGGGACTTGCCATCCCCAAAATGCGGTCATTGTGGGTGGCTTGCATTTCCAGAGGGAGAAATAATGAAGAGCAAGGCTGAGCTCCAGTTCTTGCCTTCTCCAGCTGCTGGTATGCAGAAAAGGTTGCAAGGTGTAGGCTTTCTGTCTGGTCCCAGCCAGCCTAAGAAATAAAGGTACAAAGCAATGCAAGTTGAAAACCTGCCTCACATTAAGGAGACTCAGGCAGAGTTTCTCCAGTTGGACCAGAGCATCCCTGTGTGTTTTAGAGGGATGTTGGACAACCTGAGGTGAGATGCTGGGCAGATGGGCTGAAGCAGTGGAAGATGCCCCTTCATCCCATGCTTCCACTGGTGATGCTGTGCTGCCAGAAGGGACCTTTCCTGTCCCACTTTGGTCACTGGTGCAGGAGAGACTGCACCCTCCACCCCACAAGAGGTTCCTTCCATCCCCCCATGTGTCACTTTGTCCTCCCCATGCCGCTGAGAGCCAGGTGTGGGCAGCGCCCAGATTCGTTCTGGCATCCTTCATTAGACAGTGTTTGTTCATGCTGCATTTTTCTTTTTGCTGGCTTGTTTGGACATGCACTGGTACATTCACGGCACTCAGGCAGTAACGTGAGTCTCTTTCCCATTAGGAAAGGGGCCAGGATTTGGGGGGGCTGGGAGGGTGGCTTAAGCAGTAGTTTTTGAGATATTTCCTTCTGCTGCCACACCCTGCGTGAAAGAGCAATATCCGCGGCTTCAGCTGCTATCGCAAGGCTCTGAACGTCTCTCTTTTAATATAGATTGGTATCATTTTGCATTTTAAAGTAAAAACACGCTGCAAGCTGCAGACAGCTGTCGGTTGGCAGCTTTGTTTGAACATCTGGTATTGCTGGGCTGCTGTTCAGAGCGATCTAACTATGGGATTCATAAAGATTATAATCCGGGCTTTCAAATTCTCAACAACCACCTCACCAAAAAACAGAATTGGGAAGAGAAAAAACCCAGCAGAGAGGCAGTGGAGGGTCCTTGGTGTTCAACAGACCGTGGTAGTGGTCACTGGGGTGGATGGACTTGCTGTACGTTTCCTTGGCTGCCTGCAGGTGCTGACAGGCTGCTTCCAGCCTGCAAAATGCCAGGCACTGGGGAGCTGTAGAAGTGCGAAGTCTTTTCCCCCCTCCTGTTTTTTCCAGCTTGTGTGCTGAATCTGGTCTCATACTCCTCTGGGTGGTGTCTGGCGCTGGTGAGCTGAAGCAGCAGATTCTGCTGTGGCTTTCAGTAGATGTTTGTAACAGTTGTCTGCAGCAAGAGGACTTGTTCTTTTTCTTTAAAGTAAGTGATGGAGGAGCCAAGGCTCACAGTAAACATCTTGGCATGTCAAAACCTCATTTCCAAGAGAAATTGAGTCCGCTTTTCTTGAAGCAACTAAAAGGTTGAGATAGCCACCTCTGTAAGCCCCATCCATCCTTCTGCGAGTCAGGCACTTTCCTTGGCACCTTTGAGAATTAAGCGACCTCTAAGCCCCTAACGAGTTTTATAAATCTTGTTAGTTGATCTGCATTTTTGCAAAGCTCTTTGAATCCCGCCTATTGGCGCATAAGTCACCTTGACTTTCCTCAAGGCTTTGACTCCCAATTCACTTTCAGGCTCCATTTGTCAGTTGAAGGTGCACAAAAACGTCCCCCTTATCTTTATTAGAGAAAAAAAAAGCTGCCTGGAGAAATGTAGCTGCACTCTAGTTGGTGCAGGCCAGTAATAGAGGTGCATATAAACCTGTTCTGCCCTTGTTTGTGTTGATTTAACTTACCAGTACAAATTAAAATAGCCTTGAGCAGTTGGAAGTTTAACTAGATCAGTTGGGAGGAAAAAAAAATCATGGCCTTTAAATCAAAGGAGGGTTTTCTTTCTAGTGCTGCCTGAATCTGCAGAGGTGCTTTGTGCACCTGGACCCCTTGTCTTTGGCTCGCCAAATGAGACACTGATGGGACACATGGCTGCAGGTCATTGCTAGTGGTCTCATGGCCGGGACGTGGGTGCACGTGGGTATTGCTGCTGCTGCTGCTGCTCTCTTCCTCACAAGTATCTGAGTTCCCCACAAAATCTGTTTATGCTTCCAGGTCTTCATGCTAGGCTCCCTCCAGAGCAGAAACTAGAAATCAGAGGGGTGGGAAGCCAAAGGGGCTGTTGTTCAGAGCTCAGGGCTTCCCATGGCAGGACTTAGCCGGGTGGGTGCAGAGTGGAGGTCTGTGGGCCAGGGAGAGACTGCTCAGCCTGCAGTGGGAGCAAGAGTGGAAGAGGTTGGCTGTGTTTCACCCCTGCAGGGGGAAGGCTCTGAGATCACACAGGCCAGCTGGATCTTGAATCCAAATGTTTATTTGGAAGGGGGAGTGAGGGTTTCTCAGTTTTGCAGGGCTTGCAGATGGGGGTAGGTTTGCTGCCAAGCAATAGGATGGGCCTTTATGGGATGGCTCCTTTGTAAGGCAGGCCATTCCCCCAGCCACAGTTTGGGGACAACTGGCTGAGACCCTGAGATTTTGTCACACTGGGAAGATATTGGAATTCAACAGAGCTAGACAAGACTGGGACAGCAGCAGATCGAGGCAGAATTGGGGGTGCTGCCAAAGCCTGTTGAATTTTTTAGGGGGGTTATGGGAGAAGCAACTGAGAAATGAAATGTCAGAGCAAAAGGACTTGTGTGAGGAACAGGACTTTGTGATTCAGCTGAGCTTCAGCACTGAGTGATCTCCTTTTGCTGCACAGACTGCCACCACTGGAGCTGGCAGAGCGCTTCTGCGAGCCAGCTGAGGGAGATGATCCCACCAAAGACAGACAGCTCTTTTTTTTTTCTGGATGATTTTTTTATCTGTATCTGTGGTTGGGAAGGGGCAGATGTATGAAAACAGACATGAGGGAGAAAAGGATGGTAAGGCCCCCCTAATGTCCATATAAATTGATTGAAGCATTTGAGAAACCACAAGCACAGACTGTGCTGAAGGCAGAAATGGCAGGACTTATTACATGATCCTTTAGGCTCTGAAAAACTGTGAAATCTGGTGAATCCCACTCAATACAGTTACAGGCCCCAGATTTTATTTTCTGGCATAGCAGGGATGAAGCACAAGGCAGCGCTGGTCATGGGGACCAGTTGTGCTCCAGGTGTTGGTGTCAGTCTGAGCTCCCAAGTGGCTGGAAACAGTTGTTCGAGGCAATTGGGTCTGGGTGTCTGAAACTTTCTGGATATCACAAGCCCCGCACTTTCCCTGCAGTGTCCCAGTACTGGTGCTCCTGAGTTGGCTACTCAAAGTGCATTTGGTGCTGGGCAGGGCAGGTTTGTGCCAGGGCCTGCAGCCAGAGCCCTGTGCTGGAGATGGCTCAGCAGAAGGGTGAATTTTGGCACTAATTTATAAGCAGCCCCAAACCTGTACAATTTCCCCCTAAAACTGAAAGAGGTGGGGAAAAGAGCTCCTCCTCTGCATCCCTGAGGGTGAAGAAGATGCAGACCTTGTCCATAAACACAGAGCTGAGCCCTGTGACTCTTCCTGGCTCTCCTTGCTCCCAGACAAAGGTGGCCTGTACTGTCCTCCGTCCAAAAGCTGGCTGGGGTGGACTGTTGGTCAGTGTTTGCACACAGGCCTGATTGGGGATCTCTTCTCCCTCCCTTCCCAGCAGAAAGGAAATAAATTTCTTGAGTTCATCGCTGCCCTGAGGGCCTGGTCACACCTGCAGCTGCAGCCCTCAGAGGTGTTCTTTCCATCTTGCTCCTGCACCACCCAAATGCATTTGCTGTCCCTGTGGCACTGGGACAGTAGTGTGGGGCATTTGCCCAGATGGGATGCTGTCTCTCCTGGCAGATATGGGGCAGGAAGTGGCTCTACTGGCCAAAGGCATGGTCACTAGTGAGGTTCCCCAAGGCTCAGTTTTGGGACTAATCTTGTTTAATACTAGGAAGGCTCCACAGAGAGATCTTGACAGGCTGAGTCGATGGGCCAAGGCCAGTTGTATGAGGTTCAGCAAAGTGAAGTGCTGGATCCTGCACTTGGATCACAACAAGCCCACACAGTGCTACAGGCTGGGGGGACAGAGTGGCTGGAAGGCTGCCCAGCAGAAATGGACCTGGGGATCATGAGCCAACAATTGTCCAGGTGGCCAAGAAGACCAGTGGTATCCTGGCTTGTATAGCAGTACCGTGGCCAGCAGGACCAGGACTGTGATCATCCCCCTGTACTCAGCACAGCCCCTCAAATTCCACGTTCACTCACTACAAGAAAAACATTGAGGTGCTGGAGCGAGTCTGGAGAAGGGCAACAGAGCTGGGGAAGGGCCTGGAGCACAGGTCGTATGAGGAGTGGCTGAGGGAACTGGGGATGGTTAGCCTGGAGAAAAGGAGGCTCAGGGGAGACCTTACCATCCTCTACAGCTGCCTGAGAGGAAGGTGTAGCAAGGTGTGGGTAGGCCTCTTCTTGCAGACAACAAGCGACAAGATGAGGACAAGCTTCAAGCTGCGCTAGGGAGGGTTCATATTGGGCATCAGGAAGAATGTCTTCACTGAAAGGGAGGTTAAGCATTAAAATGGTCTGCCCAGGGAGATCGTGGAGTCACCATCCCTGGAAGTGTTCAAGAAATGACTGGACATGGCTATTAGTGCTACTGATTTAGTTGACAAGATGGTGTTCAGTCAAAGGTTGAATTCAATGATCTTGGAGGTGTTTTCCAGTCTTAATGATTTTATGATTCCATGATTCTATCACCAAGGCTCATCTTTGTCCTGTGGAGCCAGTAGCATCAGTCATGACTTGCCTGGCTGCCTGCCCGGCATGCAAACTAGCTTCTTGTCCTGGTATTCATCTTCCTGGTGCATTTCCAGCTCCTTTTTTCCTCTTCTGCACATGTTGTGAGTGAGTCTTGAGCCCCAGGTCTGGCAGAGGCAATTTGCCCTGCTTTCACTGCCTCTTGTTGTACTTTGCATAGAGGGAGCCTCTGTTTTGAGGGGTACATCACCCATACTTGACACCCAGTACTCCTTCCAGGAAGAAGTAGGCTCCAGAAGGCTTCTTCCTCCAGGACTTGCAGGGCTGCTGGTAGAGAGGTGATGTGTCTCCAGCCACTGGCCTCGTCTCTATGCTTCTTAATCTCCCTTATCCTCCTTTTCCACTTGAAGCAAATCTTCATCCCTATTCCAGCGACACTGACAGCAGTGTCAGCTGGGCTGTGGCTTGAAGTTGGTGTCCAAAAACCATAGGTAGAGCCCCAGCTTCTTTCCCCCATTTCTGTGAGAGGCACAGCATGAAGTAACCCCATGGCTGCGACAAGCAGGGGGATGCACAGAGGCCCAGGAAGGTGAATTAGCATCCTCAGGATCTTCCTGAAGGTCACTTTCTGACAGAGAATAGGTCCCCATTTCCTGGCCTGCAGAAATCCTGCTGCTGGCCCCATGAAACACAATGCCTTGTATTTTCTCCTTATTAACAAGTTCTTCCTTTCTGCTGGGTGTAAACAAGGGAAAGAGCTGTCCCAGGCTGCAGGCACTGGCACAGCCCTGTGTGGTCCAGGATCTGCTCTGGTACAGGCACGTGCAGAGAAGCGTGGTCTGCCATGCACACTGTGCTGGGATGCTCCAGGAGCCAGGTCCAACCTGGTCCTGCTAAGCACTCATGAGTCATGGCTCCATGGGAGCATCCAGCTGCTGTGTGCCAGTGGTGCTGCACGGATGCCCTGTGCTGGGGTGGGCACAGGAGGTGGGACATGGGGCTGTGCCTGTGGGGTAGCCAGTGGAGTGGGTCTAAGCCTGATGGTTTCTTCTCCAGGGAAGGCTCAGAGGCCAGGCACAGGTCTCACAGGGTGATGTGGATAAGCAGGAGGCATCTTCACCCACTCCAGCATGAGAACAGGGTGGAGAGCTGCTCTTGCAAGAGACACTGTACATCCTGTTCCCCCAGGCTGGTGCTGACTATTTTGCTTTAAGCCCCTTTCTACAAAGCACCAGCTCTCCCGGTGCTCAGGGGTCCCTCAGTGCTGGGAAAGGGGGTCTCTTTGGTGCCTTTTCACTGCATGGCTGCTGCTTCCATCCCTTCCTAGCAAGGGCAGCTATTAATATCTCAGGCTGTTCCCCTCCCCTCTTCCTTCCCCTGTTGAGGATAAACCAGCCTGATCTCTGCACAGGGAGCACTGTGAGAAAAGCCAAAGCCTGGAGCACTGTGTGTACTCTGGGCTGGCCAGGGGAGGCAAGACCTCATGCTCTGGCTGGAGACCTTCCCTTCTGCCTGGTGCTTACTGTAAATGTGTGCAAGATGAAACCCCAACCAGAAAGCATTTCCTTCCTGCCCCTTTAAGTGGGTCAGCCTCCTGCAAGTGTTGCAAGGGCTGTGTGGAGTTCGGAAGGGCTGGTTTTGCCTGGGTCTGGTCAGCAGGAGGCCACCAGCAGGGTGGGAGGGATGCTCCAGGGGGTTTGGGCTGTGGCAGTGCTCCCTGCATGATCTCATAATTTGAGATCCTGTTTTTGGGGGCACTAGGGTGCTGTGCCCCAGATGTGCACAGTGTCAAGGTTCTGATGTGTTAGCAGGTGGGGTGACGCTTTCAGGAGGGATGAAAATAGCTCATCGTGTGGGTTTTTCTCAGAAAAGGGTCCAGCTGACAGTGGAGCGGGGCTGGGGAGAGGGAAGCCTGCGTGTGGGAGGTCTGGGGAGGCGAAAGGTTGTGCTCGCCTCCTTGGTCCAGGGCTTTTGGTGCATTAAAATTCAGTCACTGTGACTTCAGGCCCGTCTCCAGCAACGTGCTGGGACATGTATCTCAATGGGGGCTCTTGATCCCGGTCCCTGGGCTGAGCTGCAGGTGTCTGGAGCCATTCCCACAACAGGCATCTGCCCTTTGCAGCTTCCTCGCTCCGGTTCCACCTTCCTCCTCCTCCTCAGCCTTCCTGCCCCTCATGCTCCAAGCTGCTCCCTCCGTTCTGGCTTTCCGGTGACTGCAAACAATGTCCTTATTCACTCAGTGGCTGGGATTTGGCGGCGAGGGGAAGGCCTGAGTGCAGAGGAGGAGGAAGGAGAGAGGCAGAGAAGTGAGTGTGCCTGTCCTGGGCCAGCTGTCCAACTGTGGTTAAAGGTGCTCTGTGGGGCAGTCTGGCTCTCTGCTCCCCCAGTTTCCTATGGGAATGAGGGCTGTGCACTCTTGTGGTTTGTCCACCTGCCCTGCTGTAGTACCCTCCAAACCCACAGACAGTTTTCAGCAGAGTTTATTGGGAATTAGCATCCTGCAAGCATCCCACAGGTCAGTGTGTGGGCACTCAGTTGCTCTTGCACGGTGAATGGCCCTGAAGGCAGCATGGTGCATATTAGACATCAGAGAATCTGCACAGGCTCCATTTACCCTATGAACACAGTAAGGCTTTTCACTGCTCCAGCTCTTGTTTAAAACCAGAGCAGCTCAGCAGGTCATGGGGCACCGCTCTGCCTCTGGTGAAGCTGCCAGGCTCCTTCCTGATCCTGCTGGGAGTTGGGCAGGGGCTGGTGAGCACTCAAGCCCCCAGGGAAGGGGTGCCAGAGGCTTTCCTGTGCCAGCTCTCCCTGGGAGGCACACAAGGGCCCTGACCAACCTCAGAGAACACAAAACCTTGGAGCATGTCATGGGGCTTTACTGCCCCAATGCTGGCCCCGGGGCAATGGACTTCTGGGGGCTGCAAAGGGGGGATGAGGGGAGTGCCAGGCCGCAGGCAGGGCAGGGCCATAATCCACTGTTACTGTGGACTCAGCAGTGACCACAGGCTTAGCTGTGCCCTTTGGGGGAGGACAGTGTTGAGACCAGCCTAAGACAAGTCAGGGGAGACATCTTGCCCACAGATTGCTCCCGTCCTGGGAGGTCTTGGGTGAGTGAGCTCCTTCTTACACCTCAGTGCCCCAATTCACAGTGGGGGTTTTCCCAGCTGCTTGAGCTGGACCCGTGTATGTAACACACCTGAGGCTTGTGGTGCTGCAGCCATGCAGTGGCTCTTGGATGAGAGGCATAGATGCCCTGTATCATCAGAGCTGTTAAACTCTTTATTACTATCTTCCTGTCTTGTGGCTGCAGGCATTTAATGTTGCAGAAGTTCTCTGTTGGGACTGCCCTGTCCCCCAGCAGACATATCCCCATGCCCTGGCTGGCAGAGTGGATGGTATCCCATGCTGGGATGGCCACTGGGAGCTGGGGTCAGCACAGAGTCTGTGGGGGCTGACCAGGAGGTGCAGTAAGGTGCAGGTGGGGTGACTGTGGTTTCCCTGGTGGTGGTTTCCTCCCAGCAAGTGCCATGGATAGTGATGGTCACCAAGCCTTCCCCCAGAACAATCCCACAGGGACCAGCTGTGTGCATCCTCCATGCAATGAGACCTTGCAGTGCTTGCTTGGCTTCCTGCAGAGATGTCCCTCCAAGTAGTGTTTCACTCCCAATGCATGACCATGGTACCCCAAACCCATCTGACTTGCCACAATGGCTGCTCAGGAATCACCCTCCTCTGCCTGCACGGGAGGAGCAAACCCTTGCTTCTGAAGGGAACTCAATGATAACATCCCCTCCTTTATCATTCCACCTTTGGTGGTCCAGCTCCCTTGCAGGGTTGATGCTCATGGCGTGTTTGTGAGCTCCCTGAATGGACTCAGCCCTTTTGTACCCACGCTTCATTTTCTTCCATGAGGAGGGGGGAGATTATGTTCATCTGCAGAATAAGCTGGTGTCCATGAACTCACCCTGTCTCCTGTCACCACTGGGTCATGGTGGACCAGCCACTTACCCCAGCCACCGATTAATTTATTAATTAATGAGATGAATTCACTCTCAGCTGGTGTTGGAATAAGAAGCATTTTTAGCATGCGTTTCGCAAACCGGCGACGTGTCTCGGAAAAGACAAACTGGGATCAGAGTTGCTCACAGCCTGGGAAGGGTGCCTGTACAGAGAGAGCCTTGGTTCTCCCAGCATCAAGGTCATGCATGAAATATGAGAAAATACCCTGAGAAATTCTGATCCTGGAGGAGGAGGAGTTCATAACTTCAGAAATGCCAGATTTGGGAGGGGATGGAAGGGGAAGGGATGTATTTTCCTTTTCAAAATACCTAAGGAATTCAGCCTGTGCTGCATAGACAATGAGATTTCACCCCTTGGTGCCAGAAGCTGGAGGAGGAAGACACAAGGTAGTTCATACCCTTGTGTCTGGTTAAGGTTTTGTTGCCGTGGGTGAAAAGCCCTCCCATTCCACTGCAATCCCAGGCACATACAGTTTTTAAATCACCCTAAAATCAAGAGAATGGCTCAAATATAAGGTTTAAAGAAAGTGCTGCATGTCCTCTATTCTCTCTGATTTCTATGTTGGATTATGGTCACTTTTTCCAGCTATGAGGGGATATGTATAAAAAGTTATTTTTACATATGTTTATATGTGTATTTGTGATTTCACATAATTGCATGACTCCTGGAGTGGAGCAGTCTGAAATTTGTTACAAAACACAAAGGTTGGCAGCTCTGCCACGGCAGCTGCAGGGCAATGGTACGTGCATGTCCGGGGCTGTTCGGTGCCTCCCTCGGGGGTCCCTCACACCAGTGGGGCTGGCAGGGTGGTCTCTGCCTGCCTGGCATCTGCCAGTGATAGGAAACCCTGCTTTCTCCTGCAAGATCATTCTGGCAGTGTCAGGGGGAAGTGGCTGCCTTGGGTATGTCAGATATCTGATGGGTATGACAGAGTGGGATGGAGATTTGGCCTCTGTGCCCAGCAAGCTGTCAGCCTCAGATACTTTGCTGTTTTTTACCCGGTCCTGTCCCAGCAGGCTGACAGGGTGAAGTCAGGCTGAGGATTGGGCTGCTCCTGTGGGCCTGGCTAGACTTGGCTGTCCTCCTGGTGGGCTGGTGTGGGATAGGTCTAGATGTCCCTGGTGGAGATGGCAAATCTGTGGCAGGGAGGGAGGTGTAGGGAAGGGCTTGGTGCAAAGCTCACTGTGTCCTTTGGCTGCCCATTATGGGGTGTGAGCAGCTCAGCCTGCGCTGCACAACCTGCCCAACTCCCACATTCAACTGGCCTCCTGCAAGCAGGGATATTGGAGGACATCTCTTTCTCTGGAGCCCAGGAAAAGGCTTGTTGCCTGCCACTTTTCAATCTCCCTACATGGGGCTGTTGTTCACTTGCTTCACAGTTCTGCCTGGTGCCTGACCCAAAACCCTGTCTGAGCCCCTAGAGAAGCCCCCAGCAGCTCCACACTCAGGCCTGGCTGCTGGCACAGGACATAGGACACAGTTCCAGCCTGCACCCTCGGTTCTCCAAGATTCAAGCAAAGTGGTGTTGCACTCACTCTCCAGAGCTCAGTTCCCACAGTGTTAAACCTGGGAGTGGACTGCAGCCTGCTGATGCTGCAGCAGCACAAACAACAACCATTTTACAATGAAAAAGAGGAGATTTTTAGTATATGCCTCAAATCTTTCTCCGTGTGGATGGTTCCAGTGATGCCCTTGGATGCTGCAGGCCCCTGTGTTTCTGTACGCACGCGCAACAAATGCCCCCCTGTGGGCTGGGGGTCTGCGTTGCTGTGACTGCCCCTCGGCCCTGTTTCAGTGGATGTGCTGTCTGTGTGTCTGTCTGCATGTGTCTGGGTGGGTGCACATGTGTGGGCCCCGGGCATGCATGTGGAGTGTGCCTGTGAGTGGGAAGCTGGGTTTTTTTAGCTCCTCGTTATTATTAGTGGTAGGAGCCCAGTGACATTAAGGCTGGAGGTGCCTGAGACCTTAAGAAAAACAACAGGAGGGAGGAGGCTTCGCATTCCTCTCCTGAATTGAGTCGGAGGTGACAGCCTTTCCCTGCAATGCAATTAATCCCAGCAGCGCCTCTGCCACCCTCCCCCTCCCGCCTCATCCAGGAATTAATTACTTGATTATAAATTCCCGAGTGGCGGTTTATAATAGCAATAATCCCCTCGAAATTCATTCTTGCTGCCGGTTTCTTTCCATCTCGCCCCCGTCGCTTAGTCTCTAACGCCACATCTCTGTACCGGGCAAAGCCCTTCTCCTCGCCCTACTGGTGTGCTGGCTTTTCCCCCCAGTAAACATGAAGGACAAATATTTGGAGTTGATTTTGAGGGATGTTTTGGGAAGCCCTGCTCCTGCTCCCAGGGATGGATCTCTTTTCTCATGGGCAGTGGGTTTCTCCTGGCTGGGAAGCATGCAGGAATGAGGCTGGGGGTAAGGTTTTGTCCCAGTTATTCTGTGGATGGCCCAGACCCAGCCCCAAGGAGTGGGACTGGGGGCTGGCAGTGTGGCGGGGGGAGACCCTGTTCCTCCTCACTCTGTCCCTCCAGATTACGCTGATGCTGGCTCTGGGGCTTGTCAAGGAGGCGGGGAAGGGAGAAAGGATTTGGCGTGGCGTACGGGAACGCGAGGGAGGTGGTGATGTCTCGCAGGAGCCTGCTGGCAATAAATGGATGATGGGCCTCAAAATGGTACTGCCGTAGTGGGGGATGAGCCTCTCTGTGTCCCCTCCACAGCCCCAGGGCTTGGCCCTGACCCAGCCCCACTGACCAGGCTGCAGAAAGTTACCTGAGGTGCTGCCCCATCCAGGGGACCCAACCCAGCCAATAACACAGCCCGGCACACGCAGCCCCTTTGCCATTTCTGCCATTGAAGTAACCAGATTTCCAGCTCCACAAGCTACATGGGGGCTTTCAGCCTGGCAGTGGCATCCTGCTGGGAAAAAGCACCATCCCTCCTGAACCATGTGGGCAGAGCCAGTGTGGGTAGCACTGATGTTCACTGGCACACGTGGCCGCTGGGCTCTGACGATGCTGCTTTCCCCCATCTCTGCAGAAGATGCTGATGAAGCAGCAGGACCGCCTGGAGGAGCGGGAGCAGGACATCGAGGAGCAACTCTACAAGCTGGAATCGGACAAGCGGCTGGTCGAGGTAACCAGTGCTTCACCCTGCCACAGCCAGTCCCAGGGACTGTCACCCTATGGCACAATGGGGACAAGCTCCTGGGACACAGGTGCCAGGTGGGCAGGGCGGAAGGCAAACATGTAGGGGAAGAGTAGCTGGACAGATTCCCTGCCTCCATTTCAGTGTCATCAGTCATCATTTTGGGAGACAAAATGTGTTTGGAGCTGCTCTGCAGCCCCATGGGTCCTGGGTTGAGTTCGGAGGTGAGAAACAAGTCTTTCTTTAAATATTAGATGGCCCGTCCTGTCCTCGGCTCAGCACAGCCTTTCTCAGGAAGGGAGTGCTTGTGGTCCTTAAAGCCTCACGGCCTCCCAGAGCATGAAGGGAAAGGCTCTGGAATGTGCAGTGTCTCCAGCCTGGGGTGGGGCTGGAGATGAGGATGAAGATGGGAAAGGGTATGCAGATGAGGATGGGTGGAATTTTTCAGGGAAGCACACTTCCATTGATGGTGCAGCAGGTTGGCATTGGGTCTCTGGACACAGACCTGAGGAAGTACATCCAGGAATCTCCTGAACCAATCCAACCTTCACAGTGTCCCTGTTGGGTCTCTGGCACATAGAAGTCCCATGTGGTAGTTGACAGCAGGGTTTGAGCTGTCTGGGTGTTGCAGGAGAGCAGAGCTGGGGTGCAGCTTTCAGGTTGCATTCTCCACTGCTAAGAAAGGACCTGGGTGTCCTGGGACATCATGGAAGAGGTTGAAGGGCACAGAGGACCTGACCCTGCTCCTCCCCCTCAGGAGAAGGTGAGCCAGCTGAAGGACGAGGTGCGCCTGCAGTATGAGAAGATGCACCAGATCTTGGATGAAGACTTGCGGAAGACCATGGAGATCCTGGACAAGGCCCAGGCCAAGTTCTGCAATGAGAACGCAGCCCAGGTTCTGCACCTCAATGAGCGCATGCAGGAGGCCAAGAAGCTCCTCAGCTCTGTCCAGGTCATGTTTGACAAAACTGAGGACATCAACTTCATGAAGGTAAGACAAGCTGCCCATGGCAGAGTGGGAAGGGGGCTTTGGAGAGGTTTGGTTGTGTGGGAAGAATTGGATAGATGTGGGGTGTGGTGGGGAGCAGGATGGGGACATTAGCAGGGCTGGCTGATACCTCCAGAGTGCTCAGCAGTGGAAGAAGCCAAGGAGAAGTGGGCAGGCTCAGTGCTGGCCTCAAATGAGGAGGTGCCACAGCTGGAGATGGGGCTGGAGCAGCCCATTCAGGGGAAAAGGGGCTCTGTGCCCATGGTCAGACTGTCCCCTCCTGGGGGGCCATGGAAGCTGAGACTGAAAGGGGGCATGGCAGGGATTGGCCTTACTGCCTTACTGACCAGAGCTTCTCCTTCCAATTCTAGAATACCAAGTCTGTGAAAATCTTAATGGACAGGTAAGCGCAGCGGGACAGACGTGTTTGGGGGAAAGGGTGTGTTCATGTCCACAGGGGTGGCAGCAGCACAATATCCAGAGGAAGACCCAGAGCCAGGGATGCTACAGGACTTGGGAGAGGCATATGCTGTGCTCAGCTTCCCTCTCTCTCTGGGAGGATGAAAAATTCCTCTCGTGCAGCCAGTGAATCAGGTCCTCTCCGTAGACTGGGGGAAACTCAGTGTTGTGCTTGTGGAAGAGCAGAGGATGCAACCAGCTGGGTTGGGGTGCAGGGCTCCATCCAGCTCCATTGGGCAGAGACAGGGCAGGGAGTTAAAGCCAGCACTAGCAGAGATGAGCTAGGATGGATGTGCAGTGGGGACATGGACTGCAGGCCATGTGCCCTGGCAGGGGACATTCAAGCGAAACTGGACGGGAAAGGTCCTGCCTGCCAGAGACAGCCAGCTCACTTCTGTCTCCTACCCTAGGGAGGGGGTTTGGCTCCAGGAGGGTGTGGGGGGAGGAGCTGTCCCTCTCCTGAGTCTACCTTGTAACTCATGCCACTCTGCCTGCCATCCCCAACAGGACTCAGAACTGTACAGGTGGCAGCTTGCCCCCACCCAAAATCGGCCACCTCAACTCCAAGCTCTTCCTGAACGAGATCGCCAAGAAGGAGAAGCAACTGAGGAAGTTGCTGGAAGGTGGGTGAAACCTGAGGGGTGCAGGGCCATGGGACATCACTACCTCCTGTATCCATAGCTGGCTGCCCCGCAGATCCCACTACAAAAGGGTGGGGAGATCTCTTTGGGGCAGGGCCCCTTGGAGCCCCTCTGCAGTCAGCAGGAGCATGGAGAGTCACAAAGCCAATTCCTGATTCTTCTCCAGGGCATTTTCTTTGTCTTGTGAAATGGCTGTGTTCTGGGGTTACACAAAACCCTGAAATACAGAGCTTTTGGGGGGCTGGCCATTGCCAGGAAGAGTCAGTGGAAAGATGGGGCACGTGGGCAGGGACAGCCAGGGGCTGGTATGGTCCCACAGCCCCCAGCCAATGCCTGGGAGCAGACCACGTCCTGTGGAGGCTTCCCAGTCCCCTCCTTGGGGGATTCGTGTTTATGTTTACTCTGCTCCTGTTAGGGACTGTGTTCACGAGCTGTTTGCAGAACAGTGCATGGGGCTGCTTTGAGCCTGCTGGTAAGGGCCCAGAACTGAATCTGCAAGTCTACCTGCACAGGGCTGTGTGCGTGGTTTCCCACTGGTGTGCGGCAGGCTGGGGGACCCTCTGCGCACATGAGGCTGGAATGTGCGTCTTGGGGCTCCCACTGCAGCTTCTGATCAGCAGCCGGAGCACCCTGGAGCTGTGCCATGCTGTGCTTAATACAATCCCTCTCTCGTGTTCCCCTCCGCAGGTCCTCTGAGCACCCCCGTCCCCTTCCTGCAGAGCATCCCCATGTACCCCTGCACCGTCAGCAACTCCGGCGCGGAGAAGCGCAAGCACTCCACCGCCTTTCCCGAGGGCAGCTTCCTCGAGCCATCGTCCGGGACTGTGGCAAGCCAGTACATGAGCCAGGGCGCTTCGGCTGGCGAGGGGCAGTCCGCACAAGCCATGGTGCCTTGTAGCTCCACGCAGCACATAGTTGGACTTCCTAGCGGCCCGCAGCCGGTGCACTCGGGCTCCGTCTTCAACCCGTCTCACTACCCCAACACCACGTCATCTCAGCAGTCTGTGCTCTCCCAGTACGGCGGGCGCAAAATCCTCGTCTGCTCCGTGGATAACTGTTACTGTTCCTCGGTGTCCAACCACAGCGGGCACCAGCCCTACCCGCGGTCGGGGCACTTTCCCTGGACAGTCTCGTCGCAGGAGTACTCCCACCCGCTGCCGCCCGCCCCCGCCGTCCCCCAGTCGCTCCCGGGACTTGCCGTGAGGGAATGGATTGACGCATCCCAGCAGCACGGGCGGCAGGATTTCTATAGGGTCTACGGCCAGCCATCGGCCAAACACTACGTCACCAGTTAACCGTCACACTCTCCAGAGAGTCCTGCTCGATGACGTGTTCAGAGAGAAAAGTCTGGTTTGGTTTGGCTTTTTTTTTCCCCCCCCCTTTAAAATCAAACCCGATATTTTCCCTGCCTCACGCCCCTCCAGGATTTTGGGGAGGGCTGTTCTATTATATCTCTCTCTTTTTTTTTTTAAATCCTTTAAAAATGAAATAATAATTTTTTTCATTTTAATGCCTTTTTTTAATTTAATTTTGGAAGTCTTTCCTGCCCCTCGCTGGGTAAACACGAGGGAGAAATTATCGAGAAGAAATTGATGGGGATTTCAGTCGGACATCTGGGTCTGTGCGTTGTGCTCTTCCTCACTCCTCTCTGCCTTTGGAAAACTTCAGAAGGGACAATGGCACCTTCTCTCTTCCTATTTCTCCGAGTTCATTTTTTCTGGTTTGGTTCAGTTTTTCCCCCTTCCCCATCCCTTTCTTTCCCTTTTTAAAAAGAAAAAACAGAAAAAATCTATCACTGATTCAGTATGAAATGATATTGTAGATTTTGGGTTTGTAACTTTTTTTTTAAAGGCTGATTTTTTTTTTTGTGTTACAAGGCCACTTCTCATGCATATTGGCATTTTTTTCCTTCTTTCAGAGATTTGTAAATACACAATGGCAGGAAATTTAATGCACAAAAAAAAAAAAGGGAAAAGAAACTTTACAAAAAACCACAAATAAATAAATAAAAAAAAAATCTGTTCTAGTTTTCAGGAGGGGAAGCGTGACCAAAACGCACTCCCCTCCTGCATATCGCTGATGCAACTTCCTGTAACAAGCACTTTGTATAAAAAAAAAGTGGACTTCCTGCTATAAGGCACAGGTATTTATTCTGTAACCGATTTTAGATACACACACACACACACACACACACACACACACAAAATATTCAAATAAATGTGATCACTTAGTGCAAATGCCTCGCTCTGCTGCAGCTCTTCCCCCGGGAACGCCAGCTCCGGCGGGAGGCTCCAACCTGCTTTCGGAAGGAGACGCTGCCCAGTCCCGCAGGGGCCTGGACGATGACGGGGAGTTTTCCAGAGGGGCTGTCTGGGAAGGAACTGCCCCAGTGGGGCAGCAGTGGGTCCCAGATGCGGAGGGGGTCCTCACCAGCGCCCATCCCATGTCCCAGCCCCGTGGGAAGGTGTGCTGGAGATGTGGCTCTCCACCAGCTCCCTCCCAAGCGGCGAGGATGTGAGTCAGGCACGGAGCCGGCCAGGCCGCATCCTGCCCATGGGCTCCAGAACAATCCCCATTGTGGGATGGGGACTGGGCTGGGGACAGCAGCTTTCCTGACTGCCAGCATCCACCGTTCTGGCCATGCTGCTGCCCTGGCACCCAGCCCTTGAGCCTTCATCCCCACCTAAAGCCCCCCTGCCTCCCGGGGCTTTGTGAGCACTGGCAGCACCCTGGGCTGGTTTGGGGACCGACCCTATGTGCTCAGCCAAGGCTGGGGAGGGCGAGGAGGAACCCTTTGAGCAGGATGTGCAGTGGGGCCATGGGCTGGGGCTGTGCAGGGGCAATCTTTGTCTGGGGAAAATGAGGCTGACTTCATAATGCAGAGCAGTGTCCTAGAGGCAGGAGGGGTTTTCCATTGCTCTCTTCGGGTTCAGCTTGCTGGTTTTGTTGGTTTTTTTTGGTTGCAAAATACCCGTGGTTTAGTTCCGGTTTGGATTCCCCCTGTGCTGCTTTAGTGGGAACTGGAAAGGGGAGAAAGTCCCAGTGAGCTGAAACAGGGTAACAGTGGGTTCGAGAGAGGGGAACCCTCTCACTAACTCCCCCCATTCCATTCCAACAGAGGTGGCAGCACAACCCTGGACAACTTCCCAGGCAGTGTTGAGTTGGGGAGCCAGCACCTCCTGCCCCTGTGTGTTCCTGTACACACAGGCTGCAGAGTCTGACAGCTCAGCCTTGCTTGTCCTGCTGATTCTTCCCAACCCTGTCCTGCTCAGACTCTTCCAAAAACCAGTCTATCAGGACATTTGGGGGTTTGCTTCTCAATCAAAAGCAAAGCACTCCAGGGCAGCAGGAGGGAGCAGGATGCTCTCAGCCTCCACAGGGATCCCGTGATGTCTCCCTCCATGTTCACAGGGCCAGCTGCTGGGGGGCAAAGAGTCATGGTGATACGGGTGAGATGAGTGACATCCCCCCCTGTGGAGGAGGGTCCCTGATGCACAGCCAGGGCCACCCCCCACCCCTGGATACTCCCCAGCCATGGCCCCTAGGCTTGGTGCCTGGGTTTGACTGCCCAGCTGTCCTCCTCATCATCGTCCTCTTCCTCCTTGATACAGCTGCCTCCTCCTGTGTTAGCAGCAGCTGCCAGCCCAGGCATTAAAGCACCTGTCATCTACTGATGGGGGGACACAGGCACAGCTCCCATCCTGCAGGGTGACCCCCAAAGGTTAGGATTCTCCCCATCATGGGCCACTCTGACCCCACTCCAGCCTTCGCTGAAGGGACCAGCCCCAAAAGAGTGGGTGCCCATGCAGAACAGAGGGGCCACAGCCCCTCTCTTGCCCCCCCATCCAGGAAGAGTCCCCTGGTGTCCTGAGTGCCCCAGCTTCCAGGACCATCGGTGCCATCAAGCCCCATGTGCTGCTGGTGGTGAGGAGGAAAGCAATGGCTTTGAGGTCCCCCCATGGAACAGGAGGAGGAATGCGTGCCTGTGGCCCTGTTGGGATATTGGTGTCCTGGGAGGGGAAGCGCTGATGCTGGGGTGCACGGCGGGGTTTTATTGATGGATGGCTCTGTCCAGGGGGTGGAGAGAACAGGGGGAGCAGAGGCACATCCATAAACAGCTCGAGTTGTGAATGGAAAGAGACGGATTAGGAGCCAGGTGAAAACATGTCACACGGCGGAAAGAAAAATGAGCAGCTGGGCCAGACCAAATTGGTGTCTGATGAAGGACGTGGGGCCTGGTGGAAAAAGGATCCCAGGGCTGGCAGTGCTGCACGGGGGAGGCTGATGGGGAACAGCTGGAGCTGGACACGCACATCTGGTGGAGCAGGGTGAGGGGAGAGGCAATGGCTGCTGTAACCATCATGCCACTGGCCACCGCACTCAGTGCACAGGGCTGTGGCTCAGCCCTGGGATCAGCATGGCAAGAGGGGCTGATGCTTCACTTTCAGGGTGATCCTGGGAAGGGGGCACAGCGCTGTGGCCCAGCCCTCAGCAGGGATTTACCCAGTGGGGTTCAGGCCCTCCTGTAGCAAGGGGTCCCCAAGTGGAGGAGCCACTGCCTCTTCCTCCATTTGCATACATGTAAATAAGCAATCAACATAATGAGGTCGAATGCAAACCAGGCTTTCAGTTTGCAACCAAGTCCTATTTTTAACCTTGGAAAAGGGTTTCAGCAGGAAGCTGCAGGCTCTGCCCTGGTACCCCTGGTACGTCCGGCCGTGTGGGTGCCCACACTGATCCTTCACCCCAAAACACCCTTGACCCCACAACCACCGCTGGCTCAGCGCCTGTTATGCTCCGTTCCCATTACCAAAGCAAACAGCAATCCCACATCTTTGTGGAAAGATGGACCACACAACATCACACCCTGCCTTGCAGGAGCCTTTTTGGGCAGCTTTCCCACGTACTGAGCCCCAGGTCCCGCTTCCAGCCAGGGTGTGCACCCCGGGAATGCCCTCAGTGCCTTGGGAGTGAAAGCCCCATGCTTAAACATGAGGGTATATTTAGACAGTGTCAATTTAAGTTTGCACATCGACCTTATAAATATGAAAGCCCATCTCCACGAGATGTTTAAGATACCTCATCAGCCCTTGGAAAATATGCAGGAATATTAATTAGCCAGATTTGGGTATTATCTCATATTGAATAAATGAAGAGACTCACTGCCTAAGATGAACCACTGATGTTTCATTGGGTTTTGTTGCTTTCTTTTAAGAAAAGTGTGTTTCTAAGGTAATTCACTCATTTGAACCCAGGCAGGCACAGGGTGTCAGAGGATGCAGCCATGCCAGGGCCAGCCAGGGTGGGACACAGCAGACTACTCCTTACCTGAAGGGACTTAACAGCTGGTGTTTTACACCCCCTGATTTGGCCCCAGCTGGCTGCACTGCCTCTGAAGACAGAGGGACACAGACAGGGTTGGAATCCTGTCCCAGCTGCAGCAGCCCTGGGCTCAAGATGGAGGTGGAAAATGCAGCCCCACTGCACGTTTTCCAAAAAAAATGTATTTTTTGCTTCTTCCCTTCCTGCTCTCAATCCTTGCCTCCTGCCCTCCTGCTCCATTCCCCTGGCTGCTTCACTCCCTCCAGCTGGGCCAGGATAGGAACTTCCCAGTTGCTGTAGAAACCCAGATGAAGGACACACTTCAAACAAAAATGCCAAACAAGAAATGGCTTTGTGTGCGCCCGGATGGCCGCTTTTCCTTGCCAGGATGTGGTGGTTTTGGGGCCTTTCTTTGGGGGCACCCTGTGTGCATGGGGAGGGCTGTAGGGACAGGGGAGGCTCCCTCACAGCCCCAAAGTTTGTGTAAAGCAGCAAGCAGAGGCTGGGGGTCACTGGAGAATGAACTTCAAAGGTGTCCATTCACCGATGGGATGCCGCACTGCAGCCACTAGGGTTTTGACATCCCTGCCAGCTCTGGCACCCTCTCCCTCTCCAGTCATACAGCTAAGACACCCCTGGGACCCCAAGGGGCATCACCACCTGATTTGCAAGATTTTGGGGTGGTGGAGTGGTTCCCAGCTGGTGGGAAGAGGCTCAAGGCAGAGCAGGGGACAGCTGGGCAGAGGGTGGGGACACCAGCACAAGCCTCAAGGTCCATGTTGGATGGCCTAGGCGGTGGGCCAGGTGGCAGAGCCATGTCCCGTGGGCACAGGGAAGTGGCATTAGAAGAGCCGGGTCGGGATGGACCAGCCAGCAGGCGCAGTGGGCCAGAGCCGTCCCGGGGCCCCCCCGGCGCGTGGCGGCTGGCGGGGCCGGGGCGGCGCGTGGGTGCGGGGCGCTGCCGGCTGCCGGAGCTGCCATTGTTTGCCTTCAATCAAGATGTTTCAGGCAGAATCAAAAGCACCAACTGGGGAAATCATCATCACAAAAAATCTTGCGCCTGCAAAATAGGTCAAGTAAGACTCCAAAGAGAGAGAGCGTCTGATCTGCATTGCAAGGAAGAATAGCAACAGCTGTGATCTCCAGTATATATGGATGGGCTGGGGGGGGATAAATATATATATCCATGCATATGTATAACCGCTTACAGCTGTTGGGCCGTATGTTCATTAGGGCCAACTGTTTTGGAGGCAGAGGGATCAGCGCTAATCGGGAAAGGGAGTTTATCATCACATTCAGAGGCAAAAGTGTCAGGAGCAACTGCAGCCCCCCCGCCCCGCAGCCCACACCAGCTGTGCTGCGCTGAATGCACCCAATTCAGGGCCCCTCCCAACCCCCCCGGGCTGTGAGAGCTGCGGCTCCTGCCCCAGCTCCAAAAGCAGCCGCCAGCCAGGCCCAGCTCTCTGCCCAGTCCCAGACCCAAGCACTGTCCCCAGGTGCAAAAACGTTGCCACGCCTGTTTCCCCATTCCCCAGACCAGCTCTCCATGCCCACACCACTGACCCAGCCTCCCACAGTAAGGCCCCTTTGCTTATCCCTTCCTGGCTCTGCCTCACAGGTGCCAGCTATAAAAATGAACCCAAAATACATATAAATCCTTCTGTCTGATATCAGGGAGGGTGATGGAGCTGGGGCAAGACAGCTTCCTCAGCCACCCCAAGACGTTGGGTTTTGTCTGATCAGTTGGGACCCAGCTGTCGCAGGCTGGGGACAGCTCAGTGTCCCAGCCCACAGTGATGCTCTCGGCGGGGGGACCTGCTGTCCCCAACAGTGTCCCCCTTGGCACCCCAAGCTCCTGTCAGAGTGAGAAGCATTAAAGCTTGCAGGCTGTGGCTTCCATTGGTAGCATAAATGTTGCAAAGCAAAACAACTTCTATTTAAAAATATCTCTCATCCAGGTGATTTACTTGCAGGGCGTTCCTGCCAGCTCCTAATGCAGCTCAGACTTGGGGCCTAACCCACCTGCCAGCCCTCTTCCTCCTAGGGTCATTTACTTGGGGTTGTGAGGGCTGCAGCTCGGAGTCATGTGTCCAGGGCACACTGCAAGCAGAGGGGCTCCTTCCAACCCTTGCTCTTCTGAATGTGATTTTTTCTTTTCCCATTAAAAATGATACAGATATTCATCTCGGTCAGACAGTTACATAGGATATGCGGAGGGGGCACCCCCCAGCCCCATGCTGTTTCCAGCAAGCCTTTGACAGCGTCCCCCAGCACGGCCACAGCCTGACCGCAGCTTTACAAGAGTTTTGCTTCCAATCGGTGCTGGGAACGGAAATAAGTGAACAGATTGCAATAAAAAAATCCAAAAAGCCCAAATTCAGCCAACTGAGCCCGAAGCAGCCATTTCGGCAGGAGCCAATCACGAGGCCGCGGTGCGAGCTTGTTTCCACTTAAACAAAACAAAATAAAATGAAAAAAGCTTCAGCCAGCGCCTGGGTGGGTGCCCGGGTGGGTGGGCTGGAGCACGGCCGTGGCCATGGGTCCAGCTGCCCCACTCCGACATGTCCCAGCAGAGCAGGGCCGGGCTGGGGGATGCCAACGCGGCGAGAACGTGGAGGCTGAAATATCCGGCTCTGCGGCCACAGACCACTTCTCTGCTCTGATAAAGGCAGGCATCCGGGGGTGCGAGGCCATAAACAGGGAAATACTGGTCAAAGAGGAACAAAAATCTCAGTGTTTTTTTCTCCTGCAGGCTGCAGATTATTATTTTCTTTTTTTTTTCTTGTCCCCACGCCCAATCCGCTCGGTTCCTTGTCCTTTCGGGAGCACTAAATTCATCATGTGGATGTAAAGCGGGGCTTGTGCGGGGAAGGGACCCGCGGTTTGCTCGGGCAGACGCATGCAAGGTCACACGCAGCCTCCCCATAAATTACTGCGTCCCACCGTAAACAGCAACAGGAGAGGGGAAGCGCAGCGGCTTCGGGGGCGGGGGGCCGCAGGGGCCGATACATAACGTTGTGACAAGTCAAACAACTCTCAGGGTGTTCACTTGCCAGAGAAATATTTTTCACATCCAATCCATTAGGCAAACAAGATGAAAAAGTATTTCCTACTTTGCTGAAAAAATACCAGGACTGAGTATAAAGCGTGCCTTTAAAAAAAAAAAAAAAGAGAAAAGAAATTAAGTGTGACCATCTATAATGTTTTTTTTTCCAGTGGCTCTGACAGCCTTCCAGGCATCCTGACTGTGCAGGGAGGGAGCTGATGCTTTAAAGAGCTCTAATAGTTTCTCGCTTTTTGGCCCATCTGGGTGTAGCATGAACAGTAATGAGTCAGATTAGTTGGAAAGCAAGAGATTTGCTTCCCTCCCTCCAAACCCCATTTCACTGAACCAAACCTAAATAGTTTGCTGCTTTCCTTTTTCCCCTTCCCTTTTCCTGCCAGGTCAGTGGAGAACGTGTTTCATGACATGCTTTTTTTAACCTACAACACGATTTTTGAAAAAAGAGGATCCTCCCAGAGTTTCCCTTTCTCGCTGTCTGACTTCTCTGATAGTTTTGGAATAGTGAAAATCCAAAGGAAAAAGACTTCAACAGTTTTGATCACTTCTAGTACCAGCAACCATTTCTGGTGGGGTTACAGGAGCAACAGAAGAGCAGCTTTGTGGCCTGACTGAGGGCTCCTTGGGAAGAGACAATCCTGTCAGAAGATGAACCTGCTGAAGAAAAAAAGATCACCCCCAAACACCAGTTGTCTTTCTACTAAATTTTAATTTATTTCTTTTTTTGTTTTGTTTTGATAAAGACATCTAAATTATACACTGAGTAACAACATGAGCAGATATTGCAAATAACCCTTTTTGGTGAAATACAAAAAGGGAATATAAAAGAAAGAGCTTGCGTGGACCTGGCTGGCCCAGGGAATGCAACAGCCGCTGCCTTTTGCTTTTGGAGAAGAGTGAGCATGTTGAAGTGGGCTGGTTTCATCCCAGTACACTTCAATAAAGAGAGTCTGGTGACCAGTTATAGTTTTGACAGAGAAAGAAGTCATTAATGTGCAAGAAACGTTATAGGTAGTGGGGAAAATGAGAGAAGGTTGCAAGAGGCTTTGGCAAGCATTCTCCAAGGGCAGGAGAGACATTCTCCAGCGAAGCTGCGGTGGAGGACACGGCCACAGCGGGGGGGAGGACACGAGTCCCCACATCCTGCACTCATGGCCAAAGCAGGGGCTTGGACTCAGGTTTTCTGACATGCCCTTGGAGAATTTCACTCCTCCAGCACCTCTCCTCCCCAGGGAGCACAATGGGGCAGGAGCAGGAGAGGTTTCTTTCATCTACTGCAAAGGTAAAACCAGATTTAATGATGTGAAAGTGAAGCACGGGATGGGAATTAACCCCTGTGACAAACATCCCGAGGTCTGTCCATCACTCGGAGCCTTTAAATCATGGCTGGGTTTCTTCCTACCAGGGAGGCTCTGGTTCAGCCGTGAGTCACCACGGCAGGGTGGGGTTTAATGGGCTGTGTTATGCGGGAGGTCAGGAAAGAGGAACACAACGGTCCCTTCTGGCTTTAAAAATCCAGGCATTGATGGGACGCGTGGCAGAGCTCCACCCATACCAATGAGACGCTCGGTTCCCCCAGCCTCACTTTAAAGGAGGGTGAAGCTGACAGCACTTGAAGGACGGAGCCCTGTGTGTGCCACTGCCACAAAGCAGAGCAGGGCTGATGGGCTGGCAGAGGGGCAGGGGCTGCATTGATGGGTGGCAGGCGTTTCTGGCTGGCCCCAGACAGTTGTCCAGGTGGTTTTTAGCCAGGTGCTGCCCAGGGCAGAGAGCCCTGCAGAGGCCATAGCAGATGTAAATACATTCAGATAAGGAGCAGCAAGTGAACAGAACTTCAAATCCTTATACATTTTCACCAGGTTGCACAGAGAAACGTTTACAATACAATGAACATTTACAGCCACCACTGCAGGATGATATACTAAGACATGGTCATTTTAACCCCCCGCCTCCATCCTCCCAGCACAGCTCACTCTGCCACGGTCTTTCTCTCTTACGACCTGGCACAGGAAAACCAAATTAACTACTGGGTTACAGGTGACGCTCTGGCAGGTACAGATGCGCGCAACCGATACGTGTGGCTACAAGCAAACATAACGAATGAGCCAGCAAATGTGTCTGAGTTCAATAAGGCAATTTCTCCTTCCCAACTAAAATGATAGGAAAATTACTACATATTTATTTTACATGCATTTCCAAGTTTAATCAATGTGAGACTTAAAAAAACCACATTACCCTCCTGGATGATTTTCAGCCCCAGGAAGCCAACTGTGGCACTGGTAGGGTGTCACAGACTAAGTCTGCCACTGCTAAAAGAGTAGGGAGTGGGAAAACACCAACTCAAGTCCCTCGCAAGTGTGAAAGATCAATGCCTGAGCCCCAAAGGGTGCATTGCCCTGCCCTGCCTGGGCCAGAGGAGAGATACCCAAGCATTTCCCCCTGCATCCAGTAAGCAATGAGCAATGTGGGCAAATAAAAAGCTTGGGGACTATCTGTCACAAAGCTCTGCCAACTCAGCCAGCACAAGCCTGCCCACAGGAAAGGGCTGCAATTCTTTACATTGCTTGCATCAGGCAAATGCATTATTTGTAAGGAAAAGGTGATCCTGGGATGAATTTCTCCTCCTTGGACTGACCCAAGAGCATGCCACGCTCAAATTTGCAGCGTTCCTGATAAGCCTGCGCAGCTGGGGAGTTACCGAGCGAGCTGCATTTAAATGAACATCTCATCTTATGACTCCTTACTCAATCCATGCAAAGCCGGAGCTGTGTCACTTTGTGTCATTAGCGATTGCTTAACAGCTCACTTGAGCCCGCTCTACCCCCCCACCCCGCTCCCCAGTCGTCTGGTTTTTAAAGCAAGGCTCTGCTACTCCGGCATGCGTGTCCTCCCTCCCTGCTGGAGACAGATGCACTCGGAGGGTGCTGACTCACGGACGCAGGCAGATTAAACTTGGATTGCTAAAGCAGTTGCTGTCCCAGCTGTCCCTGTGCCCCCAGCCACAGCAAAGACAGCTGAACTACACACAGATCATCCCCGAACTGCTACTGTACATCCTGATGTATGGGGGGACCTGGAATGAGCCCCAGATGACTTTAATATGCCAAGCTGTAACACGTAGGCGGCCAGAGGCTGCTTCATGTACAGTGCAGATGTTTGTGCCGTGAGGTGGAGATGTCCCGGGGAAAGGAGGAAAAAAGAGCTGAGAGCTCCAGGGCTGTCAGCCGTCTGCCTGGGTCCCTGAGTCAACTCGCTGACGCGTGGTAAAGCCACATGCTTTAGTTCATGCAGCTTTCCCCATCCTGTGCGACTGTCCGTCTCCAGGAGGTGGAAGGGGTAATACAGTCCCCAGTCATGCTCTGGCCTTTCACAGGCAGGCAGCAAACAAAGCTGGCAAGCAGGGCAGTGGGATTATTTTACCATCTGTGCATTAGAAACTGGCCCAGGAGTCACCAAGCTCGCTTCATGCAGGACATGGCTACTTTGGCGTGCTAATCACTCCTGCTCCCTTGTCAGTCTGGGGATAGATTTGAACTGGGGAGGAGGAAGTGGAAATCACATTCTCTTTCCTATTCAGCAACGGTGTTCTTTTAAAGGGAAGCTGGCCCAGGGTAGAATGAATGCTCATTTTACAGAGCACTTCCCATCTGCCATTCACCAGGATCCTCACCCTCCACCTGGGCAACCCATAGCTGGCATCAGGCTGGGGGACCTCAGGCCTTGGACAGGCAGCCTGCCTTGGGACACTCCCCCACGTCCCTGGAAACACCAGCAAGGTGTGCTGAGGTGGTGGGGTAGGAGAATACATTTTGCACATTTCAGAGAAGGAAACCTGGGACCTGATATCTCATTCTAGAAAGTAATCATGGACTTAATTGCATTTTCCTGCAGAGTTGCCTTAACATCAAGGGAAAATCAACAGGGATTGTTCAACATCAAGACTAATCTCACATATGGAACTTATTGAACGGAGTAACAACATTTTTGCTGGCTCAAGGTGAAATGCTGGGCTAAATTCTCCTTCAGCTGCGAGAAAAGCCCTAGGCACGCTCATCCTGCATTATTCCAACTGTAAAGAGCTTCAATTATACACATATAACCCTTCTCTCCCTTCTACAGCAGTGTCGCAATGCAACAGTGCCTCGTTATGATCAAACTCCTCTTTTATGGCTATAGGAATATGTGGAAGTCTTCTACCCTTGTTACACAAATGACTCCTTACCAGCTTTATTTTAGGAAACTACCCACAATTGGTAACACAACTGCATTTTATCTGTCACTGAGGGGAAGCTGTGACTGACGCCTGAGTGTGTCCTCAGCAACCGCGTGTATTAGGGCAGCTCCTATGCATCTAAGTCACTACAGTAACTCACCACTCCCTCTGCTCCACACTGAATCAGTCTTGCTTCTGCTTACAAACTTGCTTGCTAATCAGACATTTAATACTATTTATGCATAGGGAGGAAATATGTAATTCCTTTATTCGGATAAAAAAATCATACTAAAGAGCAGGTCAAGTTCCAAATCCAGCAGTAGGTTTAAACCGATGTTGCTCCCTTTTCTCTCTCCTTTTTTTTTTTTTTTCTTTTAACAGCTGTAGCTGTGCACAGATGGAAAAACATTTGGTCAGAAAGCAGCAAATTAGTGTTTTCAGGCTAGAATTCTGCTCCCACCGCTCCTCCATTTCCATGCAGCTCAGAACGCTTTACTTCTTCTTAGCACTGACATTTTTGCACACCCAGTTCATGCCGTCCTTCAGACAGAGAAAGGTAATGTTAGTCAAGTGACAGGAGGATGAATCCCCCAAGCCCACCCCACCACCATTCAGCAAGCACCGTGTTCTGCCTTCTTATGGACCCCCTGCCTGCCCTTCTGTCCCCAAAACCAATGTGGGTTAAAAAAATAAGTGCTTCCTTGCTTGGTAGATGTTGTCACACAGAGGTTATTAAATCTTTCATCTGACCATAAAAACGTATCATCATCTCATCACGTCGCTATGTGTAGGTCCTTCAAGGAAGGATCACTTTGCAGTCAAGGTACGTCAGTGGCAGATGAAGGCTCAGTTCCAGGTTCAGCTACAGATGATTTGTGTAACCTCGGGCAAGTCATCTTATCTTTGAGACTGGATTTTAGGGGACTGTTTGTAATACAGTCAGCCCCCTGTTAAGAAAACAGCTCTAATTTTCTGCTCATTTGCAAGCCTTGAAATCCAGATCCATGAAAGTCACTGCAATAACCAGACCTGGACCCTGGCCCCGTTCCTCAGGGCCCCCACAGAAAATGGGCCCTCAGGATCCCACAGGGGTTAGTGGGAAGCTAAGTGGTCATGTTTTAAGAGACTGATATACTCTTGTAAAAATGTGTGGGTGCCTTCTCTGACCAGTGCAAGCAGGACAGCAACACTTGTGCTGTGAATACCCAATCTGTGAGTTTATTGCTGAGATCCCAGAATGGGAAATGCTATTGAAAGCCAAAGCAACACTTCATCTGCTCCTGTCACTTACCCGTTAGGAGACATGCACAATGGAGCACAAGATGCTCCTCATATTTGTGTCTCATCAAATCCCTTACCTCTATCCTGCCTACAAGGTATCTCTGCAGACAGGGAGGCGGAAGGCAAAAGGTAGGGTTTTGGGGATGAGAGGTGGGGCAGCACATCTTTATGTTTGGAAGTCAGGCAAATGTCACCTCAGAGTTCAGGGTGGAGGGATTTCACTGTATTGTGTTCAATGGTCATTTTTGTATCATTACAACAACCTCAGTTAGACCCTAAGAAAGGTCAGAGCTTTTGGGAAATCATCACTGATAGCCCCACAAAAGGCTGCCAAGGACCTCAACTTCTCCAAGGACAGGTAGCCCAAGGCAGAGTATGGCAGGCCTTTCGGGTGAGCTGACACTCACTGCCATGTCTCTATGTTCTCCCTCAGCCACAAAGGTGGTGGCCATGTCACAGGGGAGCTAAAGAGTTAAGAGAGAAGAGAGGGAGTCCTCAGGGCTTAATCAGAAGCAGAGAGGTTCTCACTTGAAAATACCAATTCACCTTGATAACTGCGCTATGTGACACTTCTTATCTGAAGGGGAGCAGCAACTTTTGAAATCAGCCCTTGCTGCTGTGTTAAATAAAGAATAAGTGAGCCCAGTTTGTGCTGGGGTGCACATGAGGCCCTACACTAATAACACTTCTAACTCTAACCTTGGGGAGGGTTGGTGTCTCCAGTTTCATTTATTTATCTCCCCAACAGACATCAGTGTAAAACAAATTGTCTGAAATCCTCAGAGCAAATGGGAAAAGATGAGCGGTAGATTCATTTTAAGGCCCGGTAGCTTTGTGTCTTCCCCTTTCAATAACACTGATAACCTAGGTGTAAAACATGTAATGCCTTAAGCAATCAATAGCATGGTTTAAAGCTTATCACTTTAGAGAGAGAGGGAGCGAGTGATTCTCAGCATGAGGAATGCCAGGGCTTAACAATGGGGCTAGAAGGAGAGGAGTCAAGCCTTTGACTTGATTGTGTGCTTTAGAAATCTGCATGATTGCCTGCAAAGAGTAAAAATAAATAAATAAATAAATAAAAATGCTCCCACAATGATTTCAGCTTCCCCTGCCTCGGAAGCAATAATCACATTTGCACACATCATGGCATACAAGGCAAGCAGAGCTCCTCATTCATTTTGAATGTAGGTTTATTTGCTGAACCAGAACAGCTGAGACAGCTTAAAGTAATAAATATCAGCTGACACCCTCTGCTATTCAGCACAGTAATCCCAGAAACAATACATCACTGCAAAACAACAAACATGCATCCTTATCTTCTACCTAATCTGACCACAACCTGAATTCACAGTGATTAAAACTCTGCCTGCTGCCATTGGGGAACTCGGCAAGGGGAAAGGCAGACCACTGCAGCACCAGCACAGCGAGGGTCATAAAGCAGAGTTTATGATGGGATTTACCATGGCTGGGAGCCTGACTGCATGAAGCATTTAACGAGGGCAAAAGAATGACATAGCAAAATGCAAGAGGAAAGGTGAACTCCAAACACGCTTGAAATACGTAAGTAGGTCACCAAACTTTTAAAGCAGGAATAGATTTTAAAAACTCTCTTCTAGCATGAGTTAATTGCCAGGAAAAATCATGTTTAATTGTAAATATCCCCCTGTGTGACAGTGATAAAGGGAAAATTAACACGTTCAGCTGTATCAGAAAGGTGTATGTGAGATGCCTTCCTCAGGTATATCAAGAGCTTCTGGTACAACTTTTTTTTTTTTTTTTTTTTTTTTTTTGAAGGGGGGGAGGTTGTTCTGCAGTGTCCCCAGATGCTTTGGAGAATACCAAATGCAACGGAAAGCAAAAAAAACCTAAAAGGTATGTTTGTAGTTTTTCTACCTACAGTGTGAAGCAGGACAGAGCATTGGTAAAATAGAGAAATCCAGAGAAGCTGCTAGAAACACAAAGAGCTGCTATGGGAAAGGCACATGGGAAGGAGGAAACAGTGCTTGAAAGAGTCAGGTCCTCAAGGAGTCAACTGTTGTCATCCTTTGTCCCTGCACATTCTGTCCCTATATCTGCATGTTTAAAAGATGGTTCTGGGAAGAAAGTATAATCCCTACAGTAACATTTAGATTTTGATAGATGTCCTTGTGCTGCTTTGTTGAGACACAGAGACATTGGCAGGTACTCTGAGGATTGAGACGGATACAATATTAGTATTCCAGCCTCAAGTCAACCCTGGGAAAACTTAGCCGGGGAAAGATTTCAGATCTTTCAGCTTTGCCTCTCTTAGCTCCTTAACAAGCAGCTAGTAAACTTTACCAAAGCAAAGAGAGAGAACCCCAGGGAAGAGGATAACACTCCTTGCAGAGAAATGCTGCTCACAGAACCCCGCCTTGCTGCAGTCCCATCTGCTATTGTGCCAAGGGAGTTGTACTCCAACGCCCTTTGGGAAAGTACTGGTAGAGCCTTCCCTGGGAGAAATAAAAAGTCCTGTTTAAGATTAGCCCACTGCTTGCTTATTCTCTGCATTATCAGCTTTGTGGCTATGGGAGTGAAGTAATCTGACTTCAAACACAGTGAACAAGTCCCTTCCACCCCATAAAAAGCCTTGCGATTTCTGCTCCCCTGCAAGCCCGGGATCAGGCAAGGCCACAAACTTGTGACCCCTAGTGTGACCTTAAGGACAGAAAAGCTTAATCCTTTCATGTAATCCTCTGTCTGCCATAACAAATTGGGTCAGGCAAGTGCAAAATTCTCAATCTCTAGCATTTTTGGTATGCGTTATTTTAACTGTCACTTTCTTCTCCCTCTGCACAGCCAGGACTGTGCCTTCATTATCTGTCATTTCCTTGCACCTCCAGTGATCATACAGGCTGGCTTTTACAGGCTCCTGCCAATACATTATCCATTTTTCTTTGCGTGGGTGAAAGCTTATTTTCTTGTCCTCTGGGACCTTGTATCCCTGATGCAGTGCTGTAGACTCCCTCCTTACCCTACTTAAAAACCAGAAGACAGTGCCCTGTAATCTGGAAACGTGGTTACTTTTCCTCAACTTGCACAGGCTCTGCCTGCCCCAAGAGAGCTGCAGTCATCAAAACTGGTTTTAAGTTACATTTACAAATACCTCCAGAACCTTGTTAAGATGTGGAAGATCCCCATCCAGCCTGTTCTGTTCTAAGCTCTGCGGATACCACATTGCCAGGGATGGTCCTGCTCTGAATCGTGCCCTTATGAAAGTGCTGAATTGCAGCATAGACAAGACTTAGGTCTTGGGCTTCATTCTCAACTGGGTAGAAACAGCCAGGGAGGAGACAGATGCTCAGCCCTTCCCACAGTCCTTTGGGCCAGATGGGCTCTGGCATAAATTGGAAAAGTTTAGTGGCTACTCTCAGTTTCACTGGCTTTTAATGGTCTCTAGAGGGTCATTATGTTTGGGAGACTCTGGACACAATACACTGCATCATCACTCTGGAGGACAGTTCCTCGGGGCAGGCTGAACTCCTGCTGCCTTGATTGGAGAATCTTGTTTCAGACAAGAAACAAGCTGCAGAGCACATATTGGTCCCAAGCCTTGAGTCCTATTTAATATCACACCCTAGCCCCTAAATAACACCTCGGCAAGAGAGGAGGCGGAAAAGCAGAGGGGTCCTGTTGTCTTTCACACCACCCTGGCTGGCCAGGGTGGAATGTACAAAGCTTTTGCACACCAAGGGCTACAATTTGAGATCTGGTCACAAATACCACACCAAGAGAGCCTACGTAGCACCAGAGAGTCACTGTGAGGCAACAGTTCCCTTATGTTCCTCTGCTGTCATCAGTAGTTGCCTCCCTCACTTGCTGTACCCTGTGCCAGGGTCTCAGTGTAGGCTGGTCAGGACACCGTTCCAAAAGCAGAGCCCAGATGGCTGCAGCAAGGAGAAAAGGCTTTCCTGCTTTTTAACTGGGGCTGAGGATAAGATCAGACCCAAGCAGACATTTTGCTTGAAAAAGCCTCGATGGCACCATGAAGTCTGATTAACAAGACAAGTGCTGCCCACGGTTATAGTCGGGAGGTAATGAAGTCTTCAGCTGGCATAACAGGGGCTGCCAGCTGGCATCCAGAGACACTACATGGAGTTTCCAGTTAACCCAGTCACCTCTCTTTTGAGCCTGCTCAGGGCACTGTTAGGCCCCTTTTCCAGAATCCCTAATGGTTAATTTTAAAAGAGAAGATGACTATATGGATTCCCCCCTTAATTAACAGTTTTATTAAATAACCCATTTCAAATAATAGTTAAATTCTCTAAATTTATATCATTCTATTAACCATAATCTAATCTCATTAACCTTGAAATCCCCAGTCTTAACTACCCAGTTCTATACACGATGGTGCTAGCTGCTAAACTAATTAAATGACCTTCAAAGTATTTCTCCTTCATGTATTGGCATTATTTATCTTTGCTTGTTGCTCTTCTTTCAAGCTATCACAAACATCTTCCCATATGAACTCTGTTCCTTCACATGCTCAGTATAAGATATGCCACCACTCTTCCTTGCAAAATACATCAGCAATGTCTCCAGTTCTACCCCAGCTAATACATTCCATCACCTGTGATGGTTGGCATGCTCACTCCTTGGCTTTCATTCTGCACACCTGATGCTTCCCTGCCTCCATTTATTTTGCTGCCACTCGTTGTCATTTCTCAAAGAAGTCCTTAAAGTGGTGACCTGAGATTTAACCACGCATGGAGAGCTTCTGTTCTGAGCCTCTGGTACTGTGGCCCTGGTGTACCCCAATCCTCAAAAACATCTTTCCTCATCTCACTCTTTAAACAAGTTCTTTGAGTCTCCTAAAGTTTGACCTCTCCTTAACGTCCCAAGACTGAGACACCATCTTTTCCTAGGCTGATATGGGTTTAGTTTAAAAGCCATCTCCCCAGACATTTTGTTCAATTTGCAAGGAAAGGGAGTGCTTGACATTCTTGCTGTCTGATTTGACAGGGCTTAAGTTATGACTGAAGAGAAATGTAAGGGCTCTTCTTCTATAAACTATAGAGAGTTTGTGACTTCCTGACTTTTCTGCAATAATCATTTATGGAATAAGCTGCAGTATTTAGGGCAACGAAGTGGGATGTTATCTGGCCTGCATCTAAACTAATTTGCCTAGATAAGCATGATGAACAAAATACATAGGCCTGCAAATACTTCTATTTAGTTCTGGTCTTCTATTTTCTGGAAGTGAATGCAGAAGCAGATTTCATTTCCCTGGCAGAGGGTATTGGGCTGAGTATTTTGCACCACTGGATGATTAGGGATGTGCTGTGCTTCAGGGAGGAGGCACAGTAAGACAGTGCTGTCAATGGAGAAGTGCTCAGCCCATTCCGGAGAGCCTACAAATCTGCCTGAGAAGGAAGTACATTTCAAAGCTCAGGAACAGAAAGTGACACTTCTTCCACATCCAACACACATCTCTGAATTTCATCTGTCTCTTTACTGCCTCTTTGCAGCTGGAGAGCTCCCATGGACTTCCATAACCTAGAGAAGGGCCTGAAGAGGGGAGGAAGGTGACCTATGTTTGCCTGAAACCATGTCAACTGCAGCCTTGCTTTCCTGGTCAGATTTCTTTGGATGGGAAACTTCAGAGCAAGATTAGAGCCAAGCTGTTCACAACACTGGCTACAAAACAGCTGAATGTGTAGTTTGGCTAACTAAAGGCCCTTTAGAGAATACCACCTACTACACTGAGGTCTAAAAATCAGGTTGAGAATTTTAAATCAGGACTGCTGTACTGGGTGAGACCAATAGTTCATCTAGGCCAGCATCCTCTTCCTGGATGCTAGGGGAAAAACCATGTAGGAATGGGATCTGCCTTACTCTGTTCTGCCCTCCCAGTTCATGGCCCAAGCTGTTCCTCAGTCAAAAGTTGCCTCCAAATCTTAGTGGTCAGTGATTGCCTGCACGTCCCTTCTTCAGAAATCCATGTAAGTATTTTTCTGATACCTTTTTTTCCTTATACCTTTGGTCTCCCCAACATTCTGTGCCAATGAGATCCAGAATTTATTTATGCAACTTGCAAAGAAGCACTTATTTTTATTTATTTTAAATCGTTTTCTGGTTACTTCATTAGGAACACTCCTCCTCTAGCAATGTAAAAATAGCGTACAGTCTGACATTTTTATACCTTATTTTCTAAATCCTGAAGATGTTCCCACTCTCTGTCCTCTCTCTTCCAAACTGTGAGTCCTAATTTATTTATTATCCCTGTATACAGATGCCACTCTGTGCTGCTGATCATTCCTGACAGAGGATCCTCAAATCTCTCCTAATTCTAAGCAAATATATGGACCATATTTTTTCCTGATTAGGGTAGTTAAGAGCCTAGAAGAGGTGACCTAGAAAGGATGTGGAATTTACATGCCTAAAGATACTTATAACTTGACTGGACAAGACACTTAGCAACCTCCTCTAGACTCACAGCTGTCCCTGCTTTAAACATTAAGTTGGTCTAAAGATCTTCTGAAGATCCTTCTACCTAATTTATTGTGGGACTTTATTATTCTACTATTACTACTAAAACCTTTTTAAATGTGGCAGAGACAGAAATTGAGGTCGTGTTCAAGGTATGGGCTCACAATGACTTCAACCTGCTAGAAAAGACGTTTCTTGCTTGCTTCTAATTGTCTAGCACTTGAATTTTCCTCTCTGGCCTTTGACGAGCTCTGTTCCCAAGGATCTGCTTCTGAGTAATGGCAGCTAATTTTGAGTCCATCATCGTATGTGTATAATTAGGATTGTTGTTTCTCATGTGCATTATTTTGCACTTGTCAACACCGAATTTCATCTGCCATTTTACTGCCCACTCAGCATGGAGGGCTGTTTCTGTGACTCTTCACACTCAGCTTGACTATCCCGAACTGCTCTGTAGCATCTGCAAATAAGGTTTTACTGAAACTGCAGTGAAGATAAATGTCTCCACCATTCTGTTTCTTTAAATATCAGTGAAGGGAGTACTCAGATTTTTAGCTCTGCAAATACTTCATTAATTCAGGAAAGCCTAAGAGTGAAATAAACAAACCTAGGTCCCATTTACATTACAAAGAGCTACTATACCGCAGGAACTGACTACAGCACAGGAGACCTAGACACAACTATTACAGTTCAGCATAGGGACACAGTGCAGGCCCCTACATGCTGACATTAGAAGTGGTCATTGCTCCATATGCAACACTTGAATTTCTCTAGATCAGAAAAATTCATCAGTTTTTCTCTCTGGTGCCTGGCTTTAGTAAAAACGCCAAATGACATCAGCAGCAAAGGTAAATCAGATTTCTAGAGTGCACACTCATACCAGTCAAAGAGTTAATAGTAAAAGACGATTTGTTTTGTGAGAATGATTAACCTGACAGCAGTCTCTTTAAAAGAAATCAATGTCTTCATCTAGGCTAGCTAAGGGCTCCTGGCTGGGGAGGCAATCGCTCTCCCCTTTACTAGGGATGGAGAGATCCCAAGGGCCCACAGCTCTCCCTTCCCTTTGCACAGGCCCATAGACACGCAACCCCCCCGTTTTGCACAGCAAGGCTTTGGATGTGCTGACCCTCATCGGTGAGGCAGCCAGTCCAGCCCCACCCTGCAGATCAACAATCTGTTACAGATGGCCTGCTGGCACAGCAAGCCTTCTGCAGAGCCTCACCTGTACTCCCTCTCCTGAAAGAGCTGAACAAGACTGGATCTGCCAGACTCTGTCCCGGATTGTGTGTAGGTTCAGTCCCTCGGCAATCTCCGAAGCAGGGGCAGCCGTCAGCAAATCCTGCTTGTTAGCGAATATGAGCACGGGGACTCCACTAAGCTTTTCTTCATCCAAAAGCTCAGCCAGCTCCTGTATCATTTACAAGGGAGTGGGGTGGGGGGGAAGAGGGTGAGAGGGAAGGGAAGAAAACCTTCAACCACCAGTGCTTGTCTTTAATTAGAAATATATTTAGGGCAAATGCTAGAAGAGTGTTCCAGTGAAACCTAGATCTTATTATATGAGAGCCAAAATGTATACAATCATCTCTGCCCAAGGTTCAAAATTTCTTCCAATTACAGGTTAGAAAAATCTTCATTTTGGTCTGAAATTAGCAGTTGCCTTAAAGGCTACAACTCTGTGTTTTACCAGTCTCTGATCCCAGGAGACCAAAACTGATGAAACAGCAAAAAACCATGTAAATTGGCAGTATGAGGAATCTGTCTTAAGTTATTGCCTGACTGACATGTGTACCTGAGCAACCGTTGACATTGGCCCTGATAGCTTTGCTAATCATGAGTTTCAAGGGGTTGTTCAAAGTTTTAATCACTGCAATTTAAACAGAAGAGGCCTCCCCCCACCCCCCAAAATAGAAATCTCCCTCCCACAGGAAAGTGCTTTTGAAGGCATTGGTTAGCTGAAGGTAAGGTAGATCAGCCTTAATAGATGGATTTTCGCTCCAAATGCACAGCACACATTGGGTGGCATTTTAAAAAATGGGTTTGTTCATTCAAAACAATTTTTTGAATAGCTCAAATCTGAATCTGCGGTGGATCAATGGTGGCTGAAATACTTTGTGTCTAGGTTGTGCAATGGTCTTATGTGAAACTGGCACTCAGTCTCAAGTCACTTCCCTATGGGAACATATGACAAACTCAGCAGAACATGAACCTGTAGGGACTGCTGGCATTGCAGACAGATGAGTATAGGAGATTTTTGTGGCCTCCATATTTAGCTGGAAAGGTCTCATGCTCTCAGATAATGTTCTAACATCTTTTACCTACTGAATAGAACCTTCTGGAATAAACAAGTGCAGTTGGGGAAATGCTAAACTGCAGTGGAAATACAACTCCATCCCCTCAAGAGCAATGTTTGGTTTGGAAGCCAGGATGAGAGGATGGAGTTATAAACAGAACTGGCTGGGAATTTTTCAACCAAATAGGTCTTTCATCTGACACAGCTGATTTATTGAAACCAAAAGTGTTTGTGGAAATATGAGGAGGGGTCTAGGCTGGCTCCGCCTGACTCAGGCAAGTGATCTAGGTTTCTGCTTCCTTTCCATCTTTTTTGCCCAATAAATATTTAATTACTGATATAAAAGGAAATAGCTCCAGCAGGGGAAAGATTCCCCCACCCCTAGAACAACCAACAGTTCTGCTGTTGTGGTGTGTCCATGAGACTTGAGAGGCAAAGGATCAAGTGTCTCCTTCAAAACAGGCAGAACAGAAGGCTTTAATCTACATCTCCCATTTCTGTGGGGTAAATCTATTGCTAGCTATTTTGGGACACTGTCACTTTCTGAATTTTACACAACAAAAGTTTAAAAGTCCTATTTTTGTTCCAGCCTAAAACAAAAAAATGTTACAAAACATCAGAACTTTGCAAAACGGAAATCTTATTTTCTGGTCAGTATTAGTTAGGAAGTTCTTAGCTTTTTTCCAATTACATCCAAAAGACAATCAAGTCAATATGATTTCCATTTCAGCTTTGTAAATAAGAAAATAGGATTCCTCAGGGTCTTGGTTTGGCAAGGTTTAAAGGACTTGGAGAAGTTTGTGCTTTCAGTATTAGGCTCCATTTGCTAGTATTGTATAACTTTAATGAACACTGTTCTATTTAAACGGAATTAGGCTACCTATTTTCCTTGTTTCACATCTACCAAAATAATCTGTATTGATGTTGAAAGGCAAGTCTCTTGAAATGCAAATTTCCTTCATAAACAACAAAATCCTCTTCCTAACTTTTGTGAGCAAGGGGCACTCAGAAGCACTGAGTTACTTCAAAGGAAGCTGGGCATAAGTAACTTACCTGACCTGTTTCTTCAAACCTCTTCCTATCTGCACTGTCAATGACATAGATCTGAAAAAATAAATGACAGGAAAAGTTACTCTTCCCAGAAGACACTCTTCCACAGTAGTATGTGCTTATGTGAGTTGAACCTACTAATTATGCTTTTGGGCACAAATATCCTTGCTATTATTTGCAGCAAATATTGACAAAACTTCACGATGCTCTGAAAGGAGAGGAGCCACCTCTTTTAATGCCAGGGGAGTGGACAACCATGTGGGTAGAATCAGAAAGGAGCTGGCAGCAGTATTGGGGATGCTGTCACCATCTCCACAGCATATATTATCTGAAGAGAACAGGAGACTGCTGGTATTGTTTCAAACTTATTGTTACAGGCTAAAGGAGGGCAAAACCTGAGGAGCCAAGCATGGCCTTTCACCCCAGCAAAGTGTTCAAACACTGGCCTGGTGTGACTATGCCGTGCTGCCCTCTAGCATCACTTCCTCAATAAGCCACCAAGGCACACAGTGGCAGTCAGGTGACATATGTTGGAATGTGTTGGAGACACTGAGTTCATCTCCATCTCCATCAGATACAGCCTCCTGGAGAGGGTGGTTTGGTATGAGGGCTGGATTCAGCCTGCAAGACTTCAGTTGCCATCTAAAAAAATGAGCAACCTCAGTACAACATGCAGGCAAGAATAGACTGGTATCCCTTTTTCATTGCTTGATACGTGAAGGTTTTTGAAGAAGGATGCTGGGACAGCAGACAGGGACAGGACTGGTGACAAACACTGAGCATTTTGCTTCCAGTCACTGCCATACCCCATCAGTAGTGATTGAAGCTGCTAGCATGTCATCTGCATGCTCTTTGGTGGCTTTCAGGGAGCAAGTGTCAGCCTGGTTTTCAGGGAATAGATGAGCACAGCACCCCGCCATCAAGATAAATGGCATCCTTGCAGGCAGTCTCAGCATAAGACTCCATAATTTCGACCAAATAGTAGGGGGAGGGAAGGTCTCTAGCAGCAATATCTATTAAACTATAGGCACTCCCTTAATGAGCAGCATTTGTTTGAAATGGGACCAAACACGCAGCAAGAGAATCTGTATGCAAGGCCTGAGGAGGTAACCCAGCAACCCCCAGCCGCTCTGCAGATCACTTGGGGGCTGATGTGCACTGACAGAGGCTGGGGGACACGCGGCAGGGCTGGACGCAGCTGCGTGGGGATGTGTCAGCAGAGCACGCATCCGCTGCCACGTGCTGGGGACCAGCCCGTGGGCACGGCGGGACACACGGGCCTCTCCCTGCAATGTGATCCCAAGCACGTGCACCAATACTGCATCGGCTACACATGTCCTCCCGGCCCCTAACAAGAATCCACCCCTATGCATCCCATCTAGGGTAGGAAACAGACCAAATGAAAGGAAGAAGCTGCAGGGCTGGCGGTTGTGTTCTGGGGTGGGAGTGGACTGTCGTCTGTCCTCCCTCAGGACATTCCTGGGGAAGTCCACAACACATGAACGCAATGATCGAGTGCTGCTTGTGAACTGAAAGGCGGCACCTTCCATAGTATGGTGCTTCTCTAACTGGGAAGGAATAGCTCTGGGTCCAATCCAGCCAGGCTTTCTCCTGCACCGCTCACTCCTCACTAGGGAGCTGTTTTGCAAGAGGAGAACTAGAGACAACAGTGCTTGGGGCAAAAGCCACAAAAGCACAGCACAGAGAAAGTAAAGTATGTGCCGAGTGCCTACTTCCAAACCAGCAAGCACAGTGCCAAATAGCTGCAGGTGCCTGTCTGAATATGCAATCAGCCAGATATCCACACCTTATTTGCCTGCGTTAAGCTTCCAAATATCACAGGTGTGTGATGCAAGACCAAGCTCTCATTCAAAGGCACCTGCATGGATTTGAATTTGTAATTACTTCCTGCTTTTTAGTACTCTTTAGAGGGTCCTTTCTGTTTTATGCAATACAGTTTAGGAGAAGAGAGAAGCAGGGGGTCCTGGGAACTGTAGTGTGTCTCATATCCAACTTTCTTTTATGGCCAAGGCCACACAAGAGGCTGTTTTTGGCTGTGGTGCTTGGTAACATAGTTTGCCAATTTGAACACCATGTTAGAGAATGGAGATTTGAGAAAGAAATTCCTGTAAAGCTGGGTACCTCCTTTGAGAAACAAGCCAAAACACAACTGGGAGTAAATGGGTTGGGCAGAAATTGCAAGTGGTGGAACTAGATGAAGAAATAGCTTGAGGGATAAGTTGGCTCAATTTATAAATTCACAATCTGCACCAGGTTTGTCAGAGGGCAAAATTGCTGGCTAAAACAGAGGTGAGGACTGGCAAAAGACAGAGCGAACCATCAGCATACACGTGATCCCAGTTTTTGTGCGTATGGAAATAGCAAAGCACTGCCCCAACACACCACTATTCCCCACCAATATCTCCCAGTTTGGAACTGGGTGTCAGCATGACGTGCAGCTACGGGAACTCAAGTCCATCTGTGCACCAGCTATTTCTCTGAATTCACATTGCTGCTTCCCCCAAACTGATTCTGCTTCTATCCACCCATTTTCTTACTCTTATGAAAAGAAGGGGTTTCTCTGTACATTGCTTTAACTGGGGTGAGAGAGGAGCAGGGAAAACAACTGCTTTCATCTTCTTCAGGCTTCAAGTTCACCTTTATTTCTGCACCTCCTATGCAGCACACACTGGGAAGGGTGGAAGCCCACAGGCCAGTGTAGCTCATTGTCTTTGCCAGCAGAGTCTTCCAGATATTGTTTTGTGGTTGCACAGCCTCTGCAGCTTGAGCACCTGCCACAGCAGGCAGAGATCCCAACGCTGCTGCTTTGCAGGGCTGACCTTGATCTGCACACTTACTGCCTCCCCACCACACACAGCACCAGAGCCTGGGCTCAGTGGGCACAGTCACCTCACAGCCACACCATGTCTGTCCTCAACAGCCACAGAGGAGCACAGTGTGTGTCCTGCTCATTTCTCAAACACAGATCTTACCCCATGGAAAATCTCACAGCTTGCTTTGCAAAAGCAGTCAACCAGTTTTATTCAGCAGTGGCTGTCCTCAAACTTTAGATTCCAAATTAAGGCTCAAAAATTAAGATTGGCAAAAGAGAGTATCAGGGGTTTATCAGTCACATGTAAATAACAGCTTCATTTAGACAATGTTTTCTAAGCCTGGAGGCACAGCCAGGCCTTTCAGCAACTGGACACGAGCCTTGGTGAAGAGAGTCCTATTCCTAGTTGCACTGATCTTTCTGTTCAAGTGCACTGAAGCTCCTGACACATTACTGAGTATGTGTGTGACAGGAGGGAGGAATGGTGTCTTTCTGAGAGAACTTCCCACTTTCCCATGGGAGCCTGCAGACCTTGGCTTTTTCTCTGTTCCCACAGGCAATATTGCTTGGGGCAGAGAGAGGCCTGCAGTTTGCCTTCATCTTGGCACATGTGGTTGCATGCTAGAGGTGATCTTTGAAACTAGCCAAGACGGCACCTGGAGGGTCCCAGGGCAATGTGCTCTGGCATGGAGAAACAAAGGTCCTGCATTGTAAATATAATTGTGGTCATCTGTAGCTAATTGTAAGGTAATTATAGCTAAGTTATCAAAACCATTAAAAGACAGTCTTATGATTAAAGGAGCAAAAGTAAAGACAAGGGGTCTCTCTGTGTCCCTTCATCAGAAGCTTTCCTATCTGATGCCAGACAGAGCATTTAATTCTTATACCTCAGTTTCCCCACCTACAAAACAAGGCCATCATACTGACCCACCTCTACACACGATGTTTAAGTCACTAGTGCCCACAACAGGCCTCCAGAGTCTACAGTGAAAGGAGCTATAGATGGGTAAAGTACACATTATTGATGTTCTTTCATTTGAAAGAGACTGAGATGAGAGGAAAGGAACTGGCTATAAACAGCACCATCCTGTGAAAGTAAAAACATGCAACTGAATGATTTCTGCAAACATAACTGTATTTTTCTTACTGCACTCAAGCAATCTTGCCATTTAGCTCAGAATAACTCCTGTTACAATGGCAATGGTGTTGCTGAGGGTTGGGACATTACATTACTTGTTTCTGAATTTCTGGCTAAGACCTTGGAAAGCCATTGCATGAACACAGCATTCAGCTGCAGCCAATACTCACAAGGATATCAGTGTTTTCAAAATAGTTCCTCCAGTATGGTCTGATCTTCCTCTGTCCGCCTATGTCCCATACGTTCAGTTTGAAGCCTTGAGACTGTACACTTTTGATGTTGAAGCCCTGGAAAGAGCAAAAACAAAGCCACATAGAGCATAAACCTGAATGACTGGAGCATGTTCATAGCCAGACATTATCACTTTATATATTCCATGCCTGCAACGTGCAGTGAGATGGGCTGGGCAGCCACAAAGATGGATCAGCTGTAGGAGAGGCACCAGCAAAAGCAGCTGCTAAACCATCAGTTTGTCAGTGTTCTTGGGTCAAGGGTTGATGCTGTCATGGCTATGGAGACATATGATGCAGTTAGTGCCCTGAGAGGGCTCAGCAGGGTGGGTGCAGGAAGAGGTGGGAGAGCTGCAGATAAGGAGAAAACAAGGGCACTGTGAGAAGCAGGATTGAGCTTGTGAAAGCTGAGTAGACAGTCACAACTAATATGAAGCCAGAGGTCTCAGCTCAATTCGACACGACACAGCTAATGCTGGGCTTAAAAGAGCAACAGCTGCACGTCTGAAGGGTCCATTTCATCAATTAGAGCACCAACTGAAAGTGCATTCAAGTAGAAAAACAGGATGTGGCGTGGGCTGGCAACGTGCTGCCACACCACCCAGGGGACCAAGGCTTGGAATGAGGGTGCCAGGGCTGGGAGGTTTGGGAGGCAGCTATAGGGTGGGGGGAAGCATCTCCCACAGCTCTCTAGCAACCTCCTCTGGAGCAATGCTGCAGTGCTTCTCATGGGAGCCATCACTTTCCTCCAACCCCTTAAAGTTCAACAAAAGGGCATGAGAGACATTAGGGAGGAGCACTGGTACAACCCTTGGAGCTGGCTGGGTGAAAGATGCAAAGAGACAAGGGTTTGTCCAGTGCTGCAGCATCCACTCTACATTTCTCCTGTTTGACAAGGACAACAGGAACAAAGTCTCAAACATGCAACCCTAGCATGACTCAAAAGCCTTTTGCAGAACCCCACAGCACTCATCCACTTTTGTACTACCTGACCAATCTGGCCTGAAGCTCTCTGGCTCCTTCAGGAAGCCTCCTCTTAGGCAGAAAAGACACAAACTTAATGGTGCACCAGGCTCCAGTTGTTTCCCCTTTTACTGAAAGACTCTGATGAATCATTAGGGCTTTATATAACATTGCAGGTGGGACCACAGTAACTGCCTCAAGAAGGAAAGACCTTCCTCACCTGTGTTGGGGTGATGTGGCTGATGTCCTCTGATGCCAGCTGTTTCAGGAGTGTGGTCTTGCCTGCATTATCCAGTCCCAAGAGGAGGATTCTCACCTCCTGGTCTGGGGTGCTTTTTAGTTTGCGCAGGATTGACAGTAAACCCTAAATGCACAAGAGAGACCATAGCTGTTATTTCCCCACCCCAACTCTCGTCCCCCAGTATGTCATGTCCTCCTCCCTTGAAATGGATTGTCTGATGGTGGGTCCCGAGACACCCTGAATAATACCCTTCTGCAGTCCCTATTCCCATTTTGTTTCCTACTCCTCCCTTTGACCCTATTTTCTTCTGTCTCAGAGTATCAACAAGGTCTCAGACAGCACAAAAAATGTCACACAGTGGGGTGCCCTGTTGACTGCACTGCTCTTGTCACACAGCTGTTTGGCATTCCCTGTGCCAGGGAGACAGTGCCTGTGTATACCATGTGCAGAAGCTGCAGACCAAGTCCTTGCAAGCTCTTCATTACCTTTATCAGAGGAAAAACCCCATTAATTTGATCTGCCTCCTAGGAAACTGCAGGTTACAATGTACCTGACATTGGTTCTTCTCATAGTAACTCCCTGGTCATCTCAAACCCCGTTTATCTCTCAAAAACATGCTGAACCCATGGGACACGTGCAGTTCTGATTCTCAGGATGTAGCACTTAACAACTATCTCAGATCACCACACATCCTCGCTAAGAAAAGCACAGTGGATTCCAGTCATTAGCCAGGCTCAGCTCTCTGAGCTGACAGTATAACTCAGGATTAGGAAACAGAATATGCAGGTCAGCTCATTTACAACCGTGCACCTTACAGCAGCACACCCAAGCTTTTGTCAGTGCCACCAGTCAGAGATCAGCACCTCTCTAAAATGGCTGGAAAAATATCCTGGATCCTGGCAAGTAACAGTTGCAGCCAAGGGCACAGGAGCAGGCTGTGACACCAGGAATTCCTGGGTGTCTTTGGGCATGCTGCCATGCTGCTCATCAGCCCCTGCATGCCAGGGACCCCTCCTCAGAGCCCAAGCAGCACACACCACACTGACACCCTGCCTGCGGACACAGGTGCTCTTGCTACTCATTTGCCTGAGAAAATCCATGAAAGAAATACACCTACAGCCCACAGCATTCCTGTTCCATCTCTCTCAAACAATTCCCTTGTTGAAGCCCACTAAGACCAAGAGCCAGGAAGAAGTTCAAATATCAGCAGAAAACTGAGCCCATGGGGCCCATATTTCAAGCCTTTTTGTTCTCCCAATAGCAAAATGGAGACAATGCTTCTTGTCGACCTGCAAGGGTGTAATCAGTTGAATGTCTTGAAGTGCTTTGTTGCTATGAGGAACTAAACCCTCTAAATATTCCTGCTGAGAGCCAAGGACTATTTGAGCATTGAAGGTTGCTCCTGATCTGCTCCAGATCACAGCAACCAGAAACTTGTCCTCAAGATAAAGAGCTGCACATTGCAGTACAACTGTCACATCTGCAACACATCCCCCTTCTCCAGCAGTGTCCTTCTGCCCACTCCCAACCTCAGCCATTCAGCAAATGCTGCTTCCGACTGCTCACCTCACTGCTCCCAGGTGGGAGTGCTTTGGAAAGAACTCGGCACTACAGGTCGTGATGCTAAAGCTTTTACTAATGCTCAGAGATTCAAATGCATGTGACATCTGATCCACCCCTGTAAGCATTTGCAATTTCAGAGTAATTTATTTGGTTTCTGTTAAATTACCAGCTACAGCTCAAAATACATGTGCAATATGTAAGAAACAGGGAGAAGGAACTTAGTAAAACTGGGTTTGAAAGGTATCTGTAGAAAGCTGCAGGATTGCCACTGTTGCTGTGCTTTTAAAAAGCACTGTGGAAAGCTGAGGTTCAGAAATTCAGAGCTTGTGCAAGAAACAGCAAAACTGCAGTCTTACTGCCCAATAAGCAGGCTCAAAGTATCACCTATTTAGTATATTTCATAGGTGATAGGCAGGTAAAAAAACTGTGAATCCAGACCCTGCTCAAGAGCTGTGAATTAGTGTGGCACGTGTGTTACATCAAATTAGAAATGGGCTCTGCTTGGTAGAGGGTGCCATGCCTGCTCAGTACAGGCACAGGCACAGTAAATCCCCAAACAGCTTTTAGTTGAAGTGTACAGGCCTGTAACACCATGTGCTGGGCCCTGAGGGCCAGATGCTCACAGCTGGCTCTCACCCACAGGCCCATGGCTAATGAATTTGAAGGGCTGTGTTCAGTGCAGCCAGTCACTGCAAGCCCTGCCAGCCCAGCAGCTCATCTCCCTGGCCACAGTGCCCAACCAATGTTCTACCCTGATGATGGGCTGCACTTCCACACGTCCGAGGGAAGAGAAAAGGAACAGCAGCAAAAATACCTCTAATGGTTACTTGTTTATATGCATGTCCTAAGTGCCCTTGACATCATTAAAAAGCACAAGTTTTAACTGCATGACTAACAACACATTTTCTTTTCACCTGCTGTCAAATTTACAGTTGTGTTTGTTGGCTTGTAAAGCCGTGGATTTCAGCTCCGTGCAGACAGACTCCACAGGAGTAGGAACTCTAAAATTCACATATTCTCCTTCCTTTCTAGGGAAACACTGAATTTGCCATTCTTATGGGCCTGACCCAAAGCCAGTGTACATCAGCCAAAGCACTACTGCTGACTTTGGAGAGCTCTGAATCAGGCCCTATTATTTTAGTTTATTGCTCACAGTTAAAAAAAGAAGCTGTTGAAATGCTAATCCTATTCACAGCTCCACTTGCTAAGAGCAGAGCAGTGTATCCCTGAGCAGATCAGGATTAGGTGCCTTTATATTTCCGAATTCAACTCCAAAATACTGAGCGCAAAGAAATGTATTACAAAGTATTGCTTATCTACCACGGAGCAATTCTCAAGGGTCGGGAAGAGGAACAGTTGTAAATGTTAATAGAGCTTCTCCCATTGTAGATGGATGCTATTTCTGGGCTAGTATGACAGCCTATGAGAAAACGATCAGCATCGTTCCATATTCTACTCAAGTGACACTGCTGCATGGCTGATCACAGGATTATCAAGGGTAGCCAATAGAAGAGAAGATATATATAGAAATAAAAGTATTCTCTAAGGTATAAAGTAAGCTGATTTAAAAGGCTGGAAGACAAGCAAGCCAACACAGAGAACTGGACTTTATTTCAGTAGCTGCCAGCATAGTCTGTAGTTACATGGTCTGTATATACAACTTAAATCAAGAGCCAAATAAGAGTATTGGTTCCTGTGACTGTTACTGTTTTGTAAATAATATTTAAAATGTGAATCCAGCACTCTCCCTGTAGTTAGCAAATATTTAAAACTAAGAAAAGCCATGCACAAATGGGTTTCTCATTTTTTTCTTTTTCATTTTTTTTTAATTGGTTTTATGAGCACACTGGCTAGAAAGACAGAAGGCATTTTCTGACAGCTTAGTAGACTGGAAAAAATAACTCAGCAGAGTTCCCTGCTGCATGCCACCACTATGTGGGACAAGCAGCCCCTCTTGCACACAGACACACACACACACACACACACATTGATGGACAAGCACTCCTCTGCTGGCAAACACAATGCTGAAACTAACAGGCTGAGGAGAGTCAGAAAGCAATGTCTTGCTACTGATGGGAGATGTCAGGTAGAAAGCCATGAAATGGGAAGATCTGGTGCAAAGAGGATGCACAGAAGCAACAGAGGAGGAGCAAATTTTTGAAGCAGGGCAGGTAACAAATGTCTCATGTTGAGACTTAGCCAGTAGTGAGAAGGGAGGATTCCCAGGATGCCTGCATGGCAGCCAGGCCAGTGGCACTCGCTCACTGGAGTGTCCACAGTGAGAAGCAGGATGAGTCTTGAGCAGGCCAGGGTAGATGTGAGCTGGCTGAGGAGCCGCAGAGACGCCTCACAGGAGTGTAAGGGCAGCGTGTCAGCTGCACAAAACTAAGCAGACTGCGGCATCTGTAACAGAGAAGGGAACTGCAGATGCTGCTCAGATAATGAACAGCACAGCATGGCAGCGTGTGCAGCCTTTGGAGAAGGGCAGCCAGACAGAGAACTCAAGGCTGGGCACAGTCAGCCAGCAATCGCTTCTTGGTCACCTCTGGGTTAAGCAAACTATGTCTTATATCAGATTGGCTTGTTTAAAAACATCTTTGTCCTTGGTGGGAGAGGGTTTTCTTTACAAGCACCATGAGGAGACAGACTGATGGGGTCAGCAGTGAGGAGACTGTATTTTCCAGACAGTGAGCAGGGACATTCAATAAGAAAAAGAGACTCCTGACAATTACTGTGAAATCAGAGTGGGGCATTAAATTCAGAGATGCAACTAAATGGGTAAGAGCACTCATAAACACATTGAGCATGAAAGCAAAGCTAACCATCTTATTAGCATCCCTCACAAAACAGGGATGTGTGGTTTTATGAAAGTATATCATTGCTAGGTTTAAAATACCCACCAAATTATCAAAGGACTTTCAATTATAGCTGCATGCAGTAATCCTATTCTCTCAAAAAAAAAAAATCCAACATATATAAAAGTACAGTGACATTTATAGTCCTAGCTAAGGGTTTTGGGGGTTTATTCAGCTTTAAATCCATGCTGTATATGGGTCTCTTGAACAAGTTGATGCATATAACTACATCCTGTACCACAGAAGCCACTGAAAGGAAGATTCACTTTACAGGCCAAAGCAAAAATTGGTTTGGGACAAACAGAGCATTGAGATAATCTGTTTAAATATTGTATCAGATTGGCAGTATAAAGCCATAACGGAAAGAATAATTTTCCTTTGTACTGAGGGCTGGATTCACGGGGCATGGATAAAAAACATGGCCCGCAAGCTGCTGCAAAGCACAGTTGATTCTTATTAGGAAAGAGAAGTAAATGTATTCTATTTAACTTTATTAGCCACAAGGCTCAGATAATGAATTTAAAATAAAACCACCCTCAGTCACCACCAATTGCTTATCTACTAGATGTGGATGTTTAGGTAGAACCAATTCACTTCACTAAGATGCAATACAGCCACAAAGCTCAGCAGCTCAGCCTGCCATTACGACCACATCTCCCCCATCTCTACACCCCTGCAGAGACACCCTCTTCCCTGCTACTGCAACCACAAGTCACTTGTCTTTATCCTCAAGGCTCATCTCAGCCAAGAACATTTTGCCATTGAGATGACAACTCCTGTCTCCCCACAGCTCCCCAGCACTGCCGAGCTCTATTCTCAAACTTCTGTGACTTACAACCGTGGGAGAAACTTCACAAAATATCCATAAAACCAGCCCATGATTCTTCTGCTAATTCCTTCTCTGCCACACCTACAATCCTTGATGAGGTTTAGGCAGCAAAAATGTCAAGTTCAAACCTGTCTTGGATTCTGCTTATTCATATCAGTTGGTTATCTCTCCCCCCCAACAGACTGTATTTCCATGGCATGGAAGCACCTCCATGCCCTGCTGGCACAGCACCTAGCACAGCTCTGGGCACCAATTTATTGACTTTCAATTAAACAATATGGTTTCAACAAAATGGCATTTAAAAAGTCACCATTTTTAAAGAGTAAGTTGAAGATAGAGGATACACATGACGATTTCAGAAAGTCACGCAGGGGGAGCTGACACAGGGAAGGACGAGGGGCTTAGCTGAGCCAAATATCCTGCCTTGCACAGTTGATAGATGAGGCTACATTTGTCATCCAGGGTGCAATCCTGCACACACAGAGCTGGAGGAGGGGAGTCCTTCCTGACAACTGCACTGATTAGCTGGTGCCCTGAAGAATGACGTCTGATTACCTTTATCTCCGGCTGCAGAACTGCAAATGTCACTAATGGTCATAAAATCATCCAGTCTTTTTCAAAATACAACCAAAGTAAATTAATCTATTGAGCACAGTTTATTCAATACTTCTTACTCTGGCAAAACTCCCAAAAAATCATTTGCTTGCTGCATGTCTCCACCATATGGTGTCATTCAATGCAGACTTTCTTTCCTGCATTGAAATCCAAAATTTAATGGAGTCAAGTCACCTACAGAGTTTTTCCAGCTCAAACCTACTAATGTAGTTTTCTGTCAAAGAGGTCACACAGCTCTTTCCAGTTTGATACATAAACCAATACCAGCATGATTCCTCTTTTCATAATTAAAATCAAACTCCTCTGGTTTCAGCAGGTTTGAAAGGAGTATTTTGCCCTGTGCAGAAAAGAGCCAGTGCCCAGCACTGGACAATGTCAGCAGTCTCTGTCTAGTTTCAGAACTTCAAAGTCTTGGCCAGTGATTGGTATACTCTCCTATCTGCAGATGATTTCTCCTATCAACCTCTCAGCAATCAGTAAAATAAACCAAAAAACATGACATTGAACTGTACTGAAAACTAAAGTAGTGAGACATTTATAATCCTTGAAAGCTTTTTTTTTTTACAGGACCATTTTAAATAGAGCCTTACTGCCAAGGAACATGGGACAAAAGAAATAATTTCTAGGTATGAGGTATGCCTAGAGCAGGCAAGACATAGATGCTGCTTTTCCTAGAAACATGAGCTGAAGACCAGGAGAAACATGCCTGATTATGCATTTAGGTATGCTGGTATTTCATCCTCTTCACCAGATGTGCCTTATGTCAGCTAGACACTCTGTGACTCAGTTTCCTTGACTATAAAACAGGGCCACACTGACAAATCTGGTTTTGACACAGCGATGTCATCTCAAATCAATGGTTTTAGAAAAACACAAGACATCCTCTGGCCCCAGCATCTATCAATAACATACCATGTCTCTTGGTAAAGATTGTTATTACAATGACGAGGAAGCCACAAGCTCTGCTTCACACAGCATTTCCTAAACTTTGGAAAGCAGCATATTCTTTCATGTAGCAGCCTCCCTTCGCCCTTACCATGCGCCCACTGCAGATGCTGCTTAACAGTGCCAAAGACTTCAGCACTACACATCTCTCATGGTTTGCAGTTTTATAGCTCATCCTTCCCTCCGTGCTCCAACTATGACTTTCCACCACTCCTGCCCCACAGCTGTGAGAAATGCTGGTATGCTCTGCAGAAGAAGACACTTCCCCTCTGTACTTAATCACTTGGATGAACACTGAAATAATTTAAACCTCAGCATTAACCCTCTTATCAATGGAGTTGGAGCAAGCAGTCGTTGAGGGGAGTTTAAGCACGTCCCAGTGCAATTGGGACATGGCAGGAACGTGCTCACGGGCACCTACCACGGCTCAGATGACAAGAAGTAAATTGTTACATCAAGCTGTCTGGATGATTTCTGACTGCTGACCCACACCCCCAGGCTGCCATAGCTGCTTTGGATATATTTGCTGCTGTTTCAGAGTTTCTACCACAAATGATTATTCTGTTTTAGTGAAAGTTGAGAATCTAGAGAGGTAGTGCAGTCCTCTGCCCAATCCAGCCAGCCCACAAAGCACCCCAAAGTGCCACCCACCCTGCCTGAGAGGCTGTAATTCAAAAACCAATTCCAAGAAATGGAAAATAGACAAAGAGGCAGTAAAATGTATCAAATAAACCTTAACACTGTCTTAACACTGGAGAACACCCGGTCCACCCTCTCCACACACAAAGCGCCTGGATAAGAGCAGCCAGATCCCAAACTACACCAGCTTATCAGGACACCATAAGGTAGAAGAGCAGATCTGGAAGCTGCAAGCCAAATGCATCCCACAAAGCACTGCACTGCTGGAGGCAGCTGCCCTCATCTTTACAGCAGATGTCCATTTGATAGCTTTGATGCCTGGTGTGACATGCCCCATCACCAACTCATCTAAAATAGAGCAGATCCCACGGGCTTTATCTCAATCTCCTTTTCTGTGGCCCAGCAGGTATGGATGCAGCCAGAATTAACCCAGTGAAGATGAGAAGCTGCCTTTGGTGCTCTTGCTTACACCTCCTCCCATGCACAAATCCCTCTACTTGCATGAATCCAGCTTGTGTCCAGAGGGCTTCTGGACAAAATAAAGCTTTGCCCTTGGGAAAGCTCCTTCCCCATTGCTATTTCCTTCTGCTGGTGCTCTCTCTTCATGCAGCATCCTCACGAGTAGCTCCACATCCATGGCAGCTCCCTCTCACCACCCCTCACCCATAGTCCCAACCCCTCCTTCCAGTCCTCGCTGCACTTTGCCAGCATCCCACTTGTCTCACCTCAACTGCTCTGGCATCTAAACCCAAATTGTTTCCAATGCCTGGATGACCCTGGTCCATCATGCAATCTTCCTCCAACCTCAGCTTAGACTGCACTACATCCTCACCACCTCAACTGTCTCACAGCATTGTCCTCTACTTAAGACACCCAGTTTTTCCTCAGCTCATGTGGCTACCTCTCAAACAATTTATTTCTCTCTTCTGAAACTTCTTTTCTCCCTGGGATCTTTATTTCTCTTATCAACATCAAAACTAGACTTCCAGTCTTTCCCACAGTTTATTCTTATTTCTTCTGTTCAACACAGACTGTCCCTCATCTTGCCAGCCCACGGCAGAAAACCCCAGGGCACAAAACATCCCAGAAAACTATCCTAGCCAGCCAAACATCGACTGTGTCTTCCCAATGACTCACCAGACTGTCCATCCCACCCAACTGGCAGTTTTCTTCTAGCCCCTGAGCACCTTGTCATGGCCATCTCCAAGCACCTTCATCCAGTCTCTCTCTGCCATGACTGAAATCCCCTTCTAAACCTGTGTATCAAAACCCAGCCCTTCCACCTCAGCAAGCTCTCTTCCAGCTCCCTCAATTCCTATAACCAGGATTCAAGTCTCATGGTGGCCTCCTCCACCCTTGACTGGATTGTCTGGTGCACCTTTAGAGTCACAGCTGCTCCCAGACTCTTCACTCTGAACACTGCCTTCCATCCTTACCAGGTTCTTCCATTGCTTATCCCTCCTCAGGCCACTGCCATCCTGGTCCACAGCCCCACCAAGCACCCACCTTCCATCACACCTTCCACACCTTGACTGAATCAACTCCAGCCATAATGATTCCATCCCAACAAAGACATCCCCACAGCATTCTTGAGCCTCCCAGCCTCTGCTAGACCTGATTCACAGAATCACAAAGTCAATTAGATTGGAAAAGACCTCAGAGATCATCAAGTCCAAGCTATGACTGAACACTTACATGTCAACTAGAGCACGGCACCAAGTGCCATGTCCGATCTTTCCAATCTTTCCCTAAACACATCCAGGGGTGGTGATTCCACCACCTCCCTGGGCAGTCCTTTACAACATCACTCTTTCTGTTCATATTCAATATTCAGTCTGAGCCTCCCCTAGCACAGCTCAAGGCTACTTCCTCCTGTCCTGTCACTTGGGTCACTTCTGCCTGGGAGAAGAGGCAAATCCTCACCTGTCTGCAATCTCCTTTCAGGTAGCTGGAAAGTGATAAGGTCACCCCTGAGCTTCCTCTTCTTCAGACTGCACAATCCCAGCTCCTTCAGCCACTCCTCATGGGACTTGTGGTCCAGGCCCTTCACCAGTTCTGTTGCCTTTTTTGGGACTCAACCTCCTTTTTTGTGTCCCCCATAATGTCTGGGTGCTGCCAGGGCTCCAATCACAGCCAGGGTCTTCCATGGTTGGAGGCCCCAAACTTACACTGTTCTCATCCCTTTCTAAGGGTGCCCAAACCTGCACAGCCCCAGCCTCCCATGCCTGACTGGCACCACAGGTGGGCACTCAGACCCCAGGCCAGCCAGACTCCCCAGGTGGGTGTCACACAATCACAGCATGGGTCAGGCTGCAAAGGACCACAGTCAGTCAGCTGGTCCAACCTCCTGCTCAGGCAGGGTCATCCTTGAGCACAAGATCGTGTCCAGATGGTTCTGGAATATCTCCAGTGAGGGAGACTCCACAAACTCTGGGCAATCTGTTCCAGTGTGTGGTCACCCACATAGCAAAGTTCTTTCTTGTATTCGGGTGGAATTTCCTGTGCATCAGTTTCTGTCCTTTGCCTCCTGTCCTACTGCACCGAGCAGAGCCTGGCTCGGCCCTCCTGGTTCCATCGCCTTGGCACCCCCTCTCATGGCCCGAGGCCTGCCCGTGCCTGCCATGAGCCCTGTCGGGCCCGACAGACCCTCCGGCCCCCATCATCCCACGCTCCGCGTGAGGATCATCCATGGCCTCAGGCGCCCCTGGTCGCGCTGGCCGTGGCCCCCCACCCCACCCCGCCCCGCTGGCCCTGGCCCGGGCCCCAGCCCCGCTCGCCCCCGCTCACCCCCGCCCGGCTCACCATCCTCGGCGCGGCCCGGGGTTACCATGGGCAACTGCGTCACACCCACCCCGCGCGCCGACGTGCCCGCGCCGGGGGGAGGAGCCAACGGCGGCTCCGCCCCCAAACGGCGCACGCGTACGAGGGCGGCCCCGCCGGGGAGGTGGGCGCGGCCACTCGGAGCTCTGTGATTGGCTGAGAGCGGCCACGCGTCGGAGCGCGGGGGCGGGTGAGCGACACGTGGGCGGGAGGCGGGAGAGGGGCCTGGGACCGCAGGTGGGGACACGTGGGGACGCGATGGGACGGGCTGGGCTGGGCTGGGCTGGGCTGGGGCGGGGCCGTGCCGTGCCGTGCCGTGCCGTGCCGTGCCGTGCCGGGCTGGGCTGTGTTGAGCAGTGCCGAGTCGACATAAAGCGTGCGGAGCTGCGCTGGAGGTGTGCCGGGGCTATGCCAGGCCGAGTTGTGCTGTGCCTTACAGAGAAGGGCAAGGAAATTAGTGAAGTCTGGAGCTCAAGTCTTATGAGGAGTGGCTGAGTGAGCTGAGAGTGTTTAACCTGGAGAAAAGGCTCAGGGGGACCTTATCGCTGTCTACAACTACCTTTGAAAGGAGGTTGTAGCCTGCTGGGAGCGGGCCTCTTCTCACAGGCAACCAGCGACAGGATGAGAGGATATAGTCTGAAGCTGTGCTAGGGGAGGTTCAGGTTGGACATTAGTAAGAATTTCTTTACAGAAGGGTGATTAGATACTGGAAAAGACTACCGAGGGAGGTGGTGGAGTCACAGTCCCTGCAGGTGTTTTAGGAAAGACTGAACCAGTGCCATGCTGTAGTTTGACATGGTGGTGTTTGGTCATAGGTTGCACTCAGATGATCTCAGAAATACTTTCCCGCCTAATTAATTTTGTGATTCTGTGCTGTGCAACAGTGGGGGTGTGGCGCAGCACCCCAGGGAGCATGCAGGGAAATTCCATGGCAGTGCAGAGTGGCATTAGAGGGATGTGCAGGATGGTGCCATGGGGGCACAGCACAGTGTGGGGGTGCTGTGCTCTGCACACACAGAGGCTGCAGAGTAGTGCCCCTGTAGGAGTGCCTGCAGGGCAGCCTTCTGGAGGGTTGAGTAGGGCCCTACAGTGCTGTGCAGCACTATACCACCCCAAGGAGAGGGTGCCAGGTGCTGTGGGGTGCACCACAAGTAGGGCAACCCAAAGCAAGGAGGGTGATGTGTGAAGGAGCAGCCTGACTGCAGTGTTCTGCTGATAGCAGGAGTGCAGGGGCCTCCTGGGCTCAGGGCTGCTGAAAGTCCAATTTTCCTGTTAAACATAAACCTGCCATGGCTCTCACCCAGCTGACTGCTCCTGTGGCCGTGGCAGACATGCACTCAATGAGCAAGCAAGGCAGGATCATACTGAGTGGCCTTTTCCCCCTGCCCAGACCTACACAAAGATGGCCACAGTTTCCCTTGGCTTCAACATCGACTCCCCATGCTGGGACCAGAGCACCTTTGTGGGGCGCCTGAAGCACTTTCTCAACATCACCGACCCTCGGACAGTGCTGGTGTCGGAGGAGGAGCTGGACCGGGCCAAGGCCCTGGTGGAGGGCTGCAGGTGAGGGGCAGGGGTGCAGCAGGGGCAGGCACCATCCCTGCGTTCATAGCTATGCCAACCACAGTGCAGTGTTGCAGGGGGATGGAGGCAGTCATTCTCAAGGAGGTATGCTGTGATGTAACATCTGTTGCAGGTAGTTTTGGGGGAATTTCCCAGGCTTCTCCCAGGAGCCTCAAGCTGTGACATGCATCCTTCTCAAGAGATGTTTCCCCTGCCTTTCATGTGGTGCCCGGAGCTCTGTGCCTCGGCAGTGCCGGGTGCTGGTGGGACTGTGCAGCTTCCCCTGATGGTCTTTGGGCTTGCAGGGCTGGGCTGGTGCCACCAGGAAGCAGCCAGGAGCAGCTGCTCTATGCCAAGAAGCTGTACGACTCAGCCTTCCACCCTGACAGTGGTGAGAAGATGAACCTCATTGGGAGGATGTCCTTCCAGGTGCCGGGGGGCATGGCCATCACTGGCTGCATGCTCCAGTTCTATCGGTGAGTTCCTGGGTACACCAGATTGGGGAAACAGCCCTGACAGCCCCCAGCCCCTCTCAAACTCCCCGGTGGCCAGAGCATGGCCAGGCCACCTCCTCTGGGGCTGAGTGCTACCCAGTGCATGCCCATGGCTGCTGTGCTTGCCTGTGTGCTCAAGCCCAGTGTCTCTGGGCTCTGTCCCCAGTGCCCAGCCTGTGGTAGAAGCACCACAGATCCCGCTGGCCCCTGGCATGGCTGGTGATAGTCTCACCTCACCCTGAGCTCAGCTGAGCTCAGTGCCCCTGTAATGATTAATGCAACCAAATCCTACTTGGCTCCTGCTCTTGGTCTGTGGCCCATGGCAGTCTTTGGAACTGAGGACCAAATGTGCCCCTAGGCCAGGCTGCTTCAGCATCCCCACCCCTGCTGACAGCTCTATCCATTTCCCTTCTCCACCCCCTTGCATTCCAAAGCATGCTTAGACCCACATCTCCTGCCCCACGTCAGTGTCCCTGAGACAGCAGTAAAGACCCAGGCACCCTTGTTCCCCAGAGCCACTTCTGTCCCCATGTGTCCCCTCCTTGCTGCTTGCTTTGACAAAGGCTTATCTCAGCCCAGCAGAGGATGGCTGCCACCCTGCTGAGAGCCATGTTCTCCCACCCCTGCCCAAGTGCCTTGCACAACTGAGCCCCCCCCTTCCCTTGCTCCCCAGGGCAACCAGAACTCCTGGGATCATTTCCCAGCTCTGCCATTAGCTTGTCACTTTGCCACAGTTCCTGCCAAAGTTTCCCTATGGAATCACCATGATGAGTGGATTGCAGGCATCTTGGCTGTCTCCTTGCCAAACCTGGCCACGGGCTCAGCCCAGATGTCCCTGACAGCCCTTTGGTGCTCTCCTGGTCCCTTCCCTCCACAGGACAGTGCCTGCTGTGATTTTCTGGCAGTGGGTGAACCAGTCGTTCAATGCCTTTGTCAACTACACCAACCGCAACGCTGCTTCCCCCATCTCTCTGAGGTGAGCGGCCCCCACAGGATGGAGTGTGTCCATTTGATGCACCCCTGGATGCCCTGTAAAGACCCCTTATGCCGTGTCTTGGGCACAGAAGGAGCAGGGCTGAGTCAGAGTTGGTGATTCTGTTGTCTCCCTGTTGTCTCCCTTCACCCCAGGCAAATTGGGGTGGCTTATGTCACGGCCACTGGTGCAGCCCTGGCCACCGCAGTGGGACTCAACCTCTACACCAAGGTAGGCCAGGCCAGGGCCAGGTGGGGCAGCTGGGCACATCCTGCTCTCCTGTGCTGATGCCAGCCTGTTTCCTGCAGCGAGCCCCTCCCTTGCTGGCCCGCTGGGTCCCATTTGCAGCTGTGGCTGCTGCCAACTGTGTCAATATCCCCATGATGCGGCAACAGTAAGTGTCACACGTGGCTGGGGCACTTGAGGGACCCAGCTCCCTCCAAAGGCAAGCTGGGCTGCCTGGCCTTCCTGCCTTGGATTCCCATCCTGGGAGCTGGAGGGAGGTGAACTGGGGTCTATGCATTTGCAGTGCTGTGTCTGTGGTGGAGGGTGCTGGGTAGGATAGCTCAGCCTCCACCTAGAGCAGGAGGGGGATTTTTGGCTGAGGATAGCTGTTCTGGAATCTGTGCTGGAAGTTCCCTTGGACCCAAAGATCTGCATGTCATGAGAGAACCCCAGCCCATGATATAGTGATGCTGGGACACCCCAGTTGGGGTCCTTGTGGTGACCTATGTCTGCTGCTTTGGAGTTTCCCACAAGTCACAGCACAAGGAGCTCAGGTGCTGTGTGAGGGACTGTGCCCTGGCTCAGCTGCATATCCCAGGCAGTGTCTGTCCCTAGCACGGCCAGATCCTGCTTGCAGCTGTGCCCTGAAGATGGCAGCATCGGCTGAGCTGGGGACCACGCTGCCCCAGGGTGCTGGAGCCCCGGGCAACCGGGTCTGCTGTGTACAGAGAACTCCCCTGGCATCCCCTTACCCTGTTGCTGTGTCCTCATGCTTTCCCGGCCATCCCATCCTCCACTCACAGCTGCCTGTGCCCTTCAGGGAGATCATCAACGGGATCACAGTGACAGATGAGAACAACAACGAGCTCGGATGCTCCAGGGTGAGTCTGGGGATGGGGATACGGGTTGGGGCATGGCACTGCTGGAGCTCACCTGCTGATTTTGCTTGCAGAGGGCAGCAGTGAAGGGCATCGCACAGGTTGTGCTCTCCAGGATCACCATGGCAGCACCAGGCATGAGTGAGTGTGGGGCAGGAGGGTGCACAACTGAACTGGGGACTCTCCAGGACCCACCACTTTGCCCTGCCCTGCTTGAGTTTCCCTCATGAAGAAGAGGAAGGGTGGCCCTACATCCAGATGGCATTTGCTCTCCTCATCCAGCCATTCCCATCAGATGCTTCCCAGTCCCCTCCATGCCAAACCACAGCCTGGGAGACAGGGGGTGCTCCTATGGCAGTTTGGCCCCACAAGGATGCATCTCATGCTCTTTGGCCCTAGCCCCTCACCCTGCAGCCCAGCACCCCCTCTGCTCCTGAGACTCTTGACATGCTGCAAGCCCAGAAGGAAGGACAGAAGCATGAGGAGCACAGACCATGCTGCCTGGGTGATGGATGTGTGGGGGTCTTGTGTCAGGTCCTTGCTGTCGACAAACACCCAGTAGCCCCCAGCATAACTAGCTGCTGCCATGGCCTCCAGGTGGATGGTCCTGCTGGGACAGCCCTGCAGGCTGGCTAGCAGGATAGCTGTTCTGGGATCTGGGCTGACCTTTGCTCTCTGTACCTAGTTATTTTGCCCATCATCATGGAGCGGCTGGAGAAATTCCCCTTCATGCAGGTGAGTGCATGTTTCTCCTGCCAGTGGGTTCTGTGGTGCCCCAGCCCTGCTTCCCAGCTGCTGATATGCTGGGGATCAAATGGGGAGTTGCAGAGCCTGGCTTGCTTTGCTCCCTACTTCAGTCATTGATGCACCAATGGCCTCTCAAGTGACATGAGGAGGCTGTGGGAGGGTGACAGGGTTTGGTGCACACCAGAGGTGTTGGGCATTCAGCCCTACTGAGGGGAGAAATCTGCCCACCCTGTGAGTGGGTCTTGTGGTGAGACCAGGAGCTCATTCCTGGCTCTTCTCTTGCAGCGGATCCGGGTTCTCCACGGGCCTCTGCAGGTGCTGCTCTGCGGGGGCTTGTAAGTATCTCACTGCTCAATTGCCTGTGAGTGCCTGGAGTACAGCTCCAAAGAGATGCTTCAAAAAATACCTCTTTCCCAGAAGGGATCGCAAATCTGCTTACCTTTGAGCTTGGGCTTTCCCCGGTTATTGGGAATCATGGGGTGTGAGCAGATCCTCTTGGGCTGAAATTCCTATGGCTGAAGGGCAAACAGGCTGGGATCCCCAAGACTAATGCTCTGCTCTTCTCTGTCCCACAGCCTCCTGTTCATGGTGCCAGCAGCCTGCGCCCTCTTCCCCCAGAGATGGTACCTGTTCCACTGTTTCCCCTCTTGCATGGGATCTCAGGAGCCTTCTTCCTCCGCTAGTTCTTCTCTGCCCATCCCAGGCAAAGCATGATGGGCACCCACCCTTCAACCCAAGGCAGTGCCTGCCTGTACACGCTGGTGCTCAGGGCAGCAGGAGAGCATATGGTTCCCCTGCTCTGTGAGCTCTGTGCTGGGAGTGACAGGACACCCAGCTCCATGGGCAGCTCTCTGCCTTCCAGCACTGGGAGGGGAAGGTGGTGGGTCTTGCCATGAGCCTGCAAGATCTCAGGGACTGTAGAGGACCTCATATGGCAATGGGGAGGGGAGGGTGGCTTGACTGGTGGTTGGGGAGAAGGATCATGGCTCTCAGTGTGTATCCCCCTCTCTCCACAGCTCCCTTGCACTGGCTGATCTCGAGATGGAGCTGCGTGACAGTATCGTGGCCAAGCATGGGGACAAAGTGCCTTACGTCTATTTTAACAAAGGACTGTGAATGGAGACTACCTCAGGAACCATTGCACCCCTCTGGCCTCCTGCCACCACCAATCCCATGTCCCCTGAGCAGGGTCAGAGGCACAGCCCAGTCCAGATCTGCTCCCCCACCCAGCACTTTCTCTGCAGCCTTCTTCCACTATAGAATCAGGATCTGACTTTGTGTGTCCAGCTTGCAGCACTTTTGCTTGTCCTGAGCCATCCCCATCTGCTGCTGGCCATGTCTCAGCCTTGCCATGTCCCTCTTGCCCTGGGGGATGCCTGTGCTTCCTGTGCCTTCCTTTGGCCCAGCCTGTCTGGGCCTCACTGGGTTTGGCCCCAAGAGGCATGAGGCACTCTCCCTTGGGGCTCAGAGCACAGTTCTACCTCCAAAAGCAGATATCCTGCCATTGTACCAGCAACCAAACCACATTCCTGCCTTAAACTATCACAGTAGCCTCTTCCCAAGAGCTGGATCATGTCTTGGCAGGTGTGAAGGAACCTGCTCTCTCTGCGCCACGAGAGTGAACATCCCAAAGTCCAAAGACCAATGCTTGGACTATGCATTCCTTGCTCTCAGGTTCAGGTTCTATTCACTCTGTGTTTGCCACCATCTAGGAAAGAAACAGCTAATTGTTTTTAGCTCTAATTTTTTCATTCCTTTGAGCACTGTCACCCTTGTCCTATATCTCTTATCCCCATGGTAGAACCATGAAACTACAGCTTTAGGGGACAATTGTCTCTGTACCCCCTTGACATGGGGAAGAGGACACAAATCACAGAATTGTTAGGGTTGGAAGGACCTCTGGAGGTCATCTATTCCAGTCCCCCTGCTGAGGCAGGATCAGTAGAGCAGGTTACACAGGAATGAATTCAGGTGAGTTTTGAGTATCTCCAGAGAGGGAGATTCCACAACCTGCCTGGGCAGCCTGTTCCAGTGCTTTGCCATACTCAGTGTAATGAATTTCTTCCTCATGTTGAGGTGGAACTTCTTGTGATTTAGTTTATGGCCATTGCTCCTTGTCCTGTCACTGGGCACCACTGAAAAGAGCCTGGTATCATGCCCATGGCACCTGCCTTTGAGACATTTATATGCATAGATGAGATCCCTTTCAGTCTTCTCCAGACTGAACAGGCCTGGCTCCCACAATCTCTCCTCATAAAAGACATTCCAAATCCCTCATCATCTTTGTGGCCCTTCACTGAACACTCTCCAGTAGCTCCTCTCTTTCTTGTCACAGAGCTGTCAGGGCATTAATTCGGGCTCTGAATAGCATCACTGCAAACAACAGAGGAAGGTTGAAAAATAAATGTGGTAATTTTTAAAAGAGAGCTGTGAGTTGTGTTTAAAAAACAGCTGTGGGTTGTGCTTCTGGCTGATCTCTGTTTCTAGTTCTCTGGGCTGGGCTTTTACATGGCTCTCATGCTTGCCTTGGAAGGGAAAGGTGTGGGCTTTGTGACTGACCAAACATCAGGGTGAGGGTGAGCAAAGGGACCAGGAGAAGGAGGAAGAGTGTAAGGAATGGCATGAGCTCTGAAATGCTTGGGCATTCAATGGCAGCCTTCCCCAAGAGGTTCTTGGGGCTGCAAAGTCCCATGGCACAAGTGACAAAAGGTGATTGTCCTATGTTCACAGTGACACTTATCCTCTTGCAGGGCCTGGGAGGACACTGGGTGACCCTTCCTACACCCATGGGTGCTGTTTATCTTCATGGCCAGGCAGAGTTTCATGATGCTATCTTGGGTCTGCCATGAGGCCTCTCCCATCCCAAAGGAGAGCAGCTTGAGTGTGCTGCAGCCTAGTTTGGGGGAGAAAGGAGCCCAGATCCTGGACTAAAGCCCCGGCTTTCAATCAGCTGCATCCAGGCTCTCTGCTGATGAACATCCCTTGATGGGACAAGCATGTTTCTAACAAAGCCACATGACGTGGCTGCTCTGAGAGCCCCATGGCCCAGTGGATGATCCATGCTTCTTCCTCCTCAGCGATATGTGTCAGATCTCTAGCAGCATTCTCACATCAGCCACATGCCTGAGTAGGGATATATTACCCACTCTGCTCCTTTAGAGAGGGCAGCCAAACCCAAAAGGTACTTCTTAAAGTGCCAAGCTGTATCCACAGCAAGTTTGCTTCTGCCAAAGCTGCAGTAGGCAAAGGATGATGTCTCCAACCACATGTAGCTACTGCTAGAAAGCTGTAAAAGAGCTCTGAAATAATTAATACCTGAGCAGAAAGTAGGAAAACATGTTCAAACTTGTATATCTATTCCCTGGGCATTATTAGATCTCTTGTTAAAGCACAATTAAAGTAATAGATAAGGACATGAAATGAAACAGATGTCGCTCCTGTTGGGAGTGGAGAGAAGCCACATGGACACATCTCTGCTCCCTCCTTTTCTTAAGCCTCTTAGCTCCACTGCTCTTGTCCTACACCCAAAACACCTGTGAGGACTTTTCTAAAAGTACCTGTAGCAGTCTTCTGGGTCCAAGGTGCCTCTGGGCTTGGAGCATGGCAATGTTTGTAAAATGATGTGCTGTAGCACCCGAAAACTTCCCATTCCCTGTTCTTGCTGTTCACCCTTCCTGCCTTGGCAGTTTGGAGGTCCTGGCAGGGCAGGGAGCTCTGTGGCCAGTGATGCTGGGACAGCAGCCACATGAAGCCAAGCCTGGGACGGTGGCAGCAAAGCCTCAGCTTTTTTTGCCACTCCCTTTTTCCTGTCCCTAGTTGTACTAGAGGGGCAATGGAGCATGGAGACCCCCTGAAGTGCTATTGCCATCTCACATCAGCTCTTCCCCTGCCCTGGGGAGTGGGACACGGTGAAGTTCATTGCTTATGGACAGAGTAAGAGGTTTGCTCTGGGCTTGTAGAATTGGCAAGCCATCCTCAAGGCAGACCTTTCCTCCCGCCTCCCTGAGCTTATAGCAGTGGATTCCCTCTTCAGATCGACATGGATTTATGCCAGCTGACAGTTCAGCTCAGCAGGGTTTCTAGGTTTCTAGGTTGTAGCTGGAATCTCCCCCGAGGATTCAAATCATCTCAACAACTCACATCACTCTGGACATGGTCACTGCAGCCAGTGCCTGCCAGCCCTCCCCAGAACCACAGTAAGTCAGCAGCCTGCCTTGGTCTCACTGGGGAGCAGAGGAGCTGCTGCAAAGCTGTGGCCAGCCTGGCCTCTATTTCCCATTGCAACAGGAAGGAAACCTCATTGCAGAGTCAGAGCCAGACGCATCCCTGCTTGGGAAGAGCAGAAAGTGTTAATTGCTCTCCAACAATGAGTCACACCTGATCTGGGCTTGTCCTGTGCTCCCGTGAACTCCATGCTTTCTCCCTGCTGTGCCTCTAATTTCAGGGCTAGCTGGGAACAGGAATAAAGCTCCTTTAATAACTGTGTATGGTGGAAATATCAGTGTTCCAGCACGTTTACTTCAAATGACAAAATTGCTACACTGGCCTGCAGCAGAGCCTGAGTAGGGGCTGAGGAGGCTGCTGGGCTCCTTCAAGCACTGGGAGTCCTACCTGGAGGGCTTGGCCAAGGGCTGGTAGAGGCCGGGATCTGGCTGCCACAGGAAGAGGAGTGAGCATGCTGAAGGTGTGATGGGTGAACGTCTGCTGGCCCACACCAGCAGCAGGTAGGTGAGCTGATCTGGATAGGAAAAACTCAGGGCAGGAGATAAGCTGCTAAATCAATTATTTTTTCTGCCCTTTCTTAATGTGTTATCTGAGTATCTGATTAACCTCATCGTGCCAATCCAGCATGAAGGCTGTCTGGCACGCTGGGAATGGCAGTGTAGAAACCTGCTGACACTGCCCCGGAAACACGGGCTGTCTCTTCGGAGCTGTGAATCAATGCCAAGTGCTGATGCCCCGACTCCTGCTGTGATCCTGCGGGATCACTATGTGGGGACATGCTGGGACATAGCCGCAGCGGGAGATCCTCTTCTCAATGCTGCTCATGTCTCCCAGTGGTGCTGGCACCAACACATCGCTACCCACTGGATGCCTTGAGTCCCGTGCCATGCCACTGCTGCCATGCCAGCACCCTCTCCATGCCGCACTTCCCGGTGTGCCCCAGCTCCGGGCGGGCTGCTGGGGTTTGGGACAATGTGAGTGCACTGGGGAGGAGGCTGAGCAGGGGTTATGCCGAGCAGGAGAGACCAGCTGAATGGAGGATGAGTGTCTGGCGGCCACAGGGAGGCTGTGGCTGTGGAGGAGGATGCCTGTGAACCCTCTTTTCGCGGTGCGCAGTTGTGCTCACAGGGCCCCATTAAAGGGGTGAGTGTGTGCGTTCAGCCCTCACACCCCTCTCCAGACAGTTCCGCCACTCACAACATGGCGGCCGGAGTACAGCCGCAGGCTACCTCCGCTCTGTGCCACACTCAAGATGGCAACTCCCTGTGCGCAGACCCGCCCCTCCCGGTTTTACCCTAAGCGACATCGCGCTGAATCAATGGCAAGCCGAAAGCCCCGTCGGCCGCCCAATAGACGAGTGTCGAGGGCGGGTCCGGGCGCGGGGTGCCCCTGGGCTCCCGTCCCGGGCCGCAGTCGGGCCGGGGAGGCGGGAGCGGGGGGTGGGGGGGATGGCGAGGAGGCTCCGCGCCGCCATGGCCCTGCTGCTGCTCCAGGCCCTGCCCGAGGGGCTGCCCGCCGGCGCGGAGCCCGCCCAGGTATGGGGGGGCCGCTCGGGGGGCTCTGGGGTCGCGCCGTGCCGTGCCGGGGGCTGCGTCCCTGGGAAAGGGGGTGGCTGTGAGTGCGGGGGGCTGCGCCGGCCCTTGGGGCAGAGGGTCCGGCGGGGCTGACAGGGTGTGCGTGAGGTGCCAGGGGGAAGAGGCTTTTGGGGGCCCGCCTAAGGTTTGGGGAGCCCTGTGACTTGAGTAAAGCTGGAGGAGATAGAGTGCCTTGGGTCTGGTGGTTCCTGTGTACCGTGGGGATGGAGAGGTAGTATAGGAATCCAGGCACGGGTGGCAGTGCCGCTTGCAGGGGCTTTGTGCGGCAGAGTGGCTGCAGGACGAAGGAAAAAGGTGTTTGACTGGACACCAAGGAAAAGGTGGCTGTAGTGAGAGCAGGAGGCTGGAGCTGGCAGGTGCACAGGGGCCTGCGGGTGGAGGTGCAGGTGGCTTTTGGGGGTGATGACTGGGAGCAAGGTGACCTGTGAAGGGACAGGGCTGAAGGAGGTTTGGAGTGAGCTGGAGGATGGCATTGGGGCAGCTGGCCAGAAGACTTGGGTCAGCAGGAAAGTGGGACAGGTGAGCTGGTCTTCCGGTGGCAGGAACAGTGGGGAAGGAGGTTCGGTGCAAACCTGTGGGCAGCAGGAAGGAAGAGGGAGTGTGTTTCAGCTGGGATGAGGGAAACCAGGCCTTGTCTTTGTAGGCTCTGATCACCTGGTTACTACTTTTGTCATGGTTGGAAAGGGTTTTAGTCTTTTTCATCTCTTTACTCTGTTTCCTGTCTATGTTGCAATATGTACTGTTCACATCTCCAGTGGTGGTCTTGAGTCCAGCAGTGTAGACACCTGTAACTTCTCCCACCTTGATGTGGGAGTCCACTCAGCAAGGACGGCACTTGGCTGAGCAACCTGTGTACAACCTGGATCTTATGATTCGTGGAGTCAATGTGTCTTTTTCATCCCATGTTGAGCATGGATGGAATATGATGACTTCTGGTTTGATATGGTGTATTCTGTATAAACTACAAATTGCAGTTAGTATTTGTTGAAGGTCAGAGATAATGAGATGCAGATCTGTGACTGTAGGTCACAGGTGCCATGAAGTGCATTGTACTTAATGTCGCAGGGATGCAGATGGATGTGTCTTTCTGGAAGGCGTCCACTAAAATGCTTCTCAATACTTCCACAGAAGGAGGAGGTGAGGAGTTTGTTTACGATTACAGATTATGAGTTCTTTTGAATTCTGTTCTTTGCTTTTCAAGGTGTTTAGAGTACCGGATCTACTTTAAAAGCTGTGTAATTACTGTTGGTAGAGCCATCCCAAATCCCTTTCAGCCACACTGAGGCTAAAGCTTGGCTGTTGCTGCCCTTGGGAGCCAGATGCAGGATTGTGTTGAACTGTGTGCTTTTTCACATTGTCTCAACTGCCTTTAATAGATGGAAGTCCTGGTGCTTGCTCCATTTCACCCTCAGGCTGAGGTACATAAGCTAAACGTAAATAAGCACATCTCAGAACCATTTTGCTCTCTTGGTTGTTGTGGTACCCAGCTGTGAGCAGTGGTCAGGTGGTAGGATTATCTGTATGGTAGCTGTGAGTCTCTACAACCCTATACATGCTAATAAAAATGTCATACTGCTCTGAAGACTATGTAAGATGCTCCCTGCCTCAGACAGTTTATACAGTAGTCAAATGAATAGGAAGTAGGAAAGGAAGGAAGAAAAAAGGAGGGGGGCATGGAAGCAATTGTACATCTGGATTGCATGTGGAATAGTGGCATTTGTGACTTGTGGATATACTCTCTAGTCAGCGCACCAGAAATAATCCTAAAATAATATGTCTTGAGTGGTACAATACATGAAGTGGGGGAGAACAGCTTTGGCTGCCTACGTTTTCTTTAAGAGCACTTGGATAGGGATGCATTTTTTACTCATTTCCTTTCCATAGTTTGTCTATATAAAACTTGCACAGCTTTTTTTAGATCTTAAATGTATACTCTGTCTATCAAAAGGCTGGTATTATCTCACTGCACACTAGAGATTGACAGCTGCCCACTCAAGAACCAGAGTGGTAATGTAGGATCTTGAGAAATTAGCATGTAACAAAACTTCATCTGGTTTGGTGTTGCCTTAGAGCCTGATTCATCAGAGCCAGTGAGTTCATAGAGAAGACCTGCAGCAGGGCAGTGCTGGACTTGGAGGATCTCTGCACCAAAGGTTCCTGTGTTCCTCCCTGAAACCCTGACAGCATTTGTCTCTTGTCCTCTCCAGAGTGCTGTTGCCTTTGCTGCCTCTGGTGACTGCTGCCTACTTCCACATACCTTGCAGACATTTGCTATGTCCTGAATGCTTCTGCTGTCAGGGGAGCTTCTTGCTCAGGGTCTGTGCCCCCTCGCCTGGAAAAACTGTACCACAGACCCAGTGGTCTAAGGCTGGGCTGCAAGAAATGCGTCCTTTAAATAATTCAGGAGGTGGAGCTGTACTGCCTAGCACTGAACAAACATTCAGGAGAACACACTGTGCTCTACAGGAGTGTCTGATTTTTCAGGTTAAAATAAGTCCAGGCTGCCCAGGATCATCAAAGGCATTTCTTTTAACTAAGGTGGATCATGGAGAAAATGATGAGCTATTATATTATCTTCTATCCCAAGTCCAAGTTTATTCATTGCAGTTTCACTTGTAATCAGAACACAAAACTTTGTTAACTCAAGTGAAAGCATTTATTAGTAGATTACAGGCAAAAGTATTCCAATTATGTTGTAATAAAATCAGGATAAACATCACAGGAAGAAGAAATCTAGCTGTGTTCAGTAGCAGCTGTAGAAGTAGAGTCTTAGCAGTGCACCTTAGCTATGTGCTCCGTCTCAGTTTGAGGCAGAAGGAAAGAAGAAATTAATATATTTCAAAATAAACTGGATAAAATTTGTAATGAAAAACTTCAAACATTAATCATTTTTCTATCAGTTTGTCTCTACAGGGCAGAATAAAGGTTATTTGACCGTCTCAGCTATCTGTCTGCTTCCCATGCCTGCAGCTTAATTATCACATAGTTTTGTCAACTGTCGTTTTCTTTAAAAACAAGAGATTTAAGTGAATGTTAACTATGTGACAAGTCTGTGGAATCCATCTTTCTCTAATAAGGTGGTTTTGAGCCAAAATCAGGCAGAAGCATGTTCTTCTTGAAGACCGATTTCATCCCAAATTAAAGAGTTTGCTTGAAGTACTGTGACTTGAGGCATGATTCATCATATGTGACAGAGGACAGATCCTTGCTTTAAGGAATAACTCAGTGTGACTGTCACTGTGGCTAACACCCCTGTAACACGAAGTTTCTGTCCAAGGCTGTGACCACAGCTCTGATTGCACCACCATGGAGGTACCATGCTTTATCCAAGGCTTTGGCTGGATTCACGCCCTTTCAGAGCATCACTTCAGATAGTCTGTGAACTGAACAGCAAAGTTTCAATTCTCATGTAACAGGCTCCTCGTCTGTAAGTTCAAAACAACGGTTTTGATTGAGGTAAAGGTCATTAGTTACAATTGCATTTCTGTGTCTCCTGAAATGCATCGGGTTCCTTAAGGAGGAGAGCTGCTTGTGTAACCATGGGATGTATTTTGTCTGCCATATCTTTGTCTGTGACTCTTGGTTTTTTGGCTTGCTAATATCCACGATTTTGGCAGGAGGCAGCAGAGATCAAAGTATGTGGTGTACTTGCTCAGAACAAGAACCTCTAAATAACTGCAGGCTGGGTTAAGGACTGCTCTTTCTGTGATGATTATACCACTGTGAACTCCAGTGTCTCATCTGTATAGCACACTTTCTTGCTGATTGAATTTTGTTTGTGAGTTGCACTCATAATTACACAAAACACTGTAAGACTTTCAACTTGCATCTTGCTGCTGGGCAGCACATGGAAAGCCTGGTCTGTAAGTGTCCAGTGAACCCTGGGGAGGAGAGTGGCAGATTTCTTCATGAAGTCAAGGCATCTCTCTGACTGGGACCAATCATTGCCTTTCTGAGAACTTCCCTGCCACCCTGCAAATATTAGTTAACAAAAATATAGCACCTCTTTAAGAATGAACTTCATCAACTGTTGTATAGTTGTTGATGTGCCAGAAGGGAACTTGGAAGGTTTAATCTGCCAGAGTTGTTTTGGTATGGTTGGGGATTTTTGCATCCTCCCAGCCTGTTGGGCCAGGTCAGCCACATCTGGCCAGTGGGAGCATCCAGTACTGAGTGTCCCTGAGCAGTGGCTCTGCTGTGTGAGGTGCTGCTCTGCAGCAGGGATCCTGCCCAAAGTGGTGATCTGCCATTGGCCTAGTTAGAGAGGCAGAGGATGGATGCACTCAGTGTTTGGCCATATTTCAACAGAAGTTATTCAGACCTGGGTAAAACACCCACTGAACCCTCACTTTGATTCCCAGAGGTGTTGCTCCTCTAAGTATCTTCAACAGCTGCTTTTCTGCTGACAGAAATGGAAACTGCTCTTTTATATGGCTCTGTCAGCCTGTATTAGCTTGGTGTTATGTTGACGTTCACCTTCCTCTTTCTGTGGTATTAGAAAGGCACTAATGTTGGTAATAGTTTATGTTTCTTTATGATCTTCCATATGGTCATCCTCTGAGCTAATGGGCAATATATATTTAGTAAATGCAAACTGCCCACTGTTCCTTTTTGCCTTTGTTTTTCCCTTTAAGTCACATTGGGAGGATTGGCAGGATTGAACAGACTTTTGCTTGTGGCAAAAAGCTATCATTGGGCTAATGATCCTGTGGCCTACTTTTCCAGGCAGTGCTGTTGATGTGCCCTGTGGTTGTGGTGTGCCTATGCAAAGGTCTCCTTGTCAGGCATGTCCAGTTTCAGTATGCTGAGCTGCATATGGCCTTTTGTTCTGTCTCCTTACATGTGTTTGGCACCAGGTTTGGGGATATTCCTCTGAGCTGCCCTTCTTTACACGGTAAGAATTTGCCCTTTCTGGTTAGCTGCATAGGAATCCTCTGAGTTTGTTAATGCATGTAACCGATGACTTTATGGTTCTTACACAGTCCTGTCTTGCATTTGTTTCAGGGGGTTCATGAATCCAAGGCAAGTAGGTAAGCTGTGCTGCTGTTTTTACAGTGTGTGGGAAAGTCCTTTCCAGCATGTCAGAAATCTTAAAATCTGTCTCTGAGGCAGAGCTGGTGACAGTCCTGGAAGGGCCATTAGTCATGGCAAGGCAGAAATGCTCATTGCACATTGCAGGACAACCTAATTATGCCAGGTTTTGGTCTGTGCTTCTGAGTCAGAAGGAAAAGAGCTCACAGTGAGGGATAGTATTCTTGTATGAGTTCATTGAGAGATGCTGACTGGAAAGTTGGATCCCTCGTTCCCTGGCTATCTTGTGTGATTAAAAAGCCCACGGCTAAGAAGAGGCATTTTGAGATACCAACACCTGGGTGCTGTGGCAGTGGAGCTCTGACAGGTCTCTGTGTGGCTGGGCCTGTGAAGAGTGCACATAACAAACGTGCCTGAAATAACAGCTGGCTGGAGAGGACAGGGTTGCCAAGCAGCAATTGCATGCCCCTACCTTGCTTGTTAAAAGAAGTGTGTCGGTGTGGCAGTCACAAATGAAGCTTTTTCCTTGTTTTCAGCAGCAGACACTGTTTGACTGCAAAGGAAGGCTCAAAGTGTTACAGAGAACTGCTGTTTATCTGCTTGGACAAGGAAAAGCTTGATTCTTCTCTAATGATGTGATTATCAGTGGGATCACCACCTCCAATATTATTTTTAGATGATAGCTGTGGTCTGTGCAACTGCAACAGAGCACTTTGCATGCAGGGGTTTGCTAGGTGCAAAGTGAGGTAGGTAATGCTGGCAGACTGATGCAGCTGGACAGACCATTTAATGCCAGTGTGGCCAATGCTCCCTGGCATGCTGTGCCCTAAATAACACCTGCAGATAGAAGGCAGAGACTGTATTTAGTGTGGAGGCAGCTTGTGGTGCTGTTTATTTGCAAGCCTTCTCTGCTGAGCCAGTATCCATCCAGCTTGGATAGCCCAAAGTTGGTCTAAACTGGCCCAAGAAAAAAAGGATGTGAGAACTGGGTTGTGTAGGAGATTCAGATCCAGTTTTCTGACAGTTCCTTCTTTCCAAGTACTTTTAAACTGGCATATTGTAAACAAAATCCAAACACTGACAGTGCATAGGAAGCTTATGAGGAAGTGTCTGAGAGGAGACCCTCAGTGCAGATCCCAAGGGGACAGAGCTTTAGCCAGCAGCATTTTAAGTGGCATCTTGCTGACAATGGGTTGCAGAGGTTTAGGTGGGTATCCAAGCAGGTATCAGGGCTGCCAAGTTGCAGGGTGCCAGATTTAGGGAATAAGAGATAACAGGGACCTTAGGAAAGATCTGCTAGCAATAAAGAGGATTTCCCCTTCTTTCCTCTGAATTCTTTCCCATTACTATAAGGTGGAAGTTTGTTACTTCTAGTGGTGATGTATTTTTCTTGCATCTCCAGTTTTGGTGTGTGCAAGGCAGTAAAAAATAATTCAGAGGCAACTTGAGTGGAAGTTCATGGGGTTTGGTTTTTGTGTTTGGGGTTTTGTGTTTGGGTTTGATTTTTGTTTTGTTTTTTTGTTTGTTTTTGTTTTTTTTGTTGCTTGTGGGGATTTATTTTTGAGATCTGGGAGGGAACATGGGAAAAGCTGAAACTAACCGTCTCTTGGCTCTACTTCAGGCTGAGGGAGCTTGTCAAGATACTGACATTTGCTATGTGTCCTGGAGAGGGAGAGAGAGTGACTTGAGCAGGAAAATGGATTTTGTTAATGGAAGAAGATAGTTCACAGAAGAAGGTGAGCTTTGTGTAATTATCAGTGTCCATCTCCCCATCTATTTTGAAGCTACTGACCAACTTGAATGACATTTGATAGGAAGATACTTCAAATATGCGTAAAATGTCAACAGAATTCCTGAAGACAGATAGGCATAGAGACACCTTAAAAACCAAACAAACGGGAAATCACCGAGTAAGAAGCATTGCGAAGTTTGTGATTGGGAAGTTTGGATTGACTGACTTGATACATGCCCTACCTCTTACCAGAGCCTCCTTTGGAGCTCACAGTTTGTGAGCCTGCAAAGTCAGCCGTGCGGAAAATACTTATGGGAGGTCAGCTCTAGTGGTTACAAAGCTACTTTTATATTTCATTTTGTCTCCCGCTGGCTGAAGAACAAACTGAAGGTGAAAAGGTTGATAAGCTGTAGACACAGCTATGAAGAGTGTGTTTTGCCGGGAGTCTCACCAACCATCCTGAGCTTTCCCCGTGTAAAAGGTGTCAAGTGTTCCTTTGGAAGCAGGGAAGACACTTGACTATTAATGACTCACCTGCAGATAGTGCAAAGGCTTTTTAGTGAGCAGAACTGATTCACTCTTTTCTCTTGTGTCCAGCACACAGATATGACCAGCAGGTCAGATACTGTTGTGCACAAGAGATCTTTTTTTTTAACTTATTGTGGAATCAGAGCTCATAATTAAGACAGTCTCAGATAATGTGTCCAGTCAAACAATGGTGTAATTGTGGCAGCCACACCAGAGGCCTGATAAAGAGTGCAAAATATGCAGAAGTCCTCTCCCTTGCTAAGTTCTGTATTCCTCACTCTTTGTAATAAGCTTTTTATTTGTTTACAATGTCTCAGAAGTTGCTTGTTTTTTAAAAAACCTCTTTCTCTGTTTGGGATCTTCTTTAAATCCCAGATGGTGGATGACTGCCAATGGGAACCCATGGGAGCTGCATGTCTTCTGTCTCCAGCAGAAGATCAGGCTATCCTGTTGCATAAATTATCCTGTGTGACAGCCATGCCACTGGTGATGGGCAGAAAATCTGTCCCACAGAGCTAGCAGTTGGTAAAAGCACCTTTTACAGCTGAGCTAAACAAGAATTGAGAGTGACTGGTGTGAAATGAAAGGGTTAAATGGGGACTGAGATCATAATTAGCCAGGAGGTAAGGGAAGAGCTGGAGGAGGTGGTGGGCATAGTAGAGGGATGCTGTAAACACTGAACAAAACCTTTGAAGAAGGCAGAGTCTTCAAGGCCACAACACTGGGCTGACTTCATCACATCCTGTGTATCAATTGTAACTGTAAAATTACCAAACTTGCCTCTCTTCTTGGGGGAAGGAAATAAATTTCTTCAGATATGGTCTGAAAGACCTTTACTCTGCTTGGAATGCATGTAACTACCTGAATGCATGTGAAAGTCATGACTCATGTCTGTGTCTCCTGTGTGATGAATTCCTCCTTTTTTTAGTGGTTGCCTCATTTGTTGTTAGTAGACTGCTTTTCAAACAGTGAATGCCGAAGAGGAGGAGGAGGAGGGTGATGCCTTTGTAGTGTTGTCTTCAAATTACCTTGTCATTTTGACTTCTGTCTTTTTAGAAGATGCAAACTTCACAAACAGCTTGCATTTGACTCTCCAGCCTCCTGTGATCTGCAGCTTAGATAAAACAGGCTTGCAGACATCTGTCATTGCTGATTGTCTCCATTTACTGACACTTAGCAATTGGACTCCAATAGAGTTTATCTTAAATCACTGTGTCAAAAATAAGAGCTCTTATTTTCCTCTACTTTTTTCCTAGCTGTATTGTTTTCTTTTTGTCTCATTGTTTTGCTCCTTTTTCCTACTCCTCTCACTAGGAATTTTTGCATCTCACATACTTGGTTATTAATATCACTCTCATGTGTGTGGCTCATTGTTTTTACTGAGGTTCTTACTTTTCTGCTTGTTGTATCTCTACTTTCCAGAGTCTGTGATCATACTAAACCAGTGGTTAGGCTGTCAAAACAAGAGTTGGGAGATTTTTCTCCTCAGACCTATTTTGTGCTCTTAGGCCCATCAGTTGACTGCAAAGGCCAAGGATCATCCTGCCAAAGATTAATTCAGGAGGTCTGAAGCAACCATTATCTTTTCTAAAACATGCAGTCTGCTTTCTCTAGATGGACAAGCTGGAGAAGCAGTCCTCCTTTATTTTCAGCATGATATATATATTTTGAGAAGCTTTGTGCCAGAAAAGCTTTAGTTTAAGGGCCAGACAAATCTGTTGTTGCCTTGTTTCACCTTTGCTGGCATGTAACTTCAGGCTGGTATGAAATGTAAGGGCTTGCTGTATTCCTGGTGTGGATGAGGCTCAGACTAGTCTCCTTTTTTCACAGCCTTTAACAGAGCAGATAAACTTTGGGGAGCACAAAGTGTGACAGTGATGGTTTCTTGTCTGTGTTAAGTCATCTAGCAGTATATAACCAAAACTCTTCTTGCAACCGAAGGATTAAATACATTCAGTGTGTCCTAATAAATAAAACAGGACTAAATCTGTGTATGCAAGGCAGTGAACAGTTTGGCTTTGGCTGGAAAAGGGAGAGGTCTTCAGGGAAAGAAAGCAGCACAAGATAAGATGTTTACAGTAACCTGGCTGGGTGGTGTGGGCCCCTTGCATCTTGATCTTTTGGAACCAAACAAATGGAGGGTGTATTTGTCTCTACACAACTGTGTACCTTGCATGAGTGTAATTTGAGGCTGGCTGAGTCCTGCTGTAGATGTGGCCTATATAATTACACAGAAAAAAAAATAATTTTACCATTCTGGAAACCTTAAGTTCTAGTGGCACTTCACAAGCTGAGACAGACTCTGAAATGAATGACCCTAGATTTTGTTTGTTTGTATTCTTGTGCTGAGAGTTGTTATTATCAGGGTCTCTTCTCTCGCACAGGCACTGCCTGCCAACAGCCCTTCTGAGGCACTTTCCTTCAGGACAGGGTGCAAGGTAAAACTTGTTTAGGATTTTAACTAGTGTCTCTAATTAAAGAAATAGTCTTTAAACATACTTTTTTTTATCTGGTTCAATCTAATAACCTGTTCATTTATGTGTCTTGCACTGCTGCTGTGTTGGTCAGCTTTTTCTCTATCCTGGCAGCAAGCATCTTGCATATGCTTCAGTCATGAGGGCTTTCGAGGGTGAAATGTCTTGCTAGTTTACTTAGCCCAAAAGATTAATGCAAAGGTAAACAGTGGAGAAAAAGTAGAATTTTTTTGGGGTTTAGCTGTTGTTGGTTGTTTTGGATATTTTTAGGGTGAATTTATAAATATTATTAAAAAATATTTTTTAAAAGCCCCAGTGTACTCCCTTTGATGCACAAGTAGTTCTGCAAGAACTCTTCAGTTGTAATCCTGGCTTACCACATGATATTAAGAAAATAATTTAATATTTCTCATCTACAGTGGGGACATTAAAATGGCAAATGTACTATGAACTGTATTTTTTGTATCAAAATACCAGGGGACTGTGTGGTACTGGCTGTATAAATACTATGTAATTTTCCTCTTCAGCTGGATGTCTGGATGAAAGTCTTCAGGTCTAAATTATTAATTGTTAACTAAGAAACTCTTGTTTTTCTTCTGAAAGGTTTTGGTCCAAAGGTTTTTAATGCCCTCAAGTAGTATGGTCAAACTTTACCTAATTGTTGAGATAGAGGTTTTTTTTCTTTATTGTTCTTGGCTTCTTCTGTACTTGAGGGGAGACTGTTCTTCTGTTTATCTGGAAAGCATTATTGTAAACAATCAACATGTGAAGACACATGAGGATTGAGCTTTACTGCCCCTCACGAATTGCATGTGCTCTGTTTACTGCATGGAAAACAATTAGTTCAAGTGAAAGCTTTTCCTTCATTGCAGCTGAGCTAATTGGTTCTGTAGAAAAGTCAAAACATGGAATTTCTTGTATCTAATTTCCCCTTGGAGACAACAGCACATGGAGGTTTGGAAGCAAAGCAGCAGGTTCAGCGAGCAGAGCAGCGGGAGAAGTTCAGGCTGGCTGAAATGCAAATGCAGAATCTGAAAAGTGAGCGCAGAACCCAAACTGGCAGTGCAAACTGTTTTTACAGCTGCATTTTGGCTTCTGTATGCTTAGCACAGGGTAGTCTCTTTTCTATGCTTTTGAACTACATACCAGAATCTTCAAATGGCCATGAACCACAGAGCCTGCCATGCATACCTTGGGAGTGAGGGAGGGGGAGCCTGGAGCAGGTTGCCAGCAGATCCCGATCAGTGTGGGATGGCCTTGGGCTGGGCAGGCAGAGGAATGACTTCCAGTTGCCCATGAGATGTCCTGCGTCATCAGGAAAGCTTGCCTTGCTTTCTTTGGCACCAGGAATTTGACTGCCCAGCTGCTGGGAAGGTTCAGACATCTGTGTTAAGTTCTTTACAGGATGAGATACCCAACCTTTCTGCAAAGAGTAAAAATCATCAGATGTGTCTAAGGAGGACATTTTATATGTGCACACTGAAACGACATCCTTAATTTCCAAACAGCGTGTGTTTTGCACTCTTGCTATTTTACATTTCACCTTTCATTTGTTGATGAAATGAACATTCTAGTTCAACTTGCTAGTTCTTTAGTGCTAACCTGTCTTCTCCCCAAGTGTGTCTGCTTTCCATGGAGCAGAAGTCTTTCAGATAATCCTTGTCCTTCGTCAAAGAGGGAGTAGGCTATTTCTGTGTGGGTGGTGGGTGTTCGTTCTTGCATTTGTTGCTCTCATTAATGTGAGAGCTTGTTCAGTTTGTGTCAATAACACCTTTGATCCTCTTATGTAAAGGGAACACTGGGTGTCCTGCAGAAAAGACCTCTTTAAAGTGCCTTGCAATGTTACACTTCTACATGATGGTTAATGAAAGTTCATAAATCTATACTGGGCTGGAGACCAAGTACAGTTCTCTATATTGTATTCTGCAGCACACACGATTTATTCTCAGCTGATTGACGTCATGTGGACTTGTGCCTGTGTAAGTAGCAGCTAAAATCAGTGGTCTGAGCACTAATCTGCAAGTTGCAGACAGTAGGTTATTTAGTGAGAATGCTCCACAAGTCTCTTGTTGCAACATTTTCATTCAAAAAGGTCACTTCCATGAGTTCGTGCACAGCTGAATTTAATGTTCTTTCTCAGCAAGGCAGGCCACACTGGAGAGTGCATAATTATAATAAATACAACTTTGTTCTCAGCTGAAAAATCCATCTGAAATAATTTTTTCCAGCCCTTCCAAGAAATGCTTTTAGTAAGATAAATAAAAGCAATTCTTGCTGATTTCACATTCATTCAGCAGGAATGTTGGTGGGTGTAGGGTGCCTCCACTTAAGTCACTCATCACAGTGCCTTCTGGGCTCAGTCATATTCAATAGCTGGCTAAGGACAGCACTTGCAAATTTGGTTTCTCACAAACCAATTAAACCCAAGTTCATTATTTCTTACTTAGTTTGAATCCTGGTTATTATTTTGAGTAAAATTTTTCTTAGCAACAAGTACAGAGAGTTCAGTTACACTCTTAACTCAGGCAAACTTTTAACAATGCTTTGATAGGTGCATCTGGTTTTTGGGCTATCCATGTATTTATACAAGCTTTTGTGACTTACTTTCTGGTTGGCACTTCTGTGTAGTCAAAGAAGATTTGTTTTCTTCTGTGTTCTGTTTCGCAACAGTGGAAATACTGAAAAAGTCTCAGCCTAAATATGGAAGGAAAACTAGGAGTTGTTCTTTTCCTCCAAAACTTCTAAGCAAGTGCTTTAAAAAAATCCCCTCTTTGCTTTCGTCTTTCAAGAGACTGAGCAGAGTGAAATGTCCTATCTTCTCTTTCTTTTATTTTTTTTGTCTAGGTATAGCAAAAAGGCTCTGCTAGTTGATTGGGATACTACTACTGGTGGAAGCTGAATTTTCACATAGTTCTCCTGGGTTCATGTGCAGGTCTGGTTACCTTTGAGGTTTCAGAGGGGCTCTGCAGGGTGGTCCTTAAATGTCTTTCTGCTTTCCCTGCAGAGACTCTAGATAAGCAATTTCCAAACTCCTCCACTTAAAGCTACCACAACTTTTGGTTCAGCAACTACCTCATTCCCATTGTTCCTACTATTGTACAGTTGGTTGCTGCTGCAAGGTCAGTCTTCTGCAGGACTCTGTTCTGATCTATGAAACTACAAGGGAAAAGACTCACATGGCATTGTCAGTTGTAAATGAAAGGTAACATGGTCATTCTGCTTTTGCCCTGAATTTGGACAGCCCTGTGCTGTACTACTTGGCATGAAGGACTAGCTGCATGTAAGCTGTGGTACCTGGGATCTGTCTTGTCCTGTTCTTTTCTCACTTTGGAGAAAGGGAGGCATGGAGGCCTTTCTAAAGGAAAGAAGAGCCTCGTATCTAGGAAAGAAGAGACTGTTGACTGCAAAGGGAGAAAGCAGAGGGAGGTGATTGAAATCTGAGTGCTCTGACTTCATTAAATGCAAGTGACAGTCCTGGACCTGAGGATGTGGCGTGGAAACTCAAATTTACTTTCATTCACCTTCTGTGTGCTAAATTAGATAGTCATCTCTCAATGACTTGCTATCTCTTCAAGCTCCAGTGGGTTTCCATTGACACCAGAGAATGATCAAAAGAGAACACTTGCTGGACTGGACTTGTGCCTTATGGTCACATTCATTTAATACTGATAGAGAGCAGATTTGATCAGCACTTAGATCATGATGGTATGCCTTTTTTTCTCAAGGTATTATTTTCTCTCCTTGCTTGTCTGCTTTATTCCACTGCCTTCCTTTTCCTGATGCAAGTCTTTGTGTTCTCCATTTTATCTGTTGAAGCCATCAGGACTTGAATACTTGGTACTTGCTAATGAAGCTTGTTTGGCAGTGAGAACCCATGGGAAGCTCAGTTAAACTAACTGTTGTTTTAGGATCTCTCCAGGCACCCTGACCCTATGCACAGACATGGTTTATTTTAGAAAGATTGTCTTAAGTTAGAAAATCAGCTCTTGTTCAAAAATGAAAACACACGTTGATCAAAACCTGAATTTCATGTGGGTTCTGTAAACATGTAATTTGGGTTAGATCTGGGCATTGGAAAATATGTGACACTGTTGTCCAGGAAGTTCCAGTTCAAGAAACATGGGGAACTTCAGGAAGTCACATTAACTGTCTCCTTAGGGAAGTGTCTCAGAAATCCTGACCTCTGCATTTCTGCCATGTGTGTGACGCTAGTGGAGATGATCACTTGAGCAGTTGCAACATTCTTGTATATATGAGTTTGAATGACATTATGAACTGTGGAAAGAATAATGCTGTGCTTTCCAAATTGCCCCCCAGAGACTTTCCCTCTGCCCCTGCACATGAGCAATTGTCAAAGCACTGTCTGTTTCCATGAATGCCATGTTTTCTATGGTCAAATCACAGGAACCTTTTTCTAGGGGTCCATGCACTTGAATTTCTAGGGGTGATGGCCGTGGTGCTCTCTGACACCTCTCTCTTTGCTAAGCCTCCATCCAGTGTGTAAGATTTTGGGCTGACACAGATATCCTGTTTTTATCCCCACCCACTAAAGGTTTCCTGTGCAAGATGTTAGTTTTAGTCTCCTTTTTATCAGCCCTGACAAAAGTTGTTATTTAAATGTTGCTCAATATTTTCAATATGAATTTGGGATGACTGCTAATTCCTTCTTGTTTTGTTTTAGAATTTCTAATCCCATTTTCTATGACTAAGTTCAGTTGCATGATTTCCTCAGCAAGGATTAGGGTTTACTGCTATAGGTACGTCATCCTGCCTTTGAAGCTGCTTGCTCACGCTTTCTTTGGCAAGCTCTGGTAGGGATCAACAGAGATGGTATCTTTTTGAAGCTGTAAAAGGGTTAATCGGAAGCGTGTTTATGAAATCAGGTTGCTCACCTTTACAAGCTTTTACTGTGATCTTTTTGAATGCTTTTGGAAGATTTATTACCTGCCTTTGTAATTTATATTACATTTTTCTTTCCTTTCTTGAAGCTATTTTGATGCTATGTGTGGTATAGTAAAAATTACCTATGATAAGTACCTTTTCTTGGCAAGTCCTTAATTGCACACCTCTTGGATGCCAACTGGAGAACGTGACTGTCTTCATGTGGATGGCCTAACAGTTTTGGCTGGTATTTTGGGAATGGCTGAAGGAGTGTAGAGCAGCTGAAGCACATCTGTAGTTCCAAACCAAACCCAGGCAAAGGACTTTCATCCCCCAGCAGGCAGATTGCTATTTGTACAGATGCTTCTTCTCAAAAGCCATTTTGTAGGATTGGTCACACTTGTGGCTGAGTTTGCATAAGTGATAGGGAGAGGGGCTGATCACTGTTCGTGGGAGTATTATTTTTCATCAGGGAGATTAAAGATATTGCTATTGATTAGGAAATGGCTTTGGAGATTCTCCAGTGAAATGGAACATCTACACATATGCAGTACTTTTTGAAAAATGTTAAACAGCATCTACCCTCTGCTGGGAATTGTTAATTATGCTTTTGGCTCTATTTGCCTTGCTGGCACATGTACCATTGTGAAATTTTTACAACCAAATAAAATATCAGAGAATGATTCTTTTCAAGAGGAAGCTGATAGCTACCTTCAGCTGATGCCTCTTTGAATTCAGGTGAGAAGCATGTGCTTGCCTCATTGGGACCTGTACTTACCTGTGCTGCCATAGCACTGGATGTTGCTACAAGGCTCCTGGATTGCAAAGAGCCTGGATAGTTCTGGTAGGGTAGATGTTATGATGCCAGGCTCTGCAGATGTAGATGATGCAGTTGAACAGAATGCAAAAACCTTGGTTTCTAGTAAGTTGTCTCAAAGTGGATCTTATAGTGCATTTTCATACAAAACGTGTCTTAATTTTTAGTAAATTTCTAAAGCCATGACAGAGAGTATTGGAACTTGCTGTATTTACCCCTGTCTAGTAGTGAATGTGGAGCTTTGCAAGTGCTGGCTTTTGGTACAAATTCATGTGTTGTGTACTTGTAATACCAGGATCTTCTAGAAACCCATAGGAATCAAGTGACTGTTATTTGTATTTTCTTGATTGTTGAAATTGCACAAAAGTAGACTCTTCTGAAGATTTCATTTTTTCCCAAGGAAGTATCATCTCCTGGGATTAAAGTATTTGCTGATGCAGCTCTCTGTGATCACAGTTAAAGAACTACTTTAAATGAGTGTCACATCATTAGGTCACCAGTTCAAATCTACTCCAAAGTGGTAATGGGCATTTTTGTACCCTTAATGCCTTTCATCAGGATTTATGTTTACTTGCTTAAACTAAAATTGGAGCATCTGCTATTCAAAATTATGGTTCAAGTGGAAGATAAACACTAGAAGCAGTTCTTTCTATAGCAGAAAATCCTGTTTGACTTGTGTATATGCTTGTCAGCACACATGGAACTTTAAAAGGAATAAAAGTTGCAGAGAAATGGATGCATTTTGTCAAGTCTGGTACTTTTGGTATGTTTTTCTATGACTTTTAAATTCCAAGAGCTTTTGAAAAAATATAGGAGGATACAATCTTTGAAGGCAAAGAGATTTTGAAATTGAAAATGCAATGGGGAGAGTATTTTAAATGGCAACTGGAACACTTTTGGACAAAGTATTTCTGAAATTCTTCCAGGCAGCTGCTCTTCTAAAGAATGATGGTTGGTTGATTGGCTTTTTTTTTCTTTCTTTCTTTCTAGTTTGTTGCTTCTAGCATTCATGTCAGAATCCTTCTACAAAGCTGCACTGCTAAATCTGACCTCTAAATTCAGGTTTCTGGTCAAGAAGTGTGGACTTGAGTGTAGAGTAACATCTGGTACTTGTGATGACACATTGGACTGTACCTTTCCCAGGCTGCAGAGAGCTTCAAGGGTTCTGTTCACCCACACAGGCCTTTGCAGCTTCACGGTTCCTCTTAGTCAAGTTGTTATTCTGAAGTTGGAAAATCCTTGCAGTCTCCTTGAGATGTGTTGGGATATGGAAAGCCATACTAATCCCTTCTGTCAGGGGCTGATGTCTTGCGTGCTGGGGTCTGCCTGCATCCACCTTTCTTCCAACCTTTTCCTGAATGTTTCCTGAGCGCTCTCTGGCTTGTTTCAGGGACCAGCTTGGCAATGTTATCAGGAATCAATAGCTGGAGTCCTTCAGGAAAGAAGTTGAAGGCGCTGAAGTGTGAATTCTGGTGTCCTGGTTGTTAGAATCTGTTAGCAGAGACGTCAAGATGTGAAGAAGAGAGATGTGAAAGCCGGTACAAGTGTTCTTTTCTTTGTGTTCCTGAGGAGAAATTAGGATTTGAGCTGACTTCCCCACCCCAAAGACTGTTGCATAGCTTCCCATGCATCTCATGCTATGGGAGATCACTGGTAACCTTTGTCAGTATTTTGAGGTATGAAAAGTGGGTTGTGAGGTGTGGAGACAGAAAAATTAGATATTTAATGGCATGGAAAAAAAATTGCCCATAGAACTTGAGTCATCTCTGTGGCACTTTGTTAGAAGGGCTCCAGTCCTGTGAGTCTGGAATATATATTTTCATGCGTGGTTACTCTGTAAAGAGTCTTCAGTCATGTGAAAGTCTGAGTTCTTGGCACTTTTTTGGAGAAATTATGAGACCATTCATTTTCAATCCTGATGCCACTTACTGCCACCATATTGCCAGTTATCTCAGAGCCTGTTTGCAATGTATTTATGGCTTCCTGCTTAGAATATTCAGTTACAATCAAGTACATCAGAAGCATTGAGTACATAATTCTGCGTCTGTTTTGATGCTGATTTTATAGAGGCAGTATTGAAGTTCTGCGTTAGCAAAGGAATAGCAACCACTAAACTATTTCTGCCAGTATTTTAAATCTTTGATTACTTTTTGGCTAGTAACTGATACCAGCCAGAAATGATGTATGGCTAGGAAACGTTCTAAATTATCATCCATCTTTTTGCTGGAGACCAAAAGAGGAAAGTTACTGAAGTGGAAAGAAAACTTTTTTTTTTTTTAAGCTGAGTCATTAGAAGATTGGCAAGTTGCAAGGGAAAATTTAAATCTGGTGTTTACTTACTATAGTTAACAATGAAATCCTCCTTTACCGAAAATTACTAGAGTGAGTTATGATTTCAGTCTCCTTGATACTGTGGAAGAATAAAAGAAAATAGAGTTGTCTTGGTTTTTAAATTTATTATTAATACAGGTATTTGGTATAGGACATGGGTAAATAAAAGGAAAATGCTTCTTTTTACTGACAGTTCTCCAAAGATTGACCCTAAAAATATGGTCATCACCAACAATTACTAGTTTTCATAAACGGTATGATTTTGTATTTGTTTTCTCTTGTTATGTGCAAATAACTAAATCAAAGAATGTCCTCTTCTGAAACCTGTGAACCTTTAAGAGTTCTGGTTGTTTTCAGTACGTATACAAATATTAATACACTGAACTAATATGAAAAATATCAAATGAAAAATGAAACGTCAAATATTTTGTGTAATGTAAAGTAATAGGTGTTCTCTCTAAACATTCATGACTTACTCTGTTTCTTTTATAGTAAATTCTGTTCTTATTCTGCTAGTAGAAAAGGGAGAAATAGAGAACAGTGGCTTTGCCAGACATGAAGCCCAGTACAGTTTGAGAATGCATGACTAGTTATTTGGAACCCCAGTTATGTTTTGTATAGAGGCCATAATTTGTCTTGCACAAGAAAGCTGGCTAATGTAAAAAAAAAAATTATCTATCTTTTTGAAAATAGATTAAATAGATTGCAGAAGGACATATTTCTCAACGAGCAGGAGTGTAGGCATTGAGTTCAGCTGAGCAAGACTGCAGGGAATAAAGACAGAACCTTTTTCCCCTCACTTTTCAGGCTCTAAGTAAGACCAGAGAACACCTTTCATGAGTGTGGAGCAGGCTTTTCTGTCCCCTTTGTGTGTGCAGTTTCTCTGTGTAAGTCTTGGTGCCAGGTTTTTGTGACACATACTGGGGGCCATGTGGAGTGAAGCTGCAGGTTGTCACCAGCCCATAGCCACAGCTCTTGCATTCCTGGTGACAGAAGAGTGTTTAGATATTAGTGGGATTTGCTGTAGGTCAAATCAAACATGAGACTTTCAAGGTGTCCCCGTGCAGATGTTTGTCATGCTGCCAGATGTGGTTTACTGAACTGTTGCATGTAATGAACAACCTTTTGTGATTGCATTGATCAAGATAGTACCTCAGGCGTGTTCCTCATCCAAGGGGAAAAGTGAGGTCAGTGAGAATGAATGTTGAGCTGCAGCTTAGACTGGAAAAAAGATGCTTTGGTGTCCTGGGAAGAATAAGTCTCAGACTTCTGCTAATTTGGGGCATGATGCTGAATTTGGGGCATTCAGTCTAACATGGTATCTTAATGTTCTGTGGCAGGTGACTTTCCTGCGTTCCTTGTTGGGCTACCCTACTTGTTTGAGTGATGACCAGCTCTGTATTTATCGTCCGCTTTTTCCTCTGGCTGGCAGTCCTTTCTGTTGTCCTGGTACATGTGCTTCAGCCTTGCCTGCCATATCCTTTTGGTTCAGAATTAGCTGCTATGTTGTTCCTTGTAGATGTGGGCATGGGTCCCACCCTTCAGAAAACTGGAAGCCTGGTTTTACATCACCTCCACAAGCTTTTTGGATGTGATGCATAGCATGGAGAGCCATTTGGATGTTGGTCTTTCAGATATTTGGATATTGTGGTGGGAATGAAGGCAACCAGGAACATAACAGGCAGGAAAATACTTCCTTCTGGCAGAAGGCAGCTACCTTCTGCCAGTAGCCCTAGAGGAATAAAATAACTCCTCCACCTTTCAGGTTAGATCTGTTTGTTTGTTCAATGAGTGAAGCGTCTTATGTCTCAGAACATGTGCAGAAGTGGGAAGGCTACATGTAGGCTTCTCAAAAACTCAGAAGCTGATGTTGCCATGCTCATATTCTATACTGAAACAGTGACATTCCTGGTAAATTGATGGCAAAACGTAAAATTTTTTTTTGTCTTGCTCTTCTCCACTCTTTAACTCTCCTTATGAAGTTTCTCTCTGATCAAAGGATATTAACAAAATCATTATCTTCTTGGTTTTACAAATTTGGCTTAAAAATTCTCTACTTCAAACTTGGCAAACATTGTCTCAGTATGCAAACAGTGGGGATGGGATAGGGGAAATCACTTGGCTTTTGAAAAGCTACATATGGGAAAGTCACATGGAGACTTTCAGTGGTTTATTTATAATTCTGCAAAGGCCTCTTCTTATTTGAAAACCAGGAAAGACCAAACAGTAGCTTCTGGAAAGCAAACAGCTAGATTCTTCGTGAGTATTTTTGACACAAATATTAACTTCACAGATTATGTCACTCTTTTCTCCTTAAATACTTGTTTTTAGCCTTCAAGATGTATACTGGTAAAGTAACATTGTGAAGAAAACTGTAACTCCTGCAGCATCTGGCTTTTTAAATTCTAATTGTGAAGCCATAAGAGATGCTTTGTTTTCATTTAGCAAATACATACTGAGTTTCCAGGAAGGTAACTTGATTGCAATAAGCATACGCAGTGAGAACCATATGCTTTTCATGTTTGTCTTTTATTGAAGGATTAGAGTATTTATTTCAAAATCTCTTTTTCAGAAGAACACTAGTTTTAAGATTACCATTAAGTAATATTTAAGTAAGAATCCTTTGCATTTTCAGATTTGGCTGTATATGTTAACAGACATTTCCAAATGCAAGTCCTTGGAAGAATTTTACTAGTTAATAATGCAGCCATGAGTTTTACATCAGCTTGATTCTGGGCAGTGTTTTTCTGATACCAGTGTAAGATAACTGTATTATGTGAAACTGCTTGAACAGAGCTAAAGGAGCGATAAAAGTGATCTGCCCAAGAGACTTTAGCATTCTCCCTCTGCTTAGATAGCTGAACATGACTAAGTCTTTGCAGAATGACATCTAAGGTTATACTTGGAGTCATTAGGTTATAAACAGTCCATGAAATGTTTTGCATGCTTCATGTTAATATTCCTCTGAAGATCAAGACTCCCTGGGGAGAAATGAGAATATGCACTGAAAACATTCTCAGTCTTGAGGTTTATCCACAACTTCCTAGATCCCTAAAGATCAACTGTCTTGTGAAGACATTATTGCAGAACAAATTTTGATGCTGCTCTGAGTGTTTATATATGGGGGGAATCTACTGGGTAGCACCCTTTCATGTTTGTGCTGCCTGGCTGAGTTGTAAATGATATTTGAAAATCTTTCTGACACTCATATGGTAGATTTATATGAACCTTCATGTTCAAGAATGTTTTTGAGCCTCAGGCTATGATGGGAAAAAAACATGGTAAAATTCAGACAGAATGTCTGAATTTGTGCTATTGAATAGATAGAGGGTTTCTTTCATTTCTGTTCATTCTTAGTAAGGCTTAGAAGTGTTTGGGGTGAGTTCTTGATCTTTCTTGAAGATGCCAGAGTATCTCTGACAGATCTGACCCACCATGTTTTTTTGAGATTTTTTTTGGCCAAGAATAAATCTTGTGTGAAAAATGGTTGTTCCTAGACACAATCCAGGTAAAGCCGGGTCTGTGGGGGGACTGTTGGACTTGGGAGAACAGTCTTATCTTCTGCTCTGGTGTTAGCGTATTCAGTATTAGCATTCAGTATTCTGCCAATACTGAATACTTGGCATCTGCAGTGGTACAGCAGCAGCCTGTGCTCCTTGCCTGTGTGGTCAGCTGACCTAGGGCAACCCTCTCAAATAAAACAAAAGTTCCAGACCACCAACTTGTCCTTCAGAAACTAGTCTTATTTCAGATTCCACTGTTACTTTGTGAAATACTGGGATTTATAGACCTGGCAGGATGGCTCTGGCAGAGCTATCACATAACAGCAAGATCTGGGCTCTCAGTCAAACCCCTGACTTAAGTGGCATTTCTCATACCTAAGGATGCAACTCACAAGGGATGTCCTTGGCATCTGTGTGCATTGAAATTTCTTCCAGGTCAGCTAAATGAGAGTGAAGTGTAGAGGACTTGAACAAGAATCTGGTGAGAACTGCTGTAAGTGGCAGACGCTCACAAGCTAGCTGCAGTTCATGGGCTGTAGGAGCTACTGGTGCGTCTTCCTCTTCTTGGGAAGTGTAGGAAGAAGTATTTTCCACGTGTGTGTTGAGTTTTTGGAGGCCTGGCTGTTCCTCAGGGGTAGTTCAGAAGCTGTCTGCAGACAATTTGATAGCATCACTTCATGCTAATGAGGAAGCAGCAGAGTTGCATTTCCTTCAGCCTGCCTTGAATAGGGAAGTAGAGAGGCTCAGCTGTGCAGAGCTACAGGACTGTGGAGCATAAAACAGCTCAGAGACTTTTCTGTAACAGAACAGCTCAAGAATACACTTAATTGCATGTATGAGAATTAATCCTTGCCCTGTGTGCTTTGTCTGATGAAAAAGCTGCTTGATTTGTCTCTGTTATGGATCTAGTTCCCAACCTAAATCCTTCAAGCATCTCTGAAGGTCTCTTTTGGTGCATAGTGGATGCACTGAATGCCACTGGTTCTGATGGCTTGCTTTGGCAGATAAAAGTTCCATTTCCACTAATAGGTTTTTACATTGACAAAAGAATGGCTTTAGCTTTTTTGATTTGGCTTTGCTTTGAATTTCTCAAGAATTTTGGGACATTTCTGATGGTCACTTATTTTTCCTCTTGGTGACTTCAAGTCAATGTGAGCTCAGACTGCAGTAGATAGTCCACTGTATGTTGACACTCTTAAAAGATAAAGCCATGCCATCAGTTTACGCTGAATTCTTTCCACAAATGGGGTATATGTGGTAGAATAACGTTAATATTTTTCTTTCTCACATAGACCTGCATTTGAAAAGGATTCTGAAATTTATTCTCATCTTAAAAGAGCTGATGTTAAAACCATCTACTAAATTCATCCATCTAAAACTGAATGAACAGTAAAGATTTTAGTGATTATATAATTTACCTTTGGTGTAAAAATTGTATTGCAGCTAGGAAGGAACACACAAAGGCTTAGGAAAAGGTTTTGCAAAACAGGGTTAGATACAAAAAAAAAAAAAAGTATTGATCTAAAATTTAATGAGTGACGCGAATGAACTATAACTCAGTAACTGATACTGACTGAAAGGGTTTGCAGCTCTTTCGGTTCTTGGGGGAAAAAAAGCCCCAAACAGGAGGAGCACAAACTCCTGGTTGTAAATCTATACACATTAAAATAAATACTAAATGTATAAAGGGTCAGATTAAAGGAAAAAAAAAATAAGAAAAAGTTAGAAAATGGTGAAGTGCTTCAGTCTCTATTGAAGTACTAGAATAAATCCCTGAAGGTTTTATAAGCATCTCTAAGGCAACAGAAAATGAATGTGGATTTATCAGGAACAACCTCATGGGAGGGGTCTGATGAATTTCATTTGGTTAATTCATTTGATGTTTTACAGCCCAGCCTGAGTGAGGCAGCACATTGGTTAGGGGATACTGAGTGAGGATCTGTGTTCAGGAGGGTCCATTAAGTGATGAATACTTGCTAAGGAGTGTCTGTGGTGGTGACTGGGATCCTGGAGGGATTTGTTCTGCCTGTGTGCCAACAGTTTGGGAGACAAAGAGAAAACACTTGAGATGCAGATGGAAGGTTATGTGTGTTTTTTAAACAGGAGAATAGCTTGAAGAAATAGCCTGAAGCTTATTTCACTTTCCTCAAGGAAAAATTCAGAGTACTTAGCAATGGAAAAAGTGAAATAGTCTGGGATTTTGGATCGGAAATTGAATGCAGTTCTTTCAGTAAAAAACTCACCAAATCTTTCAGTGTAGAATTGTCCTATACAGGTATTTTGTAATACTCCACGCTGGTAGGTGATATGCACCATTTTGGATTCTGCATTTTAAGATGGGTTTAAGTTTCAGACTGGAAAAAACAGTAAAACGATGATTTAATCCTTGTAGTCTAGGAAACAAAGACTTCTTTTGTCTTCTGGAAGCAGCTTATAGAGGAATGGAACAATTTTCCAGGTGAGCAAAGTTAAGAAGATCACTATTATCAGTCGTCTTGTTTTTAGTGGAGAAGAAAATATTACTGCCTTATCTTGCACTAAGGCTTGATTTAATGTTAATGGAAAATAACATCCTTATGTTTAAAGGGCATCAAGCACAGGAGTACGTGCCCTGTTGAGGCAGCGGTTACACTAGTGATTGCAGTTGCCTCAAGAATAGGTTAGAGAAATGTTGATGCTTTGGGTGCAGCAAATCATTCCCAGAGTGGTTTGACAGCCTGGTGCCTCTGAGTTCGCCTCTTTGGTTTTCAAACTGCCCTGACTTTTGAACCCTGTGCTAAGAAACAAGTGCTAAAAGGAGGATGAGTCTGATGGTCAGTCTGTAATTAAATCCATAACTAAATCCTGCTCACAAATGTTGCCATCTGTCCCGAAGTTTTTTATGTATTTTTACCTGGAAAAGTCTTTTCAATGGTCTAATGAATTTACAAGGTGCAGGCTGGGTCTCTGAAATTAAGTTAGTAGTTAGTTTTCTCACTTTTTCCCAGGACATCAGTGTTGGTGTCCTGGTGTCCCAAAGGAGGTGTTCAGAATTTCTACTCCCCAGACTACCCCCTTCGGGGGAAAAATACTACTGTAGTATCCTGTGATGTGTCAGAAGTGAGTATTTCTAAAAATTGAAAATATTTCTTTGTCTTACAGTTTCTTCATTCACAGTCACCCGCGGGGCTCTGAGCTTTCTGAGTGCTGAAGGTGATGTATATTGTTTACCTTTTTGAAGAAGAAAAGGTCTTGCTAGTTTGAGGTTCTGGAGTTTGTTTTGGTTTTTTTATGTTGTTTTTTTTTTTTAAATTTACTGTTTTACTGTAGTCACTCTAATTAGCACCAACTACTTTCCTTTAAAAAGGTAGGATGCCAATTGGGTTTTGATTTTTTTATAATGATGCATACAGACTATTAGGCTTATGCTGTGGGAGAATTCCAAAAGAAGCAATGGTTGCAGGAGTAAAAGGTCACTGGTTTTGTGATTTAGAGTACATGCATGTCTGGGAGCCAGGCCTGAGCAAGGAGGAAGCAAGTGCTTGGTCTTCTCTTTTTTCCTGCAGCCCACACACTTACTGAGAACAACTGTATGAAAGAGGTAAAACTGTATGGGTCATCTGGTCTTCCTTCTGCTCTGCTCAGCCAGAGGAGTGTTCACTTTATCTGCCAGTGGAATAACAAGCATTAATGGAAAATACAGCAGTTTGGATAAGATAATGCCCATGAAGGCACGCTATGGTTCTTAATGTTTCTTCACAAAATAAAACTGAATTAAGATTTTAATTACTGAACTCTCTGAAATAAGCTTATGCACACATTTTGCGTACACCCAATAGATACCCAAAATGTATCTATTCCTACAGATACCAGGAAGGAAGGAAGGGGAGTGAGACCACAGGGTGTTGGAGGTATCTGCCCTTGAAAGGGCAAAGCCGCCTGGCAAGCAGGTTTGTCACTGAAATTGAGAAACTGGCTGTGATTCCAGGTGCCACCTGTGCCTTTAATGCTTAAGCAAAGTGCAAACTGCATAATGCCAGGGCCGGTGCTGAAACAGGACACCGGGACATCGCTTCCTCCCAGGCGCCTGTTCCTTACATAACTTCGGGCTTCCCCAGCCGGCCTCTAGACGAGCTGAGCCTGACAGGAAATACTTGGGTAGCCAGTGGCAGTTCTGCTAGGCATAGAAAGAATAGCAATTAATTGTATTCTGACTCCAATGGTTGTAGTACCTCAGGCGCTATCGGCATTCTGTGGTTAAGGAAAATAGCCACCGAGAGGGAAAATGAAGCAGGATGGTGAAGCTGGTGATGGGAGGCACTGAATTTTTGTCCTGTATGCTTGGTTTGAACCAGCTTCATCTGCACCTGGAAACTACATCCATCAGCTCTGTTTCACATACATCATGTTTTCTGAGGGCCCCTTCAAAACATCTGCTCTCTGGTTGGCAGAGCAGCAAAGTGTGTGGCCTTTTGGGGAGCTTTTCTTGTTTTCCTGGTGAAGATGTCAGTCAAAACAGGAGAGCAATTAGACTGTAAGGTATTTTGTATTTTATTCCCTTTCACAGATACAGATGAACTCATCTTGAATCTGGCCTTAACCATGCACGATGCTGATTTATTCCTTACTTTTGTTTACTCATTTTTTTCTTCCAAGTACCTGGGGAGATCATAAGCAGTGCAGTAGTTCAAGTTAGAAAAGACAATATTTTGTTTAAAACCAGGTTTTCCATAAAGTTGCATTTTTAAGGAAGTTTTTAACAGTGGAGTTTGAGAGTGAATAACTCTCACAGAGTTTTGTCTAGAGATTTAGAAGTGATGTCTTTAATACTGTTTTGTTGCGATCTTTTAAATGCTTGTGGTATTGAGCTTTCTTAATAGTTAAACTTGTGATTTCCTTTCATTCTTCATTTTGAAGAATGAATATGAAGAAATACATGATTTTCAGTGCCCTTCATTTTGGAAGATAAGTCTTTCTGTCTTTCTGCTAGTCAGACCACCACACCATGTGGAGGGGCTTTCCTCACGCTTGTGCCACAAACTCCGAGCCTCAGCCTACTTGCAGCCCTACGGATGAGTTTGTATTTCTGGTACGTAGCAGAAATGCTGTAAAACTCAGCTACTGCACAGCACATTGGGTTAATTGAGAGACTTAATTTTGAGAATACCATATAGTGATACACATGTATTTTCTAAGAGGAAGAAGATTCAGTTAAACCAATTGTTTGTAGTTTGAGTACTGCAAATCAGAATCTGTTTATCAGTGGAGATGTAGGTAGCATGACAGGGCCTGGAACGAAAAGTCCAGGGATAATAGGAAAGTTCCTGAGTGTGTACCTATGTAGAAAGCAATTTGAGGACATTTGCCTCAGCCTATGTGATATTGCTCTGCAGTGTAACATTACTAAACCGTAATATCCAGCAGTGTGCTTGGAAAGAGGTGGCTGCTGATGTATTTTTTTTTTCCTGAAGGATTTCTCTGAAAAAGTGTTCCTCCAAAGAAGGGTTCAAGCCAGGTAGAAGCAGTGTTCTGCTGGAGAAACAAAATTCTCAGAACTTAATGAAAGAAACTGTTTCTTGTAAAACAAGCCACAGAAAACAAGACTGCTGGGATTTGAGGAGAACTTTTCTATATATATATACTTCTTCAAGATGTAAACCTGTGCTCAGGAAAGGCCAACAAACTTGAGAGATCTGACCAGACTATATGTGTAACAGATCCTCCCAGCAAAGTCTTACCTGATGACAAAACCTTTTTAGTCACTTGTTTACCTCTTGTCAGGTTAACCAATGCACTGTTCCTGAAGCAAGAGCTGAGAGTCTTTGGGCAATCAGGTACCCATTTGACACCACTGTTTCTGAGCAAGGTGTGGGTTTTAGATTTATAAGAAAAGCAGCAGAGGTTAACATCAAATTACTTTTGCAATTTGCAGGGATACCATCACTTCAAATCACAGGCATCAGCGTGTGTGATTGCCTATCGTGTCTGCTATCTGTTCATATCTCTGTGGGTGTTTCCCATAACCAACATGCCTGTGCATCATGTGTGAGACTAGATTTTATCTGAATACTGACTTTTCACACAGTGGCACTTTGTGAGAGTGCAAAAGGGGCAAAGGGCAATTAACTTGCTTGGATTTCGTCTCCTTGCTTATGGTAGTCTAATGCAATTTGGCTGATCCCTGACCTTCTTGTGCACTCCAGACTTGTGTTGTAGGTATATCTTGGTAATAAAATATCACGTAGCCACCCTTATCTTCAACAGATTTTCTGTTTTTGTGGTCAGTTCTTTATAAACACATTTGCAGGCTTTAAGAGTTCATGCCGTGCCTTATCTGCAGCCTGTGTAGTTGGGCCCAGCAGCAGCAGCACTGCTTCTCAGATAATTGTTTCATGTATAAAAGTATCCTTCTTTGTGAGGATCTCTAAGTTAAGACTGTCTGCTGTATAATTGCCTATTGACTTAGCCTATGATGAAAAAAATCCATCTTCTTGGACCCCAGAAGGTATTTAGAGCAGTGTTATCCCCTGGAATCTAGAGACAATAGAAGAGTAAGGAAGATGAAAACCTTGAAGTCAATTCTAGTAACCCCAGCACTAGTGTTGTTAGCTTTGGCAAATCCTGTCTCAACAGTAAAGCCAGCTGCCATTTTGGCATCAACACAGACAGACTTGGCATGATCCCCTCTGGCATCAAAAAAAATGCTTCGTGGGAGCTGGCACCAAAGCTGTGAAACAAGGGTAAGTAAGGCCCAAGGGAAACGCCAAGCAGACATGAGATGAGCACTAAAAATAGTGAGTTGCTGTCATTTGTAGAGAAATCAAATAGCACTTGTAAGAGTAGGGCATCCAAGATCTCCATCAAGGTTGTGCTGGTAAGCATCTTTGGGACAATGCATGTCTGTGATGATGTGACCAAAGGGCACACACAGGCTGTATTTTTGGTACCCACATGGTGCAAGACTCTAAAACTAGAACAGACGCTTACCGTCTTGATTCTGTGCTTAAGGGATCCTGTTACTGTCTGCAGACTCTGCCTTCTTCCCTGTCTGGAGCAGATCGTCTCCGCTTGAGCCATTACTAAAGTCCTGTTTGCATACATGGGTATCAGGAAGACAAGAGCTGTAGTGCCAAAAAGCAAGGAGCCAAGCTGGTGTCCCTGTACCACCCCGGATACACTTGCCCTCCTGAGACAGTCTCGTCAAATATTTAACAGCTGAGCTCCCCACTCCCTCCTCCTTCTCCCCCTCCCAGCAGGCTTAGAGAAAGCTGAGTAGGCTTTACCATGACTTCATTACCCACTCCACACTAAAAGTAAAGCCTGACATCTTCATTTGGGCATCTCAGGTGCCCAAAAACCTGGGAATGCTTAAGAGGCCGAATCAACCCTATCTCTTTTGAAACACTTAGTGTCACTTCTCAGTAGGCCACTTTCAACCCTTTACTCCCTGTGTGCCTTAGTGACAAAGGACTTTGAAGCTTTTTAACACCTCTAGGCTTGGATGGCAGGCATGGGTGTTGAAGGATGGTTATACAAAAGTAGATGATTCGCACAGACTTTGGCATTACAGTTGCATTGGTTTGGCCACAACTCTGTTGCTGTGAAGAAAAGCACGCTGGACCTGTGGCTGTCATTTTCTGTTCCATGGGGAAACAGCAGTGGGAACAATGTCACTGGGGGCTGGAAACCTCAAGCTACACTTAGAAAAAACTATTTTGGTCTCAGAGAAGAGCCTGGACTTTTCATTGCCCCAACTCTCCCATCAGCTGAACAGCAGAGTGGGTAGAAGTGTCTGAACAGCCTGGATGTGGTTGCTTTTATCTCCTCTGTCAGATGGGTGTTGGAGAGAACTCCTCTTGGGTATGTTCTTCACAACCACCCCTTGTCTGCTCCCTGCCCTTTCCTTGAGTGTCCTTAAGATAGCTTAGTACAGAAGGCAGCTTCAGAGGAGGGATTACTTGCTGTATGAAAGTGCAAAGGGAAGTGCTTTACTGTTGCCATTTCTTCACCCACAAAGGAGCAGTGAAGAGGAGGACAGGCTCTCACTGAAATAGCAGATGACGGAGTGGGTAGTAGCTTCCTCTGTGGCGCACACTACTTGTGTTCAGGGCTTACACATGGCTTTTGGGTGGAGATATGGCACATATTTGTACTTGTCTGCTTGGCTGACAATTGCTGTTTGGGATTCAGCTGGAATTGAGAGTCAGTTGGAATCAAGCATGAGCTGTTGCTGTTGGGGCTCTCAGTAACACTGAGAATATTTTAAAGTGCACAGTGTCATCTTCTGTGGTTAACCAGTTACTTGGACAGAAAGACAGGTAACAGCAGTGAGGCTGAAATGCACTGTCTCTATTTGCTTAACTTACTAAGCTGCAAAAGTTTTCCTGCACTTCTGAATCACTGAGCTGACAAAAGGGACGGCCTGTGGGGAAGAGGAAGAGCTTCTCACCACTGCAAGCTGTCGTGCTTTGTTGCACTTTGAAATTTATTGATCCATCAGACTGGTTGCAGTTCTAGCTCACACACCCGTTCCAACATGCATGCTGTATTTTCCTGAAATTATTCTTTCTTCAACAAAGATTAAGATAGTTTGGCCTGAAAAACAGTAAATGCAGTTATTCCAGTGTTCTTGTTTTGTAGTTGTAATGCATGTGGATTGGGGAACCCACTTTACCCCACTCCTAAACAATACAGTAATACTAGACAGAGTGAAAGTTTTATTTTGGGCCACTTTTCCCCTGAGGAAAAGAGTAGATATTCTAGGGCCTGCAGGTACTGGGAAGTTACCAGCCTGACCTCTTCTTCTTGGTCCTCTGGAATTTGTTGATAGCATTCTTGGTAGGCAGTGCCAATGCTGTATGTTACATGAACCCGGGACACCTGGTCCTCGCACTGGAAAGTCATCATGTTCTTGTAATGGTATCATTAGGGTGGGGAAGTTGCCCTTCACTCTTCAGGGATCTACAAGTTCACAGGTGGGCAGACAAATGGTTTGTAGGCAGATTTAGCATTGAATTGCTGTTCCAGCATTGGTGATCTCCCAGTGTCTCATGCTAGTTTTGCTAGCAAACAAGTCCCTTTAGAATATTTGCTGTCAAGGCAGATAGAGCTTGTTGTTCCTGGATAGTCTTATTCTAGAGAAACAGAGATCTGCTTTTACTTTTCCCTGTCTTTCTTTCCTTTCTTTCCTTTCTCTTTTCTTCATTCCCCAGACCATCTCCAGGATGGGAAAAGATAGTCATGTTCATTGAGATTGCTTTTTTCATACCGTGTTTTGAGTGTGTGACAGATATGTGAAGTCTCAGTCCTAGCCCCCAGGGCTGCAGGCTGACTAACAAAAATGGATGGCTCCAGAAACACTTCCCCTAATAACATGAAAATAACAGAGTGCATTGGGCAAATGGAAGAATAATTAGATAAAATTATTCCAACTTTGTGGTCAACCTGTGTTTGTGGCTGCAGAACTATGATATTAAAGTTTAATTGAGAGGATATTGCATCTCATCTGTATTTACTGTTCAAAACCTCTCCCTACCTAGGACTGTAATAGTTGAGCAACTGATAGCAGCCTCGTGCTTCAAGCCTGATAGCTTTGAGGTGCACAACATCAATTTTTGTTGCAATCATGTTATCATAACTGGATGTCCTCAAGATGTATCAAAATGAATACTGTACCTTGCTTGGTTTCCAGACCTGCTTGCAAACATCTCTCATCAAACATGGGAGCACATAGAAAGCGACTCTAAAACGGCTCAAACAACTTCCATCATGTGCTTCACTTGCGTGTTATAGCTGAGGTCATGAAGCACAGTGTGTTGGCCTGTGAAGATACTGAGCAGCAACCTTTGCTTGACATCATGTTTGGGGTAGATCGCATATTCTGGAGCAGTATTACAGACTGGGAATTCCTAGAGGCCTCTACTCCCTCCTTGCCAGTAGACACCTGCTCACCATTTTTCTGTGATGGGATCCGTGCTAACACATCACAAAAGGATGGTTGGTGGCTGCCTTTACTTTACTTGAAAGTAATGTAGATCCCATAATCTGTCCTGACATTACTATTGATTTTTCAGAGCTCTCAAGAGAGTCATCTACTGAGGAACTGTGTGAACACACAAAACTTGTGTTTGTTTTGTTCGTTTTATCTTGGATAGATGTACTCCTGTGTAGCCTTTGCAGATCTTAAATACCAGGTTTGTATAAAGGGAGTGAACCCATGCTGAGCCTGCATTAGAGCTGCTCCTGCTTTCATTAAAATAATTATTATTTCAGCTCTGGTTTCCCCCAAGCAGAGAGCAGTAGAAAATTAGAAGGGTTGTGGAAATGGACGATGAGCAGCTGAAGGCTTTGGGAAAAGATTTTACATTAAGAGGACAGAGAAGATTGATATCTTTTATAAGAAGATAGCTAACAGGTACAGAGTAATGAATGGATGAGAAGATGGATGAGGACTTCTGTTCCCACCTGCTAATAATATGAAAGTCAAATTAGAAGGTGCTGAATTCATTCTTGATGAAAGAAACTATTTGTTCACGACCACCATCTATGAAACTCACTGTTGCCTGGCAGAGCTCTGGGGCAAGAACTTAGGAACTTAAAAAAAGAGGAGGGGGTAAAAGGACATCTGTTGGTATATACAAAGCAATTGCAATGATTAGGGAAATGTAGGTGTTTTGCCAAGGTTCTAAGGGTGTTGGACAGGTTTTTATAAGGGTATGAACTACCTTGTCCAGCTCTTTTTTTTTTTTTTTTTTTTTTCTGTCCCTCTTCAGGGCTTTTTTTCCCCGTAGTCGCCTATAGCAGAATTGTGGAGCATGTTACTGGCCGCTGTCACTCAGGGACTGCAAGAGAGGGTGGCTGCTCCTGCTGCAGTCAAATGTGGTAAAGCCTGCTTGCAAACCACCTTTTCTGTGTCAGTCTTTCCAGGATTGCCAAATTCACACATAAAATAGGATGCTTTTGCTTTTCCGCCAAGTTACTGCTTTTGATAGTCCTTCACAACTTGTCTTAGATCTGGAATGATGCTTTGCCTTTTGAGTGTGTGCTGGGGGAGAGGCGGGTGGTTAAAGTTAGATTCCTTCTGACAGTAGGGATTTAGAAACTGCTGCATTGGCTCAGCCCTAGGATCTGCCTAGTCCAGAGACTGGATAGCTAGCGACAGCCAAAATCGGATGTTTCAAAGGCCAGCGTGAGGCCACAGAACAGATTACTAAAACAGAAAGCTGCTCTTTTATATCACTGGTGTTTGTCCATAAATTGGAAAAGCAAAGATTGAGTTTGTTTGATCCAAGAGTACAAAAGCTGGAAAATCCCATTGCCTGGCTTATGCTAGTTAACGCTGATGTTTTGTATCCTCCAGGAAATTGCTTTGTTGCTTGTTTTCTCTTAGGGAAATCAGGGATGTGCTTACCCCTAAACAGCATTTTTAGATGGTGCCTTTAAGTTGGTGTAAAAATAAGTAATACTTGTGTGTAGTCTCACAGCCCAGTTTTGGAGAGGACACACAGAATGAAGTTCTCATTTGGGAAACCACACTGGGCTGGTCTGAGAGGAGACAGCAGTGGTGGTCACTGAGTGGTTCTGGAATGTGCAAAATGGGTATCTTTTTCTGACACTGCTGAAAGCTGTCTAGCTGTTGGGTAGCAAGGGGTGTCTGTTCTGATATTTTCTTTAATTTTTTTTAAGTTTCCTCTATTTTTTTCCTGTTCTTTCAAATTAGCATTTGCAAGAATTTGATGTGATTTCTCTCTCTCTTTTCTGAAGTACTGAAATTACTATTAAAACTACTACTAAAAAAGGCATTCAATGAAGTCACTATGGAAAAAAGTATATTCCTTTCCTTGTCGTATATTTTAATGTATTGGGCTCCAAAGCCAAAGAGGCCAAAAGCCAGGGGAGTTTGTCCTTTGTCAAATATCCATGGAGCCGCTGCTGGGGCATACGGGAGTGGCAATGGTGTCCCGGTGTCGTCCCGCCCCCAGGACAGACGAGGACAGCTGCTGATTAAAGAGAAGCCCGAAAAAAAGAGGTTGCTGAACTTTCAAAGTGGAGGTAGAAAAGGGAGTTAAATTTAGATTACCTTCTGCAGTGTCATCTTCTACACCACTGTGGAACTTGCTGTACTCCTTGCTTGGGGGAGGACAAACAAGACATGCCATCCTAGGCACCGGATGATAAATTTGTTTATAAGGCTTAATTGCCCCTTGGCATGAAAACATGAAATGAGCTCTAGTAGAAAGAGGAACCTTTCAACAGGGCTAGTGAGATTTTCCTTGGGGAGAGGTGGATTTGAAACTCTTCCCATCATCTGTCTGGTGCTGGAGGGGTCCAATCCTGATCCTTCTGAAATCAGGGAAGTTGTTGCTTTTTCTTTAGAGGGACAGCTGTTATCTGGAGGGGCTGAGAGTTGAAAATGCTGTGAGTCAGAAAAAGTGGAATTGTGGTGGCATGGAAGTGCTTTGGATCTGTGAAGACTGCTGACGTCCCCAGGGTCTGGAGGTACTCGGAGAAACCATGGTGGTGGCTTCTAGGACCAGTGCTGTCCAGCAGGCAGCATCAAACTTAGCTTTCTCCTCAGAAGCAGACAAACCAGCTATTTTTGCTTAGCGAGATTTAATCATCACCACCCTGTTGGCTCATGACAACATTTTTAATAGGCTGCCCTCCTTTGTAGCATCCCCTTAGCAGGGAGGAGAGCACTTTTGCACTTCTGTTCCAGCAGGGCTCCCTGACAGGTCCCGTCTGCAGCGACCTGCCTGGTGTCACCCAGCAGCTCAGCAGTCTTAAGGTTCAGGGCTGCCTTTTTTTTTTTTTTTTTTTTTTTTTTTTTGTGGGGGCCGGTTGTTTTTGTTTGTGTTGGGGGTTTTGTGTGTGTGTGCGCTTTTGTGCTGGGGGGTTGTTTTTGGGTTTTGTTTTTTGGTTTGGAGGGGTTTTGTTTTGTTTTTTGGGTTTTTTTCTTTTCAGAAGTGCCCGACCTGATGTCATTTCCCTCTTGCAAACACCCCGGCTGGGCTGCGTCTGAGATATGTCACAGGGAGTGGGAGGAGGAGGAGGGGGAGCCAGCGAGTGCCTGCAGTGTCCCAGGACCCTGTTTACTTAGCATTCCCAGCTGAGAAAGCCCTGGTTTAAATAGGATCGGAGGAACGGGCTGCCCACAGCAGATGAAGAAATGGTTGCTGTGGGGCTTTAAATTCCTGCCTTCCCATGTGCTGGCGTGGAGGATGAGCCTGCAGAATGCCTTTCCTCCTGGGTCTCAGACAGGTAACCAACCGGCTGAAGTGCGGTGGGAGCTGCGTGCTCAGGTGGAGGATGTGACTGATTACTTTTATTTTTATTTCCCCCACCTCTAAGGATATGATTTCTGACTTTCCCAAAACGGAACTGTACAATCAGCACTTCCCCACCCGTGGCGTGTGATCGGAGAGCACAAGTTGTGCGAGAGACGCTTTTTATTAGCAAGGAAGGAGCAAAACTGTGAGGCAGGGATAGAAACTTCCTTGTTGTTGTTGGAGGCTTTGCAGCAGAGAGGCTCTTTGTGTTGTGCTCCTGTGCAGTTTTTGTTTGCTTGGGTTTTAGGGTGCTTTCCACAGTCCTTAAAATGGAATTGCGTTTGCATTTCTTAAAAACATGCCAGACTTTGAACTGTTTTCTTATACAGGCATTATTTTGTACGTAAGACTATGGATTTAAAAAAAAAACAAACCACAAAACCAAAACCAGAAAAAAACCTAGAAAATACCCAGGAAGAGTATTTATATATACATGTGTGTGCTTCATCTCTAAGAAAAGTCACCAAATAGAAAATGGCAACATGCTGTGATCCACAGCTTGGTGATTTTTTAATTGTTTTGAGAGAGTTTGAGCTTGAACAAGAAACTTGGGATAATTTAATAGCTGGTAATATCGAGTGGAATGAGAAATGGTAGCAACTGCCCAGCTGCTCTCTGCTGGAGGAGGTGCCAACTATGTGTTCCTAGCCTGGGGAGAGCAAACCCTTTTTTTGGTTTGGGAGGCACGTCTGTGGGGGAATCTAACTGTAGACTCTTCCCAGCACTGCTGTGATCTGTAATCCACAATAAATATATATTGAATTATATCAGAGTGCTGCTTGCAGTTTCTAATTTAGAATTAAGAAGTCGAGATGGGACCATAACATGCATTAAGCTACTACTTTCAGTTGTTTAGCAGCGCTAAAAGACTTCAACGCTCTGCTGAGTAAACAGTGCTGTCTCTTTTTCCTTATCAGTTCAGTTTTGGTGAAACGCAGCTCTCTCCCCACCCCCCCACCCGCCCCATCCGAAAACAGTTTTACATAAGAAACTACCTCTAGCACAATGACCTTCTGTGATTGGTGCAATAGCTATAAATAATAGTTCACTTGTTAGCACTCAGGGCAGAGACTTGCCTTAAAAACTCAGAACTGAACCAGAGGGGGAAATACAGGCACAAAGGCTGAATGGCTTTAGGTAACTCTCAAACTGTAGTGAGATGTAGCTGCCTCAAGTGCTGAGATTGCTTGAGACTCATGGGTGTGTTTTTCTCTAAAGTTCCTGTTTTTGAATAATTCATTTTGTTTTAGAGATGTGTTCAGTGCAGTTGGGGTGCTGCATACGGTGTAAAAGTAGAAATTAGTTGTAATTTGGTTTCATTTGCTGGAACAGTGAACATCTCTTTGCCTCAGTGGATGGATGGTTCTTTTTTCTCTGCTGGTAACTTTTCAGAATCAACAGAAGCATACACAGGAAGCAGGAAAAAAAGGTGTTGCCTCAAGAACACAAAAGCAAAGTTCTTGACTATTTTTATCCACTGATAAAGGATATAGTGGGAAAGAGGTGCTTGAACTTTCTTTAGTTTTAATAATTTTTAGCCTTAAAAAAAATAAAGTATTTGTGATTGTATCCTGCATGCAAATACTATTCAGAAAATTCTTTTTCCAAGGCTTGTTACTGAACAGTGTTGTTTAATTGAAAGTGCGGGAGGAATTCAGAAACATCTCATCACCTCCATTGTTTCTTAATTTTTGCTTGGTACTTTCTGTACTGACTGTAAACACTTGGCTGTCTGGGATGCTCTTTGTTGTTCTCACTCAACACAAGGGATGCTGATCCTGGGCTGCAAGCTCTCAGGGAAGAGGTGCTGAGTGGGGTGCCCTCCCATGAGCTGTGTGATGAAGATGGAAGGATCAGAGTGAGATCTTTGGCTCCCTAGGACCAGCACACTTTGCCCTGCACCCCTGGACTGCACTGAATGGCTGCTTTCCCTGGATCTTCTTTCATTTCTTCTTTGGGAGCCAGCAGCATTGTAGCATTGTGGATGGACTGCCAAACACCTGGTAAAAGTAAGGTGTCTGGTTGATTTGGTTGTTTTATTGTTGCAGTGGGGATGATATTTAAATGCCTAAAAAGCTAGGTCAGCACTATCTGACATCAGTGTGATGTGGGTGTATAAAGCTCCCATCCAAGGAAACATGACTGTAGAGGATCTCTGCTTTTAGTTTTAAGTGAGCTTTTCCTCCTAAGGTTGGAGGTGGAAGCTCAAACACATTCACCTAGTTCACTGCATAAATAAATTAAAAAAAAAAAAAAAGTTGGATTCCAACCATTTTCAGTTTTAATTTTAACTGCGTGAGGTTTTCAGCATGGTCTTCTGTTTGGTGGTTTAAACCAACAAAATGCAAGATGTCCTCCTCAAAGCTGTAATTTCCTAGAAGTCTAGAAGTGTGTATCTTTAATGTGAGAGGGCTGAGGACTGCAGCTGGGAAGCTTCTAGCAAGAGGTGAGGAAGTAAACATATGGAACTTAAAACACTAATGTGCACTTGTCAGAATCTGAAATTGAAACTTACAATAAAGAAAACTTAAACCAGCTCTTATTGAAATATATCAAGGTGTCTGTGATCTCTGAAAGGATAGTGTCTCTTTAAACATAGTTGGAGTATTTTTCCAGGATAAATTGATGCAACAAACCAATTTGTTCCTCAGATAAAGGTTAATAAAACCTTGGAGGTTCTGCATCTGCTGGGGGTGAGGATAGGTCTGCTGTGGCTGATTAATCATGGTGGTCTAAATATAATTCTCCTGATGCTGGCATTAGCAAAGCAATAAATGTTGTGGATTAGAATTCCCATTTTGGAGATCTTTATTGTGCCTGAGACAGCTCAGAGGCATCATTCCTCCCCCACTTATTATACTTTTAAGTGTTTGGATATTTGCACTTACTATGCTTTTTTTTCCACATTCAGCAAAACAAAATTTGTGGTGGGTGACTTATGAAGAAGCATCCAGACTTGATTTATTTCCTGGCCTCAGCTGTCTGTCATAAGGCAGGCTTACAGGAATCTATCCCCTGTTGTGCTGGCAGGACTTGGAACACAAGGTTCCAGTAACTCCCAGCAGTCAAAGCCACTGTCATCTTCTGCAATCTTACGTGCTTTTGTTAAATTGAACCCACCAAAGATGTGACACTTGCTCAGATGGTGGATTTTTGCTTTTATGTTCCGAAGGACTAACAGGTGTAACGTTTGTGAAGACGGGAGATGTCTGGAGCCTTTGGTACAGGCTCAGCCACCCTGGTGTCTGTGGGTCCTGAGCTGCCCTGGTGATCCAGGGTTCCCCAGCAGTTCTGCCTGTCCTTGCTGTGATTCCACCTGCTGTCCTTCTCTGAAAGGATCTAGTGAGTTTTTATTTAAGATTAACTTTGATTAGGAGCTGAGGAGGCTGCTGGCAAATCAGGAATTGTAATTGTGGCAAGATTGGGCATTCCAGTCTAGTATTTTCCAGTAGTAATTTTAACCTACTACCACTCTAGTGCCTTATCTGACAGAGATCATTTGGTAGCTCTGTGTTTGCATTCTCATGAGCTGTTGCTGATGCACCTCGCTAACCAACACTAGTGATAGTCTGATATGTGAGATTGAGTAACAGCCAAGTGGGAGCTAATAAATAGTGTATATCAAATAGTTGTTTCTGACATACTTAATATGCTGACAACCACTTCCATTCTGTTACTCAGAATGCTTAAAGAATATATATGGTTTAAATACAGATGTTACTCAAAATACATACTTCAGTGAATTTTTCTGAGGATAGTGTCACTTGCTTAAATCCATCCTGCTTGTTACGGGTGTGGCTGGGTACTGAGAGCAAGGGACTGCTGCCTGCAATTAATGAGATTAGTGAAATAACTAGGTCAGGATTTTGATTTATTATTAAATCGATGCTTATTACCAAAGTCCCTATGAGAGCTGTGAAACCAGACGGTCTGGAGTGGTCACAGGTAGAACCCAAGTCCTGTTAAATCCAGTTGTATCTTGCCCTTCAGCAGATGCCATTTTGGCAGTCTCCCTTCATCTTGTTGCTGGGCTTTTCTCTGTGTCTCTCCATCTGTATGCCTCTTTTGCAGGCCTTTACTCACCCCTATCATCCTGTTGTTCTTCTCCATCTCTTCCTGTTAAAATAATAATTTGCTGCATAGTGCCTTGACAAATGCTGTAGTGAAGTTTGGAGAAGTTAGCAAATTAAAGTAGGTAAAAAGCCCTGGCTATCCTATGAGACAGGAATAGCCTATAAACTGCTGTAAGTAAATGCAAGTCACATTTCCAAGTGTTTCCCAGGGTATTACCAAGGTTAGGATGAATGGATACTCTGGCAGTTTGAATGACACATAGAGGCCATACAAAGGTGCTCATATTTACAGGAAAGGAGTCTGGATTTCTGTGGAAAGAGGAGACAGAGCAAAAAGCTAAAATGGTTATTAGATTTCGTGATACTGGCCACTGCTGGTTTTGGTTACCTGATTAATGCCAACTGAGGAGTCAACTTTTGTAGGTGGTTGGCTGCCAACTATGCACTTCTGAGCGTGGGCTGTGGTGTTTGTTGCTGCAGTTGCACATATTAATTTTCAGCTTGGAAAAGAGCCATGCTAGCCTGGAATTTGCTCATCTTCATCTTTCCCCCTTCTGACTTAGCAACAGTATGTGCCCAGGTTAACTGACTTATCAGAGTAGAAAAGAGAGAAGTGCCTTGATCCTTTTATTGTGATGGAACTCCACTGTCAGTCAGTTATTTCCCTTCATTTCCAACATTGGCTTCAGACGCAATAAATCCTAACAAATTTACAGCTATTAAACTCAACCATTTACTACTGGAAGCCTTTACAAAAGTAAGGTAAGAAGGTCTATTCCATCCTTTCTTGAAGTGAGGAGCAGCTCAGTCAACATACAGAACCTCATGAATGCATCTTGTCTTGATTGTGCCCCAGATTTTGACCTTTAATTTGTCACATAGACCTCCAATAAAGGTCTAATACTAAACTGAAAGGTGAACAGAATAATTGGCTTTTTCCCTTGGCATTGACATTACTGTTTGCTGTGGCTTTGGATGTGACAACATACAGCACTGTCTTGAGTTCTCTTATATATACACCACTGCTGGATATTTTAAAGATTATTTGCAAAAGCACTTGACAGCAAAAGTGGACAACTGGCAGAGTTGTGGAGTTGCCAGTATGGTTGTGGATTTATCAAAAATGCCAAATATTAACAGGAAAATAAGTAAAAAAAAAAAAAATCTTATTCACTGTTACTTTTTGAAGTTTATGACATACAAAAACTAACCCAAAATGCCACATCTTAATACAAAGAGACTCTCAAAATGCACCAGGTGAGGCCTTCCCAGCTCAGCCAGTTTCATGACAAAGAGCCTGTATCACATATCACAAATGGTTTCTGTTGGACTGGACTGGGAGGGAATACAGGCTCCACGTCTGCAGAGTGTTCTTCCAAAATCTCCTGTCAGACACTGAATAATTCCAGTTTCTCAGACCAGCTCTTAAGATGGTACCAGGGAGGCAGTGATGCACAGGCAGCCTAGGGTACATGCTCATTTACAGGACAAAGCAAATCCCCTGAAACTAGATGGGAATCTCCTAGGCTTTGTAGGTGGGAGATAATGGATGGCATGTTCTGGCTTCTTAGTTGTGAAACAAGACTGTTCTGCTCTAATGGAGTTGAATACTCTTTGAGAGCAGACCCATGTAGATCCTGCTTAGTAATCCTGCCTGGAGGCATCTACACATAGCTGAACAAAGGCTGGTGGGGAGGGATGTGCTTGCTTGCCTGGACAACAAGAAAATGAGGCTCTCCTTCAGCAGGGAAGTCCACTCTGGAATGTAATAGCCACTGGCTATTGGGGAAGAAAGTGCTTTTGGGAAAAAACCCTCCCCCTTCCTTGTTTTCCTAAGGCTACCTTAAAAATACTCCAAACCCCCTCTGTAATAGTTCAATAAAAACTCCATGCTGGTAAGAATGACTAAAAATTACCATTACAAGAGCTGCTTGCAATGGAAATTAGAAACAAAGGCAGGTCAATGAAATATGAGTGCTTCAGTTTTCCTTCTGTGGGAATTTTTTCCACCGTATATTTTTTCCTCATCTATAAAATTAGTCTTTCAGCTCTGTGCCTTGACTATGGCTCTTAGTGTGAAAAAGGAAGTAGTATGCTTTCATAGCACAAGCACTTGGGATATTGTTTCCAGGAGACATTTAAGCTCTAGATAACTGTATTGCTGATGTATCTTAAGTAGTTAGTTTGGCAGCCTATGACACAAAGAATGCATGGGAGAAGGAAGTAGAAATGATAAAATGCTGCTGGTATGAAAAGTGCAGCCTGAGATTTAAATAGAAAGTGAAGTCAGATCAAAGAACTTGGAAATAGGTAGAAATTTCCTAGCAAAGAATGTCACGGTCTCTGTCATAGCCAGGGTTGGCTCTACATAACCTTTTCCTTGACTTGCCAAAAAGGAGCAAACTTTACAGTGGCTCAGCTTTTCACAGAAATTAGTCTTGACTTAAAAGAGTAAAGGAGACTGAAACACTTGTTCCAAAGGAGTCACCTGTAACATAACCCAGAACAATGCTCTCATTGTGCCAGAATCTTTCCCTAATAGACTGCTATTTGTGAAGATCTGTTGCCTTTACCTTTTATCTGTTTCCCTGTGCCAGGCTGTGTAATCCAGTGTTAGAGGTAGCCATGCCCTGAGCAGTAGTAGGACCATGTGACCTGCTGGGATCCTTTCCAAACCAAATTATTCCTTGATTCTGTGAAACTGTTTGGAAACACGGGTGACAGTTCTGGGCCTGACATGTGGCCCCCAAGTCTGACAGCTCTGTGTTCCCAAAATCCTATTGGTGGCTGGGCTGGCAGAGGGCTGCAGAAAGGCTCCAAAATGAGCTGCTTGGACTTTGAGGCGCATGGCTGGTGGTCGGCAGTGCAAAGACTTCAGAACCCCTGGCTGTTCTGAACTGTGGGAGCTGAAAGCCAGCTGCAGGACTATTTGAAGGTACAAGCACATGTGCATTAGCAGGGAAGAGCATTTGTCTTGGTCAGTGTGTAAAGAAGCTCTGGACAGTAGGATTTAAACTCTGCTTAGATGGGAAGCAGGATGTTGTATGAGACATGATCTTCAGGAACAACCTGCAGAACACCATCCTAGCTGCTCAGGATCCTCTGTTGAGAATGTACTGACACACCTGTTGTTGGCCAGCTGGGTTAACAAGAAGCAGCCCTGCACATAAGCATGTGTGGAAAAGTAATTTCCAATATAATGAGGTTGGCAAGAGGAAGTAAGTTCAAATAAAAGGATGGTGTGATAAAAGTCTCTGAAATCAGGACTGCTGCAAGTTTTTAACTGGGAAAAATATAGTTGAAGATGTTATGAGTTACTGCTGCCCAAAGACACTGATTTTTTTCCTTATTGCTATTCTTTGAAGCAGGCAACACTGAATGAATGAAATTTTTGGGGAGTAAACCAGAAGTGGTCAAGAATGGATCAAGTATGGTGATGCAGAGGAGATCATGAAATGGCACTGTGAGACTCTTGTTTTTCACCAGTTCTGTGTGATTAATTTTCTGGTTCAACAGGTCACATTGATCTTCATGTGTCACAACTACAAACCTCAGCCAGTCATTCTCTGACTTGAGCATTATCAACAGGATTGCAATTTTGCAATGGCATCTTAATTTCTCAATTGCCTTCATATGAAAGCCAAAATCTATGTTGTTCATCAGTTACATTAGCTCTGCAAGGCCAACAAAAATGAGGAAAAATGTAAATAAACTAATAAGAACAGATAAGAGAATAGATGTGCCCTATTTCTAGTTCTTTTGCTGGCTAAAATTACAATTTTTGGAGTGAATAGAATGCTTGAAGCAGAAAATGCTGTGCTAGCTCAGCAATGTCTCCTAATAGTTGCCCCTAGTTAGAGATGGAAACACCTCCTTACCGTATAGGAAAATGGTGTTTCTACTGTTGACATGCCAACATCTTGAGACAAGAACCAAATGTTTGGTTTAGCTGCCTATAGTAGTTGGACTGCTCTGTCCAGCAAAATGTTTGTCTATTCCTGAAAAATAGAGGCAGATTCCCCTCCAGTTTGTTGCCTCTGTAGGTGAGTTTTAAAGGTGCTTTTTAGAGCTTTTTGTGGAAATCATGATATCCATGGAAGGAAGGGAAGCAATTACATCATATGCTGAATTGTACCCTCACATGATCAAAACCTTTTCAAAAGTTGGTGTGACTTCTTAGGAGAAAAGAAGCATCTTGGGTCTTTCCTGCTGAGTCTCAGATGGCAGGAGGTTGTTCTGCTTTTAGAAGTTATGTTGCTGCTGTAATTTGGGTGCTCAGGTGGGAGCGCTGTGTTGGGGAGATGTGACTCCAACCAGGGTGCTGTGTGGTGGGGAAGTGCTGGTGCTCCTCCAGGTCCCCAAATACACTGAAAACTTCGTGCAGGACTCCTCTGCACTGAAGCTGCTGGGATTCACAAATGTGCATCCCTGTCACCTACTGGTGGCATTTTGTTGGGCTTTCAGTGGGTTGGTGTTTTCTTCTTTGCAAGCCGGTGCTTCCAAAAATTTTTTTTGAACACAGCTTTCAGTATAAGCCTACCCACATTTTCATTTCCTTTTTATAATAAATTTCAAGTAAAATAAAGTGAAAATAAAAACTTTGTTACAGTGGTTTTAATTAAGATTTGTTTGTTTCTTAAACTTCATAGTGTTCTTTGAACTCCCAGGTTATTCCAAAACCTATTAGAGGATGTACAAACCACTGCCTTCAAAATGTTTCTGTTTTCTTGTGTTTTGTACTTTTTCCCAGCCATGTTTTCAGACTATCAGGAAAACATGGACTTCTGGGAGGTGGTGCACCATGTGGGGAGCTGAGACATCACACCATAGACCTTTTCCATGTTGGGTGTCTTGAGAAGCTGCTGGGTGATACGCTACAGCTGATTCGCCTCTGCTCCTGGACTGCTTTGCTGTTCCAGGAAGTTTTACAGGAATGCTGATCTTACATAAAGCACATGGCTAATTATGAAGGAATCATTTTAGACAGGAATCTTGCAGGAACATATTGTAATTATCATTTAGATCTAAGTGAATCCAAGCAGTCTTTTCTGAAATTATAATGTTCCCTTTATGAATGCTTTTCCTCTGCTTGGCATTCAGCCCCAGTAATACAGCGATACTGTGTACAATGTGGAACAAATGTCATCTCTTCTTTTAAGAGAATGCCTGGCTCCCAAAATGTGGTAACTTTTAGTGGAAAAGGAGAGGAATGATGAGACAGCAGTGCTGACTAGATGCTAAAACAGTGTAACTCGTGGGTTTAGAGATACGGGGATTTTCTTCTCAATGGTCCTTTGTGGTTTTTTGGTGGTCCTTAGGGGAATTTTAACCTTCTTATGTATTTTAGAGTTTCCAAAGACCATAACTTGTACTTTTCAAATGATTGCAGATCATTGAGTAAAACATTTACAAAAGATACTGACAAAGCATCTTAAAAGTGTGTCTGTTTAATTTTAGGACAAGGAAACCTGCATGGGTGTCAACAATCAAAGTTACATATGTGAAACGGGCCACTGTTGTGGACAATCCCAGTGTTGCAACTACTACTATGAACTCTGGTGTAAGTCCTTCCATTTTGTATGGCTTCCCTTCCTAATCTGCATGGCTCTCATACCATACTACAGGTCTGGCTTGTGTCCCCTGGGGTTTTGTATTCAGCCCTTGTTGTGCATTGCCATTGCATTTCACTGCAGCACAATCCAGAGCTGATGTGATATGACAAGGAAATAGGTTTCACAGTGGGTGCCTTCTCAGGAGTAATGGGTCATCTTGCCACTGTTGTTTGTTCTTGTCACTGATTTGAGTACTCAAGATGTCATACAGGAGTGAGGAAACTATACTGAGGGAGAAATGCCATGCACACACCACTAGAGCTTGACACACTCAAACAAGGTATTAATTCAGTGTCTTTCATCTTGTTGGTTTAGTTTTTTGCAAGCACAACAAGTTTAAATCTGGTATATGTTTTTAAAGATGTCCTTTCAAGAAGGAGGGCCAGGGTGCTTATTCTCTTCAGGATTGTTTGGAGTCCTTGCATAGAGAGAGTCTTGGGTAAATCCTGTGGGTTTGTAGTGACTGAATGCTGTGCTGTGAGGAACACACATTGCCCATTGTGACCCCTCTTATCTCCTCTTTCCCAAACTGTGAGATATGAAAATATCAAAATTTCCAGCGAATGGTTGAGTGTCTGTACCTGCTGAGTCCCCTTAGATGGCAGCAGGCAGGTCAAAGCAGGTGGTTAGCAAAACTTGATTAGGATATATGGAAAAATGGAAAGTTGAAAGCATAAGAAAGTCATAAATGCTGAATTTTAAGGGAAAATTTGTTCAGTCTTATGGTGTCTTCTTTCTCGATTAGGAACACAAAAGGTTGAAATTGGTGTTGTGCTGTTGTACTGCCCCAAGCCTAGGCTGGGAGGGCATCTCTGCTCGGGAATTTGGAAACGTGGTGCTCTGAACATTGTATCCCTAGAATAGATACTTTCTTACCACACCCAGTGGTATCTTCTAGCTTTTATGCAACTGTGCTTTCCACTTAATCTCTCTGTTGTACCCACAGTTTCACTTGCCCAAAGTAGTTTGTGTGTAAATGTGTTATACGTACAAAGACTGTCACTTAACCTGGATCCAAGGACAGGAATAGCTGACACTTCATCCTTTAGTCTAGAAACATGCTTTTGCTTCTCAAATTAGTCAATGAAGTATGGGTGATCTGGTTATAAACTGAACAGGACTCTATAGTAAGCATCTTCAAGACACGCTATGCTCAGACTCCAGAGACTGGCCGTGTCGATACTAATGGCAGGATTTTAATGTATTGCAGACCTTTTACACCAGACTTGTTTTCCAAAATGTCCAAACAGTTCAAGAAACAATTCAGGATAGGGTGTCGAGGGGCAGGTCCAGGGATCGTAGCAGGCTGAGAAACAGATATGAATATATTGGAACCTTGGAGTGCCTGGATCAGACTGTAGCAGTCAGCAGCACAGGCAGGACAGATGGCAGGAATTTGTTGAGAGTAGAGGGGAATGCATGGACAGAGGAGAGTGGGGAAGGTCAAACCCGGTTTTGCATTTGTGTGGGTGGGAATGTAGAGGAAGATGCATTTGTGCAAAGGCTTACAGGCTCCTTGGCAAACAGGATCTAAATTGAGCAGCAGCGTGGAGTGCAGCTGCACACTGGTGCTGGTGGCACAGTCACCATGTTTCTCCCATGGTCATCTTGAGCGGCTTAGTGGAATTGCATACAAACAGTTTGGTCCAAGCAATAGCCCCCTGCCATTTTAATGGGATGGTTTAGCTGTCTTTGTGCTCTCAGTATGGCACAGACTTTTGTACTTGGCAGTTCCTGGCTGCATCATAAAAGTTCTTGGAAGACAAAACCAGATTTTGTTAGAAGGAGGCAGAATATTAAAGGCTTGTTTTCAGAGCAGACTCACAGGTCACACTGAGATCATGGAATAAACATGTAGGTCACACACACTGCTGGATGGTTCCTCAGGAGAGATAGGTTTCTGTGTGTTCATATTCCTTCTGCCTCACAGAGAGCATCATGTACCACACCAAAATCAGGGGAGTAATTCAAACATGAGACCTGTTCTATAGGCTTTTTGCAAATTCAGGCAAACATCCAACACAGATTTAAAATCAGTTAATGTTTTCAAAGCTTGCTTTGCCATTATGAATGATATGAAAAAAAATTCCTTTTGGATGGAAAGGAGTCATAGATGGAGCACATCCTTTAAACCCATATTCTAGAACTTGTGAGCTTAGCTGCTGCTCAGGAGTTGTGGAGTGGAGTGTCTTTGATAGGTACATATGCTGAGGCACTCTGAAGGCCTTCAAGGTAAAAAGTAGTGATAGTAAATGTAAGTAGTCTTAATATGAGCAGTGGAGAGCAACAGCTTTACATGCTTGGGAATAGATTAGCTTTTTAAAAGTTAATAATAACTTCTGGTTAATGAACAGTTAACATAGCAGCACCTTTTAAGTGTGGCTTCATGGTTGTTCTGTTTTGATTTTAACTAGCATATGTACGTACTGAAGTAGCTTTTGAGAAGTTTTTGCTTCTCTTGACCTCAGACCACCAGTGTGTGTTTCAGACCTTAGTGTGCCTGAAAACAGACCTTCTTGCTAGTCCTGTTGAATTAAATCCTGGATTTATCTACCACCACGGCTTTGTGGGAAGAAGAAGCAGAGGAGGGTGGCATTTGAAATGGAAAAGAAAACTAGTCTGTCTTTGCTGGACACTCGTTCTGAAACATGATCCTGTTTTGTGTTCTCTTGGAATTTTTCCTGTAAAAAGGACCTTTTTCCCTGTTTAAGAATTTGAGGGAAGTTTGTCTCTGAAAATGGCTGATCTCAGCAATTCTAGGCAACAAGTAAGATTGTGGTAATTGTAAACCAGTTGTTGAGGGTAGTGGAATAGGATGTAAAACCAAGGTATTATTTTGTTAAGGGGTGGAGTGGAGGAATGGAGAATGATATGCCAAGCAGGTGGACGGCCTGTGTTTAAAATTAGATAACAGCCCAGTTCAGATTCCCCACCCATCTCTTATTAAAAAAAAAACTAAACCAAAACCAGTGCTGTGTTGCCAAATAATGAAACTATATTAAGATTTATAGATATAAGTCTAATAACCGTATAAAGGTCTAATTAGTTCTTAAGCTTGGTAGATGGTAACATGGTGGGGGAAAAGCTGCATTATGTCTTTTAATTTTCTTGGAACATAATAATAATAAAAAATGTGAAAATTTACTGTTGCATTTCCTCACATGGGAAGATGTTTGGATGATGGATGAGCTGGATCAGCATTTTAATTGAACAATTTGCTTGGACTCCCCAGAGAACTCATGGTCCCCAAGGGGGAGAATAGCAGCAGCCACTGGATTTTGCTTCCTAACAGTTTTTATTCAGGTCTCCATGATGTGATTGTGATTTGCTAGAGTTTTCCAATGTTGGCCTTTTTCCAGGCCTGACAGGTGTCTTATTGCTTAAACATTCCATAATACCACTTTTCAAAATACAGGAGAGAAGGTGATTGAGGAATGCAGTTCCTGTGTTTTGCAGGCTAAGAAGTAAGGCTCAGAGGTTCTGGATTTTCCCAAGTTTAAGAGTATAATGTGGACTGAACACTAAATCCAGATCTCCTGACATCCATCCTCGTGTCTCTCCTTGCCTTTTGAATCATTTAATGATTCAGAGGCTCTGAACACAGCAAGCAAAGCTGTAAAAAATACATTTCATTGTGTGGTTGGAAAAATAGTACACTGTGCTTCAGGAATTATGGAGCATGGAAACAGGCAGATGCTCACTGCTTGCAAAAAGTTGTAGGATTTAGAACTTCGAGTGTTTAGCTGGTCTTGGGTCATTTGGGTACTGTACAGCAACCCAGCATTGGCAATGAGTGAGTGTTCATATATTGCTTGTGCCTGTTTTGTTTCATTGTCTTTTTTTTAGCAGTGATACTGAGCCCTCTGTTTCTGAAAGAAAGAAAAGAGAAGAGATCTTCACTGTTTAGGTCCTAGTGGAAGGGTTGTACAGGAAAAAATGTTCTGTTTGCAAGCAGCACAGTCAATGTTTTTGCTGATTTTGAACATTCTGCTCATCTCTGCACGCTTCCCCTTGGAATCGCTAGACAGCTCTTTTCCCAAAAAGCACACTGCCAGAAAATTCTGGCAAGGATCCGGTTAGTTGCTAAAACTAAAGCAACTGCTGTACCACATCCATATTCCAGGAGGTCAGCTTTATAATAGGAATTCATGTCCAAGAGTTTGCTGCATTCTCAAAAACACTCAGTCAAACAATGCACCAGTCCCATGTTTTTATCCTTACCCCGTGTTATCTTATCCCACATCCTTTTTCAGAGAGAGATTTTTGCTATTCCTTGCCTTTCACCCAGCCTTCTACATGGTTGTACTCGCTTCTCTTTCCTAGGTGTCTCATACTTTCCCTTGGGCTGTTCCTCCTCATCTGTGCTGCAGTGATAACCCCGCCGTGACAAAGCCTCACCGACAGTATAGGGCAAACAACAGATGTCACAACCACACAGAAACTCATAATAAATAGGGTCACTGAGGGAATTATTTCCTGATTTCCTTGGACTTCTTGTAGCCTAACACAGACAGCCAAATCACCTTGTTTTGGTCTGGCTCAGTAAAATTCCCAGATCCAAAGCAGAAGGCAAGCTGGCTAACATAGCCTGGCTATGCAGATACTGACTTTTGCCCTGTGTGACTGCTTCCACCTGTGCTCTGTTAAACAGTATGGAAAGGCAAGAGAATTTCCTGGTGGTGTTTCACCCCATGCCGTACATACCTCCAACCCAGCTTGTCACCAAGTACCTAGATCTGTTCCCAGATGTTCAGGACATGGTCTCAGCTGGATGTTCCACTCTGGTCTCTGTTAGACTATTGTTCAACGTGTATTTTGCCAACATAGATCTCTTGGGAAGGACTGGGCTTACAAATGTGTCTCTGGAGCATGGGAGCAATTGCCCTTGGAAGGCTCCCTCCCTAGGAGAGAGGCATAAAAACAGTGTCTGCAGATTTACTGCCTCACGTTGACTCTCATTACACAATAGGCAAAGGATTTTTCTGAAACTTGTGTTTTTCCATCTTATCTCATTGCACTGTATATAGTGGACACTATTCTGAAAACTAGAAAACAGTTGCAGTTAACGTGTCTCCTTTTGTTACTAGTTTGGGAGCAAGCAGTCAGGAGTTGGAGATGTCTTCAGCTTTTTTCTTTTGCCATTGTACTCTACAAATACGCAGTAACTTTTTCCTGCAGTGAGGTCAGGCTGGGACTGCACTTCCAATGACTTAAACTAACATAAAACTGTCACTGAAAGTCACAGTCTTTCTCTTGCTGCTGTGTTTGCCAAACAAGTTTCAACCTGCTCTGGTTCCCTCAAACCAGTTCAAACCACAGTTGCGCACAACTTTGTGCCAGCACAAGAAGAGGTGGAGAAAGCAGCAGGAGGTATGGTTGAGACAGGCAGGAGAGGATCGCGTCATTTAGCGGCTTCTTTTATTCCTTCTTAAAATGTTCATGGGCCTATGGCCTGGATCCTTCATCTGGCATTCTTGAGCAGCAGTGTTGGCTCATACAGGCTCGTGCCTGCAGTGGCAGGAGATGATGTGACCTCTCTGCCAAAGGACATGATTAAACCCAAGGGCTGCTAGATTGTGGTACCAAGTAAATTTCTCTTCCGTTTTTTAATTATAGTGTTGGCCCTGTGAAAGACAGTTTTTTTCCAGCCATGACTGACTGTGAGGCCACCATTTGGGACACTTGGTCAATGAAATTGTCCCTCTTCTCCTTCTGTTCAGAACCAGCTCTCATGGAGCCAAAGCTATTACCCAGATGCTTGTCAGGCAGACACAAAGGCACTTTGCAGTATGTTTTGGCTTGCTTTTAGGGGATTTCCTGCCAACAGAGCCATGGCATTTGCCCAAGTTTACCATGAACTTGAGGGCAAATTTCTCTGTTCATACCCTTGGAACGCTCCAGAAAACATTTTCCATTTTGCACAGAATAAAAGGAGCTTCCCTCAATGGCATTGCTGATGGCAACATCCCAGGCAGCAAATACAGTACAGCATCAAAGCAAACATTGCTCCTTCCTTTTTCATGAGGAAGGAGTGCTCTGTTTTTTTAATTCTTAAACTGTTTTATTACTTATTTTGAAGTTTGAGCAAAACTATGATTAGTATCCTAGAAGGGATTTTCTTGAATCTTTAAGCATGTTCTTTCACAGCTGGTAGGAAACATCTCTGGTGTATGACCATGGATTGAGGCTCCCTTTCCCAAGAATGCTATAAATGTAGCAGCCTTCTCTTTCTTCAGTATTTTCTCTGGTTGTAAGAGATTGCTTTCACAGGACCTAATTCCATTCCCAGGTGTTTCTTTAGCTCCCATTCTGACTTCCTGAGCTTCGTGCTCGTGTCTGGCTTACACCTCTGAGCTTACAGATTGGTGCTGCTTCTTTTATGACAGGTTTTGGTGCTCTGGCAGGGAAATGTCTTGGCAGTAATCAACTCCTCAGCTGCATCTGTTTCACCTTTGCTTGCATCATTTTCTTCCTGTAGGCATCACCAGTGAATTTAACAAAAAAGACAGCAGTGTTTCTCAGGACTCAGTCATTTTTGGGATGGAGAGAGTTGCAACTTCTCACTCTTCCATAAACCAACAGCAAGATTAAAATTGCCTTAAAGTCTCCTGGTGCCTGTTTTGCTCCAGATTGGTACTTTTCTTCTGCTCAGGCTATCCATCAGAAGTTGTATTTCCAAAGTCACTCTTTTTTTATCTGATGTGTTGTCCTCAGGTTGCCACAAGCTTTTTTCCCCAGTGGTTACTGCCAGGTGGCTGTGGAAAATAGTCTCAAATCAGACATTTAATGGCAAATTTGGTTCAGAATGTGTCCCTTGACCATTTTTCCTTTTCCAGTGAGTACAGCGGTAGCTCAACACAGTGCTGCTGAAAAGCAACTCATATCCATTTGGGAAGAAGGTACATCTTGCAGAGCAAGAGGAAGGCATTTGGCAACAGTGAAGGCTTTTGGGGACATTGAAGACAAACAGAAGTTCAGTTTTACTTGGCTTTTAGAGGCCTTTTAATGCCAAACTTCAGTTGCCTCTGTACATCTTACCCGTTTTCAGCACAAGGCAGAGTTGGTACCTGTTTTTACCCTGAAGGAGGTGTTAGTGTGTGCTGTTGCTGTGCTTGGCCTCTGCATTTTCTGCTCGTGTAGTGTTGTCTTTGGGTGAATTTGCAATTCCCCTCCTGCCAAATGAGCTGCTGGCTGCACGGGCCAGTGGTCTGCTCAGCTCACCTCCCTGCTGCTGGTTTGAAGCCAAGCCTCACCAGGTGTACAAATGCACAGCTCAGCCATGAACATCTTCACTGTTCACTCCATACTTTTAGACATAATATTTACAATTGCACTTGGCCTTGGAGCATAGCTTTATTCCAAATAAATGACCATACTATATATTTGCTAGGCTTTTTCAATTTTCTGTTCTGCAGCCAAAACTGCAGCTGTGCCCAAACTCTTGGCAAGGGAGTGTTGTAAAGCCTTTTATGGAGGCCTGAACTCCCAGCACCCTGTTGGGCTTTGCAACCAGGGGTGCTCCCAGTCCTTTTCCCAGCACTGCCACCTCTGCCAAGTGACAACCAGGGAGTCCCCTTGTGTGCCTCAGCTCCCATGGGTGTCCCATCTTATTGCTTCCAATGCACTGGGGGCTTTCCTGCCCAGTGGTGCAGATGTGCTGTTGAGTGACAAGGTGAGGACACAGCCATTAAAGAGAATGACAGAAGCCAGGCCAGCAAATGACTCTGGTGGGCACATGCTGCTGATCTCCTGCGATCACCTGGGCAAGTCCTCCAGGCTCGTGCTGAGTCAGGGATTGAGTAATTCCTAGAAGCTCTAGGAAGTGTCAGTGGTTAATGAAACCAGGCAATAATGTAGTATTAGTGGGTTCTGTTTCTGGAAGTTCTCACAAAAAACAACAGATCTCATCCACTCGCATTTTGTGAGTGTGCATAGACCCTTTTGCAGGAGAATGAAGGTATTGTTCCTGGCACTGAGACCAAATTGCAATCCACTAAATTATGGTGTGTTTACTTAAATGCCACCTGTGGTTTCAGTAGGATCCAACATTAATTTATTATCCTAAGCTGTTGTATGTTGTTAGTGCATGTTGTTAACAGAGTTGCCATACGTCTTCCCAGGAATGGTTGAGCTTACTCTGACCCCTACTCTAAGCTTGTGCATCAGTTTGTGTGCAAAGCACTTTGGGACTTTTTTTTGGAATGGGTAGAGAAGTTTTCTAAAGAAATACTTTTTTAATCTTCTGAATGCAGGCTTGGGTGGGAGCAGTTATTCCCTGAAGAAATATTTGGCTGCTACGGCTGAGATTGCTTAACAGTGGCAGTTCTCCAGGACATCTTAACTAATTAAGTGCTGTTTGCTACCATTGTATCTAGACTCCTTGGGAAAGGACATGATCAGTTGTGTTAAAAAGCATCTGTTTTCATAACTGCAGTTAAAATCCCTGGATAGCTGGGTGTAATTTTCCATTGTTATTGAACTCATGATCATGGACTGCTCTTCGAAAATAAGGAGTACTTAGAAGATGAACTGCAGGCATGCCTCAGTGCATGGTGGCATGCTGTGCCAATGACCTGGTTTTGATGATTGTATTCTTGCTTCCTCAGCAAGCAAGAGCCAAGTGACCTTCTCTTAGTGAGAAATAAAGTGTATTTATTGGTGAGAGTCTCCAAACTGTGAAACAGGTGAAGTATTGCATTTGTGTACCAAGATTTTAGTAGTGATAGAGGCTACAGGAATGGTTGTGAATGTTTGGCTTTGGAGTGAAGGGTAGACAGGATCAATCCTTTTAGTTTATATAAAAAGGTTTTTTTTTAGAAACAGGAGGGTATTCAGAGGTCAGCGGCCACATTCTCATTTTGGTTTGGGAAGTGCAGAGAGCACCTTGAGTACTTTGTCCTTTGCTTCTCTGGAGTGAAGATCACAGTCTCCTCTCTGGTCATTGTGGTACAGCTGAGCAGGCTGGCCAGAGAAACTACCCAGGAACCTTCACTTCCAGCCAAGGAAAAAAAAAGGGGGGGGGCAGGGGGGGAAATATGTAACACCTTCATTTGATAGCAGGTTTTGATAAATTCGGTGGTAAGGCAGGTTCTGGTTGATTAGGGAAATAGATTGCACAAGGCAGGAGAGATATTTCAGTTTGCTGTGCCAAAATACATGAGGAATTTGGGTTACAACACAGGTAGGTGAAAGTCCCCACTCAAAATGCTCAGAGACAGATATGACACATTCAGTTCACCTACAAACAGCCCAGTGCAGGTCTCCAAGATGGGTGATATGATCGATTGCCCTTTGTCCTGAGCCAGAGCAATACTTCTTTCATTCTTCAAATTCCTAAACTGTTCACCTTTCCCCACCTAGCTCTTAGCAGAGAAGACATTGCAAACACACCAGGAGATGCTGAAAACATCAAGGTATTGTAAAGGCATGACTAGAGGTTTTTAGTGGAGAGAGAAGAGCAGTTTGATACCACAGGATAGACTGGCCATCCTGAAAATGGGCTGTGGCTTTAGGAATCTCCATTTTGACTGCTTGGGAATAGCAAAGAGTGGCAGAGGTATTACAGAAAGAAAAAAGTGTTGTGATCTCTAGTGAGGAGTTGCTGCCAAGCCTATGGGTTTCTAAAGGAAGAGCTCTCCCAGTATCTTTAGATGCAAAACATGAGCTTAAAAAAGATAGAGCTTACAGACACTGGGGCTACGTCAAGCTGTGGGCTGCAGTTGCAGGAGACAAAAGTCTAATTTGGAGTGTATATTCCAGCTTTGTGAAGTGTGTCTCGGAAACATTTTGTAGTGCATGCAAGTGAGAAATTTGTAGAAAGGAAGAGTTATTCCACATGTTGGAGGGCATGGGTAAAATTCAGGAAGTGGTCTTCTAAAATTCCCTTTTAAGGAGCAGTGTACATACAGTACAACAGTACACAGAAAGCAGCCATGACCACAAATAGAGCAGAAGTTAGGTTTCTTGATGATTCAGAGAGGGAGGCTAGTTTAATTTAATTCTGGACAATTTAAGACATTGAATACAAAAATAAGTTTTAAAAATATTTTGAGACTTCTATGAAAAAAGAGCATGTTTTTGTTAAACATAACAATGAAGGATTTGGGTTGGAAATTAAAGAAACATAGTGCTTGGGGTTTTTCTCTTCTTCTGTGGTCAATCTGCAGAGTGTCTTTTGTGTCTCGATTGTTATTTTCAAACTAAAGTGGCTGTGGGAGTCAAGCTCAGTGCTATTCACAGCTCTGCTCATTTTTAGCTAGAAAAAATGGTAACCAAAGGGTAGGAGCAATGGAGGGGGGAGCCCTGTCTCTGTATTTGGCTCTTCTCCAGAGTTGCACCTATTGAACACGATCCACATTGTACCAAAATGCATTCAGAGTTATACATTTCTGGCAATACTGTTGGAGTCGCAGTGTCCCACACAGGCAGGAAGGTCAGTGTTGAAGCCTCCTGGCCAAGCACATATTTCTGCCTTTAGAGCAGTGCAGGTTCAGATCCAGGCTTTCAGATTATCTTCTCTGTTGGCTTCTTGAGTTTCCTGGGTGTGGAGGAAGCTCTCGCACAATGGCTAACACTTGCTCTCCTTTGCTGCAGGGTTTTGGCTGGTGTGGACCATCATCATCATCCTCAGCTGCTGTTGTGTTTGCCATCACCGCCGCACCAAGCACCGCCTCCAGGCCCAGCAGAGGCAGCACGAGATCAACCTCATTGCTTACCGGGAGGCTCATAACTACTCAGCCCTGCCCTTCTATTTCCGTATGTACCTCACACTGCTTTGCCTGGAGACCCTGGGGAGCAGGGCAGCAGTGACCCATGTTAGGTGGAAGGAGGGAGCAGTAATCGGGCTCTGCAAGAGGCTGTGGGCAGCTTTACTGCCTAACCATGGTGTGCAGAGAGGAGATGGTGTTGGATGCATTTGAACTAGCTTGGGTTTGGAGTTGAACCACACCAACAACAGCACACCCACCCCTGAGAGTGTGGCGATTCCCTGGGTGTTTTCCTGCAAATGTTCTTAAAATACCTCATTCAGGACTTTGTGGATGTTCCTCCTTTCCAGCCTGGACTTGCTGCTGGTGGGACAGAGGTGTGGGAAGTGGCTTCACAAAATTTGGTCACACAGACTGGGAGAAAGTGGAGTCTCAGCAGAGACTGCTGCCTCCCGCCCTGTGCTCTGGCTCCCAGCCCACACTGCTGGTGAGCAACCCTTTGCATGGAGGGGCTGTTGCCCACAAGTCAGGGAAAGTACAATCACTTTGTGCTCTCCTTGTGTTCTGCTATGCTGTCCTAGAACAGCAAGTCTCCTTCTGACTGGAGGTACCACAGCTGAGTTTCCTCTGACAGACTGTTGAATTGCATGTATGAACTTGCTTTTCTTGTTAAACTCTGGCAGTCACCTCAGAAGTCATCCCCAGCAGCCTTTTCCTCCCCAGCCCCAGGGATATACAATTACACATGGAAAATTGCAGTGCTATCCTTAAAAGTTTCCAGTGTTTAAGTACATTCTGTCTATACAGACTATTTTGTTGCCTCTTAAGAAATAAACAAATTTTTCATGGATTTGAAAGGCTGTAAGTACAATAAGCCAAACTCTTTTGCCAGTACTGCCAATTTATTCTGACTGCACTAGAAGAATTGAAACCAGCATTAAAACAGCAACCAAAAGCCAGGATCTCCGAGTTCCTTGTAACTGCTCATGTCTCTTCATATTTGCATAGTGCTTTGTGAGATTAAATCTTTGCTCTTGAAAGTGAAAATTTGGCTGAGAAGGAAGTGTTGGAGAGGGCTGGGGAGTTGTTCCCTCCGGCCAACACAGGCCATCCCCCAGTGTAGTTTATGAGGGTGTATTGGGGTCCATAGTCCAGGGAGGTTTGCCTGGTAAGCATAGAGAGAGCCATGAGATCTGGCTGCTGTTCCCAGTTGTGTCCATCTCCTCCTGTAATGGTGCCATCCTCTGCCATGTTTGCTGCTTCTATAAAACATGACACACCTCACCTGGGACAAGTTCTGGTGCCCCTTTATGTAGAGCCTGTTGTGTTGTTCAGTGGGAAGGTGCTGGTAGGTGACAGACGCCATACTGACCTGTATTAGTGACTTGTTTCCTGAGATAAGCTGCTCCTGAAAAAACTTCTCCTCCTTGCCTCCCACTTCTAGGGTTTTTGCCAAACTATTTGCTACCTCCCTATGAGGAAGTGGTGAACCGACCGCCGACCCCCCCACCCCCGTACAGTGCCTTACATCAGCAGTGTGTCCCAGCAGGCAGCAGTAGCACAATCCCGGACACGCCCAGGACCCTGCAGCCAGCACAGAGCAGCTCTGCAGCACCCAGCAGCAATAACAGCAGTACTGACAGCACCGGGGCGCCCGGCCGCGGGGACCCTGAGCCCTCCACCACCGTGCTGGGCGAGAGAGCCAAAATGCAAAGCATCGAGCCCGGCAGTACCAGCACAGGAGCTGAGCTAGTGGAGAGGGCCGGTCCCGATAAGGATATGGAGTGCAAGGAGGAACTGCTGAAAGGTTACAGCTCTGAGAGCTTAGAGCAGAGCAGTGCCATTCCCGACGCCAAGGACAAGACGCCGGGCAGGCAGCGCCGTTTCACTGGCGACTCGGGCATAGAAGTCTGCGTATGCAACCGGGGTCATCACGACGACGACCTCAAGGAGTTTGACGGGCTCATCGATGATGCTCTGGACGGGCCCCTGGACTTCTGCGACAGCTGCAGTGGCCGTCCCCACGGGGATGAGGAGGAAGGGCTTTTCAGTGCCACGGAGGAGCAGCACCGTGAACACAGCCACCACCACCTGCCCCGCCAGCCGGTGTGCGTACTCTTGAACACAATAAATGAGCAGGACTCTCCAAACTCTTGTACCAATAACTCCCCCAGCTAAGGTGGCAGAATGGAAGGGAGAATCAGGGGGAAAAAAACAAAAATGGAATAAGAGGATTAAAACTTTAACAGGAGGAAAAGGTGATACAACTTTCTTTTTTTGGTTTTTTTTCTTTCTCCCCTCCAATATAATATGGGGACTAGACCTCGAAGGCCCAGCTTGTGGGGGACGGGTCACTCTGAGTTTTGTTAATTGTATCTGCCCTGCTCCATGGAGCAGGGACTGATGTTTCTCAATGAGACCTTCTAAAAAATGGAATTTTTCCAATGGTGATTTTGGTGATGGTTATTATGAGTTTGTTGGTTTTAGTTTTCCGAAACACTGCTTTATCTTGCAATCAGTAAAACTCAGCAAATTTCACCCTGGGAGGATACCAGATCACCATAAAACTTCAACCTCCAGGTGTCTTCCCAGAAGCGAGCAGCTTCTGACAGTGCCGGCAGTCAGTAGCCCAAGAGTTCTGGTTTGATATAGTGCTCTTGAGGCATTGGGGATCTCTTTTCATCTTTTTCCTTTTTTTTTTTTTTTTTTTTTTTTTTTTCCTTTCCTGATGTTTAGTTTCCCTGAAGCTGGTGAATGCCCAAACACATCAGCCCTATAATCTCTGGTGCTTCAGTGTTAAGACAGCAGGTAGGAAATTTCCCACTTGAAGCTGGTGACTGAAGGACCAGTTTCTTCTAGAAGGAGTGTTAGTCTACATTAGGCAGTTTGAAAAGAAAGGGTTTGCAGAAATTTGCCTTTATGTGTAATTTTTAAACGCAAGTGTGTTTCTTCAATGCCTCCAAGAGCACAGTTAGCAGTAGAATCCAGGCAGCTGGGCTGCCTTCCAAGTACTGTGGTCTCCGAATGACCTTTTCCTGGTGTGCTGCAAAAGGGCTTGGCTTTATTTTTGTCCTTTTTTTGCACCCCGATAGCAGCACACTGGAGTTCAGATGACAAAAGAACAGGGCTCTCCTTGGCCAGCGTGCCTTCAAGCTTTAGTGATGCATGTTGAACAAATGGAGATGAGAGCTCCGTCCATTGCAAAAGGGATGATGATTTACCTTGTAGATGTGGAAGACCTGTGCAGTATTTTTTTTTATCCAAAAGTTTGGTGCGATTCTAATGATGACCACTTAAAGTAATGAATGTCTGTTTTCTTTCTCTTTCTTTTCGGTATTTTTATGGTGGCAGTTGGCTACTGTATAATGTCTGTGAGCGTGTGTGTGTGACTGCAATCCATGCATGCGAGTCCTACTGGTAATATGAAAACCTGCTGTAAGACTGCAAGAAAATTTACTGTAGCTTTGCTTTAATAAACAGTAGAGATTTTTGTTAGTAACAATCTGAAGGAAGAAAAAAAGAAAAAAAAAAAAGGAAGAGCTGAAACTAACATTCCCTAGAGTGCTCGTGTGGAAGAGAGCACGGTTCAGACTAGGTAACTTGTTCTCGGGATTTCTCCCCGTCCCTTTTATAATTATGGTCGTCCAGATCATTACTGTTATGGGGAAAAAACCATTGAAACCTGAACTCGGACATACTCAGATCTGATTGATTGAAAACCAAAATCAGTTTTAACTAAGGTGGAAACCAAAATATAATGCCTTTTCTGATAACTTGTCCATGTGTATGTGTATAATTTTGTGAGCTAAGAACAAGATCTGTCTTTAGTTTATGGATTTGTTTTGTTATTCTACCTGGAGGTGTGTTGGCACAGGCTGGCTACAGAGCAAGGGAAGTGGTGCTTATGCCAGTGTTTTACCTGCATGTTTGAGGAAACCACTCTTACCTTACAGGGTTTGGAAGAATCTCACTCCTTTGCCCATCACAGCCTTTCTCTTTCCTCAGAACAGCTGATAAAGACAGCTCTTCAGTTTGTGTCTTAGGGTGCTCTTAGCAATGAAGGACTTTGATTTGGATTCAAGAGACCTCATTCCTGGATGTCTGGAGCCTGGATACCTGGATGAGTGGTAACAGAGAGGCTGTGCATGCCCCAGAGCCTAGGGGCTGGTCACTTCCAGCTGTGTACACTGACCACATGTATCCTTTAAGAAGGTAATTAAAGATCCCCAGTGCCACCCCCAGGAATTCTGCACGTATTGGCACCTGATTTTGTTCCTTGTACCACAGAGGAAGCTAAAAAATCCCATCAGTCTGTAAGGAATGGGGTTTACTGCTCTGAGTCATGAGGATGGCCCTGTGCCAGTGAGGGACCCTTTGCCAATATTTCCGTGGCATAAAAAATCTCTGTATATTTGCTTTGCAGCCATCCCACTAAGGGCAGGGGAATCCTCTGGACATGGAGGTAAGTACCAGTAAGCTGAGCTGATGTTTCTAATTTTAAAAAGTCAGGAAGAAGCAGTGGTGTGCCTTTTTTATGACTTCTAGAGCTTATTTGAATATTTAGAGACCATAAAGAAATAAATGGGGCACAAAGCATGGTCTCTTCAGCTCACAAGTGCCTGAGGAGCAGGACTGTTAATGACTTTCAGTGCTTTAGGATTTTAGGCCTGCAGCCAAGGGGCAGCTGGTATGGGAAGGAGTGGTGAAGGGCAGGACATGGGGCAGGTGAGCTCTTTGGGCATACCTTGGCTGGTGCCTCTTCAGGCAGGCAGGGGACTCCCAAAGCTCCAGCTTTGAAGCTTTGGAAAGGTGCTTCACCCTCACGTATATCCCTGTGTAAGAAGCCAGCATGGCCCAAAGAGAGCTCTCCTCCAAATGCACACTGTGTAAAATGCTGGCGGTGTGAGGACCTCACATGGAGATGCAGATGTGCATCTCTAGCACTGGAGCACCAAACCCCACTCATTCCCAGCTATAAGGGTCTTTTATTTGGAGTAATGAATACATCGTTTCAAAATTGAGTTACAATAATGCAGCAGGTTGAGAACAAATGTATGGCAGTCTACTGCTCCATGTTCTGCTTTAGCATGTGCTCTAGGTGTGGCTGCCAGTACTCCTTTAAGTCTGTTTTTGCTGGAGTCCGTGGCAGCGTGGAGCTGCTTACACGGAATGGTTTTGGCCACTGAAGCTGGCTCCGAGGGCAAGGACTTAGCAGGTGGGCTGGGGTTATGTTGCCTGGGAACAGGTGAAGAGCACAGTGTGGTGGCTCAGAGAGAGTGTCCCCTGGGCACAGCAGAGGCTTCTGTGATCAGTGGGGTACTGCAGCATCTCCTTGGTGTTCCCAAGGGACTCCTCAGCTCTGCAAGGATGCAAACTCATCATCTGGGAGCACTGGTGTGATCTTCTTGCTGCATATGTTTGCATGTTTGTACATTCCCGTGGATGGGTGTTGGCTGAAGATGGAGGAGGAGGAGGGAATTGTCTTGATGCTTGCTGGAAGCCTGCTCTCAGAGCTTTGCCTGCCTAACTGGAGGCTAAGGAAAGCCAAGGTGCAGTTAAGCTCTGTGTTACACAGTCATCAAAAGCTTCCTGGGGCAGGAAGCCTGGAGAGAAGCAGTATGAGCAGCTCCACTGCCAGCATGAGGCTGTTCTGCTGAGTGATGGGAGTTTTGGGCTCCTGGGCACCCCCACCACTCGGGGATGTGAGTCAGTGGTTCTCAGTTGCTGTTCTGCACAGCCCGGGTTCCCACATTCCCACAGCCTTATCTCCTCTGGTTCTCTGCATGCTGGACTCATCCCAGCCTGACCTGCTCCTGGCAGAGTTTGGCAGGGAGCTGGGGCACAGTCCAGCTGTCCTGAATGAGTATTTCTCCTCAAAGGCTGCTGCTTCCTGGCCCCCCATCACCACCTGTGCAACACATCCCAGGGAGGCTTTTGCTGTTTTTTGGTTTGGTGGTTTTTTTGGTTTTTTTTTTTGGTTTATATAGGAAAAGCTTGGACCAGGCTGGGATGGGGGCAGACAGGCAGCCCTGGCTCAGGCAAGCCCCACAGCATCCAACAGTGGGCAGCCTGGGAAGGCCAGGATGAGTAGCCTCTTCATCAGAGCTGGTTCCCCCTATCATTGCAGCCCAGATCTGTTTTTATCAGATGGGATGGGTGCCCGCTGCGGGGCCGTCGCGACGGCGGTGCAAGCACTGCAGTCTCTGTGCCGGGGGGTCACAGGCTGCCGGCTTCTTTCTCGATTTGTTTTCAGCCGGCAAACAGCTGTGTCCTGAGGTCTGTGCTTACTCAGCTCTCCTGGCACCATGCCTGCTGCAGAGCCCACAGGTATTCCAAGCGTCTCCTGCTCCTCCTGGACTGGCTGTCATTCTCCAGCACAGTCCAGGGTCAGCCTGTGCCTGGTGCAAAGAGGAGCCTCTCAAACTTGGAGGGCTTCTGAGCTGAGACCTGTGGTCTAGCTGGGTCAGCCAGGTGCTGTGGGGGTGGCTGTGCCCCCCAAAATGAGTTTGTATGATGGAAAGGCTCAGGCTTGCTCTGCCCAGTGCCCTCAGCAAGCTGCACATCTGCTTCATGGTGTACCCAAGAAACAGTGTGGGAACAGCCATGAATGAAAAACCTTCATTCTTTCCATCATGACCAGTTCCTCCCTTGCAGAACCCCTTTGCCTAGGGAGCTGGAGCCAGTGGCCCAGGTGAAGCCTTCTGATGGAGCCAGGGGTTTGGGTGCACAGCTCTGGAGCAGCTGTCAGGATAAGAATACCAGCCAGGTGATTCAGCGGTGCCTCTACCCACTCCCAGAGCAGGGAGTAGCCATGCCAGGGGCTGTTTACCAGCTCACAAAGTCCCAGGCAGCTGGTTGTAGGCACTGAATTTCCCCAGCAGCATCTTCTCCTGGTGGAGAGGAGGTGGGCTGGGTGGGAGGCAAGACACCCTGCAGCAGGGCCCAGCTTGGGGTGCTGGGATTTGCAGCACGTGCTGGTCACCCGGCCTAGGACAGCACATGCCAGCCCTGGCAAATGGGGAAGGTGGACTGCAAGAGGCTGTGGCTGGAGGGATTCCTCAGGTTAGAAACAACCCTGGGTTAAAGGGTTTAATTTCTGCCCCAGGTGTATGCTGGCTTTTAGCAGTTGTGTGGGTGCATTGGCAAACAGTAAGGTGCCAGCCCTGTGTCAATTCTGGCAAGGAGAAAATCCTTTCCCTTACCAAGAGCAAAATCAAATGCCTTGGCAAAGGGGCACAAATGTGCTGGAGGTCCTGTTGATGCTCCTGGAGGCATCACAATGCTTTAGGACACTGGAGTGGAGCATCCCTGCCAGTGTGTGCTGCCAATGACAGGATCTGGGGCAGGGGAAGGACAAGGCTGGCATGGAGGTGCCAATCCCCAGGAAAGCCCAGAGCATCATGTTTAGCCAAGTTTTCCCAAAGCCCGTTCTGAGTCCCATCCCCCTTCACCCATACAGCTTCAGTGTGTCCTAGCAGAAGTGGAGGGATTGGAAACCCAGTGGCACCCCTGGAGTGATGGAAACAGACAGGAAAGCAGGAAGGTGTGTGGGGCTCTGCCCTTAGAAGCCATCAGAGATTCTGCAGCAGCAGTGGGTCTGGGCTCCTGCTGTGCTCCCTCTGCCCGGCTTCTGGTGGGTCAGCTGCTCAAATCGGCCTGAGGACTGCCCTTGGGACAGGTATGTGCATGGCAGTTCTTCCTCCTAGGTAGCTCCCTAGCTCCTCCCTCCTAGGTAGCTCTCCCCTACCACCCTGAGCCCTCAGGAAAATGGACTGTGAGGAGGGAGGGTGCTCCTAGTGCTGTGCCAGGCTACAGATGCATTGCCTTCCTCATCCAGATGCTGGTGTTGAAGGGGCTGCATGAAAGCCAAGTGCTGGGGGTTTGAAAGAATTCATACACACCGAGCAGAAGGTTCAGTGGTGGGGAAGTTCATGTCTGTTTTCCTGCCTGCTAGCAAGAGAGAGGGCAGGGGGAAAATGAGGTGGTGTGCAGGGCTGGGGTGTCACATTGTGCTGGGGCTCTGTGGGGCTTTCCCCTCTGCCTTGGCTGCTTTCCCTCCAGGGGCCCTGAGCCATAGCTGTGCAGCTATTTAGTTAAATATTAAGAGGTCAAGTAATAGAGAATCAGAAACCTAATTACACGCTGCCCTCCATGGCACAGTAGTTTTTGGCAAAAGCAAAGCAAACACGGCCCCTTGCGTTACAGGAAGGTTGTGCTGCTGCTGCTGGAATGATGGCCAAAATCCAGCCAGACAGTGAGTGCTCGGGACAGTGAGCAGGCAGGAGCTACCATGCTGCTGCAGAGGCCACAGCCTCTCAGCTGAGCCCAGTGCCCCCAGCAAGTTGTGGGGCCACCATACATCTCACACTTAACCCTGTCCTCCATCTCCTGCCCAAAAAGTAGCTGGAGCCATGCTGTGTTGGGAATAGCTTTATCTGGATAACCCCCATCCATGGGGCAGCCTCTCTGGTCCCACCCCCCACCCCCCTGCCTTGGATCGAGAGCTCCTCCCCATCATGAAGCCGCTCTCCAGGCCTCCCTCAGCCTGGCCTTCACCTGAAATTTCTGCACCTGCAGCACGACACCAAACTTGCCCTCCAGCGAGGGCAGGGGCTGGTCCTCGGGGCACTCGAGTGTGAACCTCTGCAGCACCCAGGCCAGGAAGAGGAAGAGCTCCATCTTGGCCAGGACTTTTCCCAGGCAGACACGGATCCCAGCTCCAAAGGGGAGGTAGCTGGGTGAGGGCGAATGGATGTGCTGGCCCCGCTCATCCAGGAAGCGGCCTGCAAGGGGAAGGGGCACCACTGGCATCAGCAGGGTGATCCCTTCTGCCTGAGACCTGCCTGAGTTCATGAGATATGTGTCCCTCCCGGGAGCTGCAGGAGCAGAGAGGTGCAATGCCCCAGATGGGCAGAAGCAGGATCCAGCCTCCCAGCACCAAGCCTCTCCCAGGGCTCAGCCTCTCCTGCTGCACCCACCCAGCCATCCCCTGGCCCAGGAGAGGATGGGGATCACACAACCCACCAGGATTGAACTCCTCAGGCTTGTCCCACTCCTTCTCGTCGTGGTGCACAGACCAGAGGTTGATGATGACCCTGGCACCCTTGGGGATGGTGTATTCCCCAATGCTGCAAAGCGGACACAGAGTGAGGCACCCACTCCTCCCCACAGTCTCTGCCCATGACCTGGATGTGCCCCAGGGGGGTCTCACCTGGTGTCAGCAAGGGACACATGCGGGATGAGCAGGGGTGACACGGGCCGAATGCGCAGCACTTCACTGATGGTGGCCTCCAGGTAGGGCAGCAGTGGGCGGTCACTGAGGTGGGGGTGACGCACCAGGCCGATCTTATGGTCCATTTCCTCCTGGATCTTCCTCTGGATCTGGGAGGAAAGCAAAGACCAGTGTGGGAGCCCAGGGAGTAGGGTGCCCTGTGTACAGTGGAGTACACCCAGCATAATCAGCATGTTCTGTCAGGCTGTGTGGGGCAGAAGTGCCCACAGCCTGATCCCACTTATCTGCAGAGCCCGACTTCTCTTTTGGCATCTGCCTTCCCCAAAACTCCCCATGACATCCCTGGTGCTGGGGGGAACCCAAGCCCCCACTGTAGGGTACAGACCCTACCTCAGGGTAGTGGAGCAGATAAAGCACAGCCCATTTGAGCACAGTCGTGGTGGTCTCCACACCGGCCCCAAAGATGTCTCCCACTGTCATGAGGAGGTGGTCGTCAGTCAGCTCCAGCCCTGGCTCTGGAGGGCTGCTGTTCTCGGCACTGAGCCTCACTTGCAGGAGGGCATCCATGAGATCCTTCACGGTATCTCCGCAGAAAGCTTCCTGCCAAGGGACATACATGAGCTAGGCTGTCCTGGGCACAGTGCCCACCACCCCAGCTCCAGCATCTCCCTGTCCTGGCCCTGCTGGCACCTTGTGTTCAGTGAATTTCTGCAGGAGCAGCTGGTCCCGGACCTGGAGGCATTTCTTCAGCAGGGCCAGGTCCTTGTTGGGAAATATCTGAGGGAGCATAGCATATTACAACAGGCTACAGCTCATCCCAGCCCAACCCCTGCAGGCCCCCAGGCAGTCACTCTGTGCCCACCAGTGTGTACTTGGCTCTGGTGGGTCACCAGGACAGGGACCCTCCTAACTCAGGGGACCTCCTACAGGACACATCCCAGCTCCTTCCTCTCATCTGAGGTGAGAGAAATGGGCAGTGCCTGTGTTCCTGCTCACCTGGAGCCAGGGGAAGATGTCCACCAAGCTCTCCTTGGCCACGGTGTCCACAATACCCTGGCTATACTCCAGCATGGCCTCAAACTCAGGGTCCCCACGCTGGTATGAGGAGTTGAAGCAGAGGGAGCAGACCACGTTGGTAACAGCCCGTGTGAGTTCGGGGGCCATGTCCAGGGCTGTGTCCTGCGCAGCGCTGAGTGTCTCGCACAGGGATGCAGCCTCCCGGCAGACTGGGGTGGAGGAGAGGCAGACCAGAGGGTGATGAGGGAGTGATGATTAAGCTAAGGGGGTGAAAGGGGCATCTGGGGGCTGGAAGGAGGGGTCCCCTGCTCATTTGGGGTGTGCAGCCTGCAGAGAGCACGCCCCAGACAGGGCTGGGCCCTGAGGGGCTGGGTTGGGCAGAAGGTACAATGCTGGGTGCTGAGGAGGAGCAGAAAGAATGGAGATGTGCAAGGATGTCCTCCTGGGCAGAGTGGGGAGCTGCGTGGAGAGGTGTTGGTAAAGTACAATGGATATAAGGAGAGGGACAGAGCTCCTGCCTGGCAAGCTGAGGAGATACCTGGGGATACCTGAGACAGTGTCTTTCCTTGGTTCCCAGGGAATCAGGGCACTTAAGAAGAAAAAGTACAACGTGCGAGGGAGCTGGCAGCCTGGGGCTGGAGGGAGGCACTTACTGATCCTCTCGAGGGCGAGCGAGCCCTCCCCAAACATGGAGAGGGCAGTGTGCACCAGCTTGCGCTGGAACTTCCAGAGCGGCCCGTAGCTGGCAAAGGCGATGTCCTTGCCTCCCCGGGACAGCAGGTCCGTGGTCACCTGAGGGACAGGCAGTCCCAGGGTCACCCTGCTGCAGGGCAGCCTCACGGGGGATGGATGATCATCTCACCCCATCCCAGAAATGGTCCGGGAGGCTAGAGGTTAATGCAGGCAGGCAAAGCACAGGACATGAGCTTTGTTTTCTCCCTGCCCAAGACTGATAAAGAGGTCTGGGGACAGATGTGAAGGTTAGGGACTCTAGGATGCCCAGGGAACTTAAGGGGTGCAGGGAGCCTGGTAGTACCTGAACCCACATCCCCGTGCCCAGGGATGCAGCCAGCTGCAGGAAAAACAGGCACCCTTGGGATGGAGGATGACAGGGCTGGCCCTGGGGAACCTGGTGTGGAGGGTCCGCCCTGCCCCTGGCTTGCTGCGGCCAGGATGGGGAGGGGACACGGACCCTGCTGGTGCCAGTGTCTTTTTTGGGAGCGTCCCCCGCCTCACCCCACGCCACAGTGGGAAGGGGTCCCCAAAACCTGCTGCCGACTCACGGTGCGGGGCCGTCCAGCGAAGTCTTTGCCTTTCTTCAGCAGCACCTCCCTGGCGTGCCGATAGCTGTTCACCACCACCACGTAGTGGGAGCCCATCCAGAGGGCGTAGAGGCTGCCGTAGTGTCCCTGCAGGCGCCACAGCCGCAGGTGGAGCTGGGGGTGCCCGGCCAGCTGCAGCAGGCTCCCCACCAGCGGCAGTGCCGGCAGGCTCCGTGGGCGCCCCAAAGCTGTGCCTGTGGGCATTGCCAGCGTGTCCCGCCGGCGCGCCAGCCGCCAGGTGCAGAGCAGGGCCAGGGCCAGCAGCAGGGCACCCAGCAGCGGCATGGCGGGGCCGGCTGCGGGGCTGCGGCGCGCGGGGGGCCCTTATAGCGGCTGCGGGGTCGTCTCCTTGACTCTGAGGCGGGCTCGGCTCCTTATCGGGGGGACGATGAGGGGGGAGCCGGGCGCTGGGCCCGTGGCCAGCTCTGCAGCTGTGGGCACATGGCGGGGGGCGAGGGCAGCGGGGCCACGGCCACCCTGGGTGGCCATGGGGAGCTGCATCCAGCGCGCTGGGGGCCAGGGGATGCCCAGGGTCGGATCTGTCCTTGGGGTTCCATCCCCAGGGCCCTGTGGTGGGCCAGGCGTGTGGGGACAGCTGAGCCCTCGAGGTCTGTCCTGGGTGCCGTGAGCACAGCTATGGGAGTCTGGCGGAGCACTGGAATTCATCCCCAGCCTGGGAGCGCCTCGACAGATCCGGGAGGGAACGGGCAGCACTACAAATGCTGATAAGCCCGGAGCATCCCTGGTCATCAGCGCTTGTCACTGCTGGGGAGACACGGGTAGCACTTGACACTGCCGGGCAGCCCTCGGCAATGCTGGTGAGCTCTGGTCGGTACAGGAGAAGTACTGGTCAGGGCTGAGAAACCCTGGTCAGCGCTGGTCAGCCTTGGTCTGTGCTTGTCAGTGCTGGGAAGCCTGTGGGTGTCCGTGCCCGAAGCGATGAGGTGTTCTGGGGGAGTCCTTTGGGAACAGAGGGCCCTTGCAGCAGTGTTTCCGCGGGCTCTGCGCCTTCCCGAGCCTTCAGGCCCCCGGCGCTCGCCGTAGAGGCTCCCGGGGGTAGGCGGGGCGGGATGCGGGCGGGGTAAGATGGCGGCGGGGGGCGCGGCGGATGCCCAGGCGCGCTTTGGGCACTCGGTGAAGGGGCTCCTGACCGAGAAGGTGACGAGCTGCGGCACCGACGTGATCGCTCTCACTAAGCAGGTGCTGAAGGGCTCCCGTAGCGCCGAGGTGAGCGGCGGCTGCCGGTGGCCAGCCGATTACAGGGCCGGAGCAGAGCTGGGAGCGGGGAAGGCTTCGCAATGCACGCTGGGAGCTGTAGTCCGAGGAAGGGGACACATCCTCGTGTCCGGGCAGGGACGGGGGACAGCGAGACCGGGATGCGGGCACGGCTGGGCAGCGCCTCGGGACTGCGGCGGTGGCAGGTGGGAGGGTGACTGCCAGCTCTCCAGGGTGACAGGTGGGAGCGGTGCCTCAGGCGCTGCCGGTGGATGTGCTCTCACGGGACCGCCGTGATCCCCGCACGGTGTCACCCCAGTGTCACCCTGCCAGCCGTCACGGGGCCTCGGGAAACGCAAAGCTGCAGCGTCTCAGTCTGGTCTGTACCTCTTTTAGCTCCTGGGTCAAGCTGCGAGAAACATGGTGATGCAAGAGGATGCCATCTTGCACTCGGAAGATGTAAGCTGTGTTCTTGTGCTCGAGCAGCAGTTTTTCTAGGGATGGGAGGGGAGGAGGGTGGTAAGAACAGTTTGCACCCGTGCTACCGGGGCCCTGGAGTGAAATTACTTCATTACTTCAGGCATCAGGACCGGTGGCCAGAATAATTTAGTGCTTCCTCAGATCCAGTGCTGCTGGACTCCTGGTGTCCTGCTGGCTGGCCAGCCCTCAAGCTGTGCTCTCTTTGGCAGAAAGCTTGAGGGACTGTGGGCTGAAAAAAAGCACTTGTGTCTCTGCCTGTCACTGGGAAAGGAGAGGGAAATGTGCCTCTGCTGATAGTACCAGCAGGGGTGTTTTGGAGGCAGTGCAGCAATGCAGTAGTGGCTGTGCTGGAAGAACTCTCTAGGGCATTAGGACAGCTTGCACTGTCATTTGTGTAGGCATTCATTCTTTGTTTTGTTCTCCACAGAGTTTAAGAAAAATGGCCATAATAACTACTCATCTACAGTACCAGTAAGTAGGGGACACCAGGTGTTCTCTCTTGGGGGCTGAGTGGATCCCTGAGTTCTTTTCTGTTCTTCTTAAAAGACTTTGCATGAAGCTGCCAGCTCAGACTGATCCCTCTTTTTCAGTTCTTCAAAGCTGAGCAGGCCCTGCAGCTGGAATTTTCCAGCCCTCTTCAGGCTGTTTTGGGGTGGGAGCTGAAATTTTTGCCTCCTGTTTGTCATGCACTATGTCTCCCATGAGTGTCTGTGATGCACCTGGGCCTAAGAAGGAGAAGCCAGTGCTGCTTCTGTCCCCCAGGACTTAATCCAGTAACACCCTGGAGTTTTGGCCTCTTGAGCCCTTGTTTGACATAACATAAACCGTGACTGAGATTTTGTTTCTCTAATGCTCTTTTTGTCTTTCCTTTTCTCATCTAGGCAAGAAGCAATTCAAAAGAAGTGAGTTCTGGGAGGACCTGGGGGACATGCATGTGGGGATGGAAAGGGGGAGGTGATGGAGTTGGATGGGGGAAAGCAGAATGGAAAGGTTTTCGCAGCTGCTTTTGAGGTAGATACTGGCCCATGCTCTCTTCAATATGTTCAGTAGATGCTCTCTTCAGTATTGTGAAGAGATGGGAATTTGAATGAAGAGACAGGATTCATACCAAAACTTTCTTTTGTTTTACTGATGTGATAGAGTGTGTGAGGCTGCTTGTGAGAGATGAGGATGGTGGGAGCAGAGCTGTGTACAGCAGGGTGCATGAAGTGAGGTTTGCTTTGTGGGGACACAGAGGTTTCTCTTTGCTGTAAAGTCAGCTCTAGAGCTGCTCTGGTCCCTTGGGCACAGGCAGCACAGCACAGTGTGGGAGCAGATCTCACCATGAATCTCCTCTTGCTTGGTGCCCAGTGTGGAGCGCTCGTCAAACCTTCAGGACCAGCTGAGTCACTTGCTGAAATGAAAGGAAACCGAAGGCATGAGGAAATCTCTACCAGCACTGAGGGAGTGAAGCATCCTCTCCGCTCCAGCCCCTGGGGCTCTGAACTGTGTCTGAATGATGCTGGATGTCAGCTGGGATAAGTGCAGAGTCTGTGTTTCTGGGCACGTGGCTCCCTTTTGTGTGCCTGCACCCACACCTCTTCTCCAGAATGCTCACCTGTGCACCCACACCTGGCTGGAAGAAATTTCTCTGAAACTTTGCCCCTTCCAAAAATTCCTGTGTCTGCTTACTTCCCATGTAGCATGAGGTGCTCAGCCCGCACCAACACCCTTGGCAAGAAGAGCAGAGTTGAGGCATGGTGTTTAAATGCAGGTGATTGCAGTTTTTCACTTGTCTGTATTTAGCCACAGAGGTGGCACAGAGTGCAGTTTATTTAGGGCATTTTAATCAGTGTGCCTGGGTGGGTGAGAGATGCTTCAGTGTAGGCTGAGGTGCCAGTCCCAGCACAGACTTTCTGAAACGAGGAATCTAAGCACTCACATCTGCCAGTGGCCTAGCTAGACGTGGTTTGGCCATCATCCTCCTCAGAGGTTATCTTATTTTCCTCTCTGCCAGAGTTTGGAAAATCATCCCTTTGCCAGCCCATATGTGCTGCTTTCGGCCTTCAGCTGCATTCCTTTTCCTGGGCTGCTGCTCCAGCTTTTGATGAAGCAGCCTTGGCTGTAGTGTGTGTTTGTATGTGGTTGGGAAGGTATCCAAAGGCCCGTCTGGGAAGCAGGCAGGAGACCATCATGAGCTGGTGTGCTCAGTTCAACACTGCTCTGTTGATGACTAGTGACCTGTTCACATTCAGGACCAACTATAAATACTGTGTCTTGTTTTTGGTAAGTCGCTTATCTGGAGCACTTGGAGTGCACGGGAAGCACTTGTTTCCCTGAGTGTGCTTTTCACCAGCTGATAGGAGCAGGCAGGCTGAGAGCCAACACTGGCCTGCCACATTCCTGTTGTAATGCTGCTGGAGTTTGGCTCCTGTGCTGCAGGGCCTTCTCGGGCTAGATCTCTTCATCCCTGCCAGTATTTTTGCCTTGGGTGACATTCTGACCCCAGCTTTGCAGGTGCACTTTGGGAATAAGAGTTTTCCCTGTGAGTTTCTTGCTGGGAATAAAAGCTGTCCTGAACACCACCAAACTGCAGCAGTCTGTCCTGGATTCTATTGCTGGCAGTCCCTGTGCATCGGGGAGACTGTTTGGGATGGTGGGTCTCTGCCCCCCAGGATCTTCCATTCTGCTTCAGCTTGGAGGGCTTTGCTGAGGCAGGGTGCCCTTGCTGCAGGTGGCTCATCCCTTCCAAGGTCGTGTCCTCTGCAGAGGCTACAGCAGTCCTGTGGCATTAAATTTGTGTCTCCCTGCCTTTGGGGTGAGCAGGGACAGGGCTGCACTGTGGAAGTGCAGAGCTGTTTGGGAACAGGCAGTAGGGTGGGTTTTGGGGCTGTGGGTGCAGCAAAAACCATGAACGATGGCAGTGTGCTCCCCACGGGAGCGGGGCCAGCAGCCCTTGCTGTGCCTGTGTGCCAGGGGCCGTGTGCCAGGGGCCAGGACAGGCCGGAGGCGGTGTTAGGGTGGAAGCCAGGCCCAGGCAGCGTGGAATGCTGGGACAGCACGGGGTATTAGGGAGGAGCGTGGCCTGTGCTGGGCAGAGTCCGGTTGTGGCGCTGCAGCTGGAAGCAGTGAGACAGGCCAGCGCCTCTGCCCGGGGTGCTGGGGCTGCCCTTGGGGCCAAGGGCTCTCTGCAAAGCGCGGGGGCGGGGGGATTTACCCTACAGGGATGCTTTGGGGGCTTATCTCTCTGGTTTTTTTCTGGGGTGGGGGGATGTCAGGTGCCCCCTGGAGCATCCTATTAGTCTGCAAGTTGGGGGAGTTCTCAGGGTTCTGTTGGGGGAGAGCAAAAAGCGCCCCGTTATCTGGCGGAAAAGGGTGATTCAGAGCCCTTGGGAGGACCTGGTGTGGTGCCCATTTCTGTGGCGTCAGCCACCAGCCCCATATTCCTGTTGCAGTGGCGACTCTCTGCAAAGACCAGATCCACCAGGAGGTGCAGGTGAGGGGCATGGATGGGAACTGGCGGAGGGATGGGGCAGTTGGGCAGGGGGTGCATGCCTGGGCTGTGCCAGAGTTCTTGGCTCCCATTAGAGGATAAAGCTTGTTTCGGGGCCCAGATGAAAATGACAGTGCAGTTGGGAGCTTTGCTCCTCTTGTGCACAGGGATGGGGAGCTGAGTAACCTGGCATTTCCCTGCCCTTGTTCCTTGAGCTCTTCTCAGTGAGGGAAATGGTGGCTGCAGCCTGCAAAGTTACTAAAATGGGAATTAAATTCCCTCCTGCACAAACACATCAGTGCATGTGAGCAAAGGGAGCTGGGGAGGATGGGGGCAAAGGAATGCCTGACCTTAGTGTCATTTTTGGCTGGGTGGAAGTGAGAGTGTCAGAGCCAGAGGACATGTGAGCAAAGTACAGGACAAGTATAGGCACAGCCACCATGTTTTAGAGCATGGGGAGCCGCCAGGGCTCAGCGCAGTTTAGTGGCCTCTATCCTTCCCATCTCAGGATTACTATGGCAAAGAGCTGCAGAAGACAGAGGACCTCAAAACCAATGCGTGCATCACTTCAGCCAGGCCCCTTCCCAAGCTGGTGAGAGATGCTCTGAAGCACATCCATGATGAGGTGGTGGCCAGGTAAGCCCCAGGGTCTCTCTTCCACTGCCACATCCCCATGGGCTGCAGCCCCTTCTTGGTCATGCCATGGGGCATCTCCTCCCAGCTCAACTCAGCATCCACCCAGGTACTATGGCTGCGGTCTAGTGATCCCTGAGTGCCTGTCATCGTGCCGGATTCTGGACCTGGGCAGCGGCAGCGGCAGGGACTGCTACCTGCTGAGCCAGCTGGTCGGGGAGCAGGGCCATGTCACTGGGATAGATATGACCGAGGGCCAGGTACGGCACAGATCTGGGGCTTTCCCTCATCCTCCCAGCAGCCTCCCCCACATCATTCCCTTCTTTGTGCCAGGTTGAGTTGGCAAAGAGGCACATTGCCTACCACATGGATAAGTTTGGCTACCGAAAGCCAAATGTGGCGTTCTTCCATGGTTACATGGAGAAGCTGGGTGATGCCGGACTGTCTGATGAGAGCTACGATATTGTCATGTAGGTGCTATGTAGGGCACGGTCACCCCCAGTCCTGCTGCTTCCTGGGACTGTGTGCATCCCAATAAGTCACCTGCTTCAGAAGCATGTGCTAGGAAGAGGGAAATCCTAAACCAGAGTCTGCCCCTTTCATGGTCAAATTGGTGTTTCCAAATCCTGAGTGGTGCAATGGGACACACAGCAGCTGGTGGTGCAAAGTGTGCTGATAAGTCTTGGTCTCCTCCTCCACAGCTCCAACTGTGTGATCAACCTTGCCCCTGACAAGAGGGCTGTGCTGCGGGAGGCCTTCCGTGTGTTGAAGGTGATGGTGGGCTGGTGCCTGTGGTAGCAAAGTGTGGTTGGAGTTGGGGTTGTTGTTGGAGTGCCACTGAGAAGGAGCAAATGGGATCCAGCAAGGTGGGGATGTAGGATGGGGCCAGGGAGGGGGCGTCTCTGCAGAGGGTCCCAAGCAGGGTAGGATTAGGGGCTTCCCAATTCTCCCTGCCCCTTTTTTCCCTTTGCTTCTTGAGGTCTCCCTTCACTCCTTGCTGTCTTCCAGCCCGGGGGAGAGATGTACTTCAGTGATGTCTATGCCAGCCAGCGCCTGAGTGAGACCATCCAGAAGCACAGGGTGCTGTGGGGTGCGTAGGGTTGTGGGATGGGGTGACATGGCATAGGGGACTGGACCTTTGCCTCCATCCCCCATGTCTGTCTCATGCCAGGAGAATGCCTGGGAGGAGCCCTGTACTGGAGAGACCTGTACAGCATTGCTGAGGAGGTGGGGTTCAGCCCCCCATGCCTGGTCACTGCCAGTCCCATCACCATTGGTGACAAGCAGCTGGAGGACATCGTCGGTGAGGATCCAGCCAGAGAGTGTCAGCTCTGTGAGAGGCTGTGCTGGGATCCAAGCCCAGGTGTTCAGTGCCTAAGCCACCAATCTCTCCCTTGTAGGTGACTGCTGCTTTGTTTCTGCAACTTTCCGCCTGTTCAAGGTGCCGGCTGGCAGCTGGGCTGGGCCAGCACAGGTCATCTACAATGGTGGGATTGTGGGGCACGAGCAAGAGCTGGTGTTTGATGCCAACTTCACCTTCAAGGTTTGGGGAGCATGCTGGGACTCTGTAGGGAAGAGAGCAGCATCCTCTGTGATCTGGGGGGCAAGCTTTGGTGGAGGGGATGGTGGGTAGGAGCTGAGGGTCTGTGTAAACCCAGGGGAGTGTGAATGTACAGGAAAGGGAGACAGATGCACTGCTTTGTGGTAAAGGTAGAAGCAGGACATCCATGGTGGCTTCCCAGAATGGTTTGAAGTCTGATGCTTGGCTTTAGTGGGTGTTTTTTCAGGGTTTGGGCCAAGACATGCTCCTGCTTTCACTCTCCCCATCATCTGGCTGAGTGGCTGGAGTCCCCTGGGACACATATCCAGGACCCCAGGCCTGTGACCATTCCTCTGTCCCCAGGAAGGAGAGGTGGTGGACGTGGATGCTGAGATGGCTGCGATCTTGCAGAGCTCCAGGTTTGCGGACAAGTTCCTGATCCGAGCTGGTGGTGCTGCAGCACTGCAGGGCTGCTGTCGCAAGGGAGCAAAGGTCATTAGAGGGTAGCTTCGTGGCTGGGTTAAGGAATTTGGACCTGAGTGTTCTATGTCATCAGAATGACATGATACCAAGACACCTGAGTCCTTCTGGGCCAGGCTGGAGCTCATGGGACACCAAGAGTGGTGCTTGGTGCCTCAGTCAGGACAAACTGCACCCCTACCCAAACGAGCATTCCAAAGAGGGTTGTGCTCTAACCACCCCAACATGCCCATGGGGACTGTGGAGGCTGACAGCTGGGCTTCCCTGAGGTCTCCCAAGGGGAGTCGTCCTTCCCCTGCGGGGATGTCTGTGTGCAGCCTGCCTCAGGGAGGTGATGGCCCCCCCACAGTTTCTTCCTGCCCATTGTTCCCCCTCCTTCTGATGGAAGAGCAGGTTGGCCCTGGCTGCCAGCCCTGACCCTGCAGTACAAAGTATTCTATCTGCTGGAAGCCACTCTCTTCTCCTTGGTGGTCTCGCCAGCCTGTAGATGGGCCAGGAGAGACAAGGGAGATAACCTGCAGCTGTGTATCCCTGAAATGCAGCCTTGTACTTAGGAAGGGGAGATTTTCTCAGGTCTCTGTCCAAGCAGGAGGCATTTCTCAGATAAAAGCAGAGCCAAATCCCAGACAAGCTCTTGGCTTCTTCCTTGCAGCAGGAAAAAGCAGCTGGAGTGACCCAGGAGCTGTCCCCAGTGATAGCTAAGGAAGGTCTGCTTGGGTTACTCTGCTGGCAGGGATTGAGCCAGGGGCAAGTTCCACTTTCTCAGGTGCGTCTTGCTTCCCACTGGCCTGACCCTGCCCTGGGTTTTTCTCTGTCCTTCAGGAGAAGATCTGTGACCCCTTCCAGCTGCTGGAGGGGCTGACAGCCCCAGGTGCTGGTGGCACCTGTGGTCCCCCAGGGTGCTGCTGAGTGGCAAGCAGTGTCCCCACACCACTGTTGGAAGCCAGCAGGGCGAGAGGATGTGGCCCCAGTGACGTCTTCCACCAGAGAGCAAATAAATATATCTGAGCTCGAAGGTTGTGTGATTGTAACTGCCACAGGGCTGTGGGTGCGGTGCTTCCCTGGCAGGGCTGGTGGGGCAGGTTGTGCCTGGTTGCAGTGAGGACCTGTCCTGTGGGTCCCCTCACTGTGGGGCTGGCAGTGGCTGCACGGCTTGGGCGCACAGGCAGGGACAATCTCTGTCTCACTTGCAGCCCTGCAGCCTGTTCCCGGAGATGGGGATTGCTCTCTCCTTCCCTGTGCAGCACCACTGAGGTTTCTGTTTTCCCCAGACTCCATCCAGTTGGAGAGCCCTGAGTCCCCTGCAGGCATTGCACCTGCAGAGTTTTGCAGGGAAATACAGTAGTTCGGGAAAAGCAGAAATTACCCAGCTGCATCCCACAGCAGGCAAAGAGCAAAGTGCAAGGGCTATTAGGCTGTAGTTGGAGGTGATGGGATGCATTCCTGCTGCCCAGCATGAATCCCACAGGACCTGGCCCACAGAAGGTGTTTGGGAAAGGCTGGTGGTTGCTGAACAGCTAAACTTAGAAATAAGGGGCCATTTCCACCCCTCCTCACACAGTGATTTTCCAGGAGGGACCAAATTTCCCATCTCTGCCATTTAAGCATCATCTTGCTGTGGCAGGGGGGAAGTTAAGAAGCAAAAGCCAATAAAATTTGGGTTCAGAAAGAAACAGGGGCCACTGCCAAGGATGCTCTGCCGTAGCAGTGGCTGAGGAGGGTCCAGAGGTTCAGGACATCTGAAATTGTTCTGAATTTGTGTGGAGTGACCTCACAGATGGGACCATGGGAGGAAGAAGCTGTTTAATACACACACCCCACACCCAGCCTTCTTCCTAGATTACTTACAAAGACTTCATCTGAGTCCCCAAACAACTCATCCTGGGAGGTTTGCAGCAATTAGCTCCTGCGATCAAAGACAGCCTTCCCAGTGGGAATGGAAGAACAGTTGGGGTTGGGGGGGTCCTACCTACAAATCCCTTCATTAAAAAGACATGAGTCCCTGGTGTGGCCTTTCAACTTGGCTGGGAAGAGCTGCGCCCACAGTGAGATCTCTGCTCTGTGCATACAGAAAAAGGCCACAGGTAAATGTCACTGCATTTGCATAGCAAAGCACTGTTTTTCCCGAAATCTCAGCATGTCAGGGAGGAAGCAGCTAAGAGAACTCTGATGTGGGGCATTAAAGTAGAGGTCCTCACCAGGCTGTGGATGCAGTGGTGTCTTCTCTGCCTGGCTTTACTTGTGCCTGCACAGCCTTGGGGTTTTCAGCGCCGAATGTATGAAAAGAGGAGGTCCTGCAGCCCCATCCCATGTGAAGAAACCCAACATGATCTGTCCAACACCCCAGTCTGTGTGTTTTGGTGATTGTAGAGATGGCCCAAATCCTGTTCTAGTGAAAAGCTCTGCAGCATTGGTGTCCTCCCTCAGCAGGCAGAGAAGGTTGTGATGCCAGCAGCCGGAGGTTGTGACAGTCTGATTTACTCTGAGAGGAAAGGGATTCCTTAGTCCCTGCTAATCCAGTAGTGGCTGTGATTTAGGGATGCCTATCCTGAGTGTCCCTGCTCACTTTGGGGAGCAGGCCTGTGGAACTCCCTCAGGATAAGCTGAATGAGATTTGGGATGGGGACCACAGCCCCCACTGTGCTCTGCTTCACACCATATTGGGTTGCCCTGCACAATTTATTCTTCCATTTTCCAAGCACTTAAACAGCAGGGAGGCTGTTTTACCACCTCTAAAGGGTGTCAGTCACCACAAGCCACACTGGTTGCTCCCACGGCTGTTCGTCTCTGGTTGTCCAGGATGCTGAACTCTTTCCTGGCTCCTTCATAATTACGGACATGGATGGCCGGGTGTGGGGTGTGTGCTGCCCCAGCTGGGATTGCGGCACAGCAGCCGAGGCCTTGGAAACAGTCGGGCTCTCAGGGCAGTGGGAGATGGCACACGGTATTTTACAGGTGCTTTTATGAATCGGAGCTCTTGGCCCTCTGTGCATCCATGAACTGAGGATGAGCGGAACTGGGGTGGATTTGGACGTCCTCTACGGGAGCTCCAAACCGCGGCCCCGCTCACCCCACGCCCTGGCACGGAGGAGCAGAGCAGAGGTGAGGGAGGAGTGCGGCCCATCCATATTCAGTGTTTAATGATTAACTCCGCTCTCAGGAGCAACCCAGCCGAGGAGATGGGGCGGAGGGTGCCCGGGAGCCGCAGTGCGACAGCTCCATTTCTGAACGTCGCACGGTACTACATGGGCGGCGGCTCAGGGCTGACCGGAGAACGGGAACGGCTGAGAGAGCCGCTCCCGCCGCAGCAGATCCCGGCGGGAGGCACCGGGATGCGCCCCGTCGAGCCGGGCCTACGAGGCGCGGCGGAGCCGCCAGGGGGCGCTGCGCGACCGCCGATCGGTGCGGCGCGCGGACGCGGGGCGGCGCTCCCGGGCCGCTGAAGGGGGCGAGCGGCGCGGTGGTTCCGAGGGGAGCGGCGGTCGCCGCCAGCCGAGCGGGAGCGGAGGGAGCAGCGGAATTGCCCGGCCCTTTCGGCCGCCCCGTGCCCCGGTGCGGGCGCTCCCTGGGTCGCTCCTGCCTAGCGCCGCGCGCGCCGGCCGCACCGCACCCCCATTGGTCGCGCCCCCCCTAGGGCTCCGCCCCCCTCAGTCCCATGCGCAGTCGCCATGGGTCAGGGCCTCACGGCCGGCCCCGCCCCCGCGCGCCCGGCGTACACACCGGAGTCACGCGCCCCCGGGGCTGGGGAGGGGGCGGGGCTCAGTGGGGGCGTGGCCTGGCGCTGATTGGCGAGCAGGCCGGCGCTGATTGGCGGCGCCGGGCTGAGCCCCCTCCCCCTCGAGGCGGGCGGGGCGGGGCGGGGCGGGCGCGGGTAGAGGCGACGCTGGTCGGCCCGGCCCGGCAGTCGCCGCCCGTCGGGTCCCGCGGGCAGGTGGGGCCGCGCCTCGGCCGCCGCCCCCCCCGCGCCCGCCGCCACCGCCGCCGCCGGGGGAGCCGGGGCACGCCGCAGGCGCCGCGCGGTGATGCGGGGCCGCGGCGGTGCCGAGCCCTGACTAAAGATGGCCGCGCTGCCCGGTGGGAACATGGCGGGGGGCGGCCGGGGGGCGCGGGTGCTGCTCTTGCTGCTGCCCGGCGGCAGGGTGGGCCGGTGGTACCCCGCCGCCGCCGCTGCCGCGCCGCCCGCTGCCGTCGTGCCCCCGCCGGCGGCGGAGGAGACGGTGATCATCGGTCTGCGGCTGGAGGACACGGACGACGTCTCCTTCATGGAGGGGGGCGCGCTGCGGGTGAGCGAACGGACGCGGGTGAAGCTGCGGGTCTACGGGCAGAACATCAACAACGAGACGTGGTCGCGCATCGCCTTCACGGAGCACGAGCGGCGGCGGGGCGGGCGGGCGGCGGCGGGGCCGGCGGGGCGCGGCGGTGGCGGGGGCGGCGGCGGGTCGGCGGGCAGCGGTGGGGCCCCGCAGCGCTGCGGCATCCGCACCTCGGACATCATCATCCTGCCGCACATCGTGCTCAACCGCCGCACCTCGGGCATCATCGAGATCGAGATCAAGCCCCTGCGCAAAACGGAGAAGAGCAAGTCCTACTACCTGTGCACCTCAGTCTCGGCCCCCGCCGCCGCCGCTCTGGGCCCCGGGGCTCCCGGAGGGCTGGCGGGCGCCGAGGGGCCGGCGGGACCCCCGCCCTGGGGTGAGACCACTTGGATCTACCATGACGGCGAGGACACCAAGATGATCGTGGGCGAGGAGAAGAAGTTCCTGCTGCCTTTCTGGCTGCAGGTCATCTTCATCTCGCTCCTCCTGTGCCTCTCGGGCATGTTCAGTGGCCTCAACCTGGGCCTCATGGCCCTGGACCCCATGGAACTGCGCATCGTGCAGAACTGTGGCACGGACAAAGAGAAGAACTATGCCAAGCGCATTGAGCCTGTGCGGCGTCAGGGCAACTACCTGCTGTGCTCCCTCCTGCTGGGCAATGTCCTGGTCAACACCACGCTTACCATCCTGCTGGACGACATTGCCGGCTCTGGGCTGGTGGCCGTGGTGGTCTCCACCATCGGTATCGTCATCTTCGGCGAGATCGTGCCGCAGGCTATTTGCTCTCGGCACGGCCTGGCCGTGGGCGCCAACACCATCTTCCTCACCAAGTTTTTTATGATGATGACCTTCCCGGCCTCCTACCCTGTCAGCAAATTGCTGGACTGTGTCCTGGGCCAGGAGATCGGCACGGTCTATAACCGTGAGAAGTTGTTGGAGATGCTGCGGGTCACCGACCCTTATAACGATCTGGTCAAGGAGGAGCTCAACATTATCCAAGGAGCCCTGGAACTGCGCACCAAGACTGTGGAGGACGTGATGACTCCCCTCCGAGACTGCTTTATGATCGCTGCCGAGGCTGTGCTCGACTTCAACACTATGTCCGAGATCATGGAGAGCGGTTACACTCGCATCCCTGTTTTTGAGGGTGACCGTTCCAACATCGTGGACTTGCTCTTTGTTAAGGACCTGGCTTTTGTGGACCCCGATGACTGCACGCCACTCAAGACCATCACCCGCTTCTACAACCACCCGCTGCATTTTGTCTTCAATGACACCAAGCTCGATGCCATGCTGGAGGAGTTCAAGAAAGGTGGGCTCGTGCCTGTGGCGGGGGTGCGGTGGGGTGGTGCTGCTCGGTGGCGGTCAGCATCCACCTGCTTGCAGCAAGGGAGGCCTTGGGTTCCTGCTCACGGAGGGCTGGTGGAAGTGCATTCTGGAGTGAGTGACCAGAGTTTAGACATCTGCCAGATCTGCTCGTTCCCTGGGCCAGAAGGCTGATCCACGGCTGGGATGTGCCCCCAGCCTTTTTTCCCCCACTGTACTGGGATGTGTGTGTGGGCATGGTGCCAAGCAAGGTTGTTTTCCTTCTTGCTTTTTCCACTCATCTGTCCATTATAGTGAGAACCACTGACGGGAATCCGCGTCCATTCCTTGGCTGTGTCTTCTCTGTGCTTTTTCAGCTGGCCTGACAGGGAGGAGTGGGTGGGCTGCTTGGGTGCCTGGTGCCTTTCAGGCTCAGTGCACACACGTGCTGAGATAAACAAGGCGTTTTAGCTCCATTCATAGGCTCAGCCTGCCGACCTCAGCTCTCGTTCCAGTTACTTTGATTGACGCTTTGATCTTGTAACTCATAAATCATTTCAGTGTCTTATATTCCAAAGCACCTGTTGCTGCTGCACTTCAGAGTTACAGCTCTTTTTCCCCAGGCTACCCCGTGCTTCAGGACCACAGGGTCAGCAGAGACATGACCCTTTCTACCTCTTTAGTATGGGTTGTGTATTAGTTGCATCAGAATGGGACTGAGACTTTCTGCCTTTCTCTTGTTTGTAGGTGTTGCTGACTTGACAGATGCATATTAATTCTTGTTAGAAACTCTTGCTTATGAGAAAAACAAAATGATGGTTTTTTTCTCCTTTTTAAAATCTGTTCCTCTCTGCAAGCCAAATAATAATGCTCTGTGGCCTGTGCAGAAGGGAGCTTTCAAAGTAGTTGTTAAGTGAAATTTCAGACAGTTTGGATGTGTGAGCTCCTGTGCTCGAAAAAGAAAGGCTATTTGGAGTGCCACCAGACTGTTTGTACCCAAGGAGGAGATCTGATCAAAGGACCATGGAGCTGCTCGGTTTGCTTGGGAGGGGAAACCTAGTGGGGAATATTTGAGCTCATCTTTTACTAACTGCTTAGGTTACCTTGAAAAAAACTTTGTGAATTGATGAATGTTCTTTCAAGATAAGTTATAGTTATTGTTTTCTCTACATGCTAAACTCTTGTGTCATGGCATTGAATCTTCTTCATCCTACTTAATTCAATTTTGAGGATTTGGAGGGTTACCTCATTTTTATTTCATCCTTGTGGATAGAAGATGAACATACTCCTGCTTTTTACTGGCCAGTGCAGCAGTGGTTATCTTTCTCTTTCAGCCTGTGTGTAGAGATGGGGAAGTCTTACCTGGTTTTGGAGGTGTTGAAGGAGAGATGAAGGAGACCCTCCTTCAGCTGTGGTTTCTACGCTGCAGGATCTGCAGCTTGGATGTGGGAAACTTAATGATGTCACTTAACTGTTGGCTGTTTAAGGTGGATTTTGCTGTATGAGCAAGTAAAGGGTGGTTCTTCTTCCCCTCTGTCCCTGTTGTTCAGACTCCAGATAGCACAATAGGGTTCTTAGCCTGTAGTGAGACGTGTGGGTGTTTTTTACTTTTGTATGCAGCAATGTGTCTAAAGAAATACATGTTATGTTGGTATTTTATTTCCCTGGTCTGAAAGGATGGAATGTGCTCCTGTGTGTTAGCATAGCAGTCCTTTTTATTTAACAGCTGGGAGAATTAGGTGTGCACTGTAATCCTTTGAGAGTGGCTAAGCCAAATTCCTCCTTAGAGTTCCTGAAACTGGTGCTTAAAATAGGCTTCTTAAAAATTCTCCTGGGTGGCTTGGAAGGTGCAGACTGGAGATCACTTTCCCTAGTAGCCAGTCTTATGCCTGTGCTACCAAACATCCTAGTAGCACAAGTTCAGGATGAGCTCCTAATGTGTGTGTTCCCTCCTGCAATTGCTGAGCCCTGGAATAGTCTCTGTAGTTGGGAATTAATTCAGACTCGTTTGAGCATACTTAAATGTTTACTCCAGAGTCACTATGCTGGTTGGTCTGTATGGGCACGCCCTGTGTTAGGATCAGTTTTGTCCTAACTAGTTTCTCTTTAAAAAGTGCAGATATAGTGGAAATAAGTGGCTTCCTTTTTGTCCTTTGAAATGAATGTAAATAACTGATAGCTGGCTTGATCTGGCATAGCACAGTGTCTTTTGCAAGAGCTCTTCCAGCTTTCTTCTTCAGAGCAACCTTGCCAAATTCCCATGAGAATGTACAAATTAAGGGTGAGAATCAAATTGCGTGTTACTCTCCAGTAGAGTGCTGGAAATAAATAAGCTTACAGTTTTTAGTCATTTACGTCCCATCACATTGATGATGCTGCCACTGCCAGCTTGCTTCAAAACCCCTAAGTGTGTCTTTTTTGATACCCAGGCCTCTGCTACCACTGTTGGGTGCAACAGGCAGCTCATGTGATAGTGCTGTCAGTTAATATTTTAATTGATTCGAGGAGAGAAGATATTTTTTTCTCATAATTTGGTAATAGCTGGGTAGGTGGAGTTTTGAAACTCACATTTTGGGCAGAAGCAAAACCTTCTTAACCTAAATGTGGAATGGAGTCTTACAAGGAGGCGATTAAAAGCCAAACACAGCAGGATATATATACATCCTTGTACTGTTGCAGATGAAATGGGTAGTTCTGTAGTTGTTCTAGTGCTTAGGCTGAACAGCTGGAGGATTTGGTGGTGGGCCTGTTGTTAATGTTCTTTGATCACAATTACAAAATAAGTATCTGTTTCACTTCCATGCTGCCAGGCAAGAAACTTAATTTTAAGAGAGCTTCAGCACATTCCCACCCCCTTGCTGCTCTAATCTCCTAAAGTGTGAATAAACATGATTCCTTGAAGCAGTCCACAAACAAGCTTCTCTAAAAATCATGGTTTACTTGCAAATAAATAAATGAGTAGCTTTTGAAATAGGTGTGATCTTTCTGTTCTAAAAACAGACCTTAAACTTCTACCAGAGCTGTCAAATCCACTTGTCTACAGGTTGAGCAGACTGGGTGCTTAACTTGAATTCAGTCATTCACATTTAATGCAGGGGAGTCTAAGGTACCTTTTCTATTGGCCTAGGAAAGGATCTACCTGACTTTACTCAGAGCAGAGGTATCTCATTTGAAATGAGTTCACTCACAGCTAATCTAATATTGGCCATTGCTGTAAAGGGGAGCGAGGCATTACCAGTTCCAGGATTGATTTGTGTCGTGGTTCTTATTCTGCAGCAGGGATTGAATGAGCCAAAGAGTCACTTTTGGAAAGAGGCTGGTGAACTGTCTCCACTGATCTTCTTTTTCTTGTTGACATGTGTGTGGACCTGTTTTTGTTTGTTTTAGTTTTTTTTCTTGTTTCCTGTTCCTTTTTTACAGTCTTCCTAGGTCTCTGCTTAAATGCTCTCTGGCACTTGCTCTTGGTGTTTTTCACAGGCAGATCTCTGCATGTGTGATCCTAAACCAAAGCATTCTATTTCTAGCTCCCTGTCTGCTGGAGCTACAGAAATCCAGCTTGAAAAGGCTCATGTTGTAATACTAATATTTCAAGATTGGCCCACTTTCTGCAAGCCATTCTACAGCTGTGTTCCTGGTGGCCTGGATGGCTTTGGAGGGCAGCAGTTTCTCAGTTGGAGTCCTCCTTATCTGGGGACTTTGAGTCATATGTTTTGGTCTTATTTCTATCTTTTTCCACTATTATTTTATGCTACAGATCAGAGCTTAATAACCTGATGCAAAGAAGCCACAAGAACTGTGCAGCAGTTCTAAGCTCTCATTTTCTGAATCACATGGCAGCCTTGAGAAAACTCCTAGATTCCTTATTAAAATCATTGCCAACTGGACCTTAAAAGATTTTTTTCCTCTAAAAACATTGTCAAATTTAGCTTGATGATACTTTCTTCAGGCTCTGTTGGTCTTGTATTGTCTGGTTTTAGTAGCATGTATGTTTGGTGGTTGATTTAGAGTAGATATTGGGGAAAAATGTCCATTTCTTTTCTAGTTCCTCCTCCCTCTTGAAAGAAAACCAAGTCCCAGCAGCCTGAAATATAAACCTGAGTTCTGAGTGCAGAGAAGAATACCTAGACCTACTTCTCTTTTGAGCACATAGATCCTCTTTTTGGAAACAGGATAGCAAGTAATTTGTAGCCCAGGGATCCAAAGTTCTCCATTACTATGGTTGGTCTGAGGGTTGTTGTTTTTTTTTTTTTCCTGTTATTAGGTCACTTGGTCTGAGGGGCCTTTTTTTGTTATTAGGTCACTTATCTTTCTTGTGCAGCTCTAATCTGGGTTTGTAGGTGGCTTCTTTCTTGGTTCCTTTCAAGTTTTATGACCTGCTGAATCCGAGTCCAGTCTTCCCTTGACTAACTTTGATTTAGTAGGTCTGAATGCTCACTTTCTAGTTTATCTAGCAGGTTGTCTGTCTCCTGGGCACTTTTCCCATGTAACCCTGTGACTGCAGCATTACGAGAAACTGGAAGAAACTACATAAATCCTTTCTGGGATTATGAAAGGCACGTAAAACTTCTTGGAAAACAATATCGTTTTCAGGGCTGCTTAGCTAATAAAAGGCACCTCCTCTGATCCTTTTGGGGAAATTCATATAACAGAGAGAGTGTTGAGGAGGTCCAGTGTGGAGATTTTTCTGTGTGAAGAGAGTAGGGGAGTGGCAGGTGGGAAGGAATTTGCCACCAAGAAACAGAAGTTTTAGCATGCTATGCCTGCAGATTTATTTCCTGAAGAAAAATTGCACGTGGGGGTGGGGGTTGCCTCGTGACAAACTGTTCCTTGGCTGTGTGACAGCGCAGCACCCGCAGGTACTGCACTGCCAAGAGCTTTGCTGGCCTTGCAGAGCTCCTGGGGGATGCGTGCTCGTTCCACCGGAGAGCAGCGGATGTGGGTTACTGCAGGCAGCCCTCCTGCTGGTATGCAGAGGGAGAGGCTCCAAGGGGAACGCATCAGGGAGCAGCTCCAGTTCTTCCTGTGTTCCCTACTGGGAACATTTTATAGAGACCAGGAGAAGAGGGGCTACTAGGAGAGCAGCCTTGGTGAGGAGTCCTTCTGCTGCTGAGAGTAGGAAGAAACGTATTTCAGGTGGCTGGCAGGGAGAGGATAAATGAATTAAATGGCTTGAACAGTAGAGGTTTGAGTTTGATGCCCATGTTGAATATGATTATTTGATTGCTTTTTAACCAGTTGTTTGCAGCTCTTGTCATTTGACAAACACAAGATGTTGCCTTTTCTTCCCCATAGCTGTTTGCTCAGTTAGCAAATGCTTTCCTGTGCTGAAGCTGATGGGAGTGAATTCCGCCACAAGTGAACCATGCTCCTATCTGCTTTCTCTGTGTCTGTAGAGGTTATCTGTAATAGGCACAGATGTAAACTTCAGGTCAGTCTTTGCAGCCAACAGCATTTCACAGTCAGTTTTGCAGCAGGATAGACCAAAGAGGCAGAATATCAGCTTCTGGGCAAATTCATTAGTGTAGGAAACTGATCAGGTAGTTTAACCATCACAGTGTCCTTCCAGGCCTGAGATTTTCTTTTGAGTTTCGTTTTTTTTTCCCTGCTGACATGAGGTTCTGAGGAGCAGAACATTTTCCCAGTCAACTTCAAGTTGACTCTGAGGGCACAAGAACAATAACAGCGAATCCTCTGCAGTCGGTCATTTCTGACAATGGCTGGGGCTACTTAGAGAAAGTATTAGAAAAGAGCCAATTTATTTTGTTCCCCACGGAAGCTTACTGATCTCATCAGGCTGTGATTCAGGAAGTTCTGGGACTAAAGATACTGTCTTTATTAAATAGCCGTAGATGCTTATTTCTCTCTGTGAGCATGTCTAATCAACACTGAACCTTTGTCAGCTCTTGCACAGAAACAAACACCAGTAGTGGGTGTCTCCTGTCTGTAGCTGTGTACTGCTGGTGGCAGAGAGAGGTGGGTCTAGAAGTACATTTCTGATTGTCAGTTCTGTATGAAGCCATCCAAAGGTAGATTTTGTTTTGTCAGGCTGTGGTATCACTCTAGATGGTAATTTAGGAAATGAGGGTGTGAGCCACCTCACACCTCCTAAGTGTTATGAGCCCGAGTCTCCTCCCTGTTTTATTGAAGCAATCAGTATAGCAGGGAGAAGTATTGTGGGGGTTATGAAGCTGCTTAACATGGAGCATCAATGCCACTAGACTGTGACAAGATCTACTCATTTTCCTGGTGTTGTCTGGTGTCAGATTTTGTCTTGTTCTCTTGGAGAGCACACATCTTAGTGCACAGGAATTAAGACCTGGAGGATTCGAAGTCTCACTACTTCACCTCTTTTAAACATTTAGCATCTGCTCTATATTAAGAGTCCTAAGCCAGTCTTATATCAGCTTAGTCCGGATCAAGTAGGACGAGAGTGAAAGCAGTGGCCAAGCTGTGTTGAGTGAGTCTATAGACCACCAAGCTTTTGTGCTTTTTTCATTAATACTTAGCAAGAGCTCACTTTTGCATTTTCTTATGTGCCTTTACAGAGCGGCGGTGCGATTGCCAGTCTGGGTAGGCCAATGGCACTTCTACTGTTGAGTCCCTTCCAATTTCACTAATGGAGCTTGTAAAACTAGCCCTCAACACAGAGTACTCTGAACCATACCCCAGTGAGTGTGACCTGGCACTCTTGTTAATTTGACAAGGTCCTGAATTACAGCCTACCAGCTACAAAATAGGAGTGTAAATACTTGGTGCTAATGAGCTGCTGCCCACAGTACATGGCTAACCGTCCATACCAGGTGGTTAATCCAGCCTGACTCCTGCCAAGGTCACTGAGTCATTTCAGGACTATCAAGCAATGGGGTCTTGTTTCACTTTTTACCAATATATACTCATTGAAAATGAGATGCATAAATCCGTCATTGACAGTCTTCTGGAGGAATGCCCCTTTTCCCTTGGCCAAGAAACCTGCATGGCCCAGTAGCTGGTAGAATAAGCTGTGCTGGGGATAAGCTGGGACTAAGTGTGATGATACACAAAGCATGTGTGAGAAGGGCATGGAAAGAAAGACTGGTTAAAGAATTATAGGGGCAAGAGATGACCGCAAGAGATGACCTCATCACTTCAGTGTAGATGGTCTTATAGAGAGGTAGATGTAGGGAAGAGAAAGGAATGCATTGGAACAGGTGAGGTGTTCCTATTGTGTTCTAAATAGCTTTTAGTACAACACAGAGTAATAAAGTTCCGATTCTGCAAAACATATCGTTATGGGTTGGGGCAGAGGAACTGAAGTTTTCCCATAGGTTTTTAAAGAAACCCCCAAATGCAAAACCAAACACCAACAAGAAACCTACCAAAACCCTCTCTAATGTTATGATTCTAGGACATCAAGCTGTACAGCATCTTAAACAAATTTGGCTTAAAAGAACCAGGTCCCTGTTTGACACACCAGCTTGGAACACAGCTGCAGTAGCAGAAGGAGAGATGGCAGTGAGATCCATCTAGCTTGGAGAGGAATTGAATGTTCTTTTGACTTGCCACTGGAGTTGCATGTACCAAGCATTCTTAATGTCGTGGCCAGGTCAGCTTATCTTTGCATTCTTGGTTCTCAATAATAATGAAGCTTTGATTCCTTAAAAATTATCTCTATTAACTGTTCCTTTTTTTTTTTTTTTGTTGTCCTCCTTTACTCAGAAGTGTTCTCTTCCCTGTTTGTGGCTTTGTCTGTAGTAACTTGCCAGTCTGAAGGGTCATAGGTAGGGGTCTTTGGGAATCTTTGAGCCACTGTTGTCGTGTTTTCTGTTAAAATTGTCTGGGAGCCTTCCAGAGTTTTGGCAGACAGACAGGTTTCACTGAAGTGAAGAAGAGCTTCCAGGATTTTCCACACTTCCATGCTGTCTGTGGGGCATCATATAGGTTGTATGCCTTTGAAGATTGGGTTGTAGTACACAGCCTGCAGTGCCAGAGGTGTTTCTTTGTCTAGGTTGGCTGGCATGTTGAAATTGGGATTCATACATGGGTGTTTGTGGTTATTTTTGTGATTAAAAAACATGATTCAGACTTGCTCTTCACCTACTGGTGATGATATGTGCTTGAAAGGACTGGTGAAAGAATAGTAGAAAAACAACTTGTCTTGTAACCAACTTGTATTAAAATATCCAAGCCCTAGATTAAACAGAAACCTCAAAGCAAAGAAAGCTTATGTGGTTGGGACTTACTTGTATCTCTTTATATTGAAGCATTTCACTTGTGAATTGTTTGGTATAATAATTTTGGTGTTTATGAAGCAACAGCCCTTCTCATCAAGGAATCGTATTTTGAAGGACAGAGTAAGTGTGATGCCTGTCAGTCTGGGAGCTGAAACCTGGTGATTGTGAAGGCGCAAGAGTTTACGAGTTAACAGGACTCAGATGCAGTTACTAATTAACCTGGAGAGAGCTTTGCTCCAGCCAAAGGCACTAGGGCCAGGAGATGAACACATACATTCAGCACAAAAGATCTGTATAGTTATATTTTCTGTAATGCTTTCTATTAGTATTACACCATTCTTTTGCTGGCAGTCCTAAAAGGAGCCGCTCTTCAAATTAGAGTGGTGTGGTAACATTGCTCTGAAGGGTGAACTGTGCCCTCAAGACCGGGCTCCTGCTTCCTTGAGGTTCTTTCCCACAGCAAGTATGAATGAAAGCTGGGGTTTTCTTTACAGGGAGGTTTAATCTTTTAAGTGGTATAATCTCTTACAGTGATGTCACAGCTGATTGCTGTGGAGGTGAACAAGGCTTTATTTTCCCCATTTGTCCATGGATAATGAGGACAACAAAAATGCTGATTCTGCCTTGGCTGGATACTCTGCTGCCAGCAAAAATTTTTAGGAAGGCTCTTACCATTTCTGGTTTTCTGAAAGGACTCCACCTCTGGCTTTCAGAAGATTGTCCTGCCTACCCTTTGCACTGAGGGGTTCAAAGTGCAGCCTGCAGGACCCCTTTCCATGCAGCAGTTATGTGAGGACAAGGACGATTAGTTGCTTGCTTTTATTGCTTGTGAGTTGCTTGTCAGCAATTTCTAGATTCCTACAAATAGGAAGAAAATCTGCCGGTGTGAACTTGTTCTTGATAAAAATTTACAATCTGGCATTGAAAGTGGGTGTGGCTGTGGGTTTTAGCCATGATGCAGGCTTAGCTTTTCCTATCTTGCCTGGGACATCTTTCCATTGGAAGCAAGAACAGCTCTTACAGTTACAATTCCCATACTCAGCAAGTGCAGACAGGGACCTTCAGCTGATATATGAGGCATCTAGTAAAGAGGCTTTAGTTCAATTTTTCACTTGTTAAAGTTTGCCAGAATTGTGAATTAGTTATTCAGTAGCTCTAACTTGACCTCTAAGGGACATCACTAAATTTTTGATTCAAGGTGGATAAATTAGTGTGATGTATTTTGCTTTGTATTGTGTGGGGTTTACTTTGTATTTGTGTAGTTTCTTGGTTTTTTTCCCTGCTGTGTAACTGAGGTATGTGTACAGATAAAGCTTTTTGGCTTTTTGACTTCCAGCTTTTGTTTAAATATCTTGATGCAGTGTGTGGGGATTGGGTGAAGAAGAATCTGTCAAAGTACCTTGAAGATTCACTGCATTAGGTCTTCCTTTTCTTATTCCTGAGGAATAAGACATGCCTCACTGGAAGCTGGGGCAGTGGACCTGTGAGTAGCTCACCATATAGACTATGTGGTTGTAGAGGTTTGGAATTTATGCTGTTTTTTAGATGTGATCTGGTCTTGTTGTGTGCTGGTTCCCTACCCTCATGGGGAATAACTTTTATCTTCTTGTTGATGTTCTAATTTGCCTGGAGCCTTTTGGAGTGGTTAGGTTTGAAAACACTAATTTCAAAACAGTGAATTTCAAGAACTTCACATTGCTCACAGGGTGTATTTTTTTTTCCTTCTCTTAGTGTTGAAGAATTGCTTATATTATGTGGATGGGATTTCTCCCAGAGAAATCAAGATCCCTGTCCAAATCATTGTCTCTATCTCTCTTAGTAAAAATGCTGTACGGTGTACTTCAGACTCAATGTCAGCTACTAAAGGTTTGAATGCTCACTTGCAAGAGAAGTGGGAGACTTTCTTGTATGTTGAGGAAAACCAGTTTCTGATCCTTCTGTGCTAGTGTGTTTGTGTTTTCCTGTGACCCTTACAGGGATCACAGCACACTTAAAGCTCTGATCCCATCTGATGGACCCAGCCTCTCCATCATAATCAGGACTGACAGTTTTCTAGGTCTTTCTGTTCATATGACAAAGGCCCAGAGGGAATTTGTGACCACCAATGCAAAACTGCTGTACTGGTAGTGTGCTAGTTTAATTCAGTTTGCTTCGTGTTGTCTGAAGGCTCCCAAGGAGAACCTGGAAGTGGAGAAGTTGCACAGTTCACCCTGTAGGCAGTCTTGGTGGGGGGTGAAGCTTCCCAGCGTGGGAATCCCCTGAGGTTAGAGCTTGAGGAAGGCAGCTGTGGCAGTGAAAAAACTTAATTACCTACTGGATGCAGGCTCCAAGAACTACAGCAATCTGTTGCTTGATGCCAGTCATAGAGTTGAACCTGTGAATGCAGTTGTACTCTGTGCAGTCAATGAGGAAGCAAATAGAGTAGCTTTCTTTTTTCCTGCTTTCTTCAATGCCCCTGGGGTTAAGGGTGGGGATGAAGGTTTCCCTGTGCTGGGTGATGCACCATGGATGGGAATCCCGGTCTCTGCTCCCCCTCTCTTCATGGGAACACTTGCTGTGCATGGGATGAGAGGTCTACCATGAGAGCTGTGATGTCAATTGCTCTATTCTATAAATGTTTTGGGTTTTTTTTTTTTCTTTCCAGAGCAGCTGTTTTGAATTTTCCAGTCCTAGCTGGCATCTTTGAACAAGATTTGTTTTATTGTGAGAGAGACACTGCAGAAGCGTGTGGGGTAGAGTGAAGACATGCATACATTTTAGTGTTGAGGGCATTTTAATTTCTGATTCCTAGCCTGGAAACTGGGTTTAAACTTGTTGCTTGCCTGCTGTTTGAACGTGGTCCAGTGGTAAGAAGCTTTAATATATTTCTTCTTTGCAGATCATCAACCTCATGTCTTCCAGTAAAGGAAAGAATTTGGGAGTATAGCTTCCAAGAGTAATAGCCTTCTCAGCCCTATGCAATGCACAGGCTCCAACCAAAAAGTTCCAAGGAAAATATTCAGAAAGGAGGAAGTTGTCTAGCTGTAATTCCTGATGGTTTTGTATTTAAACTATTTGGCTTTCCAGAGAGATCAGTACATGCTTTTTTTTTAGATGCAGGCATCCTGAGCTAATGCTGTGTAGACTGTCTTAATCCAAGCATGGGTTAGACAAATTAAGAAAATGTCTCTTACCAGGTTCGTATTGATGATGCTCTGTCATTTGCCATTGTTCCCATTCCCTGATTGATCTCTACCTGGAAACACACTTGAAAGTATTGGAGGCTGTTCCCAGGTACCCTGTTTTCTATTTGAATCCACCTCCTGATCAATAGAAAGAGTGCCTTGAGCAGTGCTTGAAAGGTTTAAAGGAGAATGCTGAGCAAAGAGCCACCATGAAGAAGCTGGTAAGCTTGGGGATTTTAGTGGTGTCTGGGTCTATTTCCTTTGAAAAGCACTGGGACAGCAGTGTCCTGTTTTTAGAGTGAACATTTAGGAGGGAATAAAATGCTTTAAACTCCAGATATTCTTTTAAGAAATGAAATTATCTTAACCATCCTCTGCAGTGCAGTTAGTAGTTGTGACAAGAAATGAGTGTGTGCTGTGATTTAACATGTACTCTCACAGTTAGAGGCAACATGTAGTTCCTGGGAGGAAAAACTCTTGCTGTGGTAGTGCTTGTGAACAATTCTAACAAAAGGAATTCTCATCTCAGTGTTTTCTGTGACTTTGAGGATGACTGGGACATTTAAAACAAACCCTCAAGATAAGACCAGATGCAAAAGTTCTTAGAAATTGGAACAAACTTATTTTGGGTTTTTTGGGGGGTTTTTTTGGTTGGGTTTTTTTTTTTTTTTTTTTTTTTTTTAATCCTTGTAGAACTGAGGCTTAATTTTCCTATTTCTGCATTTTTTCCTTCAGAATGGAAAAATGACCCAAGGAAATCAAGGGCATAACTGCTTCAAGTGAGCTGAGAGCTGGGCAAGGATAAAGTGGTGGGTTTTATCTTTTGGACATCCTAACACTGTCCAAAATTGTAGTTGATTGTGATGCCTTCTCGGTGTGCTTCAATTACTTTGCTGTAGAATGAGAACTTATTTTTGTCCCTTATATCAACTGAATTGGTTTTGTGGGAGCCAGTATGTTTCAGCTTGTCTACTGTAATTTAGGTTCTATAATAGGAGTTTGGTTTAATGTTCATGTAATAACTTCACTGCATGATGATTGCAACTTTCTTTACATTGACAGCCCCTCCAGTGACTCAGATTTTTTCTCTTGCCCTAAGTTCTTTGGCTGTCAATGTCTTCAGTGTTTTCAGTCTCCTTTTTCAGATCAATGTGTAGTTCTCCTGGCACTATTTATTGGCAGTAGGTGAGGAAAACCAGAAAGAGACTAGATGATAGATGAGATGAGGCCATCCCCTAGGCAAGTGTGTAGAGACAGTTAAGGTGAATGTCCCATGATAAGTGCTCTGTTCTGTGTGGCTTTATGGCTACTAAAATTGCTGCTGTAGAGTTCATTTTTGGGTGCTTTCTTACCCCTTACTGACACAGAATGCTTTGACATGTTTTTTCTTTACTGTGTCAGAGATGCCATTTATCGTTTTATCTTGTGCTGCTTGACTTTTGCTTTCAGATAGTTTTAAACTAATGTTGAATTTAGGATTAATTATGTACTAAATGCTTTCCTGTTTTCCTGGGCTGAAATCCTAGTAGGCAAATCTTTTAAGTGGTAAACCTGTTTGTGCTTAAACTCCCAGTGTTGAGGGATATGCAGGTGACTGTCCTTTTTTCTTGGTGGTGACAAGGTGGTAACCCAAATATGATTAAATATGTTGGCTCCCTCATGAACCAGAAAATCTTGAGCTCTTAATCCTGATGCCACTGGAAAGTTGTTCTTGCACCATGGATGGGTCAGTTATACCCGAGGGTAACACTGCACTGTTTCTCACTGCCACCCATTCCAAGGAATCTTCAGCAAGCTGGCTGAGAGGGATGCAGTGACACAGATCCAAGTCTGTTCTCACTGCTGGTGAATTCTATTAATTTTTCAAAAAAGGATGGCTTAGTTGGACTCTTCCCTTTTTCCATGTGGGGTGATGTGGGGAAGGTACAGCCCACCAGGTATTTGTCAGCAATTAAGTGGGTGTGAAAGACTTCTTGTGATGGTCCAACCCTGCTGTAGGGTGATGCAGGCAGCCTCCTCCATCTGCCACTCAGTGTCCTGCTTTTTCTGAGGGTGTTGACAGACTGGGTTCTGTCACTGCTCTGGTGGTTGTTCGCTAGGGTGGACTTGCCTCCTTGACACGGAATTGGAAGGACCTGTGTCCTGATTATACCATTATCACTGTCTCTTGATGCTTCTATTAGTGACTGATGTCTGGTTAAAGTGTCTGTTAGTGCAGAAGCTTGGTGTTGACCCATAGTCCAAGGCACCATTTTTTCTGGCATGATGAGATGTGCTGTGCTTGTGATCATAATGACTGGCTCTTTATTGTTTTCTTTGATGTAGGAGATAGGAACAGGAGGGAGGAGCTGAGAATTTTCCTTCTTGTCCCATTCAGAAAATGGATGTGACTGGGACAGTGAAGGTGTTATCTTGTTTTCTCATCCCTGTCCCAGGAGTTTGGCTTGTGCAGGGAAGGTGGGAACAGGGATTATTAGTTCATTCTTCCTTTGACTCAATAAATGAAGTGAGTGAATGGTAACTTTCAGTAACTGAAAGTGTGAATTCAGAAGTGTCATTGAAAAAGTTGCTACCAAAAGTAACAGAAGTAGATTTCTAGTTTTAAATAAAATTATTTTTCCTTAATTTTTCATCCCTTTGTGTTGGGACAGGGAACCAAAGGGAGTGATGGTGGGACTTGGTAGGGCAGCCTTTTGCAGGCGAGGAGATGAGTGTTGCAACCTTTGAGTTGTTAACCTTTTGAAGCGGCATGGGATAGATGTCTCATTACCCTCACCTCAACACAAGCATGTTTTATCTGTGACATACCAAGCAAATTGCCTTTTGCCTCAGAGATGGTGCAGGGCTGTTAAACCTGTTTGGCTTCGAGGCAGTCATTCTGTGGATTCTCTTTATCTGCTCCGTGAGGGTCAGGAGGCCCGCAGAGGCCACCCTCCTCTTCCAGGTCTGATGGCTGCTCTGCAGGACCAGCACTGAAGGCAAAAGCTCCTGTGTTGGGTGAGGGCTTTTTTAGGAAGTGCTTTCAAAAATAGCAGTAGATGGTCCCTCCAGGGTCAGGTGAGGGAGCTGCAATGCTTGGGGGAGGTCTGCAGACAAACCAGGGGCTGCTTTGCCGAAGTGCAGTGTTTGAAGATCTAACTAGAGAAATTAAATGTTAAACTAGGTTTGCAGTTTGCTTTTAAATTTGATGCTAAATTCTGGTAGCCTGTCATCTGTTTATTTCCCTATCAGAATAAGCTTTTTTTAACATAAATTACTAACTGCATTAGTGTCAGTCAAAATGTTAACTTCAGCATGAAGAAATAATTGATCTGCATTATGATCACTGTCCAAATGCATCTCTGGGTACATGTTTCTTGGTATGTCAATTGTCTAGAGCAGGTGGCAATAATACTGAACAAAGCTATGAGCATTTATTTTTGCTTTTTTTTTTTTCTCCCAGCTATTGCAAACTCTGGTGAGATTGCTGAGACAAGCCTGTATATAGGGGTGGTTGAGGAGAATCCAGAAGCCCTGGGAAGAGAGAGGGAAAGTAAGGAAACTGCAGTTGTTCAGTGCATGGGAGAAGTTTAAAGCACAAAATACAGAAAATGAAAACTGTTCTAAAAAGAAGAGTAAAACCTACTGATGAGAATAATCATTAAAGTGTCTGACCTCCCTCTGCTGCACTTGTCACAGCTAAAATATTCCTGCCATGCTGTTTGTGCTCTCCTGTGTTTTTGGCACATCTCTGTGGTCCATTTAATGTTACCAAAACAGATGCCACATAGACACAAGCAAAGGAGCTTTCTTCTCACTGTCCCACTGAAGGATATGACTCATTGCTGAAGGGATGGTTTATTTAGCAGAGCAACTAAACTAGAAGTATGGAAATTTTCAGGGTTTCCGCTGATAACTCTTCTTTTTGGATATTTTCTGTGTTATGAACACAACTTTTGTCTGTGGGCATTGGTCTATTAGGAATCAACTTGTGCTAAGTTTAATGTATGTGAATCTCATAATGCAGATGACTACTTGTTGATGGAAGCTGAGTTAGATTTCAACCTGTAGAGGGTTATTGACTTGATCTTTTAATCTGTCAGCTCATTCTTCACTCCTCTTCTGTGTTTGGATGTTGTAGTTTTGAGATGTTTTTGGAAAGAGTACTGGGAAAACTTGCAAACATTTTTCAAACAAAAGATGGTTTGTCTTCATGGCTGGGAGGGTTCATTTGGACACTTGCTCTGAATTTTTTTTTTTTTTGTTTGGAAAACTGAAGTTCTTAGAAGTTAGATGGCCTTGGCTTTCTTTGTTCTCTCCTCTGTCTCAGACATCTGTATCTGCTCTCTCACCAAGCTCTTTATCTTACTTGGCTTTTCTGTGGATGCCTGGAGGCCTTGGCTCACATTCTCAAGAGTGTCCACTGGTTCAAGAAGCCATTGCTGCTATCAAATTACCTTGACAGCTGTTGTCCCATTTCATATTTGCCATCCCCTCCCCCTGGCTCCCTTGTGATTTTTGGCAGAAGCTGTGGCTATTGAGCAATAAAACTTGGATCTGAGAATCATGTTGCTGGTGGGAAAATGAGATGAGAGCATACTAGTTAATGCCTTGCAAGTTGACTTCTCGCTGATGTATAATCAGTAGCATCTTTATTTGAAAACAAACCTACCACTAGCTACTCTGTTTGTGGATTGAGTGGATGGTTCATTTACTGCTCATCTGGAGTTGAGCCATAGGTGTTGGTCTCTTAAAATAGCACACTCTATACCAAGATGTTTATGACCAGACAAACTCTTGATTTGGAGCCCTTGACAAGTGCCTACGCCTGAGGACTGCAGAACTTGGATGTTCATGTTAATGAAAGTAATCCATAAGGGCACCTCATCTTCCTCTTAGTTTCATCGATGATTCTACCTGTGTGTAACCTGGAAGAGAACTCTTGTCATGCTATTTAGTACATATTAGAGATGACCCTATATGGTCTTGCTTGGATTTGAATTAATAAAATATAGATATAATATTTGTGGGCTCTCCTCTTGTGTGTGTTTGGGGATTTAATTGCCATTCTTTTAAGTGCAACACAAAACACTTTTGACAACTGACAGAAATGGTGATGATGTTGGGGCCAACCATCATAAGAGAGCTGCCATCTCTGTAAACCTCTCCTTTCAAGATGTTTTGCATTTCGTTTGTCAGTTATTGGAAAAGTTGGCTGATGCATGGCATGCTTTAATCTCTACTGATCATTCCTCTTGTCCCTGTTGGAACATGTCAGCAACTAAATTTTGTGTAACATACTGGCAAAATTAGGAAGGAAGGAGCAGATCTTAATTGGAAAGATGACTGTCAGAAAATTAATGTATCCGGAACAATCAGTTGAGAGGAACGCATATAGGAAAAACATATGAAAAATTCTTTTGCTTGCAATGTGTTTGATTTATTTGCTGATAACATCAGTGTGAAATGTAAAGCTTGTAAAAGGCTGGGTTAGGTTAGACCAGCCTCAGTGCTTGTCTTACAGCTCCTAAATTGCTGTGCCAAAGTAGGAAGACACAACTCCTACTGAAGCTTGTGCTGCCCTATTTTGTTCATGTCTGGGGAGAAGGGTTCTTTAAACAGTTGGTGGATGGCTCTGCTGTGTGTGAGTGAAACCATGAGTTTGGAGTGGCTGTAGGTTTGAGGGCTGGGGCCTTGGTGCTCCATCATGGTCAGAGCTGGTGGGTTGTGGTACATGATATGGTCTCAGCATCTCGCATGCCGTGGAGTCCTCTTGTACTGAAGAACAACTGGGATTGTAGTGGGCTCAGCTGTGAAGTTGGGGGCGAAGCTCAGAAAGCAAGGGGTCAAAGATGTCCTCTGACTTTGGAAGATTACAATTACATCAATACCCCCTAGAAAAGGAACAGAAGTAAAATAGAGAATGGATTACATCTAGATGAAAAAAGCATGAAGCTGTAATGTTTGAGTTGCAGGGTGGGATGCATGGGTTTTCTGTTGACGTGTGGGGAAATAACATTTTACTGACTATCCTTTTCCCCCCCCCGAGCGAAAACAAACACTCATAACGCCTCAGTTTGGTGCAAAACTTGATTTAAGCAGGGTTGTTTTTGTTTGTTTTTTTGGGTGTTTTGTCTTTTTTTTTTTTTAAGGAAAACGGTGGCAGTTTATCCTCCTTGCCCCACATTCCTTGCTATCCTGGCATTCAGCATAGGTTTAAACAAGGTGCTCCTTGGCCTGATCTCCCCATGGAGATTTCAGAAAGCGCTGGAAGGCTTGAGCTTCCTGCGATCCCTGGCATGTCTTCCGTTACGCAGCTATGGTTATTGTAGCAGTAGGGGACTTGTTAGTTTTCCAAGTGCAGTTCCCAGCCAACGTGTCCGCTCTGCGGTGTAGACTCCTGCATGTTCAGTGTTAAAATAGTTCTATAGCTTTCAGGCATCTTGCATTTCAAATATGGGTGGAGAAGCAAGTGTTGGCCTTTAAGGCAGGGGTTTCAAAGCTTTCTGATATCAAAGGCCATGTTGACAACTTGGCAAGCGCTTATGGGCCCAAGTGTGTTAGATCTTTAGGATAGGAGCTGACTTGCTGCAGGCGTTGGGAAGGATGTTTTGCATTGTTTAAATGTATTATCAGGTGTATTATGTCCTTTCTCTGCAGTGCGGCTGCTGAAATGTCCTCATTTTTTGCTAGGCTCGGCTCACATTTCCAGCAGCCAGGAAGGGGTTAATTTGCTGTTACAGTTCACTCCAGCTTGTTTCTCGCTTTCCAGTGTCTTCTCTCTAAAACTGCTCCTGTGGGGAATGCCGCCTCGGGAGCCGCCAGCTGTAGCGGTGGCTGGGGAGGGTGGAAGGGAGCGTTTGGGGAGAGTGTTCAGCTCGGCTGGCAGCTTACAGGGTGGGAGGATGCATCTCAGCAGAGAGTCCTTTGCAGCCCTCTCCTGGGTGTGGAAAGCAGGTAGGGTCCTGCAAACGTAGGAAAGCAGCTGGTTCTGGCAGGGCAGAGCTTGTCTATCCTGGTCAAGGTCTCAGAGGTCTTACCAGGTTACTTGCTGCTTGTTGACTGTTTGAAATACCAGCATGTGTCGCTTCCGCTCTGCTCTTGTGCTTTCCAGCCTCGCTGAACTGCAGCTCTGCCTCCTTGCGTTGGGTGCATTGGCTGCCTTGGTTTGCTGTGGCATTTGAGCATCTTTGGCTGCTAGACAAACACTCTACCGGTGCTTAATGCACTGTGCTTGCATCTATAAGAAGCTTAATTTTCACTTCCTATGTGAGGCAAGTGAAGTGCAGAGGACAGTGCAACAGCACAGTGCAGAAAGATAAATGCGGTGCATAGAGGCATACCAAAACTTTTCTTACCCGGCCCTATTGCAGCCATTGTAGCTTTGGGGTGTGGAGTGCAACTGGGCTAATGGTTTAAATCCTTGTCTGGCTTGTGGATAGAGCCTGTGTCCCGCACTGAGCTCCGGCCGCATGGCTGGGTGGAAGGAGCAAAGCTGGCACAGACGTTTCAGCTTTTAAATGCAGTCACAGGTTTTGGTCAAAGGTGGAAAGGTACTTTAAGAGCTACATTGTTTTGCATGAAAGACTAAACAACAAATCTGTAGCAGTGTGACGGAGAAGCCAGTTTTTCTAACTCCTGGTCATGTGCTTTCACCACAAAGACCCCGTTTCTTCTTTTACTTAACTGAAGAATTCCATTAGATCAAAAGCTAGTTAAGGAAAATAGAGCCCCATGTGGTCCTGCGTGGTTACTTAGGCAAGTGCTATTTTTAGGAATCCCAATTGAGTAAGCCCTGGCTCTTACCGCTGTTAAAATCCATGGAAGGAAAATTAAAACTTCTACCTTCATCTCAGCCGCATGTAGGCCACTAGGCCCCAGCCATCCGGGTTTTTTTCCCCCCTAACTTGTGCCTCCCCCAGCACATTCCCTGCCTTGCGGGGATTTTTGCCTTTCCAAGTGAGAGTTAATCAGTTCTTTGGGCGTGGGAGATTTGGAATAAGGCAGGTAGGAAGTAATGAGTTGTTACCAAGCTGTTCGCCTTGTTAATGAGCTCTTGCCCTCCAGTCCAAGGGATCAGCCTAACTCTGCTCAACTTCTCACTTCAGCTTTTGTGTCCCAGTTTCACTGATCTGCAGATGCTTCTCACCCTTACCAAGGGCAAAGAGCCCAGCCTTGCAAAATGTGACTTGTCTGCCTTCTTTCTTTGTGGTGCTGCTGAATAGTTTTTGCTCGCAAAGTTTTGTACACAGACCTGCCTGATAACATTAGGGATGGTGGGAATTCATAGAAGTAATACAGTTTGTTCTTGAATAAAAACATAAGAATACAGTTTCTTTTCTGGAAACAGTTGTCTGATGGTGACCAGATACCTCTCCATGACTTCTTGCCCCAGCTTGCAACATGCAGAGATTTTGTTGGTTATTTTTGTGAGTATTTTTCTGAGCAGAAAAGTAGCAGGGAGTTAAGGCAGAAAAAGAAGCTAAACGCTGAGGAAGCTTTGGGTGCGTGGCACCAAGGGAAGCCTGCTGAATCTTTTTGAGCTGGCTGGAAAGGCTGAAAACTGCAAGCAGTATTGTATTTGATTAACACTGTTTGTACAAATTAATTCTCCATAATTTCTTTTATTTAAAAAATGTGAGGAAATAACTCTGTCACAATTTTAAGGCCCTTTTTAAGAGCCCGGAGATTTAGCTAAAGGACTTGATTCAGAAATGAGAGTGAAAAGTGTTTTGAGTTTGAGAAGACCCTGTGTTGGCTGATAATTTTCTCCAGGTTGCATGATCTCTGTTTGGAGAACCCTTTGTTTAAAAACAACAGCAAGAGCAACAAAAAAGCTTCTGGAAACTTGTGTCAGGGCAAAATTCACTGCATTACTGGGCCATATATGGAGAAGACACGGCAATATTCTTTGAAAAATTTGTGTTCCTTTTAAGTGCAAGTAGCTACTGACCTTTTAAGCTTGGTTGACATTAACTACTTGCTAATGTTTCATGTCAGGATGGGAAATTAGTCAGGGATAATATTTGTCTGTGTTGGTGTAAATGCAGTTAGATGGGCAACGTTTTCATAATGCTTCAGTTTTCTCTATTTAGAGACCTGGGTTGAGCTTGGCCAGCAAAGAGTGATTTTACTGATAAAAATTGCATGTTCCCTTGGAAGTCCCAGGTACATATGATGTGTACAGAAGCTGCAGGTGATTTGAACTGAAGCAATGCCCTAGAACAGCACCAGGAGAGTATTAGTCTCTGAATAGCTGTGGATCAAAACATCCTTGATTGTGCTTTGAGTATGGCATATACAGAGCTACACTGCTGTGTCCTGGGTGGTATGGATGTGACTGTGTCAATAGATAAGGCTCAGGGATATTTAGCAGCTATATAAAGATCTGTTGGTTAAACAGTTCCTTCCCACGTGTGTCATCAGCTCTTTTCTATAGCTGTGACAGTCAATTGCTTCCGTAGGGTAAGGGGGTCTTCAAATCAGAATGTGAAATCCTCACATGCAGAAGAGTGGTGGTTCTTGTGACTGCTGGGGATTGTATTTGTCACCGCCTTTCCTGCTGGGAGCCTCAAGTCTGTTCCAGGACACCAGCTTCCCACTATTTGCTTCTTGTCTGTAATGCTTATTATAATACTCTCATCTATAAAACTGTTCTGCCTAAACTCAGCATTTTGATGAGTATTTGTTCACAGAACCCTCAAAAGGAGGATGTGGTTAATTGTTCTTCAGGGCTAGAGTTGTTTTCTGTCTGGACAATTTGGGGTCTTTATGGCTTCCCATCAAAGAATGGAAACATTAGTAAATAATCCTCAATTCTTTGAAAAATGTGGACTAGTTAACACTTAACTGCCCTTCACATGGACTGGGGATCAGAAGCAGCATCAGTCTATGAACTGCACAAAGATCAGCTGCATGAAGCTATAGGACTGTGAGCCAGGAATTTTCATCATAAAATATTGATTGCTTTCCTTGCGGAAAAGGAAATTGAGACAATCTGTTGTTACTGCAGAGTCTCCTTGCTGCAGCTTAACTAAAGAACAGACTGCTACCACACCACAGAGTGGAATTAAGGGACGTGATGTTCTATGGTGATAGCCACTGAACTGACTGGCAAGGTGTGACATCGAGTAAAGTGAACATGCATAACATTTCTCACTTTTGTCCTTGCAACTGGAGATGAAAGCAAGTGTTCTGATGTTTTCAATCTGTCAGACAAACTAATTTTGTAAATGTGTGTCTACTTCTGCCCCCAGCCTCACACTTTTTGGGTGCCACTGCAATGGATGACCTTGCTGGCTAAGCCTGCAAGTTAGTTTTGTTGTGTGTTTTGCTTCCCTCCCCAGTGTTGTTTCCCTAATAGTATTTTCTAGTGACTTGATGTTTTTTTCTTAATTATTCTTTGCTATCTAAACCCTATATTAACCCAAGGTGTTAACCTTGAGTGTGTTTTCACCTGAAAATCCAACTGGGAACTGAGATGATCTAGGTGTGCCTTGTAGGGTGTCTTTACTTTTAAAAAAGATCCTGTTTTAAGGACTTGTCTTTTGCAAGAGGCAAGTGAGAACTGCATTTTCAGAACAGTTAAATCCCAATGGAGTTTTTAATAGTTTTCTTTTGGCAGAAGTTTGTTTTGGTTGGGGTTTTTTTCCTTTTTTTTTTAAGAAACAGCTGGAGTATTACTGTGGTGTGTTTTGGAGCATTCAAAGCAGAATGAATGCAAAAGGTGACTAAATACAGATGTGTGGGAGCAGTGGTGTTCATTCTGCATCGTATTTTACTCCAGCCAAAGTGAGTGGAGAGGGTTGGTCCCCAAAAAGTTGCCTTTAAATGGTTGATAGCTTGGCTAATCTTACTCTGCTGTTGCCCTGTGTTTCCCTGCTATGGGAAGGGAGTGACTATGCTGCTTCTGAGAGTTTTAGGGGTGTGAGAAGGTGTGCAGAAAAAGGGCTCTGCAAGAAACTGGCAGAGAGCAGTTAAGCAGCAAGGGTTTAGATCTTGCACAGCCACCTATGGGGTAAAGCACCTGCAGGTCTCATTCCCCAGCAGAGGAGATGGTGAATATTAAGCAGACAAGACTGTGTTCAGAATTACAGCATTAAAATATCGCTTTGCTTTGCTGTGTGCAGGGAGAGCTGACTCACGCCAACCTGTGTTACAGCTTGCTTTGGGTAGAGCAGTTGGAAAACTGTGTCACTTCTGCCCAAGAGAACTGTAAGAACAGAAGTGTGGTAATATATTAAAATTACATCAAAGGTTCTGGGAGATTCTAATGAGATCAGGCCCATATTTATTTTCATGGTTAGGAACAGAAATAACTGAATCATGTCATGGAAATATTCTGGAATGAGGAGATGTAACAGCCAAGACTGTCTCTAAGCTGGTCAAAGGATTTGTTAACTCCAGACAGGCTGCTTCACTTTAGGGTAGTGAGAACTTGCAGACAAAGGATTTAGGCAGAGCAGACTTGGTGAAGGTCCCAAAATGTGAAAATTGGGTGAGCATCACAGGGTGCTCTTTGCATCAGCAGTAGGGCTATATCCTCTCTTTACTGTTGTGTCTCTATGAGTCTGGACTTCCAGGATGGATGAATCCAGTGGGCTGGAACTAATTCTGGGGTGGTTGGGCCCCAGCTCCCTGTGCCAGGCTGCTGCAGTGATAGCTCACCTCTGCAGGACTCCACTGCTCCAGGGTAGCTCTCATCTCAGGTTTTCCTTTGCAGATAACCAAAGGTATTACAGTGGGGTAGCACTGCCAGTTGTTTCAAGGCTTACATTTTCAAGGGTGTTTCATATTGCAGGGAAATTGGTGCTTTTGTTGCAGACCCCAGAGGGTGTCAGGAACCACTGCCAGCTTACATATTTTCGTGTCTTCCTTCTCTCCTTTAGCTCTTGGCAAAGCTCTGGGCCTGTTGGTACTCGTGTGCCTGTGGCATGTTCTGGGTGCTGCAGGACGTCTGTCACTGAGCTGAGGTTGTAGAGCTTCATGTGCATGTGTCATCAAACCTTTGCTAATGGCTGGGTGGTTGGGCTTGAGAAAGTTTCTGCACATTCCCTTGATTTTCTCTGCTCTCCTGGGGCCATGTATGCCACTGCTAGTGCTGCATGCACTCTGTATTTGAGCAAGTAGGAACCTAAATGTTTTCTCCAGGCTTTGCTGAAGGAAAGAGATTATTTTTTTAAAATAGCAGGCTTGGTTTTTTTTATTCACTTTGCCTAAAATGAAAGGAAATGTTACTCTGCTGGTCTGAGGTTTGTTGGAAGCAGGGCTGCTGCCTGTGTATAGCCTATGTGATAGGGATGAACACACCTGCTCTGATACTCGGCTCCAGCTGTAAGGTTACTCTGCAGCTTGTGGGAATTAACTTTGTATGCATTTCTACAGCAGCAAAGGCTTTAGGCACTGGAGCTTGGGTCCTACCCTTGTAGTTTTGGGGAAATACATCAGCTTTCATCAGACTGGATGGTGGATGCATCCCAGAAAGAGCAGGGAAGCCACAGACTGAATCAGCAATGGATACATTTGGCGATACATTTGCACCACCCAAATTAGTGTTGAGACGCTGGTGACTTGCAAAGATAAAGATGTTAGGCTGGAGCAGTCTAGTCTTCCCATTTTTAAGCCAGGCAAGAGAATGAGAAATAGAATCCTTGTAAAAGTGGAAACCACTTCCGTTTTCTGGGTGACTAAGCTAGGAAGCCTTCAGGAAGATTACTTCTTAGGAAGAATTTTTAAGGTCCTATTTGAAGAAAAAAAGTTCAGTTTAGGTCATAGTATTGTTATTCCACTGATTTTAGAGTTGAGCCTCCACGGTACTTGAAAAACTGTATCTCTTTTCAGCAGCTAACAATATTCTCAGAAGATTTACTTGGTTTTCCTGCCTCAGTCTGAAATGCTCTTCCTCTTGCCTTCAGCCACATAACATCTGCCATACGAGCACTGTTCATATTTTCTCCAGAGCAAATTACATTCTGAAACTCAGTAAAGGCACAGGAGAGTTGCATGTAGTGGAAAGTCCTTTTATAAATAAGTAGAGAAGTTGCACTTAAATAGTCTTTTAGAACTTTGATTTTTTAGATGTTAAGAAGATGCATACAGTTTAATGGGGGGGGCAGAGGTCGACATAGCCTTTCAACAAGTACATAGCTGAAGAGAAGGCAAAAATTTGTCTTTAGCCTTGGTTAAGTCAATGGAGAAAGTCTAAAATTTTTTTTAAATTTTTTTTTTTAAATCTTCTTTCTGGGCAGATACCACTTCAGACAGGTGAATTCTAAAAGGAAAGCAAAGAAATGCTATCTTTGAAGTAACTGTTCATGGCATAATGCTTCTATTCTTCCAGAAGTCAAATTCCTTAAAAAACTAAGTCAAACAAATATTAAAAATCAGTATTATTTTACAGTGCTTCATACTGTAACCTTGATTGTCTGCATATGCCAGGAATTTATGGCTCAGTCACTTTTCTATGGTTCAATCACTTTTTCTCAGTGGACTTAATTTTGTGTGTCTGATAGTGGTACTTTCCTTTCTTCGTGCATATGGCATGTCAGGAAGGCGTGAGACAATTCTCTGCTCTCTTTCTCATGCCAGAAGTGACACCTGATGTTGGTCCTGCTATGCTTTGCAATAGCTAACATTACAGACTGAATTATGCCTTACTGAGCTCTGTATTGCCTGGGGGAAGGCCTGGGATACCTGTCTGCTGCCTATGGTCAAGCTTTTAGGTCAGTGTAAAAAGAGTAAATGACAATCACTCTGCCAGAGAATGAGCAAATATGGGGAGAAAGGAAGGAAGCTTTTTGAAATGTGACCTGGCTCCAAGTGCTACAAATCTTTAGGTACCAATTTCCTGTGGACTTTGAAGGGAGCAGTGCATCCTTAAGTGGGTTTGATGCTAAGATGTTTTTGTGGAGCAGCGTTAGCCCAGGTCCTGGTCTTGTACATAGCCACTGAAGAGAGTTCCCTCTGAGGACTGGATTAACTTTCCTTTGCCTTCTTCAGATGCAGACACTGTTAGACATCGTAGTCTGACCCTGAAACATTACTTTAATCTGCCTTATCTCCTTATAACAGGAGATACTTTTCAATGTCAAAAATGCTTTACTTGCCTTCTATATTCTCCTTTTTTGGCTTAAATTGAATGTTTAAACATGACTGCCAAAGATTGAGTCTCCGGGCTCTTTAAAGTAGAGCATGAAGGTTTTCTTCATGCTGAAAATGCTGTGTTACACTTTGATAGAGCATAATAAAATGTGACTGCCTGAGATGAGCAGTTGCTTCATTGTGCATGACAGAGCAAATCAATTTTCCTCCCATTGCTTTTCCTCTTGGGAGATAACATGCCAAAATAGTCAGTACCCTGTACTATGAATGTTTAGGGATAGACAAATTGTTCACTGAAGTCAGTGGGTTTTTTTCCTTTCTGTTGGTTTTTTCTCTCCTCCAATAATGGCTTAAATAATTTTGCCTTTGGAAGTCTCAGCATAGGATTTCAGACATCAGAAAAATGTGTTGTGGGTTTATTCCATCACTAAAAGATTTTTATTGGCTTTTTTTCTCTGGTCATGTCAAATGTTTTCTTGAATTTGGGAATCAAATAGTAAGTGTGGCTGCTCTAAAAAGTTCAATATTGTTGTGGAGAAGGTTTGGCACAGCTATGTGTATTCTGTCTATAAATAATATCTTCTGGAAAACACAGGTCTTCCTCATTTTCTAATTTTACAGGATTATACTGTGATATGGATTATTAAAAGTGTTATGAACTGGCAAACATAATATTCGTAAAGGAGAGATAAATGAGATGCAAATAATTTCAATCTGTCAAATTTTGGACTGTAGAAAGAGCAATGCAATCTAACATGAGTCACTGTGAGTTGTAGACAGAGGTAGTTTGAGTATGGAAACTATCAGTGCACATCAAAGAAACTGGGAAATGTACTGGGCTTTGTGGATGTGCAGGGCCATGCAGAGCAGCATTTCTACGAGTGATGCTGTTTGGTTTTCTCTGTAGTCCAGTGTACCAGGGAAGGGATCAGGTTTTCAGGACGGATTGAATGCTTGGAATGAATGCTGACTCTTTGTGATGGGTTGAGCAACTAAGATAGCACCTGAAAAATACGAGCCATAGGATGAGAAGGGACATGCTTGAAACTGGCCAGTGCTACAGCTACCTGCGTGGGTAGGGTGGGGTCTTGAGTGTTGTGTTTTTGTTTGAGTTTTTTTTCTTCCCTTCCTAAAATAGCCCTGCTTCTGCTATTGAAAAAAGATCAAATAATAAATCTTCCTCACAAATAACTTCTTGCTTTTCCTATGACAACAGTTTAACTGCTGCATAAAGATAGGGAAATGTCCTGAAATTCTCAGAAAATAAAACCCAACATGATCAAGAATATTGTTGAATAAAACTTTGAGTTATGAGAAGGTAGAACCTAAAAAACTGATAAAGTAACTGTCACATAGCTACTCATAAAAGCTCCTATTTAGCAGTAGCTTTTCTAGATGGCCAAAAGTTGATGCCTGCAGATGTCAGATTTGTAATAATGAAATTAGAACTAGGTGTGTCACAGATGTTGGTACCTTAAAATAACATATTCAAGGCTTTGTCTTGGATTCTGTAAGACATTTTGCACAACTAAAGTGAAAATGGTGCGTGGGAGATGATGGACAAGGGGATCTTTTTTGATGTGTCAATCGCTCTGAGTTTTGATGTATGTTTGTAACAGATCTGCAGCTGAAGGCAGAGCTACTAGGGAGCTGCAAGCACAAAAGAGACTGGTGGTTAAGATATGTTTAATCTGTTCTGGCTCTCTGTGTCTAGTAGGCAACACGATGCTGTTGGCTTTCTGATGAAGTTGAATTTCAAAGAGGTTCTGTGAAGGTTCATCAGCCTAAACGATACATGCTTAACAAAGAAATTAAAACCAACTGGACTTCAAGGACTAGAATCTGTGTTATAATGATGCTGCATATTGTGGTATTATTAGATCTGCTGAAAAGGGGCAAAGTCAATCCTGCAGGAGTTGAAGTGTCTTAGTAAAAATATGTTTCTTGAACATTGTCTTGTTGGTCTTTCAATAGTTGACTTGCTAAATGTGTTAAATGACAGCATTTCAGTCACGCAGTTTTTCCTAGATTGAAGTAAGGGGAGAGGCATCATTTGATTTTCTTGGTGCATTGGGTTTCATACAGACTCTTTTTAGATGAAAATGAAAACCTGCCTAAACATGGGATGGAAAGATGTTACAGCATCTGGCATCATTTTAGTGATGCCTTTGTGGGCAAAATAACAACAGCCAGTGGTGCAGCAAAGGATAATCTCTGCTACCTCCACAGAACCAAAAAACTGAGACATCAGTCAAGTGATCTATCTCAACATAAAGTTTACTTGAAAGCTTCTACTTTCCCAGGTTATTGCCAAGTGTCTGTTTTGAGACATCTGAAGCCAGCAAAACTGCTGGAATGGGCTATGGACTAATTTGTCCAAAGTGAAGGCAATGCATGCATGTGTATTGTCCAGTCTGGCTGATGGTGTTCTGGTCTTCCTTTGTGGTGTTTGGTCCTTGTAACCCAGCTGGAAGATTTCTGGTGGAAAGAGATCCTAGTGTGGCTCCCAGTACTCTGTCTGTTCAGTTAGTTTATCAACGTAATCTTTTAATGTTGCCTTCACCAGAGGGGGACCAACCAGCATGAGGATAAAAGCTGCTCTCCACTTGTTTTATCTGTAGCCATTAATTAGAAACTGATGAAAGAAACAGACTTTGTTTCGAGGCTGTTTCATTCTTCTTTGTAATTCAGGCATCCTGAATACAGAAACACTGCTGCTCTATAGCCAAGTAGAGCACACAGCTGAAACTCAGCTGAGTTTGTTCGCACAGTGACTGAGGATTTATACAAATTATTTAGATGCTGTGTTTCTGGTTGCTTGTAAACAGAGGCTCTTGCAGGCATTTTGAGAGTTCATACTTTGTGTTTGTATGCCTTAATACTCCAAACGGCTCGTGGTGTGCTTAGAGCCTTGGGGGTTTCTAAGTGACTTTTACTATTTATTACAAATTACTTTTCCTAAATCAAAGTAATTTTGAATCATAAGAGTGGGGAAGGAGAATACATTAGTGCAATACAGTTTGTATTGTATTGAGGTGTGTTGATAAGACTTCTGCTGAGCTCTCTGATGGGTAAGGAAGGGATTGAGTACGTGTGTTTCCCCACTGGTACGCCTTGTCTAAGAGTAGCAGTCATTGTATTGAAGGTCTGCTTTGTGTGTGTCCACAGATCAGTCACGGTGAAGATAACTCCATCATGTGCTCTCTAATTACAGCGATGCATTCAATATTTTCCATCCCTTCATAGCCATATAGGAGGGGAAAGTAGACAGTCTGTCTGGACAATAAAGGAAACTCAGGCTTGGAAACTCAGCATGGCATTATGTTCCTCTGTGGTTCATCTGCTTTCAGCCCCGACTTCTCTCTCACCATCTGCCTGCTACCGTTGCACCCTGGATTTAGTTGATGAAAAGTATTTGTAGTGGAATGAGGCAGAATTGAAATAACTTTGTGTCCCCATGAATGCCACTGAATTTCTGGGCTGTATTCTCTTCCTGTAGCCTCTCCGATCTGCAGAGACATTTTTCTGTTTCTTCAGGTATTTACCAGTGTGGGGCCTCTGGACTTCTGAGTTCAGCCAGTCTGGAAGGATGTTTTTTACGGCTGGGTGTCAGAATTCTCCTGGAGAGGTTAGATTGAGAGAGAGATCAGAGGATATCCTATGAGGATGCAGACACAATCTAGGCTAATAAAACATTATCTGAAAGAGACATAACCTGTTATCCTGGAGAGCCTGTCTGTTTTTACAGGCTGGAGAATGGCTGCAGCTACTGTGAATATGGATTTTAAAGATAAATAACCAGACTTGATACTTGCATGGGTTATACATCAGTTCTATTTCAGTTTCCTCACAGATACCCTTAATCTAGTGCTTCTTCCAGTTCTGGTCCCTGGGGCACTTCACAGCAATTTTTCATGTCTATGAAAAATATGAAAGCGAAGCCAGGAACAATGTGGTTTCTTTAGACAGGATAGTCCCCCAACAACCAAACCATTACTCTGAGCAGTCATGGCTCAGTGCTGCTTCTTGACCAGAGCAGGAGCAAATACTGATCTTGGTTACACTAGCGTAACACCTGCACAACACTCAGCAGTTCCCAATACACCATTGCAACAATGCCTACTTCTGCCAGATTGCTGAACCCTGTCAAAAGTCAAGTGTGATCAATCCAGTTAGGTAATTCCTACTGGAAGACTTTGAATCAGGTAGGGGTTCTTCAAGATGCCTGAAAGTGTCTCTGTTTATATTTCCTTTGATTTCTTTAAGCAGCATTAAGAGGCTCTTTGAATATTATTCTCATCTAATTCACTTCTGTGCTTCTTTCTAAGACTACATAAGGGAACACAAACTGGCACAATGTCATGGAATAGTTTGGGTTGGAAGAGGCCTTTAAAGATTATCTAGTCCAACCACTCTGTAATGAGTAGGGACATATCTTTACCTTTGTTTAGCTGTGCTGGCAGTCCTGGGTACATTTTTGTAAATATAGATTGAACTTTTCAGAGCCCTTAAGTCTGTCTTTTCTAAGGGCATCTGTTGGGGTATTTTTTGGCATCCATGTCTGCTTTCCCTGCTCGTCCTAGTGCAGGGATGCAGCCAGAGAAGACCACGCCTGGCCACTTGCTGGCTCAGGCAGAAATCCAGCTCATTTGTTGTCCTTCAGGATACTTTCATAAAGGTGTTTTGCTGGGTAAGCAAAGGGTTTTTCTGAATAGGCATGTATCCAGTAAGCACCCAAAGCCATGATGCAGAGAATACTGTGCTGTGGCAAACAGTCCTGGAGGTCAAGGATGTTCTTTGAGTGGATACATTCACAGCTCTGAGCCTGCAGATTAGCAGCTGCAGTGAATTCAGGTGGTCACTGTAATGTGGTAGGAAAACACAAAACACCAACAAAACTTGGGCTAGCATAGAACAGCAATGTGATTTAAGGTGAAAAAAGGCCTCTTCCTCTCCTTTGAGTCTCTGCTGTTATTTTGTTTGTGTGGTCTCAGTAGTGCAGAAGATGATTGAGGATTAAAGAAACTGTACACCAATGATTCCCTCTCAGGTTGGTGAGGAGGGACTAAATCCTTCTAGGGTTTATGAGCAAAGCAGCACCACTTTGAGCAGTATCCTCTTCTTATTTCATGTTGGTGTTCATGTGAGTCTAGCTGGCCTGCCAGGGTGGATGGGAGATGTCACCTAGTGTACAATTTTGTGTCTCTGAACTGGCAACCCCATGGGAGCTGGAGCTTGTTACAGTGGAGGAAAACTAGTGGGAAGCTTTATTGGACACTGTTGATGTCACTGAGAGGGCAGGGTCTCTTTCTTGGCAGGAAGCATATGTTTGACCTTTCACAAAGCTGTGGTCTTCATGGTTTCACAAAGCTGGTGGTCATTAATTCCATTCCTTTTAAGGCAGTGGTGAGATTATCTTGATGTCTGAACCTTCCTTGGCTCCTGCTGGATAGCACTGACCTGGGTGTAGTCTGGAGCCTGTTAGTCTGACTGTAACTATCTTCCCATGGCAGTCCGTAGAGACCTAGTGTCTGTTCTTCTATTGTTTGCTCTTGTCAGCTGTCTCTGTAGCTGTCAGGTTATGTTGACACACCTTTCCTCTTCTCTTAGGTGATCCCCACAGACCAGTGTTGAGTAACCCTTCTGCCCTGAGATTGCCTGACACCATGGTGCTGTCAATACCTGAAACTGAAAGAGGTGCATAAGCTAGACCTGTCATTGAACTAATCTCTCTCCTCTGTTTTGTACAGGTGTGCTCTAAAATTCATCCTCCATAAGCTCTGAAACCTCCTCTGTGTCAGATGTAGTGTATTCCTTGGCGTACTTGGCTAGCTGGCTACCCAGGGATGCTTAGTGTGCTTCTCCCGTCCTGTATTGGAATGGGTCTTGGAAACAGATAAGTGAGTTGTGCATGTAGAGAAGATGGAAACTGGTTTAAAGCCTGTTGTCAGGGAAAAACATTTTATCTTTTCCTCTGAGCCATTGGCATTCACCTGTCCCTTTCCCAGCAGCAATATCTGCACAGTTCTGCCATGATCCCTTTTCCCCCTAAGCATGTGGACAGAATGATAAGAGCTCAAGCCTCAGGGTTGGGTTGACAGAGGTGACAAAACCTGTCACTAAGACAAGCCTGTTTTGTTTAGATGACATGCAACAGGCCATTAAAATGACCATGGTACTGCAGTGTCCCTTGCTGTAAGGGGAATCTTTGGTTTTTTTCCGATATGAAAGATTGTCTCTTGGTATTTGGAATTTTCCCAGATCTTCAGTTTATTGTGTTCTGTGTATAATTATGTGAGAACAGTATCAGTTGACACTGCTTCCTCAGAAATTGACCTCTGCAGGGTCTGAGTGAGGGTGAAAGTGCATTTTGTGTTTGCATCCTGTACAGTGCAAGTAGCTTCTCATATGACTTAAACAGCCAAGTAAGTGGAGGTTCAGAGTACAGCTTGCCTCTTTCACAGCAATTGATGTGTGTAGGAAGTGTTTAGAAATTACTTTGAACTTGATCAAAAAGGTGAAAATGTGGAAAAAGATACTTGCCCCCTGTGATGGCAAATACTTGGAATTCTATCCTTTGGGGCAACAATTCTCTGACTAGGCATTGCTAGAAATTCTTCGGCAACTGTAAAATGGTGTAACATTGCAGATGTCATGGCTAGAATTAGAAAGAAGTACACCTATTGTTACTGTTCTGGAAAGCAGCTCAGCAACCTCCTTTGCAAATATTGACCCTTCTGACTCCGCTGTCCTTATTCTGCAAGTTCAAAACTGATAACATGGATGCTGACTATGAGTTCCACAGAGATGACTTGGACCTGACTTCTATAAATCATCAGATAAAAATGATAGTGACTATAAATAAACACAAATACATTCTACTTAAAACAGGAATTCAGAATTTGAATCTGATAGCTTATCTTGGAGCTTTGCCAATATCCTAGGTAAGTCTAAGCAGAAAAGTTAATAAATATTGCAGTTATAAATTTACTTTTATCCTGGGTACAAGATGGAATATTGAAGGCAGAATAAAAAAAGAAAAAAGTAAGTTTAAGGAACTTGGAGGTTACTTAGAAGACATCCTCTTATTGGAGAGGTGGAAAATTACTGTGAGAATACATAGCTTCGGTGCTGTAAGCTGCACGCACTGAATTTGGGGCAGGTTAGTAGGGAACCATCATATGCTCGAGGGTTTTCATGGAATTACATGTGCAAATAATAAACCCATCCATGGAAGTGATGGGCCTTTATCCTGCCGCAGACTTGTACAGTCAGTCAGGCCTCTCATAGGAATAAAAAAGGTGCTCTTGCTCTGCAGACTTTATAGCCTTCAGCTAAAACTGAAGTATCTCACTGCTCTAGGTTTTGTAGTCAGTCAACTCCCTCTTCATTTAAAAAAAATGGCAAGTAAGTAACTCACCTTTTCTCTTTTCTTTGGAAACAAAGTGCAGTATGTAACTTGTGCCTTGTATAGCATGTAACCATGTGTCTTAATTTCTGGTGTTTAAAATCAGGCCTCTGCCAAGCAGAGTTACAAACTTTTTTCCTTGTGAAAACCACTGAACTCCATAGACAGCCTTCGAGCAGCTTGTCAACCACTGACTCTTCCTGTTACAAAATATGTTGACTAATGAAGTTAAGCTGAGGAAAAAATAAACTCTAACTGAAATTAAGAATTTTCCTGGAATTCTACAAGGGATTTTTTTGGGTTTGTCCTATCTGTGTTGTGTTATACCAGAACAGTATCAAATCCATAGCAATGTCACCAGTTTGCCAGACTTGATCATCTACTTCACATGATCTCCTGCAAGCAGAGCAAGAAGTCACTCAAAAACAAAGCAGTCTTAAGTGATGACTTCTGCATAGTATCTGTGATGTTAATGAATGAGTTCATGTAATAGTTACATTAGAGTTCAAAATGGAAAAGGTCTGGCAGTCAGCTTAAGGATGCATCTCCTCTTACAGCTTGACTGTTGATAAGGAATTGGCAGGGAAAACTGACCCTCTTTAACTATTTATTCCTGCTCTTTATCTTATAAGATTTCTTTGTGGCTTCACTCTGGACTTATTGCTCAGTGAAATGCTGCCTGCAGGGTTGTGCTGTGTAGGAAGTTAGGGGAGAGGAAAAACCTGGTGTACTCTACTGTGTAAGACAGCCTCCCGATGATTGAACAGCTTGTCTTCAGCAGCTTTTCCAAATTGCCCTGGTGCTTCAGTGGTAAGGTCAGTACTAAGGACAGGAAAAGTGCTGATGAACATTTTAAGATTTGCATCTCTTCTAAACCCTTTGGAATAATGGAAATTTTTCTCTGCTTCAAGTTTTCTACTCTTTCAAGCCACTTGGAGGGAGTTATGTCAGTCATGCATATGTACTGATGTTCAGAACTAGGCTAGGGTCATGCTCATGGTCATACTCTGTTGGGACAGCTTGCAAATTAACCCTGCTTTGATATCCCACATCAAATAGGAAGGTATATTTCATGCCTTTCTGAACACAAGTACAGCAAAGCTCCTTGCCTTCTTTTTCAATAGAGCTGAAAATCTGCTGTGGCAGAAGCCTGTCCCATAGCAAGGTTATGTTGTGTTTCTGGCAGCTGGAAGACTGTCTCTTTTTAAGAGTCTAGAGATGGTATAAATTTTTGTCTGGCTTGAAGGAAAGCTCAATACTGACAATGTTTGAAGACTGTGCACCAGAGAAAAGAGTTGATGCATCTTCACCCTGGTGCTTCTGGACTGATTTCACATCAGACATGTGGGTTCTGAATGCAGCTGGTGTGGGAGCTGTGTTAGAATGCTCTGTAGCCTTGCTGAAAAGGAGTTGTTAATTTTACACTTGTGAAGTTGTCATGCTCCTGAGAAGTAAAAATAACACTTTTTTTTTCACTGGATTATGACCAACAAGCTTGTGTGGATATTAAATATTAAGTCTTACTCTGAAGAGAACATAGCAATGCTGTGTCTTAAAGCAAGAGTTACCACCTGCTCTTTTCCCTCCATTCCCACAAATTCCTCCTCTGGTAGAGAATTAGATCTGGTCACAGTGTGTGGAGGTCTTTTAGTCATAACTAAAGTGCTGCAGTGGCAATTTCTGTTGTGGCTGTCCAAGCTTATGCCATTTTGACCACCCAACTCTCAAAACAGTTACATGTGAATCCTCCAAAACACTTAAAGCAGTTCATGAAGCAATGGCTATTGATAAAAAGAAAACAAACAAAGTCTGAATGCACCAGTGAATAAGATTAACTTTTCAAATGTCAGAAATAGTCATTCTTTTGGGGGGGGTGGAATTTATTAGAGTCAGTCAACTTACATTGTGCTTAAGGACCTATTTTTAAACAGAAATAGCAACATGAATATTCACTACTCACATCTGGTCTGTTGTCCCTGTTTTAAGCCCAAACATAGCAGCTTGTTCTTGTGAATCGCTTGAATTTTGCTAGAGCCGTGGCTGACTTTTTATTTTCCTGACTCCTTTTCTTCATCCCCCAAACACTCAGCAATAGCACTGAAGTACAAATCAGACCCCTCAGAAAGCGCTGCTGCTTTACAGCTTGGCACCAGTCATACACAAGCCAGCAGGAAAATAAAGATGACCTTTGAGATTTGATGCTAATAGAGCATTGTCCTGACCTTGTAATCCCAAATTTCAGAACAAATACCTCTAGTCAGTCTCATTGTTAATTGACACAATTGCTGCTGGTGTGATCTAGCAGTAATAATCGTCTCATGATGGGTTGGAACATCTCTGCTACCATCCTTGCTAATTGGGACTGGGTGAGCAGAGCGCACCGCGGGGATGTGCTGCTCAGCAGAGCGTGTCCCGGCACTGACAGCCGCTCCTGGGTGATAAGAACACTTTTCTTGGTACCACAACTGCTTAAAGGCACAGTCCAAGGGGAAGATGGTGCTGACACTGTTGAATTTCCTCTTTGTAGGTTGACTGCCTAGTAACATAAGCAGAACAGCTATTAATATCTGCAAACAGTGTGTTGAAACTTCTATCCATACTGATTTTTATAAACCAAATTATGGTTCTAGTTATGTGTGCTGAGCTTTCAACAAGGCAGGCCGTGCAGCTGCTTGGCTTATTGATTCCAATCAGAGCCTGATGGGAGTAGACTTCCCTAGTGTACAGGCAGCAGCTAAACTTAGGACACATACCTGGGTAATGCAGTTTCTAACTTTGTCAGATCCCTTATGAAGAAATCTCCAGTAATTTGACAAACTTCTACCTGGTTGCTCATTTAAGGGCACTGTTGGCACTTCTGTTTTTAAATCTAAAAGACTTCAAGTAGAGGAAAACTTGCTGTACTACCTGCTGGGGCTGTAAAGCAAATTGAAGTGTGTGAGAGAAACTGAGGAAAAATATGTCTGGAAGTCTCTGTTACAGTTCTGGCCCAGTAGCTGCATCTGGCTTTTCTGCCCCTGGAAAATGAACTTTTAAGGGTCCTTAAAAAAAAATCTGTAGATCTCAGACCAGCTTGTTGGTTCTTCCTGGAAAAAGCAATATTGAGATCTAGTATGTATGTTGCACAGCACATCTCAGTGTGCTGCCAGAATAACAACAGGTGATGGCTGCACTGGAGTTCCCCAGTTTTCCATGAGACAACTGGATGTGGGTTCTTTGTGTTTAGTTTTTCCTGCTTTGGCTGTCTTGTCTCTTAATCTTGCTTTGTGTTGTCTTGGGGAACAAGATGCTTTATTTTTGAGGGGAAAGGAAAGGGGAAGGGGCAGAACTGAGATTTCCTTATCAAAAAGTAGCCAGAGTATACAAGCTTTGCCACCATTGCACTATTTGCTGTGCCTAGTTGCATTCCCCCAGCTTAACTGAGACTGTGGAGCTTTTATTAGTAATTAGCTCGTTGTGGCTTTAGGGCTTTCAGACACGAGTAGTTGTTTTCATTGGGGGTATTAATTATGAATCACAAACCTGTAAACAGCTATAGCCAAGAATGTGCACGTTTGCAGATATGACTGTTTTGCTGTTCAGCCCTGGGTTAGCTCTGCACTGCCCTCATTGTTGTTGCAGAGAAGTGTATGGAAAACATGTTTTTAACCTCCTAGATGCTATTGAATTCCTGCATAGCAGTCTGTAAAATTGTGGGAAAAACAGCCTGCTCATTTGTTTTCTAAGCAATCTGATTTAAATATGATGGTTTGAATGGGTTGAAGCAAGGACTTTGAGAGCCCACTTCTCCAAAGGCCTTGCTTTAAGATCTTCTTATAAATACACTTAAAATTATGTGATTTTAATCTTCTGGGGGAGGAGGGAAAAAGAGTGTTTACTCTTGACAGTCTTACCAGCCTGGCATTACTGATGCTGACTTTATTTCCAGTGTTGTTTTCCTGATTTTCTGGAGGCAGTTCTTGACTAAGAAATCAGATTAAATTATCTATCCAACTTGATAGCAAATCTTTCTTTTAATTCGGTGTAGCTTAGTTTCTCCTCTTTAATGTGGGATGAATTTGCCCACCACTCAAAGAGGAAGGATTCATACATACCAAGAGTCTTGGATGGTTCCTGTGGGTGGTCAGATCTAGATAGAGATGAAGACTACCTGCATTTATGCAGTGGAAATGTGACCCACATGGTCAGAGACCATTTCCACTGCACCTCAAACAACCCAAGCCATGATAACTGCTTCTTATAATTCTCTAGTCATGAATTATGAGAAAGCAAGAACTATTTCCATGCATGTTGGAGTTGTTGACGTCTGACAAATGCTGCTGCTGTCTGGGGAAGAACAGTACTGTCCTTTGCTAGTTCTTCTTTCATCACGAGAAAAGCTGCATCTTCCTCTGTTAGACCCTGCTTCATGTGTAGTCCATGAGAAAGTCTGTACTCGATTTAGAAGACTAATTGGTCATGCTAGGCTTGCATTTTTTCCTAACAGATTCCCTTCTCCCCTCCACTTGGTCTTCTCTCGGTTTTTACTAAGAACTCTCCCAGTACCTGTCTAAGAAAAAAACCCCAAACTAAAACAAATCTGACCTTGACAAATTTCATAGAGGTAATAAAAACTGAATCATAAGCTGGCTTTTGGGAACAAATTTCCTTGGGTAGATTCTTGAGGTGCTTTCATTACTTCAAATATACTTTCTTCAAATATATTTCAAAGTGAGATTAGTAGGAAACACAGACAATGAATGCTAGCTAATTGGGGTTTCTTGCAAAGTATTTATCTGCTTTACATTTATGTAAAAGGCTAGGGTAAGGTGTTTTTATCCAGTTTTCGCTCCTCCCCTTCCAAGTTAAGAAACAGATGGCCTGACCTGTGTAATGCTTTAAGTGTTGGAATTGGCATCAGTGTCTTCTTAAGGATTATTTTTAAAAAACAAAACCCAGGAAGCATAGTGTCTCTGCTCAGTGTGAAAGCTGGTCTGCACAAAAATAGCAGGCTCACAATATGTGACTGAGATGATTCCCCGACCTAAATAAGGAAAATGATTACCTGATATTTGGAATGTGGCTTTGCTTCTCACATTTCCTCCTGCTGTCAGACAGTACTTGTACCTACCTTCCCTTGTCCATCAGCACACACTTCTCAGCAGTGTTGCAGCTTCAAATATCTCTGCATGCTTGGATGTACAAGTCTAAGTACATCTAAGTCCTGGCTCTTATTTGAATGGCAGGGTTTTTGTTGGAATTTGGGCTGGTTTGGTCGGTACACATGCACCAGGAAGGAAACTGATAGAGAGTTTTTGATGATGGAAGGTAATCTAGGTATAGAGGGTCAACTGTGATTATCAGTTAAGCCTAAAGATTTGTCTCCTTTTTAAGCTAATATTTCCTGAGTACAAAGGTAAGGTTATTGCTCTTCTTAAGCATGGGCAGTTGAGTAATAGTTCTTCACAATGTGATGGAGCCCAAGCCCAGCAGAGCATAGATTTGTATTGTTTTCTGTAATGAGTGTATTGATCTCTAAGAGGGATATTGTTGGTGAGGAAGAAATTAGCAAAACTAAAATCAGTTTAAGACCTGTTAGGTTTTACTTGTTTTGTCTTTTCAGTTAATGAGATTCTAGATTGGCTCTCAGAATCAAATCAAGCTTTCTCTGTGCAGGGTGGCTAAGGAGAATTTCTGTTATAAAATATGCATAATTACTGTAATTAAGAGAAAGGAGTCGATGATAACAGATCCTAAAACAGTGTTCTCTGATAAAAAATGGACATGCTGAGCAAATACTGGTGAAATGTCTTGGGAGTGGTCCTTGTTTGCATTTGTCATTATGATACTTGGTAATCTTTATGGGTGTGCTCATTGCTTTTATTGAGTGAAATTGCTGTCACACTTCTAATTTTTACTAAATTTTTTAAACCTTTCTTCAGTATTGCTGTATGGAAATGTTTGACCTGAGTTGGCCAGTGATGAGCCAACAACATACATTTTGAACCTTCATTTGCTCTTACCATTTGCAGTACACTGTAAAAAGAACAGGAACAATTCTGTGGGTTAATGTCTGCTAATAGCTAGACATCACCAATAGCATATGAAATTAATTTCTGGGGGCTGGAGGAACATCTTTTGGAAGGCTGCTGACTGCTTGCTGGGTGCTTCTGTTCCCTTGGCATCTGCTGTTGGTCCTGGGGAGAGAAGAGTTTCTGGGCTGGGGCAGTCTTTGATCACACTTTACAGCTATTTCTACAGAAAACCCATCCAGCTCTGCTGAAGCTGTGGGGATAACTCTGCTCCATCACTGTGGTTTAAAAGTGACGCTGTGTGCTTGTTAAACAAGGCTGTGATGGCAGTGCAGGTGGAGGAGAGGGATGGTTTGCTCATTATTGCATTGCTGCCTTTCTCAAGGAGAACAGGGGAAGATTACAGGACTGGAGCAGCATTAGCTGCTTCCTGTCCTTTAGGATGTGTCTTTAGCCTACTGTAATCACCATGTTCTGAACAGAGTGTGTCTCTTCTCAAGTCCTTCTGCAGGCATTGCCATCTGTGGACAGCTGTGTGCTGCAACTCCTTCATCTGTTGGTATTTCCTTAAACAAGGGGCTCTGTGGAAAAGTGTTCATTTTGTTGCAGCTTCCTTTAAAAAAAAGGAATGTTTGGCACATTTCTAACTGAAGCCAAGCAGTTGTTGAACAGAGTGAAAGTTGTTTGATCTTGCTTCTGTTAGACTATGTGCTACCCTGAGCAGAACACATGTAGCAACATGTGACAAGAGCAACACTGGCTTTTGTTTCGTGTGGCAGGCCTACACCGGCTGCTCACTAAGGGATAAATAACATTCTAATTGCAACAGAGCTTGACCCCCGGGCAGAAGTGGAGCTGGCTGCCTTGTGTCACTGCGAAGGAAGAGTTTCCATATAGGCAGTTACCCAGCGCAGTTAATGAGCTGTGACCACACACCTCCCCTGACTGTAGTGCACTGCTTGTGTCCCCACAGCTCTGTCGCTCCTGTGTGCATCCCAACTTCCTCAGCTCTCCAATCTTTGGGATCACATCTGTGCCAGTATTCTGCTTATCTGACTATGTGATTATACTTGTTTGCACAGATTTTGGTGTGACTTAAAGTCAGTTGTAGTAATTTTTTTGTTTATTTATGAAAAGTCTCTGTTAGGTAGGCAAGCAAGTTTTTACCTGAGTTTGAGGCATTCTGTTGGTCTAATTTTGTCACACTCACCTTAGGATAATAAGTCTTGCCGAAACGTAAAATAACTTTACTAAATTATGCAGATGTTTATATGCTATTTCAGTTCAGGCCTGGTGGTGGTGTTCATCCTCAGTAATGTGTGATTGCATATGTGGAGGCTTTCAAATGATCATCATATCTCTGGTATTTTGAAGGCCTTTTTGTCCAGTTTTGCAGACCACGTTCCTGCATCGTGTTTTGCACGGGAATTTCTATCTTTTTGGGCATAAGGCTTTTGTGTATTTTTGGGGTTTTTTTTGCAAGTAGGTTAGCAATGAGAAGACACTTAAGGGGCCTGGGAATAGCTTTCTCAGTGGAGCTAGTATGTTCTAATTAATCTTGTTCATGGGGTGTACTTCAATCTTGTCAGGCGTAGCTAGCAGGTCTGGTTTGGCAAAATTAACTATTCTGCCAAAGCTTTGAAGTCACTAATGTTTTTGTCTCTTCTCTTAATGAACACTATTACACTTTCCATAGTCTGACTGTGTTTGGCCAGGCTGCAATGCCAATGAGGACAGGGAAATACATCAGCCATTGTGGATTAGCAGGACCCAGAGCCATCTAGGATCCAGGAAAGGCATGATTGAAACTATGAATGCTTAGGAAAAGATGAAGGTTTTAGGAGTAGGTCCTCTGTGAAGGCTCACAGGGGCTTTTTTTGGTCTCTGTCCTGAATTGAGTATATGACATTAACTTTCAAGGGATGATAAAATTGAGAGGTCTTTCATTTTACAGTCAGTGTCAACTTTTCACTAAGTCTGTTGGAGTGGGCCATGGATGAACTATGAAATTCTTTAGCAGGACAGGCTCAGCTTTTCTCCTGTTTTGGTGGAGAAATGGTTCTCATGTAAGGCTTTTGCTGTGGAAGTTCATAAAACTTCCCTGTTGGAAAAGAGCTAAGTGTCTCTGTTTAATTAGCCAAAATACTTTAATCCTCCTGCCAGACAACCTGCAGATAAGCCTTCAAGCAAAGTATGTGTCGAATTTCAGCTGGGAGTAGATGTTTGGAAAAATTAAGAAGATAACGCAAATATTATACATTGTTCTAATATACCAAAAACTTAGTCCCTTGCTCCTCTTACCCTCCAGACCTTCAGTTTGTCTCTCACTTACAGTTTGGATTGTAGTATGTTATTATAGAATTGTTAATTAATTCTCTAGTTGAATTTACACCACTGTGACTCTTAAGTACTTTAATGGGAGCTACTGTTATCTCTGCAACAGAGGAAAGATTCTTTTCCCCCCCAGCCCACCCAAATATTTGAGTTCTTTTAGGGGGGCATCACAGCTGTTTAAATTTCAGTGGGAAGGTGCAGTGCTACAACAATTTCTACTTAATTTCCATAGGAGCTACTTTCTAATGCTAATTTCACGCTTGATAAATACGGTCCCTTGTTGCCTAGGCAGCAAGTTACGGCACAAATGTTCATTACTGCACTACTGGTTAATGAGTCTCTAGTGTTCTGGAGAAATTAGAGCCAGAATTAAGTGGATTTACTCACTTTAATCTTAAGTCACCCCCAGCCTAAGAAACCAATCTGCAAAATGTTTCCAGTTAAACGTGGTACCCGAGTGCAATAGCAACTGAGTAAGCAGAAGAACTTTCAGAAGTGTTCAGTACAGCGCTACCAGAGTAAATGCACACTTCTGCCTTGGCTGTTCTTTTAAAGGTCTGCTGGTTTACAAGAATGTCTTTGCTATGAACAGCAAAATATGTAAAATTTTACAACTGAGATATCTAGAAATACACTTCTTGTCAACATTTGTAGTCTTCCTTAGCATTGTCTGGCTTCGCTAAGTGAGTCTGACAGTCTCTAAGCAATTTCAGAGTAATGTTTTTGTGTGCTGACTGAGCTTTGCGTCCTGTCATTCCCAAATTTGCTGGAAAACAAATTAGGGCATATTTGATTTGATGTCTTGAGGCAACAGTAATATTTTCTGATATGAATGTGTCAAGGTAGCTTTTGCCAGTGACTGGTTTTGCACCAAGTTCTCCATTTCCTTTTTTTATAGAAGGTCTCATTTGTAAAGCTTTGTTCAAGTTGATTCAGTTCACGTGTAATTAAGGCAAACATTCCTTGGTGTTCATATGGTTGAGAGTGGGCTCTGCTTGTTGACCTTTTCTTTGGTGACTCAGCATGGAGAACTCAACACTTTCCTGCCAGGCAGAGACCATTGTTAACTTCTATCCCATTATTATTTTTCATTTAAAAGCTATTTTGCTCTTTTGCCTTCAATCCCTGTCATACACATTATTCCAACTGTTAAATAATATGAAAGTTTGTCTTTGGCAGACTGCACATGTCGTCTTGCCTTGGGAAATCAAAGGGGAAGATTACATAACAGCTGACAGTGAATTTGGCTCCAGAATGTCATTAAACTAATGAACATTGAATTTTCTTCTTTCCCAGCCACAATATTCTTGAGCTCAAAATCAAAAAGTCTTTTAGTGTGTAACCTAGAGTGCACGTAGGTGAATTGCAAAACTTCATGAGCTTTCTGATCCTATACTATACACCAGAGCATAATTCTTGGTTTAAGACTAGAAGGGCAACCCAGACATATGGAAATTAGTTATCCCTAATTGAATTAAGAATAACTAAATTTTTAATTTTTTTTTTTTTTTTTGTCTCTAAAGTTAGAGCTCCCTAAATTTGGTGTGAGCTGGTATTTGCTCTTTGAAGGATTCCCATACAGCCTATTTGAATGCAAGAAAATATTGTCTTTATTTGTCCGAAGCCTTAAAAAATAAAAGTCTAGGACGAGGAAAAGCTTGGTATGACCACTTATTTATTATATGCTTTTAAAAACTCACTAAGACCTTACAATGAAATTCTGTTGCTGGTATATGTGTTAATTGAAACACAAAGCTTTGGCGTAGAATTGCTAAATTCACCTTTTTTCTCATTGGACATCCTTAATGCTTCTGTAAAATGAGAAGAAGGGGAATAATCACTTTCATTCAGTTTAAAAGCATAGTTTTGTATGAAGCAGCAGTCTACTATGTCTTAGAACTTTTCCATTGATATTTATTGAAAGAATATATTTGCACATGGTGCTGGCTTTGTGCTGGGGCTACATCATAGCTCTGTTATTTGTTTGCTGTGTTGGAAGCACTGTAACTGCTGTAACATAAATACAAGTCAGAATGCATTTTTGTACAAAAAAACCAATCTTGCAGTGCTTTGTTGGCTCTTCACCAGTTTAAAAGTCTGCAGTGGGCAGAATTTTCCAAATCTGAAGAGGATATAATAGGATGCATGGGTGTAGATAGCTGTGTTCAGGATGCTATTTGCTATAATGCACTTGATTACTCCTGCTTAAGAGAAGAAGCTTATTTAAGTCAAAAGTCATGTTGTGATTTTTGTTGCCACCTGTTATGAGAAAGAGAATATTCAGTGCATTTAGAGACATTTTTTTTTCCTTGAATATATGAGAACAAAATTGAGATTCTGGTACTTAAAATGAGTCTGTTTGGAAGCAAGCCACATGCCTGTTATGAATAGTGATGATGCCATGGAACAGGCCCATTAAACCACCAGTTTGAGTAGTCTCTAGTGTAAGAGATTTGGATCTTCATGTTTGTGCATTTCAACACCCCTCATATGAACAGAGTAACTTTGTTTGAAGTGGGGCCCTTGTTACTTTGCTCAGACTTCAGACTTCTCTTACACAGCAGGGAAATCTATTTTGCAAACTAATTAGGATCCCAGAGCAGATGAGGTGCTTAAAACTTGTACACCTACATGTGTATGTGTACTGGCTAGTGCACATATCAAGGGCAGATAATGGAAAGTACCAAATAAAGTAGTGATGTCAAAGATAACCAGATTCATTAAAAATAACCGGACACTTTAATATATCAGCTTGAGTAATAAGCCTGATGCGAAAATATAGCCCATATATGAGTCACAACCGTTGTAAGAAGATGTGTATTTATGTTTTGATGATAGGGTAATTTTCTTAAAAACATACCATTTTTTCTCTTAAAGCTGTGCCAAACTTTTCAGGGCTCTGGTAGCCATATCTGTTTGTGGATCTCATAGTACCTTCAAATTTGGATTGAGTTTCTTTCCACACAACTTGTCCCCATTCCTGCTTCTCCATCAAGAAACTGTTGTTTTGTGCAGGATCAAGGCAAGTGACTAATGTTCTCTGAAAATCTATTCAGATTCAGAATCTGCTTAAAATTAAGAGCAAAATAAGCAGCACATGCTCCTTTTGGATAACTTGGTTCTTGCGATCTTGTGCCTGTGCTGCACAGGCAGAGTGGGTCAAGCTAGAAATTGGAATTACAAATGAAAAATATATGGTCTTATTTACTCACTATTTAAACCTGTAGTAAATCTTATTTATTGTTCTGCTTGCTTTGTATGCATAGCCTATCCTGCTCAGTATTCAGAGGCAAAAAGTGTATTAGCATTTAATATAAAATACTTCTATCTGGACATAGTGTTCAAGGTGCTTGCTAAGTGTACACAATGTTTTGTTACATGTTCAGGGCGACTGCCTCAGGGTAAACAATTCCAAGTGTGGAAAGCAGCATGCTAGGCTGTGATGGGCTCCTCTGCCAGCACCAGGTTAGTGAGTCTGGGTGGCTGGATGAAGTTGGGTGAAGTCAAAGTCACATCTTGGTATCCTTGCTTTGCTGAGGTGTTCCCAGGCACACTGTGTGTACAGATGTACATCCCACTACATCTTCTCTGCCTCCAGGCACCTGTGGTTGCAGGCTTTCCAGAAGCAGATGCAGCATCCTTGTATTTAGCAGCATTCAGCTGACTTATTTTCCTTGAATCCATCCGGTTTATTATTCTTTTAACTCATTTAACTTCATCTTCACACTATCCAGAGACATTCTCATCCATGGCTTTAGTGTTTGTGGCTGCCTACCTCCTTGGTTCTTTTGACCTTGATATCATGCTTTATTTTAAAAACTTGAGAGGTATGGGAGTACATTTGGAAAAGCATTTAGGAAGGCAAGATTTGAAGGTAATCTAAAGTGCTATCTTGGCTCAAGATAGGTTCAGCCTGCAGCTAGTACAGTGCCTGCTTCTTCAGACTTCTGTACTAGCCAGCTAGAATACCTTGTTAATCTGTTCTATTACCATCAGATGTAAGGAAAATATTATTTTAGAAATAATTGTAAGCTGTGCTTTAAACAAATATCCAAATGTGGGTAGTTTCAGTGTCTTAGGTAAATAGTGACCATCGTTGTACTGGTTCAGTCCATGTGTAGTGGACCATTCTTGACTTGTCTGGCTTTCTATTTATTTCCTTCCCCTCCTTTTCCCTCATCTTTTAATATCAGGGTTTGTTAATGGTGTGCATTAATTTAAAAATCCTTCTCCTTGCTTAGTCATGTCTTTTCATTATCTTCCTCGAGGACTTTGTGACTTGTTTTCAAAAATGCAGACCAGGGGCATAAGACCATGGTTGAAGGGAGTATGACACAACCTATCACAAGGTTTAGCTATGTATTGACAGAAGATGGGTTATTTTTATACCAACAGTTACAGAGAGAGCTGAGCTGACTTTCCTTGGGCTAATCTTAAAAACCCAAAATATAGGAGATCCCCGTGCTGAGATTTTCCTGACTGCCATGGGCCTGAAGCTAGCACATCCTGTCTACTTGTGCTAATCTGCTGCTTTACTTAGGCTAACAAGCTGCAGGGTCTTGCAGATCTGTCCTGGGTTGAGTTGTCACTGTAGCCTGTTTTATGCTTTAGACGTGCTCTTTGCATGTGCCTGATGGATACTTCCAGTCCTATATAGGATCTGCAGCTGGGAGTATGGTGTTGTAGGGTTTGTCTCTTGGCTGGAAGCAGATGGTGATGATAATTTCCCTTAGTCTCTTTCTCCCAAGACTTTGTGTCTTGGTGTAGTTTTCTGACGAACTTCAAAGTGATGACAAGTTTAATAATTTATGGTTGTTTTCAGTTTCCAAAGGACCTTCCTCTACTTCCCATCTTGTAGATCTAAGAGTAAACTTTCTGTGGGTGTTATCAAGTTCATTGGTCTCTTGCCTTGCCTGGCACCATTCTACATTTTTCAGGGTGATGCTTGGTAGCTTTGAAACCAGAGCAAGCTCTTGCTGATCATTTTTGTTGTTGTATTTTTTTTTTTTTTTTTTTTTTTTACCCAAGGTGCATTATAGTCAGGGCAACTCAAATGATGTCTCATCTTTCTATCTGGAAATACTGTTCTGCTGAAAGTTGACACTGTCTGTTTTATCTAGGTTTTCTGAAGAAACACATTCTATCCATTATGAATGTCTGCTTCTTTTTTTCCTTTTCTTTTTTTTTTTTTTTTTTTTTTTAGGTATACTATGCTCTTTGTGCTTTTATTGCTCACCTTGTCTAGTGTTGTCCCTAAATGATATGGGCAGTCCCAGGGTACTTTGACCTCTGAGCAACCTTTGCCTTCTCTGTGGATTTTGAATGTGTTCTTTGTAGTAATTCTGCTGTCAGGATGTTATTTCATCCTCTGGCAGCTACTGCAACATTAAGTATGTAAACTTCTTTTAGAGTCAGAGGCACATGGATGCTGGAGGCAGAAAGGAGAGGTCTCAGGTGCATGTAAGGGAAAGGTGATGCTTGGCCTGTGCATAAGCCAGGTTATGTTTCAGTAGGAAAACTTGCCTTGGACCAGATAAGTTCTGTTATCTCTTGAGCTATTTCTGAGGCAGCATCAGACCACAGTACCTTTCTAGATGCATGTTGTTTTCAGGCAATTGAGAGCTCCCCTGATTTGATGTGTTTACTTGTTCTGCTGCTGCTGGATTCACTCCCTGGTGTCTGAGAGCCACACCGGAAGGATTGAGAAAGTCAAACCATCCGTGAGGGCACCTTTGTGTTTATTACAGGAGCAGGGGTTGGTTACCCTAGAATAAAGCATTGTCCTGTAAAGGTACAGGACACAGGGTAATGCCTGCCTTGACTCCTCAGGATGCAGTCTCAGTGGTCTGGGGAGAGGTCAGTAATAATTTGACACCATAGCTACAAGGAGGCTTTTTGGGAGCAATGGTTTTCATAATTAGGGATGATGGAGGGCCATGAAGATGGGTCATGTGAGAAAAGAGAGCAGACAAGCAAAGATGAGGACACTGCATTCAGTTAAACAGAAGAGAACATGAAGGTGTCTGAATTGCTCAGCTGCTTTCTGGCTCTGTTTAGCTTCTCTCTGTAGCCTCATGTAGCTGGGAGGAGAGAAGGTGTCAGGACAGCCTCTTGTCTTGTATGGAGCTGTAAGGTGGTTTCATTTGTCTCATTCAGAGTTCAATGATAGCTGGGGTGAGATGCATAGCAAGCCGCCTTCTCTTCTATGCTCCAATGCAGGGACACCCAGGTCTGTGCCCTGTCTGGGTTAAATGTGCAATAAAAGGGACACCTTTCAGTATTAGCAAGATTTCACTTTGCACAAAGGGTCATGTGCATATAACTCACCTAGGCTCTGAACCTCACATGGCATCTAGCCTGGCTTCACTGTGCCTCAGATCTTGCAAGCATGATTTTTTGTTGATAATACTAGGCTTGAAAGATGTCTGGAGCAGACTTTCTTTAGTGACTATTTTTTCAAGAAAATACAGACGGGACTATGACCAATCTTCTCATTCTGGTAATTCCATTTCCAGAAGTAGGCTGGGATGAATGTGTGCCTTGTCCAGTTCCTCCTCTCTTCTGCAGGGAGAAACTCTATTTGAGGGGGAGGGCATGGGGTTGCTGGAGCTTGTTAACTTCATGGGGTGAGGATCTGACCTCATTGCTATCTCACCGTGGGGGAAAAAAAAATACAGCAATTTAGTGACCCTCTAGAAGGAAATTGGATTTTGCTATCCAGAACTGTGCTGAGGTTGTGGCATCTGCCAAATAAGCTAAGGATAACTAATGAACTTGAGCAGAAACCTGACTTCAGGAGCTGCCGCAGCACTTCCTGCATTTTACTGTTAATATTGGATTGCTTTTTGCAGCTTTTTTCTTTCAGGGGTCTTGTTCCCATTTCTATTCTACCTCCTACACCTTCCATTTTTCCTTGCATTTTTTGTTCTCTAACACTTCCCTTTATACGCTGTTGGTAGGTGTTTTTCAGTTGGCCAGTGCCTTATTTCTGTCTTGTGAACATGTTCCTCTCTGCATGTTGCCTGTGTCTGTGTGCCTTTGTGCTGTGCAGTGCTGATAACAGTGGGACAGTCAGAAAAAAACAACTCTGGAGCTGTAACTGTGGTGGTTAAAAAGCTGAGACCTCAGGTTCTCTTAACGTAACAGCCAGGTGGGTATCCATCCCTCCCTCCATTATTCTGGTCCAAGACATCCCCTTCACGCCCCCATGCCCAGTGCAGCTGTGATCCAGTGGGTGAGCAGGGCTGGGTGATGCTGCAGGGGGGAGCTCCTGTGGCAGCTGTTGTGTGGCCAAATGCACGGAAATCTAGCTTGGCAGAGGAGTAAAACCTTGGCATCTTAGAAGGATCACAGTCCCAGTTTAGGGGCTACAGGTATGTTCTATAGCACAAGAATTTAACAATAATGACTAGAAATCCTTGAAATATGTAATTTTGCCTATAATTACTTGTGGTTCCTCTAGCTTTTGTGGAGAACCTCCATCTGACAGCAGCTGTTTTCCATGGAGAAGTGCTTGTGTGTATTCAGGGAAGAGCATCTCCTGCTGCAAGCTCTCTACTGGTTTGAATCACCTGAATCATTCAGGATTTCAGTGGGAAAAGTCTCCAACAGTGTTTGTGCTATCTGTAAGTGATCTTATGAGCTCAGATACCTTGGGAGATAGGGGAAGTATGGCAAGAGCAGCAGAGTTGTCTTGGGAGGCTGCTCACTCCTCTTCCCTGCTGCCTTGGTGCTGCTGCAGTGACACAGGCACATGCTGACACAGAACTGGTGGCCAAATGCTTCTTTCCCTTGCTCCAGTATTAATGAGCTGTCAAGTTGTGGCTGCAGTCCACAGTCCCTGTTCCAGCTTGATCAGTGGACACCTTTCAGGGAGGGACTGCTAGAAAAGAGATAAAAACAGTTACAGGGAAGAGGCATGGAGAAAAATTCCTGTGCTTTCCTGTTTCCTCAAGGTATGTGGCTGTCTGGACCCACAAGCCACCAAATGGAAATGTTCCCAATCTGCTGAATCCCTTTAGGAGAGGAGTGAAAGAAGAGATGGCTTCTTTCCATGTTGAATGGGTACCCATGGCTTGGGAGTGCTGCTGTGTCCCAGAGATGCAAACCTGAGCAGTGCCTATCCAGCTTGCCTTCCTGCTGCCTATGGGAATGGAGTTTGGCCTGTGAATAATAGCATTAGAGTCACTTTATTAAAAAAAAAAAAAAAAATAGTTGGGGGTTTTTAAATGCAAATTTTCTGTTAGTTTCCAGCTAATTGCTTTCTACAGTATTCTTGTTAGCTGGGAAAGATTGGAAGAAAAACTTCTGACTCCCTCCTCTAAGCATCTTGGTCTGGAATTGCTTAAGTAGTTTTGGTGCTACAGTTTCCAAACTGCAAAATTAGGTTTATCCTCATTGTCACGAGTCCTCTATTTTATTGAATGCCACTTGTTTTTGTCATGCAAAAACCAAATCACTGTTCAGTTTAAATGAAATACAGGAGATAAACAGCACAGATGGTGGCATAAGTCAGGTCTTGGACTAGCTGAATTTTAAATGTTACAGAGATACAGTTTGAAAAGTTTTCATAATAGATAAATAAATAGAAATCCCACTCACTGGTGATTTACTGCATCTGATTAAACATTGCTGATCAGAGCGTGAAAATGGTGAATATCCAAAGGACCTGCCAAAGTTGTGTTCTGGCTGCTCTGTCATCCTCTTGTACTCTGGCATGTTGAGTGCCATATTTGGACCCCATGTCCTATAGGGGATACATTGCACTCTCTGGAGCTGTGGTTTTGCATGTGGGGAAAGATGTGCTGGAAGGACAGGTGAGGGTTTGTGTGCTTTACTGTCATTTTTCCTTCACAATATGCATTTAGATGAGTGCTTACAAGAAGGCATAGAGGACCATCAGTGGCAGTTGCATGGGATGGATGTGAAGTGGAGAGCATTAAAAGCTTGATCTGGTGAATATTTTAATGAAACTGCCATCTTTGACCTCCATGCAATAAATATTTGATGTGAGCAGAACCTTATACTTTAAGGTTACCAGTTTCCATTTCTCTGTGGTGTTGAGTGGCTGTCCTGTGACAGTCACCGTAACCATACAACATGACAATTCCTAACTCCTTAGGCTTGCTGCGTGCAAGAGTGAGTGTTTGAGTGGGCTCTCTGGTTGTGCCCAGGGCTGGATTTGACTGGTCTCTGGAGGAACAGCATGACCTGGTGCTTACACCCCTGTCAGGGGGAATAGGAGCATGTCCTGCAGGAGGTGGTGCTGAGGCAGAGACTTGAGCTTCAGTCCTGCCATCCTCTTGTCTGTGAACCTTGTCCCTAGTTATAACCTGAAAGCCATAATGTGAAAAGGCAGTGTAATCAGCCTTTTTGTCCTGGTCTGTGCCTGACAGATCGAAGTTAAGGTATGGGTAAATGGGAAACAATCTCTGCAGCTGGGTTCTGATGCTGTCAGACATGTTTATACTCACTGTGGTTCTTTCTCAGAGCTTCCAGTAAGTGCAATATTGGAGGCTTCTTTAAGCCTTAAAATAAAACCTTGACTTAAGGGAAAAAGTTTGCATCCTAATTGCATTTTCTGGTATGTCTCAGCAATAAATATGCTAGAGACTGCTCTCCCAGTGTTCAGGGCACACAGCAGCCCCAAACTGCCTCCTTCGGCCTTGGTGACTCATGCAGAGAGGCCAATTCCCAAGATTTCAATCTCTTTATGTCCTTAAAAGCCCCTTAGGTCAGTGGCCACCCACGCAATCCAGTAGCCAAATGAAAATTGAATGCATTATGAAAAGATTATGTTGCTGAAAGGCCAACAGCAGACCAAGGGGTTTCTTGGAAATGTGTTTCATAACCTGTTCCATTAGTAGCCTGTCTTCTTAACCTTCTCAGGACTCTGAAATTCAGACCAAAAAAGGAGCACAGTGTTCCAAGACAATTAAGGACATTGGGCAATACTGGTTGCTGGTATATGCTACTGTCTCTCTGGAGATCTTTTTGATCATGTTAAAGAGGTAGGAATTTTTTTAATCAGCTTTATTTCTTTGTAAATCTTCAGACTTAATTCTTTTTTCTCTGCCAGTCTAATTGCAAAAATAACAACAGCTATTTTGATGGATTCTGCATGATTCTTCTGCTCCAGGTAGTCTGAGCCTCTCTGATATTTTGAAAGTACTCTGAATATATAATTGCAGGATTGAAGAAAATTCAGTACACAAAATGGAATATGGAAATGGGTCCATAGTTTGATAACTGGTGGTTCATTTGAGAGGCAATGGAGAGCAGGCAGTTGCCTACAGAAATTATGGGCTTGGGTTGCATCCAAGAAGATGCTAAATCTTTGCTGTTCAGGAAGGGGATGGTGGCAGAGGAATGATACATGTTGGCATATGGAGCTTAGTGAAGTAACGTAGGGATTTTTGATAATGGCTGGAGGAACAGCCTGCAGGGTGTTCTTGGTAGCTATTTTGACTCATAACTTTTTGCTGGTTCACTGATCATGTTCATTCTTCTTCCCCATCTCAGAATGTTTATGTTTGTAAAATATTTCTACATTGCTACATTAATGCTGTCCTACTGTTTTTCACATTTTGGGGTTTGTCTTATCTGCCCACTGCAATACTATAACATAGAATTATTCTGTACAGCTTGCTGCTCTAAGTGATACTTCTTCATTTCATTCTTTGGTGGCTGTAGCAAATTTTTGTGAGTGTTGTCCTGACTGTTTGGTTGTTTTTTGTTTGTTTGTTTGTTTGTCCCTTTTTTTTTCTCAAGAAATCTTTAAACGTGTTCCTGACAGCTTTTCATAGAATTATAGAATGCCCTGGGTTGGAAGAGAACTAAAGATCATCTAGTTCCAACCCCTCTGTTACAGACAGGGATACTTTTCACTAGACCAGGCTGCTCAGAGCTCCATCCAGCCTTGAACACTTCCAGGAATGGGGCATCTGCAGCTTCTCTGGGCAACCTGTTCCACTGTCACCACCCTCACAGTAAAGACTTTTTCCCTAATATCTAATCTAAACCTACTGTGTTTGAGTTTGAAGCCATTTTCCCTTGTCCTGTTACCCCAGGCCCTTGTAAATACTGCCTCTCCATCTTTCTTTTGGGCTCCCTTCAGGTCCTGGAAGGCTGCAGTTAGGTCACTCTGAAGCCTTCTCTCTTCCAGGCTGAATAATCCCAATTCTCTCAGCCTTTCCTCCTAGGAGATGTGCTTCATTACTCTGATCATCTCAGTGGCCTCCTCTAGACCTGCTCCAGCATGGTCCATGTCCTTCCTGTGTTGGGACCCCAGAGCTGGATGCAGCACTGCAGGTGGGGTCTTACCAGAGTGGAGTAGAGGTACAGAATCCCCTCCATGGTGCTTTGGATGCATGGACATGGTTTCTGGGCTGTGAGTTCCCATGGCTGGCTCATGTCCAGCCTCTCACCCACCAGCACCCCTAGGTCCTCCTGGGCAGGGCTGCTCCCCATCTGTTCGTCCCCCATCCTGAGCTAATGCCAGGGCTTGCTCTGACTCAGGTGCAGCACCTTATAGTTGATATTTTTAAACTTCCTGTGGTTGCTATGGGCCCAGTTCTTGAGCTTGTCCAAGCCCCTGTGGATGGCATCCTGTCCTTCAGGTGTGTCAACCACACCTCTCAGCTTGGTGTCATCTGCAAGTTTGCTGAGGGTGCACTTGATCCCTTCATCTGTGCCATTAATGAAGATATTAAATAGCGCTGGTACCAATACAGACCCCTGGGAGACACCACTTGCCACTGATGTCCATCGGGACTCTGAGCTGTTGGTCATGTCCTCTTCTGTAATGTTCCTTTGTGGAATAGCAACCTGTTCTGGTTAGTTTTGACATATCAGAGGCAAAACCTTGATGTTTTTCTGGGCAGTCTGCTGATAGGGTGAGGCTGTTTGCTAGTGAACAGCCCAGCTGGACACAGGCTCTGCAGGCAGGAATTAACAGTGTTCATTTAACAGTGTTAAGGATCACTTTCCTTTACTGAATATCTCATACTGCTTCTGACTGCTGCATCTTTCAGGATAAGGATGAAACCCATTCTGCTCTGAAGGGTAATGGGTTTGATCTGTGAATAGTAAATTCTGGGGATTAGTGGATGGGTTAAATCCCACTACTCAGCCCAATCACCTCTAATCTTATTACAGTGCTCAGCTGATTAAAATAAATGGTGATTCTAATGGGGCTACAGCTTTACCTAACCCATTTCCAGGTCTTCATGGACACAGTTTTGGAAGGTGCTCTGTGCTGTGTGATTCTTTGTTGAACCTCTGTGTTACACAGTTGAACCTCTCAAGAAGTTAGTGTGTAAGCATCACTAATAATAGTATTTAATTGACTGCAACAGTGCTTGGGTTTTACCCTCCTACTTTCCTGTAACAAAATCCTAGTTAATCAGAATATGTTCCCATGGTTTCTCTTGTATGTTTAAAATCCTTGAAAAAAGGAAGAGGAAATGAGTATATTTGTTACGGGGGAGAAACTTGCTGGCTTGCCCAAAATCAGTGCATCTAGAAGATTAATACATTTAAATAGCAAAAGAAAAACTGCCTGTGTTTACCCTTTCTTGTATTACTAATGACCCTGGGATGGACTGATCCAGTTGGTGCCACATCCATCAGGAGAAAGTCCTAATGCTCAATAGTGCAGTGGATGTGACAGCCTGTTAGTGCTATGTGTCCATCATTAGCTGGGTACAAATATCCTTTGCATAGGCTGGAAGCTTTCAAGCACCTCTGCTGCCTTGAGGGTTTTCTTGTTTTTGTTACTTCTCCTGCAAGCTTGTGAATGCTGCTCAGTGAAGGTCTGTGCTCAGATAAATTGGTATTGGTGCACTGAGAAGACAGATGAACATGGGGCTGGAGAAGACTTATGTGGGATCATGGAAGCACAGAATGATTTGGGTTGGAAGGGACTTTAAAGATCATTCTGCTCCAAAACCCTTGCCATGGGCAGGGTCACCTTCCACTACACCAGGTTGCTTCTGGCCCCATTCAGCCTGGTCTTAAACACTTCCAGTGATAGGGTATCCATAACTTCTCTGGACAGCCTTCTTCCAGTGCCTTGACACCCTCTGAGTAAAGAATTTCTTCCTAACATCTAAAGTAAATCTCTCCTCCTTTAGTTTTAAACCATTCCCCTTATCCTATCATTGTCTGCTTGTGTAGAAAGCCTCTCCTGTCGCCCTGAAAACTCAGCTTCTGAGCTTGCTAACATAGTTTTCTAAGGACTTTCCCAGGACAGTAACTGTAAACATAGATATGTGTACATTCTTTCTGTTACATGTCTTGTGATGGGCATCTCTCATGGCCAGTGCAGTGAGAAAGTGTTATCCTGACCATCCAATCCTTGGCCGTGGCCAAAAGCCTATAAATCCTGGGAGGAAAAATAAACTCTTCTTTTTACCACACCTCGACCTGTGTCAGTGTGATCTATTCATCTTCAGCGGTAACACTCTCCCTCCTTTTTTTATAAGCCCATTTTAAGTACTGGAAGGCCTCAATGAGGTGTCCCTAGAACCTTCTATTCTCCATGCTGAACAACCCCAGTGATGATGAGTCAGCTGCAGAGTGGAAAGAGTTAGGATCCCCTGACTCCTAGGCTTCATTCCAATTGTTGGACCATTCACTCATCATTTTTGTATGGTTCAAGGCTGGGTTCATACATGCAGTCACTTTAATGCTGTAGAGCTCATCTGTTTGGGAATTTTAGTATGACTGATATCCACTTCCCACTTAATTTCAAAAAAAAGCTCATAGAATTACACATTCCAGTCTTTGTAGCCAGAGCTTGGTTTCCTGAAAGCTGCCTGGCTGCTGGGAACAGGGATCCATGTGCTGCCCAGCCCTTCAGGAGTGGGAAAGGACTCTTCCCTGAGTCAGAGCTTCTCTGGGGTTGTGTAAAAATTAAGTTCTCTGATTTTTAGGGGCCATCATTTGTGATGCAGGAGAAAAACCTACTTTTTTCAACAAAAAGGCCCTGAAAATCTCTCAAGGGTTAGTACTATACCCTCAATATTGGATATTACCCTGTTGCAATCATATTCCTGGAATGCTCTGCCACCTTTTGGCCCCACTAAGACTCTTCATTTCAGTGTTGAGAGCTGAGGGTAACAGAAGAGGTATTAAACACACTTTCAAGGTGGGTGAGACTAAAATAGAACCTTTTCTGCCCTTCCTTTTCACCCTGAGGAACCCAGCCCTCTTTGAGAGATCAGGTACGTCAATGTCTGCCCTGTTCTCTGAAACTGCTGCTGGAGAGACACTGAGGGTGTTGGATGCCATCTTCTCATCTTTCATTCTATATCAAATGTTTTCGGTGTTGTAAATGGCTGCTACCTTTTCCACATCACCTTTGCCCATTACCTCTGTACCCTTCTTGAAGTGGGCTGTGGATGTCTGTCCATCTGTGTGTAGCTGTGCCTCGTATCCCTTCTGCAGCAGAACTGAATGGGACATGTTAGAATTTTGGGGGTTTTTATGCCCTTTAACTTGTCTCAATTCATACGGATGCTGAATCTTACCAGTCACCATGTGTGCCCAGCAGTTGTGTCTGTGTGTATACTCATATGTTGTATGTGTTCTTACATATACACTAAATGTGTTTACCTGAAGGGTTAAACATTTCTTTGTGAAGTTAAAAAGTAATTCAGTGCAAGAATTACTGCCATCTACCACCTTTGCATAGCCTAAATTCCCCAGGTCTTGAGGAGCAAGTAGCTTTCTTCTGGCTGATAAAGAAGAATCAGTTTTCCAGTGATATAACTAACTCATGCCTTGCTCTGTGCAGTGATAGTGTTGTGGAGAAGCTGCTGGTGAAGCGGGTTTTAGGGCACTGCAGTCAAAATTATGACCGTCAGGTGTAAAAGTGACCCTTTCCATACACCTAAGTTGTGTTTGAACTTGGATTTCTCAATTCCAAGGAGATGTCTGTTGCAAACCTTAGATGAGGACCCTGGACAACTTCGCTATTTCCCTTGTACCTTAGAAGATTATATTAATCAAAGGATTTGGTGGCAGAACTCATTTTTTTGCCAACTGCTAATTGCTGAGCACTTTGGAGCAGTGATTGCAGGGAGCTGTTGCCCACTGTGGTTTCTCAATTGTTTCTCCCAGTTGACGTAAAATTAACCAAGAGACTGAGAAAGAGGGCAGCATGCTTGGGAGAGAAGGGGGAATTATGCAAAAACCTGGCAGATTTTCTAGAGAAGAGGGATCAAACTAAGGAGCTTTATCAACACGAAGTAGTGTTGGGGTCACTGACCTCTGCCAAGATATATGCCAAGTCTGTGGCTGGCTGCCTGCCTGTGGTATTGTTCTGATGGATTTTTCTATATAAAGCACTTTTTCATTAAAGAATATTTGTATTGCATTCACAGCAGGCTGCATAAATATCTATTATTAAAAAAAAGTTGAAACTCAAATCTTTCATATTGTACTTAGTGGGATTTTTGATTGTGATCCAACCTATTCAAATAGTGGTAGCTGTCTTAATGAGACCTACACTCATTAAATAGTCCATGTATCCTGCTGATGTTTAAAGTCATTGGCTGAATTGGTAGAGGTCACTGGCTGAATGCTCAGAACTTGTTTGAAGTAGTAAAGCAACTTTATGTGACCATGACATCATAGGAAAGTATATAAAGGAATAGAGAAGAGGCTATTTTGATTTCTGAATTTTTGTGACCAAATGAAATCAAGTTGGGAATTGAAAAAGCAGGGTAAAAAAGTAAGAGAAGTTCATCCATGAATAAAAAAGTAGGATTGAGATGATGGTATCTGCTAGTTCCAAGAGCATGGTTATCATATGCTTCAGACACGTTCACTTCCTTCCCTGCAGACAAAATCTCCTCTTTGATGCAACCATTTTAAAATGTAAATAATGTCCAGGTGAATTTAAACATTTAAAGGCTATTTATCTGATGTAGCTAAAATGAGTTATTAAAATAAGCTTAAATGCTGTCATCTTTTGCATATAAATTCAAGTTTGCTTTCTTTCTAGTTTCATACAAATTTTAAGTTTAAAAAGCCCAAACACCTAACATCATTTCATAACACAGGAAAAAGTCAGGAGAAGTAAGATGTGCTTAATTTGTTCCTTAAACAGATGTGTTTTGTGTGATCACTGAACCATCTGGTTCAGGACACTGGGACAGAGAGGGATGGTTGCTCAGCCTGGCTGTCTCTGTTGTTAAATCTGAAACCACAGCCACAGGTCTCCCAGTAATTTTAAAGATCCAGGATGTTTGGATTTTTTTAACACCACCCAGGCTGGAAGCAAATACTGTGCATCTATGGCAGAGAACCTAGTTTTCTATTTGAACAATCTGTGTTTCTTTACTTTGAGGGGAATGGAGTTTCAGTTTCTGGGGCTCTTAATAGGAATTTACATTCTAAGTTAGATACCTCTTTTTCCCTGAATGAAGTTCTACCTGATTAGAGTGGCTGATGCCTCTTGAGCTGCTGAAGGCCAACCCACTGCTTTGTAGTCTTTGAATGCAGCTCTGAAATCCCAGCTTTAAAACAGTATGAATCATTATTCTCAAACTGTAACAGTTCACAAAGTATCTGCTAAAATCTTGATCTCCTCAAACTGTGAAGCCAAAGAGGAACAAGATGCTGTGTAACATTTATTTGAAGGACTGATATGTTTTTTTTCATGACCTGAAGCATTTTAAGTGATCCTGAAGAACAGTACTACTTTTCCAAGTTTGTCCAACATCTCTGAGGAGAACTGTCCAGACAATCTCTTCTGTTGTTTCTCTTTGCAGGGAGGATGCACATGGAAACTGTGGTTCCAGACTGGGTTGTGCCTGCTTGCTGTGTTTTGGTTCTCAGTGGATTAGAGGAATGCTGGATTGTAGAACGTGGGATTACTGTGTGTGTGCCTTGAAGGAATGTTTGTGCTCCGTTAATGCATGTTTACATCCTGCAGAGTGAGCTGCTAGCTTTTTTGGCTGTAGATATCCATGTTTCTTGCTGGGATACGATACCTGGAAGACCCCAAACAAAAAAGCCACACTAATACTCGGAAATCTTTGAATCTGTTCAATCTCCTTTGGGGTCTTCGCTTGCAAATTTGGGGGTGTTTGCATTAGAATAATGTGTTGGAACCAAAGCCTAAACTACTGCTGTTATTCCACAGGAGATGTATAAGTAGAACTTTCTTTCTCCTCACTGGCCATTGACCAGATGCTGCTGCTGTGTAGGAGCCTGTAAGGAATGTATCTTTGGTCCCTTATCTGTTGTTCTTGACTTGCCCGTAACAAACCCGTAAGCTCCTTTCTTTTCTTTACTTGCTGCCTCTTCATTCAAAATTCTTTCATCCACGAAAACAAATGTGCCAGAGGCACAAGTGCCCTTAAATAATTTTCTTTCCTGGTGAGACCAAAGCAACATGTCCATGCAAAAGGACATGCCAGCTCATGTCCTTTTCCTACTCCTTTTCCTGTGTGCTGTCAGACCCACAGCACTCTGCTTTGTCATGGGGTAAGAATGTGTAGAGGTCAGTCACTGCATCCTAGCTGAGGAGAAGGGGACTTCCAGCTCTGGGAACACAGCTTCCTTAGGCACTCTAACACGCCTTTAGTAATCCGCTCATTAAACTCAGGGAGAGCAAGTACATGGTGGGATTTTGACATGTAAGACCAATGTAACAAAATTCACAAATAAATGTCCATTCCTGTGGTCAGTGGTGTATTTAACTACTGAAAAGATAGCCTGTTAGCAGGAAAAAACGGGGTTTGGAATTATAATATTCTTCCAAATCTTTTTTTGCAATGTGTGTACTTCCTCCCTATTCTGGCTGATTCCACACTGGAATTTTTTTACTGAAAGCATTGTTTGTTGGTGAGTGCTTATGTTGTTTCAAACATGTATCTGTACAGTAAGTCAGTACACCTGTTGGGCAAAAATGAGCCCATGTTTATCTCTTAATTTTAATGAAACAAAGACTGGTAATTTAAAGAACTTTCATGATTGAAGACAACACAGAAAATCCTGCTGATAAAGACTGCTTGCTGCTGAAAGCCTGCCTTGTAGCACCAGATTAATTTCTCACTGATATCCCTGTTCAGGTGTTTTGGAAATGCTGCAGAACTGATAACTGGTGAAGTTTAGTGATGAAAACTCTTTTTCCATTTCACATAAAAATCTCATTTTCCAGGCTTCCCAATAAATCTTGAATATTCCCCAGATCTGTGAAAATGACGGATCCCATCAGTCGAATGAAAACATTAGCTAATAAAATCGGATTAAAGTTGATTTAAAACAGGACCCTGTAATTAGGAAATTCTTGCAAAGTTGTGTGAACTTGTCATTATAACATCCTCAGGCTACAAGCAGGGTTTGACAGCCCTGCTGGGACAGAATTTGAAGTTGTTAAGCTTTATTAAAACACTTGTTTTTCTGACAGCTCAACAAATTGCATCCATAAAAGGCAGCATGTAAAGATAGATATTGTGGACTGTCCATGCCTGACTGTGATCTGCTTGGCATTGTTTTTTTTGATCGCCTGTTACATAATCCCTGTTTGTAGCTCATTCCCCTCTGGGCATGTTTGTAGCTCATTCCCCTCTGGGCATGGAAGGAAGTGAAGAGTGCTGCTTTTGTATTCCAAGGTACCCTTTTGCTTCCAAGGAGACAAACTACTCATGGAATAAAGCCACCTGTCAGTTGGGAAGTACTGCTTGACTATTGTCCAGTGTCTTTTTCCAGATGGAATTAAAAGAATATCAAAGAAAAGTCAGGAGATGCAAACATCTATTTTCATAAACCTATTGCAGCTGGAATTAGAATGTAGTCACCCATAGGTACTTGGAGCAGACATCATGCCATTAATTTATTCCTCCTCTCAATATTAAGAGTTCTTACAAAGAAATAAAAAGGCCAAGGTTAGTAATGACAAGTTCTTAATTTTAAAAAAAGCATAAGAAAAGAAACCTCAGTGACGTAAAATTCTTTCAGAGCTGATGTAGAGCCCCCACTGTTAAAATGAAGGTCTTAATGCAGCTTTAATGGAGCAGAAAGCATTCTTTAAGAGTAGTTTTGAGTAAGAAGATCAATGCCAAATGTATTATTGGACTTTATGAGCTGCTTGAATCTTGGAGGCTCTCTGGAAGGGAAAAGCATGATACAAGGTTAGTCAAAATTACTTTAGAAAGTGCTGCATTGCTGAAATGTGTTCATTATGTTCCTCAGCCTCCCCTTAAAATTCTTGGTGCTTTACATTCCAAGGATGCAATGCTTGGTTTGGGTTTCTTTTTATGGGCTGTGGGAAGGTATGTTGCAAGTGACAACAGGATTTATTTTGGATGTCAATGCAAGGGTATATCCTGTAATGGTGCTGTCACCTTTTGGCACAGGAGGTCAGGGCTTGAGGCTGACCAGTGTATTCAACATGCAAATAACAGCAGTGAGAATGAACTGGAGAGAACACAGTTATAGCCCCAGTGAGCTCTCTCTCTCTAGATTCTTTTGTTAAATAAAAATGCTGTTTTCAGTCTATTGCATGATTCAGATCTCAAGCCTGGACTCAACAGATCCTAGTACCATCTGTTGTCAAGACACCTCTTGATGGCAAGAGTGAGACAAGACACCTGCCCCAGTAGTCTGTATTTCTGTCAGCTTGTTTATACCAATATCACTGTCTCTAGGCTCTAAACTGAGTCAGGGAGTAGAACTGGATTAAAAAAATTATCCCCCTCTAATATTTGAGTGTTGTTCATTCTTCATGCCCCCCCCACAGCCGCAGGTACAGGAGCAGCAACAGGGTCATTGACACTCTTCTTGCCAGGAAAGCTGATATGCAGAGCACTTCTGTCTCATTAAATGACATAGACTCTATTGATGCCTGTCACTCACTGCACAATCCTTCACTTCTGAATTTTAAAGTGTAAATCTTTGCTGTCACAGCTAAAGGATGAGGGGTGAAAGAGAGAAGCAAACTCTTACAGCTTCAGCAATGATGCAGCCCTGCAGGAGGCAATCAGGCCGTCACTGTATGTCACAGTGGGTCTTCTGTACTGGGTCACATCACCCTTAGACATCTGGAAAGAGCTCGGTTGGTGAGCAGGTGGTAGTGGTTCATGCACATATGCTGTTCCCTGGTCCAGGCTCCTGGAAGTGACATTTCTTCATCCTTAGCTCCTTTTCCTTAGTTCACTTTCTCAAAGGGAAAACTGCAGTGTAAGAGTTACCTCAGAGGCAGTTGTGAAAGTGGCTATGATGTGCTGAGGGAGGTGGAAGAGGCAGCAAGGACAGGGCATACAGGAGTAACAGATTTGTTGCTCTCTGGTAACTAAATGGGGTGGGGAAGATACTGTAGGGTGTGATTCTGAACACTGTAAAACCCCTGACAGATAAGGAACTAAGGGCTGCACTGTTTAGAGCCACTGATGGACAGAATGTGCTAAGCCAGCTTCATAGAGCTTCTGTGAAGGAAAGCTGGGTCTTACAAGCAACAAATTATTAGTAGTGAGCAGCAGCAGGATAAGAGATTGCTTATATGGCTCTGTGACTAGTTAAAGCATCAGAGGTAAAGATGAAATTATTTGTTTTCTTAATGAAGAAGAGGTGTTAGTGCAGTTTCCTGTTTGTTTGAGCTGAGAATTTTAATCCAATCAGGTGCAATAAAAACCACAATCTGACAGACTTGCAGAAGGACTTTGTGATGGTGAGTGTTAAACTGTAGGGTTAAATACCTTGAGGGAAAACGTAGAGTCAGAAACAAATAAATGTGAGATCTGAGTCGGTGATGTATAGGAGCTGAGAGAGTTGGACTCTGGAGTTACTAGAAAGGTAGGCATGGGCTCTGGTGAGAGGGAATTGGTCTTGCAATGCAGTAGGTACTTAGAGAAATCTTGGAAATGGCCCAGTTTCTGAGGGGAGTTTAGGCTTAAATCTGGGGTGGTACTGCTATTCAGTAAATCCCAATGCCAGCAGGGAGTAGAGGGCCCCATGCTGAGACTGCAGTCGGTGCATAGGCATTGACAAGCACATGGGGGAAAGTGAACCCTTTGAATAAACTGGTCTGCAAGCTTGGTATCTTCCTCAGAGTTTAGTAAAGAAACAGCTTTCTGCAGCTTTGCATTCAGTTGTTAATTTGCATGAGGCCATCTTCTACCCACTCAGTGCCACGAGAGTGCACTTTCCATTAAAGAGACCCAGGTTTTTTGATATAAGCTGAATTAACAGGTTTTGTACTTGATGGTTTCTGAGAAATGACTTTCATATCTAAGGGGAGAATCCAGAGTGCTTCTAGCTTCATCACTCCAAGAATCTGTTAACCATTTATGACTCTCAGACAGCTGTAGCTGGTGATCCTGCCTGCCTCCTTTGGATTACCAGTGTGAATGAGGGGATGGAGAAATAAGGTAATTTAAAGCTTGCCTTGTTTAGCCTAGCTAAACAAAGGATAAAAATCAATATATTTGTTCTCTCTAATGAATAAGAGGGCTAGACCTGGGAGAAGAGAAGAGCCAAATAAAGAACAATATTGGAGCAAGAATGAGTTGGTCTAAAGTGGCTATGGATGTATTTCTGCTGGAAGCATGGGGAAGGTTCTTTCACCCTTACAGCAGTCAGGTCTGGAATGGCATGGCAATCAGTCATGGGAGCAAGATCACAGCAAGATGGTGCTTATAAAAGGGGCTGTAAAACAATTTGTCTATAGCAAATTCCACATAACAACTCATCCAGTCCTACTACTGTGTGAAAAGGTAAGATAAAAGTTGTAAATAAATTAGTGTTTACACCAATGTTATCACCTTGGAAAATGGGGAGTAGAAAATTGTTTTTACTGAGGGAGTGAGCTGCATACCCTGTTAAACCTCCCAGACAAACACAACCTCATTAGAGCTATGCTTGGCTGCTTATTCATTTGTGGCGTTTGTGATTAAATGCTTAGGAAGACAAGACTCATTTAGTATTCCCTGGTGAGCATTTGGTTCAGGCATTATGATTTTGATGGAAAAGCAGCTGTTGACCAACAGTGAATATAGCTGTGTTGCAAAAGAGCGAGCTGATCACAAGCATTGGATAATAAACTGAAAGAAGAGGATAAGCTCCTATCACTCCTACCAAAGAGGAGCTGAGAAATACTCTCACTTTCTCCTCCTTTACTACCTACTCATAAGCTCCTAGTTGGGGACAAACTCACATTTTTAGCTGAGGCTCAGGATCCTGCCTAGATGAATAGCCTGTCGTGTCTAATTAGTCTTTAAGAGCTGGGATGAAATTTGGGCAAACTTGAAGGTGATGAGGCAGAACTATGCAGGGTAGCCAGCTGCTGTGAAGCATTCAATTACAATGCCTTTTGAGAATTTGATTGGAATAGATTTTTGTATTTTATGATACGTGTGGTATTGCTTCATTAAGTGGAGTTGTTATTTGGCCCCTGACCAGTGTTGCTAAAGCCTCTTTAAAGAAGTGATAGGCTTGATGCCACTACCAGGAGATCTGTGGATGTAAATCTAACTTTATACCATGTCTTTAGATTTTTTTGAAACAGGGTTGTTGATTTTTTTGAGCAGGGTTGTTCCTGATCAAGAGTAATCTTAGAGCAGTGAAGGTAGAATGAGCATTCCCCCTCATTTTACTCTGAGTACAGGATCACAAGTTTAGCCAGTGCTGATGATGCGGACACAATGCTGATAGAATTCTTTTCTAGTGATTGAAACTGATATTCTGATTGCAATTTGTAGGTATTCTGTTCATCCTAACCACAGACGCTTCTTATTTTAATAATAATTTTCTTTTGTAGTTTCAGTAGATGATAATCTTATTTTCTCTTCATAATAATGTTGTACACAGCCTAGACAGACATCATTCAAGAAACTTCTGCTTTTCATGTAGGTATGGATAAGAATACTGTTAGCAGGAGTATTTAAGTGCCTGTAATGCACTGATATTAAACAAAGTAGGGATACCTGTAAGGGTCCCTCTAGTACTTTTTGAATTTAACTTTCTCTTCAGGGTCTCGAACTCAACACTTAAAGGCCTTGGCCAGAATTACTCTCTTTGGAAAGCTGCAGGAATTCTGTATGTGCATCTAAGGGCAAAGTTTTATCCATCAAAGAGAAAAGGATTTCAGTAGTTGTGGTAGGCTGTGATTAAATACTCACCACATAAATCTGTGCAGCTCAGAGGTAATAAAATTAAGAAGCAGCTGGTGAAATATGCTATAGATTCAATCTGCTGCTAATAATCATGAGCCTGTTTGAGCCAAGTGCTTTTTCCCCTCATGCATACCTTGGGAAGTGCCAAACCAATGAGTTATTCTTCTTACCAAGAGCAAAGGGTAGCATCTACTGCTGTATTTTCTAGTCAGTGTGTTTTTATTGGATGTAAAAGAGTTGCAGAGAAAGTAATAGAAATACCACATGACTGAGAAAAAGGATTCTGCAGATTTTATTGCATTCATCCAATTATTAACATTGCAGCCCTGACTGTAAATCTTTGGATATAGACTGGCTTATTGTGAGGTTTCTCAGTTGCCTCCCATAGGAATTGCCAGACAGGGTCATAACTGAAGTCTGTTCAACCCACCATCCTATCATAAATAGTGACAGGGATCAAATGCTTCAGGGAAAAGTGGAGCAAGGATTTCTATGTGTTAGGACCCATTTTCCTATTAGATCCTATCCTGGTCTACAGTACAGAAGGTTGGATGTACAAAGCATTGTGATCTCTCAATGCTTGATGCTGCTGATCCTCCTCAAAAGACTTTCTGGATGAGAAAGCAGGAACCTTGGAGGACACTAAGCTCCTCTTTGGTGACTCAGCACGAATCTTAAGTTGTTTGGAGGTTGTTTTTTCCTGAAGGGGTATTTTGGATAGTGGTACAGTGCCATCTGTAGGGAAGTAGTTAAAGAAGCACAGAAAGACTGGAGTGACTGTGACAGTGAGTGACTGACATTCCAGTGAATAAACTGGAATGACTCTGTAGGAATACAGATGATAAAGGGTATGTCCAATTGCTTTCCCATTCAGCCACTGGACACTGTATTACATACACATTGGATTTTAGTGGGAATAAGCTACACTTGTGCATTCATTAGGCTCAGTGCTGTTTGTTGGCCCCAGGATACCCCATGTATGAAGGTCTGACAGCCAACCTGAACTAAACCAAAAAGTGATCAGAAGCTGAAGAGTTTATAAATGGGGCTGAAAGCTCTAAGTACCTAGAGTTTCAGTAACATCTTTTTGTGTAGATAATTTAAGTGAAATGCTGGTGTAGCAAAGATGTAACATCTCTGCCTGGGTTCTGGTGTGAATTTAGCAAAAGCACATAAGTCCTCAGGGAAATCCATATATGTGCTTGGCATAGACTGGCAAAAAAAACAAGATTATGGCTTTAAATGTCCATCATATGGCCATGCAGAGCTGGTGGTACAGACTGACATAGCCTCTGTAGCTGAGCCTGAACATTCCTTTGGTTCACTCTGCAGGTCCATGCTGAGTGGGCACCTGAGGGCTTTTTCTAAGAATTTGAGGGGTATAATAACCCAGGGGAGAAAGTTTCCACTTGGTGCTGCTGGGACAAATATAGATGATACTAAATAAAGAGGAATGCAGGCTGAGATCATCTGAAACACGGGAAATAAAAATTGCATTGCAATCATGAATGACAAATGGAGTTTCTCTTTCAAGAATATCAGCCATCTAAAGAACTTCTCTTCACCTTTTACCTCAAATATATATGTATGTAGGAAGGTTAAGATGGTACATCCCAGACAATATGCCTGATATTTTTCATTTTCCCTGATGGCAGCTTCCTGTCTTTTCTAGTTTATTGTCTTTATATGTGAGGCTCTGAAAACACGTCAGATGCTACCTTTGTATCTCATGGATTTGTTCTAGCAAGAATTATACAGCTTTTCAGGCTAGCCCTCCAGACTCCTGACTGGGGGCATATAAAGTGTTGGTATCTAGACTGCCATTTAAAGAGTTCTGTTGGTCCAGGTGTGCTAAGCAGTGTGTTAAATGCTAAATGCCTTCATCACTTTGAGAGAGGGCTCTTAACAAGGGCTAGCAAATGACGGTTTCATTTGCAGTCTTTGTCTCAGAGGGAACTTGTCATCTTAATTTGGGTGCCCTGTGTAGCTGTAAAGGGGCTGCAGAGTAGAGTCTGTGGTCTGCATTTCAGAACCAAGGCATTTCAGGCTGTGTGCCTGCCTGATTAAAAGCAATTGCTCTTAGTACTGAAATGGCCTTTCCCATGCTGAGGGTGGAGTTAAGTACCTGCATAGGTGCTGTCTGGACCTCAGGTTTCCTGGTTCTCCAATGTTTGATGTGTTGAAGGAGACAGTGTTTCCCCCTTGTCCTCTGGACCTGCACTGAACTGGCACATTTGTCATCACTGAATAACATGTTCTCGTGCCCGACATTCCTGGAGAATTGGAGGTGGCTTTGGACTAGTTCCTTTCAGAGCTCAGAAAGACTTTCTCTTGGATCCTGTGAGGTGGTTGAATTGTTTTTCCAGACATTGAATTGTTTTTCCAGACTTATACAGGACCAGCTGAAGGCAATAGCTCCACTTTTCCTTTTCAGCTATCCTAAGGCCCCTAATGGTGGATTCTTCCAAGGGGGGAGTTTTGCACCTTGTGTATGCACAGAGTTGTGTTCTGAAGGAAGCAGTTGGGTGAAATCCTCTACTTTCCAAGTAGAAGGGACAAAACATTAGGTAGGAGCTCTTTGAATGGGAATTCAGGGCTCTTTCTGTTGACAGAAGTTTGTTATACCTTGATTCAGTTGCTTCAGGAGAAAGAGGAAAACTGTCAGCTTCCAGAAAAGTAAAAGGAATTTTCTAGCTATTCTTTTGATGCTTGAGATTACCCAAAAGTTACTGCTCTGACAAGGGTGCCCGTAGTATTGTTAATGCAAAACTGCATTTTAGTGAAATCTTGATATCGAGCTGTTGGGGATATGCAAGCCATGCTGAATGATTTTCTCTTCCATCTTAGTTAAAAAACAGCTTAGGAATTCTAGTTTAAGCCATCAGTGATTCTGTGTTTTAATGACATATCTCATAAAGTTAGGTCCAAACCCACAATTAGATATTTGAGTAGACAGAATCTATGTTTTGAAATTCAGGTTTCAAGTTAACTTGGGATCTGCATGGGAAAGGGGTTTTTCTTCTCTGTTACCGATTCAGAACTACTAATTTTCTTCTTGATGGGATGTTTTATAAATTAGTGGATTTTGCAAGAGAGGGTCAGGAAAGTGTCAGCTTAAGGTTTTATGATGGAAACCCAGTGACCTCTTGGCTCTGGAGGGACTGCTGTTCCTTCACAGTAAGATTCAAGGAGTGTAGATTCCCTGGTGGGTCAGGGAGTGTGGGCTTCAGTATCCCTCACCTGAGTATCAGCACAGGGTGGGCTGTAAAGGGAGGGTGCACATGCAGATGTGGACAGGGTGGAGTCCTCTGGCTGGAAGGTCACTGACTTCTTCTCGGAGGCTGCGTGACCGCTGGGAGCAGAACCAGCCACGAGCTCTGAAGCCTCAATGCCTACGGAGATGGGGAAAAAAAGGTAGTGCACCTTGACGCCAGCAGTGCAAGACTAAATGGCTGTGAATGGAACAACTTGCCAGCAACATTTTCCATTTGCAGCTCCATGTTGAGGTAATTAGCCCAAATGAACTCAAACTTCTGGAAAACTGCAAGAGCAATGGAAAATAAAAAGGTCACTATGCATTGCAGGGGTTAAACAGCCGGACTTGAATACCTTCAGTGCTCTGAATTAAAGGGAAAACTGCAGTCATTCAGTAGCAAAACTCACAAAAGAACTTCTGAGATGCTTGTAACTTTTTGCTCACCTCTCTTCATTTCATTGCTTGAATCAGAATCATTTCTACTTCTCCTTAAGTTTGCCTTTAGCTTCATGGCTGGTGAAAATTCGTCAGGGAAGAGTTCAGTCTACCCCATAATTATGCATGTTAGGGCCTGGTTTCAACAGCCATGCCAAAAGTAACAAACAGCACAGTGGCCCCTCTTCACCACCCTTTTCCCACCAACCTCATGGCAAATAACTTCATTTTTAAAATAGCTTAAAATATTTTTTAAAAATAGGACAAAGCAGTATGTGTAAATTGACATTTTCCATTAGTTTGGTGCTCAAAGCTTACTTACTTAAAAGGCCAAAATTGTCGATTTTTGATTTGAAATCTTGTTTTGGCTTAGTTAGAAACCTGGTATTTAGCACTGGTAAGGTGAACAGAGGAGCTGGTGTAGATTGGTGTGTCCTGAGTGGGTTTTTCTGCTGTGAACTCTGTAGCGTTTCCCATGGAGGAGAGTAAGCTCACAGGTATCAGTTGATGCTGTTGCTTTCTGAAACTAAGAAGAGGATTAGAGTAAAGAGGCTTTCAGTAACTGAGCATAATTGCTCTAGATCCCTTCAGAGTAGAAATAGAAAACTGCTGATGAGAAGTTATGAAGGGGTAGGAAGAGATATTGGATTTGGAAAGCAAACTTACATGCACTCATACTCTTGCTTAAAATCTGTTACTCTAACTCTACTAAAGGGAAAGTATGAAAAATTGTATTGTTTAACCTCCTGTGCTGTTGCTCTCAGACAGACTGGAGGCTTTGCTTTGCTATCTCTGTTTACCTGGGGGTGTGCTATTTTTAGAGCAGTGGAGCTAGCAAAGAGAGCTCCTGGTTTTGTCCATTTGATAATTATTTCCTATGTTTAATTTCTGTCTCTGTTCTTAATCCAGTGTAACTGGTTTTACCACTGTAGATGTGTTCTTTACCATCTACAAGCTCTCAAGTAGAGCCCTCTCTTCCTTTGTCTCCTCTCACCCCTCTTCAGTTCATATTTGTTGCTATGAGGTGGAGTTTGCATCTTGTCTGTGTCTTGGATTCCCCCCCCATGCGATAGGCTTGTGACAAGCAGTTCTGATAACTTCTAGTGAGGGATTACGAGGAGAGGAAATTCATATGCAGCTCAAATTCATAGAAACATGGAGGAAAAAGTCAGGGGCTGTATCTACAATGCTGTTAGAGACAAGTAAGTGAGCCATGGCAGATTCTCACCAGGTTTTGAGTGTTCTTACAGCCCCAACTGGAGATTGTTTCACCCTGAAAATTTACCAGAAAAACTGAGCCAGAGTTAATGGTGGTGGTTTGAACTGTATTTCCAAGGGGGTCTGTATCAATAGTGTGGGTTTTCTCTCAGAAGGTCTTGCTCTAAATTACTTCTGGCAGCTGCAGGTACTCATAAGTCAGAGAGTCCTTAACATGCCCTAGTTGATCCTTCAGCTTGTTAGAGAATAAGGACTTGGATGCAACAGAGCAAATGATAACCATCTGATACATGTCTGGTGCTCCCAGATACTAATATAATACAGAAAATTCTTGGTAATGGTTAACTGCAAGCTTACTACTTGTCCTTCTTTGAAGGAACAGTAATAAAAAAATAACAGTAATAAAAAAATAGCATCCTGTGTGTAAAGAAAAGTCATCAATTTGAAATGTGGTTGGTTGTATTTGTATGTATTTCTACCCTTGGGTCCTCCTCATATTTTTAGGATTTAAATGTCAATTTTTTTGTGTGCATGTGCTGTTGTGTCAGTCCCACCATGGCCACCCCAGTACTTTTCCATATGTATTCTAGTGGTGAGTCAAAATGGTGATCTCTTTTTCCCAGATGATGCATAACCCAAAACTACTTCTGTTTTGCTTTTTTTCTAACACTTTGAGAAATGTCATTTGTTGAGGTGGGGAAAAATGTTTTGTGTCTAGTAGCAAATAAGATGTGAGACTGAGTGAGTGAAAGTTCTTTTAGGAAAATAGTTGAATCTTATACTAACTTAAGCCTGATAAGAAAGCTTATCTCTGCACACTTGAGAAGCCACAGCAGGTCCAGTGACTTCTCTTAGCACACATTTGCATTGGTAAAGGGCTGTTCTATCACTTTATGTAAACTAAACCACCGTGACTGACCAACTCTTCTTGCAAGAGGTATTTGTACACTCCTGCCTTTGAGTTCATGTCCATTCTGGTACAAGTTGGGATGGTGAATGAGCAGTCCTGCAGGGCACATGCCACACATGCAGTCCCTTTACTGCTGTAAATCTGTATCTGGGTAAGGAGTGAGATATCTCCATTCAAGGACATTAGTGTGGCTACAGTGCAGTGTATCATATCCCTGCATTCAAACCTTCTCTGCCTAGAGAGCTGCAAAGAGAAATGTTGGAAAATTTAAAAAACAAAAAGCATCTTTCTGCATTATTTTGGGTAAGCTGTCTGATAAAAATTACTTTCCAAGGTGGGATTTTCTAGCATTTTCTGCTTTGTCTGGGTTTAGTATATGTGCCTTTAATATGCAGGAGAGAGTATCTGTGCCACTTCCTCAGTAATCAGTAATCTCAGTCAGGTTTGATTTGTTTGGTTTGCGAACCGAGTGCTGTCACACAGGACTTGCACTTCACAGAGCAAAAGCTGAACAGAGGGATTGATGAGCTGAGAAGGTCCCAGGGCGGGCTAGCTCAGCTGTCAGTGACACGTTTGTAGTTCCCTCTGTCTTTGCCTGAAAATCCTAGAATGGGCTATGACTCCATGCACGAGCAACGTGCAAGAATATGTTGAAGCGGGGTCCAAAGCAGAAATCTCTTGCCTTTCATTTTAGGCTATTTAGTTTGCTTCTGTGTTGTCCTCCTCAGAACTAGCAGGCTAAACCTTGAGATTATGTTTGTCATAACCCCCATAGACAATCCCTTCTTCCTGCAATTACAGCTCTTCTGAGGCATAGTCCCTTATGATAGAATAATTTGGCTTGGGACATTTAAAGGTCATCTAGTCATGTATCTAAAGAGCACAGGAAGCACCAAATTTCCTGCTTGCCAAATGTCCTACCTGCCTGCCAATCCTGCATTGGAGTGGAGCAGGGACAGTTCACTGGAGAGCCTCCTGTACTGAGTCTTGGGCAGGTTTCAGTCTGGTACTCTGTGTGCTGGGGCCTTCTTCCATCAGGAGCCACAGGTCACATTCCTTCCCAGCTCTTATTCTAAAGCAGTGGGCTTTGGTTGCCAAATAAGTGTTTTCAGGCAGGAAAGAATGTTTTGTGGAGGGGATTTACCTGTTAGTGGATTAGGCTATCCCAGAGTCAGTGGCCTTGCCAGCTCCAAAGAACCTGCCCACTGCTGCCTACTTTGAAAGCTTTTCTTTCTTGCCCCTCTTGCAACCATGCTCTGCAGGACTCTGCTGCTGGTGGGAAATTTGCTTGTTTCCCCAAAGTCTTGAGCAGGTAAGCATAGGAAAGGTGTTGATCAGGACTGCTGTTTTCAGGGATATTGTTTTATCTTCCAGAGGGGAGACCAGAGCCTAACTTCAACAAGGCTTTACAGCACATTGTCGATTCTTAAGTTGTCCCAGGACCTCTGAATGACCAACCATCAATTAACTCTGACCTCTTGTGGTTTCAAAATCTGCATCCAAGTGCTGTGGTTGGACTCTGTCTCAAACCCCTGACCACAGCTATTTTTAAGCAGGGATGGAAGGCCGAGATCTTCTGGAACTCATTAGCTTTCCCCACTGCTGCTCTGCCTGGCTCCTTCCCCATCCATCAGAGACACTGTTGTGTTAGTGTGGACAGCTCATCCTGTTCATCACTGCTGTGGCACAACAGGGCTGCAGCTTGAGATACCTGTGCTGCCTTTGTGTGGTGCTAAAGCCTCTCCAAGTGGCCTCATTGACTTAGGAAGCAACTTCCAAGCCCAAATTGCCTGGTCTTGGTGTTTTCTTCCTTCACCGTGGCTTGCCCTTCCTCTTCTGTTCATGTTTTTGTTTTTCTTGGGAACATCCAGTGGTGTATTTGACCTCCTATGGGTCAGGGTAGAGCTACAGGCGTTCCTGTAGCTCCTTGCTCAGCTGTCTGGCTGCCCACACCACGCTTGTTTTCCCATGGCAGCTGACCACCTGCTGATGTCCAGCTCAGCCTCTCCACCATCCGACAGCTCGGCAGAAACCCCAGGGGCTTTAGCTCTCCTTACAAAGCGCTAACTTGATTATTGGACTTTGGATTAAAGTAAAGGCTTTGGGAGCACAGCACAGATCACAGCGTTAGTCCACTGAGACGTGTGCCTAGCAGCAGGGGTGTGTTTCCTTTGGGTTTCATATTGGATTAGAAATGCTTTCTTTTGGGGGCCAGATTGTCATTCTCAGACACTGTAGTCAGTCTTACTATCAGCCCTATGAAGACTAAATGTCTAAAGGAAGTGACAGAAATAGATCTGTTTGTTTCCAAAACAAAACCTTTTGGTCCAGAGAAAAGATACCTGCCTCTTGGGAAAGAGGAGAAAGCTCCCATCTCTCTTACTTGTCTGAGCTCAAGGTCTCTTGTCCTTTGTCTTCGACTTGTTTCCCACTGCTTATCATTTACTAGAAAAACATTCCAGCATCTGTGCAACGCTAGACCACAAAAAAAGATGAAGAAGGGATGGATTCACTGTTTCTTCTCTATTTATAGGAAGAGAGAGATGAACCAAAAATGAGATGGGAAAATTAAAATCTTTAAATATTCTGGGAGAAATGGATGGAAAAAGGGCTGCTTTCATTGTTCACATGGTCCAGGAGACTTTCTCATGAATAGCTTCATGTAACCTCATTGGCAGCTCACTCATATGACCAGGGGGATTTCTGTGTACAAACCCCCCTCTTGTTTTAATGTATCTTATTTGCTTAGCAAGTAACTGCTACAGCAGTTGTACCTTCTTGTCCTAGCATGTTCTTCCATCTTGGTGCTTTCTGTGCTCATTCTCCAGAGTAGCTTACATACCACTGTTAGCACTTCTGATCATTTCACTTGTATTCATACTCATCTTTCTACCTTAGTTTTGCACATTTCATTCTAGTCACCATTTAATAATCTCTTAAACATTGAAGACATTTCCTTTTTTCTTTGAGAACAGTAGGCTTCTCTAAAATGTCTTTTTCTCTTGTCAGATCAGTGAAATCTCTCTCAAGCTACTTTCTTGCTGTGTGTCCCCTTGCCACTTTTGAAACTATTTCCAGGAGCACCACAATCTTCTCTCAGATCTTCTCTGCTAATCAAGTTTTACTAGTCCTGGTGTTTGGAAAAACACATCTCCTATATTAGATGGTGACATTGCTGTAGTATTTGCTTGCAGATTAGTGGTTGTTCTAGATTAAAGATTTGCACCTCATGCCCTCTGCTCTGCCATCAGAGGTTGGCTCTGACCCATTGCAAGAAAAGAAGGAATTGTTTTCAATCTAGGCTTTTGAAAGGGTGTTTCATGGCAAGGTGTTAAAGTGGGAGGTGTAAGGGGAGAGTGTGGTGTTGCCTTGAATGCAATGAGGAATTTATGGCACCAGATGGAGGGTGGGAACCAAGGGCTTGTCATTGGAGATGAGTGCAGGGTGGTCAAGAGCTTCCCATTTGTTCTTGTACCATTTTAAATGTCTCACCCCTGCACATCTGGAGTAGCATCAACCTCAGCTGTGCTCTCTGCCACAAGTTCTTTTATACCTCTCCTTTTGCTCATAAAATGTTTCCTAGCATTAGCTGCAAAGCCTTCCCTCAGAGCTCATCTCCTGTGATTCTGGCAGGAATCAGCCATTTCGCAATGGCCACACCACCAGGCCAATTTGCTGATATTTATATCTACTGGAATGGTACATGTGATGAAACACATCATACTCTTCTTGCCATCATCTTCCTGCTCCTTCTGCTCCCTTGTCCTCGTTGAGGCTGGGGAATGCTGGCCTCTCTCCTTCTTGCATTGCCATGGCTCCCATGTGGATTACTGTACAGGAGCAGGCAAATTACTAGGTACTCTAATGAGCTGGAGCAGAGATGGTGGTTTGAGCACTGATTCAAATGCTCCCACAGTGGAAATAACATGAATCTAGTTTGCAATTCTCAGAGTTCCTCCCTTTCCTTCTCTTCCCCCTCTGTGATATTTTGTTTCTGTTGATAATTCTCTAAATGCCACCTTTAACAAAACCACTGTCTCCAGTCCCTAATTTCAGCTTTCCTTAGAAATACACCCGTGTGGGATCCAGCACTCAGTGTCCCTCTCAGGGTTGTGTTTGCTCTCCCTTTCTTCCCAGGGCCCTCTGATGACCAGCACTCTGTGCTTTCTCTGGCCTGCAGCTCTTCCGCTGTTGAGTTCTGTCATTTGACCACTCTGTGTGGTGCTTGGTCTCCATGTTCATCATGTAACCTCAAGCTAAAGTCACTAGGAAGGATATCCTTACTGTGCACGGACCTGTAACAATTTGATTTCAGGCTTTTGTGTCTTGGTTATTGTATACTGTAAAGGAAGATTGCTTAATATTTTCTCCAGAAAATTATGCAGTGTGGTGAATTTTTAATTTTTTTTAGCTTGTGTCCAAGGACTATTTCAGATGTCTCAGTAAAAGGTACCTTAAAAACAATAAGCCTTTTGTCAATAGAGAGCTCAGTATTACAGGGTTCTGCATTCCCACTGAGCATTTTTAGCAGTCCATAAATTGAAAAAGGTTGAAGACCATTGTTGCAGTCAATTTGGCAAGTCATTTTCTTTGAGTTGTTACACTGCATAAATATTTTATTGTCCTGCCAAGAGCTGTTGTTCTGCCAGACATGTCATCATCTCAATGAATAATAGATCTGAGCTCCTGATCACGTGTGATCTTAAAAGAACTTGGTGTTCCTGTGAAGCTGGGTAGATGTGCAGTTCCTAGTCCCAAGATCTCCAACTATTATTGTTCTGTGGTCACCACACTCATCTAGTCTTGCTCTAGGTTAGAGAGTGGTACTCTTGCCTTGTGCCCTGAATAGCAGAACCTATTATATAATTAATAATTTCCAGCCATCAAGAAGGTGATAATGCTGTGCAGTGGAACAGAGATCTCTAAAGTTTTGGTAAGAAAACCCTGACATGTTACTGTTTCAGTTGTACAGTTGAGTTTATTTATCCTTGGTCCCATTGGCTTTTACAATTATTTGACGCAGCAGAAGTTACAGGGGAAGAGAGGAGACAATTTAGCATCAACAGCTTTTTGGTTAGAAGAGAATCCAGTTGTCATGGAAATAAGCAGGTGAGATGCCACCAGCCTTTAAAGATTGAAAGAAATATTGTAATTTCTGTAAGGCCATCTGCCACTCCTGTTACACACAGCTATTGCCTGAGTCCCTCCACTAAACTCCACTAATAGTGCTTTACATTAGTTTAATTTAGAAAAAAACCTTGATCTGCTAATTGTTCAGGGCATGCAAGTGTTCTTTTTATTGATGGTAATTGTTGGTAACTATGGTACCTACAAATGGTAACTGCAAAAGTGTGTGGCCTTTATTGCTGAAAGCTCTCCTTCTCACAAAAGCCAGGATTTTGTACACAACAAGGAAGTCATTCAAGCAGGGGGTTTGGGATATGTTGAACAGGCTCCTGTGACTGAAGTGGATAGGATAGTTCTTGAGCAGATGTGATGAGATGGGTTTGAGAGTTGGGGTACTCTTCATTTTACTAATTCCCCTGGGAACATGGAAAAAGTATTTAGATTTTATCTCTTAAAAAAATATCTCTCATATTTTCTGCTTGTTTTGTTTCCCTCAGCTTAAACACCAAAATGGATTAGTCAATTCTACATTCATCTTCTGGTTAAATGCAAGAAATGTGTTTGGGACACCAAACCATGGAGAAATAATTAGAGAGTGAAAGTCAAACCTTTCAGACTTGTGTAGATAAGTCTTGAAGAATTTTTGTCACCTTCCTGTTACTACCAAAGTACATTTTTTTCATACACATGGGGCATTACAGTGTGGAGCACTCTCAGAAGGGCAACATTTATGGTAGTCATTTGAAATGCTTTGTCTTAGGGAAGCTGATGGTCTTCTGTTCCCCAGGAGGAGATGAGCTTTAGAAGAGGACCCCAAGAAGACTTCTTTGTGCCTCTCTTGTGGCTCATGACAGATTTTATTGGAATGCAGGAGGGGAAAAAAGGAAAAGAGTGAACTAGATGTCTCTTCAGTGAGAACCTCTTGGACTTGTCTCCTCGTTTGTTTATTTTGTTGTGTATTTCTTGTGTCAGAGAAGTTCTCAAGGGAATTTACCATTCAGCATTTCATGGAGAGATTAACATAAATCTGAGAGGTTTTTTTTCTGCTTTGTGTACTTCATGGCAAAGCTCCCTGGAACTTTAATTCTTTTTGTTGTTGTTGTGTGTGACTTCAGTTCTATGAACTAATATTAGTTATACAGTGAGGAGACATCTATATATAAACATGGAATTTTGTATGTTTCCATATATACTCATGTTTCTATATATAAGCAAAATCCTTTCATAGGAATATTTAAAAATATGTGTCACATTTTGTTGTGTATTTTATGGTGGGAAAGTGTAATCGGAAAAAATGCATTTAGATCTTGTGGGACAGTAAGGTAAAATAGCTACTTGTGTGAACTGGATCTTTTTTTAGATGCAGGCACTACAGAAATAGCCAAGTGATAGCCCCTCTGTGAACTCCAAATGCATTTCCTTTTGCCAGGGCTCACTGGTCTGTTTGTCTAACCCTTGTAAGGACAGGGATGCAGTGACTCTGGCCAGGCTCCTGGCTCCTGGAAGGACGGGGACCTCTACAAATGAACCTGCTGTATGCTGAGATGCAGAGCAGTAGATCATACCTAGTCCATAATATTTAGACTAAATGTGTATTTGAGCTCTTCTTGGAAATATGTAGTGTTTCGACTAAATTGTACGTGGTATAAAGTCAGGGTTTATATAATCATTTTTATTCATGGCTTTCTAGTAAATTTGTTTGGGTTTTGTTCTTTACTATTGTAAAGGAATGACAACGTCTTCCTGCAAGTGGAAATTACAGCAATATTTTGAAATTTGTCATTTTCTGTCATTTGGAGGCTGGCATAGTCACTGCTACTGCTGTGAAGGAGGTTGCTTGTGGGAATTAGTTTTTTTGTCTAGTTGTTTATATTTGGTTTGGTTGGGATTTTGTGTAGGTTTTTTTTTAATTAGTTTGTTGTTTATTTCTTTCCTTACCTGTCTTAGTCCTCCATAGCTTTAAAAGTAATTGATTTACAAAAGTTACAAATACCATGTTTCTGTAAGTTTCATGAAAATGTGATTTGTGGGTAAGAGAGGAAATTTTTCCTGTTGCTCCCTCTGAGGTAGGGCTGAGAGCTCAGCCCTGACCTGTTCTGTGCAGACAACATCACCCGGCTCTACCTGCGTTTGTGGGTGGTCTTTCTTGAACAAACAGAAGATGCAGGAAGAAGCTGAAAAGTGGCAGACCCCAAGAAAGAGTCTGGCTGGGAATCTTTAGTTTTTCAAACTCTCGTGCCCAAGTCCATGGACATTCTCCTGTGAACTACATATAGTGACAGACATTTGTTCTGCTATTGTTAATATGATAGATAAATATTGTTGTTTATACTATAGATTTAATTGCAAGTCCTCAGAGCCTAGCAGACTGGTTTTCTGGTTGGGGTTTGTGCTGCTGTGGCGTACTCAGAATGTTTGGATTTTCAAGCAGTCACGGAAGAGAACAGTGAAGCATGTGTATTGCATATTGCGTGACCTAACTGTCCATGTCTCTTCTAGCAGAAGTTTGAGCTGTTTTACTTTAGTGTTTATTGGGATGTAGAAGTATTCAGCCTAATCCTAGCTAAAAATAAACAAATGCAAGGCAGAAGTCACAGCAGTAGGACACTATTTCTCTGAGGCCATTTCCATGGTCAGAGTGTTTCAGGGATGCTGGTATTGCATTCTCAGTGTGGGTACAGTTTCATGGGCAAAGCTGTACGGATTGCCTGAGTTTTAATTCACGCTCTGCCCTCACAAGGGATGCCAAACTGCCCTGTTCCAGTGGATTCAACCATGGTAATTGAGGTTGTCTCCAAACCTAGTGGAGTTATGCTTCACTGTAACTCTTGTGAGTGTTGCAGGAGTTGTTGAGTACATCACATGAATGGATTGAAGCTGTGTGTACCAGACACACAGACACTTATAAGCCCTAGCTGTCCTGAGATACCTGGATGCAATGCCATTACATGGTGTTAGTATAAGAGCTTAGACAGGTCTGTCTAAGTATTAGGCTTAGGCAAAATCAAAGAGATTCTCTAACCCACACATTTACAAACAAAGGTGAACAGTCTTAAAAAGACGGTAGAGATCTGCCCCTTGCCAGAGGAGATTAAATGAAAAAGTGTTCTGCTTAGATCAATAACCCCATTCATTCCCTATAAGATGTTATGGCACTAAGCTTGTTCTAGAGTAAAATTGTCAAAATAAACAGCCTCAAAAGTCAGGGGTATTAAAGCTGGTATTTAGGTTTTTTGTGAGCAAATACATTCAGATTAGTTTTGGATGGGGCTAAAATAATGATACAGACTTCTGCAGAATAATAAAGAAAACCGGGCTGTCTCTACTACATCTTCCCTGAGCTAAGCATCATGAAAGAAGTGCTATTCTCACAGAATTCCTGTTATGTCACTAAATTATTACAGCTCTTCATGTAAATATTTGACAAGGAGAATTTGAATAATATTGTAATGTAGGTGTGAGTCACATGTCATCCCCTGTCATCAATACCCAGCAATTGGAAAACTGTTCAGTCTTTTGGAGCAAAGGAACTCTTCATCACAGCAAAAATAGCAAGTGGCAAGTTCAGCAATGCAAGCTTTTAAGACTCCTTTTTCTTGTCTTCATTTATCTCCAGTGTCTTCTTGCTCAGGGGCAGGGCTCTCACTTCAGCTTATCTCCAGTTCTCCCCAGTGGCTGTTGCTGATGGAGCAGGGCTTTGCTGTCTTATCTGAGAGGTTTCCTTCCTCCTTCAAGAGCTCTGGACAAACACAGCTTACCAGATGGCTATGCAGTGTGGCTCAAAAAACCCACTAATTAGATGGTTATTCACAAATGGAAACTTTGAGAAGTTTTTGTATCAAGTTAGTAATTAAAACTATTAATAGCATAATTGCCACGGAGATTGATCTTTGAAGTTCCCATTTCTACAGTATGACCCCGTAGTGCCATTTTTCAGAAAATTAATCTTGCCTTTTGTGGTTGAAAAGATGATGTTGTATTACTAATTCACTTGAAAATCTTACATTCATGGGTAATTGATAACTCCTAGGAACAAAGCCAGGCAATTTATATTTATTCTTAGAAAAGAGTAAGAATGCATTCAAATGTACCATCAGAATTGTCATTTTTTCAAACAAGACAGCTTCCTGTAATGTTTCCTTTTCTTGGGGATGATGAGTCAGCATTTGAAGCAATTCTTTCAACTTCTTTGCATGATGGGCTTTAAAAGTAACACAAGATCTACTTAAATCCATAGCAAAATGCAAAATTAGGGGTTTTCCCCTTCTCTATATATTATTGTATTATTATTTTGCAAAAACACTGCAGTTTTCAGGGATTTAGATATCTGTGATGCCCAGCTCTGAAATCACAGGTGCTCTTCTGTCCTTCTGCTTTGATTTCAGACAATTCCAGTATGTCTTTCGGATGGTTTAAGTTACTTCTCCCCCCCAAATCCGTAACAGTTGCTGTGTTCTCGATGAGGAGGCACAGATCTGAATCCAGCTGTGATCTTTGTTATTAGCTAAAATAGCACCAAAGCAAAGTGAAAATGGGACCTATGAAAGTTTAAATCTGTTGCTCCTGTGAAGTTCTTGGTTCTAGAACTTTGAGTGTGTCTTGGTACTTTTCTACATTTCGGTGTGCCATACCTTTAGTTTTTGAAAGAGTCACTTTCCAGCCAGAGGATATTCCCACTTCCCCTTGAACTTGCTGGCACTGTGAAGCACAGTTTTGTGGCAGCTCTTCCTGCAGCACTACCCCTCATGGGACCTGACCCAAACCAAGAGCCAGTGGGAGAAGGTGGCTTTGTTTCTTGTGCCTGCAGATTGCTGCAGTGTCCTTGGAGCTGTGCTGCACGGCTGGGGAGTTGCTCTGTAATGGCAGTGTGTGAATCCTTGTGCCCGTGTTGTGTTCCAGAGAAATAAATGTGCAGTGTCAGAGCTCACGTGGCCCAGATCCTGCGCTCGTGCAAAGTCAAGGTCACTGCCGCCAGTTGTGTTTTAGGGGTGTGTTTATCCCACAGCTTTGGGCACTGTGCACACACAAAACTGCTCTAGGGCTTGTACAGACCCTGCTGGATGAAGGTGGTGTCACCAATTTAGAAAGTTAACAGGGTAGCTTTTTGTTAATCTTTCCCTGGCTTCTGCCACAATATAAATTTGAAAGCCTTGCACTGAGCTTGAAAAATCTGATGGCGCCATCGACCAGGCTGGGTTTGGAGCTGCTGGAATTGCAAACTGCATGTGATATAAATGGCCTGAAGTAAAACAAGTCATTAAAATAGAATATTAATGAACTAAGATGCTGGTAACACAAGAACCCTTTTACATTTATATCCTAAATAGTGAACTAAAAGTAAACTATAGGAGCTGCTGCTGCTGCTGCTGCTAATAATAATAATAATAATAATAAAAGAGTGTATATCCAGCCCCAATTCCTTTCACGACCCACAGTCCCAAGATGCTGCTCTTCCTTTTCAGCTCATGCTCTTTGCTCTCAGCATGGTTTAGGTCCTTATGTAAGCCTGCTGGCCTCAGCTAACCTTCTCCTAATGTCCAAACATGTTTCTGTTGTGCCTTCTAGTACTTTACCTTTGTCGGATTTAAAAATCCCATGGTGTAGATGCCAAAATCTAGAAGCTCCCTGAATTAAACCCAGTCTGTTCTAGGAATTGAGGGAGGCAGGATTAGAGGACGGATTAGATCAGTAGGATTTTTGGCTGCAGTAATACAGAACAAGGCTGTTGCTGTCGGTGTCATGTTTTGGTTACCTGAACATCAAAGTCATCTGAGTTCATTGTTGTTTTGGATTGACTTCTATTTTTGTTGCTCATAAACACACATCTCTCAATGTTCTTGTTTTCATTTAGTGGATTAACTCTTGGGTTGTGGTAGCAGCCTGTTGGACTGGAGGAGACTAAGGAGGTGACAGTTTATCTCCTGACCCCTTATAAAGTGCTTAAGAAATTGTCCCCCCTAGGGCAGGGAAGGCAGAAGAAGTTGGGGTGGGAGAAGTCAAAGCAGCAATGCCAAGCTGCAGGAGGAGATGCTGAGCAGACCATGGCAGACAGGGGTCATTGCTGTGGATCCCAGGCTGAAGGACACATCTCTCAAAGGATTCAGCATTCAGCCAGCAGCCAGGCCCCACCGATGCCAGAATCCAAGATCTCTTCTCTCCGTCTGCTGGACTGAGGTCTGGGGAGGACCTGGAGCTCAGCAAACCCAAGGTTTTGCACTCCCTCTGCTGGCAACACTTCTGCCGGCCAGTGCCTGCTCTTCATCCCTGAAGGAATGCTGAAATCAGTGGGACCATCTTGAACAAACAGGGAAGTAATAAAATTAGTATGGCTCCTTTTTAGGGTGCTTGAACACAAAAAAAATTCCTTGTTGATCATGCTGTATAGGTGCAAGTCAGTAAGGAGATGCATTTCTTACACTTCCTTCCAGAAGGTCATTACTTGCCTTGGGAAGTGGGGGCACAGGGGAAATTACATCAGCGTAAGTCACACTTCAGTATCTTTTGAATCCAGTGTGGAAGACTTGAACCATGACCAAGAATGACTTCAATATTATGTTTGCTTGCCTTGAATTTTATCTGAACTTTTTTGTTCTCTGTCAGTCCAAATAGTCCTAGGCCTATCTCCAGATTCAGTATTTTCTCTTCTTGTTACCACCTCCTCTCTCAACTTTAGTTTGCTGCACTTCTGAAGTGGTTCCTTAATTTTGTTTTTAAACTTCCACCCAGTTTATCATCTCAAGACACCAGTGTTCTGGTGTCACAACCTTGTATTTAGGTTAGAGCCCAGATAGGTGTCCAAAAATACCTTGTTTTGGGGAGAAGTTTCTTTCTCAAGTGTTAGGTTTTCCTTCTCTTCTTCTACTTCAGATCCAGTGGATACTTCTCTAAAACAGAAAAATGCTTCCAGTTCAGGGAAGCAGCTTGTGTTTTTTCATTTACTAGGCTGAAATCAGAGTTCTACCAACACTGAGAGCAGCCCAGCTAGTGGTGTGCATTCTACACCCTTGTGGAGCCTGGTTATTGTTAACCCCAGCCATATTCAGCACAAATTCCCTACTGCAAAAGCACTGCCTGGTTGGGAAGCATTGCCATGTAGTTCATGGCAAGGGAGTCATTAGTAATGTTCAAGGAGTTTCTGAAACTTTTTCTCTTCACTTTCCAATTTCATTTGTGATGCCTGCCTACACCTTGTAATAGTGTTCCCTAAATATTCTCACATCTGATTCCTCCCTAAGATTTCTGCTGTGGTAGCAGAGCTCTGAATTGAAATTACCTTTTTTCCTTACACTCAAATTATTTCTGGTTCCCAGCTAATTTCTTTTGCTCGTGTACCTATGGAGACTTCCCCACTTCTGATCTGAGTTGCTTGCCAGGTTGGGTTCAATTGCAGGTAAAGCTGCCTCTTTCTAGAGCTGTGCTCTCACGTTTAGAAGCAGCAGCAAAGCAAATGAAGTTTGTCAGTTTGTGTCTCACCAAGGTCCTACCAGAAGGCAGCAGCAGAGCTGGAGCACCTACAGACTGATAGGCTGGTGTAGATGGAAAATGTTAGCTCATCGCTTCTCTTCCATCTGCCACAGGGCACTGGAGAATTATTGAGTCCTTTCAAGGAGCTTTGTCCAGTCAGGTTTTCAAAGTTGCAAGTAACTGAGCTTCTGTCGTTTCCCTTGGGAAAGTATTCCTTACAAATACAATTCTCTGTCAGGAAGTCATTCTGAAACTCTCCCTGATTTTCGCTTTTTTTGGTGTCCTCCCACTAAATGGACTTTAACACAAAGAGTCTATTTAAAGTGCTACTTTTTTATTTTCCTGTGAAGGCTGATGTGGTTTCTAGTTAATGTTTGTACGAGACTGAGCTCGCTGGTTTAAAGGAGAATCACTGTATTCCCAATGGTTGTGCTGATACTTTCACTCATTTACTTTGAGGGTCTGGATGATTTTCATGTGGCAGTATTAAATAAATGTTAGTTATCAGGTTCCCTTCCCAAATATATATTAAAAATTACATGTTTTGCTGCTGAAAAGAGCAAGATCTGAAAATCCTAGTCTAAACCTTCATGTTTTTGCAGAAGTTTCAAGTTTCTCTTGATTCTGTGAATGGTGTTGAGTTATGAACCCAAAGACAGTGTGCACCAGTTTGTGTGTGTGTGTTTGGAGAAAGTAGCAGTCTGATTTGCCCCGCTGAAAATAACCCAAGTGAAAAAACAAACAGCATGAATGCAAATTTTTGCTAATAGAAGGGAGATTTAATGTCCTTGAACTGTGGTGCAGAAAAGAAATTTAGGAAAACACTTTTTACTTTGGTATAATTGCTTGTAAGCCAGGGCTACTCCAGAGGGAGTTATTTTTAATGGATAAATTATACAACATGTTTTAAAATTGATTGTTTTGAATAATGTGTTTTTGAACCTGTGAATCTCACTGACAGACCAGTGTTTACTTTTGTGCAAATCAGTCAAAACAAAAACAGTCCCATAAGATTAAACAGGGAGATTTTTCAGAAGCACAGATTGTTAGTTAGCAAATTCAAGGGCAGCTAAACACCGCATGGGATTTTTCTCCATGTCATTGAAGGCACGTTAACAGGCTTAAAGTTCCAGGGCACTAACCAACAGCAAACTGGTTTTAACAAAAACGGACTAGCCTGATTCTTGTTTTACCACAAATTGACTTAACAAGAATCTTCTGTTTTATAAATGTCTACCACAGCTTTGATTTAACACTGATTTTTCTTTTTAATTTTTTTTAAAGGAAACCAGGGGCCTTTAGTGTGGGGAAATAACACCTACAAATCTCCCCAGTTACTGAGTTCATAAAGCTCCTTTGGCAGAAATAGAGGCATTTCAAGTTGCTTTCTCATTGTGTAAGCTTATACACATCACTGCAGGTTGTGGCTCACTGCTCAGAGACCCTAAGTTACACCTTTGCTCTTGTATCACTCATTTCTAGGAACCTGTGTTTGCTCTAAAGCTATGGCAGCAGTACTGTAATTTTCTGCAGCATAGTCTGGCTAGTAGTATCATTTTGTTATTAAATTTGGTCACATGCAAGGCCATATTATGGCACTGCAGATCAGTAAAACTTCCTGTCTTTATATATCCTTATGTACTGAAAGTTTTGCAATTGTTTTAGAAATTCAGGAATGAAAATTCAGCAATGAAGTTTGGCCTGGGATTTCAGTCAGACCTCCCTTCAAAGTCTCTTAAAATCACTGGGTAATTTTGGAAGGGACTTCTGGAGGTCATTTGGTCCAACCCCCTCTTTGGAGCAGGCCAACTTCGAAGTTGACTCAGGTCACTGAGTTTTGAATACCTCCAGAGTTGGAGATTTCACTGCCCCTCTGGGCCCCTGTTCCAGTGTTTGACCACTCTTGGGAGGAACAAGTTTTCATTATTTAAAGAGAGTCTCCATGATTGAAATTTGTGTTTATTGTCTCCCATGAGTATCTAGCTCAAAGGTCTCTAGTTTTGTGTTCTCCATAGCCTACTATGAGGTACAGAAAGACTTCTGAGTCCTTTATTTTAGCCTTTTCTTTGCGAGACTCAGCCAATGCAGTGCCCTCTGCTTTTCCTTATGCATCATGGGCTTCAGCTTAGGATCCATCCACCGAAATGTTTCAGTTTCTTCATGTCTTTCTTGTACTGGAGAACCCCAGACTGAATGCCAGCGCTGCAGCTGTGGTTTCTCAGGTGTCAAATAAAGAGAAATAATCCATTCCCTTGACCTTCCAGCTGCATGTATGCTGATGTCAGCACACAGTTCCTTTTCACTGCTGCAGGGACACGCTGCTGACTCCTGTAGTGTGTTCACCCAGCCAGTCAGTCCCCAGTGTCAGCACATGGCATTGTTTTCTACCAGGTTTATGACTTTGCATTTGCATTTATTGAACTCCGTCATGTGTCTGTCATCCCATTTCTTCTGCCTGTGTTTCTGTGGGGAAGTGGCATGTGAGAGTGGTGTGTTGGGTACAGCTCCATCCAAATGACAAAACTCTTCATGGAATCAGTTCTGTGTTTGACCAGAGCAGATCTTGAAGAGATGTTTCCATCTCTGGTTTGAACTGCTTGACAGTAATCTTGAGGTCCTTGCTCTGAACATATAAATGCCTCAGGATTAAAGGGAGAATTTTCCCCCACAACATATTTTTCAAGAAATTGTCATGATACAGTAAGAGAATAAGTATTTCAGGCATTTTTTTCTTCCAGTTCTGTTCTGTGTGGTCAGTGAACCACATGGACTCCCAGGAGCTCATTCTAGGTTCACTCACTCATGCGGATTTAACTAAGCATCTTCATGTTTCTTAATTAGCTTAATAAATTAATCAGAAATTCTACAGAGCAAAACCTAAGCTGAACGGCAGGGTTTTAAGCAATGGGATGAGACTGGATTTATGTTTACCAGAACTGCTTGGTGCTTTAGCTGCCTGTGAATGTAACTGAGAGATTACCATTTGTCACAACAGGTGCCATGTGCAGGTACCAGCTCCACACAGGCCCTTGGTGGTGTCACTGACTCGCTGTACGGGGGATGCTGAGGCAGAAAGCAAACACTGCCTGCCTGTGCCCACAGAGGAGCTGTGGGTCACACATCACGTTTCTGCCTTTATTGTCAGACCTGGCAGTTTTGTAGAGCTGCCCAATTGCTAAATCTCGTTGTATCAACACTTAAAGCAAGGGTTTAATTAAAGAAACATTAATGGCATCCTTGAAGTGTGGTTAGAGACTGTGGCCAGAAAATCAGTGAAGTACAGCACTTCCCATACACCTATTTTCTATGTTTAATTTGTGTTCTGCTTTTAAAGCCCTAGGAATATTATATGCAGCCCATATTTTCTTACCTGCTGGATATTTACTTCATTCAGCTCCTTACTGGATATGTACTGTTTGTCTTTAGCAGTGGAAAATACAAACTAAAACTGCCCTTTTTAAGTTGAATAAAATAGCATGACCATTGCCAGTGGCCTGATAAAGTCTTTGAATAAAGCTGTAGACAATTTCTGTTTCAAACACTCAGAGGAGTAATTATTTTACTTACAGGCCACTTTTACAGTTGAGCACATGCTGTGTTGTGCTCTTTTACTATGTATGAAGAGGTCTTTGTGCTCCTAGCTTTTCCTTTAGCCTTTTATGTCTTGATTACTTCCATACATGCAGGGTATTTTGCAGTCTTCTGTGGTGAGAGGGCAGCCAGTCTGGGAATGCATCTTCATAACATCTCCGTCACCACCTCTGGCTCCACTGTCTGGTGATTTCTTGCAAATTATTGGATCTGGGTCAAAATTATCTTGCAAAGACACAAGAAATGTGATTTCCAGATCTGGTCTGTCTCATCAAATAATTTAATGATCTTTGAAGCCAGTAGAAAGGAAAGAGAAAACTTGGGGGCAAAAGGCATCCTTTTAAGGGCAGCTTATTAGATTGGGCTAAATACATCTGACCCCATCAAAGTGTTTGGTTGATGAAAGTCTAGAACAGGAAAACTTGACAGTCAGGAGGGAAGAAAGGTTAGTGTCACCATGTGTGTGTATAATTTGTCTCTTTTCAACAGATAAATTCTCTGTAACATGTAGTTTATTTAATAATGAGGGTAGAACTGGAGATTGATACTACCCACCAATATCGAGTGATGATGACAAGTTTCAATGGTCTTAATACTTTGGGTGATAAGTAAAAAACCCTTAAAATTGGACATTATGGCAGGTCCAGAAAAAAAGTGTTTCTAGCCTTCTTTTTCATTGTAGAAAGTGCAAAATGCCTGATACCTCTACATAACTCCTGTCTTATCAGCTCACTTTGCTTAAGAGAGTAGCAGCTGGTGCAGATTTTGGTCACTCATTTCTCACATTAGATGCTTGGATCAGAGTCCTGCAGCTGCTCAGATGGGGAGAATATATTTTAGTGATGCTTCATTCTTGGTGGGGACCACTCTGGTGGGAAAGGCATGCAACTTGTTTTGTGGATGAAACTCGTGCCCTACTTCCCATTGTATTCCAGCTCCTCAGGTCCTTCCCCAGGCCCATTTTCATAAATCTCTGACGTTGCTTGTAGATGGATTCAGGACTCCATTGTAAGAAAAAAAAATTCAAATTTCATCACCTACTTCAGCATTATCATAGGCAGTGCAGAAGTGGAGGAAAAGGCTGGAATTTGATGATTTTTGTTCAGGCTGAAGCATGAGTGGATAGCATGGTGTTTTGGCATTTTTGATTGGTTTGTTTGTTTAATTTAACCCATTTCAACAGATCTTACCACTTACTAATATGTGAAAACAGATATCCTGAGGAATTAGCACCTGAATAGGCATATGCTAATGAGCTGCTGTGGTCTTCTCCCAAGAGATTTTGGGGTGGGGGCGGCTCCTCCTGGGGGATTTTGTGTTGGGGGCGGCCCTTCCCGAGGGGTTTTGGGGTGGGTGCGGCTCCTCCCCGATAGAAACGGTTCTTGAAGGAGTAATGTCTTTTGACTTGAAAGCAAATATACTAATATCTGGGCAGGCACTGGGAAATAAATTAGAATATTTGTTTTGTCTGTGTAATTTTTTTTTTTGTGCTGCAGTTCTTATTTAACATTGCCATGTTGAAAGGATATAATTGGAGTAATATATTACAGGGGAATTACAGTAATAATAGCGCTTAAATCTTTCACGTTTTTCTAAAGTCACTTTAATGCTGTTCATTGAGCAGTAGAAAGAGCTGGAAGTTTCGCAAGGAATGCAGAGAAATAAAACCTGTAAAACCTGGCACAGTGAAAGACTTTCAGTACAATATGAATGTTGATACTTCAAAAATCACAAGTCATCTTTCTATTAATTCGCTGTAGAATAAGGCCTCCTCAAGATAAGACTCAGCAGTGCTGTGTAGTTGGTATTTAAAGTATGTCCATCTGCATCTAAACGAGTAGCTCCAAGACAATCAGATTATGCAGTAGTTACTTTGGTGAGAATATCGCCTAAGTGGAATGGAAACTTCATTTTGAGTCTAATATTAGACCCTGCTTTGGAAAATTCCTTTTAAATGATCACAAGCTGGGAATAGCAAAAGAATTTAACTTTCGACAGACAGCATTCACCAAGAATTTGTTTTTAACTGCTTATGTTGGGTCCCTGGGAAAGCAGATGTGAAAAACTAACCAAAGTGAATTGACTTGACCTGATGCAATGTTTATATCAGTAGTTGATAAGTTTTCCTCCCTCGTCTAATTTGTTCAGGATATTTTCATTCTTTAAGCATGAGTAAGTCTGGGTTGGAATAGTTTGAATGCTTGTTAGTCTAATAATCTGAATCTTAAAACAGGCAGACATTATTGCCTATAAAGGGGTCTAAGTGAAGTTGAACTGTTTTGGTTGTCTTCCACAGTTGGGGATAAGTATAATTTTTTAGACCAGCAAAGAAGAGTGTGAGACACTGTTTCTTACCTCCTGATAGTTCAGAAAGCTTACTGATGTCTGTGTGCTTGTACTGCAAAATGCCACTTCCATTTGATGGACCCTTTGAATGACAGCTGCCAACCAAAGGTATCAAGGCCAGTTTGAAGGGTCATGATGACAATGATGATATTCTTACCGTCGTTATTCCTAAGGCAGAAAGGATATTAGGAATTAATTGTGAATGATGCACAGCTCAGGAATCTTTATAACTACTGCTAAATCTCTGCTTTTCTCTTTGTTGATCAGACAGTTGCTTTGAATAAATTAATTAATTCCTAAATGAGGTGTCATCACCCTATATGGAGAATATATAAATAAATTATTTTTGAGGAAGAGAGGAAAAAGAGGAGCTGATGGATGGGGCTGACTCTTCCCTAGCTCTATCCTGTCCCTGTGCTTCTGTGGTTTGGTCATTGTTACTGTTTTTATCAGACTTGAGGAAAACATCCATGGGATCTCACCGCTAAGGAGGGTTCCAGCCTGGCCTTCTCTGCCAATGCATGAGACAAGAAGCAGAACAACAAGATAGTATGATGAATTCAATGCCAGGGCGACAGTTTTGCTGGGAAAGACATCATAACAAGAACACTGATTTCTTTAGCTCTCTTTTAGAGCATAAGTTGGATTTATGTGATGCAGGAATGTGTATCTCAGACAGAAATCAGATTATGATTTTAAGCATCTGTTAAACTTTGCCCCTTAAACTTTTTTAATAAAGCCTGACACCAACCTTTTTGTCTTTTTATCTATACCTGCATGTCTCTACTTCTGCTGTAATTTCTTCTGATCATTCAGAAATTCCTAAAATGTCTGAATTGCTGATCTGTCTCCTTGCAGGCAAGTCTCACCTGGCTATAGTGCAAAGAGTAAACAATGAAGGAGAAGGGGATCCTTTTTATGAAGTCCTGGGAATTGTCACTTTAGAAGATGTGATTGAAGAGATCATCAAGTCGGAAATTCTGGATGAAACAGATCTATACAGTAAGTAGAAATATTTGCAGTTTGTTTGTAGATGAGAAGAAAGACTCCATCCAGGAGCAATTGTATTTATAGCTGTGTTTTGAGAGATGTTACGATGCTGATTTAAAATCTCAGTAGTCAAATTGTTGAAGAAGTTGCCGTAACAAAATGACCTGCAGATCCCTCAGATGGTCAAAGTAATTTTTGTTTATGCAGCATAGGAACCTCACTCTTTAGGCTTTGTTAATGCAGAAGCAGGACAAATTTCTTTATTTGATCCTTTTACTAGGGAGGTTTACATCTGCAACAATCTGCTCTCTCCTGCCAGCTGTTCACCACTGAGGCTTGTTAAACCTTTCTGTTACAGTGATTGTGATCTCCCACATTTTCCCCTATTGTCCCTCTGCCTCAAGGGCCTGTAGTCCATGTACTACCATACTTCAGCAAGAGGCAGGCGAATACCATGCCTCAAGAAACAGGAATGGAGTCTCTTTAGAATATCTGTCACTCATTGAGAAATCTTGAGAATGGAAAATCTTCCTCAAGGCTGAAAACCAGCCTGTCCTAAATGCCTTCCCTTTTTATCACTCAGCACGGCTCCTTTCTTCTTTGTGTTATGTCTATTGAGGAAGATGATGCTGCAGGTCAACCATTACCTGGGACTTGAGAGATCTGGACCTTTTTCTTTCCCAGAATAAAGCTTGGCCAGTTACCTAAAGTGTCTCCCTGTATCTGCACAATCTGGCCTGTGCATACAGGACTTCCTTTCAGTCATTCTTCATCTGTCTTATCTGCAGTTTGATCACTTGCTGGCAGATGCTGTTTTTCACCATGTGTTTGCGTGCAGCACAAGGATGTCTCCAGATTCTATTATAGTTGAAATAATAATTTTAAGTATCTTTAACACTGTCCAGCTTTCCTTTGCTTTCTTTCTCTTTCCTCATGGAAGGGATCGGAATGTTTCTACAGCATTTTTTCAGGCCAACCCAAGCGTCTTCTATCCTCCCTCCAAGCCAAATGCCCAATGAGCACTTTATACTGTGGGATAAACTTGTTTTTACCTGAAGTGCTTTCTGTACCTAGTCAGTATTTTATCAGTGTTTATGTACCCAAATGTTCATGTAAATCACAGCTGTGTTTCACCATGTGCTGAACAGTCTAATTACTATGTAAATCACAGAAGTCCAGTTAGTATTGATTTCTTTTCAAACCTTCACAAATGAATTGTTGGGCTAATCAGTTACAACATAATGCTTTTGAGTACAAAACTTCCTTTTGTACTCCAAAAAGATCCTATCTTTACATTTGAGATATTTACATCCCTCTGTGAGGGAAGACACTGCATATGCTTTCAATTTTCCTCCCTGCCTTGTTTGTTAAGAGAAAACACATAGATCATGCTGTGTTGTTCTTCAGGACAAAAAAAGCTTTGCCAATAGGATGTTAGAGGGCAAGGAAATGAGAATTTAATTTTAATTTTACTACTTGAAGGCTTCCTATATTAACAAAATAGAGCTGGTGAACATTGAGTTCACTTGAAACTCTCCTTCCTGGGATAATTTTATTGAAAATTCCTCATTCAGATCAGGAAGGAAACTTCCTAGGCTTCCTGGAGGATGCAGGAAACTTTTGTGGGTGACTCCTACTAAGTACCATGAAGAACTTCTAATTTTTTTATGAAGCACTGGAGGTCATCCCACTGTTTAGAGAAGAATACTGTAGCAGTAAGGGAGAGAGCAGAAATCCTAAGAAGCTTCGAGGATCACAGGAAGTGTGAGAGGGTTTGGACTTGGGCAGTCAACCTCCAGTTGGTATGGTGATGAGAACATGTATGAGAACATAGGTTTATTGAAGGTACTTTATTGCCCATGATATGTTAAGGCAGGTTATTTTTGGTGTTGCTATCACAGTGTCACTGTTAGTAACCCCACCTCTGATTCTCTTCATTATTATAGTAGTCTGTCTTGCTCAGCTCAGAGCAAGTCAGCTTGAAACCCTTGGACTGATTTGCTCTGTACTAGGTGTTTACTTTGAAAAAGAGCTTTTGAAAAATTCTGGCAGCGTTGTTACACTTTGTTCTGAAGTTTTAAAAATGTTTTGTTTTGCTTTGATGGAAACTTGAAATTTGATGAAATGGCTGACCTTGGTTTTGGAGCTGTGCCTTTCTGTTGTTTCCATTAAAAACCATTTGTACTGTGTTAAGGTGGAAGCAATAGTATATTTACAGTTTTTTGCTGAAAGCTGCTCTCACTGCTGAACTCTGCAGCTGAATTTCTGGAGGGTGCCAAATAAATGTGTGTTATGTCTTCATATGGCTGTGTTCTGCTGTGGCTTGCAGAGATGTTGGGAGCAAGGAGAAGATGGGAGCAGGAAAAATTATTAAATATGTTTGACACATTAACATCTGGGTAGACTGAGTACTTCTTTGTACTGGGGATGCTGAAAGGGTGGATAGATGATACTGCTGTCATGACACATGACACATTTCAGCCCATGTCATGATGAAGAGCTCCCAATGTGTTTGGCTCTTAGTACTGGAAAGTTGTAGCATTTTTTCATGGTTGGCACACTACAGGAATCTGTCCTGTGCTGTCATGGCTCTAGCCATGGTGGGAGAGCATTTCTCAACTTTCCCAGAGGCCCAAGAGAGAAAGCTATATGTTCTGTGTTAGACTACACAGACTGCTTGCTCATTCTTCTGGTCCAGGATTGACTGGTGGCCTGTCTTATTTAGCTCTTCCTGCTTGAAGATGAGTTTCATCATCTCTGTCATGTCTGGAGCTTACTGCAGGTGTCTGCTCTGTCCTAAAGACAAAAAGCAGAGAGCAAGGACTTTCCCCAGCAATTGCCTGGGTGTGTTTGCAGTGCCCATCAATCTGCCTGCCTCTCCAGCTGAATGGGTGATCTGAGGTTTGAACTGCCTGCTCTGTAGCTGTCTCCAGTCCAAGCAGGCTTCTTCAAGGAAGTTAATGCAAGAATTCATTATGTTATGCATCAGGCATCAAAGTTTAGGATTATTACAAGAGGTATCACAGCCTTAATTTTGTTTTGACCACTCATCCTCTGAGTTCTCTACCTCAGCCCAGAGTTCATGGTCAAGCTTGTTACCTATGATTTGAAGGAGAAATCTAAATATACCCAGAACCTACTGAAGATGTTTGCAATATTTGTTGATATTTCACCAGAAGTTGTAGTGAGAGTATCCCTTATGCATCTCATTGTTCATGTTGCAAAACCAAACAGCATCTCAGCACTCTGTAAGCAGAGATCACTTCAGCATGCCAAGATAACTTCAGTGCCCGCATCTCCATCTCACTTACCGGAGAAAGGACAGACAGGAAATACCTGGTTCAGATTCAATTACATTGGTCACAATCCAGTCTGTGGCTCTTATGTCTTACAAGAAGCTCAAAAGTTGTTTGGATAGCAAAGAACAATTTAAGACCATCCCTTGCAAAAATAAGCCAAGATAATGGCTTTAAGCCATGTGGCTCTGCTATAACCATGTAACATTTTTCTTGAGGGAAGGTTTTTGGATAAGCTGCCAAGGAAAAAAATAGGAGGAGTTGAAATTGTCCATCATTTGAGTTAGAGCCTGAGTCTCTTACCTTGATGACCATTATGGACAGGAAGATTTAAGGCATCTTCCCATCGCGTGATGCTGGTCTTGTTTTCAAGTACCAGTAGTGCAGTGTGAAGCCTGCAGTGTTACAGCTCTTTCAAAGGAAAGACACAGAGATGTTTCCCTGTCCCAGGGCCAACACTTATACTTGAGATTTTTGCCTCCCTGAAGAGAGCAATGATGGAGCTTCTTGTGAGAAAACACCTCAGATACAGTGCTTTAAAAATAACATTCTCTGAGCTTTTCAGAAAAAGCAGTTTATATTCTTATCTCTTACAAGAGGTAGGACCTACTGAGAGCTTCTAGGCAACTTTTTTTCTTACTAATTTTCCATTGCTTTGGTATGCATCGTTCCTTTAACTGAAAATACAGATAAGGTCTGTCTCAAACTATATTCCTAAGGCAGCGATTGTTTTTAGTCTGTAGCCACTCCCTTCAGTGATTTCTATTCCTGCATTTGGAAGAGAAACTGCAGTCCCTGATGTAGTCCAAGTCTTGGGTAAAGTACTACTAGGGTAAGAGGCTTCTGCTTTCAAAGAAGAAAAGGGGCATGGGTCATCACTGTTCTTCTCCATGTGCCTGGGAACAAGTATCTCAAGCTTTCTAATTTGCACTACTCACAGAATATGCTCTAGATATCTCAAATAGGTAAATTACTGCCAGTACAGTATTGCTGTTGAGTCTGCAATAGTCCTGTAGTGGAGGCATGTTCCTGGAAGCTGAAGATCTAGATGTACTCATGTCTAAAAGACTAGGTGATTTGGGAAAATTTAGAAGCCTATAAATTACCAGTATTGTGTGTTTCCAAGCCTCAAACTCAGCCACTCTGAGCCTTATGTAGTCTGTAGCATATATTTGGACTTGTAAAGGACTCCAGATCTCAGTGGCTTCCAGTGCATCACTTTATTCATCTTTGCATGTATAACTCAAAATCTGAAAAAGCACCTGGGAGTATGTGCAGTTTCACAGTGTCAGCTTCACCTACAACTCTTCATGTGCCTGCCCAAATCCTGTGCCAGAGCTGCCTGTGATCCCTCAGAAGTCCAGTTATTTTACACCAGTGCACTAAGGGGCTGATAGACAAGTAGCTGCAGTATTCTTAGGATCTTCCCCCTCCAAGGCCCTAGAACCTGAGCTGTGTCTCTGAGGGGCTCACAGGAATTGCCTCAACACTTGGGTTTCCTGCACTCTGTGGAGCTCAGAGCTGTCTGACAGCATTCTGCTGCTTATAGCCACTGCCACCCTACATGTGGTGTCACCAGAGAGGAGCAGCACCCTGCCATCTGAGCAGAGACTCTTCTCCCTGGAACCGATGTATACCATACCCCAATGTACCTGTAGCTGTCCACCTACCTGGTTTCCTAAACATTTTGGGGCATCAGCCCAGGGGGTGGATGGTAATTCTTGGGTTGTTTGTGTCTCTTTCTTGTTGTCTTCCACAAATGCAGATTTCTCACCACAGAGCCTGTTTTAAGATGCAGATGAACCAAGTGGCAAGTTTTTAGCTGAATAAAGGACAGGAGTCCAGGATCGCTGGCAGGCAAATACCTATATCTGAATTTTTGAAGCTATTCTGTACTTTATTCTGGCTTCAGTGCCTGTAAAGTGGCCAGAGATTCCCACCTCCAGGCTATATACCTTGCCAGCTTTTACTGAAGTTCAGGCAAGACAAAAGAAACTGCATATACCAGACATTGGGAATACTTCAGCCAAAGGCATACAGATTTTGCCACAGCTGTGCACAGTCACTGAAGCCAATGGTAGAGCAAAATAAATAACTTGTTGTCTATTTCTTCTGTGTACGTGCTGGGAATTTTCTACAGAATGTATATGTAAAAAACAGCTATCACAGCTATGCTTGTAAAACAACACCTTTTGGTGTTTAGTAGTACTGAGCAGGACTTCTCCCTACCTGAAGTGTAACACGCAGAGCTGCTCTGCAGTCGGGTGTTTGCAAGCAGAGACTTTCCCCTGACCAAGGTGACAAAGATGTGACAGAGGCTGGGGTGCCTGGCTGTGCAGGATAGGGGCCCATGGCCACACAGCTCCTGGCTGTCTGTGGTTTGGGCTGTGTGATGGTGAGCTGGGCTTTGCAGAGGGGTCTTCCTGCACCTTGTGCTCCACGTGGCCACCCTGGCTGACTCCGGCCAGCGCGGTTCATGTTGGACCCTGTTCTAACAGAAATCGCTTCCTTCCTTTCTTCTCTCACCCTCCCTTCCCCAGCTGATAACAAGACGAAAAAGAAAGTAGCTCATCGGGACAGGAAGCAGGACTTCTCTGCCTTCAAGCAGACAGACAGCGAGATGAAGGTTAAAATATCACCGCAGCTCCTCCTGGCAATGCACCGGTTCCTGGCAACAGGCAAGTGCGGGTTATCTCTTTTTGTGATCATGCCAGAGCCTCGGAGGCAGTTTGTCAGCAAAGGCCGGTGAGGTGGGTGGGACAGTACAGGCGGGAAGGGAGGCTGGATTGTGGGGTGACAAATAATGCCACTGTTGTGTTTTTCTTTTTAAATTCTCTCCTCTCCTGTGTTCAGTGTCGGCATGAACCCTCTGAGACATATACCAGGGGTGGACCAGTAACTTTAAATTGGTCTGAAAGGTAAGGATGAATGCCAAGTGCCGCACTGCATGTCTAGAGTCCGTCAGATTAACGACTAGCAAGTACACCCCATTAGGAAGAGCTCAGGGAACAAACCAAAGAGGACTCGATACCACTGGCCAGCTGGCTGTAATTGCACTCTGGCGCCTTCTCCAGAAAGAGATGCTGGACTTTTTGCAGGAAGGTCTAAACCTGTTCCATGAGGCTTTATGACTCCAAGTGAAAAACTCTCCTGACACATTTAATGCAGACTGCACAGGTGGTTGAACTGTACTCTTTAAAATGGATTTCTATCTGGCTTGTGTGACCTCCGTTGATGACTTCAGAGGTTTCAGAGGACAGTTGTCTCCATCCCAGAACACCTTGATGTTTTAGCCCTTGGGTGGGCAGTCTGGCAGAGAGGCCTTGAATGGTTTCTTGCAGCTGGTATTGCCTTTCGTCGTAAACTTGGTCCTTTCACCTCAGAGATGAGGCCTTTAAACAGGAGAGCTTGTGGAAAAATGCCTTCCTATTGCTTGTGCTGTCTCTCTTTGACATATAAAGACTTCCCACATGCAGGCCTTTCAGATGGTCATCTTTCGCTGCCGTGTTCAACATATATTCGTGGGTGGAAAATTTATAAAGTTGCTTTGTCTGAAGTTTGCCAGCTCCACTTGGAAGTTAGTACTTCCCCTCCTCTAAGATGCAGTAACTGCCTGCCTAGATGCTCCTAGTCTGTCTTCATGCTTTATTTTGCCTCTGTGACTTGAAAGAAATATGTACATGATCGGTTATCACATCTCAGCTGAGGGGCAGTAATTCCTTAGAAGGCTCGGATTCCTACGGCTCATGTGCACATGAGCGTGTCCTTGGTGAAAGGAAGCAGTTCAACAGGAAGATGTGGATTTAACAGCAAGCAAGGCGTTGGTGTAGTGTACAAGACTCGATGGAGTTCCATAAACACCTGCTCAACAGACATAGTCTTACAGTGCTGCTTCTCTACTTGTTTTGTGGATGAAAGGATTGTGTAGCTTAAATACAGGTCTGTCCGTGAAGCCACTGATAAAAAAGATGAAAGCTACAGTTCTGGTTTCTCTGTTCTAAATTGAGAATAGTATCTTTAGCAGATGATGGGTTGTTAATGGTCCTGTTCTGAAATGAGGTGTTGGGAAAGCTTATCAATTTGCATGTGTAATTCTCGTTGTCCCTGGTTTACCTCTCCCACACAAGGATGAGCTTTTCTACTTCAAACAGCTCCCGCTGGAAACACTGAAGATCAAGTGGATAGGGATTGTGTTCTGTGTGTCAGGCATTAATCCCACATGATTTGAACTGACCTGTACTTTCTCTCACTTTGAGTAATAACTCTTCCCATATGAACCATGGCAGCCCCAGTCGTGTAGAGCATCTCTCTAGAGCAACTTTCTAGGCCCCAGGCAGTAATGAATTATTTTATTTTATTTTAATAAAGTGCAATAAATGCAGTGACTTTAACAGCTTTTAGGGAAGGAAAAACAAATTCAAATGTTTTCTGTGCCCCAGCTGTAAAGCTCTTCCATTTATACAACTCTGTGACTCAGAACTCTCAAAAGGGCAAGACCATCTTTTTCTTTTCCCTTTCAGATGAAGACATGATTTTTGGTTCTTTTGAAAAATACTTCAGTAATGGAAGTTGGGGTGTTACTATGTTTTTCCCTTCCCCTTTACAAACCTAACAGTCTCAAAAGACAGGAAACCTGCAATTCCATAATGGATTTCTCTGCATTTGTTTGTCTTTTATAGGCAAATGCTTATTAACGGGTATTTCTAACATCTTGCCAGGCATATGAGGTGTAATGCCAAGTTGTATCTTGTGTTATAGAAGTAGAAGCATTTGGTCCATCCCAGATGTCAGAGAAGATCCTTCTCAGGCTGCTAAAACATCCCAACGTCATCCAGGAGCTGAAATATGATGAGAAGAACAAGAAGGCCCCAGAACACTACCTCTACCAGCGAAACAAGCCTGTCGACTACTTTGTTCTCATTTTACAGGTCAGGCGTGTGATTGTGTAGAGATATGCAAAACCTTTTATCTCCTGATATATCCCCCTCTATACCTGTTCCACTTGTTAAAGTTTGTCTTCTTTCAAACATGGGAGGGGAACTATGGCTCCTGGGAAGTGTTCCTGCCTCCTTTATGACCTTGTCAACCTTGAAGAGCTCACTCAGCTGCTTTCACCCTCAGTTAAACCAGTTGTGAAGGATAAAATGCACTTCCCACTTCCAATCATCTGCCAAGAAATGACATTATTCTGTGCAGTTTTGATCTCTGTACCTGAGGTGTAGTGAGAAGGACAGGTTTCAGTGGGGGCCTTGTGCCATCTACTGAACTGATGTCACCTCCTGCTGCAGCCCAGCAGAATGCAGGCCCTGGGAACACTGCCATCCAAGCCTTTATCCTGCCCTGAGATTCCTGCACTTGTGTGGCTTTTAGATTGGAGCCCTGGTGGTGTGGGAGGACTGTTTTCTGTGTGCTCTGTACAGGATTGCTTCCAGTGCTGGCATCTCCCAGGTTTTCTTATCAGACGGGAATGGTTGAATGGCTTAGGTAAAGCTTTACACAGAAATTTAGTTTCAATCTAGCACCATTTCAACAGGAATAATCCTTTCAGAGAGATTTTTCTGGAAAGGTTCTCTGTCTGGCACAACTGAAAATCAGTCTTGGTCATAAAAGCACAGGCATTGTAGCTGAAATTTTAACACAAGGCCTGAAACCTTAACATGGCCTTTAAAATAGAAAAAGGGAGGGGACAAGTTTAAACACTGTGATAAACAGCTATGAGAGCACTGGGATATTATATTGAGGATTCAGCATAATTCTGATGTTAATTTTTTTTTCCCCCCAAGAGTTTGAGGAGGCATTGGTAGCTCTTTAACTGCTCTTTCTTACATGCTGAATTGTTACAATCTGAAATATTCCAAATGCAAGATAATCCTCCTGATGTAATGCTGCAAAGATGTAAATGGAGGACATGGGGATACAAAAGAACAATCAGTTCTTTCTGACCTATTTCACAATCAATAAATATTTAGCAAACACAACATGCCAGGTCTATAATACATTTGGAAAAGTAAGTGTTGCAGTAAATATATGCTACAAAAATGGTAACAAGGTTGGTTCTGCCAAGATCAAGAGGGGCTAAATACTCTGCTTTTGTTATTTAAATGGACTTGGACTTAGTCTCTCACATGGAGGGACCAAGAATGCCTTCACAGTAAATGCATGCCAGTAAACAATTAAATGTATATTCTTTTTGTGTGTAACTAGTCTTTGTCTGGGTGACAGAATTGTACCATTTGGAAGGCTTATAATGAAGAAATAAGCTACTTTTGTGTTGTAGAGTGAAATTGGTTTTAAAAGGGATTTATATGAAGCTGTTGCTTGTGATAGCAGGAAAGTGGATTTGTGAGCTGGGCACTCTCTTCCTGCTAGGCAGATTTTGTTCTTTTTCTCATCTGGGAGAGTTAGATAAAATGACTTGGTTGGGGCTCCTGCAGGTTGAGTTCATTATCACCTTTTTCTGCCCTTGTCCAGTACTGTAAATTTAAAGGCATGATTATTTATTTTAAATGGGACTTAATGAAATAAAATAAGAAATTAATTCTACCTTGTTGGCCTCATTTTCACCCAATTGTGTTCAGGTGATGTTCAGTCTTCTTAGTACACCTGGGATGGGCAGTCTGTCTCCCCTTCCCAACCTAGCCAGAGGAAAAGCATTGCAGGTAAATGATGTTGTTTGCCTGAAATTCCAAATTTTGCATAGTTCTGCCTGAAAGCTGGATGAGATCTGTTCTATCTGCAGTGGTGTGCTGTGAGTCTCAGTGCAGTAAGGATGAACATGAAAAACAGACCCCACTTAAAAGACAATTATTTTTGGCTACAGAGTAACTGGGATGTTTCACAGCTACGTTTGATGTGGTGCGTACTGTTCTGGAGTCCTATGTTGGACATAATGTAATATATTTGGTTGAGGCCACATCAGAAACAGGGGTATTTGCATGGTGGTGTAGTTTTGTACAGCTTGGGAAGCACTGAGGAGCATTTGCTTGCAAGACTCCGTGAAAGAGCAGGATCTTAAGGGTGCTGGAATCTGTAAAATTGCTAGAAATCAAGAAGACCAAAGTGGCCCCAAGGCTGCTCCTTCAAGAATAAGGGCTCTGCTTCTGGGGGAATCTCACTGATGTAGGCAGCTAGCTCCTCACACGTTTTCTCCCATCTCCCTTCCTGTGTTTGTCTTAGAGGGAATTCTGTGTGAATGTGAGCTATGCCTCAAAATGTCTAGGTGCTTCAAGATCCCAGATGATTGTGCTGTGTTTAAGCTTGTTGTGCTACTAGGGGAGTACTTTTTCACTTTGCAGTAAAGGGAAACAGCCTGGAAACACTTGAAGCAGGGCAATAGTCCCAACCCAAAGCTGTGTGGTGATCCTGATCCTGCTCCTCTGCAGAGACTTTTGCTGGCCACAAGGCATCAAAGACCAGGGTAGCTCAGGGCACAAATGCCTGTTGCCCTTCAGGGTCTGTCCCTGTTCAGGCACTGTTGCAAACTGCAGGGACCATTACACTGCTTAGGGATGTCAGGCAAAAGTACCTTTCAGGGCTCAAGTCTGATCCTGTGCCTTGAGACCCATGGTCCCTTTTAATTGCAGCTCTCTCCTTTTCCTTAACAGGGGAAAGTGGAAGTGGAGGCTGGGAAAGAGGGGATGAAGTTTGAAGCTGGTGCTTTTTCCTACTATGGGGTGATGGCCCTCACAGCATCACCAGGTAGGTCCTCTTCTGCTTCTGGAACAGTCTGAGCTCCTGCACAGTCCTGCCTGGCTGTGTCTGTGGGGCTGACGGGATTGGCACCTCCTTGCCAGCACAGCCTGCCACACTGTCCCTGGTGGGGATGCTGGTGCTGACTCCAGAACCCAGCAGCTGGTTTGCCAGCTCCCGGAGGATGTGAGCGTTGACTTTAGTGAGGAATGTGGCTGGTACTGGTGGAAAGCTTTGTAGTTTTGCTCGTGGCAGGGTAACGGGGAGTGAATTAACAGGAATAAATAATTAGTGGCTGAGGGACATCTAGTGGTGTGAGGAGCAACTGCCCGGTTAGTTTGGGGATGGTTCTCTTTACCAGTCTTGTGCCTGAAGCTGTCTTGAGAGAAAGGATGGAACAGTGCCAGAAAAGCAATTCCTGCTGTCAGCTTGTGTGGAAATGTACCTGAGAAATCAGCAAGGGGGAAGAGGTGGTGCCTGAGGGCGAGTGTGAGCCACCTATAAGTGCACAAGTGGTAGCCACACAAGCCACCGCTTCACTGGCACAGGCAGGGAATTCTCATATAATCTACCAAGAGTTGGCTCCAATGCTGCATTTCAGCATTTGGTGATGTATTTTATTGCCTGCAGTGTCACCACGTAGGTCATAACCTCAGCTGGAAATGTGCAGCCCTGCTGGGTGAGCTGGGGCGCTGGAGCTGGTGTTGGCCTTCTGCTGACACAAAGCCACTTGTTCAGCTCTAGGGGGAGATGTTTCTCATGCTGAAATTGTGTCCTGTCACAGGAGGATTTACATTCCACTTGAGAAGCAGTTTGTTTTAATTGTACACTCAGGAGTGCTCCCTTTATTTGTGTGTACCTGTGTGTCTGTACACTATCAAATGGTGGTGGAATGGAAATGGTTTTGTGAGGTATGAGTGTAACTTTGTTAGACTCTACAATCAGCAGCAGTTCTCTGGACCTCTGTGAGCTCACTTTTACAGGCAAGACTAATTCCTTAATTATGTGCACTTTAATTTGTTTTAATTTAATTAGTAGCTTACACTTTTTGAGATTTGAGAGATTTTGAAGCATGCAGAGCACTGGTTGGATTTTATCTCAGTAATAGCAGCCATGTTCATGAGGAACTGTGACACGTGTACAACTACATTATACCCTGAGCTTTTGCAATATGGGCCAGACATGGAGCCAGGGTGGTCAGGCATGGTCACTTCTACCAAGCTTACACTTGGAAATCATCTGTGGCATCTCTGTTTTGCCAGCATTGTTCAGTTTGAATGTTTTTGTGTGTTCTTGGGTTTTGGGTTTGTTTCGTTTTTTTAATGTTCCTAGCCCTCCTGCCAGTTGCCCCAAGTCCTATCAGGTCAAATGGTCTTCTATCTGTGTGCCCTGAAATCCATCTTTATAAGAATATGCACTACTGTAAAGTAATCTTGGCCAATCTTGAATTTACCTTCAACTGGTTGGCTTTGTTTTTTTGTTTTTTGTTTTATGCTTTTAGTTTTTTACCTGTAGTGAATCCCTCATTTGTTGGCTTTGCCTCCAGGTTCAGGGAATTTGTTTATGATGTCTTGAGGCATCCTGAGATTTCTGTTGAGATCAGCTCATAAAAATAAGTTCCTGTTGCTGTGTAGACAGGAAAGCTCATGGAAAGTTTAGGTTATCATGGAATGAAAAAAAACTCCTCTTCTGTATGTCCTAAATAAACTACACATGCTTGTTCTCCCCACCTGGAAGATGAAGCCACTAACAGGCGAGTAAGACACTAAAACCGAACAATAAAAAAAACAGCCCCACAAACAAAACTACAGAAAACAAACAAACAAAAAACAAACAAGAAAAGAGTGAAGGTTTTTTCTTTAACTGCAGATGGGAAGGGATTTGCAGGAATGGCGAGCAGAATGATACCCATCCCTATTGGGATGAGCTTGGAGAATCACAGCCTTGCTTGATATTTTACTGGAAACTTGAAAAACTATGAAGTATCCTTTGGTTTTATTTCTGTTATTTGACTCCCATAAGGAAGAGCACCCTGAATGTTTTCTGGCTTGTTTCAATTCTTGCCTTCCAGGCTGGAGTGGGCACCACTGCTCCTTTTGAACTCTTTCAAAATATGAGTATACCTTGATGGACTATTTGGTGTTGGATAATAATTTAAAAAGCAAGTGAAAATTACTCACTTCACTCCAATTGCTTGGCCTTGCTTTTTGGTTTATTCCAAAATTTGATTGTGTTTTTTGGTTTTGCTTTTGTTTTAACCCTTTGCTTTTTCACAGTTGATTTGCACTTCTGGTTTTAGTTCATCAGTTTGTCAGCTGGCTCCTTCCCCTGTCAAGTGTGGATAGCAGCCGCCTTTCTGGTCGTGATCTCATCCTTTTTCTCTCCCTCTTCTAGTTCCCTTGTCCCTGTCTCGTACCTTTGTTGTCAGCAGAACAGAGTTGTTAGCAGCAGGTTCTCCAGGTAAATCTGCATGCTTCTATTTTCACCATTCTTGTGACTGCCCTGATGCCATAAAAAGTCAGCTGCAGTCTGTATTTGTCTGACCCCTTTGCTTGTTAGGGAGAAGTCCAGCACAGAGTTGTGCCTCACAGGTAGGTATCCTGAACTTTTGTTTATGGTAACTGGTCAGCCATCAAAATGGGAAGAACTAAAAACACATTTAAGAAAATGTATTTGGTAATGTGTGCTTGTTCTTTTCTCTCACGTGGATGCTGGTGGAAAATCAGGAGGGGAGATGTTTTTGGAAGAATGTATTCTCCCCCAAGCTGAGGCATAAAAAATTCTGAAGAAAATGCATTTGGCAGAGGAGAATGTCTGCTGCTAAACTGCCATAAAAGGAAAATTTATTTAATGGAAGTATTTTATATTCTCATATGGGAAAATGCTATGGTTTGTATACTGTCTGGCCATTTCAATTCCTGGAAAGCTTTGAGCTTTCTCTCAGTGAGGTTAATGCCAGGGGCCGGCACAGTGATCTGCTGAGTGCCTGGATTTGCAATGGAATGCACAAGAAGGTTGTGGGAGCATTTTATGGTTCCTGTTGTACTTAAGACCTTTCCTTGCTTTATCACCAAGCTGACTGGCACAGAAATTCTTTAGGAGAGCAGAGACCAAGAAAGGAACAAACTGGGCCAAAAAGAGCTCTGAGATGTGGTTGAGAGATTGTAAATTGGGAAGCATCAAGAACTGAGCTGCATGCATGGAGTGGTTGGGAAAAACAGAAACCCATTAAGAAAGTCTGTAGGAAAAGAAGAATCCTAAAATAGTTCGGGCCACAGTGAGCGTATGTCTTCCTTTTGAAGTTTTTTCCAGTTTTTTTCAGTCTCTCCCCAGAACTAAAAGGAAGCAAGATGATGATGTGCATGTTTAAGTGAAACATCTCTGAAAGATTAATACATATCATACATTTTATACACTTTCACCATCTGCTTCCTGTATTTCACCCTTTTTCTTAACTTTAGAGAATGTATTTCATCATTGGTCCCTAAATTATCTTCATACATGTTCTGAACAAACTACAGGTTGTTGCCTTGCAGGGGATTATTTTCCTGCCATGTTAAAGTTTCCTGCTGCTAAACACCAAAGAAGGGGGAGAAACTTAATATTTCTTTAATTGAACTACTTGATGGCTCTCCTTTAAGCTTGGCTACTTTGATTATCTTTCTTGGCTTGGTTCTCTTGCTTTGCCAGGTCTTCTTTTGTCACTTCTATTTTTCCTTTTGCATTCTATAAATAAATATACACTTTGCACAGGTTGTTTCCAGTATAAATGCCAAGCATACTTTCATAGCTTTTTCCCCAGTTAAATAAAAAAAAAAAAATTACAAAAAATAAACAAGGGAAAATAATAGTGGGAAGAATCTCCTTTGTAAGAACTGATAGTGTATGCCTGGTCACTGTCACGATGTGGTAGCAGTTTTGAAACTCAGACCTTTTATGGGGTGCTTATGAAAATAATCCTGCTGTTGAAACACAATTTCATAATACAATTGTACTGATGTCCATCTTGTGGCTTGTGCTCTTTATCCCCTCTATAGAAAGGTGAGGAGTGTAGGAAAATCTGGGTAGAGAAGCTCTAACATGGACCTGCCTGGTGTTTGTTATCTGTTCCTTCTGTACCGTTTCCTCTTCATTATCTTCTCTTCTCCTTTCCTGAACTGAATGCCATCCAGAAATCATGTTGTTTCCCTCACATTTTTAGAAATCATAACTTTTTGTTCTGTCCTTTTGTCTCACGTCTCCCTTTTTTTTCTTATAATGCTTTGCCATGTTGCTCTATATCCTTTGTTTTCTATTAGTAATGTACTGTAAGATCCCTGGTAGAAAGAAAAGGCAGATGCAAGTCACAGTGGTGTAAAGTTGTTCCAAATGGAAGCCTTTATCCCAAGCAGCAGTGATGCTGTTCCTGTCACACACAGCCATATTTTTGTATACAGGTGGGAAAGAGGACAAATTCATCCAGCTTTCACAGTTCCTTGTTCTCCAGTGGGAATTTCATCATCAAGCCTTGTGTGCAGGTAGAGTTTTGGCTCCTGGCTGGAGTTCTTGCAGCCTGCTGTGGCTTTCAAGTTGGCACAGATGAAAACATTGCAAGGTTCTGAGTGTTTCTACCTCAATTGCACTTGGTGTTGCCATAGGCACTGGAGAATACGGAATTCTGCACTAATTCCATAGTGCAGAAATGGTGGGGAAATTAGCAAGTTGTCAGAACATATATTTTTTTGTTCCCCTTTTTAAAATTGCAAGAAAGACAACATCAGAAGGATTTAAAGTGGGGAATAAGAATCAGAAATGTCAGGAATAAGAAATACAATTCTGCATTCCAGTATTAGGTTTGGGAAAGGCTGTGTCATTTGGACAAGGAGATATTATACTTTTAGTGATTAAGTGGCAAAGGTAGGTTTAAATTTAAGGGAGTTTTTTTATTTTTTAGGAATAAAATTATATGTAGAAAAGTCTTCAAAAAAAGAATTTGAAAGGCTTTTAAGGATATTTTCGTTGATTTGCTCAAAGAGACTTTATCTTAAGATTATATGAAAATGATCTTTCAGCTTGAGAATGGGGATCATGTGGTGAGTAGCATAGTTTACATCAAGTTTGAATTTGGGCTGGCTGAATGAGTTTAAGTGCATTAAGATACAAAAATTCTCTGATCCCAAAGATAGTTCTTTGATCAGTATGTACTGTGTGTGTGCCCAGGGTGCAGCCCTTCTGCAGGAGGGCTTGGAATCTCTCTTAGGATGTATTTCTGCCCTCCTATCTTCTGGGTCACTGCGTGGGTGGAAGCCACAGATGCAGAATGTCTGTGGTGTCCCGAAAGCACGTTTGCTTTGGATAGGCTGTGTCCAGTCACACTCACAGGGGACAACTGCGAGGTCTTCAAGTGAAACCCTGCAGAACTTCAAGGCCAATGGTGGAAAATGATGTCTGTAGTGTTCTCCTTTCCTGGACCCAGATTTTTCTCTGTAGCATGGACTGTTTTGCCTATGTCACTGGTTGGCATGTACTGCATGGAGTTTTCTTTCCTTCATTGAGGTTTTGCAACTTCAAGCACTGAGGAAATGTTGAAGTAAGTGTCATGTGCACTGCACTCTGTTCTGCTGAGGACTCTGTTACTCCTGCTGAAAATGTGTGTTCTAGCTCAGGGAAAAGGCATATGTAGGTATCAGATGAAATAAAAGGCAGTAAAGTTCAGCTAGGACTGACTGTGGATGAAAGTAACAATGATTAAGGAAAAGAATATGTTAAGCATGGTCTGACTATCAAGAACTCCTGTAAGGGAGCTGTGGGAAGTTACCTTTCTGTGGTAGTTTCTGCTCATTGGTTGAAGCACTGTGTTCTCAGGGCTTGTTTGTTGCAGCATAAACAAGTACTGGTTTGTTTAGGGCATACTCAGTGATGCTGGCTCCCAGCTCTGGACTGAAAATGTACCATTTTTCAGGATAATTTGGTTGTTTAGCCACATATATACTTATGAATGGATTAAGCATTTGCAGTTTATTTGTGCTACATCACAATTTGTTATGTCCTTTTGAAACTGGTGACTTTAAAGTTTTTCTACTTGATTTAAGAAATCTCTTGCTCTTGCCTGTTTCTTAGCCGAAAACAAGTCTCCACCTCGGCCCTGTGGCTTGAATCACTCAGACTCTTTAAACCGGAGCGATCGCATCGATGCAGTGACCCCGACGTTAGGGAGCAGCAACAACCAGCTGAACGCGTCCTTCCTCCAAGTGTATGTTCCAGACTACTCAGTGAAAGCCCTCACAGACATTCAGTTTGTCAAGGTAGGAAAAAAGCTAGAAAGACCCCGCTGGAAAGTCGGGCTTGGCTGGTAGGATGGAGAGCCTGGGGAAGGGAATTCCTTCTAAATTCCTCTGTGAGTAAATAGCATTATGAAAGCAGCTGTTTAAAAGTTACTTTAAACTACTTTTTTTCCAATATCTGCTGTCCACTGATTTGTCTTCGCTGTTCTTCTCATTTAGGCTTGTAAGTAGGTTGGTCACATAATTTTCTGGATTTCAGGTCCTTTGAGGAAATATAGAAAATAACCTCTGCTTTTAGTCAGACGTATCCTCGTGAAGCTTTTGGACCCATCTGAAATGGAGAACTTTCATTGTCAGACACTGTCCTTTTCTAAAGGATGAGACATGTACTGTTGGTTGCAGTTTTTATTCACTTCTGATTTTGGTTTCAGTTTGGGGTTCTTGATCTTACTTTCCGACTTGCCATCCTTCTTCTGCTTGGAGAAGTCTTGGACATTTCTCTTTATCTTAACTTCACATGTATTAGGCTCATGTCTCATACTACCAGTGAGTTGCTGCATGAAATAAAGCTCTGTCCCCCAGCATGGTGCATCCCACGCTAAAATGTGTGCGAGTCCTGTGGGAGAGGAAATCCAGCTGAGCTGAGGAACAGCTAATGCTGGCAGCAATTCCAGCCCAGCTGGGAGTCCAGGGAAGCTGATGTCCCATGGCCAGAAGTTGACATTGGTGCTTTTCTTAAATTAAGTGCATGTTCACAGTTTGTATGCAGCTCAAGTGATTTGTGAACTTAACTTCTGTTAGTTAATTCAATGTTAAGAATGTGGAATAGGGTAGATATACTAGAATGCTAAACTGAGTATTCTGTAGCCAAATTCTAAAAGGAGAGTAAAGTCTTGCTGTCAAAACTTTGAGATACAAGTGCACTGGTTAATGGTTCAATCCTTCAAAGATTACATCAGTAGATGTTTATCACTGGGCAAGTGATTCTCACTACAGATTTCAATCGCTAATCTGCTGTACAGAGCAGCTGCTCACCCTGTGCTGGTTTATGTGGAGTCCTTCCAAATCTCACTGTGTTCATACTGAGGCTAATGAATGTTAAACTGTCCTGGTATCTCTGCAGTCAGACTTGCACACCTCTTCTTGCATCACTCTGCTTTAAGCATAGGTCAGAGTACTCAACATTAGTATTTTCACTGTGCCACATGGTCATTCATTTAATTAGTACCTTGTAAAACCGGGGTTGTGACCTGCTCATGCATGTTTTGATTTTGCTTTTGGAGTTGTGACCTGATCCATCTGATTGTGTCCATTTCCAGTCCCTCTCGTGTGTTGCTACTGACATTTACAGTTTTCCAAAAGTCACTTTATCTCTTCCACCTTCCTGCCTGCCAAGATCACCCATCGCTGTGGGCTCACGGGGCTGCCAGTGCACATATATTCTGCTGCCTGTCCTGGCTGAGAAGGTTGGCCTGGAGGAGTTCATAGGGCTGGTTGCTTGTGGCTACAGGAGGAATTCTGCCCTCCACTACCACATGCAGATGTACAGGGACTATGGGCTTCCCTGAGGCATTGTGGGCAGTGACACTGTGCTCTAGGCCAGCTTCTGTCATCACTGTTCTGCTGAGTGCAGACAACACTTTCAGAGACCAGTGGAAAACTTCATGGATTGCTAATTTGGACTCATCTCTGTGAGCATCCCAGTGTTTTCTAGAATCAAATGTCCTTATGTATAAGGCTGTAGCTCCTCCTGTGTTTGCTGGCCTAGACAAGAGCAGGAATGCTTGTACTCTATACTTGTACTATAGAGCTGTCTTGGCTCTATAGGGACACTTAGAGCCTCACCAGGAGCTCACTGAAGTTGGGAGAAAGACTTCACTGATCTCTGGTTCTGGTCCTAAAGGTGTGCATGGTTCCAGGGAAATGGAGGTCTGATTTAAAAATCTCTGCATAGGAATAAATCCCTGCTTTTGACAGCATGGTGATTGCACAGCACTGTTTTTCCACCCTCCCTGGAAATGTCACCATGCTGTGGGTGTTGAGCTGGGATGCTCTAGGATTGCAAAGCACAGAGATGTTTTATGGAAACAGGTAAAGAGGGGTTGGGGTGTAATCATCTGGAAAGGGAGGAAACCTTATCTTCTCAGTGTGCTCCACAGGAGATAGAGAAGTGTGATTGACTTTCTTTTTTTCTTCCCTGTTCTTGGAGCAGATCTCAAGACAGCAGTACCAAAATGCCCTGATGGCATCCCGGATGGACAAAACACCTCAGTCCTCGGACAGTGAAAACACTAAAATCGAACTGACTCTTACGGAGCTACACGATGGTTTGCCAGACGAGACAGCAAACCTGCTGAACGAACAGAACTGTGTAACTCACAACAAGCCCAACCACAGTATGCACAGTGAAGGAGCCATCTAGGAGCTGACTCCCCACAACCCACCCATCCCATCTCCTCAGCAGGACCAGTCCTCGCTCCTTCCTGCCTCCTCCCCAAGTGTGAACACCGTTAGTGTGTGCTTGCAACACTGCTGCATCCAGTGTTCTGAGACCAAAGACTTTTGCGTCCATTCTGGGAGCAGAAGAGGAAGAAACAGGAAGAAAGGAGCAAAGAGCAAGAGAGACTAAAGACCCAAACGTAATTTGGGAATGGTGAGCCACCCTTGAGAACGATGGAAATTCTTCTTGCAAAGTAGAATTATGTTTATTTTTTATCTGTACTTTTGATCCTTGTTGGGTTTTTCCTCCTCAGACACATATGGGGAAGTTTAAAAGCTCCTCCATTATTTTTTCAAGAGAGATCATGTTTTTAAAAAGTATTTTGCAGAGTTTTAAATTGTTTCTGTCCCTCATGAACCTCAAGTGGGTTCTGTCATGGTTTTGTAAATTGGCTCCAATGTCCTTAGGCCTCTTCTCACCCCTCTGTGGTCCTTTTTGTTGCCCTGTTGAAAAAGTTAGTAACTGGTACTTGTATGTTATTTGTGTCCTAAGAATGAGCAAGCTTCAAGGAACCTCTGATTTCAGCCACCTGGAGGACCAAGAGATGAGGATTATTATATTCTTGCAGTTAATTTTCAGGGAAGGAGTGGTTACTTTGGTATTTAATAATGTTTCAAATTTCAGAAGGTTTCTTTGTTAAACAGGCAAAAGCATTGTTACACTTACAGTTTTGTAACCTCCAAAACCTTTGTGTGTGTTGAAGATGATACTGGGGGGAAGGAATTAATTGGCAAAACTGCAGTCTCATGAAATGAAAGCCAGGTGTGATATTACTTAATGAAGTAACTGGGTGATTTTTCATTGATGTTTCTGACAATTGCATGGTGAAGTAACGTGTGCACCCTGAGACGCCAAGTCTTTAAACACTCCTGTGCTGTAGCAGGCTGTGCACCATTACCTTGGCCAAAGCAGATGGTGCAGCCTTTGCTGAGTATCAGAACATCAGTCCTATCCCCCCTGTAATCTCTAACATTAACACAGAAGATGCTGCTACAATTACACCCAAAGTACATGCTCCAGGTGACAATAAACCTCTGCCAGTGCAAGGATGGGCACTGCTGAGGAGCCAGAACCATCCTCTCCAAGAGCTGAAAAAACTTTCCAGACGCGAGTGTATTGCACTTCAGGGATTCAGACAGGTTCATTTCCAGGCTGTTCCCAGCCACATTCATTCCTTTGAGTGGATTTAGTGCATTTCCTTCTCTCTTGCTCCTTCTAACAGCTGTTGTAGGGATTACCAAGGTAGCAGAGCAGAGAGCCTCCCACCAAGCTGCCACCAGCGCAGGACAACACCTGCCTGGGGTAGCAGAAACCAATTCCTCCACCCCAAAAACCTGGATGCAGACTGGGTGCCAGCACAAGGGACCCTATGGCAGTTGTGCATCACCCATTTCCACAGATGGAGTCTAAGTCCTCAAATGAAAAGAAAAAGAAAGTTGTCCCCCTGCCAGTCCTGTCCCCTTCCAATGCTGTCTCAAAAAAAATGTGAACATTGCCTTCAGTATCTGGATTGGTAAATCAGGCTTTGTGGTTCCTTGTTTCTCTGTTTCAAGACCCTGCTATGGCCCCTGGCTGTGTAGCATTTCCCTTTCTTTACATGTGGAAAATATCTTTGGGGACGCCCAAAGAAGCCCCCAGCCCCAAATGCAACTGCTAGAGCTCTCTGTGCCTGCAGGCCTGCCCCATCTGTCCTGCTCGTGGGCTGTGGAAGGCACTCGCTGCACGTTCCCGTGGTCCATCTGTTCACTGGTGGCTGGAAAGGTGCAATATTCCATTGCAGGATCTCCCCATGGGAACTGGAGTGTGTGGTGTCAGAGCCAATTGGGTTTGCCTGTCTCCCTCCTCCTCCTCTCTCTTCCAGCTTCAGAAGCCAGCCCTAATTTTTTCTGTCCACCCTGGTGGGAGCCACCCATTTGGATGAAGTTCCTGCAAGGGGCATAGAAATTGCACAGTATCCAACTTGTGCACCCAGTGAGGAGGAAATAGGCCCTCTAAAGCCTTGCTCTCACATGGTAGTTTTTTGACTTTTTCCCATCTAAAAGTGTTTCCTTAGGCTTCATCCCACCCTCGCTCTGATGTGCACCAGCCCAGCACCGCTGAAGCACACGGCTTGGCGGCAGCATGGGCTGCCCTAACCCTTGCCCCTTCCAAGAGAGCTGCCAATATTGCACCTTTCTCACAGAGCAAAATGTCCAGATGTTACAGCATTTGTCCTTGGCGAGGGACTCATCTCGCCAGTTTTTATCTAGTGTTGCTGAATGTAAAAGTTTGTTGGAAGTATTTGACACAGTGGCAAACTTGAGATGCAGTATCTGTTTTGTCAAACCTGCCAAAGGAGGGAAGGTTCAAGTCAAGGCAGCTCTCTCCAGGATGAGGTTGCTCTCTGGATCTGACTTCTGCTTCTTATGGCAGGTTAAGGATTTGTTTCAATGTCTGTTTCCCTTTAAAAAAAAAAAAACAAAACAAAAAAAAACACAAAAAAAAAGCAAAAAAACCCAAAAAAACCCTGACAATTTTTTCAACCAAAGCCATGTGATCCCAAAGCAAATACCTCCTGCTTCTGCCCATGCTGCACTGTTCCAAAATTTGCAGGTGATTTTTTGCATGACTGTTTTTCATCGTTTGTACAGATCAAATAATGGAAAGTGAAGTAATTTCACTTAATTTCCATAAAAATAGTTGATTATAGATGTGTTTCATATGGAAAATACATACCTGACCCAGAGGGGTTAGGAGCTGCTACTACTAATTAGCTTGAAGAACAAAGCATGGTCCTCTCCCTGGAGGGGGAAAAAAATCCAGTCTCCCTGTTCTCAGGGTATTTACAGTTTTACTGTTTAACAAAGCAAGGGGTTCCCGGCCCTCCTGGTGGGAACCATCACAGCAGAGGAGCCCTGTGCCCAGCTCAGGATCCCTCTGAGCCTCGGGACGGCGTTTGCCGGTGCCAGGGCTTGGCTCTCCTGACTGCAGTGGAGATGGCACAGCATCCGATCCGTGCCCTTGCAGGGGTGTCCTGCCCGAGCAGACCTGCCCCCTCTGCCTTGGGGGCGCTTGGATGCCATGCTGCAGTGCCATGAGGACACACTGCCGGTCACCGCAGCGCAGGGCAACAGCTGGTGGCTTTGGGAATCTTTGGACTTGACCTCAGACCTTGGCCAGGCTTTGACTTGTAGAAAAGATACTGCATCTTCCTGTGTCATCTCCTGCTGCTGCCTTTGTTCCCGTCTGCCTCTGGGTGCAGGCAGCAGGGTGGATGATGGCCTGTTGGCTGAGGGAGGCTGGGAGGGCATCTAGCCATGGTTTCTACTGTCAATACAATTTTGCACAAGAGTTCTTTGAAGTGAGGTTTTCAACATTAATATCTTAAATGCACAACTGTGAATTATATCTTTTACACTCCTGTTGGTTGAATTTCCTTTAAATGAAATGAACCTGAATCTGTTGTAACTATGATTTATTTTTTTAAATTCTGTGTATTGCCAAATCTTTGTAAAGAGTGAAGGAATGTTCTTGCTTTCCAGTGAGAAGCTTTCTCCAAATGAGACTGACTCTGGTGATGTGGAGATCATATGAAGCACATTAGTTCTGAGAGGAGAGGAGCTCAGTGGGGTTTAGCAAACCAGCCTCAGCCACTCTGTGCCACAAGCTCAGACCTTTCAGAGTTTACAAAGTGCTTGTTGTTTTATTCCCTGCTTGTCCACTCCATGAAATCCCAGCACAGCTGGAGACTGCTGCCCTGGAGGAGCTCTGGATGGGTTATCTGACAGTGGGATGAGGAATGCTGGCAGGGTGTCCATGTTGGCTGGTGGGCAGGGGCCCCAAGGCTGGTGTGGCAGGAGAAGGTGCTTCCCCCATCCAGATGCACCAGGAGAGGAAGTTCCACAGGGCAGATCCTTCTGCTCACCACTTCTGCTCCAAACCTGTGTCACATATAGTTCCCTCTCACCTTCTTTTTGCCCCTGTAAGTTCCTGCTCTAGACTGAGCAGGAATGGGGTGTTGCTGTGGGGGCTGCTGAAGGTGTGCAGTTCTTGGGCCTGTTGGAAGAAGGGTTTGCCAGTCATTCACATTGTGCTCATTTTTCTGTTCTCCTCTCTTCTCCTGGACTCACTTCCCTTTTTCTCACCACTGGGGTCATTTTTGTTTGCTTTTCTTCTTTTCTTTAAGTGCCTTTTTGTGTGGGTGGAGCTGGCAAGAGTAGGAGTCTCAGGATATGGCCCTTTGCACTCAGGCCTGGAGAAAGCTTAGGGGTGGCAGGGCGAGCTGTCTGTGGCCCACACACATCACCCATTGCTGCTTCTCAGCTTTCAGGGCCCAGCTTGGATGAGGATGAGGATGAGATTTGGCACTGTTGGTGTGAACAACATTTGGTGTGAACAACTCTGGTTCAAATAAGCCCAAAGAAAACCAAAGAGGTAGCTTTGTGTGAGGGGCAGCTTGGGCAGCAGTGGTGCTTCCTGTGATCTCTGCAGAGCTCAGCCAAGAGGAGTGGGGGTGCTGATGGCAAAGAGCAGCCCTTTCCTCCTCATGATCATCCTGCTTAAGTATCCTACATGATGGAGAACACAGCCACATTCTCCAGGACCCCTTGGAACATGCATCTTCCTTGTGCAGAATTACGTTCTCTATAGAAATCATTCCCACATGAAAGATGTACCATATTTTATACAATATCTAATACACACATCTGTGGTTTTAAATCTAGTACCTGTGTACCAGTTGTCAAGTTATCCAGTGTCTGGATTACCAGTAGAAAACTGGGGCTAGGGGTGGGGAAGGATGGTACAGAGTACCTCTTGTGATGCTGACTTGAGGCTTCATCCCAAAGGTGCCCACACAACACTGAGGGGTCCTTGTGTCCACACTGTGCCCTGTCTCAAGGCAAAAACTCTGGCTGTGGTGTGGTACAGCCCCAGATGTGCTGCCCATCCCACCCCCTGGCTCCACACTGGGGCTCTACACAGACCCAAAGAAGTACCTGTTCCCTGGATACTGAGGGTTGATTTGTCCCTGTGGTGAAATGATGAGCTTAACCAACACAATTGGGCATGGCACGGATGGGAGAGCAGCCTTCATCTGACTTAGCCAGCAGGGAGGACAGGCTCTGCACCACAGGCTGGGCTGGGCAGCCACCCTCATCCCTGCACTGCTGTGACACTTGGTTCATCAGCTGCATGTCTCTTGTTGGTGTGATGTCCGTGGTGATTCTGGCCTCACTCCTGTGTGTGGGCAGCACAGGGGACCTGGACATCCATGGCTTCCTGCAGAGCCCCCTCAACAATCCTGCTTGGTGTCTTGCTCTTGTCCTGTAGCCTGGCTTCATGCTGGGTTGTGTTCCTCTGGGGCCAGTCTCAGGGCTGCATCCAGATGAGGAGATGCTGTTGCTGTGGGTCCAAGGTGGTACAGTTGAGCTTTTCCATCTGGTGTGTGCATATTTTCCTGAGCTTCAGGGATGGGAAAGGGTCCCTGGAAAGCTGCCTCCAGCCACTGTCACAATACAGGTGGCAGATGGAGTTGTTTTGTAGGTTAGTAGCACTGAATTCAAAGTGATGTTTTCTTCTTTTTATCCTGAGGTCAGACTCTATAGCAATTCTTCATGCTGGAAATATGGTACTCAAAGCTTCTGGTCTTCTGTCTCCAGCTGAAAAACATCATTTACTTTTGGGCTCTGTTTTCCTCTGAGTAGGGCTGATCTGCAGTCAATGGTGCTCCTTCAGTGCAGATTTCTGGCTGAGGAAGTGCTTGGTGTTTGATCCTCCCCAGAAGCAGAGGTTTGGATGGACTCTGCAGAAGTGGCCTGTTATGGAACCGGGCTAGAGGTTTGTCAGCTGTTGTGAGCCTGAAACATGCCAAGGCTGCAGGTGGCTCCAGTGCTCCAGGGGTGGATTTGATTTCTTTGTTGTCTTCTCCTCCAGAAAGCAGCGTGGCAGTTGGTAGCAGCATTTGTTGGGGAGGAAGGGCTTTTCCCAGCATTCACTGCTTGGCATAGCACTCCAGCATCCCTTCTCAACTGTTCACTGATCAGAGCTTTATAATAGTAGGTGGTGTTTTATCCTCTGGGCATCACTGTTGAACCAAATACTTCCAATTACAAGTGAAAAACTGATTGCTGTCAGATGCCTTTATTTGGAGGTGCCAATATGGAATGCATGTCCCAAAGATCACAGTGGGAGGCTGAGGGGTGGTACCTGATGAGCTCCTCCTCTCAGAAGTGACAGTCTGGCCAGGCCTAGATCGGCTCTGGTGTCATTCCTGCTTTAAAATCTCAGGTCCAGCAGGCTGGGCTGGCTTGGCTGGTGGGTTTTCACCCAGGGTACGCGCTCTGTCCTTCTGCATTGTGCTGGCTTAGATTCAGCAGTGTGGCTTCTGTGACAGCTGTGTTCACATCAGCCACAGCTGCTCCTCTGCTCCTCTCACTGGGCATTAGCTGAGTGCTAAGGAAGGCGAGAAGGAGGGGAGCAGTCAGGAGAGGGCCATGCTGCAGCCTTTTTGTCTTCATTTCTCACACTGAGGGTAGGAGATGCTGCTCAAGGGACTCTGCCTTCCTCGGAGATCACATGGAATTTGAAAAGTGGAAGCCCACCAGGACAACAGCAATGCTGAGGTCCCATTTGATCCATGTTCTCCTGAGCACAAGGGTGGCTTACCAGCAGTTCGGGGTCAGGCCCTGCTGAGGGACCTCAGAGCTCTTGGCATATTTTTCCTCCAGCAGAGCCTGCCTTGACACCTGAATCACCGAGCAGGTGCCTGGATGCCAAACAGTGAATCTGAAACCCCAAATACTTGAGATGTGTTCCTGGAAGCCACGAGCAGCTGGTGCTCAGCAGCCAGAAGTCTCACACCAAACCTTTCTCCTTCCTGGCTGCCCAAAGCCCTGTCCTGGTTGCTGCTGGCTTGGCCTTGGTCCCCCCATTCTGGAGCATGGTGGCTCTCCCTTTGCAGTGCATTTTTATGGCTGTCTGATCCCACTCCAGCCAGCTCTTCCCTGTGTCTTATTTGCCATCGTACATGGTCTTTGCAAATTGTATCATATTGTACATGACTTGGGTTTCCAGAGTTGTAGTATTCTGACTACAGTATTTCCGTGTGTGTACATAAACCTGAATAAGCACAACTGAAATCCTGAATGAAGTGTATACGTTTCATATACTGATTGTCATACAAATTAATTTTATAATTATTCCAATTTTGTTGTAGATTTCCAATCTTTCCTATTTATTTTGTACCAGATTTATTTGTATATTTTGTGATTTTGTTTTAAAGCATTTTGTTTATTTCTATTCTTTTTAGATAAATGATGATTTTTTTTTTCTGTTGAACATTCCAGTTTATGCATTTTTCCCTCCTCTATGCTCCCCCCTCATTTCCAAGGGACAGATATTGGCATGTGGGTGGTGGGGCTGATGTCTGTGATCCTGTACCCAGATCTCTGCTACTGGCACATTTAACAGTCTTTAATCTCCACTTCAGCTGCCAAGAGCCACAGAGAGGTCGGATCTTGTTCCTTTAGAGGCAGGTGTTGCTCGTCGCTTTGGTGGGTCTGGGCCTGTAAATCCTGAAGCTGGGGAGGGCTGTGTTGGTGGCTTTGCTGATCAGGGGCTGGCTGGGAAGCTGATGGCAATGGCAAGCAGCTGACTTTTTGAAGTTCCCTCAAGGATGAGGGTCTTTTTCTTTCAGTAATAAAAACCCCTTATTTACAACCTGCTCTCCATAGGTCATGTTTGTCTCTTGAGTGTAGATGCCATCTGTCTGTAGTGGGGGTTCCTGCCAGGTGGGGTGTGACCAGGGGTCTGCAGTGAGGGATGTGGCTGGGGATGACAGCAGTTCTGTGGGATGGGAGAGGTAGGTGGAGTGAGTCCCTCCGTTCCCCTGCACTTGGGTGCTGCTGCCTTCTCCCCTCGTGCTGGGGTTCACCAGTGGAGCTGTGTAGAGCCTGCATCAACAGAGACATTTCTGAGTGGGAGAACGAGCCTGTGCTTAGTCCCTTGCCCACCATCACTTCCAGCTCACACTGGTGCAGGAACAGCCCCTTTCTTGTGTGTCTGATACAGCCCTGCCATGTGCCCATATTGTGCTTCTGCCATCCCTCAGCCCCTCTCCTCTTCACAGCTGTTCCACCCAGCTGCTCTCCCTGCACCCAGCTTTCATCAGGCTCAGCTCTTGAGCTGACAAACCCTGGGTTGGCAAGATGGGCAGCAGCTGCTCAAACCTTGTGGGAATTTTTGCTGCACCCAGTGCAGCCTCTGTCCCTGCTTCTGTGCTGCAGGGTGGCCCCATTCCTCTGGGCCTCTCTCCCCCACGATGTATCAGCAGGACAGAGAGAGTGGCAGGTCCTTGAGGACTCCTGCTCCCCTGTGTGTGCCTGGCCCTGGCAGCCCGTGGAAGGAGGTGGGATGCTACAAACACAACGTAAGTAGAATTAGTGTGGAGGCCAACTTTGGGCTGATTCTGGTGGTAATGAGCAATGGGAAGGAGAAGCAGGATAGAGAGAGCCCAGCACTTCTGGAAGGGAGGGTATAAGAGACCAGATCCCTTCAGCACGGTGGGATGGATTTTGGCTGCCAGGTCCAGGCCACTGCAGCAGCAGGGCGGGAGCAGTGCCCAAAGCTGAACCCAGGGCTCTGTGCCCTCAAGGCTCCAGCAGTACCTCCTGCCATGGCCAGGCTTGGCAGCCTAGTAGCCCACTAAGGCCTAGAGGGAAAGCACCCTTGTGCAGGGCCAGAGTGGATCAGTGGCTCTGCAGTTACAGAATTTCTTTATCCATGATTGCCATGCTGGGGCTTCAGGCTGGAGGCTGGAATGGCTTCTTGGGGACTGGCACAGGGCTTTGCACCCTCCATCATGGTTGGGCATATCGTGATGCAGAGCTGCAGCTGGGCCTTGCTCTGCTGAGTGAGGAGGTGGCACAGAGGAAGAGGACCTGGGAGCAGCTCTCATGACTGACCTGGTCAGAAGTGGCAGTGCCCAACACACGATGTCTGCAGGGCTGTGGCTTAGGGCAGGGAGCCTCGGGTTCCTGTGTCTGGTAGGGTTTGGTTTGTGCAGCCCCTCTGGCTCTATGGAGCAAGGGAGGTGGACACGAGGTGGTGGGGAAAGAGGGACAAACCAGAAATCAGATCTGTGAGAGCTCAGGGCAGGTGAGGCTGGTTCCCCCCATGCTCATCTTGCTTCCACCAGGCTTTTGCTGCAGGAGACAATACTGCTGATGGGAAAAAGCAAAGCATGTCTGTCCCTGGGCTGGGGGACAGGTTGCAGAGAGAGCAACAGGAGCTTTCCCTGAGGCTCTGCAGAGTGGCTAGAGACACAGGTACTGCCAGGCCACCAGCTTCTGGGAAGCAGCAGCTGGTGCAGATCAGCCATGGGCAGCTGCCTGAGGAAGGTGTGGGCTGGAAACCTGGGCTGTGACCATGTCCCCAGTGCCAGCCGGGGCAAGAAGCTTCGCCCTGGCTCTTGGTCCTTGGTTACCACAACTTCATGGTGGAGCCAGCACAGGATGGATAGGATGGTGCAAGGCCGGGCAGTGCCTGCGTGTCTGTCAGGCTTTGCCCGACATTTTCCCACCATGAAGTGAGGGTCAAATACTTTCCATTGCTCCAGCCTTGAGGACTCTTCTCCCCATCTCAGTCAGAAATAGCCCTGGGCTGGGAGTGAGCTATTTGTGGTGACCGACTGGGACGGAGGAATGTATGGAGCTCCCCAGACCTCCCTTTCTGCAGCCGCATGCCTCCCCCAGCTGCTGAGCTAAAGCTTAAAAAATTCAAGTAGCTATACTTGGAGAAACAAAGTTTAAACATAGCAGACCCCAGCATGGCCTTTGGTGAAAGGGCTCAGGAGCAGCTCCCTGGAACTCTTCCTGCAGCCAGCCTCACTGTGGAGACGTGTGAGCTCCTCTCCAGACCCCAAAACTGAGGTGTCGGGGACCCAGTGCTCTGGAGTTTTCAGCAACCCCTTAAGTGTCAGGTGTTAAGTGTAGGCAACCAGCTGTTTCCATTTAGTATTGCTTTTCTGCCTGGCACTTTGGGCCCTGGACTGAATATCCTTCTGTGGTGGTGCTGATGGGGGAACCTCCTCAGGTCTGATTTGGTTGATATGAGAAGTTTGTTTGTTAGGGGAGGGTTGAGCTCGGCAGTGCCCAGGGCTGCCTGTCTTAGCTGGGCACAGCCTTGTGTGGCAGCACTGGCCTTCCCTGGGTATCCTTGTCTGTTTAAGCAGGTTTGCAGCTCCTGGTGAGCAGAGGCTGTGCTGTGCCCTGCTGCCACCCTGGCCATGTGTCTTGCAGGGGCAGAGGGGCAGGAAATGGCCCTTGGTAACATCTGTGGGAAACAGTCCTGGGAAGATACAGCGTTGGAGGTAATGGCAGTGTAGGGATGTTCCCCTTCCCACCATGAAAAAGCCCCTCCTCACTCTCTGTGTCCAAGACAGAATGTTTCTCTGCCAGCCATGCTTTCCTGGCTGATGCAGATGGTGGTAACAGAAGCCTTGTGCCCAGGCATGCCCTTACAGCAAGATCACTGCCACTGCTCCCCAGTGCTTCACAAGACCAATTCCCAAAGATGCTCTCACTGTTGCCCAGTCACCCATCCTGCTGGGACCCCACAGAGCAGTTCCATCTCTTCCCACCAACTCCACCACAGCCCTCTTCATTTCACCAACACACCACAAAACACCAGTCATTTCTTAGAAACATCATCATTTATTGACTTGAACAACTGCCACTAGAGCAGCATTTTCCTCCTCAGATGTTGGTGGTATAGTTTTACTTCTTTTATTTTCTACTAAGGTACTTTAAAATGAAAAAAATTAAATGAGTTTATGGTACTGAAACAACAGTCATATTCATTACAAGAGGGCCCTCGTTGTAATCCCTTTGCAGCGAACGGCAGAGGCTGGAGTAAGGGAGGCTGCACCCATGACTCAGAGGAAAACCACAGGGCACTGCTGCCCAGCTGTGTGCCAGCTCTGTGCCTTCCCTGGGCTGGCTTTCAGGCACAAGGACTACCTGCCCATCCCTGGGACACCCCCATGCAGCAGCCATCACACTCCTTGGCCAGGGACGCAGCCTTGCCCACCACGGCCAGCAGTGAGGCTCCGTTTGCTCCGCACCAGACCAAAGACCAGGGCAGCTGCTGGACGGCCGGGAGCTTCCTGGCTCCCACCATGGGGCTGGCCCTGTGGCATGTGCTGTTTCCTAGCTTAGGACAGGCCCATGTGGCCTGCAGCCCCCTGGCTCAACAGGCCCTTTCACTCCAGATGGTGGCTGGGGTTGGTTTTGGGATGCTTCACTTAAAATTGAGAGGACAGAAAAGTCAGGAGGAACACAGAGTGACTAATGTAATGCTAAAGCAGCAGCTTCAAGCTCCTGGGTTAATATTTACTGCTGAAACTGGAGGAGTCGAGAACAGTGTGGAGCTCAGCTGTTTAAGAAATGCCCTGGAAATTATGCATCACATGGCAATGGTGAGAGAGCTTGGAGACACTGGGAGAAGGTAACAAGCGGCTACAAGGTGAAACGTGTATGGCAGCAGAAGTGCAAGAGCTGGAATCCACTGCCATCCATGATGGCTGGAGGAGTCAAACCACTTACACAGAGAAACTCACACCAACAGAAGGTAAACAGTGCTGGAAGGCACAGCAACACCCTGGCTAACATGAGGAGGGGGGATTATGTAACCCTGGAGCAGAGGGTTAAGGGCAGCAACCTAACGGGCAGCAGGATTTGGATAATTTTGTCTCCTGCAGGTCCCAGAACATCCCTTCTGTCTCCACAGAGAATGTAACAAATGTCAAAAACCGTTCACAGGACACTTCAAATGAGAACCAAACGAAACACATCATGGGAAAGGGAGAAACATGCAGCATCCCGAAATCTAACAGGAGTAGCATGACAGCACAGGCGGGCAGTCCAATCTGAATGCACCACCCAGTTAGAATCCATCAGCTTTTTGAACCGTCTGCAAAACTGAAAACAAGGGTCTCCTCCAAATTAGTGTTAATTTGTTAGAAGTTTCCAAATACTTTCAAAATGTGCCTTTGCAAGAATCACACCCCCCAACCCATCACCCCAAGGGCCCCAACAACAGAATCCATTCCTGATCACTGCTAGAGTCATGGTTTATCTTCAGAAATACTTGTTTTTTTCCTTCTTACTCTTCCTCCTCCTCCTCTTCTTCTTCCTCCTCCTCTTCCTCATCATCATCTTCATCGTGGCAATGTGTGATTTCCTGAGGTGCCTGGGGGAAGAGGTTGGGCGGTTTGATCTCGCTGATGGAACGGGTCAGTTGGTGCCGCTTGTAGTCGGAATCTTTGAAATCCACCGAGGTGCGATTGCGCGTGGCCATCGGCGACTCCTTCTCATTGATGTCGACGTGTGTGTGCTCTACTGTGGACTCGTGTGGCATCTGCACATGGAACAGAGAGAGGAGGTGACAAGGGATGTCCCAGTCCCAGGCTGCCTCCCTGAGACACATGGAGAGCAAACCCCAAAATGCGACCATTTGGTCCACAGTCTATGAAATGCCACCAAACCCTCCAAGGCGCTGTTGTGTCCTGTGGAAGTGATAATGGGCACAAGCATGGGCACCTTTGGGAGCCCTGCCCACCTCCCTGGGATTGCAACTCACCAGAACGTGGGCGGCTCTGAAGAGGTAGCTGAAGGGGTAGTAGAGGAGGTTGATGAAGGAGGCTGCATAGAGGTCAGCGTAGCGCATCACCTGGCTGGCAAACAGCGTCTGCCGAGAGCCGCTGCGGAAGAGGCTCCCCATCATCCCGTAGCACATATCCATGTCGTGGGTCACTTTCTATGACGAAAGAACAGGTTAGATCTGGGCCAGGCAGACAGCACCTCAGAGCCACAACACTGAGGCGGAGCACCCTGAGGGCTGGGGGTGCTACATGAGACCTGCAAGGATCTCCAGGAAGGCTTTCTGTGCTTGTATCCCGTAGCATGAGGGCACAGCTGAGCCCCAGGTAACAGAAAGGAAGGTGGCAGCAGGCTCAGGGCCAGCACTACCCTAGGCTGGCACCCCAGGGCTGGCTGAACCAGAGGCCACAGCCCCTGTGAGCCTATGTGTGCCACTGTTGCGTGCTGCAGCAATGAGCACCCTCAGCCAGTGCTGCTTGTGGGCATGAGGAAAGACACCCTATTCCAGACCAGGCAGCCTTTTAGGAGAGCCAGTGACACCAGTGAGCTGAGACAAAGTGGCTTTGCCAAGCCTGCTGTGCCCACCCAAAGGCAGAGCAAAGCATTTCAGGACTGAGCAGTGGGGTTGGGTTGTTAAGCCCTTTGGGATCCAGAAGGATAAAAAGGGATTTTGATGATTGGTACCTTAATGCGTCTCTGGATGGAGCTGATGTCGGGGCGTTCATTGCTGCTACTGTCCAGATGCCTAGTTACAGGCGAGAAGGTAAATACATGGTGTGAAAAGTCTTTCAGAACCAGATGCTGTGGGATGGGGCTCAGGGGAGGGAGGCTGGTCTGGAGGGGAAGGTTGGTCTCGTGGGCAGAGCCCAGGCCCAAGTCAAGGCTCCAGCAGCAGAGCCACTAACCCAACCCCGAGGTTTTGTCACTGCCACTCATTAGCTGGGAGAGGCAGCATGAAAGTTGTCACTGTTTGAACACTCACTTGTACAGCTCGGCCAAGAAAATGTCCAGACTCTGCAGCTCTTCAAAAAGGGCTGGAAAATCCAGAAAAGAAAGGGGAGAAGGGTAAGTTTAAACTGTTGAAATGAAAAGTGCTGGAAGTGAACCCACTTCCCTGCCCACTCCCCTCGCATGGTGGCAAAGGGACACTGGAGCAGGGAAACTGGAGGCATCTCACGGCCTCTGGGCAGGAAGAGGGGTCAATCACATTCTCTGCCATGGGCAGAACTTTGGGCTTGGTTTCTGGTTGGCCCTTTTGTTTTGGAGGCTGAACCTTTGCAGCTCTCACCAAAGCTTTCCAACCAGCCATGGGGCAACTTGCATAACCCCCAGCCCTATCTACACACCAAAGGGCAAACCTGGGAGAAAAGCAGGAGCGCTGGAGGATGGAAAACACACAGCACTTTGGCGGCAGAGCAGCAGAGGGAGTGGGAGGAACGAGGAGGAAGCAGCTGGTGAATAGGGACTCCCTGCAGATGGGAGAGCAGTCATGGCTCAGGCATTACAGGGAGAATAACCCAGGTCTTATCAGATATTTTTTTAGCATAGAAGCCAAGGCTCCATATATGCAGAGAAGGGAGGAGGTTCTGGGGTTATTGAGGAAAAACTCAACCCCACCCAGCTGCAGCTTCTCCTGTGGCCAAGGCAGCACTTGGCTGATTACAATCCATAGCCTGGGAAACAGCACAGGAAAGGCCTGGGACCCCAAGGCCAGCCCACAGAGAGGCATCCCAGCTCCTGCCACCAGCATCCAGACCCAGTGAAAAGGGCTGAAAGGAGAAGTGGCAAGCCAGGGTGATCTCTCCCCTGCACCCCTAAGCCCTGGCGATCTCAGGGGTGCAGCATCAGACAAGCAAGAGCAAAGCCTGGCCAGGGGGTTGCCCGGCTCCTGACCGCTTTTGTCTGTCCAGACGTGCAGCTCCTGCGCCAGCTCAGGGATCACCAGGAAGGTCCGCCAGCCCTGGCGTTTCTTGGATTTGAGGATGTCTCCAAAGATATGGTCTCCGATGTACAAGATATCCTTCCCTTTGGCCCCCAGCAGGTCACAGACTGTGTCCGAAGAGCCTGAGAGAAGAATGGCATGGCTCAGAACAGTGAGCCAAAACAGGTGCATTTTCCTCCCAGGAACCTCCCCTGCTTGACCATGGCTGCCCTGGACGCTGCTCACCTGCCTGGGAGCTCCCCCAGGAGCAGCTTTGCCTATGTACACCCCAACATGAATGGCAGCAACAGAGGCCATGCACCCCCCCCATGTGAGAGTAGTGGAGCCCTGGTTGTCACAGATAGCTCTGTATCCACCCACTGCCCTTCTCTGGCTTGGTGGAACCCTCCAAGTGTGTTCACGCTGGTGGCAGCACCTTTAAGTACAGCTGGGGACACTGCACTGGACCAGTGCAGCCATCTCTCCACCACAAGCCCTGCAGACATTTCCCAGACCCTCCCTGGCAAGGAAGAAAAGGCCATTTGAGGAGTAACGGGCCCATCTCTACACATCTCTTCCCTGCACTGTGCAGCTCTGATCATGGAGAGTTTCTGGTGCAGTGTGCAGAGGGCACAAAGCAATGCGCTTTGGGAAGCACAACCATGCCTGGAACAAGTCCTCTCAGAGCTGGAGTGGCTGAAGGCCACATCAGAGCCACTCCACACAACAAGAAGGGCTCCTTCCTCACCTCCCGAGTACACAATGCCATGCTGCAGCGGGCCAGTGTAAGTACCAATCTTCAGCTTGCCAGTCACCTGTGGAAGGAGGTGTTGTGTTAGTGCTGAACAGCTGATGGTCTGGATCTTTTCTATATTGATACAACTGACACATCACTCTTTGTCTGTCTCACTCCCAAGCAGCTCAGAGGTGGGTTTCCTACTGTCATCTGCAGTATGTCAGGGAAGCCAGCAAAGCCTTGAGGTGATGGGGTTGCTCAGGAATCACTAAGAGGAGACTCCAGCCCAGTCTCTAGGGTAGGTCCTGTCCAAACACTGCATTGCCCACTGTCACTGAGAGATGCCATACAGGAGGTGCAGGAGCCCTTCCAGCCATGGAGGTACCCTCCCCTGACCACTCACCGTGTCCACCTGCCGCAATACAGTGCCTTCCCCAAAGAAGAGGGGTTTTCGTGCATCCACCAGGATCAGGTCAAAGTAGGACTGCCATGGCCGATGGGCACTCCCAGGCTACAAAGGCAAAAACAAACCCCAGAATCAGGCATGACACAAAAAGACCACAGGAAGTTTGACTGGAGTGTCGCTGTCCATGGCCATAACCTTGTGACACTGCTGGACCATCAAAATCCTTTAGCTCATGCCTCCTGTGGTACAATGCTGGGTTGCCAGCACCATCTCCTAAAGCATTCCCCTTCTGCCACAAACCCATCCCAGCCCTAGAAGTGGGGGCTGAGGACATGGTGTGAGACAGAACAGCACTGAACATCCCTGTCAGGGCACAGCTGGCACGTAAAAAGATGTGGTAAATGACACTCTGCCACTGCTCCTGAAGGTGACATCCCGCACACACCCAGACACAGCAACTCCACACCTCTAGCTTACAAGGCCATGCTGGTACTTTTGCCAAGAGTGGGAAAATGCCTGGACTCTATTCCACAGAGCATGGCTTCGAATCACAGCCCTGCCCAAAGGATACTGAGCCCTTTCTGCTCCGTGTTTCCGCACTTTGTGAGATCAAAACCACAGCAAGGGGCTTCCTTAGCTATCGTTGTGGTGAGTATCTACACTCTCAAAATTTCCCTCTTGGCTGCCTTCTGCTTTTAAAGCAATGTAAGAACACATCTTTTGAACATGAGATAGCCTCTCACTGGGAGACTGAAAGAGCAGCATAAATTTGTATCTTAAACCTTTCTCCAGAAGTTGCAGGGCTGAATTTTGACCTCAGAAAAACAACAAAAAAAAAAAGCATGACTAAAACTTTTTGAGTTACGATAATTAAGGCACAATCAGCCATAAACATTTCTGCTGTTTTATAAAACTATTTCCTTTCCATCATGGCTTTTTTTAACAACATCTAAACCATTGTGCATTATTTCTAAAAAATCTGGCTACAAAATGCCACAATTGAAATGTTTTATCACTGAAATAATGTTATGATTAACACAGATTATCAATTGAGACCAGAAGATGCCCCTTTTCTCTTTGTTATATTGTATTTGCTTTGATCCCATTCAAACAGAACACAAAACAGCAAGTGTATTTTAAGCAGATTAAAGCAACTAATCCCATGCAGCCGATGAAGCAGGATTAAAATGCTTTCCAGCTACACAGATAATTAGGCACATCAGTGTCTACTGCAACTTCAGTCTAGAATTCACATACCTTTGGTCCATGTGGAAAGTCAAACAAGTAAGTCATAATTTTCTAAAAGAGAGAAAGAAAGTATTCAAATATGTGCTTTTCAACATGCATTTGTGTAGTTTATAAAAACATACTTTTCTGATTTTATCTTTTCAGACTACAGAACTTTATTTTTAGAATTTACACAGAAGTCAGCATAAGGTTTGGAGACAAAATGAATAAAGCAGGACAATGATAGGAATCAAACCAGTAGTTTTTATAATCAAATAACACAGTCACCTCAGAAAACTGCACACTGCTTCAGGTATATCTTGCAATGCTTTAAAATGGCATATAAATCTTTAGATTAGCAGTGCTGCAACATCCTGACATTCACCTGGAGTTGGGAGTAATTGTGTTTATTTCTCAGCTTAGCAGACAGCCCTTTCTGCTCAGACCTCTCCAGGACCTTGGTTTGGTGACCTGTTTGTATTCAGACTATCTGTCTCACTTGAAACAGAAAGTCTGCATTTTAAAGGATGCTAAAATCCAAAATGGAGTATAACTTTCCCTTACAGCCTTTTAATTGCTGGAGGAACTGAGTGAAACAGTGGGACTTAAACCAGGCCTGTACTAGCTCAGTGCCAGAACCAGGACGACAAGAGGTGACTCAAGACTTCATCTGCATCCACCAGTAACCCATCCTAGATTAGAAAATACATGATTCTCCACCAGAAGATGTCCCATCAAAACCCATCCAAATGACTGGCTGGCTTCTGCTTATTCCATGATATAGCAACCCAACAACTCAAGCAGCACTTACGTCTGTGTATTTATAATCGCTGTTTGTGACAAGAAACACCTTCCCCACTTCATTCATGCGGCTGAGCAGCAGTGGCAGCTTCCCCTGGAAGCCAAGGGGAACATCCAAGTCATACACAAAAGTTGCAGACATTCCTCATGGGAAAAACACTCAACTATGATCCCACCAGACAAAAAAAAAAAGGCAAATCAAACCATCGAGCAAGCAAACTCACGTGTTGCGCACTGGCCAGAGCCAGGAAAGCTGCTGGTCCATCCAGGTAACCCCTCCAGAGCACAGCCCAGGGGAGGAAGGCGAGGGGGAAGGGCTCAGCAGGGCTGCAGTGCCTTTGCCAACCACAGTGCCAGGCACCCTGTGCTGCTCCCACCGATCTGCTCCAGCTCCAAGTCCGTTCCCGAAATGGGCCCAGAGGCAGGTGAAATCTGAGCTCACGAGCCACAAGTTGGAATGCATTATAATTCCAACCTCAAATTAGGGAGAATTTATTCCTGGGGCTATTTTTATTGAATCTGAAATCTCAGTCCATTGCCAAAATAGCTGATTACCTCACTGAACAGTTACCTAAGAATTCTGTAGGCGTGTAACTAGAAACAAGATTAACTGCTTTAAAGTGATAATTTACCACAGAGCTCATCTAAACTAAAAAATACTTACTTCATAAGTGGTCCAGAGGGGCCTTGCACACTGCAGAGGTGCCAGGAGTAAGGGAACCACTGGAGCTTGCTGAACACATGTTAGATGTGCTAAACACACATTTTGGGGTTATCAAGAGACTAGACATTGGTGAGTCTTTCAGGATCTTTCCCTCAGTTCCTCATGGCTAAGTGTAACTTTTTTGTCATGTGGCTGAAACAATGCTCAACTGTTGCTTTTTAAAGAGAGGTTTGCTTGGGCAGAAAAATAAGAGCAGGGAACACAGTTGCTTTCATCACTGAAAGAAACGTGATCTTTGCCAGTGTGTTCACCTTGATAACATTTCCTCTAGCTTTTATATTTTTCATATAAAACTGTGCACATCAATACAAAATCATGTGGATCACTGGCTCAGAATAAAGGCTGCATCTGAACTTTCTACTTTGTCTTTGGTTATTACAATATAAATCACAGCCTTATCTGTTTTGTGATTTAGTACAGCAAATCAGCATGTTTATTTCTTGCCTGCTTAGTCAGTACCGAATGTCACATAGCACAAGTAAAGTAACTTCACACTTACATCTTTCACCACATACTTCTCCAGATTCTCAAGGGTCTTTTCCTTGAGCGATCCCTGAAATAGAAACAACAGAACCCAGTGAGGTCATGGAAACTTATGATGTAAGAGACAACAAAGTAATGCCAACTTTCACACTTTAAAATGCTGTGAAAGTACAAACCAGGGCGAATCTGAACCAGTGACTCTAGAGATGAGAGGCTTTGAGTAGCAGGGACCATCACAAACTCTGTGATCCATCGATTCCCTCACCATGGTAAATAATCCACTTCAACAGCATTTTAACCCTTTCAGAAGGGAATACAATAGAAACAAACAAAAAATAGATTTGGCATACCAAACAAGACAGTTAACGACCTGTCTCCAACACTGACCATAATGCTTTAGTCAAAGGCCAACTCCAACATGTATCACACAACACTGCATAAGGAAAGAAAAATAGATTCCTGACTTCTGCATGGGTAAAAGGACCACCACAAGTACAACTGTGAGCAGAGTTCTCCTGTGATGGTTCTCCATCCCACCCAACAGACTGATTGAATGAGGGAGAACAAGAAAATCAGGTCTTTAACCATACATTAATGCTCACAAAATTATATTCTAAATTTGTGCACAAGAGTGTGCAGAAGATGAAATGCTTCTCTCTAATTAGAGAACAGCTGATCTATTTCTCTCTTCAATGCCAATACTTTTTAGACAACATTGTTTAGTGCCAATGTAAACAATCTGCAGTAGAATACTGCTTTAATAATTAGGACAATGTACAAGTTGTGGACTTGAAGTGCAAATACCCTTGTGGCATCATGCTCTAAAACCCATGAATTACAGTACAAAAATGAAATCTGGGCACAATAAAAAGGAATAGGAAGCCAAGCCAGATATGTTCCCATACTAGGAGGGCAGTTGAGATCTTGACTTGCTCCTACACAACTGCAATCTATTATTTGCTCACTAGGCGGCAAAGCAGGGCTCTTGCCCAGAGCAAGCAAAGCACATCTGAACTCAGGAGTTACAAACCAGCCCCTCCAACCCAGTTACAACCACACACATCCCACGGAGTTCTTGCAGTCACCTTGTAATGAACCCAGTCAACAGCATCTCTGACATCCTGGAACATACTCCTGAAGGACATGAAGAGGTCTCCATCTTTAAACCCTGTTTCACAGCTGTGAGGAGACAGAAGAGAGATTTTAGCAGCCAGTCACAGCAGGTAAGAAACACACCAAGGAGCAAGACAGCTCAAAATGCTGTTTGGAGCTTGTGTTTTCATCTTACCATCATGGTTTCTTATCTACTACTTTACTGCAGCTCAGACTTGAAAGAAGGCTACAACTGCATTTTGACAGGATCTGTGTGTTACCCAGGAATGTCTGTGCTCCCACAGCAGTACTACAGCTTTCTGTGACTGTAACTCTTACTTCTCACCCACATTTACAAGAAGGTAAAAAGGCTGCAAAAATGCTGTTTGCAGCATTTAACAGAAGATGAATGGTACTGAGGGAAGAAACGGAGTGGTGCTCTTTCTCCCTCTTTCCAGCACTAAAGAAGGGAGTGTCATGGAAATCAACTAAATGTAATGTTGCTGAGAAGAGGAACTGCTTCTATGTTGAACACTTAGAATTAACATTAGAAATTACAAGATACTCTGGAGATATCTTTGAGACAGCATGACAGCTTGCATCAGAAGAAATCAAGAAGAATTACACAGAGCTGTATTTATTATGACAGCAATCATCATGCCTCTCCTGAGAAAAGGTACTTCACCTGATGGATTGCCAGCATAAACAGTTCCTCAGCTCCCAGGTGAAATCACATTAAACCTTTGCCTTCAACTCACATATATGCAAAGATGACCCATCACATGAGGTGATGAGCAGCACAGCAGCATTCACATTTGCCAGTTCAAACCACAGTTTATTTTTATGCTTACATGTTTTTGGCAGCAAGGTAAATGCTCATGCTGCACAAACAGCCTTTTATACCACACTGAGCACTTCACCTCTAAGTGTGCAATGTCCTTTATTACTACACGAAGCACTTGGGTAACTGGCTGAGGAAATCTTTCAGTTACCAGTTCAGACATGGCTCCAATGGACACAGGTTCAAAATGAACTGAATGGTGCCTGTAATCACCCTGTAAAAAGTGTGTGGTCCTGGAAGCTGCCTCAAATATCACTGTAGTCAGGATGTTGGTACTGCTGTACCCTGTGAAGGAAACTTTCATAACCAGCCTCTGCTGAACACACAGATCAACTCAGCACCACAAAATTATAGGAGGCCCACCAAAACCACTTGAGGGGCCTCCACTGATAATAAGAGCAGTTCCATCTGTGCTCTATTGCTCTTGTATAAAATAATAATTGTACTGTTCCATCATCATCTCAAAGTGGAGGGAATACAAACCTCGTGTACCGGTCACAGTTAGTAAAGAAATCCACCAGGCAAGCCAACAGGTAGGTCTCTGCAAGGAAACAGTGAGATCATAAAACAAAGATAACATCATACAGCCAGCTAACTTTAGACCTTGTGCCCAAAGGAAGAAAATTCATGTAAAAAAAAACTCAAACAGAAAAGCAGTGTACAACATCAGCAATGCTTTACTGGCTTAAAAGGCACAGAAAGAAGCCTGTGTTGGCTCACATTAGACTCACCTGGTAGATTGAATAACGTGTTCAAAATGTAAAACCTATCTGTGTCATCCCTCTGGATAAATTTATTTGGATATTGCTCCCGTGTTTCAGGCCTGAGAACAAATAAAGTGAAGTAGAGTGAAACCATAAAACATAATGAAGGTAAAATGTGCTGACCTGTGAAATGGAGTCGTAGCAGGTTCCACTAACCAAACTCTACTGTGCTTTAATCAACACCCAGCTTCCCCACATGCACTGTTGGCACAAGAGCAAAAGTGCATCCAGGGGTGTTCCCTGGGCCATGCTGACTCCAGCAGAGCCAGGACAAAGCCCTTATCACTGAGTCAGCAAACTGAGCAGAGCCCACACAGGGACAGAGTGGTCCAGAGTCCACAGCTTGACCTTAAGCCCCATGCTGCCAGCTAGAAGGATGCTTTAAATCATCTGCACTTTCATTGTTTGCTTATCTTAAACTCTCCCCCACTTTCCAAGTGTTGCTCTCTGCTCTCCCAGCAGCTCTCAGCCAGGGGTGTGCAGGGCTCTGCTGGAGGAGGCTGGCTTGGGGCCCTCTGCAATTCATCAGCAGGGTGGCAATGACTGAACTCGTATCATTATTACGGTCTCCTTAATTTCTGGAGCTACTAAAGATCATTTTGGGCTCAAAGAGGAACTTGAGTGCACATATAAGGGCTTTTTTCCTAAACTTTGGAGTCCCGATGCAAGGACTTACAGGCCTGCAAAGACAAAGTTTGTCACCCTGGGGCCCCTGAGAGTGCCTTGCCTTCAATTCATATGCCCTTGCAGCAGGAATGTGGGAGGGGGGATTTGCTGGGATGTATCAGGAACATGGCACTGCAGTCCTCTCTGCTTCCTAAAGGAAGAGAGAGGACCTTCTCTGGGACAAGAAACACAAGAAGTCAGGGAAGGCTGCAGGAAATGGCATGCAATGCTCAGTTCTAACACCCTCAAAGGTCAGAAACACAAAGGGGTAGAGCAAGATTATTCCTACCCCAAACCAGCTGAGGCCCTCAAACTTTCTTAGCAATGGCTGTGGAGCTGACAGCCTCATGGGGCACAGGTCCTCATGCAATGGCTTTGTCTTGACAAGCTGCTGACATTAAACTGTGCCAGGACAGGTGAACAGCCCCGGATGATTCCATCAACTCTGCCCCAGAGCACATGTTCCTCTATTCCCAGCATGCTACAGATGTGGCTGGCACAGCCCTTTCCTTTGTAAACATCTGGGCTGTTGCTGTACCTGAGACTCTCAATTCATCCACAGCCAATCCTGGAGCTGTAGGAACACCAACACAGCATCTGCTGTTAGGAGAGTCTCTGCAACTCCATATACAGTGTATGCCCTAAGGATCATTGACACAACAGACCTTATTAAGTAAAAAAGAACAGCCAAGAGTCTGCACTCACCCTCTGAGGAAATTAAAGCCATGTGCACATACTAGGAGGTTCCCATAGGCATCAACTTTCAGCAGGTTTCCATAGTGGGTGTCAAACACCAGGCCTCTGTTAAGAAAGCAATTTAGGATATGAAAAGGCAAGTGCATTAAGGGGTGACCATTTTAACAGCAGCTAGAACAGCTCTAGAACAGCTTTGCTCACTTGGCATGGGACATCAGAACAGGGCTGCTGTTATGAGGCAGATGGGGTCCCTACTGTCCCTTTTAGCTGGCAGCAGGTGAGCAACCAGAGCCCAGCATCACGAGGCAGGAGAGACACCTGAAGCATTTAACCCAAGAGGCTCAACTGTGCATCTACCAGGGGAGCTGTGGGCCTCTTCCACAGGCTCACAAACCTGACACCCCTGTCAGGCTGCAGGGAACAGTGAGGTGTGATAAAGGAATTTCTCTCTGCTTTTGCATGGCTTTGTCACAGACAAAGCCAGATGAGGCACGTAACCATGGCACAACATTTTGGACATGCCCAGTTCTGACTCTGGCAAAACTCTGTCTCATTTATCCAGCAGCTTGCATTTGGAGAATGCAGCCTCCCCACAGAGATACCCCTTCTGTCCCCTCCCTGGGATGAAGGTAGTGGATTTAACAGAGTTCTCATCACAGGTTTGTGAGGGGCTATGCCTTGTTATGGGCAAGGGTGCAGCCAGCAGCAACTCTCAGTGTAAAACACGCTGAGATGAGGGAAGGAAGGAGGCTGCCAGACTGAAACTGGGTCAAACCAACAGATCCTCTGGTTCAGTCTTTTGCAAAGAAACTCCAAACGAGTCAAAGAAGCAAAATCCAGCAAAGGCACAAGTAGAAAGAACTTGGAGGTGCAGAGTTAGATCAAAAGCTTTGTTCAAAATAAACAATGCCCTTTTTACCTCTCCCACCAAAAGACAAAATATAAGAATTTAGTAATTTTGCACCATTAACTTAGTACAAAGTTATAAAATCAAAAAGTTACTGAGTCAAATGCTTTTGACATTTGATTCATCTCAACAGGAGAGCTAGATTGGTCCCATTTCTATTCTTGTTTACTGTCAGCTTAATTTTCAGGATGTCTTACACACCACGACACTACTAATTAAAATCATTAAAGAAAATGTTCTGAGACATCCCAGCAGCCTTGGACAGTAATGGCTTCTTCTCTCTGATTCTGATTTCACTCCCACTCCAATTGTGTCTCTGCTGTCTTTGCTTTGAAGGGCTATTTTTGGACCATGTTTTCAGTAGGATTCTTTTCTTACATACTCCCTATTTGCTGGCAAGGGTTCATGTGTGCAAAGGCCCCCCACGTACTGGATTTATCTTCTCCCTTCCCCATGATCTGTGGCCAGCCATAGGCTTCAATCCACATCTGAAAACCTGGCCTCACATGTCGCCTGTGAACTTCACAGAACAAGTACTCCAGGCCTCGAGCAGGCGAGATGGGTATCTGTCAGTCATTTACCTGGTAGGGAATGCAGGATCATACACAAAATTGAGCAGCTCATGAGGGTATCCAATGGAAACTAATCTTTCTACGGTCAGGTCAAATCCAAGAGATTCGTATTCAGGGGATTTATACACTGTACCAAGATGAGATTTCAGTTAGAAAACTTGAAAACAGCTAGGGGGTTAAACAAGAAGGCAATTAAAAGTAATGTACCCATTCTCCCTCCTCCCTCCTCCACATACCATTCCCTCCTTTGATGCCTTGGGTCCCCCAGTCCTGTGGTGGAATTAGCTCCTGCCCCAGGGCTGCAGTGAAGCAGAGCTGCAGTTTGAATTTCAGCAGCAGAGTGCACCAGATGAAATATCCATCAGTTTATCATAGCTCTCTGCATCAGGAAAAACGCATTTCAAACAGCAGCTCCCCTCCCTGCAGCCCTGTTAGGCAGATGCATGAACACTCCCTGTTCCATCCGCTTCAACAGGGCTTTGGTTTGCTGTGTTTTTGCAAAGCCGATAAAGAAACCAATAAATTGCAGGAGCACATGTATTGGAGGTTAGAAAGACTGAAATTCATCACTTCTGTGCTACTGTGACTGCTCTGGATACAATCCCAAAGCTTAGTATTGCTCCAGATTTCATCTCAGGGGAATTAATGTTTGCTGCAGCCTAAGTTAGCGTGAAGGTAGAGCTGTCAAGTTAACATATGATTTGTTTGTTAATAACACCATATGGTACTGCAAAAAAACTGTTCGTTATTACCCTTGTGCATCAAAATGCTACTTTCTAAAGCAAGCTCACTGCTCTCACATGTCAGAGGAGCTGCTCATCTGGGACACACACCGCTCCATGCAAAAGAAATTAACTTGTTCGACTAAGTCATTCCTACCATGTGGCTTCTCTTCTTCCTACAAATGACCTTCCCATGTACTGAAAATGTTACTGTTTAATCAGATCATTAAATTACATCTAAAAGGCAATCAGGACAGATGGAAATCACAGCGTTTCTCTGGCAGTGTGTTTATGCTCACTGCATGTCTGCAGAAGCCCAGAAGATAAGGCGCTAATATGCATGTTTCAAACACCGAGACAGCTGGATAGTCCTGAAGCTGACCAAGGATTGTTGGTAATAACAGCCAGGGATTGTTGGCAATAACATGTTGTGAGAAAGAACAGGATGTGGCTGGAGAAGGGGGCTATGTGGAGATAAGGGCAGCACTTTTCTGGGGCAAACGTCCTTGTTTGGGCTCCCAGAGATAAGCACAGCTCAAGTGCAGGAATGAGGTCAAGAAATGGGCATGGACTGTGTGGGGGAGATCAAGTCCACCCAAGAGCCTCCAACACATTTTCAGAAAGGTCTGGAAGAATAGGGTGCACATGGTAACTTGATTTCCATAGAAAGCAAGAGCCCTGTTTTCAAGGTGGGGAAAACTAATCTATAAAAAGATACCCCAACAAAGCCCAGGCGTGCCCTGCGTGTGCCCCAGGACTGGACACCCCATCAGTGCTGCTGCCAGGACTGGTGATCTCTTTTTCTCACTTTCTTCCTTTCTCTCTCTCTTCCCCTCTTTAATTCATCTCTCTTCCCTTTTACCCTACCCCTTTATCCAAACCCCACTGCTGTGTGCTTATATTAGAAGTTCAGGGATTAACAATTTTCATGCCAAGTGTAATTTACTAATAAAACTTTGTAAGCTTCTGTGGACACGCTGACTTTTGTTGTTCCTTTCAACAATGAGCACCTACAAATCCTGGGAGCTCCCTTCCCCTTAGGAGTGGGATACCATAATGTTGCTAATAATGTCTTAAACTGGTCCTAAGATAAATAAATACAACCCTTGACTGCAATGAGGGTTACCATGGGTTCAATGGGTTCAACTGCCTCCATCACCTGAATATTTCAAATTTAGCTGAAAACATGCAAGTTACACAGTAAACTCATGAGAGGACAGACTGCTTTTCCTGACAGACATCTAACACTGTGGGCCTCATGACATACATTAATACACATTGTCTATACTGCCCACTCATCACCAGCATATATCTACACTGTGGGATACAGAAATTAAATCTGAGAGGAGAAAAAAAATAAAAAAATACTAAAAAAAAATTTTAAAAATTAAAAAGGCAAGGACTTTAGATGAAAGAAGGCTGTCAGAAGACTAAGATCACAGTAACCATGACAGAGGCTTCTCTTAATAACCTAAAAAGCACCAGAATCCCAAGAGTTAATTTTCACCATTAAATTAACAGCATTAACAATGAAATAAGCAAACCTGTAATGGTCTTAAACAGATAACTATTATCAATAAAGCAGTTATCAAAATCTCCAAGCAATATTATACCAATGGCAAACATCAACAACATAATTCAAAATACAATGCACGTAGTCTTTTCTATCCTTTAGGAAAGGAAGGATTAATTGAGCTATAGATAGGAATAAGCAATCAACGAAAGTACAGCTAATGTAGAAAGCAGTGACAAGGCAATTCTGGGGAGTGAGCTAGAGTTGGAGGGAGCAATAGGCAGTTAGGTGATGAACAAAATTGTGATAGTGACACCAGAGCATCATCTGGAACAAGGAATTCCTCTGATTCAGGACAGTAAAGGCACTTCCCAGGGAAAACTCTTATAAATACACCTACACATATTCTCAGGATGTGGAAGCTCTGCAAAGCTCCCCGTTAAGTGAAACAGACTCCAATCCCCTGGTCCGTGCATGAAGCTGCTGCACTCCTCCTTTTTAGCCTCCTGGGAAATGACCATGCTACCAACTTAGTCCATAATACATCATTTCCAAACAGAACATTTCTCCGAGGAAACCCTTTCTGAACTCAGCAACCATGGTGATGCTGCCCTGACATGAACCTGGGCAGGAGCACATTGGCATCTCCTCTGAACAAGCAAGTGGTTCATCAAGAGCTCATTTCCAGAGCTTTTCCAGGGAAATTGTAGAGCTTTCTGATGAGCAATCTGTGTATCTTTTTAATGTTCCACCAGGGAACAGCTGTGTGGGACACAAGGTCTGCTGCTCACACAATACCCTTCCTTCCTTCCTTCCTTCCTTTCTCTCTTTCTTTTCTTTCTTTCTTTCTTTCTTTCTTTCTTTCTTTCTTTCTTTCTTTCTTTCTTTCTTTCTTTCTTTCTTTCTTTCTTTCTTTCTTTCTTTCTTTCTTTCTTCCTTTCTTTCTTTCTTTCTTTCTTTTCTTTCTTTCTTTTTCTTTCTTTCTTTCTTTCTCTTTCTTTCTTTTTCTTTCTTTCTTTCTTTCTCTTTCTTTCTTTCTTTCTTTCTTTCTTTCTTTCTTTCTTTCTTTCTTTCTTTCTTTATTTGCCTCTCTGTCTTAGAAAATCACCACAGACCTCCTTTTAACTCTCTAAGGAAACAAGCTGAAGCACCATTAGGAAAAAGGCTGAAGAAGAGGTATCAACCTCAGCCTTCATCATCCCAAGTCTCTGCTGAGGCAGTACATTAATTAGGATTAATCTAAATGTTTCTTTTGGGGGGACAGTTATTCCGCTTACCTCTCAAGCCCTAGATTTTGCTTCCTTGGCATCTCTTTGAATAAAACTAAACTATTAGCTCATTCATGCCTCTATTTTTCTACTACTCCACAATATCTGGAAAATGAGAGCCTTCTCCTTCACACATGAACTAAACAGAGACACAGGAAACTGGACTCGTGAAAGGGACAATAAATTTTCTCTAGTTACCAGCATACTTACTGTTCCAGATAAACTTTCATTTAATTAGGCACACAGCTGGGAAGAGACAGAGCTCCCTGAGCCCACCCTGACAGCACCCACAACCACAGCACTGGCTGCATCAGCTGGAATGAGCCACAACCCCCTGACATTTCTCATAAGCCTGTTTGAGTAACTGAAGCTTCCTCTGGGCAAACAAACCATCCACCTCCTCAGATCAAGAATGGACAGGCTGATATCTCTGCAACTCTGGCAGCACATTTGGGGAAGATGCCCCAATTACAGGTATTACTCCATTATTTCAGTATTGTACTCAGGGCTGGTTGTTCTCTCATGTCTTCATGCAGCCATGAGGAAATAGAGTAGAGAGGAAGCTCAATACTTTTTTCTGCAGCTGCATGATGAAAACATGATTTTAAACTTTGCTACAATGTTCTCTCCCTCACACCTGGTTGCTGAATCCTGGTACCCCTGATGGAGACAGTTTGTGTGCCATGGACAAGTCATGAATTCAGTTATTTGCCATGCAGTCTCCCGTGCCCAGCTCTTTCACTCAGCTGAGAAGGGCAGTCTTTGAGCCTTCCCAGCTCTGTGACAGGGGAGGAGGCAGAGCCACAGACACATTTTCACACCATCCTTGCCCAACACACATGGGATGTTAGTAAAACCAAAGCATGTGCTACAACTTATTCTGATTTCCTTTTCTTACTGCTTGATGGCCATGTCTTTGCCACAAAGCCAAGTCTCCAGCTCCAGAGGAATTGTTATTTTAATAGTCCTGTTCCAACACAGGCAAATGCTTCAGCAGCACAGGGCAATCAGCACCCAGTGCTCATGGATTATGCAACTGAGGTGGAAAGAAAACAACTAAAGGTTTTAAAAAAAACAGAAGCCAGTTGACAGCACTCCAGCTTCCTCTTAATACCATTACTTGGCTTAACAATACACCATTAAGAGGTAAAAAGCAGTACCCAAGTGAACACTGCAAGCCTTCAGGCCTGTGACGAGTGCGGGCATCCCTGACTGACACAGGACATGCTGAGGGGGGAAGCTGGTCTGGAATGAGCAGGGGTTGTGCAGTAAGGTATGCAATTCTCATGCATTTGTGTGGTTGTGTTTACCTTTGCTGCCAAGACACATACAGTTACAATTTTATAGCCTTCCTGAAAAGGAAAAAAAAAAAAAAAAAAAGAAAAAAAAAGCTCTCTACAGAGGCTCCAGCTTATGCAAAATGCTGCTGCCAGGATTTTAACTCACATGAGGCAGATGCAGATTCAGAGTGTCACTCCAGGCTTGACGGAGTTACACTGGGCTCCCCTGTTAAAGAAAAAAATCAGACTGATTTTAAAACTGCAACAGCTCTGTGCCATGTGGGACTGTGTTTGCTGGAGCTCTGTCCTCTGGTAAGCTCAGAAACTGGCCTGGCAGTTATTCCAAATACAACTGATTCATAGAAGAGGCACAGTTGGTAATCGTGTGGTAATCGTGCATCCTGCAGGCAAAATTCTGTCCTCATATCCACAAAGTAGTCTCAGATCATCAGCTCAGGGATAATTAGGTGAAAGAGGCTATAAGCACATTGCCTAAGTGATACAAATCCTTCATGTTTCTCTCAGACACAGAGCAAGTGGTTCAAGAAAAGGTCTTGTGCTCTTTTTGGGGCTTTGCCATTATGGTCCATTCCTCAGTCAGTAACAAATTACTCTTTCAGGACACTCTCACACCATACAATGCCTGCTCGTGTCAATGCAGGGGACCTGGGAGACTGAGTCAGGAGCTACTCTGGGAACCTGAGAAGAGAATTTTGCCCTACACCTTGAAGGTGCTCCCAGCGAGAGCCTTGCACACAGGTCAGTCTGTGGTGCACGTCTGCATTTAAACTCGGACACGCTTTCGCTTGAGCTTTCGTGGGCAAAGCACTGCAGGATAAACCAGCACCAAAGCTGCACACAGAGCTGCACTGCAGTGCTCTCGCTGGCAAGCACACACAGGGAGAATGCCAGAGATATTTTGCAACTTACAGGTATGCACAGAGTAATCAAGAATTACCCTTAAGATTCAATTTGCACTGAATACAAAGCTGAACTGGTTGGAATGATGTTGCAAAAATGACCCACAGAAGTATGCAGAGCTCCTGGAAGGCTTCTCTGTAAATAAATGTTTAAAGCCTGTTTTGTTTCAAAATTAATACCTGAGGAAGGCTAAAGTGCATGTGATGCCTCTGCTTAAGCTGTGGCGAGGAGAAAGCCCTTTAAGGGCTGTGTGTATCTTCTCTTGTTTCTCCTACACACACAAATTTACACAGGGGAGTTTCTCACTGAAGATGTAACATGGTTTGTTCCAGGGCTTGCCAACACTTCTTGCAAGGTACTCATGGATCTTGGGAGAGAAGCAGGAGTTGAAGTTACAATAATGATCCCTTTCTGCACTGCTTCAGTCGTCTCCCATTTGTGAGATGTATTTGCTGTCTCACACTGCACACCTGCAAGCAGTCCTGCCTGCCATTTTATTTCCTAACACTATGGATTTGGTGCTTGTAAAACCCCTGAACTGGGAGCAGTGGCAAGACACTGATTTCCCATACCACCGAGGCAGCTTTGAGGAATCAGCTCCCTTTGACCAGAGCCCTTGTCTAGGAAGGGAAAAATGAGCTCAGGAGGTTGCTGCAACAACAGAAGCCTGCAGGGAGAGCAGCTCCTCCAGGCAGAGAGGCAGAGCCAGGACCACTAAATGATAACCTGAAGTATCATTTGAACCTGCCTCCGGCTTTTCCCCATCAGTTGCTCTCTTATGATGCCCTACCACCTCCTGAAGGAATTTCATCCCTTCCATCTGCCAATTCCTCACCTGCCTTTCCTCCCAGCTGGAAGGCAAGAGCAGCCCAGGGAAAGGCGCTTGCGATGCCCCCCAAAACAAACCTACACTGTCAGGGCACTTCACGGGAGCAGCTGCTTCCTGCTCTGATCCCTTGGGCACACACTGTCTCCACTCCTTCCCCACGCAGGTGCTGAGAGCACTGTCTGTGCTGTTGACTTTCAGGTGTCCAGATAAGATCAGTATTTCTTAAACTAGAGGTGATGACCTCCTCCAAAAGGGCTGCAAAAAAACTTTAACAAATACTCAATCTTCAGAAATGTCACCCACTCTCTGGGTTCTCCAGAGGTCACACAAAGCCAAAAAGTAGACAGATAATGCACAGGGTTCCACCTTTTCTCCGAAGCACAGGAAATGCAGCTCAACTATTTTGTGTTAAGTCTTGAAGAAATGAAAGTAAAATAACTAAAAACAGGTTTTTTCAGTTACTGCTTATTCTCGTGAGTAAGGCATGCAAATCAGGCGGTTAGGGACATACATGGGCAGGTGGAGAGCTGGTATCCAGATTTATACATCTCAGGCAAAACATGCATAATTAAACTTGTACAAATACATTTCTGAAATTACACAAACCTGACTTAAAGAGCAGGATCAAAGTGTTGCACTGGATTGCACCACAAATAAGAAATGTGTAGTGGGTTTGGTTCGCAAAGTATGCCAGTATGTATTAGGAAGAGATTTATATCAGTGTTGAACTGACAAAACCTGCTTAATTAAAGCCTTGAGGACTGAGATCCATTTTTACAAATTCATTTTCTGTAACAATACAAATATCTATGTATCCTGTCTCAACAGTGTCCATCAAATGAGATTCTAGTGTCCCAGAACATGATAGATCTATCCCCAGAGCTCTCCATTCTGTCAGTATCTCCTCTGCACATGGCCCCAAATCCAGGCACTTAGTGTCCACCATGCTGTGTCTATGACAGTCAGCCCTGCACAACAACCATACCACTGGCTATTTCACACAAGCTCCAAATACTCATCCCCTGGCACTTCTGATGACCTGACCTGCAAATCCAGCTGAGAATCCAGAAGGAAACAGCCAGTGACCAGTGCTGGAGGTGTTTGGGACACTGGACTTAATTAAAAAGCAAAGCCCAGTGAAATAACAATACCAATTAAATGTACTTCTAAGTGTTGGGCAAGCATTTCACATACTGCCATAGTGTAAGGAAAGTCTGTGTCAGCTGTAGGGCCAGAGGTCTGAGGATCCCCAGAAGTAACCAGGCAGTGAGGAATGCTATCTGACCTCTATACACTGACCCTCCTTTCAGGGTATCTTATCTTCAAAATTTGTTACAGAGCAATGCCACTTTTCATACACAAGTGGAAAAGAGGAGGATTTCTGCTCCAGCATACTAATGACTTCAAACTCTGCATTACAGGGCCTTTTCTAATCAGGCAGGTATTGTCAGGCACGGCTACTGAAATGTAACAAAAGGGGAATGCTAAGGTTTCTCAAGCTATGCTGCTCTTCCATGTTAATGTTATTCATTACTTACATAGGAAGGAATCTGAAATGTCATGTTTGAATTTCACACCTGGGTGTTAACTACCCTCAGTTTTGACAGTGCAGTCAGACTGCTCAGCTCTGATGGGAGCCCAGACTCACGCTTGACTTGCACAGCCTGGCAGGGTGCTGTCACTTTGCACTGGAAATAAAGTTGAGGATTGTCTTTCCCATGAGAACTAGAAACCCTACAGTGGTACCTGTACTTTGGGATCCTCTGTAGAAACACTCATCTGGCTTGGCAATCCCAGGGACAGGGATAAGCACAGACCTCCAGATCCCCTTGACTTGCATCTCTCTTTCCAATGACACATCAAGGGTTACCCTCAACTCCTGCCACAGCCACTGAACGCATTTTACTTCACAGTGTCCTCACTGGACATGAAGGGAAAAACACTCCTATTTAAAGCTCTGGTGTGTCCAGCAGTGGTTTGGGTCATCTCTGCCCACTTAAACGTGTGCCCTGCCTGCAGGCAATGGAGTAGAGCACCTTTGCACTGCGCTGACCTGGGAGCCCAGTGCCTGTAAACAAACTGACAAAGTGGAAAACGTGCCTGGTTGCAACCACAAGAAATCCCAAATGAAACCCATGGGACAGCTCATATGTTTTCAGTTAGGGATGTGGTGAACTTCTGACTTGCCATTTGTTTATTAACTCAGCTGAACTGTGACCATAAAGGGTTTGTCTACAGTCAAAATGAGTTGAAAACCAATTAGGAACAGACTCCAGTCCTCTTGACTCCTGGGGTTTGATTTTAAGCACTAAACCATAAATAAAAATGCACAGTATTATGGAAAGCAGAACTGCAGCATTTCAGCCTATATTTAAATTGACTTTTCAAAATACCAAACAAAATGGGTAGCAATATTGGTTTGTTTCTTTGAATTTTTAATTTTTCAGCCTAAATGAGAAGAAACTGCTTCCATACTGAATATAATTTTCACCTACCTGTAGAAACTTTTTCAAACACAGAAGTGACCTGAGCAGTAAGACAAAGCTTAGCTTTAAAGCACACTTCAATACTTAATGTGCCTTTTCTATTTCACTAAAAATTATGTATTTGTAGTGGTCAGCAAACAAAACCTTGACAAAACCTCCAGGTGCATCCCAGAATACTTTTGTATGCTTAACGCACAAGCTGCTCTGCCCTGCACGAGCAGCCAGACCTTGCACAGAGCCTTTGTGCCCACAGATGTTTCTGACAGTAAATCTTACCATAGAAATTAAGGCAAGGGTCACTAATCATCAGAGGTTTGCATCTTTTGGATGGGAGCTTCAGTGGCTCCATGGCACCCTTTTCTGATGATGCCAGGGGCTCTGGGTGGGAAGCAGAGCTCCCCTACCAGGGCTCTGCAGTCCCCAGCCTCAGCAGAGCCCGTAAAACAGCGACGCACCCTCTGCAGCCTAAGAGCAGTGGAAAATTCCTTACTTCTAATGCTCCTGCAAACATCCCCAAGTGCACAGCACAGCTTTCAGCTCTAGAACCCCTAACCTGGAACTGTATCAGCTTCCCTTCTCCCGCTCTGCATGCTAACAGGGTGTGTAAAGACAGGATTTGTTTTTGCTTCAAGGACTGACACAGCACTCTATGTGCAGCCTGGCTGTGAATTGCTGGGTCTACACTTCAGGTTGTTTCTAGTGCTGCATTTCTACTTGTATTAAAAACAAGTGTTGTCAAGTATCATCAGCTTTAACTCTTCCCAAAGCAGGCTTATTAGTGCTCTCATTGGTAAATTCCAGATATTTTTAGCTCTCTGCTGCTGCACTTTGTTTGCCTTCGATGTAACAAAGATTTGGGCTGTTTGAATATGCCTCAGAGGCTGGCAAAGCAGAGCTTAGTGTTGGAAAGATTTCTTCTGCTGAATAAAAATGAATGGCTTGAGGTAAGAACAGCAGCACTGAGGTCACATTGTGCATGTTGAGAGAAGCAACTCAGACTTTGCATTTCAAGGAAACTTCAGTTTGTCTATTTTTATAGTTAGTATAACTTTCCTTTGCACTGGATTAATATTTAAAAAATGACTACAGAGTCACTTTTCTTTCACAGGAAATTTTTACAGTTTCCCTAACACAAGAGAATGCTTTTTGTTTCACAATTTACCTCTCTCAGATACAGCCCACTATGAGTTACAATCCCATATTGGAAATACCCCTGCATTTCCATGGAAACAAACTACTGTGCCAAAATATGGGCTTAGTTCTTCAATAAAGACTTATGAACAGGGAAGAAATAGATGCTTAGACTTCAGGTTCAAACATAATTTGCTAGCATCTAAAAATAAGAATCAAATTACCTAAAGGCCTAGTAGTCACTACTACAATATATCTAAGGCATTTTTCAGGTTTATCAGTGTCCGAGAGATCCATCTTCTTAATTTTCTCCATATTTACTGAAGAAAGTGAGCCTCCAAGGCTACACATTTGTTTAACAGTGTGCACCTGGGCTTAGATGCAGTACAAGTGCCCATGCTGGCAAAAAGCCACATGCAGAAGTTTTTCTGTAGTGCTAAAATAAGGCATTCACAAAGCAATGGCACACAAATGATCTCAGAGTTAAAGCCTTCTGTACTCTCAGCTTTGGTTCCTCCTACAGAGTAAGCTGTTTGAGTCATCACAAGGGTATTTGCAACTTAATAGTACTTCTGTTGTGGTATTAAGATTACTAGATAAGGGGGTCGATTAGATTGAAAAATGCCTCCCTATTTTCATCGTCTGGCAAGGCGAGAACTCGCCTTGGTACACTAACAGCCTGCTGACCCAGCTTGGTGTTATCACCATGTTTTTAAGAGCAAGAAAACAGAATATAGCAGCTTTTGAAACTTTCCTTACACTGTGAAGACTCCTTCTTTCAGCAGCTTCTGTTTATCACTCCGATTCTTCAAGGATCCACAGACAGCAGATTAGCAGTTTGTCAGTCAGTGATTTACTGGGACAGAGCAAGCAACACATGCTTTCTCCACTCCTCATTCCCAGTGCCAGCATGTGAGATCCCACAGCTCCAGACCTCATTCGCTCATTACACAGCTTTAAATGGTCAGGCTCTGAAGAGCAGCAACACAAAGAGTGCAGGGACAATAACCACTGCACTGGTATTTGAAAAGACATCCAGCTCAAAGCATACTCAGAACAATTTGGCTTCTCCATCTGCCTTTAGCTTTAAAACACCAATGGCTAAACCAGCCTCTGAAATCTGCAAAATCTGCACCTGTTAAACTGGCAATGTGCAAATGTGAAAAGGCAGACAGCAGATGTGCGTCAGGGCAACTCCCGGTCCTGGCTGGGAGAGCTGGAAGGCTTCTCCTGCACATCTACCAATTCCTTTCTCCAGCCACCACATTATTTCTGTATGACATAAAGAACTGCATTATCCACAAACTGGGAAAGAAGCAAAAACTGCTTAGTATCTCCCCAAAAGAGCCTCAAAGCTGTAGTCCTTACGTCATAACGAAACTAAAGGCAAACCTTTAAGCTAAGCAGGAGAGGCTCGTTAGAACATCTGCATTAGAGTTCAGCACTAATAAACAGATAGTAACAGCACCTGAACTGACATTCAGATATGCTGTAGTTGTTTACATTACAAACTCAGTAGTTTAAGTATTCAGTTTAATCTTTCATGTATAAAACTCCCACATTTATAATTTATTTTTCATTTGTGCAATCCAGAAATTTTTGCATACAAGGTACAAATTTATGAGTTCCATTTCTCAGTTGTGCAGAGTGAAACACAGGAACCTGATAGACTCAGCTACAGTAAAAATGGAAGATGGACTGAAGAACCAGTTCTCAATTCTGCTGTCATCTTTTCTCCCAGATCACACACAGCAACAATCCAATTCTACCTTCAGGCTGATTGTATCTTTTCCAGAGTCAACAGGTAAAGAAAAGCATTTCAAAAATAAGATTAGGGTGTGAAAAATTTTCCACTTCCAAATTGCAAGGATGGCTTTGACATGAACACCCACCTGAGGAAAGGGCAAAACCTGTTTATGCATGTTGCACTTTGGATTGAGTTGGGAAAGACTAAAACTGTCTTTCCTGTATCTTTTCCCATGGGATGAGAAGGGCAGTGGTACAAGCTGAAAGCATAAGAAATTTTGCAATAAAATCTTTGCAGTGCACCAAACCTTGGCATTAAATTGGCAATGTTTCCAGGACACATGCTATATTCCAATCAGGTTATGTTGCATTAATCACATTTGCACACAATAAAACCAGTATTTTTCAAGCCTCATTTCCCCTCCTTTTTTATTGAAACTGTTTTCAGCAGCCATTGATAATTTTATTATCAATTTCAGGAGAACACAGAAGCAGCAATGAATTAAGCACAGGAAAAGCATTCTAAATGAAAGCATCCTGTCTACTGATATTACCTCTTATCTGTTTCATATAGAAGATAAAACTTTCAACAAGGCTGTAACTTTTGGAGAAAAGTAGTCACAGAGGAATCTTTTCAAGCACAATTGAGTTTGTAATTCTTACTATGTCTCTCTATTTGCCAATGGCCCAGTGTGAAATTACAGCCAGTTTGGGAACCCCACTGCTTTAGCTCTGCTCCTGTCAAGGGACATCTATCCATCACCTCATTGTGCAGCCTGTCCCATTTAAGAGCTGGTAATGCCAAGGCCTCCTGCATTATTTGGATCCAGATCTAATAATTAAGTGCAGCTCACACTGAGTAGGAAGCAGCCAAATAAAATGCTGTGTGAAACCAATCTGTCCCTGCTGCATTTCCAATGGATGTCAGCAACTCCTCAGGCTCAGGTGAGTGCACAGTGAAGACTCTCCACTGACATACCCTTATTTTACTTTCTGCACTTAGCAGTAAACACAAAACAGAGAAGGCTGTGAATCTTTTGGATTGCATGGAACATTTTCCTTTACCAAAACACAGGCAGCTTTGACAGTACTGGTGAAAAAAGGGAGGCAGACCAGAATTGTTTGTGACTGTTGATCTTCTGCCTGGGTAAATAAGCAGAGATAAATCATTCAGATAATAAATGAAACTACGATTTAGCAAACAAAAAAAACCTACAAAAGGACCTTCAATCTCTCTATTTTAAACAGGAATCATTCAATAATTCTCAGTTCTGCCCTGACAGCAAATTCAGCCCTGGGTGTAATGCCGTGGCTTCCCAAGGAGCAAGGGCACCGTAGGGAACTGGCAGGGCCTCGCTCCCAGGCTGGCAGGCAGCAAGGCCAGAGGCAGGGAATGAAGGGCTGCATAACATCACAGAAACTTGTCTTAACCTCCACTAACAGCAAGGGCTGAAATAGCTGATGACTCTTGCTTGTGTCAACTGCTGCAACACTTTAAACAGCATCTACTTAACTAAGCACACAAACCACAGTCAACCTCTGCTGCTCCTCCTGCTCCTTCCACCTGCCTCCCAGTAACACCTAGCTTTAAAAACCATTATTTTATGTACTAAATGTGATTCCCAAACAGATTGAATAGGAAGGGGACAGCCAGTTTCATAAATAACACAGATTTCTGAACCTCTAGTATTAGTGTATCTATAACATTAACCTAGGGAGATTTGGGATTTTCCATACACATAATAGATCTTATCCCATGAGAATACAACAATCCTTTATGGGAAAACAAGAAATCTAAAACCTGTGAGAGTTAGTTCAATTTGCTTTAATTTTATTTTCCCAGCAGTCAAAATTAATTCTACATGTAATCACTGTGATTACAAATTCAGCTATTTAGGGCCCATCCTTTCTCAGAAGAAAAAGCTAAAACCTTCAGGCTCTTCTACACAAAAAGACTTTGTTTGCCCAACCCAACCATTAATAGTATTTCTCAACCCTATGCAAGGAGAGTCAAGCACAATCAGGGAACACAGGAGTTGTTTACAATAATTTGAAGTTTCACCTAATTTTGGCTTGAAAGCAAACAAAACCACTGTGGAAATGCTGGATCAGACAGCCTTGAATTATTTTAAATTCTGAGTTAAGTGGTTCTTTAATTTAGTAACTCTAAGAAATATTACTCTATAACACATGAAATTGTACTTTATGTACAATGTAACATGATGATACTAAAACTGCTCTCAGCTGGCAAGCTGACATTCTCAGACATGCTGGTAGTAGAACACGATCACTGCAGCATGTGCATGGTAGCTGTTACTACAGACTTCAAAATGGAAATGCCATGTCCCTACCAAAATTAGATTATTCTAGACAGAAAAGAGGGTTATTGTAAGTAGATCTGTGTCCTTAAATTCATAAGGTACAAGAATAAAACTGTCTCAAGCTTCTAAAGTTCAAAAAACATGAAACGATTCTGACTTTACTGGTACTGAACCACCTCCGAAGGAAGATTTTGGTGCTACCAGTGGTCATTGATTTGGAAAGAAGAAAGAGACAAGACAGCAATACTCCTTTACACGACAGGTAATTCAATGTGTATCAAAATAATCATTCTTCTGAGATGGCAAATGTATTACCGTCATCAGACTATTTCTGATGTGAAAGCACACAGTAGAAGGGGATGTCACATACAGATTTTGGCAGGGTCAATGACTCTGCCTGCCTTAAATTGTTGAATAGGAAGATTGTGCTTGGGATATTTCAAAAAGCATTGCAGAAAAATCGCCTAGCAATGAAAGTACAAATGCAGAAAACTAGATGAGGAGCTAATGACACTGGAGACGTTTCTGCTCTTTTCCTTGGCCTATTTACGTGTTTTGAACGGTCTCCAAAAGGCTTCTGCTCAGCATGCGCCATCTGGTATGCAGATACCATTTCCAGATGTTCAATTACACATAAACTGGCTTTTTACATTGGGGTTTTTTTTCCTTTTTTTTTTTTTTTAAAAATCAAGACAAGTAGCATGTCTATGTGAAAGAGTGGGTAAAGGATAATGTGACCAATCAGAAAACACAACAGGGTCTCATGAATGCACTAACTACAGCATATTACTGTAATACTTCGCTTGTCCCACTTCTTCATTATCATTTCCAATTAATTTATTATAATTGTAATCATATTCTAACACTGCAATCTTTAAGTCCCCACAGTGGATTAGTATTTTTTCTTGTATGAAAGCTATAAGTAGCTAATAATGGTCAGATAATAAAAGCCCACAGGGAGAGGAAAGGATGACTCTGAGACATAAGAATACAATCAGGTAATTTTAAAGGTTAATTTCCAGTTTGAGTGGAAAAAAGGGAAATAGTACTTACCAGTCATAATGTTTTTCATCTGCAAAAGGTGTTCCAACATAATTTCATTCTCACAATTCCTAGTGAAATGATCTGCAACTATTAGCTCTGTTGTACCATGGAAGAAGTCACAGTACAGTAGCTTATCCCAGAGGGGTCTAGATTTACAGTTTTCTGCTCAGACCATATCTCATTTCTTTTTCTGCCTCACACCCTGCCACTCAACTCCCCTAAATGCACTGACTTAGCCTTCTCAACCTGGAGCACTGTGATCTTCCAGCCTTGGAAGCCCCATGTTTTTATGTCCCTTGTACTGCTTTAGGATGCTTGAAAAATTCATTTTGTCCTCTCATCAAATCAAGCATCATTTTGTGGATACCTACACATTTGCTCTGTGTTTACAGGAACAAAGAACGTTTGAGTCAAATGAACACTCAGATAAGTGAGGACAGTGCTGAAGCTCTTCTTCTGCCAGGATGAAATTTAGCAACAAACTTCATGCTTCACACCAGCCCCAGTGGGATCACCTGGGTCCTTGGGAAGTGCTGCCACTTTCTTTGCAAAAGGCACAGAAGTTGTTTTTCTGTTACTGAAGTGAAACTCACAACTTTTTCTTTTCTTTTCTTTTTTTAAAAGCATTTGCTTTTGAACAACTTCATGCACCCCTTAAAAGCACTGCCATAAGACTGTCACAGCTGGGAAACACAAACAGAAAGCACGTGCCTTCTGTCATATCCAGATTAATAACGATATACTTCATGACTTAAAAAGTGGCAAGAACTTTAAACAGATGTATAAATAAGGTGTTGAACCTTTTATATGTAACTACTTCCTTGTAGATAAATGAACACAAGGAACTGATCTAAATATAAACTGCAACTACCTGCCACAGTCTCCAAAATTGCTCCTTGCGGTTGAACCATGAGCCTATGGAAACCTTCCTGCCCTTCACTTAGCCTCTGACCCCAGCTCTGACCCTCACACTGTCCCCAGCCACATTACTCATCTCTCATTCCTTCTCAGTACACAGTAACCAGATGACCATAGCTGACATACTGCATTAACCTATTATTAGGTGACCCTGACACCGTACCTCACATTTTCTCAGTTCATATACACAACAACTCTAAACTGAAATATTAATGGTGATAGGAACTTTTTATCCATTAATTTGGAAGTGGTAATGAGAAAGAAGGAAGGACGGTATATGACACCAACACAGTTACAGCCAGCCTGTGTGATACTATAACTTAAGAAAGTGGAAGTTAGCTTTTTATCTTCTCTTAAAAGATATTATTATTATCTTAATTATCTTAAAATACATAACATGAAAGTCTGACTATGAAGAAAATGGTAGCTTTATTTCCTCTCATCAAAAGTCTCAGGAAACTTGCCTGCTGAGTATCTGAAAGATGGAGAAGTCATGCAAACTAATGAAACTGAAAGATCTTATACAACCTCACAAAGCTTATCTGTCATAAAGAATGAGCAAAGCTTTATGAATTAACTCATTCAGCTGACACAAGGCACTCCCCTTGCCATGCCTCTTCTTGAAATGAGTCACTGATGTGGCTATCCCAGGAAGGGGAAAGAAGAAAACCTATTCAAAAATTACTCTCCCAGGACACAAGAGAACCTGCTGGCCAAAAGTGTAGCCTATTATATGCACCAAGGATGAAAGAAATCACCTTGTTATTCAAAGCCAAGTATGCACAAGGGGCATTGTCAAAATACAGTGGAATCTAAGGAAGCCGACCTATTAAGCTTTGATTTTCTCGACACCCATAATCACTTGAAACTGCACCAGAGTAACATGGCTTGTGACCAAATACAGCTTGCAGATAACAAATTTAAGGGAAACACCTAAAATGGAAGTGCAACAAATAGTGAAAGATACATTTTCTAACAGAAGAAGCCCCTGTTAACTGGAGTAGCCCAATCAGCTTTTTGCTGTTTTTTGCTCAGCAAGAAACAGTATTCCAAACTAAGTCAGTGTTCAAAAAACTTAGAAGATACTCACCAGCAAGTGTATAGTCCATATCAAAACCAAAGCACTTTATCTTTTCCATGGCTAAACTTCTGTTTACAAAGACCCTGAAAAGAGAGAAGAAATTTCACCAGAGGTACAAGCATTTTCAAAATACTCCCCTTTTAGAACAAACACATCCTGCCACTGTCAGAATGTCTGGCTTCCATAGGGCAAAATCAGCCACTATACCTGAAAACAGAGTCAAGTCTCATTTTTTGTGAGTTCTCCTGATGCGAAGCCATGACTTTGTGGAGTTCTTCTAATTATTGGTATGCTGTCCAAAGACATACACGCATGCATGCACACACACACAGCCTTCCATGTGACCTGCAAAAATTCCTAAGAATAGAAGTGCAAAATCTCCTGAAGCAGAATTCAGACCTCAAAGGATATTAAACTGGAAACAGTAGAGACAAAGCAATAGAATTCATTTGATTAAAACAAATTATTAGTAAGAGATAAGAAGGAAAATAAAATAATATTTCTTTGAATAAATTCACAGCATTTGCCTCCTCTTTGGAACTGTATCTGGAAATTCAAAGCAAACCCAAACAGATCCATTTTCACATTTTCACCAATACTTAAATTAAATGTTAAAAACATTTAATAAAGCTCTGAAAAAGAGAAACTGAGAAAAATTTTCATACACAAGATATGCCATTTCTATTTTGAAAATTTTAATTTATAACTCCTCTGAAACTTGCCAACTGCTATTTTGTAAATCTGACTTTTACCATTAATGCTTATTACAAAGAGACTCTAGACTGAATACTTCCAGGCCCATTTAGATTAATACACGATATCCAATTTAGTTCAAGTAAATAACACGGTAAAGAAATAGGTCAGAGAATACAACAAAAGCTTTTCTTGCTTCCTGTTCCAACTGCGACAGTAACTAAGCTGCTTATGTTTCCCCAGAACTTTAGAGCATAAAGCAGATCTGTAATTCAACAGGACTTCTTTCCACTGGCTTATCTGAACTTTAAAAATGAGAGTCAGAACTCATCTGTGGGAGGGAAGCTGAGCTTTTCAACAGCCATCCCAGACCGAAATCCCATGCACTGCTAGAGTTGTGATGCCAAGACAAAATTCACCTGTACGAGGAAAGTCCCAGAGCCTTCACTCGTACTGATTTCAACGCGTGAAAATTCTCCAAGTATTTACTAAATGCACTGCCCTCAGCAGTAATTATCCTCTCAAGAAGAGGGATGGGTGGTGTGGCTCGGGGACAGTGAGGCACACGGGGACGGCGAGCGCAGAGCCGAGCGCTCATGGCTCGGGGAAGCTGGAGGAGCTCCGGGGAGATGCGGCTCCGCACGCACGTTCCGGACAGGTGGCCGGCACAACACGCCCTTGCACCGGCCCTGGCAATCCGCCACAGCCTGGATTTTAGCAGCAAACTCCTCACACCAGGCTGCTGTGCAGTCCTCTTACCTCATCTCTCACCGACGTGCTCCTCGCTCAGCTCGCAGCAGTCTGATTCATCTACTTGTCTGAATCATATTACAGAATTCCTTTAAAGCTTCCCTGGTACCCATGCAATTTTGCTTGGATCTGATTTGACTTCAGAAGATCATTATGCCTGAACCAAGCCCTAAAGTACTGTATATCTTCTTGGACAGCGTTCTAGAAAACACATCTGTGGCTAATTTAACCAGTCACTGGATATTGTTGCTGTTCCACGCAAATCCACTTGGAATACAGTTTCTCTGGCAATAGTACACTTTCCCCCTAACCTTGCACACTCTCTCTGGGAGTCACTGTTTCCTGGCAAAGTGCCTGCCTTTGACAATGGGGCTTGTCACTAAGGGGCCTTGGAGGTTATAGATGACGCTCTTTTCTAATAGATTTATGTATTACCTAAAGAAGACAAAGTGATAGGATGAACACTGGAAACTGGTAAAGAAATGCCTTTTGGAAACATGAGATGGACTCGTAACTCACTAAAATTCGCTCCTGAAATAGCTGGCTTTTGAGTAGGTGGAGCAAATTATCTGAATCTGCAATCTGAATCCGTGTTTGTCTTTTAACATCGAGACAGCTCTGATTTACAAGAGCCCAAGGAGAAGCAGTATTTAGTACTAAATACAGTCTGATACTTTGTATAATGCATGTGATTATGCACTGCTGCTGCTGCTGCTGTCGGGAAACATTATTTGTTAGCTAATTCAAGCACGTAATTTCTGATCTCATGTTTGTGCAGCTTGTTTCTGAGAATGCAGAGCTTTAAGAAGGAATAACATACCTCCAGGAGACACTAGCAAATTTTTTTGTCTAATCTGCAGTCCAGTTCTGCTCTTGCCTTTAGGCTTCATCTAAACTTAAACTGCAGTGGAGTTTTCTGACTGTTTACACAGGACAGGAGCAAGAAGGGAAATTTAAAGATCACAAGATCATTCAGAATTGCAATACTTGGTAAGTTTCCCAAATGAGGACAAAAACCCCAAGTACTAAGACACAGCTGAATGCACTCACAGAAAGGGCAATATGACAGTGCCTGTGAAAGGCACAAACAAGGGAGCTGTGACCCAAGAGATCTGTTCCAGTCCAGCCTGCCTGTGTTTAGATGATGATGACACCAAACTGACCAAAAAACATGGAAAGATCCCTAAAACTCTGACAGATTGTCATCCTTTGCTTTTGTAGTATTTAGAAACGGAACACAAAACCAGCATACCTTGAGACTGAAGATATGGAAGAGTTTTCTGAACAACAAAACAAATAGCACCCATTAGTATATTTTTGTTCCAAAATAAGTCTTTTGACTGAAACATGAAAATTACCATAGCAGCACCCTTTGGTAACAGCTGGTGAAGATGCCCCTTTCTCCACCATAAATTTGCACTTATTGCCTATGACCTGTAAACTGCACTGGCTGGGTCTAATCACATCCCAACCTGGCAGATTTCAAGGCATCCTGCCAACTGATCTGATGTGGTAATTACTTCACCCACCAGTGCTGGAGTGAGACAGAGCAAATATTTAAAAAAGCTAAAGAAGTCTATTACACAACATGTTCAGGAAAGGAAATGAGAACATTTTAATCAATTTAAACTTGCATAGGCCTTGGCAGATTAAATGAAGACTAAACAGTGGTTTAAAAAACAAAAGAAAAGAACCAGTTTCACTTCTCTTGTGAAGGCCCAGATAGATATTGGTTTATTTTGTAGGCACTCAGGACCTCAGTTTTAAATCCTGATAAAGAAACACCCCATGAACAGTGCTCCTCAGGCACAAGGGAATAAGTAGCTATTTACAAATATTTACTCCCAGAAACTGACCAGCTTAATTCAGGGTTTTACTCAAAGTAGTAAATATATGCAGTGTCCTAGAAACTAAAATTAAAAGCTGAGATTAAATCTCTAGGACAGTTTCTGGGAAGAGCCAGGTGCTTCTCAGAAGTTGCAGACTTAGCCCATTTCAAAGCTGTTCTTAAATTCCAACTGAAGGTACGCTCATCAGCCTGGCTACAAGAATACCGATCAAATCATAGGATCACAGAAGAGTTTGGGGTAAGAAGGGACCTCAAAGATCATCACATTCCAAGCCCCTGCCATGGACAGGGACACCTTCCACCAGATCAGGTTTCTCCAAGCCGCATTCGACCTGACGTTGTGTCTGTTGGATACAAAAAAGTAACTTCTCCTCAGAACAAATGCTATAGAGAAATTACAAGAGTTGTTTTTAATGACTATACAGCAAGAGCAACCTGAAGGGCCCTAAGAACCTCAACCACGTGAGGAAAAAGATCCTCTGGTCATGAAAGGAAAGGATGAAATAACAAGTTTTTTACAGCTCATCCAGATGAACAAAAATCAAAGAATCTTCCATATTACAAGCAGTAGAAACAATGCCAGAATAAGAGGAAAACTAAAATGATCTAACATTTTTAGGCAAGGAAGATTTAATGTAGAATAATTTCTCCACTTGCCAAAATCAGAAGAAATCATCCTCTCCCTTCCCCTGAATTTGTTTTTTTCCATTTAGAAAATAATCACTTTAACTGGAGGCACTGGAGTTAAAATTTAAGCTGATCTAAAAACTTAACAGCACTGGGCAGTAAGACAAAACAAACTGTAGGCACAGCATGAGAACACCCTCTGCATTCCTTGTGCTGAGGCAGAGGTGAGTATTGCCTAAACCCAGCTCCACACCTGTGGGCACCCAGAGCATCTCCTTAGACAGTACATTGCCTTTGTCTTGCCTTCATCCTTTCCTCCTCATGAAAACCCAAGCTTTACATTTCTGCTCTGAGGAATATCCCTGTGATCTCCTGCGTTTTGGATTCCCTGTGCAGCGTGGCTGGAGTGACACAATGTGTGGAGAAGGCGGTTGAGGAACAATATTCCAGCTCCATGGGCTCCCTGAGCACCACTGGGACTGGGGGAGCAGCACCTGGACTTGGGGTGTCAGCCTGGCAAAGACATCCACGTTTGGAAAAACAGACTTGAGGAGCTGTTTTAGGGAAACTTTGAAGCATGTTTCCCCTCTAATGAGCTCTTCTCAAAGATTAAACCTTGCAGCTTGGCCACAGCAGAAGTCTCTCAATGACAACAGTATTTATTTTCTTTTTAAGCTCTATGGATTGTGCTGGGTAAGAGAAAAATGTGTTGTATTACAAGGAAGAAGGAACTGCTGAGCATGCAGCAGGGGAGTCACACAGCCCTGAGAGCCACCACTCCACAACTCACAGTCCTTTATATTTTTACAAGAGAGCTGCTCTTGGTTTTGTTACTGTTCTTGTCAATCAATTCTGAAGCAGGAACCTAAATCCCAACTCTTCTCAAGTAACACTGGAGAGGAACAAACACAGAGAGGGAGAAATGTTCTTATTTGTGCAAAATCTCTAAAGAATTGTGTGCCTGAATGAAATTTGCGTGTATAATAGTCTTGTAGTTTGACCAACAAAATAAACAAAATGCACAGAACTTCACAATTAGGGAGGAACCTGGCACATGGCTCACAATTCCTCAAAGTGAGGAAATGAAAATGAACAATGTGAGACAAGGTTTCTGGAACAGAACACTTTATAATAATTTTCCAAATGTGTCTAGAAATACCTTGCAGCAATTAGCATTTTTCTGAGCAGTATGTTTCACTGGAAATTAAATAAATACAAAGAAAATTGCAACACTGCTGAGTGAAACAGCAAATACAGTGGGAGCTGGCTAAGCATAACCTACATGTGTGTTTAAAAAAGCCTGTGGTGGCCAGTTGGGCTTGAGCCAACCACAAAACAGGGACTAACTAGTCAGAAGGCTCAGATTCCTGCTTACTCAGGGTTTAGGAACTTTGGTTAATCTTCACTTTATGGACAACTTCCATTTTTTAATAAGCTAGAAGAGTAAAAAAGAAATAATGGGAACTAAATGGATTAGCTTTTAATAGTCTCCCACGCCCAAATTCCCCATGGCCTCTTTAAAAAGGCAAATAATGAAATAAACATCCCTCTACTGTTATGACAACTCAATGTTCTCAGTATGACCAGCTAGTCCCGAGATGTGGTCTGCCTGGGGCACTTGTGTCACTGCATGACATTACAATTCTGGTCACAGCTGACTTCCACCAGCAGCAGCGAACTCCCCCACTCACTTTATTTATCTGGTACAAAGCATGTGAGCAATCTAAAGAAGATACTACCATATTATCAAAATGTCTCATCTTTGGGTGCTGGATGTTTTGGTAGCTGCCTTATAGAAGAAATAAACTGCTTTAAATTTTAAAACTAATGAAATTGCTCTTTTGCTAATACCTGCCTCAAGGTGGGTATTGACCATTCCATATATTATTTTTTATCATACCATTTTGGTTTTATTTTTTAATTCTAGATTTTCAGAGTTGTATTTTATTCCTTCTTCAACCAAAGATGAATATTATGAATATTTGTAATCATATTTAGAGATAGTATTTGGGCTTGAGTAACTTTAGGGGATGAAATAGTATCAGACAGGGGAAACAAAAGAAGTGCACAAAAATTTCCTGGCCACTTCTAGTAACGTTTCCACCATCATGCCCCACAATTTTACAAGTCTAACTGTCCTTGTACAGTTATAGTGACATAAAACTAGAATATCCAGTAATGACTGGAACTTCAAAGCATGTTGAGGCTGTATCCAGAAACACAACTATGAGCACTTCCCTCTGAAATTCCGCAGGAATCAGATGCAAAGAGATAGCCTTGGCCATTTCTGTTTTCATTGTTTGGGTTTTCTTCCCAGGCAACAGCAAAGTGCCAAGAAGCTCACATATGGATTCCATCCCAAAATAACACTTGTCTGCTCCCTGAAACTATTAAAGCTAAGGATCATGGGACATTTACAATGTAATTTCTTTATTATTCATTTGGCAAGTGGTGTGCTTTTTTATAAGCTCACCCGTTCTGAAGACTTGACACTCCCTCTCCCTTCTCCAGTGTCTAAACCAAAACAGAGAGAGGCACGCGATCCGAGGAAGCTTCTCAGACACACGAGGACAGACGATTGCCAGCAGAGCCTCCAGAGCTACCCAGTACATGGAAACACCACACATGGCCTGTCCAAATGTGTTTCATGAAAAGAGCACTTTCAGACTGATAAAAATTTGGACTAATTTTCCACCTCAATGAACTGGTAATTTTGAAGCAACTTAAATAGAGCCACCTAAACAGATGAAGAGTTTCAAGTCTCACAGCCTTGTTTATACAACATTTCCACCTGTTTGCAATCACTGGTGATCCAGTAACAATTAAGTGAAGAAACAAGATTAGCAGTGAATAGCCCAGAGTCTACAAATTTGAACAAGCTAAAGTACATCTTTAATCCATTAAATCAAAACAACCAATCTGCAATCCTTTTGCTTTGTCATTATTAAAGTATATGCTATTTTTTAATCCAGAATCTCAGTGTATAGTAACAACTAAAATCATTTATATCACCACCATAAGGTGCTCTGAAAGCAAACTGAAGTAGAGAACTATGAAGCAACTTATTTAATACTCTATCAGCAGTCAGCAGGAGAATTAGGATTAGGAATCATGATGCCACATACCCTGCACTAGCCAGCAAACAAAAGAGAAAGAAAAAACCCCAGCAATTAAAACAACAACAGAAACCCCACATTCAGGAAGAGAAGTCTCAAATTATTCTGATGCAAAATGGTAGAAGCATCCCAAAGCCAGCATGTTTAACAAAAAGGCCATTTCAGCCTTACTGCTCTGCTAAGCCAAAACCACAGATAAATAAATATAAGTACAAATACCTGTTTCCTGGATCTTGGTAACTGTCAGTAACAAGAGTGGATGGAACACCAACTTTTTCCATTATTTGCTTTAACTTGATGAGGTTGCTATTTAAACCCTAAAGAGCTATGTGAGATAATCCAGAGGGTGCCTAGAAGTGCTCACTCCAAGTTAAAAAATAGACACTAGGGCAATTCGGTGGCTCAGAGTCACCCTAGTTCTTACCTAATTACAATCACATTAAATGACAGTTCTCCTCCAGAACAAATGATCTGTGATTATCCTCTACCCGGAAAAGTCAACAAGCAGCACAGGAGGGAGGTGGCCTCACAACCACACATGCCAAGGAAAAGTCTCCCAAGAACTACACATCCATTTTATTTCCGAATTAAAATCTGTGTTGCCAATAGCACAGTAATGCAGTATCCTCTTACCAGTGACCTCTGCTAGAGAATGAGCAACATGTAGCTTGCATATTAATTCATCTTCAGACCTCACCTCCAACAGCCGCCAGCAGCGTTGTGTAACAAGGTCTGACAGCAACACCAGCTAAGCTAAAGCTTTCATTAAAGTTGTCAGAAATTCCCTGAAGATAAAACCCCACCACTTCTCCTCCCTAATAGATTTTTCTGATTCTATAGCTATAAAAATTTGATTCTGAACATTCTTGCCCATGGCATTCAGATACGATTACAATACAGTCATCATACTCTGAGTCGGTATGCACAACACCAGTTAAACCAGTCTCAACTGGGACTTCTGCCAACAATTATTATATGTTGAACACCCATCCATCAATTATGATACAATTAGAAGTGCAGCACCTGAAAAAACACATTCCCAATAAGAATGACCACTGTAAACTACGACTATTAGAGTGGCATCTTCAGAGGTAATTTTTTAGAAGTTTTTTAAAAGTTTCATGGCCACAAGAACATTTATATATTTTTTTCAAAGTAAACTATTTTGCTTTTGGAAGCTTTTCCCATTATTTAATCTGAATTCATTTACAATTCAAGCATATCAAATCTGGTGTACTTTATGAGAACAAGAATGTTAAATTGATTGGTCTAGGTATCTCCACTGGTATTAAAGTAAGCATGAAGTAAACAAACAGCAAAACAAGTTTTTTTAAATTTCGCTCTTCAGAAAACTAAGCATTCCTAGCATAATTTAGAAAATCTGCTGAATGACTTTGAGCTCAACTAGGCTTTCAACATAGCTAACAAAAGCTAGTCCCACTTATGCTCATCTGTAAATGTGGTGTAGCTGCCAAGCTCCTCCAGCCTTTCAGATTAGTCCCATAAAATAACTTTGACCAGCTTTAAGGTAACAAAATTGTAATAGGTTAAATTCAATGTTCTTACTGGTTTTGTTTCTAAGTCACTTTAGATTAATGTTTTCAAGAATTTTTCCTTTAGCTGCTGGAGTAAGAAAAAAAAGAGACAGAAAAAAAAAGACTAAAAGAAAAAGAGAAGAAAAAGAAGAAAAAGAAAATAATCTTGACAATGACATCTTGTATTTTCTATTTCTCTTTTTCATAAAACTTTCAGTGCTTCTGCAATATCCAAGAGTTAGAGCATACCTGGACCTTAGTGAAACACATTTACATCCTACAACTCATGGCTGTGACCAGCACACATATTCTGCATCTGAAGCATTAATAAAACACTAAAAGATACAATATCAAACACCAAGGGGAAATAACTTCAGTCATACTCTATCATGTTAAGTTTGCACTTTTTAAAGTAACATCACATCTGTTAACACTACGACCGACCATGAAAAGTACCAGAAATAGAAATCTGACAACACTGCCTCTGGAATGATGTTGTTTCAGATTCTCACAATACTGGATTATCAAAATAACTCCCATGAAACTGGTATACCAAAGCCATTAATAGCACAGATTTATACTACAGTCTTGGCATCAGGTTCTCTCATTCTCTACCATTCCCTCCCTCTCTCTCTCTCTTTGAAAGAGGATAGCAATTCCAAAACAAAAATGTGCCTCCCCTTAATGTATTTCCAATGTTGTGCTTTCCATGAAAATCTGTGATGCTAGCAGCATTTCTGCTTGGTATGTTTTGCATAAGACATTTCTAGCTGCTAAAAACAGGTACCTAAACTTTACCACAGATTAATTTTGGGCTACCAGATCCCAGCTCCTAGTGGGAAGCCCTCCTTTACATGACTGAATTCCCATCTTCCATAAGGAAATTATTTCTGAAAGTAAGGGTTTCATACACAAGTAAGAGTAAACATAATGGGGGCTTGAATGTATGAGCTCTTAAAGACAAGCACGGCTTCCTTTGGATCCTCTACAACATTTAGCAAATTGTCAGCACTTAACAAATGCTAAGGAAATACTTGGAAAAAAATATAAGCATTATTCTGACTTGATTTCCATCAATCTGAATCAGGAGTAACACAGCTGAAGTTTTAAATGAATTTATGACACAAAGGTAAACCTGTCAATGACTGCAACAAGGGGAAGAGTTTTTGACAGGGAATGGTATAAAATCTCTCTCTTCTTACATGCTATATATAGTTACATTCATTAAATGCTTCCATATCTGACAAACCAGCTGACAGAGAGATTCAAATAATGCCACCACTTAAGATATGTTGTTCAAACATATTCCTTGGAACTTGGAAGGCTTTGGAAACACATCACAGGATCCATTACTTAGCCCTGGACACTGCAACTTGCACAACCTGGCCAATCATATGATGCACTAAGACGTTTTTCTCAAATTAGATTCCATTTGGAGAATCAAAAGATATCTAACACTTCCAAAACACTTCCCCAGAAATACCACCAATGTGAATCACAAATGCAACGTGGCATTTATGCAGGAGGTTGAGAAACTTGACTTCTTTTTCTGTTTCTACATCAGACATACATTTCCCCTTCTGCTGAATATCCTCTGATCATCACACTGTATGACTTCTCAAAATAACCTAGCTAAACTTTGGAGATACACCTCCCACAAACAGAATACTGACAATTAGTAGATGCTGTAGTTTTTAACTCTGTAGCAGACCAGACATCTGATAAGGATACAGACTTCATCCGTCTTTTATGCTCTGTGCTTGGAACCTTGAGAAATTTTTGGCTCAATCACACCTCCAATGTGATCTTGCAAAAACAACCTAGTGCCTGCACTTTGATTCCCAAACTATAAACTAAGAGTGATAACATTCCTTTTATTTTGAACTTTCTCTCCTTTACTTACTGTACTTGTTTTCCAGCAAAGATGGTTTTAGTTACACCTAACAGAGAAAAGGTTGGGCTCTTGCCTAGTGTTGCTGCACGCTCCTGTGGTCACACAGTTAATCACACTAGGTGTAATTCTCAAACAGTTTCTGACCCCATTTGATTTCCTCCTTATTCATATTTGTGCATTCCAGCATCCAAGGCTCTGCACTGTCCAAGTGTGCACTGCAATAATTATCATAAAACCTCTGCCTCTAAGTATTTATGAAAGCTTCTATCCAAAATCTGACTTTGATTAATCTTTTGACTGAAATAAGAAGCACATCCTCACTCAGTCCAGTACACGTATCTCAACTCAGATGTTTGCAAACTCTTATAGGCCAATACTGTGCTGTCTACTAAGCTCTCTTCTACCAACACTTCTATGAGGAAGGTAAGAACAACCTTCCTGTTCTACTAACAAGCAAAAAAAACCCCAAGAAATGTGGGTTTTATGTTTAGTTTTGGAGTTTCACGGATGACCTACCGGTGATAGGCTTCCCGACGGTACTTTTTCAGAGCATGTCCATCCATGTTTGCAGGGAGGTCTGCTGCATTCTGGAGTCGGTCGCTCCATGAGGTTGTCATCTTCAAATTCTTACTTATTTCTGAAAGAGATAGAAAAGAAAAGCTTGCTTGAGTTCAAGGTTTGTTTTGCCAGAAAGTTGTCTGTTTCCTGGTATGAAGGAACTCCTGTGCCATTCAGGAAGTCTTGCAAAGTACCCAGTGGAATGACCTGAGTGTGCAGGTCAAGTTAGATGCTGCTCTTTGAGATATTAGAAAAGAGAGATGGGAAGGCTGTTCTACATGGCTGCTAAGATATTCCTATCCACTGTGGTGAAAACGCATTTACAAACAGAGACCTTGTTTTCATTGATGAAAAGGTATTTTTGATGCTAGAGTTACCAATATGCATTAGCTGTAGGTGATAGAAAACCCTTAATACATGAGATAAATTCAGCAGTGTAAACCGTACAAGCCCCACTGGGACTGACCTTGCCACTTTTACCACAAAGTGAAAACAAAGAGCCTTGTCCCTGGCAATTTGATCTCTAAGCAAAGACAAAGCTTCAAACTGATGCTAAATTAGCAGAAACAATTGGAAGGAAAGTAGAAAGATGATCCTCTGTCCTCTGCAGGTCAGACACATTCAGGCAGAGCAAGAATACACTGCAAGCCTGTAACATGAGCGATGCAAATATTCACCAGCAGATCTTCACTAACATGAGCACCCCTTCTCAAGTGCTGGCTGTCACAACCAAACTACAGTCAGTCCTTCTCATCAGGAGGGCCCTGCCGTGAGGAAAGAGGGGCGCCTTTCCCAATTTTGTTATTAGCACACTGGGGCAATCCTGCTCGCCTGCTCCTCCAGCCAGACACTGGATTCCTGCATTCCCTGGCACCAGGTGGGGTTATGAAGCAGCCCCATGGTGGGTCAGTTCAGCTCACCAGTCCAAGTCCTCACCTATCAAAACCAACTGACCAAAGGTGAGGAAAGGCAGAGTAGTCCCCATTGGTCAGCTGAGCCCAGCTTAACCTGCCGCAAGCCTGTCATTAGAGCTGGTGTGGAGAACAGGGTGGGAGACACAACCCACAGTGGTACCAAATTAGGTATTACATGAAACCACATTCTTGTGTAACCCAAACAACTGCTGGACTGCAGGCCTTGGCTTGCTTGTTCTTCTTAAAGGAAACAAAATCACTCACAAACTACATGGGTAATGATACATGAAATACATCTGGACACCTCTAAAATATGACTGCATTCATTTTACAAAAGGGAATTTAATGATTCCAGCAAAATAGAGAGCAGAGCAAGTGTTCAAACCAGCTCTAGAAGTCACAGCGCTCTCAGTGTCACACGCGTGCTCCTCAAGGAAATCTGTATAATTTTTTCATTTTAAATTCTATTAAAGAGCAACGGTTTCAATTGTCACAGCATTTCTTAGTATATTTACCTACTAGCTGCTGGTCATAAACATCAAACAGAGAGCAAACAGTTTGTCTGTAAAAAAGCGTTCCTCCTCCTCCAGCATTCTCTGCTTGTCTCCCAGTTACTATAACCAAGGTTTACAAATGCATCTTCTTCCACATCCTAAAGGTCACCAAATTCAGGCCCTGGCAGGCAGCCCAAGAGTCCACATGCCGTTGCTGAGAGCTCTCCCCCTGAATTCCCTGCAACACACCCAGGAGAGGAGGTCACCACCGCGAGAGGGTGACGGACCATTCCAGCCAGCCACAACTTCCACAACAGGGCATGCAGGGAGAATCAGCTTCCAAAATAGCCCCAGCCACAGCCACCAAGGGCTTTACAAGTAATTACCAGCTATCTATTTAAGCCGCGCCCAAAGGCAGACAGAAGGCAGCAAAGGACACAGAACTCAACGCCCCTCAAGCACCAACCTGTTCTCATTTCACTCGGAAGGCAGGGCACTGCCTGCAGCAAGGCTCCTCAGGGACAGCAAGGGCTGCTCAGGAGAAGAGCAGTGTCCCTGCAAGGGTCACAGGCTCAGCCAAGACATGCAGCAGACGAAGTGGTCTGGTAAGACCCCAAAACTGCAAACTACAGAAAGGGCTTGTGCTCTCTGAGGGTGGAAAAGCTTCTACCCCATGGACATTCCAAGATGGTCCAGATCATCACCACCTTGGCCTATTTTAAAGCTACTAGCCTAGGGCTGATATGAGAGACATACTCATTGAAAACCTCTGAAAGGCACACTAAACAGAGTGTCTGAAAAAACTCTTGCATGGCTGGCCTTAGGACTCTTAGACAGCTCTGGGTCTAGGTCTTCCAAACAAGTCGAAATCCAAGCTTCCTGCTGTTTAGAAGGGGTACACCACTCTACTTACCCAGCTAGAAACATAGAAATACTCGATTTACACCCACAGACCACACCAGAGACATTGTGTTCTGCCAGCTTCCCATTTCTTCTGCTTCCCATCACCACACCACCACATCAGATGCTGACACAGGTACTAAGCTAGGACTACGTCCAGAGGCCATCCACACCAGACAGCTGACAGCATACACTGACAGTATCCTACAAAATACCCTAAAATCCAGATGGCAGAAGACTTTTAGCAGGCTACCTTTATAATATCCATTCTAAAATAAGGAATCAGTGATGTAGTTTGAGCTTCTATGTGATGAAACCCTTCTCTACAGTACAAGAAACCAGACAGCATCATTTTGTGTGTGTTGGGATTCAAAAAGCTGAGACTTGAGGAAACCACAAAAATCTGAGTTTCCATAATTAAGCAAAGAAGGCCTGAATTATTTTAATAATCCAGCTATATTTTGCTGTAGATGCAATCAACAGAGTTTGCAGGCAGGACAAGGTTTGTAGACAGAGGCAGTATCTTTCATTAGAGCAAATGGTATGGCTGGAAAAAATAGACAGGCTCTTAGGTACACAAGCTTGCATGAGTTTTCAAATTCTAAAGGTTGCTCTAATGAAAAATATTACCTCTACCTTCAGGCTTTGCCCTGATTTATTAAAATATTTCTTCTAATTCTAATTTCTTCAGCATTAAGTAGCAAAAAATTATGCTAAAGGTTTCTATTATACATACTTAAAGGCAGGCTTACAGTTTAGCAGGCTCCACTGACACTGCGACAACAGCTTGCTGCCCTGAAACAAAACAGCGTCAACTGACAAAATATACTGCAAGCGATCTTCACTACCCGAAAGTCTTACTCATGCAAAAAGCCTCACAGACTTCACTGAAATTATTCTGTGCTTCGAAAAATGTGATAAAAATTATAAAAATCAGCCCACTTGCATGGGTAAGAAACCTGGGACCTGGTCCCTGAATATTAATTCCCTCTTCCAAATAGAGGGAGAAAATAAAGAAGGACAAAATCACTCCATACACTTGTAAGCCACTGGCATAAACATCTAAGAGAGCAGGCAGACAGCCGAGCAGGATTCTCAACTCCCAGCAACTGAAATATGATGCATCTTCCTTTAGTTACAAATCTATTTTTGAAATGAATAATCTGTAAATAGCTTCACATAAAAATAGAAATCTTTACATAGATAAAGCATGTCAGAACACATCCCCATAATTTATTGCAAACATGCTCCTTGCTTGTGCTGTCTTAATTAAGCATCTGATAGCATTTATGGTACAGGATTCCTTTTGAAAAGGTATTTAAATCTCAGCTGCAAAGCTTTGATACAGAGTTGCTACCCAGAACATATGCTTTGGCCCAAAAGAACATGAGGTTTTTAGCACATATTTTGAATTAAGTCCATTTGTCAGATTTTAGATGATTCAAAGCATTATCCATAGTGTATTTTTTTCAAATAGTCATATAAATTAAATAAAATGTTCCAAAGCATTTCCCTACTATTACTTTTGAAATCTTTTTCAGGTAGCATATAGGTAGAAATTTCTGCACCTGATAATATCTGACACGTTCATGCTAAATGCACTGACTGCCTCTCTTTTTTTTCTGCGTTCATCTTGACACTTTGATGATGCAATGCCAAATCAGAGGCGTACACACCAAAATGCAGAGATGAACAAAACTCTGGTGACAATCCCACTATTTCCAGGATATTCTCCAAGAGCCTATACAGCCGAAAACAAAAGCATCCCTAACTAAAGTCAAGGTTGTAGCGTACTCACACTGACTCACCGTGCACTACAGCTGCCTCTTCTCACATGTTCTGCTTCAGGAATCATTAATACCTTGGCAGCACAGCCCACACACGTACGTGCACAGTGGAAAGCGAATAGAGAGAAAATCATCACACCCAGTGTTTGCTACTTAGGAGCTCTGTGTCTGCTCAGAGGCTGTGGGAGTACAGACGAGTCCTGTGACGCCCTTGCCAAGCCTGGAGCAGCTCCTGGCTCCCTGCTGCAGCGCTGCTCCATCTCCAAGTGCTCTGTGGGGTCTCAGCAAGGGAGGAGAGAACCATCCTAAAATCCTGGGGACTAGAAAAAGGAAAGGGAGCAGGAACAGGGTTGGCTTGTTCATGACTCATGTCAAATTCCTGGTCTGGGTCATGACACAGCTGCACAAATAGGACAGGGGAGAGGAAAAGCGATCTTTTCTGCAGCATAGAGGACTGGCCATGTAAGGGTAGTTAGGAAAAGCAAGTGACTCACTTTCTAGGAGCATTCCACTCCCTCACTGAGGGCAGAAGTAGCTTGCACCTTGTTGAGGCCAGACACTTGGGACAGCGAGCACTGGAGGAGGTGAAGTCCATCCAGGTTAGCATCGTACCTCCTGCTCCTCTGGGATGGGCAGCGAAAAGCGGCCCGGACTGTGTCATGTGCCTCAATGGCACCTCCCGGTGCCACTGTGCGAGCCGGGGCTGGGCAGGCTCCTGGTCTCACCAGAAGTGCCAGGAGCAAAGCACTTCACCAGCTCCCGTTCACATAATACATTTATGGGCAGCAAAAGTGCTGTCCCCATTTTGTCAGCTAGGGATAGCAAGGCATAGAGAAGGTAATAACACAGAGCAAGTGGGAATCAAATGGAGAAGCACCAATTCCTCAGTCCCTGTGCTAAAAGTCAGCCTGAGCTCTTAGTGCTGTCAAGATGAATCACAGATACACTGCATGTTCCTAGCACAGTATACTTTTACACAAATTCAAATTTCAATACTTAGCATCAACTGGCAGACACGGAGAGGTCAGCCTGTACTTCTGCGTGACAGAAGCCACAGAGCAGCACACTTCTGATGGGCTCCAAGACAGTAATTGCATGGATGCCAAATGACACTCTGATTTTATTCTGAATTGCAGCCCTACACACTAGCTCTATTAGTTTACATAGCTCCTTCCCTCTCCCCCACAGCCCTGGGATGACAATTCAAACTACTCTTGTCTTTTACTGCCAACACTTCTGTTAGATGGCCAAAAGCAAACTGTTTCCAAAAGGTGTTTTTAATTAGCAATGCTTTTGGAAAATTACTACGTCCATGACTTGAGATATAAGCAGTGATGCTTGTAAATTATCTTAACCAGAAAACAGACTTTTTTTTTTCTCCTTGTGCCTAAAATTAAGTTCTTCACTTGAAGATCTTCCACTTCTGTGTGGTTGCCTATCTGACAGTAAGGCTTCATGTTCATTATGGCAGGACAGGCAAAACACATCTTTCATATTAGAATATTAAATTACTTCCAAGAGACACTTCAAAGCATACTCTCACCTCATGCTAATTGAGGTTGGCTTTAAGCAGGATAATTCTGTATGCTGATTACAAGGTATTAAAGAGGTAGAGAGCTGCTGTTAAGAACCTGTTAAGGTTAACCACAGACACATAGTGAGCTTACAGGTGTCACCTGTGGTATCCAAAGATCCACTGGACTACATTAAATTGATAACACTCTCCTTGCTCCATGGATTATACTGAACCTCCTAACTCCAAGCCTACAATCTCTGACACTGGCTCTGACTCTTCCTACAGGAAGGAGGTAGCAGTTACTCTTAGACACCACCACAGTGCTTACATCATGAAGATGCTTTTTCAAGAGGGTGCTTCCACTGAAATTGGTAAAGCACTCCCAGTCATAAGTTCCTTTAACCATGGTCTGACTGATAGACAATGGTAACTCATGGACTATTTCTGAATGAATAAGACATAAGAAAGGAGAATTCTACTCATCCCATTTATTATAGGATTTGATCTAATTTCAGGCTGAATTTTATCTCTGTTTTAAAGCCAGATGCTAAAGTAATGTCTGTTTATCAAATAGATTGTAAAACATATTTATCAAAACCCGGCTTATTTTACATGGATTTTTAAATCAGAATATTTCTATTGACAACCATACCCACAGAGTGGCTGTGCAGTTCCTAGAGCTCCTGCAATACTCCAGGACCCAAATACATTAGAAACACTAAAACCCAGAAATACATTAATTTGAAGTTTCTTCTCATGTCCATTCAGCTCTATCCAGGGAGTTATATTCTTTCAGGAATTCCAGGCAGGTCTGGTTCATTAAAATATTTTTAAGTATTATTTAATTATCATCAATGTTATGGATGGTTAGAATAGAATTTGGAAAACTAAATCCACAGTGCAACTCTGAGGAGCAAACCTCAAATCTGACCCTTTCTGAGTACCATGAGACCATCCATTCTCCTCATCTAGCTGCAGATGAGTTTAATCCCTTGAAACAGGAGCTCCATTCTCCAGTGAGTGAATAAGAGTATTTTCTACATTCCATATAGCTCGTGCTTCTCACTATCTCTTCCAGAACTACCATTTTAGTTGTTTCCAATTTCCAAGCAGTTTGTTAGGGGTAATGATATTTCTTCACTTCTCTAACTAGAGTGCCCCATTCTCCAGCACTAGAAAATAAAGGAGAAGGACCATACTTAAGGAATGTGAGACTTGATCCAGAAGCACAAGAGCTATGCCACAGAGAAGAATTAACAAACATGAGCTCTCAAAGAAATGCTGCAGCTGCAGGTCAAATATGACCCTTGGATGTACAAGATTACCAAGCAGGACTCCATGTCTCTGTCAATGACACAAACTCTGCTGGAAAACTGTCTTCAGCCAGCTGTCCCCATTCAGAATGACACTGATTATACTGAGGAAGGAATAAAGCTCTGAGAGAAAGGCTGGAGTGCAAGGCTGCCAGTGCACAGAGAGTAGCTCTGCAGGTGATTTGAAAATGGTCTAGAAGCATTTGCAACAGGCAAGCAGCCTGACTGTGGAGGGCTCTCAGTCTAGCAATGACAGAACAAGACCCCGTAACTGGAAGATAAATAAATCAACCAACACAAAAATATTATCAGAGAGGAGAGTAAGCTATGAAACAACAAATTTCTGAAATACTTTTTCCATCATCAGAGGGCTCTAAATGAAGTGTCTGGGTGTTTCAATCAGCTTCTTTTTTCACAGAATCAAGAATTAATGCAGAAAAGTCCAATGGTCTGAGCTATACAGCAGGTCAGTCAAACTGAGCATCATGCCTCAGAAGACTCCTCACCTTACACCCCAATACCTCAGCAGAAAAAACAATGCTCTTCTGAGCCAACACCAATATAAACCATGCACCCTGATGGCCCTGGGAAATTCTTTTCCTTGGGAAAAGGCCTTCAGCAGCCTACAGCAACCTCTGCTGCAGAGATCCCCAAACTGCTGTCCAACTGAGCACCTGCCAAAGGCAAGCATGGACCTGGCTATGAAGATGTTTTCACTGCCTTTTGCTCTAGCTGCCCAGAGTCTTGGAAGATTAAAAACTAGAGATGAATTTGATCCCTTTGCTGTAATACAGCTCACCCAACAGAAATTAATTCTAGTATATTTAAAATATTTATCTGACATCCCATATATTTACTTTAGCTGAAAAATTGGGCAGTAAACTTTGATGCCAATGCTCACCACAACAGGAATTCAATGTTTGAATGATACCTGAAAATACTATCTTTGCTACACAGATGAAGCCTGACAGTGTGCCAGCCAAGCTGTAGGTTAACATAGATTACAAAAGGCAGAGATGTCAGCATGGAAGTACACACACTGAGTTCTGCAAATCAGAAAGGGAAGTCTAAATTTTTTATTCCGGCTTTTTTTTTTTTTTACATCAGAACAATGTGCTGGCAATAATAGACAAATGTAATCTCTGGTATTCAGCTGAGTCTTTGCTCCCCATTCTCAAAGGAAACTGCAGGTTTCTCTTCCCTTCCCTTGTCACCCCTAAGCAGCACCACTGATGTTCAGCCTGTTCAAGGGTCTATTCCCAGCTCAGGACAGCTGAACACCGTGTGAGTCACAGCTCCCAAAGGGAAGGACAAGATGAGACATGTCATCCCCAGAGAGAGAGCTGGGAAGCCATCCTGCCACATACCAATTTCAAACTGAGGAGTAGCTGCCACTCTAACCTGCCATTAAGGATTATACAACAGTAGCTCTTTTGGCAGCAGATGGGAGCGTTTCAAAACAATGATGCTTTTCATTAGATTCCACTGTGTTTCGGGAAGCAAACACAGACATAACAGGCCTTTCCAGAAAGCATGGTAGCAAACTGACAAAGTACTTGAGATGCACAAGTGGGTTCAGTGGCACAGTCATTCTGAGAGCATGCAACCAGGACAGCTTGGGTAATGCAAACAGCCAAAAGTTCACTTCATCTTCTGAGCACAGGGCTGAGGGAGGACATTTTTATTGTCTTTCCTTACTGACTGAGCTTACTGGTAAAAAAACCCTTGTCTCTAAAGATCACATCCCTGCTTCATTAAAATTTTATGGGAAAAGCAAAGATACTGGAAAGTCATTCTAGCTTTTTCCTGGTCTTTAAAAAGAAGAAGAAGAAGGATGATTTTTTTAGACACTTGAACCCTCTTCCATGCAGGATGGGCCCTCTCTACACATTTATGGGCTATACAAACAGATGTGACAGCAGAATCAGCATCTGAACCATCTCTGCAGGCTGGAAATATGAACTCACATCTCCCTCCAGCCACAACAGAAAGCATTCCCTCCTCAGCCCCGGTGAGCAGAGCCAACTGGCTGCTCAGCCTGAGTCCCAGGGCTCTAGACACAATACTCGCCAAGGGATATGCTGCTGAGTAAAGAACTGGGGAACACTGGCTCCTCCTTCATTAAAAAAGGGGATTGAAAATAAACACTGAGATCAACAGCTGAAAACAATCCAATAATTCTGAGAACTGCTCTGTGAAAAGTGAGAACTTTCTTTCCCTGCTAAAAGTTTTCTTTTCCATCTCATTCCTTTCTCCTCCCAGCTTCTTTAAGGAAAAAGCTGACCAAATGCTTATATACTAATCTGGTCTCTCTTCTTTTTGCAAACTTACCCAACAACAAGAGATAGATCTTTGACAAATAAACCCATCTTTCAAAAAACCAGATGACTGTGGAATTATGCCAGACATAGAATATTACCCAGCAAAGCCAGGGACTTCATACACAAAACTCAGCCAATTTTCAACTTGCTATTTGTTCACAAAACCCAAACCAAAATAATGAAACTTCTCAGCTGTAAAGGGCACAGTGAAAATAAATACAGACATAATTTAAGGAGGATCCTGATTCTCTGCTATCCTAATATATAGGGCTCCAGACACATACTAGCCTAATACAGACTTCATGGGCTTCCTGCTTTCACCCATAATAATGGTTACCCATCTCCCTTCCAAGAAACCCTCCCTGAGGCTGATCCAGCCTTTCAGATGAGAACAGCCTGTGTGCAGGCTCAGCTCATCAAAATCAACCCTGGGCTGGCTCTCATACTCTCCTGAAGTGTTCACAGGGGCCAGAAGTACAACTTCCTCCTGCTCTGTGTTCCTGCTAGTTCAGTACCCGCAGGTACCCCTGCCCTGCAACCTGCGACACACAAAGTCCTTTCTCCCCAGATCAGAGGCTGGCGGTACCCAGCACTCCCCATGGAGACCACAAAGGCACATACCCAAAACCTACCCTGCACTCTGCTCTCAGCAGGCAGCAGCTCCCTGCCAACGGGAAACAAGCCACAGACCTACCAACAGAGCAAGCACAAAGATGGAAAATCAGACAACATGAAGACTGTATGTGTTTTGAAGCGCTCTTACCGTGTGAAGTTCTTCCTCACCCACCCACCCCCACCAAAAGAAGAACAATTCATTACTTTTCTGACCTGTTTTTTTAATCAGAGGAAAAGATAGTGATTATAGTCTGCCTGATTACAAATGAAATTACAAATCTATCCTAAGGGCACAATACTGTCCCCACCTAGATGTTATCAGCCCCCAAATCTCATTTAATCTTGACAGATGTGCAGTACCAAGGCACCACTACAGGAAACTCTACAAGTAAATTAATTTTATGAATAGTTTCTTCCCAGTATATGCAACCTCTTCCAAAAGACTTCTAATTTGTACAGCTTTTGTTAGGCATCCTATGTGACTAAACTCATCAGTAAAATAATCAAACATTTATGATGACTGAGCTCTTGCTAGGTTTCTGGCTTCTCTCTGATAACCTAACTGACTCAGCTTTATCAAGTGATTCCAAAGACCTACATTAAACCGTTTCCCAACTGAATCTACCTCTTTTCTTTGGAAACTTCTTACTATCTGTGCAAGCAAAACACTAACCACTAAGTTAATTTGGGGAAGCAGTCACCTTTCCATAGGCCGTTCATTTCCCTAGGTTTTAACATTAAATCAATCCTGCTGACACAGGAGACTGTTCCCTGGCAGAAGCAGAGGAGGACACAGAGTGTTGTCTCTGCATTTGTCTCAGCATAAGCAGTTCTCAGAAGGAACATGATGAAGTGACAGATCTACTTCATCAGCTGCAAACTGGAAGAAACCTGCCAGCCTGAAGGGTGAGAGAACATTAACAAACAACTAAGAAGGCATCATCAGCACATCCTGTTATACCAAGACCTGAGCTGAGAGTTCCCAACATTGAACCTTCCCTCTAGCCAGGACCTCTCTCTTCAGGGAGCCTCAAGGACTTGTGTCTTCAGGGAGATGTAGACTTGCAGGTGCATTCAACAGCACAGTCTTGTCCTGCTGCAGATGAGCAAACAGCTTGGATCCCCTCGGTTCTGAGACACCTTTAAAAACATCTGTCCCCAGCAGAGCAATATGAAAGCCCTGATTCTCCCAGGACTTCTTTTTCAGTGTGTTACCTGACCTACTGGAGCCACAAAAAAGAAGAGCTGACCACACGCCCAGCCAGCGCCAAGCCTCCTGGGCAGCCACAGAAATGCCTCCTCCTAATTGCTTTCAAATCAGCAAATGAAAATCTCCCAGCCTTGCTTTGAGGTCACAACATGGGAACACAGCTCTGTACATGTTCTAACCTTTCCAATATTTGTTCCTGACCCCACCAGCACACATTGATTTATGAGGCCTCACAGTGCGTTTTATTACTGTTTTTGTTAATATCTGCTCTCTACATGTCTGTGAAGAAAAATGAGTGGTAGATGAGTAAAACACTGTTAGTTTTTCATCATCTGTTCCCTCCTGATTGCTCAAGTTTAGCAAGCAGAGTATTTTGGCCTTGGCTCATAAAACTGCCAGTGCAATATTGAAAGAGAAGTTAAAACACATGTAAAACAAGAGGTTAAGAACCTACCTAATCTCTTATCACATGGAAAAAAAAAAAAAAAAAGGAAAGGTTAGACTGCAAATGTGTTTTTAACTAACTCTTAGAAAGGGTACAGCATTATTTTTATCAGACATGAAGAAGTCCCCAAATTATTGAAGGCTATGGATGAACACTCCACCTCAGATCACAGCAAGTAAAACTCTTTCCAGTTTGTATAAATTTGCTCATAAAATATTGCACACATCTGCTGATCATTCCAGGAATGTCATTTTTAACATACTTACTCTCTATAAAATCATTCTATTTCAATACCACTATAAGGACAATTCTAAGAAACAAGAAAACGTGCTAGACACATTCTGCTCAGGATGTCTGCAGTCACCAAGTGGTTAAGGGTACACAAAAGCTAATGCCTTCTAGAGGCTAAATTCACATAATTAAGGGATTTAGCAGAAGATCATTTGGTATACCAGTTACTGCTTAGGACAGTCATTTTTGGGAAGAACAAGCATTTTCAGATAGAGAATATGGGGTTTGTCTCTGCTTACCTGAGCCACTTACAGCTTTAGGCAAAACCACTCATTTTTATCCTTTTTCCCTAGCAGAGACCTACCCAGCCCTGTCTGTTGAAGTCTTGCTTTTAATTACAGGTGGAATACAGTGGTCTGCTGAGCACTTCTTCCTTCAGAGAGACCTGGTTCACATGTGTGTATTTTCCTTTAGGCTATGCTTTATATTCCTTTTTTATTTTTTAACAAGGGTAAGCAATGGGGAAATGCAGCATCCTCAAACACTGAAAGACTCGAGACAGGCTGTCTTGCTGACCTGCCCTTAAACATCACTGATGCACCGACTGATACCTGCAGCATGAAACGGAAAATGAAATTTGACTCCTGCCTCAGTTTCCAAACAGCAGAACTAAGAGATGATTTACCAGTCTGTCTTGCTTCCATGCTAAATTCTTCTTTCCAGCTTCACTCAGCCACTGGTATTCAATGATGAGAAAGCTACAGGAACTGAAAAAGCAATTCCCAGGGTCAGTGTCAAGTTAACCAATGCTCAGAACACTTGCAATTTATGGTCAACTGATCAGTTTTTTTTCTTTAGGGAATGAACTCATCCTGACCTAAAAGAACACACTGAGAGTAACACTATAAAAGTGGAACTGAACAAGCAATGAAAAAGAAACTACTATGCAGCTATTATGAGCATCTGGTCTTAAAAGCTTTCAGGGAATGCTGCATAGGGTGTCAGAAAGGACATGATTTAAGCAGGACACTTGGGACCAAATTTTACAGCCCTTTCCTACGACTTCAAAGGCCACATATATCTTTACATAGTCTTGAAATGGAATTACTTTGTAACATCCAAAAAGATCAGAGAGAAACATTTGAAATATCTTTGCCAACATGTTTAGCTATTCCTTTGGGGGGGGAAAAAAAAGACACCTTGGAGACAGAGAAAGCAAACAAAATTAGCATTAAAAGACTATTTATTTTTGATTGCAACTGTTCTATTTACTGACTTCCAAAATTACCTATGCTGCCTGCCCTTTGCTAGCACTTATTCTTAGATGTTATTATTGGTAATTGCCGTGTTATGATTACAAAGCTCTGGCATAAACCTCATGACCTCTTTTGGGTTTCTGAGAGAGGAATATTCACATGCTCTTCTCTGACCTCATGTTCCTAATTATTCACTGTGCATGCCTATATGTAACTCACCACCAACTGAATCAAACCCCAGCAGATTTACTAGCTAGTCTAGAGAACTCTGGGTGCTTTATGATAAACCATCTTCATTCTTTTGAATTTACCTTCCTTTCCAGGTTACTTTACAAACTGACTACAAAGTTTCTCTTATTATATACATCATGGCCAGACACACTGCATTTGATGCAAATGCCAAGAGGAGTCCAGTCCAAGCAGTAAAGTATGAGCTGATTCCCATCCACAGCTAACATTGTCCAAAGGAGAGAAGGAATACTGATTTCAGCAGCAAACACTGCCTGAACAACTAAATGCTTGCTCCTGAACCCAATGGACACAGCTGGGATGCAGCTGTTCCTACCACAGCAGTGCAGGCAGCAGCTGCTGCCAGGGAAAAGGCAGCAGCTCACACAAGAGAGGGACAACCCATCCAGAAGGTCTCACAATCCAGATCAGGCCACCACAACTGCCAAAACTGGACCACCCCAGCTGGAAAATATTTCGGGGAAGTATACCTTCCTGGAAGGTTCAGTGAGACGTTGCTTCCTGAAAATCTAGCAAGAATGTATCTTAAGAGTTTTATCTATTATGCCAAAGTTAACAGGGAGAACTGCAAGGCCTGGGTCAAAGCCAGCTAATCCAAAGGCCTGCTCGTAAATACACAGTGGAAAACCACTCTACTTCAGAGCCTCCTGCAGAAATACGTACAGGAAGTCTCTGTTTTACCCCTTCCTCTGAACCAACTGTGCCAAACAAGGCTCAACGTTAATCTTGCAGTAAGCACATAAGCAAAATAGCAAGTCTTTGAAAATATCTGAAACACAGCTAGGAGCTGTGAACACTTTATAGCTAAATTAAGCTATGTTTGGACCACATAATTACTTTAAGGAGCTTTTGTTTTTAAATAAATCACTTGTGGTGAAAAGAGCCAGAATGGCAGTTACAGCGACCACAGCCACCTTCTTTACAGGCTGGGTACAACAAGAGCTGCACTAGAGTACATTGCTCCTGCACATCTGTTTCTACTAACTTCACTTTGGAGCCACCTTCCAGTCTCAGAAGAATCACATCTCCTTGGACCTCTCCTTCTTTCATCCGCTCAGAGAAGCTCTGCCCACACATTTTTCAGTTTCAAAAGAGAAACTAACAGGTTTCAGTCCCAGAATCATTTCTACAGGTGTCTCATTACTGTGGCTCCTGCTCTCCACATCTGATGGGCTCACACCTATGCAGAACCTAAATCACTTTGAGCTGGTATGATGCACAGGGTAAGAACCCACTTGTTTTCCTCCTTGGTTATTACGAGAAGCATGTAGATGATCACAGTGAGGTCTCCAACCTCCCCGGTTTAATCAGGACGGTGTCTCTAGTGAAACCACCAAAAAAGGGCTGACTGTGCTGGTAAATCCCACAGCAGGTATTCATGCCCAGAGGATGATAAGTTAAGGTCACCAGCAAGCCACAAGTTTAACTTCTACCATGCTGTACCAGACTTGAAAAAGTGACAGGACTGAGAGTTCTGGCACACAGCCACTCACTGCTCCTATGTCTGGGGACCTAACTGTCCAGGAAATAAGAGTAAATCTGCTTTTGGCTTTATAGTATGGTGCACACACTGTTACAGATTCAGGTAATAGTGAAGATTCAACACAGACTGCCGTGGGTTTTTGAGGCTGAATTACTCAGGCTCCCTCCTCAAACTCATACTGCTGTATATAAAATGTGTTTCTCCTAATACGGCTTCATACAGGCAGGTCTCCCCAGCATCTTTTTAGCCCTGCAAACACATGAGACTTAGTAACTACATTTATGTAGGCAGGTTTAGATTATCAGCTGCTTACAGTGGCTACCTTAAAGATCGATGCAATTTTTTCCAGATGTTACTTAAGGTCTGTTTACCATACATAAAGTTCTATTTATTGTATATGCTGGATTCTCTCTGCAGTTGTGTTAAAGAAGCAGATTCATGTTATGCATGTGATCTATGTGTAGAGTGCACAGTCCCAAGTTTTAGGAACCATTCCAGTTAGTAAGTTATAATGATTAAAAAACAAAATACAGTTCATTGCTACGAGCATCATAATCATGAGACATAGTAATTTCTTTAATAGCACAAACCAGACATTTTAAAATAGGAAATATTTGAATCAATGGGTTCTTCAAAGATACTCATAAAGAATATAATTCAGAACAGAATAGAATAGCCAGCTCTTGAAGACTCAGACTGTGGCCATTTCAAATAACAATTGAAATTATATTTGTACTGCTGACACTAAATAAATAAAATTTTAAGAGTAGATGCAGTACAGACAATAAGGGAGGAATTCCCATGCACTAACTTGGAAACATCTCATTCCCAAATACATTCCCAAATACATTCCCAAATATATCCCAAAGAGCCAGGCAAGGCTTCCCCTCCCAGGCACATTCTGTTCAGTTTTCTCTCCTATTATTCTCACTGCTAAAGAAGCCACAGCTGTTTCATATCAGGACACCCAGTGTTTGTGAGCCACCCCCAGGCAGGGACCTGGTGGGGAGCAGGCACTGCCAGCTCATCCCAAGGCACATCTGTGCCCTGCTGGGTACAGCACTGCCCTCAGTTTCCCTTGGTAGATCTGGAGTGCCCTGCTCTCGCCATGGCTTTACACTGGATGGCATGTGTTTCTTATCCCGAGGTGATTAGTTACTGAGGTGTTCTTTTAAAGGAGCGAAGGCACAGGCCTGTGGAACAGCCAGCCAGTTCCTATGACAACTTTCCACTGCAGCCTGGCTGGAGACCATTAATCCACTTTCCCCAGGCCAAGCAGCTTCTCCGTGGTAACGCTGCTCTGTGTAGGATTGTCACCAGTGCCCAAGCAATGGCAAATTCCATGGTACTGAACCACACAGACCCCACTGCACTCCCTAATTTAAAACTCCCGCAGAACGATGGGTTCACTGGGTACGACTGCATGACCACACTTGTGTCTCTTGCTCAAGATTTTCAGGGAAGAGCTGTGGTCAGCCCTTCTTCCTGCACCTCCTCACAAGTCAGTATCTACAATTCCTGCAGGATGCAAAGGTGGCAAGACCCTCTTGGCTTGTCCTGGAGCACCAGACCTGCTCTGCAGCCAGCCCGTGCCATCCCCAGATAGCAGCTCATTCTGCAACCCACCCATCACTTTTCAACAAGCATTATTTTATTAACCTGAACTACAAGTAAGTGTTATGATGTGATTAAATAAAGCTATCTGTTTTTTCAATAAGTATCATTTAAACATTGTATTCTAAGAGTTTGCTTCCATTCTACTTCCAATGCAAAAATAATATACTTGTATATTTTTAAAGGAAATAAAACACTCCTTTCAGTGTTCTCCAAAAAACACAATACCACAATGTTTATCAGTAAACACCACACTAAGCTTTCTGTTTAAAAAAAAAAAAAAATCCCCTGAAAGTTAAAAAAAGTCTAGGATAAATATTGCTAGTGATTTTAAGAAGGGTCTATTAGCTTTCTCTTCAAGTTATATTAGGAATCAAACATGACAAGGAGTGATAGTTCTAGGGGGATATTATTATCATCATCGTTATGATGATTAAAAATTGCCTACAAACTGGAAATTTGCCTGGGAAAGTTTCAGCCTGCATCTGATTTTTGCTAGCGTATATCGCAGAATCATCGTATAACACTACTGCTACCAGTGCAAATATACTAACAGGCTGTTAATTTCAAACCTCAGCTGAAAACATCTCTCCCATTCTTACAGCTTTTCTCCCCATTTCTCTCTGCAATTGTACTTAATTCAATGGAGCATTCTAAACGCAGTTCGGTGGTGCATTTGCCATACAATTAGTTTGAATGACGCTGTACAGAGTAATGGTTGTATTGTGCTATATAATGAAACCACATCTATGCTTGAACAAACCCCAACTGCTGTTAATCAAACCAGCAGGTTCCTGAACGATCTTTTGGACTCTGTACTAATGGCAATACATTATTTTAAATAGCAGTTCCACTCTAAAAGATGTTTAGGTTGACATGGCTGATAGGGACAGTGACAGACTTCCTGAGCTAAGCTGATTGATTTGCTTGTAAAACACTGGGGTTTTTGCTCAGTGCTGGAACTACAAATTCAGCACTTGAACCAAAGATCAAAATGCAGTTTTGCATTTTGTTTCTGGTTTTCAGTGAAACCATGCAGCACCTGGAAGGACCTAAAGTCTTCATATTTTCAGTTCAATCACTAGTGATAAATGAGTATTTGGATCAACACATTTCAGTCGGTGACAATGTTATTCTAAACTGACAGGGAGACATTTGTAAGTGACTACTTAGAGAGCATTTTGCAATCTTTGATGCTCAAACAATAAATTTTACAAAGCTAAAAAAAATATTTTAGAACATGAGTGATTATGGCTTGGGAGGAATGTTCTCAAGACCACGTCAAGGAGGAGCCCTAGCATCCAGCTTGGCAACCTTTAGATATACTAGCAAGGGAATAAACTTGAGCGTTTCATAATCTCAGCGGTTCCAGGAATTTTCAAAACTGCCTGTGCAACAAGAAGCAGTACTGTCGTATTAAGTCATCTGCTCTATCAGAGAACCAGTGTAGGTTTCTTTCCATCATACATTTTGCAACAGTATTTTTGGCACGCAAGGAGGGATTTAAGAAAAAAAAAAAAAAAAAAGAGTAAGCAAAATGAGAGGAAAGCAATCTTGCACTGGTTTGTTTTATTTATTTATTTACTCGGTGCCTCGCTCCGCGCTTTGGGTTATCAGCTACAGCCTGATACAGCCGGACTGCCAAGAGCAACTCAAACGGAACGGAGCGGGACGGGTGACAGCGAACCCTCGCCCCGACCCAAGGCTGTCCGGGACCGCGCTGTTCCCTCCGCGCCCAGGGACGCGGCACCGCCGCTCGCCGCCTCTCCCGGCCGGGCGGCGGGCGCGCCCGGGGGGGCCGGGGGGGGGAAGGCGCCGCCGGGACCCTCCGGTCCACGTGGGGCGGAAGGAAAGCGGAAACGGAGGCACCGGGTGCCGGCCCCGGCCCTGCTCTCACACACCGTGCCAGGGGCTCGGGCGGCGGAGCGAGCACGGAATCGCCGCGCTGCCCCGCCCGAGGGCAGCTCGGGAGGGCTGAGGCACGGGGGGGGGCTGCCCTGCCTGGGGCGGGACGGGACAGCGGCGGCTGCCGGGGCGGGGCAGGGCCGGGCAGGGCAGCGGCGGGCGCTGCCCCGAGGGTCTCCCCGCGCCGCCCCAGCCCCGGCCGCGGGCTCGGCACCCCCCCTCGCCGGGGCGCGCGCCCGAGGGAGGGGGCGCCGCCCCCCCCCGCCCCGGCGGGCTCCGGCGCGCCCCCGCCCCGCGCGCGCACCCGCCCCGCGCGCGCTCCCCGCACCCGCCGCGCGCGCCCGCGGCCGCTCTCACCTCCCGCCGCGCTCCGGGGGAACTGCCCCGCACCAACTGCCGCAGCGCCCGCGCCGCCCGCACTGCGCAGGCGCCGCCCGCGCCCCGCCCCGCCCCGCCCGGCCGCCGGCAGGGAGCGCGGGCAGTGTGCGAGCCCCGGGCCCGCCGCACGACCCGCCGCCCAGGGAGCGTCGGCAAAGTGCCACACCGGCACTCGCTGCAGCGGGGCCCGCGGGGCCGCCAGGATGAGGGGGAACCGGCAGCGTCCCCCTGTGAGGACACACTGCGGGAGCTCGGCCTGTTCGGTCTGGAGAAGAGAGACTGAGAGGGGATCTCATCAATGCATATAAATATCTCAAAGGCTGGCGCCAGGCTCTTTTCAGTGGTGCCCAGTGACACGATGACCAGATGACAGCAATGGCCATAACCTAAACCACAAGAAGTTCTGTCTCAACATGAGTCACAGAATCACAGAATGGGTCTGGTTGGAAGGGACCACAATGGATTGTCAGGTCCAACCTCTCACTCAAGCAGGGTTATCCTTGAGCACATGGCACAGGACTGTGTCCAGATGGTTCTGGAATATCTCCAGTGAGGGAGACTCCACATCCTTCCTGGGCAACCTGTACCAGTGTGTTCACCCACACAGCACAGAAGTTCTTCCTCATGCTCAGATGGAACTTCCTGTGCATTAACTTCTGCCCTTTGCTTCTTGTCCTACTGCCCAACACCACCAAGCAGAGGCTGGATCCATCATCTTGACACCCTCCCTTCAGATATTTATACATATTAATGAGGTCCTGTCTCAGTAGCCTCTTCTCAAGGCTGAACAGGCCTCAGGCTTTCCTCGTATGAGGTGACCCTGACCTTCATCAGACCTGCTCCAGATTGTGACGTTCTCTGATGAGGAAAAAACTTTATGCTGAGGGTGGCAGGGCACTGAACAGGCTGCCTAGGGAGGTTATGGAGTTTCTTCCCTCCCTGAAGACACTGAAAACCAACCTGGACATGTCCCTGTGTTATATGGTCCGGGTGACCCTGCCTTGTCAGGAGAGTTGGACTGAATGATCTCCAGAGGTCTGTTCCAACCCTAACAATTCTGTGATTCAATGTGGCAACTGAGAGAACCACACAGCCCCTCCTCAGCTTCCTCTAGGGCCTGGCATCGCTCCAGACAGAATCTCTGGGACTGCACCCCCAGGTGTCCACCTCCCTGGCCTGCCTGAACTCCACGGTTCTGTCAGCCAGCCTCAGTGTTGCTATGTACCACATGAAGCCCTTTTTCAAAGTCTGTTACCAGGCTACTTTACCAGGTTAGTTTGCCATTGAGTTACAATACCTTGAGCCAGGAGCTTTAGGAAGCATAGGCTTCAGTATCAAATAAAAGCCTAGTCACTCTACTTTGACATCAGCTCCCCATACTGTACAATGTTAATTTCTTTTTAAGCTCCACAATGGCTGAGAGAGCCAGAGCTTTGGTTAAAATTATGTGATTAATCATTAATACTTTGGGGAGTGTGTCTGCAGCATGGGCTGGGACAAGGCTGGGGTCGGTGTGTGCCCCATCTGCTGCCAGGAGGGTGGTGAGGAGGTCCCCAAGCAGCTGGGGTGGAAGGGGGTGATGGCTGAGGGCTTAGGCAACAGTGACCACAGCAACAGGCAGGTGTGTCCCATCCCAGTCTAATGTGAGCACAGATGACATCCCTCATATCTCCAGGCACGGCCAATAGGTTGGACAGGCTGAGAGGATCATTGTGCAGAGCAGAAAATGCCCTGTGGCATCACCTCAGTTGTCCCATGCTGGGTCAGCACCACCACCAAAAGTGCAGAGCAAAACAACCATCCCCAGCAAAATAAGCTTCCCATTTTTGTCTGTTTTTCCTGACCCTGGAGGTCTGGAAAAGGCCTCACATTGGGATTCTGGCCACCTCAGGTTAATCCCTGTCAGCGACAAGGGTGATGGCAACCATCCATCTACCAGGCCCATGCTGCTGTGCCAAGCCACTGGAACACTCATTCAGTCTCCTTTCCTGTGCCTCAGTGGTAGTCAGAGGCTGGGCATGTCTACCTCCATCTGGCAGCAGCTCTTCTGTCCCCACTGCCTTTCCTTTATCTCCCCAAGGACTCCTTCAACTTTTCTTATTGCCCTCTACTCTGCTCCGGGTGATAAGGCTCTGCCACCTCCCTCTGGCACTGTGACACACAGCTGGGTAGGGTTTTGCTGACTTGGATGCACTTGGCCCATTGTACCTCTCCAGGCTCTGTCAGGCTTGCTCCATCCCCTTCCAAGGGGATCCCCCAACAGTACCAGAACTTTTAGTTCTGGCTGTAGGAAAGCCCATTTTTGGTGCCAAGCCTCTGGTAGGGAAGCATTGCCTGCCAGGGAAGCTCAGTCTGCACTTCCCAATACCCTGGGACATCTCACAGTACCTGCACCGGGCCTCCAAGCAAGAGTTTTCGCCTGGAGATGAAGCCACCTGTATTTGTCATTTCCATGCATCCTCATGTCAGGGTCCCTCCTGAAATATCTGTCTGTGTGTCTTTCCAACACATAACCGCAGAAGAGCCACTGAAGGATGACTAAAAATGTGAAATGGCTTTTCTGTGCAGGAAAATAAAATAGACATTTCAGCCTAGGAAACCTTTCAGCCTAGGAAAGGGGTGAAGTGAGGTAAGGCAGAGGTCTGCAAAATTCTGCACAGGGAGGTGGGTGGGGAGAAACCATATCCCAGCTCTTCCACTGTGTCCCACAAGCCAGGGACATGGAATGAAATTAGCTGGCAGCCACTCTGAAACATGAAAAAAGATGTTTCTTCACAGAGTGAGTTATCAGACTGTGGATTACAAAGCACAATGGCATGCAGGACGTGAACTTGCACTGATTAGATAAGGGCCAGCAAACAGAGATGTGACTGCTGTCTGAGAGGCTCCAGAGCTGCAGACAGAAAGTAGAGAAGTTATACCAAAGAAGCATGAATCTCCCACTGTGAGAAACAAGCTCCTGTGTCAGAGCGATCCAGCACATCCATTTTCCTATTTTGTTATTGTGTTTGTATGTGTGCTACTAAACAAATGCATCCTTATGTGTGTGTGTTAACCACTTACATGTTTTCTCCCTGACTTCGATGCCCTGACCCAAAAAGCTCTCCCTCCTGCAGGGGATCAGACCTACCTGTACCACAGGAGATCTGGTAGCAGCCTCCTGGAAGACACTGGGATCTGCCTTTTTCCCACCTCTGGCAAGCATTTCCCTCTCATGAAGCAGCTGTGGTGAGACTGGGTGGTGAAACATCTCCCCAGAGCATTAGTATCACGGGCTATGCTGGCCAGGAGGTGTGTGTCCCACTGCCGTGTGTGCACAGCTCAGAGTACAGCTTTTCCCTGTGACTCATAAGCCCAGGCAGGTTGCAGCTTGGGAGATAAGTTATTTAATGAGCCTCGTCAGCAGGCAGATGCTGTGCAGAGACTATCACAGAGCTTTAAGGAGTCCTCCTGCTGTCTCACACACAAGACTTGATTTTTGAAGTAACTAGGAGGTATGAAATGGTCCTGGGTAATTTAATCTCTAATATGACCCATCGTTGTTTCATTGGTGTACAATTCTTAGCTATGGGACTTTTTCTCTTTGGTTTTCTGCTTGTTTTCTAGCCTTATAAAGTTCCCACTGATGCCATGTGTCTCTGTGTCCCAACAGTTACTCAAGTGTCAAGGTTTCCAGATGCTGAACACATCACAGGCACTGCCCTGCTTTTGGTTTGTGCCCATCTCATATCAGGTCTGACATGCCAGTGTTCAGCTTCTCTTTAACCACAGAGTCACAGCCTTGTTCTGCAGGACAGCAGTGCTCACTGCCATTTAGTGACTCTGACCCCTCTGACTCATTCAGCCACACGGTTCCAGCAGTCACATCAGCAACCAGCAGAGGTCTCAAATGTTTTATGCAGCCTCCTTCTGGGTGTGTAGAACGATGTCAGAACACCTTGACCCATTGGGAGGCAAAGGGTCTTTCCCCATGGAAAAGACCAGCACTTCTATTACCATATCGTTCATGTGCTGGAGGAGACTGACACTCCAAATTCAGCTGTTAGGTGTATGGCAGTGCTAAAAGAGCATGAGTGAGGAAGCCAGGGTAAGCTGCACTTCACTTTTCCATAACAAAGAGAACCACTGAGGCCTCTATCATCAGTAATAAGCATCAGAACAAAGTCATCAAAACAATGTCACACACATAACTAAGCAGAGCTGGAAACTTCTCTGTTCTGTGATCATTTACTCACTGTAGTAAACGCCTGACTTAGGATATTGTAATGCAAATTAGGAGATATTGAGGAAATGGTAAAACATGCTTGTGTGAGGAGTATGTGAAATACCTGGGGAAAAAAACAGACCAAGGAGAGGATTTCTGCCCTGGCAGTGTGAGCCAGGCAGCACAGGCCAGGGCAAGGACAGCTGGCAGCCCCTCCTGTGCCAAGGCTCTCTGCCTGGGATGCTCTGCCTTCAAAATGTGAGCTGCTTGGATAATGTAAATGTGCAGCTCATGCCACAGGTGCACATTGAGCTACCTGCACTGGAGGTATTGCTCAACCACAGCAACAACTCTTTTGGAAGTCACAGCTCTCTCCAAAGACAGCCCTGGCTTGTTTGTTCTCCCTGCTTATTTACTGGAACTCCCTTATGCTGTACTCTGGTCACCCATGAGGACAAACAGGGATAAGTGGAGTAGAGGAGCAGAGCATCAGTGCAAATCTCTGTGGCATAGAGATGTACAGCAGGGGACGAAATCCAAATATTTGCTCATTTCACCATGTTTATCACACTTGTATCACAATTAAGTTGTTTTTCCACCTCACAGCTATATTTTGTGCTGCTGCTCCCAGAAATCAGTCACTTCTAACTGGTCTCTTGGAGGTCCTGCACTGGGGTGCAGGCAGTGCACTTGGGCTGGAGGTGGGGTGTGCATGTATCCCCCTTCCTGTCAGTGATGCAGCCCTGGGTACTTCCAGCAAACCCTAGCCCATGGGAGGGCCAAGCCTGCTTGCATGGATAGTAGAGAAACTAAAGTGTTTCAGTTCCTGGCAAACAACCTGAAGGTAAAATCCTCCCTATGTGTCACCTATGGTACATCTGGACTGACCATTATCAGTCTTTGTCCTGGTCACACCGTCCTCCAAGCATATTCCCAACTCTGCACCCTAACAGCCTCCATCCCCATCCCACTGAGATCCTACACAGCCATAGGCACCCTGGTCCTTATCAGAGAAGAGCGGCTGGAACCACCCCTCCCAGTACACCTTCAGTGAAGACACAGATGCTCAGCACAGTCTCCCTTGAGCACTGGAGGGGACAGCTGGGGATACCCCAGCAAGTGATTTGTGTGTGTATGTGTGCGCGCACCTGTGTGTCTGTCTTTTGTCTCTCTGGGTGCCTGCCTGACTCACTCCCTCTCCACCTGCCCATTTCTGCCAGCTTCCTTCTGTCTCTTCTTTTCTGCCTCTCCTTGCCAGTGCATCTGTGCGTCTCTCTGAACGGCTGCTTGTCTCTTTGTCTCTCTGGCTCCAAGCATGTGGACGTTTGTGTCTTACTGTGAACGCGCCTGACCCTTTTCGCATGCCTGTGCATCCATCTGTCTCTGTGTGCATGTGTAATCTCGCCCATTGCCTGTGTATGTTTGCATGCTCCTTCTGCGTCCGTGTGTCCGTCCATTCCCCTACATCCCTCCGTCCGTCCGTCTATCCATCCGTCCCGCCCCGTGCCCCGCCCGCGGCCACAGCCCTTCAGCACCGCGGTTCACGGACAGCTCCTGCCACCTCCTGCCGCGACGGCACCGCGCACGGCACCGCGCACGGCACCGCGCCGCACCCCGCACCGCACCGCACCCCGCACCGCGCCCCCTCCCCGCCGGGGCGCTCCGCCCCGCGCCCCCTCCGCGCCGCGCCGCGCTCCGCCCCGCCGTACATAAACGCCGGCACCGCCGCCGCTCCCGCTCCGCCGCCATGAGCTACAGCACGGAGCCGGCGGCGCTGGCCGCCTCCTACCGCCACCTCTTCGCGGGAGCCCCGCGGCGCCCCGAGATGCCGGGGGGCCGGGGGGCACGCCAGGGAGCGGAGCCGGAGGTGGTGCGGGAGCGCGGCGCGGAGCCGCGGCGGGCGCGGGGCAGCGAGAAGGAGCAGCTGCAGGGCCTCAACGAGCGCTTCGCCGGGTACATTGAGCGGGTGCGGGTGCTGGAGGAGCGGAACCGGGCGCTGGCGGCGGAGCTGGCGGCGCTGCGGCAGCGCTCGGACGAGCCGCGCCGACTGGGGCAGCTGCTGGGCGGGGAGCTGCGCGCCCTGCGCGCCCGGCTGGAGGAGGCGCACGGGGAGCGGGCGCAGGCGGCGCTGGAGCGGGCGCGCCTGGCCGAGGAGACTCAGCGGCTGCGGGCGCGCTGCGAGGAGGAGGCGCGGAGCCGCGCCGAGGCCGAGCGGGCGCTGCGCTCCCGGCAGCAGGCGGCCGAGGCGGCCTCCCGCGCCAGCGCCGATCTGGGGCGGCGGGCGGCGGCGCAGCAGGAAGAGCTGGCGGCGCTGCGCAGCGCCCATGCCGAGCATCTCGCCGAGCTGGGCGCCGCGCTCCCGGCCGCGGCCCCGCCGCCGGCCCCGCGCCCCGACCTGGCCGCGGCGCTGCGGGAGCTGCGCGCTCAGTACGAGGCGCTGGCGGCCCGCAACCTGCAGGCGGCCGAGGACTGGTACCGCGCCCGCTGCGCCCGCCTGCACGAGCGGGCTGCCCGCAGCCAGGAGGCCGTGCGGGCCAGCCGCCGGGAGGCCGGCGAGTGCCGCCGCCAGCTCCAGGCGCGCCTGGTAGAGATGGAGAGCCTGCGCGGAGCTCACCAGTCCCTGGAGAGGCAGCTGCAGGAGCTGGAGGAGCGGCACAACGCCGAGGCCGCCGGCCTGCAGGTGAGCCGGGCGGCGCCGGGAACCGTCACTGTCCCCTCCCCTGGCACCGGGCAGCGCCGGGCACTGGCGGCACCGAGCATCCTCCTCCCGCGCCATCCGCACCAGTCGGCACCTTCATCCTAGCAGCCGCTCCCTGTAATGTGTAGCACCGGGAATCTCATCCCACGCAAACACCCGGCGCGGTGCCGCACCGCTACCCGCGACTCCGCACTCTCCCTCCCCTGGTCCAGCGCAGCTGTTCCCTGCAGCAGCCCCTCCCGCAGTTCTGTGCAGCGCTGGACACGCCGGCCCCATGCGTTTCCCCCTCCGCGCCTGCATCGCTCAGCACCATTGCCTGCGCTGTCCCGATCGGTGCTTCGCTACACAAAACACCCCCAAGCACGGAGCGGCACTCACCCACCCCTCTTGCCTTGCGCAGCACCCACCCATGCAGGCAGTGTCCCTGCAACGCTGCGCAGCACCAGGCATCCCTGCAGCCTTCCCACCAGCCAGCATTGTGCCTCTCTGCCCTGCACACAGATTCTGCCCCACCACTGCATTGCCTGTCACCTTCATCCTTTATCCAGAGGCAAAAACCCACAGGGCAGATTTTGGGGAAGCAGGCCAGGACACCCCCTCCAACACTCTTCCTGCAGGGGACATCCCTGCACACGGCAGCACTATTTGGGGCATCGATCTGTCCCTGCCCTGTCCCTTAAGGATCAGGTCCAAAATTGCCTACACATCGTTGTGGGTAATTCCTCGAAGCTGTCTGCCCAAGCTTGGCCCTTTGCCCTGTGGCCTGGCTCTTGGCACCTGCACTGCAGAAATTGGAGCTCTGCAAAGGTTAAATCTGGACTTGCAGACAGATCCCAGCATCTTTATGTCTGTGGAAAGACTCATGTAAAGCAGACAGAGTGCTCCATATCTCTCATTCCATTACCACGTTTTCTTGCTACAAGGGAATGTTCATGATTTATAATAAAATGAATCATGAGATTGTTCTATGGCTGTTAAATGAACTGTGATTTCTAAATCAAGCTGTTTCCTTCTAAATACTGAAACAACTGCCTCTAATCATAGCTGGAGGCCCTAAGTGATGCCTTGTCATTTCCAAGGCCAAATTTTGCCAGGCACTCTAGAATTCATGAATTCCAAGCTGCTTGCAAGCTTCCCGAATAGTTGAGGTTGTCTTTAACAATTTTTGTGGAAATAGGCAATATATTATCTATAGTGAAAAAATTATACATAGTAATCATAAATACTCTTGATGACATGTGAAAGAGGGGTCCTGGGAGCAACCTATCAGCTAGGCAAAAAAAATTAAGCAACTGGATTAAACAGCAGCATAATTGAAATTGCTTTAGTGACAGCATGGCAGTGCTTTCCTATATGACACTCAAGATCTGTTTTATGTGTAGCAATACTTAAAAGTCTTTTGAGCAATGTGCATGTGTAGCAGTTAAGTAAGTAATTTCCCTGGCTGCAAACAGTGGAAAAGGTTGGAAGTGTGTCTTAGAGAATATTTCTATTGTCTGAACTTTTAAAAGCCTTCTGCTAAAGCAGGGGCATGTCTTTATAATTGTGGGCTGCCCAGTCAAATCTGAACTGACATGCAAGAGCTTTTTGGTAGGGGACAGGTTTGCAGTGGTGTGAGGAGGGTGTTTTTATTCTACCAGCTGGTAGAGCTCGGGTGTGGAAGAGGCGCAGACCAGGAACAAGGACAACCAGTTTTGAAAGAGCTTTTTGTTCATGCAGACAACAGGCAGAGGGAAGAGGGCTGGAGGCACAAAGAGTCACAGCAGCAAGAGTGGAGCTGTCCCAGGCTGGGGATCACCTCAAGTCATTCCTTCCTGTCCTGTCTTGGTGCAGCAGCAATCTGTCTGCAGCGAAGCAGAGGCTTTAATCTGTGCAGCAGCAGCCATGCATGTCCTGGAGGCTTTTCAGTTTATGCCCCAGTGATGCCCTCAGAGGCACAGCTTCTTGCAGATCTTTTGCTGTGGAAAATGGTCAGGGTAGCACAGGTCAAAGCAGAGACCACAAGGACAACTCCTAAATATCCTGCAAGGCTGGCTGTGCCCAGCTAATCTGACTGTGACGTGCTCTATGCTGCATTCAGGATGAGCTGCTACTCTGAGGGGCTCTGCTCGAACGAGGCCCACTGCATCAGGGTCAGCACAGCTCCCTGCTCCTTGGGCAGCTCCACATGCCATGACTGCCTCTGCACTGTCCATGAGGAAGGTTAGAGAGGAGAGGAAGTTGAGGACATAATAGGAATGGGAAGGGGACAAGATGAGGATGATATGGCAGAACAAAGATCGTTTGCTGGGACTGCAAAATGCAATTGCAAAGGCCTGACTCTAGGAGGGGGTGCAGGAGTGTGACCATTGCAGGGATCTGTAGGAAGGGATACATCGTGGCTTAAGTGCAAACTGCTGACTCATTCCTGTTCCAAATCAGGCTTCTCTGGTGGCACAGTGGGGCAGCTGGCAGCAGGAAACCTGATTGGGAAGAGCCCTATGGGAGAAGGTTTCACTGCTTTCAAGCTGCTGCTTAGGTACCTAGATGCATGTGGGAAAAATGCAGACTGCTTGTTTTCTGAGAAAAAAAAAATAGAAGAAAAGATTAGTCTCCTTTGTTAGCAGGAGTTCTGGCCTTAGAGTCCTCCACATCACAGGTAGAACTGGTTATAAGGGACAAAAGGCAGGGCAAGGCTGACAGGAAGGATGCTAGAAGGACACTGTTGTCAAGCTGAGCACCCTGGCTCTTGCAGGGCAGTCCTCTGTCTCTGTAACCTCCCCAGATCCCTGCATTCAGAATCCCCCACTCCTGGGCTCTGAGGCATTTTCCCAGGAAGGTGACAGACTTCCCCACCTGGAGGGGACCCCTGGAAGCAGCACCTCTCCTTCCACCTCCTGGAAGCATGTCCCAACTCTTCTTAAGCCCTGCAGATGCAGACTGCAGCCTTTCTTCTCTGCTGCTGCAGTGCAGGGTGCTTTCACTTGTCTTGTTGAGCCACTGCCTCTACTTTGATGATGTTTAAGCCCAAAAGTTCCCTCTGTAGAAGCCTGCCTTCTCCCCTGCAGGACTGGGGGTCCCACTACCATGCACTGTTTGCCCATCTCACAGATCCTGCTGCAGATGGGAAACTGCATAAATCCATCAATGGCTAAAGCCTCCCCACACTCACACACTCACAAGCCATGCCTGGTGCTCTGCCTGCTTCTTCATCCCTGCTAGCATGACATTTCATGGTCCCAAGCTCCTAGTGGGATGTGCCTTCATGGAACAATTGCCCATTACAACTTCCCTATCTCTATAATGGGCAAAGCAGAGTGGGACTGTGGGAGAAGCCCCTGTTCCAAAATACAGGGCTGAGCACCCTTGCCTTCACAGGACACCATTGGACAGCTGGAGGATGACCTGCGAAACACCAAAAATGAGATGGCTCGGCACTTGAGGGAGTACCAAGACCTGCTCAACGTCAAGATGGCCCTTGATATCGAGATAGCTGCCTACAGGTAAGGCTGTTCTATTCCTGCTCTACCTGGACTTTTTCCAAACCCAATCCCCTGACCCCACTAGGCTGGGGTATTTTCAAGGGCCCAAAAAATACCTGGGTACACACTCAAGGAGCCACAAGCATGTTGTTCATCTCCCTTGCCTGGATCTGCCATACTCCTGCCTGGGGAGCAGGCATGGCTCCACGTCCTGCCTTGATCTAGCAGCTGTGAAACACATCCCTCAGCCATCCCAGAAGCAGTGTTTTTTAATGGGGACAGTTGGGGTTGGAAACTCGTCTCTCTTGCAAAGTTAAAAGTAGATGCAAAAGACTGTGCTTTGGGTATTTTCCTCATGTTTCTGGAGAGGAAAGAAGGGAAAAAGTTATTGTCATGTACCCCATATTGCAAGTCCTCCAGAAATGGTTGACCAAAATACGATTTTGAATCAGTTTCATGGTGCAGTGTAACCTGTGGTGATGACTTGGACCTGCCTGCAGGGCACAACTTGCTCTCAAGTTTTGCAGATGTTTCACATCCCCATACTAACCTCTTCCCTTGTGATGTGCTTGCAGGAAGCTGCTGGAGGGAGAGGAGACCCTCTTCAACATGGGAAGCGGTGGCCTTCCATCACTCAATTCCCTCCCCAGCCCTACTTACTCCTTCCAGCCAAGGAGCTTTAGTTCCTCTACTCTGTCCTTCAAAGAGGAGGAGCAAGGAGAGGTTATTAAAGTGACCTCTAAAATATCATCCAGCAGGGCTGAGGTGATTGAAGGAACCATAACCTCTGTCAAGAAAAGAGGGAGGTTAAACCTGCATGGAGGAATCCTTGCAAATGCAAAGATGTAACCATCAGGACCCTGTTCACAAGCATTTGAGGGGGAACAGTCTCCACTCGGCCTTGAAATTGCTCCTCTGGGTATAAAGCTGCACTGGGCTCGCAGGAAGCCTCCCTTAAAAACACATAACCTCCCCTGGGGACACCAACCCAGGGATGGCTTCCTTGCGGGTCCTGCCACACAGAGGCCGAGCTTGGCACATTGCTCCCTTTTAAATGGGGTGGAGGCACACAGGACAGGTAGCTAGAGATGCATGTTGGTCATTGTGGTGGTGGCACACGGATGCGCAGCACGCTCCCTCTCCTCCTGCTGCGGGCGGGCGAGGGGCAGCCAGCTGGGAATTCTGCTGAGCCAGCTCTCTGGGGAGGGGAGGGAAACAACTCAACATGTTTACTGTAACTAGTTTCAAGGCTACATACCTTCATCTACTATCCAAATCCATGTACAGCTAAACTTTTCCCCACTCCTCGAATTGTAGCCGTCCACTTTTAACCCTAGAAGCACAGAAATAGCCATAACTGGACTGTAACCACACCTGACATCTGATCTCAGCCACGTATAGTTTTGAACTATAAGGAATGTTAATTTTTCTTTGTACTGACCAGTCTTGATTTCTGACAGCACTAGTCAAGCCAGGCACATGGGGTTTATAAGCAGCAGGCACAGGGCAGGAACTGCTACATTTGAGGTGAAGGCACCACCATGCTGGGGTGCAGTACCTCATGCGGTATCACTGTCTCCCAAATATGAGGGTCTGAGGGCCCCTTGTTTGGCTGCACAGTCTTCATGTGAAAAACCTGTGCCCAGATTAGCATTGTGCCCCAGTCAGCACTGGGAAGCTGAAGGACTCCTGAACACCAGCCTGCAAAGCATCCTTGTCTCTGCTCTAACTGTTCCAATCTGTGCCAAATTTGATATAGGATTTAACAACTATAGGTTTCCTTCAATGCCTTAAATTGCCAGCAATCGCTTTTGCAAGAGCAGGAGACTCCGTGTGTTGTGTGTCAGTGCCCTGGCAGGGTTATCATCATCAGACCTCGCTGCCCTTGCGGTGCTGCCAGAGTAGTTCCTGGAACCAGCAAATTGTTTGCTCGCACTCTTTCCTCTTCTATTGTAAGGCACAAGTTAATAATTAAAAAAAGAAATAGTTGTGTGGATCAAACCGAGCTGTTTTGTTGTCTTTGCTGCTGCATCATCTTGGGAACACACCCCAGTGTCCGGCCCACAGCTGGTTCAGTGCCCAGCAGTCCCTCTGGGCCCCTGCAAAGAGCTCAGTGTTGGGAGGCAGCTGCCAACCCCTCCTGCTGGAGTTGCAAGGTAAGGCTGGACCCACTGATGGCAGTGGGGCACGTCTGGGGCTCACCCCCGGTACCTGTCATGGTGGCCCTGCTGTGTAGAAGAGTCCATGGCCAGCTGGCTGAGGGAGCAAGGTCTGCCATGGCCAAGTGCACTCTCATTTGCTCAGAAAATGGACTCTGAGGGTGTGATTTGCATCACACCCCTGACAGTTCAGTCCCAAGGTACCCGTCATTTCTGCTCCACGCTGCCTGTGTGCTCAGGGGTTAGAAACAACCTCGTGCTTTGCCTGTACACCTGAAAATAAAGTGACTTACAGAAGAGCAGATGAAGAGAGGAGAGTGCACCCATCTCCCAATTAAACTCAGCAGTCACAAGTGCTGTGACTTGCAGTGGCTTATATTTGGAAGATGCACACGTTCTGTTTGACATGTGCCTGTAGAGGGAAAAAGCACAGTCAGCTTCCTACTGGTGGCCCTGCCAGAGCACACTGTCCTGTTGCCTTTCCATTCCTGCTTTGTTGCACCACATCATGGCAATCTGCCTCAGAGCCCCAGGGACACAGTGTGACAGTCACAGGCTTCTCCACCAGAGCTGCAGGCCAGCAGCAGCATAGCTACACCTTGATCCTGTCACACTGGTGACCTCGGGGACCATGCCCTGGACAGGCTGCTCACCATAGGGTGAGAGCCCTGGGGAGGGCAGCCCTGCAGGTGGGTGAAACAAGGGGCACTTTCCAGATGCAGGGGAGGGGGCCCAGGGCATGGCTGGAGCAGTGCAGCTCACCAGCAGCCCCCAGCAAAACAGCACAGAGCAACTTGGGGTGCCCAGGCAGAGCCTGGGGGAGTCAGCACGTGCAGAGTTAAGTCCAAGGTATTGGCACATAAAACAAGATCAAGAAATGTCCAAATATCTCCTTGGTCTGCTGTCAGTTAGGAAATGCTAACACACAGAATGTCTCCCAGTCCATTGGGGGAATAAAAAGCAGATGTGACTGTGCAGCTAATGAAATATATTCTGAATCTCACTCTCCAGTGCTGCTGCTTTCTGTCCCTTGAGCATAAGCAGCCTGACTTGTCCTTTGTTCCCAGCACAATCCTCAGACAGAATTCCTGCTTGCTCAGCTAACTGGATGCTAATTACAAAACTGGGAATTTATTTTGGTGATATCAATGTGAAGGGGCTACAGTGGTGGAACAGGACGGAGGAGCTGCAGGAAGGGCAAGAAACTACTTTGGAAAATGGCTGCAGTGTGAGGGCCAGCCCAATTTCCTGCATTTCTGGAGCTCTGCAGCAATTTGGTGCAGTCTCATGATGTTAAACTCCAGAGGTGACAGAGGGGCAACAGGCAGGGAGGCCCATGTCTACACTCTCATTTCCTTTATGAGAAGAAAAATGACAGTGAAGAGGGACAGGCCTGGCTGAATATGTTGCCAATGCTGACCTCTGACTATCTCCAACCAGGCCTCCTTTTCAATTGCTATCTTCTTCAGAGTGGTTCCTTTTAGCTGCCTGCTTACATGCACCAGAAGGCTTCTACAGTGAAACCATAAGCTGGAACAGGACAATAAATCCTCATTTGTGGTCCCATCTTTCTTACTGGGTTAAACACTCAGGCTGCCAGAGGGAAGGAGTGAGTCACACTGCAGATGCTGAAAGATTTATACCTCTATAAAACCTCAACCCCTTGGATAAAAGGCAGCTGTGGACACAGACTTCACCATAAGCTCAGGAAGCAGCAGAGCGCAGCTATTTCTCCATGATACTGCATTTTCTTCTTCTCTGTGCTGGGGAGAACTTGAGCTTCCTTACAATGAGACAAATTCCCACCACTGGGCTGGCTGTTTTTTCCCTGGATGTAGATGCTGGCCCATGCAGTGGTGATGTAGAGCTCTTTGAAAATAGACGAAGTTGCTGCACATGGAGAAGTTTTGCTAATGACGCTTATCTAGATGCTGCAAATCATTAAAAAGTAAGCCAAAGAAAAAGCAGCCAAAGGAAAAAAAAAACCCACAAACCCCAAACATTTTCCTTTGGCAGGAATGCAAACATCTCCTTTTCCAGACCAAGGAAGAACACTGTCATTCAGCAAGAAGGAATCAATATGCAATTCAGAGCAAAGTCTCTTCCGGAACCTTTGGCTGGATCCAGCCAACTCTCTCTTTCCAGCTCTTGGCACAGACACCTCTTTAAGGAAAAGAGCTTCTTCCTGCAGAGAGCGACCCACACAGAGCCCTAAACCAGCAGCCAAACAGATGTTTATGAATGATCAAATGTCCCCATCACTGGGGTTTGACACTTTGAAGCAGAGTGTATGTCAAAATAGCACAAGCAATGCCAGCTCATTCATCCAAGACTTCACATGCCTGTGGGAATAAGGATCACTTGGCAAACGCAGCACAAAGTGCAAACGGTGCACTGCTTGGGGTGGGGTGGGAGAATTTTCATTAACCCTGGTCTTTTCCAGCACTTCCAAATGAACCAAAGGTCTGCAGAGCTGGGGCTCAGGAGGAAGGCACTCCTACAGGTTGTGCAGGGGTCTTCATCCAAAACCCAGCTCAACCAGAGATGAGTTTGCAACTCTGTGACAAACAATTTCATCCTTGTTAAAGCAAACATTTTGCTGGCCAGAACTGACAGAGAGCATAACATAAAGAAGGAACAGTGTCCATGCTAAACATCTCCTTTCTCCAGAAGAGAAATACCAGAAAACGTCAGAGTGCAATTCCAGAGCCCCTGGTACACATTCATTTGCAGCAAAGCTCTTGAGGTGCTGTGTCAGTTCTGAACAAGAGAGGCCCAAAGTCCATTCCTACCACAGCAGGGTAACTCTGCTCCTTTGCCTTTGAATTAAGAGGCAGCTGCTGCCTGCCTAAATGCCAGAGAGCACAAGGAGAAACAAGTTCTTAGCTCTCCAATGTCCAGAGCAGCCTTGTAAATGCTCTGACAGACACATAGTCCTTCCCTGAGATGATGCACATGCAGATCCAAGTGTGAGCTGTAAGAAAAAGCTGTTTGGAGATGTCATTTGGAAAAGCTGAGATCAGGCTGAAAAACATGGTTTGCAGTGAGGCTCAGAACATCATTAAGTTTAAGCAAATTTCAATGGAAATGAAAAAAAACCGAAATAAAGAAAGAATAAAACCCTAAGCCCCAGATATGACACCTCATTAGCAAATTCCTAGTCTAGCAATGAGACCTAAGAGATGTATGAATAAAAATGCCTGAAGCAAGCCAAAATGATTCAGTAAGCCAAAACATTTAGGCTAGATTCTTAAGGAAGCAGAGATTATAAGATCATACTGTGACTCCATGTCCTCTTTACCCCCTACGTCCTCCCCTGATCATTTTTATGCTCATCAGCTTAACTTCAGACACATTTGAGAGCACTGGAAGTCTCCAAGGTACCAAACCCCTCTCAGTTTCACACTGTCTGGTACAGGTGAAACATCCTCATGGATTGAGAAGCTGAGCTTCCCCTACTGGACACCAGAAAATCCATTCAGAGGACAGAGGTTACGGATACATCAACACCAAGGGCTCCAAAGTAGCTCTCACAGGAACATACAATTTTTCTCAATCTTTGCCAAGTCTCCACCACATACTTTTCTAACGTTAATGTTTCCTTTGGAAAAAAACAGATATTTTAAACTTTCTTTTCCAAATAGATTATTTTACCACACAGTTAGAAAATGCAAGTTCTCTTTTGCACTTTGGGAAACATTTCTTTTGCAGACCACTGCTGTATTTGACACAAATACATTGTTTTACATTAAATCCAAACCCAGTAAAGATGGCGATACAGCTCCAGCAAGAATTCTGCAGTTGCAGGACAGCCAATCAATATTGCATTTTGCCTCAGATGCCATTACCATTTTTCTCTCAAAACTAATAAAATTTGACCTGTCCAGTGATTAAATTTGTATCCATGGCAACATTCTGAAACCTCAGTCAATGTAAATATCCTCTGGCCCATTCAACAAAGGTCTCTTAAAGATGACATGGTAAAATTCCATTTGTGGCCACCTTGATTCTCTTTCTGCTGAACTAATTAGTATTACAGAAGGACCACAAGGTAGAAAAAACAAATAAAAAGCAGAATTGAAGAGAATGCAACACCTCTTCATCTCTCAGCAGGTATTTATGACAGCCTAAAAGGTCCATTTTAAAGAACTTAAATGCTCAGGCTGGCCCTTGGTGCATTCTATTGAGCATATTAAAAGATACATGGGGATAATATGACAATCTGTCTTTTAAAGAAAGGCATGCAATACACAAAAACTACTATATCTGTTAATAGTCATTCTCTCAACTGCTGGAATGAATTCCTCCACTCACTTGTATTGACCACAGATTTCATACTAATAATTTCCATACTGAAAAAAAACATAAAACCAAAAATGCCAGGGATGTAATTTTCCTACTGACTGTTAAAAATGTATTAACATAAATCATTGCACATAAATGATTAATGATTCTCTGAAAATAAATTCAACATGGATTAGTAATAGACAAGCTTGAATGGTTTTTCAATAAAATTCTTAGGTCGTTTCACATCTACAGAAATAAGTTTTAAGAGCTCCCCTGGCTCATATGTGCCACAGACTGGTGGCAGTGCAGAGCCAGGCTGGGTGCACTGTTCTGTTCAGGACATAAATGACAGCCATCCCTGGCCACTGCAGGTCCCCTTTGCTTAGAGGGCTCAGCTGTACATTTCAACCGTCTCTTGAACCTTATTTTCTTACACTGAACCTGTACTGACCACAAAGAAAACAGGCAGAATGCAACCAATATGACTCTGCTCATGACTTGATTGTTGCTTGATTCTGTATTTATAAGAAATCCGGAAACTAAGGCTCATCATCTGCTCTTGCTGGGAATTAGCAGGTCTGTACAAGAACTCAGAATTATGCTGCATTTATAAGCAGTATTTAATAAGGAACTGTGTTAGCCATGATGCTGTTAAGAAGATAATGAGAAAGGAAAACCAGAATTATCTCATCAAGAAAAGAAACAATAATGTCTGTAAAATAGTGAATGAGTCCAAGCACACCTTCCCTCACTTCCAGAGCACAAGGCTGGCTCATCTCCCATGAGGGCAGAGATGCCATCCCATAGACGGCCTGTTGTTACAGATGCTCTTCTATCATCAGGACCAAAAGTGGCTGGAGAGAAGCCAAGGTTAAAAGGAGACCTACAGAAATAAAACAGCAGCAGGAGAGCTGAAAGAAGATTGGCACATTTTAAAGCAAGCAGGCTGATTATGCAGGAAACCACAGAGCCTCAGCTCAGCCTTGGCAATAGCTAAAGGTCACCCTGCTGCACACGGATGTGCCCCAGGGGACCTGCAGCACTGGAAAGAAGGAACACATCAGTGCCTTCAGGTGAAAGAAAGCAGGATGTTCAGCCAGGAAAACTATGCTAAAAATACACTTTCTGAAGGCAGGTGAGGAAGAAATAGAAGTGGACAAAAGGGAAATAACAGGTCACTAAGCATTCATGTCAAAAATACCACAGGTTACAGACCTTCAATCCTCCTCATTAAGCCACCGACAGGGTGAAGAAGGGAGTGTTCACCTTCTGCATTTTAGCTGGCATGTGATTTACCCTACAGGAAAATCCTTTGAAGATATTCAGGAGGCCCTTTTTTATTTGAAAAGCAGAATTTTACACTGACATTAGTAGCAGCACAGCCCTCTTGGGGGCCATGCAAGTAAAATGCATCCCTAGAATGACATTAATTTGAATTAACTATCAGCTTCTATACAGCTGTTAAAACTCTGCACATGAGCCCTTCTGTAGATGTGAAGTTCAAGCCAGGGTTAAGGTGAATTTACAATGTAAAATGTGACTGTACTGATTATTATTTTATAGCACAGAGCTATAAATTTGAAAACAAACCCCTGAGTGATAATGGAACAGGAAGGGGCAATATTGAGTATTTGAACCAGATGCCTTGATTCCAGAGGCAGAGAGTCAGTTCACAGAGACTTGAGAACAACAGCCATAAACATGAAGGACGATAACAGAGGTGGCTTTCACAAAAATATGTTCTTGTTGATGAAAAAGGGAGTCCTTTACATAGGATTATTTCTCCTGTATTTCTGTGGAAAAATGATCTCGACTTCTTTACTGAGCCATTTCTCACCAAAATCCTCATTAAAAGGAGAGTCCCAGAGATTTCATGTTATTCCGGCTAACAATACCACACTTAGCTCCAGTGGAGATTGATATTGAATTACCCTTCACCATTCAGCCTCTTAATTGAAATTTGTCATTCTAACAACCCCAGAGCACATTCAGCTGTTTCACAATCATCTACTGCAATTCTGAGGCTGATGTAGGAAACATGGCATGGAAACACAAGGGCTCAATTTTTTTTAAACTGGCTAAAATAAAGTTTATTTTACTGTTACAATATATAATCTTTTATCAACACAACTCACGAGGTGTTTACAAAATAATCTCATTTTCTGCTGCATTTTAAACACTACTTTTATACAAACTTTAAAGGTAAAATAGGAGTTTGTAGCTAAAAAGGCTTTTTGTTACATTTTTTAGAAGCATCACAAGAATTACTTCAAACAAAATTTTTTTTTCTTATGGTGCCAACTTCACAGACAAAACAATGCTTATTGTAAAGACCTGAGGGAGGATTCATGAAAGCTTTCTTTAGACAAAGGATGCCAGTCCTCTTAGGCTGACAGTGAACAAATACATTTGAGCCCTTGCAGCCAGGAGGGCCAATGGAATCAGGGGGTACATTGGGAAGAGTGTGGTCAGCAGGTCACAGGAAGTGATCCTACCTCTCTACTCAGCCCTGGTGTGGCCACATCTGAAGTACTGTGTCCAGTTCTGGGGTCCTCCATACAAGAAAGACAAGGAGCTCCTGGAGAGGGTCAAGCAGAGGCCACAAGGGGTTCCTCTGCTCCTTAGGGACACTTCAGTGTCCCTCGCTGCTCCTGGCAATGTCCCCTCCATGCCTCCAAGCCAAAGGCTTCTGTGTCTGGATGGAACTTGGGGCTGCTGCTCAGGTGTCCCCGAGCTCCAGAACCCCTGTACAGCTCAGTCAAACCCTCACCCCTGGACTGAGTTGCAGCCTCACCAGCTGACTGAAAGAAAGGAAGTAGGACTGGAAGAAGGAAGAACTTCTTTACATTGAGGGTGGCAGAGCACTGAACAGGCTGCCCAGGGAAGGTGTGGAGTCTCTCTCTCGCTGCAGACATTCCAAACTCACCTGGACACATTCCCGTGTTACCTGCTCTGGGTCACACTGCCTTGGCAGGGAGGTTGGACTGGATGATCTCCAGCGGCCCATCCAACACTAAGAATTCTATGCTTCTGTAACTTAGGTGATCTGAAATGCCTTACAAAGGAATCTCCCTTTTCTCTGCACTGACTGTAGGGAAGGGAAAGAGCCTGGTGCCTAATGGAAACTTTCATGAATCCCCACACTGACAACCCAGTATGCAGCAAGACCAGAACACACAGAGCTCTCTGATCCTTAATGCTGCACAAGACAAGATGGAAATACTAAACAGAAGAAAATTTTGAAGTGTTACAGTTGTCACAAAACCTAGTATTTTAACATGTTAAAATTAAAGTCACCTAATGTCCTCTGTGAATCTGGTAGCAACAGGCAGGTATTACATTACTCAACCCAGGTCTCCACTACAGTGCACTGAAACACATTAGAAAGAGTGGAAAAAGTGACCATTTTCACAGCTGCTGGAGAGGTATGTGCTAAAGTGAATGAATTTATGCTCCTGACAGTCAAGTCAGTTGATGGATTTTACATGATAGCAGAATCAGGTTGACAGTGATTAATTTATGTACAGCAAGCAGGTAGAAAGAGGTGCTATGTTTTTTTTTCATGCATAGTTTAACCAGCTTACAGCTAGCTCATCTCCATTCAGACTAGAGATGCATGATCCACCATTTGGTATAAGCCAAACTACCAGCAAATATATTTCCAGTGCAAACAAAATTGTCTTTCTTCAAGAAAAACAACAAAGTTAATGCTACTTCTCAAAAAACAATGCTTATGCTGCATCATTTTCTACCTATTTTGGTCTGCATTTCTGAAGTTTCCTTCCTCTCCCCAAATCACATCCAAAGACAGATGATCACAGTATACTTTTCTTTTAGGCAAATGACTGTTTCTTCCCCAAAACAAATTATACTGCTCATTGAAGATCATCCCTGAGAGCACTGTTCTAGCTAGACACTTAGCAAGAGAAATCTCAGAGCTTAGAGGAAAAAAAGGCTGTTCACCCTGTGAAATCTTGTGGTTTTAGAAAGTAAAAAAATTTAGCTACTTTGAGCATTTAATTTCCCTGAGATGAGTGAAATTTGAAGACAGTAATTTGTAACATGAAGCATAGCAACATCTACAGCTGTACTTACAGAAGCTGCAATTTTTTACAGTGGTAAAGTCAGATGTTACTTTACAAGCACACAGCAGTTAGTGGTGGTTCCTTTCACTTGCTTCCTGCCACAGGAAATGCGACGGCTTCTTTGGTGAGAAACAGCAGTGAAGAAGCTCCATGACTTCAGATTCGTTCAGTATCAGAAGATGCCTTCTGATATTCCAGACACCTTTAAGTTAGTGGAGATACCACCAGGCCATAGTGCAGTACAAGTAGACCATCCTAGAGAGAAGAGAAATAAACTGTCTCATCATAGCACTTTCCCTCCTCCATGAGGCATTTCTGTCACCACCTGGTACAACAATTGCTCCATGGCAGGACCCCAGCTACAATCTCACCATTTTATACCCTGTCCCTTCCATATGGAGAATGCAAGGTTTGAAGTATCAAGGCAAATAACTGTATCCCCCTCTCCTCTTTGAGATGGAAAAGGGTGTTAAAAAAAAGGTAAAATCTGGTACTGCTTTTATATTAAAGACATAATGGCATCATCATCATACAATAGGCTCTTGTTTAAAAGCTGTGCTGATTTCCACAGGGTACTGTGGAGCAGAAAAAAATGTAACCCATTAAGTAGTTCTAGAAGGTGCTGCCAAAAGTTGCCCGAGAGTCCAGACTACTACCATATACATTTATTAAGTAGTAAATGCATTGGATTAAAAAAACCTCCAAATGACAAACTATTAGTTTATTAACTCATGTTTCTCCTCTTCAAAGATTGTCGACATAATAAAAAATCCCTTTCACCTGTGAAACAGGACGCTTTTGACCCATTAGCCTTACTTATGTCACAGGCAGCTACTGAAAGGCCTAGCACTTCCACCATAGACCCACTGGGAATCTGGCACTGCACTGCAACTATTTATATGGACAGATTTTAAAAGAACTTCTGTTTTGAAGAGAGATCTACGTTATTACCAACTGACATGTTAGAATTTTTACTGTATTTTGCTTCAGATGTTTTTATCTGTTAATACACAGGATGTAAGATAATGTATTAGTACTAACTAACTTCATCTTCTCACCCTGTTAATAACCAGGAGTCCATTGCTAACTCCTGAAAGGACACAGGAGGAGACAGGAGCTTTAACTAACTAGGTGATTAGCATAAATTGGGATAGCAGCATTGCAAGGTAGAACAGGTTCTAAGAGGTTATTCAGGAACCTCTTGGCACATAAAAACATTGTTATACCTTCCCAAAGGTACTTATTCCTTGTGCCCACTAGTTCCTTCAAAAGAGAAAATAAGACACATTCAAGACTTTATTTTTGGAGAAAAATTGTGGTCAAAACCACTTTTCCTCTATTTTTCAGTTTCTTAAAGGAAAGAAGTATTTCTAGAAGAAGAAAATGCTGCAATGTATTTTCTTTGATAAATAATTTTAAAATGGTACATAAGGCAGTTGGACATTTAACGGAAATAGCCCTGTTAAACCCAAGGCCAAACCCACAGCAATTCCTTCTCTACAAAAAGAAGCTGCGAGTTACCCTAGTACTGGCACTTCTTACTCTATAATTATTCACTTGTAAAGTATTATACATTTCTATCTATGTTCAGCTGCTTTCTCTAGATACTGTTATTAAAAGAAGTCCAAACAGAGAATGAGTTATCACTGCCCGTTACAAACCTCAAGGTTAACTTAGGCACAAAAGCAAAGCTCTCCCGTGTCCTTGGACAAACATTTGTGACTCTGACCTAAAAAACTACAAAGGATTCCACCTGTTACACCCAACTATAAACTTTAAAGTTGAACTTACAGCCCAAAACATCAGCATATACAACCCTTTTGATGTTCTAAGAGCAGCAGCAACAAAAAGTGCCCCACTTTCCAAATTCAATAACCCCATAGCAAAGAGTAAAACACTTCCATAGGAAACGTGTGCTAGAAGGTCATAGCAATTGAATCAGAGCACAGCTCTTGCTGCCTAGCTCAGGAGACTAAAAAAACAGCACAATAGCATTGGGTTACAAAAAGGTGAGAGCTACAAAGACACCATTATAATCTGCCAAACCTCTGTGCCAAGGGCCAAGGACATCAAGGAAGCTACTCCTTTTAGCTTTTCCCATGTGTGAGCTCATTATATCCATCAGTGATGCAGAACTCTGAGAAGGCCCAGTTTTAAACTAGTGAAAATAACCAGCAGCTTGGATCAGGTTACATTTGTGCAGCAGAGGGGAGGAAGGTAATACAGGGAAGAAGTTATATTCCCATTTAGTTAATAACAAGCTTCCTTTCTCAGCTACTTGATCAAACTCTTAATTACAGGAAGATCTCAACACCTGATAACAAAACCGAGCCTCTAAAAGACTGTCTTTGATCACTCCTTGCAGTAAAGCCAAGTTTTACACTGTTAAAAAAAAAAAAAAAAAAGCAACAAAGTTGTTTCTTATTATATAAATTCTGTCAGTGAGTTTTTTATGGTTTTGCCCAAAACAGAGCTAGAAATCCTGCTTTCAGCTAATTAGGAAGATTTAGCCAACCACTCAGTTTCAGAAGTGGCAAAATATCTTGACATCTACAAGATTAAACAAGATTTTTTCCTGATTCTTTTTTAGCCTTCTATTAACTACTCAGAAATGAACACGTTAATGGCTTACATTCAACCACTAAAATCAGTTGCCTCTGTACTCCAATTAAAACAACCCAAATAGATTACTATGGGGTCGGTGTCAGGAATATTTATTTTATCATCAGATCGCACTTGGTCTTCCCACACTTGTTGGAAAGGCAGAAATGTATCCAGAAGAACTAAAATCCTGCTAGTTTGCATCTCCAGGAAACTTCCATTTACTCAGGCTCTAAGGCATCATTACACAGTGCTAGTCAGTAGGAATAAATAAATAAATAAATAAATAAATAAATAAATAAATGCAACACACAATATTTTCACAAACAAATCTTAAGAACAATTCTTAACCATTCATAGTAAGTAAAAGCCACTAAAACCCCCACAGTGATTATGGTTCAGAACTATAAATCACACACAATATATATGAGGCTGCACTGCAAATGCTACCAAAGAATGCACGTTAAAATTAATACATTTGCCAAAGAGAAACTTATCTGCATTTTTATAATCACTTTTCCCTGCAAGAAGAATAATTGCTGACATGAACGAACTTGCAAGAGAAATATGTGACTTAGAATAGCAGCTATTTTTCCCCTTTAACAGTGGCTGTACTCATCTAAATAAAAGAGCCCAATGTTTATTCTTTCAAATTACTTTCTGTTGCAGAAGTAGCTACTGAAGCTGTATTCTTTGCATGAAGGATATACAATGAACCTCAGAAACCTGTAAATGACAACAGCAGTTTTGAACAGTGTCTCAGCATCCTGGTGAGAGCTATTAGGGACATTCCAAGCTCCAACACTGATTGGGAAAGGCTGGAAAGTTACAAAGGCACAAGATGCCCTTGGAGTTTAATGTAAAATTCATCAAACATTCCTTTGTACTTGTAGTTTCACTGGCCAGGACAACTGTGCCCCTTATTGAATTTCAGGTCATGGTGAGAAACAAACAACCCTCACCATTTTAGACTTGACCTATCCACTGGGATGTTTTTTCATGGGTAATTATCTAAAAATATTTTCCAAGGTTTTTTTTAATCCTACAAATGCATCCTCTGGATTTCTTAAAAAATATTATAATGTTAGACTAAAGAACATGAAAATGTCACAATTATTTCAATATCAAAAAAGAAGCAACACTCCTACTGCAACGATTTGGCATCCTTAGAGATCTTCTAACAATATGAAGAGAAATTAAAGATGAACCCGGTCTTTCAAATTTCCTGTCGAAAGTGACTATGAAAGAACAAGACTTCACAATAAGCCAAGATGTTTCTTTTCTATTTGTCTGTCCAACAGAGAAGCTTTGAGAGAATTAATTGCTAGCATACTGATTTGGTAATAAATGAGATATGAAACATCACTGGAGAATGCACCCAAAGAGAACTGCTCTCTTTGTGGAGCTGCTGACTGGTACTTTATCACTAAACATCAATCAGGCAGACCCAGTTCTGACAAGAAATGAAACTGCTGCAGTATTCCTTGAAGTGATGACCCAAGAGCATTTCTCATACATGAAAAGTTTTCGTGCTAAGCTCAAGTCTAAAGCCATATATGTGATTATACCCCTGCTGTTTACTGAAGCTTTTAGCAGAGGGCATTTCCATCACTATGTGCTGATTGCTGAATTTACTTGCAATGACTCGTAGTGTTAGAAACAAGTTTGTACCAGTACCCACTTCCTCCCAGTTTCTATCCCCTGCTCCCCAAACTGAATTAGGTTACATTTTCATTTCTTCTTCATGCTATTATAAAACAGCTAAGACATCAGGTGTGGCATTTATTCCCTGCAACTGCAGAAACTGCACAAACCTCACAGATTTTAATGTTTGCCAACACTAACATGAGCCAAATATCTCTGCCCTGACTCTGGGACCCCTCCTAGTGATTCAGATCAAGTACAAGTGATACGAAGTCCAAGAGATCTCAAAATCAGCTTTTCACTTCCTGCCCCCAAAACAGAAACTTTCCTGTATCATAAGAGAGCTCAGCAGGAATTTTAAATGCAAATGTTTCTGCATGTGTGTGCACAAACAAGTGAGGAGAGCTGACTTTGCTACTATTTTAATCCTTCTGCTATCTGCTAAGATTGCTTTCTAAGTAAAATACCTATCTAATAATATTTCTTCCCACTATATTGAATATTAGCTTTTCAGACTTCCAAGTTCAGATTAAGATACAATTTACCATGTATCACAATTTTACATCTCTATCTTACAATGCACTTGGCAGAGTACTTCATTGCTTTTACAGTACTTTTAAAATGGTGTGATCCTTTAAAGATGCTTTGAAAAGATTTGCAAAGAATTTTAAAATAATGCATTCTTATTTGCAAAGCCAGCAACACTGAAGACAGCAAGTTATCAACAAGAAATACCTGGCCATACACTCATGCTGTGACCAGAGCCAATACAATATGCACAAAGCACATTTACTGCATTCATTACCCTCTATCTTTGGTTTGTGTTTTTATAAGCAAGTCTATTCTCCTCACCCAGTCACAAGGATAGCCTTATTTGGGATTTGTCCTCTGATTTCCCGCAGAGATGCAATCGCCAGAGAGGAAAAACAAAGAATGTTAATTGAAAGAATGGCTGGTACATTTTATCACTGCTAAGATGGCAACTTGTTTGGGGGGAAAAAAAACTTCAAAACAAAACCCAACACAAATCCCTCATATCCAGAGCATCATGAGATGAAGAAGAACATGGTACACTTACAACTCTACTTACAAGATAAAAATGATTTTGCATAAATTTGAGAGATTTTTCTAAATAACTTCTTCAGACAAACTGGTGCTACCTGAGGGCTTAAGAGAGGTCTTCTGTTTTTAAACAAGAAACCTAGAACAAAGCCCCAGCTGCCACTCACCTGTACTGCACTCTCTCCTATGACTTGACGAATTTCCCTCAGTGTCTGGTAGTGCTCCAGGAGGTGATCACCACATATTATATCCACCTGTGAAAAAAAAAGGCATGGTTAAGTCCAACTTGCCTTTGGAGTAGCAAAACAGTATCCAAGCCCTTTCAATTTTATTAGCAGAGCTCAATGCTAGCATGTTAGACACTAAAGCCATCTTTACCTCTGTTGTCCAAATGCGTTCAGCATTCACAGCTCTATTGCACTGCCCTAATGCCTTTCGTGACCCTGACCTGGGCTCACTGCTCAACAGAGAGGACAGTTTATTGTTTCATTCAGTCTGGTGTGTCCACTGAAACAAGCTATTTAGTAACATCTGTGATGAATTTAATGGGAATTTAGATCAGGCATTAAAACCATCACAAACATCTGGTGTCATTCATCAGTTGCAAAAGAGGGAAACTTGTTTTCACCACCACCAACAAAAAAGAGCCATTCCTACCCTCATTCTTATCTTGAGGGAGAAAACATGTGACTAGTCCCACTTAATACTGTGGAAGAAGTGCCTGAATAGAAACAAGCATCTTGGTGCATGCCACTGTCAGCAGTTACATCACACAGTCCTCCCTCCAGCATGCACTCAGTCAGTATTCCTGGGGTGCAGCTGCAGGGCATACTCAGCAGTTCCATGCGTTGTCCTCGACTGCAGCTGAACTCTGTCAGTGGTGTCTGAAATTCCATGGGAGGCACTTTTGTTTAGTAACTGCCGACAAAACAATAACTTTGTGGAAAACACAAACCTTAATCAGGTATTTTGAATTCCTTGCTTTGATTATTATGAAAAATAGGCTTCTCTATAAAGTTACCATAGATTTACTGTGGATAATGTAAATTCCAAATTAGAGCAGCTAACATCACGCTGTTTTTTTCTCTCAACTGGAGCTTGCTTACACTTTCTTTATGAGCAATTTCTACATAAGAAAATGAGAGTGCTCTCATTTGTGAATTGACAAGACCCCAAAATTGAAGATAAGAGCATTGACAATGAGCAGTCCCACAGCTTTCTGCAAGGAAGCCGCCTAAGCTCTGCCCCTGCAGCAGTTGGGGAACACACTGCAATATGATGACGTATTGTCTTATACAGCCACTTTCCACCACAGGATACACTCGGAGCTGCAGCTATTCCACTCCCCCAGACTTATCTTCTTCTGCAGGCTGACCTACTACCTCTCTCTTGTTCTTCGTGGAAAGATTTAGTAAGATTTATGCTGGCAGACCACATTGTCCTGAGACTTGGGAATGCAGGAATTCTACTCCTCAGAGGTTCAGAAAGGACTAATTTACTGTACCACCTGTATTGCATGAGAATGATGCAGAATACTCTCCTCATGTTTGATTCTTAATGTGCAGAAGATGTAAACTGCTCAGCAGTACTTCTGCTTTTAGCTTCCAGGAGGACGCCAGGAAGCAAAAATGTGTGTGGACATAACAGTAAATGCTGATTAGCTATTGAACCACACATACTCATATATTTAGCATCAACATTTGATGTATGTAACCCAGCACTTAAAAAATATAAGTTTTCCTTTTGGAAAATTGTCTGCAGTTCTTTCTGCTACCTTCCATGCATTCTTAACCTCTACAGTTATTACTGCAGGAAGGCAAACATGACTGCTTTGCTTTCCAGAGATATGAGTTTAATTACTTTTGCTTTACAAGCTTACTTCTACACTTTTTATAGCATAAGGCACTGTAAATTCAATCTTGCTCCCAATGAAACATAACACATAAATGTTTTATATATTCTACAGAAACAGAAAATCTAATCCGTTTGACCAATAAAGGCTGCAGACAGTCACAGCTGCTGACAATCTCTCAAAATTAAAATGCTTTTTTGAAAGTACACTGTTGTATCTGCTGCTCCATTTTCAAATGGCAGTCATTAAAGAGCCAGTGTCTAATAATAAATTGAGAAGAGTTTTTCACATTTACTGTATTAGAGTTCTCTGAATACCAAATGCTTAATCTCCTAATTTCAGCACCAAAGCCTGAAATTCTGCTTGCTAATTGTTATGCTAGCATTCATTCTACAAGGACAAGAGAATAAAACATACAATGAAAAAAAAAATAGGTCAGTGCAAAAATAATTTGTGAAATGTGTCTCAGAGGAATCCTTGTGTCATACAATGGAATTAATATATTCCGTTACAAAAGAAGCACCAGTACAGTTAGTACAGGATTAAATGTTTCCGAAAATCATGTATAACTTGGCTGAAAAAATGCTTGGTATTTGGGATAGTTTAGCAAGCTAGAATGTTTATAGAAACGGGGATCAGTATTTGGAGTTTCTAAGATACCTATAGATAAGATTCGTACAAGCTCGGGCTACACTCTAATGAAGCAATATCGATAAGGTTGTTAGAGTAATTAGTGTTACAGCTGAAATTGTATAAATACGTGCACTTTGAACAAAGACAGCTGAGCTAGATTTGGGTTGCTAATACCCCTAGTTCCTGCACACTTCAATAAAGCACCTGCCTATAATCTATTTGTGATAATGTGTATTTCCAAATGCTAACATTATTGGCGACCCAGATGGGACCCTGTGAGTGCTGCTGAGTGAGTTTGCGACCCGATCACGCTCCAGCCGGCACTGAGGGGTTCTCGGGGAGCCCATCTGGCCGCGACCATCTCCACCGCTCACAACGTCCCTCTGAGAGGTAAGGTGCACTGAAAAGGTCTGGTCTGGTGCCTCCTGATAAGATGCACTGAAAGCTCTGCACAGTTGGGCTAGAGGAATTCCTGGTACTGCCTAAGTGCCATCCATCAGAGAACTGTGAAAGTGTTGCAGGTTCAGCATCAGTCATGTATTGTAGCTGTAATATGGAGAAACTTAAAGGGATTTGGGGTGGCAGTGCTCCCATACCGTGTACTTCTCCCTTGGGGTGCTTATTAGCACATTGGAAACAGCGTAATTTTGAGCAAGATTTATGTAAGGTTAAGTTGATTGATTATTGTAATACATGGTGGCCAGAATATGTCCTGGAGAGTGGGGAAAAGTGGCCAAAGAATGGCTCTTTGCAATATAACACCATTTTACAGTTGATGTTGTTTTGTAAGCGGGAGGGAAAATGGGATGAAGTTCCGTATGTTGATCTGTTTTTCTATTTGCGAGATAAGCCAGAATGGCAGACTGAGTGTGGATTGATGATGGTTAAGACATTTGTGAGTGATAAGTATGAGGCTTGTGTAAAAGGGCAGCATTGCTTAGAACGCCTGGCATTGAAAGAGTTTGTGTTGGGGGAACGATATGGATGTTGATTTACAAGTGGCTCCAAGTGAACCAAAAGAATCTGACCCTATTTCTCCTGCCCCTACTTCACCCAATCCTATTTCACCTAACCCTACTTCACCCTTCCCTCTCTACCCTCCTCTCCCACCTTCACCTCATCCTTCTCCAGGAGATGATCAAAATTTAACTGTGATACAAGGAAATTGGAGAAATGCGGGTGAGGAAGATAGTAGTAGTGGGGGTGATGATGAATCAGTGACACCGGCATCCCATCAGACTCAGTCAAAGCTTGCCCCAGTCCTGTCTAAAACAGGAAAAGACTTGGGCAGACAAAAGTGGACTGTGATTGCCCCCTTGAGACAAGGAGTAGGAGCGGAGGGGCCGGTGTTTGTAAAGGTACCTTTCTCTCTGGTGGATTTGGTAATTTAGAAACAATCAGCTGGGACTTATGGGGAAAATCCTGATAAAGTGGCAAGGGTGGTAAAAATGATTATGAAAACTCAGAATCCGGATTGGGATGATATACAAGCAATAGAAGATATTTTAATGGATTCTACTGAGAAAGAGATGGTGCTTAGAGTAGCCATGGAAAGAGCAGGAGAGGATATCAGAAATAGGCTGGTGACAGGGACTTTAGATGAGAATTTTCCAACTGAGGACCCAGAGTGGGATCCTAATACATATGAGGGTATGTGGAGGCTGAAGAAATATCAAGAGTGGGTCCAGATAGGGGTTCAGAATGCTATACCTAAGGCTATGAATTGGTCTAAATTGTATGACATAGGACAGGAAAAGAAAGAATCCCCTACTGCATTTTTGGAAAGGCTTAGGGAAGCAGCAAGAAAATATACAGATCTCCAAATAGACACAGAACAAGCGAAGGTGCAGCTTGCCCCCATTTTCCTTGAGCAGTCTCAGGATGATATTAGGAGAAAATTGCAAAAATTAGAAGGGGAGGAATTAAGGAGTTTGGATAAACTACTTGAGGTAGCCTGGAAGGTATACAATTACAGGGAAAAGGAGGCTAGTAAAAAGCAGCAGCAAAGTCTTTTGGCAGTAATGCAAGGAAAAGGGAATCCAGGTTTCAGAGGACGTGGCAGAAGTGGTCGTGGACTGGGGAGGAGTGGGTTTGGTAGAGGACGTGGGGGAACGGCTATGCCAAGATTAAGGTTAAACCAATGTGCTTATTGTAAACAAGAGGGGCATTGGAAAAATGAGTGCCCAAATCGGTTTAACCAGGGCAGTTAGTCCAACCAGGATCAGGATGTTTCAAAATTAATGGTGTTGGGAGAGTACAGCAGCTGACTAGAATCAGAACAAAAATCAACACAGGAACCTTTAGTGACTATACAATTGGGGGATAAAGAAGTAAAATTCCTGGGGAATATGGGGGCCACATACTAAATGATTTGAAAGGGCAAACTGGGGACAAAACAACAACAATAGCTGGAGCCACAGGGAAGGAGGAACATCAGCCATTCTTTAACCCCCATATTTGTGTTTTGAGAACAAAGTTTCAATGCATGAATTCTTATATGTGGCTGAGTGCTCAATTCCACATTTAGGGCGAGATTTATTGGCAAAACCTGATGCAGTAATAACTTTGAGAACAGGGAACTTTTAATGAAAATACCCGAATCAAAGACAGGACAAATTTTAATGATAAAAGAGAAACCAGTTCCCACCATCCCTAGGGAAGTAGAAGATGCAATAATTCCCTCTGTATGGGAAACAGATATACCAGGAAAATCTAAATTGGCACAACCAGTACATGTGCAATTAAAAGAAGGGACAAGAGCTGTACAGGTCAAACAGTACCCCATAAAACCAGAAGCACGGCAAGGAATAGTAAAGATTATTGATAAATTTTTGAAATACCAAATTCTGGAAGAATGGGAATCAGAATATAATACACCAATTATTTCCAGTACAGAAACCAAATAGTGAGTATAGATTAGTGCAAGGTTTGAGAGCAATAAATAAAGTAACTAAAGACATTTATCCAGGGATTGCCAATCCCTACATGTTGTTGACATCCATAAAAGAGAAATCAGAATGGTTTCCTGTAACTGATTAAAAGGATGCCTTTTTCTGCATACCTCTTGACAAAGAAAGTAGGAAACTACCTTTGAGTGGGAAAATCCAGGAAACAGAAGATAAACTCAGCTCACCTGGACACAATTTTCACAAGGATACAAGAACAGTCCAACCCTATCTGGAAACCAACTGGTGAAGGAACTGGAGATTTGGACTGAGAATGGGCAAGTACCAAGAGAACAATACTTGCTGTTAAAGTATGTTGATGATATACTGATAGCTACAGAGGAGGAGATAACCTGTATAAAAGTAACAATTGAGATCTTAAATCAACTGGGAATGGGAGGATATAAGGTGTCTAAAGAAAAGGCACAAATTGCCTGGCAGACTGTGATTTACTTGGGATGTGAAATTTCACAAGGATGACGAAAACTAGGTACTAACTGTATTCAAGCTATTTGTGCTATTCCAGAACCTGCATGAGCTGCAAGTCTTCCTTGGGATGACAGGGTGGTGCCACCTGTGGATCATGGACTATGGACTAATTGCAAAACCCCTGTATGAAGCCCAGAAGACACAGCCGTTTACCTGGGGTAAACCACAGAAGGAGGCCTTCCTCAAACTAAAGGAGGCATTGACAACTGCTCTGGCATTAAGATTACCTGATTTGTCCAAAGATTTTCAGCTGTTTGTACATGAAAGGCTATGCCTAGCACTGGGAGTGTTGACCCAACATTTGGGAAACTGGAAAAGGCCGGTGGGCTACTTTTCCAAACAACCTGACAATGTGAGTGCTGGATGGCCTTCATGCCTGCGGGCAGTTGCAGCCACTGTGATGCTGATACAAGAAGCCAGAAAACTCATAATGTCTATGTACCAGATATGGTAACCACTGTCTTAGAACAAAAGGGGAGCCATTGGCTATTCCCAAGTCAAATTATGAAATTCCAGGTAATTCTAATGGAACAGGATGATGTAGCATTAAAAACAACTAACCTTTTGAATCCAGCCTTGTTTTTAGGTACAACAGTTGAAGAAGGCCCATTGGAACATGACTGTGTGGAACTGATAGAACACACCTGTTCAGCTAGAGCAGATCTGAAAGACGTTCCACTGGAACAGCCAGACTGGGAGCTGTTTACAGATAGAAGCAGTTTTGTGGAGAACGGGACCAGATACGCTGGATATGTGGTAACAACAACAGGTGCAGTGGTGGAGGCAAAGGTACTGCCAGCAAACACACCTGCCCAACGAGCAGAACTGGTTGCCCTAACCAGAGCATTGGAGTTGAGTGAAAGGAAAAAGGTGAATATATGGACTGATTCAAAATACGCTTTTGGAGTGGCGCATGTATGGGGAGCACTGTGGAGAGAAAGAGGACTGCTGTCTTCTCAAGGTATGCACATTAAACATCAAGATGCAATCTTGCAAATAATAAAAGCAGAACAAAGACCTGAACAAGTGGCAATTATGCACTGTAGAGCACACCAATCAGGAAGCTCCAAAATTTACAAGGGGAATTGAAAGGCAGACTGGACAGCCTGACAAGCTGCTTGAGAAGTGCAAACTGCAATGGCATTGATACCTTTAAAAACTAATGTATCTTAATTCAATTTGCCTCTGAAACCAAAATATTCAACAGAGGATGAGAGATTGGGATGTTTGCTAAATGCACAAAAGAATTCAGAAGGGTAGTAAGTAACTACACAAGGACAAATTGTGGTATCTCCTCTCTTGATAATGAGAGAAATTCTACAAATTAAACATAGCAAATGTAATTGGGGTGCAGAGGCATTGGTGAGATTGCTAAAGCGAAATTTAATCTCAGTGCAGATGTTAACAATGGCAACATCAGTAATGTCAAAGCGTGAAATTTGCTTAAAGAACAACCTAGTGGCTAGATGACAGACACACCTAGGAAGAATTCAGGTAGAAATAGAACCAGGAGATTATTGGCAGGTAGATTTTGTAGAATTACCAAGAACTCAAGAATACCAATATCTGGTAGTGGGATGTGACACATTTTCTGGATGGCCAGAAGCCCTTCCCTGCTGCACAAACCAATCAAAGGAAATAGTCAAGTGGTTACTACAAGAAATCATTCCAAGATTCGGGGTGCCTCTAGGAATATCATCAGATAGGGGCCCACGTTTCATAGCCACAGTAGTAAGAGAGGTAAGTAGGTTGCTGGGAATAGCTTGGGATCTCCATACCCCATGGAGACCCCAATCAAGTGGACAGGTAGAGAGGATGAATCAGACATTAGAGGCAAATCAGTAAAATATGCCAAGAGGCCAAACTGCAGTGGCCACAGGCTTTATCAATAGCACTGTTGATTCGGATAAAGCCTAGGAGTGGAATGTCAGTCAGTCCTTATGAGATATTGTATGGGGAACCATATGAATCCCCTGAACCTAATCCAAATGTACATGTTACAGGGAAGCAAGAGGTGTATAATTATGTTCTGTCTCTCGGAAAAACTCTAGCTTGGCTTCGGAGCGCCCTCGTGTGGAATAGGCCGCTGACTCTTGAGAATCCAGTTCATGACATCCCCCCGGGAGATGAAGTGTATGTTAAAACCTGGAACGAGGAACCATTAAAGAAAGGTGGAATGGACCCTATCAGGTATTGTTGACCACTTTTACAGCAGTCTAAGTAGCTGGAGTGGATCTATGGATACATCACACCAGAGTGACGAAGGTTCTCCCTGAACTGTGGACTGCACAAACTGTAGGACCAGCAAAGCTGCAGATAAAACGTGTTTAACTGTTTCAAATGTCTAGGTTAGTAATTGTAACGGTGATCATTTTATGGCCACTAGTGCCATCGGCAAGAATCAGTGTTACTTTGGGATGTGAAATGCAAAAGAATCAGCTGAATTCTAGAATGAAGAGGGATGTGGGGGTGCAGCCAAAACCACAAGTGATAAAAGTCTCCAACACAATTCAGGCAGAAAATGTAATGATTGGATTAGTTACAGACTTTGCCAATATGCAAAACACCAGCAGAATAACTGCTTGTCTGCCAATACCAAAGGCAGCAGGAGATCAAATAAATTGGGGAATCATAACATCAAAATTACCCAAAATACAAAAGAACAAAACAATTGCATGTAAGCAGGTACCAGAGACAAGACAAGTAATTAAAGATACCTGGAAGATAGTGGGAGAGTAGATGAAACCTTTGAAGAAACAAGATTGTGTTTTAAGCCAAGGCAAAGTGGGGCAAATCATAGACTGGGACCTTGCCATGACTTCAAAAGATGACGATGCAAGGTGGGAATGTATTCTGCCAAAATATGAAAAGGTTAGAGAAAATGTTTCAGATACTGTTCTTGTATGGAGGTGTGAAGGGCAAGAGGAGAAAGATCAAATTGAGGCTTGGGACAGTGCATGGTCAATGAGTGTTCTTCAAAAATTCCAATATATGGCAGATACTCCTTGATGCATTAAGTGGGAAGGCTCTGAAAATGAAACAGATCCAGGGGTATGGAACATTGCAACCAGCAGTAGAATAGAGGCAGACAAAGTGAATTGGTGGGCATGTAACAAAACTTATGACTGTACTTCTGATGATGAAGAAATAAAACGACCGCCACCACTGGTAGTAGCTCTGCGAGTTGGATGTGCCTGCAGAAGAATCAAACCCAGACAAGGTAAAATAAATTACAAAACAGGACAAGTGATTCAGAAAGTGGTATGTAGTAAAAGTACAATTCAGAGTCCAGGCCAATTTGTATGGGCAGCAAGTGATGGCACCTGGACAACACACCTGCCTGTAGATGGAAAGGTGAAGGAAATTACTTTAGGCCTCCCCACCTTATGCCAAATTTGGTAGAAATCCCCATTTAAAGGAAAGCATGAACTTCTGCAAATAAGGACAAGCCAGGAAGTTCAGGAAAACAGAAATCGAGATGAAGAAAATTGGCAGGAACCCTCTAATAGTGTAAAATTTGGGTGGGTCCTGGAATCCTTATTTGGCCCAATAGTAAATTACAATAGGGAAATGCTATACAAACTTACAGGTCAGGTAGAAAGATTAGCAAGTCACCAAGGAAGGATTTAGAGAACTGAATGTGCAATTACAAGCCACAAGTAAAATGACTTTGCAAAACAGATTGGCTTTGGATTTGTTAATTTTGAAAGAACATGGAGTATGCGGATACCTAAAAGGACAAATTGATCATTGCCACATCCACATCCCAAATGTAACTGCAGATGTAGAACACAACATTAATCAGTTGAAACAAATAGAGCATGAGGCACAGAAAGAATGGGAAGATCTGACCACAAGTTGGTTAGATAAAATCTTTGAAAGGTTAGGACGGAACGTGAGCTCATGGAACAAATCTATTATTGAGAATGTGATAATCTTACTGAGCATGCTCTTAGTAATTTGGTTAATCTACAAGGTTCTGAAAGGAGAGATAAGGAAAAGAGTATCCTGGAACCAGAAAATAATAAAGGCACTGACATGGGACAGAGATCCACATATGCATTTGTCATCTCCAGGTCCTCCAGTCTGCAACAACACTTATGACAACTGTGGATTTGAAGATGAACATCAAGTCTAAACTCAAAAGCTAAAGGACTGTATATAGTGAAAACATTATACTTATTGTAATAAAGTTAAATACTTTCAAAGGGGGGAAATGTTAGTACAGGGTTAAATGTTTCTGAAAATCTTGTATAACTTGGCTGAAAGAATGCTTGATATTGGGATAATTTAGCAAGCTAGAATGTTTATAGTAATGGGCATCAGTATTTGGAGTTTCTAAGATATAGATATCTATCTACCTATCTAGATATATATATAGATATTTCTATAGATAAGATTCATACAAGTTCGTACAAGCTCGGGCTACACTCTAATGAAGCAGTATCAATAAGGTTGTTACAGTGATTAGTGTTACAGCTGAAATTGTATAAATACGTGCACTTTGAACAAAGACAGCGGAGCTAGATTTGGGTTGCTAATACCCCTAGTTCCCATGCACTTCAATAAAACACCTGCATATAATCTATTTGAGATTATGTGTGTTTCCAAACGCTAACAGCACCACAAGAGCTATGAATTTACTAAAATTTCAAACGACTGGTAAAATTGAAGTCAACTAGTACTGATTGCCTGAGATAGCAGTAACTGTAGCTTGACATTTGGTTGAAAGGAAGCATGAAGGTGGATTTGCTGAATACTCTGTCACTTTTGCTAAAATTCTTATTAAAATAAACTAGGTTTTCCATTATGCCATTTCTTTTCTTTTGGTGGCATGTCTGCTATTAGAGCTATTTCTCTAAAAGCCACCATAACAGACCACTATAAATTCATGCTCACTAAGTAAGACAGAAATAAAAACAGAAAAAGTTCACGTAAGGGACACTTCACATAAGACTCATCCCAAGGGACAATTTGGCCCAGAAAGCAGTAGGCTTCAATCAATATTTTCCAAACCAACACATACCACCCAGGGAAGGACAAGGAAAACACGAAGTTTTAGAGACTGACATGAGTATTTGGGCTAGTTATTCAAAAAGTTGTCAGAATTTCCAATTTCCTCTAGCTGCTGTTCACTTTCCAGAGGCCCTAGATGCTTTTATTCCAGGGTCTAAGATTGGCATAAAGAAATTGAATCAACAACTACACCGTGTATGAGCACAGAGTCCTTTCCCCAGCCTCCCCCAAGACTGCAGTTCACACACTTTTAGGAATGCACATCTGGTTAAAGAACATTTCTGTTCCATCAGCTAAATTAATGAATTCCGAGCAGCTGGGCTGCAAGTCTTTCAGCAGTTTCTCTCATCCTTACAGAAGAACTAGCAGGAAGAAATACTGCTGCTGCAGGAGGGGCTCAAAGAAAATCACACTCGAAAGAAAACTTCTGTTGCCAAAGACAAGAATCTACTGGGTTCCAAACACTACAACCTGTATTTAGCTCCTACCAGATGTTACCTACTTAGCTATTACTGGCAATTCCAGTTTCTAAAGATTTATTTTCACCCTCTCACAACAAATTCCAGCAAGGATATTCAAGAGAGACCTTGTAATTAGAAGGATACATAAACACATACAGAAAATTAATCATTGCCCAAAGCACGGAGTTCACAACAAAGCATCAGAAAGAGTAAACTACAGTCTTCCAGCTCAAGAGCTAGATAAAAATAAATTAAGCCTTAACCTTCAGATAAATTAGAGAATTTAAAGCATAATCCACTTGCAAATGCAAATACAGAAGTCTGAAAGTAATTTGAAGCTTCAGAGTAGGAAAAAAAGAACAAAGGCAATAGCTTCAAAACTACTTTTTAGACTTCTTTATATACTGCTCCACATGAGTCAGATGGCTTATTTCACATTTTCATTAACCTAAATCCATTGCACTTGTGCAGGTCAATGAAGAAGGGCAAGTATTAGCTCATATTCCAAACAAAAAGATTAAGTCAGAGATGTCTAGGGAGAGCCAGGAGTTCAGGGGGGTGGGGAACATACCTTCTATCATTAACAGAGAATGACTGAAATATTCTCAAATAGTATTTTTGAAGACTGTCAAACTAAGCTGATATTCCGTAGAAACTGACTGCACTCACAAAACAACCACACCTAGTGTCTTCATGAGAAGTTTCAACAACGAAACCAGAAATGAAATTAATATACTCTGTGCCTACCTTACAGTCAAATCTTTCAAAGTCCCAAGTAAGATGCAATTCAACACTATTGCAATAAATCTCCTGTAGGTAAATGTAATAAAAAGTACTGCAAATGTAGTGCATTTTAACTCAATATGTCTGAAACATAAGTTTCTGAAAGAAACATCCAAGCTTCACAAGGAAATCAAATTCTTGGACTCCAGTTCCAAGCTAAACACACCCAACTCAAGACATTTTATATAAAAAAGGATTATTTTAGGTAATGAAGATAGTTGGAAATTAAGACTAAAGAAGCAACATGAAAAGGAAGACCTTGTCCAAAGTTAGTATCTATTTATTTTTTAACATACATTGGGGAAGCTGACAGGAAATGAACCACTGCCGTCCTCAACACTTCCAAATTTCTAGAGCAAACTAAAAATGCAGCAAAGAATCTTCTACATTTAAATTCTTTGCACATATGGTTTGTAATCTAGTTCTCTGAATTCTTCTGCTTGTGCTAATTCAGAATCAGGTTCTCCTTAATTTTGTTTTACAGTTTATTAGCCATCCTGGGAAGCTGGAGTAAGACATGATTCATTAGGTTTATTAATCTTCAATGACATATCTGACATATCTTTCACTTTCTGCATGTTTACCAACAAACCATCAGCTTCAGTTCTGTGTACTACCATGAGAAGGTAACAGCTCAGTACATACACTCCTTAGTCCCCATAAGACTAAGAAATGATCACTCAGGCTAGAAAAAAATACTTCCAGATTCATCTCCTGGATTTCCAAATTTTTTAAAAGTGAGCCTGGATATCTTCAAGACAAGAGTCATGACTCGGGGCATAAAAATCAACTACAGGTTTCTGATGACCAGAAAAATACTTGCTGAAAAAAAAATAAATGGGAGCACATCATTTAAGATGAGAAAAAAAGGCAGCCAAGGCATCTGTCTGTAAAAGAAAGAAGATTTATCATTTCCTCCATACAGGCAGGGCTTGCACTGAAGAGACCATGATTAGAACTAGCCAATGATTGTGCCTTACACCACAATGACAAGCTTCATACTAGCAGAGATAGGAGTGACCAGCTCAGCATCAAGCAACATCTTGAGAAAGGAAGTCTATGAAATCATCAGCTCTTAAGATGTAGTAACATGTACTCACCAATACGAGATTGTACCTGTCTGGCAAAGTCCAAGCAGAAAGTAACTTATGGGTGAAAAATTCTAAAGTTCTCTTAATAGATGATGTAAAGATTTTACAGTCTTTCTGAAAGACACCCAACACACAGGCCCAGGCTGATTTTGAAAGATGGACACCTGCGGTTTCCAGGACTCATGCTCTTGAAAATTGAGATTCTGATGTGCTATTTAAGAAAATCCAAATAAACACAGCAATTCCTTCCCCTCAAAGAAACGACGACTAAATAATGCAAGATGTTTCTCCAGCCTCATTTTGAGGATACTTTTATTTGTTTAGAATATCAAGTCATCACCATGTAGAAGCTACAGTCTCTCACTGAGAGGAAACCAGCAAATGAAAATACATTAATTCCTCTGCAGGATGAATAATTCATATCTGATTTGCTTTGTCACCACTGAAAAGGTATGCAGCATGAATCCTCACTACTGAGGCACACAGCCATGCTGTACTGTCCCACAGTTACTGCTGTATGAAAACAGCCTTAACTCCAAACCCAGCACTAAACTTCTACCATTTCTATTCACATCAGCATCAGCTTCATCTTCCGGGAATTGACAGCTTTAACAATTATTTACACATTATGAAACTCTTGCAATTTCCCATCTGAATGGCTGCTGAAATACACTGAAGAATTGGAAACTGGTTTTGACATGCAGTTCCTCTCAAAATGGTTGAGAAATATGAAGCTAAATTCTTTTGTACCATATTCTGCTCCTTTGAATTCTTATTTGGAGGAAAGTGTCTGTGTTTGCATTCATACCTTTAATTTCAACACATCCATCCATACTATAATTCTTTCTTAGCCCTTGTTTGCCTTCAGTTAAATTTTATTATTATTCAGCCTGCACCTGTCTCTGCCTTTGCATGCTCCCACATGTGGGAATGTTCCCACATTCCCACCTTCCTGTCTAGTTTTACCTTTAAAACAGCAGAATCTCTTGGCTTTGAATTTCATTTTTTGAAATTTTACATGGCTCTTTAGAAATTCTGTCCCATTAGTGCAGTATTATGAAAATCTGAACAGGTTGCAAATGAGTTAGAAGAGTTGTTCCTTGCAGCTCACAACATTGCAAACAATTTTTTAATCCTTACTACATAAAAAACTCTAACACTACTTCTAGAATCTAATGAACAATGGAAATGTCTGTCCAAAGCACAGACAACTTGTGACTGCTACAGCAAGTGATGTACCTGACAAGCAGGGTCTAGATCCATTTTTCTTCTGAGGAATTTCTCCACATGTCCAATTGTTGCCTCCCCAGAAACACGCACAAACTTCTTTTCCAAAGGCTGCACAGAATAAAGATTTTAAGTTAAAGGTTTTGGCACTAATCCCTCATAAACTCCAAACTCAAGCAACAGCCCAGTAACAGGGAAACAGCTTACACTTTTGAACCCTTCTCTTATCTACCTGCAGATTACCTCATAGCAAATGGACTAAATACATATTAAAACAACAGATGCTGTTTAAACATTTAAAAAATAATAAGCAGTTGGTTATTTTTTGAATGTTTTAAACAGCCCTATGCTCTGTGTGGCCCAAAGACCCCAGGATAAACAAGGCAGAAAGAAGGGCAAATATGAGACAAGAAAGGATAGGAGGTGATACTGAAGCTGAAAAAAGATGACTAAAAAAATACTGTGATATATGAGGATAAAAAAAAATGCTGGGTAGGTGTGATGTTATACAACAACAGGTTTGAAATACACTGTAATACAAGATTGGTTATTATTATTGTGATGAAAGCTCCAGCTGCGCTCAGTATAAGAAAACTAAACTAAATTAAATATACTCAGGTTATAATTCCTTCTGAAATAAACTGTAAGAAAAAAATTTAATCACATTTGTACCTTAAAATTCCCTGTGCCTTCATTAGCTCTGAAAAAACAAAAGAGTAAATAGTCAACATTGCTAAGATCATCAGTTATTACTATCCTCAAGCTCTTTATTGTTACAGTGACTTACTGATTTATGAGTCTAGTATATCCACTTATTTTCCCAGCTCAGGCTTCTCCTTTCACTAAATTACCATACATAAATTAATACTGGACTGAATTTATATATCTTTTTCTCCTACCCTTTATTTTTCTGCTCCACTTTTCTTGTGAATTCAGCTATTTATGATGTTAAGATTTGTCTACATAAAATGTGAGTAAAAACCAATGTAGCCTAAAGCAATTTTTAAACACAATATAACACTAACTTTCATAGGAGTAGGTTGCAGTATTGATGCTGCTTAAACATTCATACTTCATGATCCTTGATATTTGAAAACCTTAACAGATATTACCTAAGAAGTTACTGACAGAACACAACCAACCACCTAAGGGGCTCTCTGGGCAAGATGCTGGCATTCCAGACTGTTCATATGACAATATTAATGCTAATTAGTAATGCATTAGTGCTAATTGATAGCATTAATGCTAATTAATGCTAGGAACTCAAGAAAGCAACATATGTTCCTCTGGAATGTGAAATACATGTTAAGGTGGCAAATAACCAAATTTCCAGCTGGCGTCAGCCAAGGTTCATTGATCTGCACAGCCTGAGCACATGATCTACCATTGATAACCTATACTCCACACCTCCTTCTTGTAGTGCAATGTGTAAATTTCTCAATTAATAAAGGCAAATACATGACATTTCATTATTCTTGCACTGCATTAGCAAGTATGTACATACGAGAGAAGAAACAGCGCAGTATTTTCATTGCACTGGAGATGGCAAAAAATCAAACATTGCTATAAATCAGCTGACCATTTGCTACAGCGAATAAATGTAACACTTGTGCAGACCACACATGAACATGGCACTTCAAGTCACTGTGACTGAATATCTCCATGTCTAAATATGTACCAGCTATCAGATAGAGCTAAGGAAATCTGTCGTGAACTATGAAACAAACATCAAAAAGCTTTTTCACTACAGCTGTCATTTTCTTTGATACAGTTCCACCGCCACTGGTGACCACATTATAAACTGTAGAGACACAATGTAGACAGTCAGACTTTCAAAGTAACAATTTCTCCGGCTGGTCCAATCTATTCCAAGTTTTCTTTATCCAAATTGCTTTACTAATATCTCATTGCCAAAATAACCTCTTTGATTTTGATTATATAAATTATCAAAGGTTTAAAAAGTCACTAAAATAAGATACAAAGTAGATGGTGTTAAGCCATCTTTTTTTTTTTGTTAGAAATATTCTGTGTTTTCTTTCATAGAAATAACAAAACCACAGCAGACATTTCCACATGGTATAGAAGGTATTTGCACAAAGCATTACTTGCTTTGCTGCCATTGCTGGACATTCAAAATAAAACTACCAAAAAACCAAATAAAACAGATTCAAAAGTCATCTTGTTTGTCAGGCAGGTACAAGTTTACTAGGTTTGAGGTCTAAATTGACTTCTGCAAGTCAGTCACGAAGAAAATGAACACCGAAATTAAGGCAAGTATGTGGATTCACAATGTTAAAAACTTTATTATTTGAAAGCCTCTGAGCAGATCCAGCATTACTGGTGCTGCCACCTACAGGGATCAGGGACTGGAACAGACAGAGATTGTTCAGTTTACTGAGACTGCAACAACTTCGTTAAAAATAAAACACATCTACATTTTAAAACTGTACTTCCTAGGAAGCTACTTTTATAGGAAGATACATCTTAAACATTTAGTTATCTGCATCATCTACCTGTGCATAGCTGGCTGTCACTACTGCACTGTAAGTTAAAACTGGCTCCCCATTACTATTTGAGATGGAAGAAATGCACATTTAATGAAAACCAAGAGCCAGTTAATGGTCCATCACATGTTAGCAGCACTCTTGTCAGTCAATTGCTCTTAGAGTTGCCCACAACTCACCCAATAAACTCCAGAAGTATGGAAATGTCAAGTTCTGGTGGGATCCGGAACACTGAGCCCAGAACTTTTCGAGGTCTTCCTCTGCTCGGAGGAACTGGCTGTGGGACAGCTAAAATATTCAAGTAGCCAAAATGCAAAGATAACTTGAAATAAAAGCAGCATAAGATACTAACATGCACTGAGCAAAACAAAACAGCTCACCAGGTAAAAAAGCCCATGCAATTAATCCTCTTTTTTTATTACTAAATCAGCTCTTCCTACTTTCTATGCTGAATCAGAATTTTAATAGCTTTCAGCACAGAACTCTCCAAAGAGCTTTGTTTGATAAGAAGACACAAAATAATTAGAATAATCCCTGACTGTTTAGCAGACTTTGAAGCTCTCATTTCTACTCCTTTGTAATGTTTATTACTTATTAACAGCCAGAAAATAACATTAATGCACATTTTATGTATATTTCCTGGTTGTAAGCAAAATATGTAGTTTAAAATAATTCAACCATGATCAGGGTTTAAGCGTTGCCAATTCATCTATTTTTGCAATCTGAGATCTGTGAGTTATAATTTCCATATAACTAAGACTCCCATATTTCCAGTAGTACTTCCATCTTCAGTTGTGAACTCATATTTTAAAAAAAGTCCTTAAAATAAATTATTTGGTATTTCCTTAACAGTGTTTCTTAGGGTGATTACAGCTCACCTGGTTTGGGTACTTCTAACCCTCTTTCTTTATAAAAGTCATGCATTTGTTTTTTCTCTCCTGAAAAAAAATGCACAAGACAGATTGAAATGTTTCAGGTGCTGGGTATAACCGTTCTCATTGACCAATTTTCAATGAGAAAATGGCCTAAATGGTTAGAGCAGTAAAAACTTTCCAACTTTCTACAGACCTTCACCACCACTAGTATTTCATGAGCCTGAGATACTTAAGAAACCCTGACTACAATTTTATTAGTAAAAACTGGGAGGAAATCAGAGAAACCGGCCATGAATAATACTGAAAAAGCTGCAGGAACTAGTATCCTTCTGGCTGTCACGCCTCATAACATGACATGGTATTTTATAACATGTTCACTTAAAGCACAGTACTTTTATACTATATTTTTATATACACACACACATTTTTATATATATACATATATTTTTTACATATATGTTCATGGCATACAAAGCAATATCATCTATAGTCCATAATCCACTCAGCCCACCCAGGGGGACTGTGCAGGATAACTGGCTCCCAAAGTTGAAGATAAATGAGATGAGACAGTGAACACATCTAAAATCAGACGAGTAAATACAGCAATGAGGAAAAAATAAAAGCACTTGAGAGAATCAGTCTCAGCATTTTTTTTCTACTGAGCCAAGTGAACTTTTTACACAGAGTAATATGATCTAGCTCTACTAAAGTAAGAGGAATGACTATGAAATATTATTTGCATGTTTACCTGGATACTGTGACAGCTGTGTTTCATGAGATATGGTACACATCACTACCACAATAGCATTTAGCAGCCAAAAAGATGCCACAGTTAATGTTGTCACAGTTAATTCATTACAACTTATAACCAAACATCACAAAACTATTTTAAGGATTCCATAGTAGAAACTTTGAATTACTCTGTTTTCTGTTCTTTTCAATCTTTACACAGTAATATAAAAAAGAAAGGGACTTACTTTCCTCCAGGTTGACAACTAATTTATAGACTATATCTTGCAGTTGTCGGTCCAGTCTATGAAAAAAAATAAATAAATCTTTGGTGCAAGACAAAATGGTTTCAGTAAGCTGTAACAAAGATGCCAAATACAACTTGAAATGGGATGTACATAGAGTGACAGAGCAGCAACTTCACATCTCTAAATACTCATCCTGACAGCGGAGCTCCAACAGAAGCCATGGTGTTTAAAGCACCTCCCTTCATGAATAGCTCAAGAAGGTAAAACTCAATTTTTTGAGTTAATAAATATACCATGCCCAAAAGACTTCCTCTTAAAAGGAAATCAAAACAAATAGTTAATTGTTTGAATCACTTGTAGCACTGAGCAAATGCATAAAAATATCCAGGGCAGGGGTACAAACCCTAGAAATGGTTAGAAGTTGATACAAACTAGATAAAACAATAAAGAGAGTCTTTTTATCTTAATTATTGTGGTGAAACTCACAATAGTTCAAAAGAACACAATGTGTTTCTTGTAACCATTCCTTTGTTTCAAATAGGAAAGCACTACAAGTCTGTACAACAAAACATGGGACAAATTTATTACCTGATATTATAGAGGGGCTGTGTCTGATGTACAACAATATTGCACTTTGGACATCTGTTGCTATAATAGAAGTGTCTCACGATGCAGCTTTTACAAACTGTAAAGAAAAGAAACCAGGAGTCACGTGTCCATTACACAGTGCCATCTGCTCAGGCAGAAGGGGTAAATACACCCAGACTTCCCATACAAAATTTGTCAGAGACAAAATGAAGTCACTGAACACTCCTAATCCAAAGGATGCATGGGTGAGTGTTCAACGTGTATGTAGAATTTGAGCAGAGCTAAGGCAGAATGTTGACTGCTGAAAAGCACCCTACAAACACTTTCAGTAGAAACAAGGTAAGAAACTTAAGAAATCATAACTGCCATTTTCATTATGTTTTACAAGTCCTTTAAAATTTGGAATGAAAGCTACTAAGTGGAAATACCTAGCATAAATAACCTACTATCAAGTCAGCTCCCCATCAGCCTGAACAGAGGAAACTTTTCCATAGCATTTTTCAGGAAAGTTCTAAAACACCACCACTACTGCATTTGCAATATTATGCTGTCCTTACTAACAGCTGTGCCTCTTTGTAAATTGCAAACTGTGTTGAATACTTTGTGCTATAGAACAACCTAGTGAGTAGTGCTCCAGAAAAAGGAAAATAAAAAATAGAGAGAAAAAAAGTTTTCCCTCTATACAGTGTGAAGTTTGGGAGATCTAGTAAACCAGGATTCTTGGATTCAGGTATGAACATGGGTGTGGCTGAAAGAGTTAGCTTCAAAGAAAGTGTTTTATTAGTTTGGAGAGAAAACAGTTCTGTTAGTACTGGGAAAATTGTTGGCACTAGGATCAAGGCGGAAAAATAATAAGACAAGCACATTGAAATCAGTTATTTATTACCCACCTATTTCCATTCATCAGATTATGGACAAACTGTCCCATGGGTGCAGACCACTGTTTCTGTATCTGAACCGGTACTTCCACACAGGCACTTATGGGGTTTTGTGAATTTACAAGCTCACATCAACAACAGCTTAGGAAACTTTCTAGTCCATTAAAAGCAGAGCCACGCACAAACCTTCTTTTCTTAGTTACACACTCAAATTCCCAGAGCCTACTCAAAAAAAAAAATAAATTTAAGAAAATGTATGTAGTAGCTCTGCTTCTGTCTTACTTGGGCTTTATCTTTTCCTACACCTTCTTCCTTCATAATATGGAAAGTTGACTTCATGACTGATTGATTGATTGAGTAATTTTCTGATGCCTAAAGTATCAATATATATCTTGCTTAAGGAACAGAATAAACGCAACACACATTCACTTCGAACAGAGAAGTGTTTTTCTGAACTCAGAACATTTCAACAGCTGAATTGGTTTGAATTTGCAACTAAACCCTTAGACAATACTGACAAATACTTACAGGTGTGCAGACATTCTGTAATAGTTGTAGCATCGATAAAGTAACCCTTGCAGATGGAACACAGGATGTAGGGGGTCAACTCTGCGAGGTTTATCATACGCTGCAAACAAAAATTGGTAAGTTTGAATACACAAGCTAAGCCATGAAATTCCCTGCAGCTTCCAAAATACCATAGCCCTAAAACCATGGGAAAAAATGGGATCAATATGTTACAGGAATGGGTTTTCCTAACAGATCAGTTGCTTCCCACATACAGCTCTTTTCTGAAGACTTCTACCTAGTCTTATAAATTGATCATTTTGACAACAGTAATCCAATTTATTTAATGAATCATACCTAAAAAAACTTTAAGCAATCATTTTGGGAGAAGTTCTTTTGGATAAACTCTTTTAACAAAATATCACATAACCAGCAAGCTTGAAGTGGATGAGGTGGTAAATAACATTATTTGGAAATGCTCAGCAATGCTCAGTTGGAGTCCCAAATCAAGATACAGAGAGTCTGCATGACAAGAGACAGTCATCTCTTGTTTGTACACACAGTTACAGATTATACAAATACACACAGAGGCAAAGGCTGAAATTTCACTGCTTTGAATCCTAGTCACGAAGAACATTTACCGGGAACGCACACAAGTAGTTCCACAACAGCTTTCGTGGCTCAATAATACAATTTCAAAAAAGAACAAATTTCTTCAATAGCGACTATCTGAGATGTGTCTGAAAGAGCTGACACATTAGATTCTTACGTTTCCTCTCATCTCAAAGCCCGACTTAAAGGCTTTCTTTCCCTCAATAACACCATTCATTTTGCTCACGTGCCACGGTCTACCACCCTCCACCACCCTCTCAGCCACGCCGAGAGTTTGCAAGGGCTTCACTTAAATGAGACAGATGAAGTGAACTCGGATAATAATAAAATATATATTAAGATAAATAACAAATATAACAAAATAGTAAAAATAATAAAAAGTCCATTACCACACGCGGGGCACGCCGGGAGCGGGGCCTGGCGTGCCCCGGGCACCCTCCCGCCACCTTTACCTCCCGGTCGTCGTCCGAATCGAGTTCCCCGTCATCCGTTCCGAACCGAGCCCTGGTGTCGCTCTCCATCTCCTCCTCCTCCACCTCCTCTTCCTCGTCGTCTTCGTCGTCGTCGTCCTCATCGCCGCTGGACTCCGAGCGACCCCGCTCGAACTCGAAGGGGAGGGAGCGCGACCCCGAGCAGCTGGGGGCCCCCTCCATGTCCCGGTCCTCATGGGCCGGGCCCAAGCCCTGGCCCGCGCCCGCTCCATCCCCGCTCGACAGCGCCGGGACCCCAGATCCGGTGTCTCCCTCCATGTCCACGGACCGGGGCTGCCACGGCTCGGTCCTGGGCCCGGGGCGCAGGCGTGGGAGCGCTGCGGGGCACGCTGGGAAATGTAGTTCTAAAGAACGCAATGCTGCTCTACCGCGCGTGCGCTGGGCAACAACGGGTTTATAGTTTATATCCCCACTGCTTTTTTTCCCCCCTTAATTCTTTTTTCCAAGCGACTCTCCAATGAACGCTTATTTGTCCTGAAAGACTCCAAATCACACAATACCAGTTTCATTCAAAATAAGGGCTTCATTCTGTAACATCATTAAATTGTTTGGGTTGCAAGGGACCTTAGAAATCATCTCGTTCCAACCGCCTGCCATGGGCAGGGACACCTTCCACTAGGGCAGGTTGCTGAAAGCCCCATCCAACTTGTCCCGGAACACTTCAGGACTGGGGCATCCACAGCTCCTCTGGGCAACCTGTGCCAGTGCCTCAACACTCTCAGAGTAAAGAATTTCTTCCTAATATCTAATCTAAACCTGTTTTCTGTCAGTTTAAAATCGTTCTCCCTTGTCCTGCCACTACATGTCCTTATCCAAAGTCCCTCTCCAGTGCTCTTGTAGCCCCTTTAGACACTGGAAGGTGCTGCAAGGTCTCCCTGGAGTCTTTTTTTTCTCCAGCCTGAACACCCCCAGCTCTCTCAGCCTTTCGACAAGTACCACCGAATCTCTGTTTAACAGACACAATTAGAAGAAGCAGTACTAGAAATATCTGGACAACTCAGCGGCCCAGCCGTAATTAACTTAATTGGGCACCTGGCCCCTAAGGGCACACAGTCCCAAGGGCATCCTTGGTCTACCCCAGGGAGCTCCGTGAGCCCCGCAGTGCCCACACAGCCCCTTGCCCCTCACGCCGGCCGGCACCGCCGCGCCTCACCGCGCCCCCGCTGCCACAAAGCGCTTCCGCCAGCGTCGCAAAACGAAGCCGCGCGTGCCTGTGGCGGCAGCGGCAGCAGTGCCCTTCCTTTGCCCTCACTGTCGCAAGGGCGGCCGCGCCTAGCGGCGGCCGTGCGCCGCCGGCGAATGGAAGGCGGCGCAAGATGGCGGCGCTGCATGAGGAGCCGGCAGAAGTGGCGGCGGTGCAGCCGGACCCCGAGGCGGGGACGCCGCCGCCGCCGCCCGCGGTGCCTCCCGCCGCCGCTCCCGCCGCCGCCCCGGCCGCCGCGGCGGAAGGGGGGGCTGCGGGGGTCGGGGGGGGTGCTGCACCCCCCGAGCCCCCGGCGCCGGGCCCCGCCGCCTCCCCGGCGGCGTTGGACCGGCAGACGCTTGTGGCCGTACTGCAGTTCCTGCGGCGCAGCAACCTCCGCGAGTCCGAGGAGATCCTACGTCGCGAAGCCCGCTTGCTCGGCGACGACCTGGGTGCTATCGCCCTCAGCCCCGCCAGCGCCGGGCTCCTGGGGGGCTCCGGCAGCGATGCGGACTCCGGCGAGGCGCTGCTCGGCCGGGGCACCAGCGCTGCCGCCGTCGCCATAGGGGGCAACGTCGCCACTGTCGCTACTTCCAGCCCCAGCGTGGCTGCAGTTGCCGCCGTGCCGCCGGGGAAAGGTAAGGCCCGCGGGGACTGAGGGGTCGCTCCCTCCTCTCGGCAGGATCCCCGGGAAGTGGGGAGCCCATGTGCTGCTCGCAGCCTCGGGGGCTCTCCATTATGCTGGGACACAAGGGTCGATGTCAGCTTCTCGGTGCTGCCGAGAGTCTACCCCGGCCTTCCGGCAGGTCCCTGGATGTCTCATTTCCCCATATAATCCATGGAGAAATCCGTATCTCTTGGAGCAAGGGACCAAGGACAGGGTGTCTTGCATTTGCAGGGAGCACTGTGAAGCGAGAAGTGCTCCCGCTTATATTCGTGTCCCATCACAACTGATAGAGTAGCAGGAACAGGAGGCTTCCATTGTAGTTAGTGGGGATTGTCCCGGGTCTGGCTGCAGGGATGAGAACAAAGATCTGAGGTACAGTCTGAGTTTTGGTGAAGGAGCCACGGAACTAGTTACATTTCAGGAACTGCTAGTCTGAGTTCCAGTGAGTGTACAGCTTGTTTCTGACATCATCAGATATCATTGTTTTTATATAAAAAAACAATGGAAGTATGTTACAACTGCTGTGTAGAACAGAACTGTCAGAGTGTTAAGTGCCCTTGCGCTGTGATGGTTGTGTGGTGGTCTTGGTGAATTGTTCTCTTAATCTACTTAACTTGCTTGTTTACTGGGACCAAAATAATTATAGTGGAATGTCTTACATTCTGTTCCTTGTTTAAGAGTTTCTAGCCCTAGCAATAAAATAATTCATTCTGGTGAGGTTAGTGGCTTCTTCCATCACATTTTAAATCCTGTCTGAATTAGGCACTAAGTGCCTACCTCACAGGCATCTGTTGGCAGGGAAAGTCCAAAAAACTGCTGGAGAGAATTGGCTGCTGGACCAATGTGCTCTCACCTGTATTGTTTAGACTTGGTGCTGAACGTGCACAGGATGTGTTTTGCTCACCTGACCAGGGAGTTGTGGCCACTTTGTTTGCTGGCTCTTCCAGACTGTCTGAGCAGCTGTTGTTGTTGGCTGGTGCTTTTGCAGTCGGAGGTGCGGTGGTTGTGGAGGATCAGCCGGACGTGAGCGCGGTGTTGTCGGCCTACAACCAGCAAGGAGACCCGACACTGTACGAGGAGTACTACAGCGGATTAAAACACTTCATCGAGTGCTCCCTGGACTGTCATCGGGCAGAATTGTCTCAGCTCTTTTATCCTCTCTTTGTGCACATGTATTTGGAATTGGTCTACAATCAACATGAGAGTGAGGCAAAGTCTTTTTTTGAAAGGTAATTAATTTTCATTTGCATATTTGTGTTATATTGTGCTTGCTACTTTGGCTAAATCTGTGAACTATAGTAGCATAGATTTATGTGCGTATACATGGATATGTATTATTTTTCTTCTCTAAAGTTGAATAGGTTTGAAATCTGAAGTAACAGTGCCATGGGTTGTAGCACCTGTTCTTAAACTATTTTCCAATCTGCTGTTAGAAAGATGTGCAAACTACTGAACTGTTCATTGGTAGAGTTTGAACCATGTTAATGGTGTGCTGATGGGCTCCTTGCTGCAAAAGGATCAATGAAGAGATTCTGCATCTTTAGGGAAAGATTGTGGGGTCAGTTTTCAGCAATGGAAGATTGCATTGAGACGCCAAAATAATGAATGCTATAAGTGTTTGCTGATATCATAGCATGTACATTGAAATTCTTCAAATGAGCTTAAATAAATTAATTTCTGGGTAGTCTATAAATTTCTATACTCTTACTATATTTCACTTCTTTATCACTTGAGAGGAAAATAGAATTTAATTTGTTTCATGGATTCAGACCAATTGTGAAATACTTCAATCCAAAAGGATAACTTTTTTTCCCTTCAAATGGTTCTGTAAATAGTTAAAATGTCCCTTGCCACAACTATTTTATAGCAAGTTGAGTGACTGAACCTTTTATCATATCTTAAATTGCTTCAATAGATTTCATGGGGATCAGGAGTGCTATTACCAGGATGACCTGCGTGTATTGTCGAGCTTAACCAAAAAGGAACACATGAAAGGTAACGAGACCATGCTGGATTTCCGAACAAGCAAGTTTGTGCTGCGCATTTCCCGTGACTCTTACCAACTCCTGAAGAGGCATCTTCAGGAAAAGCAGAACAATCAGATCTGGAACATTGTTCAGGAGCATCTTTACATTGACATCTTTGATGGAATGCCTCGCAGTAAACAACAGATAGATGCTATGGTTGGAAGCTTGGCTGGGGAGGCAAAACGAGAGGCTAATAAAGCAAAGGTAGGAAACAAAAATTGTTCCACTTTTTACAATCCTCCCTGCTTTTTCAGGGAGATACTTTAGTACAGATTTACAATCATAACTTGAGATCTTAAAAGACAGCATGAACAGAACAGAGGAAGAGAACTGTACAAACAGATTTTGACAGGAGTAGAGAGGTCAAGATGTGTTGTTGTCATGTGGACAAAACTGCTGAACCCTTTTGAGAGACAACCTTGTGTTCAGCCCACTGAACTAAATTTAAACTAACTAATTAATTACTTTGGAGTTTTAAAATGGACACCTGACTGTTTGGCTTCCTGTTTTGTACAACAGATAGTAATTTTGACTTGCTATCAGTTGTTATTGGAAGAGCTATGTGTGTAGTACCACAGTAATACACAAATAAATGAGGTAGGGTGGGGATTCTGCTTTAAAAAAGTGGTAAGAGATGAAGAGAGAACTTATAATTGTCCAGATCAGTTGAATAGGTAAACCAGAATGTGTACTACATTCCATGTGGGCTAAGCAGTAATAAATGCTGTAATATTAAACAGAGCAGCTTTAAAAGGGGCAGCTCTATTGCTTGGACTACTACATTGAAAAGCTACTATTAAAAAATGTAGTTTTCAGTTAGAACAGCAGTTACTGTTTTGTCTTGTGTGTTTTTTTATATTGGCTTGTAGGTTTTCTTTGGCTTGTTGAAAGAACCAGAGTTTGATGTGCCTTTGGATGATGAAGATGAAGAAGGAGAAAATGAGGAAGGAAAGCCAAAGAAGAAAAAACCTAAGAAAGATAATGTAGGGTCAAAAAGTAAAAAACAGGATCCTAATGCTCCTCCCCAAAACAGGTACCAAGGAAATTATGTGTAGAGAAGTCTTTAAAATCCAGTATTGTCAAGCCAAATCTACATCTCTGTTCACATGGTATTTTTGTTATTTTGACTATTTTGGCTGTACACAGCTTTAGCTGTAAGACTTCCAAGGGAGGTCATGGAACTCTTAGCATATAACCCTCTGTCATTGCCCATCAAGTCAATCCAGATTGCCCTTGATGAAATTTTACTTGGTTATCCACTAATCTTTTCAGGTCATACTCAGTTGTTTATCTTGTTCCAGTACCTGTCTGAAACTCTGAAAGCTACTGGCTCTCTTTCTCATCAGTTAGTCTTCTACATAGTCTTTTGTTTTTTTCTAACTCTTGTTTCTTATTTGAATACTGTGGTATGGGCTTGCATGGGAAAGTTTTGCTTGCTTTGTTTGGATTAACAGGAAGGTATTTTTACTTTGTAAAAATATGTGCTTCTTGTGTAGAATTCCTCTGCCAGAACTGAAAGACTCTGACAAGCTGGATAAAGTAATGAATATGAAGGAAGCTGCAAGACGAGTGCGTCTTGGACCAGAGTGCCTGCCCTCCATCTGTTTCTACACATTCCTTAATGCTTATCAGGTTGGTAAAAGATACATTTGGAATTTGGGTAATAGGGGAAAGGGCATCAAAATTATGAGCAGCCTTGTTGCTAAAGACAAAAGACGTAAGAGTGTCGGCAAGGGTAATTGGAGTATTTGGATTAAGCATTGCCTAGCTTATGTTCCAACATATTCAAAATTCTCTTCAAATACTCCTTAAAGTATAAAATTTCCTTGCTCCTTGGTTTTGCTTGGATTTTGCTATAATTCCGTCTTTCACTTTTCCTGTCCTAAGTGTTTCCTACAGGACACAGTAGATGTTTTGCCCTGGAGTACTGGAAAGCAATACTCTTTGTCACTACTGACTGTACTTCATACATAAAGCTTTATTGTTAATGGGGCAAGAATTTGTGTGTGTTTATGTTTATCCTATAGTAATTCTCTCAATTTTTGTAGATGAGTCAAATTACCTTTTTAATGGTTCTTAGGATTTTGTAATATTTGCAATATATCATGAGAGATGCAAACAATATAACTGGATATTTTGTGTGTAGGGTCTAACTGCAGTGGATATTACAGATGACTCCAGCATGATTGTAGGAGGCTTTGCTGACTCCACTGTCAGAGTGTGGTCTGTGACTCCAAAAAAGCTACGTAGTGTGAAAACAGCTGCAGGTAATTAAGAAAATAATAGTTAATAAGAGCATAAATAACTTGTGACATTTGTGTTCTCCCTGAGCAGTGAAGATCTCTGGCAGGAGAGTTGGCTGCAGTGGTTAGATGCTTCCCTTTGAAGAAACAGTATGTGCACATACATGATAATGTATGGGATATGTGATAAAATATGTGCACAAACAACATAGGCTTACATCTTACATACTACCATTAGAAACAGTTTTAAAGGAATGAGAAATCTGGTCATGTACACCTGCTATGAGGTAGTCAGTGCACAGAACTTGGAACTAGCCATAGCTAGTGTGGAGCTAGCCATCTTGCTTCTCTAAGTGGATGGTAACTACAGGGTGTAATAGAAATAGGGGTTAGGTGATCTAGGAGAGGGACTAGAGGTAACATGGGGGAAAGGATAGGAGGGAACTCTGAGAAGGTTGGAGAAGAATGTCCTAAGCTAAACACCTACATGAATTCATGGAAACCACCCTGCTTTAATTCTGATTTTTGTATAACAATGTATTGTGGTTGAAGCTGGATGCTCTGCGAACATTTCTTAATCTTGATATTTAACTGAGATGATGTAATGATGACACTTATCTTTGACCTTCTGACAGTTATTCTGATACATGAACTTTGAAATCTTGCAGACCTCAGTCTCATTGACAAAGAATCAGATGATGTCTTGGAGAGGATCATGGATGAGAAAACAGCAAGTGAGTTGAAGATTTTATATGGTCACAGTGGACCTGTCTATGGCACCAGCTTCAGTCCTGATAGGTAAAAGTTTACAAGCTAACTAGTTTGCTTGTCTTCAGTTTTAATTGCATGCAGCTGAGTGAGAACATATTCTTAATGCAGCTTTTTCCAAGTTAAAGCAATTCTTGCTCATGCAGCTTGTAAGATACTGTGTAAATGCTCATGAAGTTCAGGGTGTTGAGCTCTGCCAGCTATTACTGAAATCCACTATAGCTGAGAATACCAGCACCGTTTTGGAGATTTAGGACTTAGATGGCAAAACTACAGTTTTACAAACTCTAGTTTAAGCTGGGCTTTAACTAACTGATATATAGAGAGGAAAATTTCTGCAATATTAATATAACTTAGAGTGTTGCAAGTCTCAGTAGCACATCATTGGACTTCAAGTTTCTCATATTCTATTGAGACTTTATTTTCAGAATGTATGGAACAGTATCTTTAAAATAAGAGGTTTTAAACCTTTGCTTAATGATGGGAGTCTGGACAGTGGAAAAAGAGGTTTAAATGTCTCAGGTTTTGCTTTAGCTTGTGTTTAGTCAGGAAACAGCCACCACAGAAACACAGCTGAGCAGTAAACTTTGTGTGGAACAAATATAGTCTATAATTATTAATTGAGAATGAGAATATGATATGAATTCTCTTTCAGGGAATCGTGAAATTTTGTTCAGAGTTGTAATAGAAGATCCTTTAAAAAAATAATACAGCAGTTTACTAATAATTTTTTCATGTAACTGGAATTTCTGAGTAAATACTTCCTCTGTGGTGGTTTTTTTTTTTCCCCTCGTTCCCCTCAGTATTAAATGCCATCAGAGTTGATCATCAGTGTCAAATCATGTCTTTTTTTTGCATAAGGGCCTAGGAGTGGGTTCTGCTTGAATTGGTTATTGTTGCTTACTGCACTGAAATGCTGTTTTATGGGTGATATGCCAAACTGGTGCTGCTGAGGAGACATGTCTATCATGGACATCTCACAGTGTTTATGCAATATTTATACAGCCCCTGTGTGAGTTTGATATGTTGTATGCTATACTTTCTCCTGTGACAGGAATTATCTATTGTCCTGTTCTGAGGATGGCACCGTGAGATTGTGGAGTCTCCAAACATTCACATGTTTGGTGGGATATAAAGGACACAACTATCCTGTTTGGGATACACAGTTCTCTCCTTACGGCTATTACTTTGTTTCTGGGGGACATGACAGAGTGGCTCGGTAAGAAATTGCATGTGTTTTTTTTACTTGTCTGGGTCAGTTTGTGGCGGATCAACCCTGAAAGTCATTAGCTAATACACTCTTGCCTACTCTATTACTCAAAATAAATTTTATGTCAGTTAAAATTCTGAACAAATGCTTTAATGCAGTTTTCTGTTTTTTTAAACACACATTACATTATCTGATGGCTAAAGAGATGATGTCCTCCTAAGTGACCCTCTGATTAGAAGTATTCTCCTCTAATTGTTGAACAACTTGACAGAATATTTTTTATTTCTCCATTCTGAAAAGTATATTTTTCCAAAAAACATTCTGCCAATTCGATAAACTGATCCATAAGAAATCACTCCACAATTACTTTTTTTTCTCATTGTGCAACTGATCATGGAATCATGGAACAGTTTGGGTTGGAAGGGACCTTTGAAGGCCATTTAGTCCAACAGCCCTGCAATGAGCAGGGACATCTTAAACCGTATCAGGCTGCTCAGTGCCCCACCCAACCTGACCTTGAATGTATCCAGGGATGGGGCATCTCCCACCTCTCTGGACAACTTGGGTGTTTCACTACCCTCATTGTAGAAAATGTCTACCTTATATCTAGACTAAATCTACCTTCCTTTAGTTTAAAATCATTATCCCTTGTCCTGTTGCAGTAGGTCCTGATAAAAAGTCTGTCCCCATCTTTCTTCTAATCCCCCTGTAAGTACTGAAAGGCCACAACAAGGTCTCCCCAGAGCCAACTCTTCTCCAGGCTAAACTGTTATCCTTTCCTCACTGGAGAGCTGCTCCAACAGATACAGAGACTGAACTTCTTTAGGGATCTTTTATTAATAAAGCTTTTTTTATTTTCAGTCTGTGGGCAACAGATCACTACCAGCCATTACGGATCTTTGCTGGTCATCTTGCAGATGTGACATGTACCCGATTTCATCCAAACTCCAACTATATTGCTACAGGCTCAGCAGACAGGACTATAAGGCTGTGGGATGTTTTGAATGGGAATTGTGTAAGAATATTCACTGGACATAAGGTAAAGGCAGTTCACTGACAGTGTGAAAGTGATTTTATTTATTGAAAGAGATTCTTTACAGTTCTGTTCTGAGCACAGCTTGACTGACTGAATGTGAGTAGACTTAATTAACTTGTTTTACTGCCTTTCCATGTCTACTTTAGGGACCAATTCATTCATTGGCATTTTCTCCTAATGGACGATTCCTGGCTACTGGAGCAACAGATGGAAGAGTTCTGCTGTGGGATATTGGACATGGCTTGATGGTTGGCGAATTGAAAGGGCACACTGACACTATCTACGCGCTCAGATTCAGTAGGGATGGGGAGATTTTAGCATCAGGTAAAATTCACCAGGAACAGTGAAGTGTCCATTGTATTCCATAATTCTGGAAAGGAATTATATAATTAGTTCCTTAAATCGAGAAAGACAAAGGAGAATCACTTGCTTAGCAAAAGCAGCAAGGACTGGTAACTTATGTGTGCATTCAGTATGCTATGAGGCTTGCAATAGTTTTCCGCTCTCTGAGTTTTAATTTCTGTTAACTTGCTCCCCAGAACCATTTTTCATATACTATTTTATTAATACAATACTTTAAACTGTGGGGTTTTTTTTTTCTTTTTAGGTTCAATGGATAACACAGTTCGTCTGTGGGATGCTGTGAAGGCTTTTGAAGACTTAGAAACCGATGACTTCACTACAGCCACTGGACACATAAATTTGCCTGAAAACTCACAGGACTTGTTACTGGGCACATACATGACCAAATCAACCCCCGTTGTTCATCTCCATTTCACACGCAGGAACCTGCTGCTGGCTGCGGGAGCCTACAGCTCACAGTAGATCAGGAAGCTGAAACTGACTGTGCCAAGTCATTGCAGTAGTGACCTCAGGACGTGAGACGAGGGAATGTCTTGAACAGAAGGACTCCACGACTCCATTGCAAGGAGTATGAAACTGTAATTAATATAAGCAGCGTTTCTCAGTTCTGCTGTTTCATATTTATCTGCAATTTGAAAATGCTGGAGATTGACAAGACATTGTGGCTGTAAAAGAAGGAACTGTTCGTGGTGCTTTTGGTAACATAGATACTTATGAAATGAGCATCTCTTTCCAGAGGTGGTACTGAGCTCTGCCGAAACTTGTGAAAAGTTAACAGCCTTTACATGTGTTCTCAGATTTTTTTAAAGCACTTAATTTATGGTTAACAAATGTTTCATCAGTCTCAAACACAAGCAAAACTGTCCATTTTCAGGAAAGAAGAATGTAGTTTTGATTCACTACAGCCTGGGCTGGGCAGCAGGTGTGGTGAGATCATAGCAACAACCAGGGCATTGATGGAGTGGGCCGGACAGCCCAATGCTTGTGGGGAACTGTCGCGAAGCTCCGTGCATGCTTTTTATGCAGCCAGATACTAAATCCTGAAAAGATTTCAAACTCATGTGCTCTTTTGAGGTGTCAGAAACACAGATCTTGTTACTGTTTTCAAAGGTAGCCAGTGCTGTCAGTGTGATAAGCAACCAGAAGTGCAATGTGAACTTTATTTACTTTCATACTTCAATGTATGAGAAAATAAAAAAGGGGAATTGAGGCACAACTGAAACAGTCACTATTAAAAATGTGGACTTAAACTCTTTACTTTGTATTAGATGTAAAAGAAGATTAACAACCTGTATCCTTTCTGCATAAGGCTTAACATAAAAAACCAGTAAAACTAGCCAAGAAATTGAAACATTATAGCAGCACAAAAGGCTAAGCACATCATCAGCTGGTTTTTGAAAGGCCAGCTTGTCTGCTGAGTGACAATTCCTATCTACAAGAAGATTGTACCCAGTGGGTCCTCCTGGACTACAATAAGGCTGTGTTTTATTTTAATGTCAGTGTCTTTGAATTGAAAACAGCACACCAAAGGCCAGGTCCAGTGTGGCTTGGGTTTGGGTTGGTTTTTGTTCTTACAAGATTTGTGCAGAGAAACCCGTTTTGTGTTCCTCATTACTTCACAGTAAGGACTTGCACACTTGAACAAACTACTGGGTCTCTAGTGAAAATAAAAACAAGACTTGTCATTTCTAAGGTCAAGTAAATGGAGAACTACCTCCTCTTTCATCTCGTCTTTCTCTAACTCTTAGAGTAAAGCTATACTACAGGCATTATACATAAAAAAAAAAAAGTGGAAAACTCACTAGGACACCTAGACATTTTCTTCAAAGAAAAAAGCTGAAACTTTTTTTTTTTCCTGTGTAATGATACCTCAACAAAATTTCCTAGCTCTCAATATGACCAGTTAGATCTAAGTACAATTTTTGATAGCTTAAAGAAAACACTGCCACATTCTGCCTTTGTGTTTTGTACAGTTTTATACTTTTGATATTATAATAAATACTAAAACCACAGTTTGTGTCTATATGTTGTTACAAGATATTTCCTTAATGGCTGCAGTGGAAGCAAAAACAGTTTGTAACTGTGACAACTCTGCTAAGAGAAACAAAGTAATCAGAAATGTTTAAGTTAAGGAGTAGCCATTCCCTATCAATCTTGTTCTAAAGGAAGGGGACAGGTTCTAGCTCCTGAGCCTATTACACTCTTAGAGCTGTCATTCTTCGGTGGTGGAATTAAATACAGCTGAAGCCATCAATGCAAACACTCAGGAGGGAAAGATGACTAGATTTGTTCAGCAGACCCAGCATGTACAAAAAATGGCTTTAAAAAAAATGAAGTAGAGAGAACATCAAGACCCCATAATTAATTTTTCCATTTTTTTCCAGCAATCATTCCTACCTCCTGCTGCTTTCAGGTTGGGAAGGGTATTTGCCAGCTTTGGAATGGTTCAACCCCTGCTGCTAGCAGAAGCATAGTATCATCTCCCACATCAGCACTACTGTGACATCTAAGGAAGGTACCAAGTTTTAATTAACCTATAGAAAGACACTGTGGAGAATATGAGACAGATTTTAGTGTTGGCAGGGAGGAGGCTGCACACACCTAACTGTGGTAGAGCACCTCCTTTCATAAGAGACAGGAAAAGTAAGCACTGAACTATTTGGTCAGTGTTTATGAGTGTGCAGAGTTACAGGTGCTTAACATCAGCAGGCTAAGTCATTTTCCTTTTCCTCTCCACAAGAGAAGCCAGTAACAGAAAATGTTTAAACACAGTAACTGGGTTGGCCTATTTTCTAAGCTTTTCTATCAAAGCTAAAAAGGTTCTGGGCAAAATACAGACAACTGAAGATGTCATGGTTTCCATGTAAGCTACTAGCTTACATGGAAATGTGGAATGCAAAAAGTGGGAGCAAGCAGGTGGCTGCAAACCATGCAAGCTGTGACAAAGACATGTGGATCATGCTTGGATCAGCTCCAGGCCCTGTTCAGTGTTATGGCTGTGCAGCTGAGGTCCCTCCTAGGTCACTGCCTGGTGCTCAGAACACCTCAGGATGTGTTACAACAGCAGCAGAGTTAAGATAGTAACGACACAATCAGCTGCTCCATCTCTGCTACAAGCAACTATTTTTGACAAAGGAGGAAAAATAAGAAGTACCACACTTCAGCTTTTTTGGACTATTTCATACTTCCAATAAAACATGTAATTATTTATATTTTATTAGCCACAACAGGTCATCAGCTTGCATTAATTACATTGACACAGACTGGAGGTTCAGACATGCCAGGAACCTGCCAAGAGAAGAAAGGTCAAACATAGCAATTCTTGCACGATATTAACTGAGCATCCCCCTGCCCCAAGCCCAAACTATTTTAGCTACGAGCAGCCAGATTTCAGCACAGCCAGGAAGAACTGACTGATGTCCCCTTAACACACAACAACAATGCTAAAGCTTATTGGTTTATATGCCTTTCTTCAGGCTATGAGGACAGCCGATAGGTTTTGCCAAAATGCCATTTTGGTGAAAACTCTTTATTTGAAAGTGACTCCAAAATTTTGTAACACTTGGTTGTTGCTATACAAGTTCAGTCACTTCTGCATGGCCCTTGAATAATCGTGTGCAACACACATTTCCATCATATGGTGCTCCTTTACTCTGTTCAAATGAAGGTTTTAACAGATTGCAATAATCTCTACTTGGAATTCTAATACAGCCAAGAAATAAGTCCTTAAGCACTACTTCATTATTTCAGTAACCTACAAAGCAAATTATCCCTATATTACAGCAAAAGGGCAGACCAGAAGCACCTAATATTTGTAGGCAAAGCTTAATGTATCTTGCTGCAACATCCTTCTGTTCCTCCCTCCCTGCATTCCATCCCCAGTCCCATTTATGTCAGAAGAACAACAATATTGTATCCCATACTTTCTGCACTCCCTTTAATAACCCACTTCACGCAGAATGCCCCCAAGTAGTTGATGCTATAGATTATTTGAGGTTTAAAATGGTAAAGAGGAAGTCCACGTGCCTGTGTTTCTGTCTTTCATTACACAGTATTGTTGGCAACTAGTCCTTTGTCACCGCTTTCTGAGCTGAAACATTTTGGTCCTGGAGGAACATCAGCCACTTACCTTTTACTTAGCTGTCACAGCAGGTGTTTGCTTCTTAGGCCTAAACTTGAAATACAAGACAAGGAGTGCAACACCTGTGTACGTTGCTATTACATACTGGAAAACAGAAAAGTTAAATTCAGTTTCCATCTAAGCCCCAGAAGACACCATTATACAAGACTACAAAGCTATGTACATAATACATACATTTCTCCTGCCTATGATGGTATAGGAATTGAAGTACTTCTGAAATCCAGTGAACTGGTGTTGGGATCCCGAGTCATGGCCAGCCATGGCTGCTTGTCCTAACAAACAGTACAGGACAGTTAATTAATTTAAAGTCACTTGGATAGGATCAATAGGAAAATTAAACTAATCTCTACACTGAGCTTCATAATTCCATTGTCTACTCCTAAATCTGCTTTCAGGACATTTGACAAGTAGTGGATATACATAAGGAGTAGGCACATCTAGAGCATTTTCTCTCGAAGAACAAAACAGGTGATGGGAGCAGATAAGCAAATAAAGGGTTCACTGCATAATAAAAGCAGAGTGGTTTTTTAATGTTTAGAGATATATTTTTCTGAAGAGGATGTTATGTTTAGGACAAATATTTGTTGTCTTCTGCCTCCCTCCTAAGGCATCCCACACCCGACACAGTTCCTCAACCAGGCAGGTGCTGCAGCCCCCGGTGCCCCTGTAGCAGACACACGAAACTGCACAGCAGGTGCTGCGGTCATACAGCTCCTATGTGTCATCCATCTATCGCTTATCTAACCCAATCCAGCAGCGTTACTCTGGCGTAGAACCAGGCAAGCGTTAGCTCGGCTGACTGCAGTTGTTAAAAAACTTAATGAAACAGCCCTCTAAACGTGTGCCACACGCTGTTGGCAAAGACTTAAGAAGCCAAGGTCATCTTTTCCCGTGCCTGACCGATGCAAAATCCTGGGCAAGAGCCGAGGCGCCCTTCCGGGGACGTGAAAGCGCCCCGTGACAACACGAGTCCTGTTTTCCGGAGGAGCTCTGTGCCCTTGCCCGGCTACACCCGCAACCCCGCGCTCGCGTCGGGCCGGGGAAGGGACGCGGAGGCATTCGGAGGGAGCGACGCTGCGGCTGAATGTCGCGGGTGCCCAGGCGCTGCGGAGAGCCGCCCTCCCACCCGGCAGGAACAGGACCCAGCTCCGGCCCAGGACCCGGCCCTGCCCAGGCCGCCCCGCCGTACCTCGGCCGCCCCGTCTCCGCCGCGCTCTGCCCTTCGCCTCTGCCCTCCCACAAGATGGCGGCCCCGGGCGCCGCGCGCAGTCCCTGCCCGCGCCGATTGGCTGCGGCCCCCGGGGCGCGGCCTGGCCTCGCCCTCTTCCCGCCGGGAGGAGGAGGAGCAGCCCCGGCACTTCCGGCCTCCCTTTCCCCCCGCCTCACGCGCCGCTTCCGCCCGGTGCCGCGTGCGCCCCCGCTCCTGGGAACCGGCCCGCTCCTGGGAACCGGCCCCATCCTGGGAACCGGCCCGCTCCTGGGAACCGGCCCGCTCCTGGGAACCGGCCCCATCCTGGGAACCGGCCCCATCCTGGGAACCGGCCCCATCCTGGGAACCGGCCCCATCGCGCTCCTGGGAACGGTCTAGATCCCGCGCTTCCCCCTGGCAGCGGCCCCGGGCAGGTAAGATCCCAGCCCTGTCCGCTCCAGCGGAGCCGCCTCCGTTGCCGGCCACGGGAGGTGTCTGTGTTCCTTAGCGAGCCCTGAGGTGAAGCGTGCCTTGATGGGCTTTCGCTTTATCGTGTGCTTCCCATTTAAATAAGTTTTGTATGTCTAACAGGTTGCCTCAAGTTTGACAACATAGGGTTTCAACGCTATTTTTTTAGAAGAACTGTTGGCTAATAAGAAGCAATGGTATTAGTATAAGAGCAATAAGCACTAATAATACAGTACTAGCAACTACTTTTATTTATTATTATTTATTAGTAGTAGTAACAAGTGAATTGTTGCCTAATAAGCAAGGTGGTTTTTATAGATTGAAATAGTAAGGTTAACTACTTATTTTATATACATATACTTATGGCTTAGATAAAGAAGTAGCAAGTTAAATTAATTATAGGTAGCACTCAAAAAGTAAAAATGAAGGCCAAGCTTATGTAGTGTTTTGTTTCTCCTTGATTACTGAAACTGGTAAATTCAGACACTGAATATAATAAAGGCTGGTTTAGGAAACATATGGTTAAAGCAGTTTTATGAATATATATGTGGTGTGTTTAAGTGTCTTAAAAATTAATACTGTAATACTTCATTGAAACTGTGCAGTAGTAAAAAGTGTTATGAATGTGCCTAATTAGATGGACTATTGCAGCACTTCATTCTAGTCAAATGTTAAATCCATTTGGATGTGAGTTTTTTGACTAACTAGAGCAGCCATCCAAAGTCTTTCTTATTTTGGGTGGTCCACCTCATTATTTGTGAGGAACAAGCACAATAACTGTATGTTTCATTTCTGCTTTGTAATTTGTCCCAGAGCAGTGCAAGGATGGCATCCATGGAAGAAAACTTTCCTCGAGGGGGCATCCAGAAGAAACCTGCAGAGGGAAAAACACCCAAACCAAAGTTAGAGCGGGACAATTTGTTTGATGTACGTTGTTTGCATGTTCTTGATTAACTTCTCAGAGCTCTTACACTGTCAGAATTTGATTGCAACCTTCTCTACCTGTTACTTCTACAGTAAACTGCAGAAGGGACTCAAAAATAGACGTCTCCTGACATCCACCATCCTTCTGATCTCTGAAAGATGCCTGATATCTGGTACATCTTGAATATGACAACTGAGAAAGCTCAGTCAAAATTATTGATCAGGCAGTAGCTTTTAAACTTTCCACAAACATCTTATCCCAAAATGCTGTATGGTGAGCCTGGTGTTACTGGACGCAGGCTAAGTCGTCTTTGTTAGTAGAGTGTGATGCAGATCTCTTGCACCACTCTTTTCATTCCCAAGATTCAGTTTTATAAATGATCAGCCTCTCCTTCCAAAGGAGATACTTTGGAAGACTTGCATGTAGACAGATAATAGTTAGCAAGATGGTTCTCTTTTTTTTGTCCAAATCAGTATTTTATTCATGTCAGCAGAGTTCTACCATAGTGCAAAGTTTGTTTCTTTATCCACTTTTATTTTTTTAACTTTCTGTGCTTGTAATCTGCTTTAGGTTCAACATGAAGAAAAATCCCAGAAAAGAAAAAGGAGCCAGAAGGATCAAGTAAAGCAGAAAAGGTTCAAGGCAGACAAAACAGCTGCTGTTAAAGACAATATTATGAATATTGGACCACTCACAATTGAGGTTTGTGCATAAATGTTTGATTTTGTGTGCCTCTGTTTTCTGGGCTACATAAAAATGGCATATTTTTCCTCCCTAAACCTGCCAAATATATCAGTGATCCAGTACAAAACTTAACTGTTTATCCCCCTGTTATCATTGACTTGCCAAGATATCTGTAGTATGCTGTTTTTCCTGCTTTCCCAGGTGCTCAGTGAGGGAATGCTGCTCCTTGGCTGTATAAAAGAGGTCAATGACTACGACCTCGCCATCAGTTTGCCCAACGGCCTCTCCGGATTTGTGCCGGTCACGCAGGTCAGCGATGCCTACAGCAAACTGCTGACCAAACAGGTGGCCCAAGGAGAACTCCTGGAGGTGAGACCTGGCACTGGGGCTGTGATTTGTGCTTGGAGCTAGAGTGTGTTCTTAGTACCTCAAAATCAATCCTGAGGTCTTGCTTAGGAGCTTGACATTGACTAACCTTGGTTTGGAACTGGATTTTCCAAGCAAACTTTGCAATTTCCTGGTAACAGCTGACTGCTAGGAAAAAATAAAATGAAATAATCAGTTACCCTGCCTCTCTGGGGTCAGTGGTGCCTAAGTTTTCCCAAGGTGTTGTGGAATGTGGGATTAGCACTACCCCTTTGCTGGTGGTGTTTTTCCCTGCTGAAGGAGGAGGCTAGGTTAGGGTCACTGTTGGCTCTGTAGATGTTTCCTCAGCTGCAGTCTCCTGACTCCACACAGTGTTTTGAAGCAAAGCCCCTCAGTCTTGCTGACATGATGTAGTGTCATCCCTGCCTCTCTATTGAGATCCTGGTGTTTGTGGGATTTCCTGCCTGTTACTGTAGTGTTGACAGAGAAGCAGGACTTTCCTATGGGATTTTGGTTTCAAACTCTGTTTCAGTAACATAGTCTAGCCTTATATAATTTAATATTGTAAAAATTGTATGTTTCTCTTTTGGTCATGTTGCTGGGCAGGAGTTGAATTCGCTTCCAGAACTGTTTTCTCCAGGGACACTGGTCAGGTGCATCGTGACCAGCATTGAGAAAAGTGACGATGGACGTCGCAGTGTCAAGTTATCGATTGACCCCAAGAAGGTCAACAAGGGCCTGAGCTCTACAACACTAGCAGTGGGCATGGTAAGTTTCCTGGGTCTGTCACAACCTCTCTGGGCTCTTGCATTCCAATTTGTCCTTACATGGGATCAGAACTGAATGTGGAGCTGCTCCCACCATGGAAGAGACCTGTGAAGTGAGGTTGGGTTTAGTTCTTGTCTCCAGGTTGTCATTCATGAAATTAATTCACTTTATTCTGTTTCAGTATGGCAAAATTATTTAATTACTTTTTTCTGAATAGGTTTCTTTGTTAATTTTTACAGAGAGTAACATATAACATGGCTTGCAGAGGTGCTTGGTTGTTTATGTTTTGTGTTTACAGCTGTATGATTTTATGCACCTGCTATATTTGAGCATCGCTATTCTTTTCCTACTGGTTTGTGAGCTCCTTGTGTGCATAGCTAAATAAAGGTAGACTTCATATCTCACTGTTAGCTGAGCTGTGTGATAAGAATAATGTAATGTTCTTGTTACTGCTCTGGAAAGCTCAGTTCTCTGTCCATACAAAACAAGGGAGTACTTGGATGGGGAATCTCTTGCCATATGTTCATTCTTTCGAGACCCAGCTCTTTCATTACGTTACTGAGTTGCAATGCTTTCCTCTCAACAGCTGCTCTCTGGCTCTGTGTTGAGTATGGAAGACCATGGCTACCTCATAGATATTGGTGTCACTGGAACTCATGCTTTCCTGCCTCATGAGAAAGCCAAAAATTACATCAAAGCAGTCAAGAAAGGTAAGAAGTAGTGCAGGAGGTTCTGATGGGTTAAAATGGAGGTGGAGATTGTCAGGGATTAGTTTATTTTATCTGTGGTGTTAGTGGACCTTGGTGGGATTGGGTCAAAGTGGAATCTTTGCAGATTGCTGCAAACAGCAGTTTTGTGGCTGGTCTGCAACAAGTCTTTGTATTTCAGCCTGTGATCTGACAGACTGTGTTCCAAGCCCTGCTGGCACCAAACTTCACTTAGATTGAGAGGAAACTCTGTAAAATCTTTGGAAAAAATGGGAGGAAATACTGAGTGCTCCTGGTAGAGGTTTTATGCTGTGACTCGTCTTTGTAGGGCCTGACTTGAAAATAGGCCAGAACCTGAACTGCCTCATTGTGGAAGTGAAGAATGAGGGCAGGGTGGTCTGTTTGTCCATTGATCGATCGGAGGTGGCTGCATCCATTGCCACAGAGCGACAGAACTGGACACTCTCTAATTTATTGCCAGGGCTGGTGGTGAAAGCTCGAGTACAGAAGGTAAGCTCTGGTTTAGGTTTCTTTTGTTGGGTTGGTTTCTTCTGAGTGTTGTTGAAGGCAGGAGACAGGTGAAGCAGAGATGAGAGTTTATGCCCTGAAAATTTTTGATTGGTCTCAATTACTTAGCAAACATAATCTGCTAGACACTCCCATCCACCACCATTACATGAGGTCTGATCTCAGTTCTGGTTGTGATGCCCTGAGTGTAAAGGCTGAAGCTGGTGATGGAATTTGAAGCAGAACAGGATTCATTTTGTGCTTTCTGGCCTTTACTGCTAAGGTATTCAACAGGATAGCAGTAGTCTTCAGACTACATACAGCTTTATCAAAAAACTGAAGGATTGTTTTTTTTCAACAGTGTGCAAAGCAGAACTGTTAGCAGTTTTTTCTGTCTCTTGTGATGTGCTTGTTGATTAACACTGACAGTGCCCTTTTTTGAAATGTGTGAATTGTTCTCTGTGCTGCATGAAAACTGAGTGTGGAAATTTTTTTGTCATCTTTTCATTTGCTTTCCTAGGTGGCCCCACTTGGGATGAAACTGACATTTCTGTCTTACTTTACTGGCATTGTGGATTTCATGCACATGGACCCAGAGAAATCCATGAGCTATTCTCCAGATCAAGTGGTAAGGAGGATGCCTGGAGTTATGTTGCTTACAACATCTCTTACTTCTCCAACATTTCTGTGGAATTATCTCTGATATCTTAAGGCTGATAGCTTCTTTCATATCTTTTACTTGGATTTACTTGAATTGGCTGCTTTAAAACTATAAAGAGCAAAGCCATTCCTGGAGGACTTATTTGGGAAGCCTGGAGATTTGCAAGGGATGCAAGGGATGACTTGTGTGGTCATGTTCCCCTCCCTGCACTGATACCAGCCTAGTCTGTAAACAACAGACAAAAGCAAAAACCCCTCCTTGGTGAAGCTGTTAGAAGCGAGTGATGTCTTAGTAGCAGCACTGGAAGTGGTTGTACATGGACAGAGAGTTCAGGTACCAAGCAGAATCTATGCAAGAATGAGTGAGGTGCCTTTTGTCCTCTGGTTTAACGAGCCCCCTGTGTTCCCAGGTGAAGGCCTGTGTGCTGTCTGTACACCCCACGTCGAGGGCAGTGCGGCTCACGCTGCGCCCGCCCTTCCTGCACCCTGGGGGAACCCCACGCCAGCTCCCTGCCCAGCGCATGGGGGCAGTGCTGGAGGAGGCCACGGTGAAAACCTTCTACAAGCAGTTTGGGGCCGTCTTTGAGCTTGATGATGGCACTCTTGCATTTGCACGGGTAAGTGCCAGGCTGCTGGGGCAAGTCCTTCATATCTGTCTTAGCTTGCTGGGAAAGGGAGCTAGGAGAGGGTTTTACTTTTTGCCTTTATCCTCTTTGTGAGACAATACAATAAAATTAAGCCAGCATGCAAGGTGTTCGTCAAATGATGCATCCCCTTGTTTGAATTGAAATGTAGGAGAGTTGTTGTGCAAGAAGAGCTGGTGAAACCTGCACAAAGAGAATGTTAGAGGAACAGATTCGTCAGATGCTCACTTCAGCCTAAGGCACATATCAGTGCTTCCGCTTTCCAAACATTCACTTGTAATTCCTTTTTTTCTAGTTGAAGCATCTTTCAAAAACCAGAAAATCCTTTAAACCTGGGGCATTTAAGGAAGGTTGCAAACATAAATGTCGGATCATTGACTACAGCCTGATGGATGAGATGTGTATTGTATCTCTGAAACAGTGAGTATGATAGACTCTTCCAGAAGACTGGTGAACTTGCCATTCAGGGTTTTTTGACTTGTATCTATGTTGTGGCACATCAGGTTGTCTGGGCATCCTGCACATATTCTCTGTACTCTGTGGAATTGGGATACCATCAGTATTGTTGGTGAGCTGAGGCACAAGGAGGCTAAATTACTTCTGCCATGTGTCAGAAGACCATGGCTCAGCAGGAAATCGAGCCTTGATCTTGCAGCTCATTTGTATTATAAAGTCCCTCTTAGCACTTCCAACTTTGTGGCTTTAAGCAAATCAGATAATGGGTTCTCCTTTCATGAGGCCATAACTGTGTGACTGTCACCTGGAATGGAGCCTGGTGAACCTCCCTGAACTTTATGTCCTAAGAGCTGTTTTGAGAGATTTGTCACTTGGAGTAAAACACAGCTCTGGAGTTGTAGAACACTGGGGAGTGTGTGGAATAATGGATATTTGGGACAAGTCAGAGATGGGACTGTCTTGTCTTATCCTGGATTTCCTTCGAGATGACTGACTGGTCTTCTCTTTGTGTCTCTTCTCTAGTCAGATTATTGAAGCACAGTTTCTGCAATACCAGGATATCCACACGGGTGATGTGGTGCAGGTGAGCTTCTGAAAGATCTGAGCATATTATACTTAAAACAGTGGTCTTGCCTATGTGCACTCCTTCTGCCATTATGTGTGTCTAACTTCTGATCTAGACTAGTGAGTTGAAAATGAGAAAAAACCTTGTCTTGCAGGACTTGATTAAAGGAATGCAACACTTCCCATTTTGTTCATGTTTTTATCATGATATGGCAAAGGCAATCAAACTTTATCTATGGTCAGTCATCTATTTGTGGCCATGAATACATTTTTAGAAAGACTTGAGCGAGAGAAACTAAAATTTGCCTTGCAGTCAAAGTAAAAGTTCATGTATGAGCAATCACAATGAGCTGATGGGCAGAAAGTTACTCATTATGACTGTTATGTCTGAATCATGGCTGTATTGGATATGTCTCTGGAAACAATTCTAGTTTGCTGGTATCAATAAGGATTTTGCAGAAGTAGTATATGCTTAAAAGAAAAGAGGTATACAACAACCTTATGAAGTCTATAAAAGTTAAAGGGTCAGATTAGTTTGGTGCAGTGTAGTTTGGTCTAAGATGACTTTTTTTTTTTTTAAATGTGATTAGATTTGGTGTTGTATCTATTGTAGTGTCTTGGCTGTTTCCTACCTGTCCACAGACTGCTTTTCATGCTCAATTTACCAATTCTTTCCTCTGTTTTGGGTTCTAGGGCAAAGTGGTCTCTCTAAAACCCATTGGGATGCAGGTGAAAGTAGCTGATGGGATTAGAGGACTTGTGCCATCCCTCCATCTCTCTGATGTGATCCTGAAGCAGCCTGAGAAGAAGTACAACATAGGAGATGAAGTCAAGTGTCGGGTGAGAGCTGCCAGACAGGATCTTCAGATGCTTTACACTCTTCTGAGTATTTAGCAGCTGGATTGATTAGGCAAGGGCAGACATGCTTTTTGAACCTCTATACTTCATTCTTGTAGGTGCTGGAGTGCAATCCTGGAGGAAAGAAGCTGATCCTTACTCTAAAGAAAAGTCTCGTCCAATCAAAGCTTCCAGTCCTCTCAAATTATGAAGATGCAAAACCAGGCTTGATCACACATGGCTTTGTAGTGTGTGCAAGGGAATTTGGCTGCATTGTTAAGTTCTACAATGATGTCAAAGGTCTGGTACCCAAGAATGAGCTGGGCTCAGAACCCATATCTTGTCCAGATAAAGTCTTCTTTGAAGGCCAGGTAATTAATGTATCTCTCTTACCTACAGAATCAGAAGGATGATGTTTTCTGCCTCAGTGTTACTCTGGTTATCCTGTTTGTTTCAAATTACAGGCACTTTAGGAACTGTGTTATTCACAGTTCTGGTTTTTGTTGTGGGCAAAATTACAGAGATCTCAGCTGTCTTCATTATTTTTTCTGGTGATTTTCTTTGTCTTTAATATTGTTTTTTGTTGGCTGGCTTACGAGAAAGGTAATTTTCTAGTCGGAATTTCTGACTGCAGATCTGGAGATCTGGATTTTATTCTCAACCGTGCTATAGACCTGTTACATACCTTCACAAGCTCATTTAATGATTATGTATTTCTATTTTACATCTGTGTGATCTGAAGGACATTTGTCTGTGGTTGAACTTGTTAGGTTTTTGCCACTGGCCTGCTATCCTCAGGTGTGAGACAAAAGTGTACTGTGTATGTATGTCCCTGTCTTGTTCTGTAGGTGGTAGCAAACTGAGGAGGAATGTCAGCTGAACTTAACTTGTGTTTTATACTTCTATTTTTTTTTTCTGCAGGTTCTTAAAGTAATGGTCTTAAAATGTGAGCCTCAGCAGGAAAGACTCTTGCTGTCCTTCAGATTATCAAGCAAACCTGGCCCTGAGGACAAATGGAAATGTACTCCAAAGGAGAAACAGGAAGTGAAATACCAAATAGGAGAGGTATTGAATTCAATGGCTAATTCCTTTTTAGCCTTTTCCTAATCATTTTCCATATGATTTGGTATACTTTGAACAACTTTGCTTCAAGAAAGCTGGTGGTGATCAGGAACTAGCATTAAATGTGCATTTTTTACTGTGTGTTTGACCTCCTGGATCAAAAACGATACCTAAGTTTTCAGGATAAAGGAGTCCCCAGAGAGTCCTGGAGGTACCAATTAATAATCCTACTCCTAGGTGAAGTCTTCTTTTTTTATTTTCTGATGCTGCTGTTTTTCTTGCTCCAAAAACAGCTGCTTTTGCTCTCGGGGGAAAAAAAAAAAAAAGCTTTAGAGAAATGTTTTGAAATGTTTCCCTGTTTTTGCAATAAACAGTTTCCAACTCCCTGCAGGTATTTCTAATGCAGGAACAGTACAGCTCTAATCTTGATTAAATTATTCCCTTTGCCCTTCAAATGAAAAGTCACAACCAAGAGAATGTTTCCAGCTCTTTATTTCTCTGGGAGCTGAGAATTAGTTTTTATTTTACCTGCAGCGTTGGCATGCTTTTTAGCTCGGCCCTGTTGATGAGTTTTTCATGTATAACTGGGAGGCAACGTCAGATCCCCTGCAGTCCATCACATCCCCTGTGCATCAAAGGAGATGACTTCAAAAACACTTGGAATTTTATATCACTGTACTTATTCTCTTTTCAGATAGTTGATGTGAAAATCTTGAAGAAGAAAGATAATGGGTTAGAAGTTTCCATCTTAGAAGATGAAGACAATGTGGTAGCCTGGATCCCCACGCTGCACCTCTCTGACTTCATTGCTACCTCCAAGCTCCTGTGGCACTGTCTTCAAGAGGGAGATGTCCTGCCCAGAGTTATGTATCTAAGTGACAAGGGAGAGCACATTGTATCCTTTTCCACCTCAACCAGGCAAGCAAAGTGTGGGGAAAGGAGGTAACTCTCAAGATTTTGGAGTATCTGCAACAAACGTAAGATTACTGTAGTTAGTTGAAGTGCCTATCATGCTAATGATACTTCAGAGGGGCGTTATAACTTGTGCTAGAACTGAGGCTCAGCTGGGGCTAGAATCTCCTCAGAACTAGGTTGTGAGCTGACTTGTTTTCCCAACCAACTTCTGGACAGTTAAACCTATCACAACCTTAGGAAAAATTTTGCTGTTTTTATATCAAAAATCTGAACTGTATTATTAGGAAGTCGATATTTTTGCTACTGTGAAGCATGTATCTTTAATGCTGAGCAATTTAAGAGACAGGAGTTGCTAAATTTTTGTGTAGGAAGATCAAGACAGAAATTGGAATTACAGCATTTAGAGCTCCTGTACTCTAACTTGCAGCAAATGCTTTAGCCCAATGGTTAGCAGCACTGAGAGATTTTGTTGGCATCGTGCTGCTTTCATTCATCTTTTCCCATTTTTCTTAACTGGTTGTTCAGATCTTGAGTAGAAAGTCTTCAGTGATTTCTGCTGTACAGGAGGAGCAAGTTGTGAGAAGCTTCTCTGAAATCCAGCCTGGCATGCTGTTGACTGGTTATGTGAGGAATATGATGCCCTTTGGAGTGTTTGTGGAGTTTCCTTTTGGTGTGACAGGACTGGCACCTAAAGTGGTAAGCAGTGCCTCCACTTCAGTAAGCAGCTTATGTGTGATCAGGCTGCTTGAAACATAGTTTTAGCAAAGCTACAATAACAAGGAGGGAGCAAGTGGGCTGCAGGCCCTGCATTTGCACAGCTTCCTGCTGCAGGGTAAAAGGGTTTAGGTTTGCCTTTTAAATCACTTCCAGAATGAAATGAAGCACTTCATTCAAGTGAGCTTAAGCTTCAACAAGGATTTCATGTGACCTCGGTAATTAATTTTAATTGATGGGTTTTTCTTCATCTTTGTTAATTTCTCTTATGAATTTACATGAAGTCATAACTCAAACCCTTCTGAACAGCTCTGTGGGTGGTTGATCGGTACCAGCTGTGCTCAGTAACCTTGCTCTCTGTTTCCTTTGCACAGAGTATGAGTGACAAGTTTGTGACAGACACCAAGGACCACTTTGTGGTGGGACAGACTGTGATTGCAAAGGTGATGAGCATTGATGAGGAGAAGCAGCGTGTGCTCCTCAATCTGAAGGTGTCTGAGTGCAGCTCAGGAGATTCTGCTGCAGATAGCGTTGCCCTCCTGAATCAATATTTCAAGGAGCTGAAAGAAATCAAGGAGTTGTTGAGAAGAGGTAAAAGACTGTTCTGCTAAAGGGTATCAAGTAAAAAAAAGAAAATGTGCTCTAGAGGAACAAGAAAAGAAAAACATTTGAGTGAAAGTTCAGTTCAAGCAAAGGCTTCACTTCCCAAAGTATCTTACTTAAGAAAAAGGATGTGTGTGCAGTGTCTGCCACTGACAAGAGGCTTTTCGTAGGTACAGCTGGAACAAGCCAAAGAAACAGCTCTTTTCATTGAAGTCTACTAAGCCACTTGCATTGATTTTGGGTCAAGTGCTTGTGATAACCCAAACACAGTACTCACATGAGAATGACTTTGTTCAAATAGATTTACCTACATGCATTACACGTCTTCCAGCACAGATTTTTTCACATGCTGTTTTTCTGGTGTTTTTATTAAATTCTTACTTTGTCTTTTTAGTTTCTTCCTATATCCAGTACTTTTTAATGTTTGTTTCCTGTAGTTGTGAAGTGACAGGTCTGTTTTGTGCTTCTAGTATTAATCTGTTTTGCTTTCACATTTTTCCATATGCAGTGCTGGGTTCCAGTGTTCATATAAGATTGGAAACTATTCTCTCTAAAATTATTAGGTCCTTAATGACACAAAAGGGTTTTTACTTTGATTAACTCTTAGTATTTCTGCAGATTCAGGAGCCTAGGCTTTGTTTTCCCTTATGAAGACAGATGAATGCTTCATGCCACTGAATAAATGTGAAGGCTTGTCTTTGTTTTGCAATGAAACAGCATCAGTAAAATTGATTTCCTGCTTTTTCATCCCTTTATTTAGGAAAGCCCAGCATTTGTGAGTTGGTGCCTGGGAAGAGGGTGCATCTGGTCGTGCAGGATGTGAGGGAGGATGGCTCAGCACTGTTCAGTGGCAGCCCTGTCAAAGGCTTGACTATAACTGCCACCCGCTACCATTTGGAAGGTGAGGATCTTTGCTTGTGTCAGTTTTCATTCTTGTAGTTTGAAACCTCTCCCAAAATGGATTCTGCTGATGAGGATCTAATAGGGAGAAGTCTGATCTGAGTAGGGATGGCCTTGAAGAGTAGTTAAGTTTCCCAATGTCTTGCTAGCCCATTTGTGTGATTCAGAAAATATGATATAAACTTCTCTGTGCTTCTGTTAATCCTGTCTCGTATTTTGGGCATCTAGTTTGTGCTCAGAGATCTGTAGTTGAACCATACTGTATATAGACAAGTATGAATACAAGCTCCAGCTTTCTTGGTTTTTTCCTTCTTCCTCAGAAAGAGCATACTCCGTGGAATATCTACTTGAAATTGCTGACAATTTTTCTTGAAAAATCAATGACATTAAAACAGAACCATAATTTTCCAGTTCCAAAACTAAAAGATGTCATATTGTGCAAAACCAAACATATACTTGCTGAAGTAATGAATAAACCAGTGAAAGCAAGATAAACCTCTAACTTCAGCAGAAGTAAAAACCCAAGCACTTCTGTTTCAGAATATTTTTTTTTTCCTTAGCGAGTGATAGACTGATGATAGTTTTGTGCAGATGTTAGGAAAATCTTTTTCAAAACCTATATTATCTTGACCTTGTTTTTAGTCAGCCTTGTCTTTAATTTTTTAAGGATCATGTCTACATAAAATCAACTTTTTCCAAGAAAGATCAGACTTTTTTCAAATACAATGGTCTCCTTTTTTTTCTCATTTCCAGTAACATTGGAAGAAACTGTTCTTAAATAGACTTACTGTATATTTGGTACTAATTTGGTAGTAATTTAGTAATTTTACTAAAAATTACTTAGTAATTAAGCAGTCTTTGGTCTTCAGGAATTAAACCTTTCGTGTTTGTCATGTTCCACTATCACAGTTGCTCAGAATTCTTCATTGTCATCAGGACATAATCTTCTTATTCTCATTTGCAGACAAAAATATTTCTCCTGGTGAGAAGAGGAAGGCATTTGTACTTCATGTGGATGCCCTCACATCTGAGGTGCATGTTTCTCTTCGGGAAGAACTGTTAAAGCAAAGACCCAAGCAAGTGAGTATGCGTTCAGTTTTTGGGTTTGTGTGTTTCTGTTTGTCTGGAAAACTGTAGGTGATTAATAAATTTAAAGGGGGCCTGTTTCCTCTTTTAGAACTGTGGGAGGTAGAGTGGAGAGAATCAAAATCCCAGCAGGAGAAGTCACTCTGTCCATTTCTGTCTAGCGGCTCCGAGAGAATTCCCAGCACTCTGTGGTGGTGCAGCACATCACAGAGCACTTTGCCATCGCATCTCTGCCGGGAGCAGGCCAGCTGGCAGCTGTCCCCATCGCCTGCCACTTCAATGACACCTTCCGCTTCGACTCAGAAAAGCTGAGGGTGGGACAGACAATCTCTGTGACCTTAAAAGCAGTGAAGGAGAACAACCATGGGGTCTTGTTAGCAGTACAAGGCCCAGCCAAGAAGAACGTTTTTGTAAGGATGCGGAACGAGTCAGAGACCGTATTAGAAGAGATGCTTCCTGCTGTGAAGCACTCGCTCTCCCCGGGGGATGTTGTTACTGGTACCGTTAAATCCGTCAGACCGACCCACGTCACTGTTGCTATTGATGACAAGCTGACAGGTTCAATCCATGCATCCCGGATTCTGGACGAAGTGCCCATAGGCTCTTTTCCAACTTCTACTCTGAAAACCGGACAGAAAGTGACCGCTCGAGTCATTGGAGGCAGAGATGTGAATACTTACAGGTGAGAAAACGTGATCGTGGTATTTCTTCTGGTGGAACGCAAAGGATGAAACAGTCTGTGTTTCAATTCAGGTCATTTAGGCCCTCAGTCAGCAGGTGCTGTTATAGCTGCCTTTGCTGGAGTAGTTGAAGCCTGAGGAAATCTGCTATTATATTATATTCTATCCCAGATCCAGCTTTCAGTAAGTTAGCTTTCTGCCTGTGTTGCTGTATTTATCTTGAGTACAGATTGCAAGAAAAAAAGATGTCTAAACTCTTAAGATCCAGTGGAAGCCTTAAATACAGGCCCCAGGGACTAAATTTGCTGGGGTATTTTGGTTAATTAATTGCTACTGAAATAGTGATAGGAAGAACTGGAACTGGAAGGCTCTGGTAGTTTTAGAGGGCTTGCATGTGGGTTTTTTGCAGAGGCATTAAATGTGGGTTACTAGGGCCTGGGGAGATCATGAGAAACTTTGACTCTTTACCTCTTCTTTAGGTGCCTGCCAATCACCCATCCACACTTCACACAATCCATTCCAGAGCTCAGCATTCGACCAAGGTAAGTGTTGGCCTCTGTGGTGTCTGCATATGCTTTACAGACCTTGGATCCTTGGATATCCCATCCTTTGTGCCTCTCATTCATGAAGGGGCTGGCTATGAGCAAGGACCTCCTCATGTATGCAGTGGGGCAATCATGTATGCAGTGGGGCAATGCTCTCTCTTTCACACTAACGTGGGCCCTGTAGCTGTGTTAAATATCACAGTGCTCTCCTAGCACATGATTTCCTTTGAATGTCCTTTTGGCATCAGGTTCTACCAATCTGGACTCTGTCTTGCCTACTCCTGTCAGAAAGATTTCCTCTTATGATCAGGGAAGAATTCATTCCCAACAGAAAAAATGCAGCTGTGGAGGGATGAAAGACATTGTCACAGTAGTACTAGCTCAGCACATTCCCCAGGGTTTTTAACTTCCATCTTCATCATTAGAACCAAAGCTGTTTTACTGATGTCCTCTTTCTTCTTTTGCAAACAGTGAAAAAGAAGGAGAATTCACAGCATTGCTGAACCTTAAAGAAGAAAGTTCCCTCAATAAACTTGGACTCTACAATGTTGGGCAGACAGTCACCTGTTTTGTAAAGAAGGTGAGGTCAAAGTCTTCTTAAGTGGTGTGCTGGGGGAGGCAGCAAGTGGGTGTGACCTTGAGGAGCCTTAGCTCAGACCTAAATACCGGACTGTGGTCTTCATTAACTGTCAGAGTGGTCCATGGCAACTGCAGCATCTAATGGGGAAAATAGAGAAAGGAAACAAAAATACTCAGTACTTGTTGGAGTCAGGCTGACCTGTCCTCTTTGACATGCCTATTTGTTGCCAGCAGGCTCTAGTAAAATGGCCTTTGAGTATGCCACCAACACAAAGAACACTTGTTGCTGATCACCTGTGTGCATTTGCCTGTGAACCACAGCAGTGTTATGCTTGTAAGAACAGAATCCAAGCCACTATTTTTGCTTGGTGCAGAAGCCAAGGCTGGACTAGTTCTTTTTAGCCTTAAAAAGTAGTGAAAAATTTCTGCCAGGGAAGATTTTTATTCCCCTAAGGTGTCATGCTGTCTTCTCTGGCTATTTGGTGTCTTTTTAGTATAACATGCTCAAAAACTGGCTGGAGGTAGAAGTCGCCCCCGACATTCGAGGAAGAGTTCCTCACCTGCTGTTGTCTCTGAACACCAAGGTAAGAGGCTGTTACTGGTGAGCTACACAGACTTTCTTTTTCCTTATGCTTGGCCACAAGTAATGACTGCAGACACTTCTGACATCCATAACCCAGTGCTCTGCCCTTTAGGCGTTGCTGCCCCTAACAAGCAAGTACTGTGCCTGTAGCTAGTTTGGCTCAGGATGGCAGAGCCATTGAAGCAGTGCTGAGCTATCAGTCAACAGCACATCAAAGATGCTTATAGAAAGTGTAAAGGTTCATAGGGGAAACACTAGTCAGAGTTGTGCAAAGCTCCTTTTCTGGAAATAAGTGTAAACATGTCTTTTATTTCAGGTCTTAAAACATCCAGAAAAGAGCTTTAAAAATGGCCAGGCAATATCAGCTACAGTGACTGGAACAGATGCCTCTGAAACAAACCTCTGCTTGTCACTTACAGGTATTGTGGAGCCTTAACAGCAGGACCCCACCACATGTTATGCTTTACTCAGAGTTGGGTCTTCATTGACCCCTCAGGTGAAGATGTTACACTCCAGAACCAAGCTGTACCTCCCTGTAGAACAGAACTAACCCTTGACCTAGGGGTAGCAGCATCTAAGGCAAGCGAGGTCAGACCTCTAGAATAAAGAATCACTTTTCACTCAAACTGAAGCCCTTCTTTGTGCCCTTCAGAACATATTCCCTGTTAATCTGAGACATGAAGTGGTACATTTATCAACATTTGTCAGTTATTCTGGATCTTGGAACTGTGCAACTAAGGGGCCTTGTCTGGGCTACCTAGGCAGAGAATGTGGCAGAGAACAGAGATTGTACAGACTGTACCTTAACAAAAGTTTGTGGGTTTGATATGTGACTAGGCAAGTAAATCAGCTACACTAACTTACTACCTCTTGCTTCATATTTTCAAGTATTATGAAGCCCTTTTCCTTCACCTTTTCCAGGAATTCACTCACTGGAGCCGGACACCATCTCTGTAGGCAAGGTAACAAAGGTGACTCCACACATTGGTTTGACCATTGCGCTGCCAGGTGGGAAGACTGGCAAAGTCAGCATCTTTCACCTGAATGATACTTACACAGAGGATCCTCTGGGGAACTTCAAAGTTGGCAAGATTGTCAGGTCAGTAGTTGTCTTCCTTGTTCCTCCAAGCTGCAAGGCTTAGAAATATCACTGCCTTGAGGTAGTGCCAGCCTATAAGGTCAGTCTGTGGCTAAGAAGTGATGCTGACTTCCCTTATATATGATTGAGTGAAAGTCTTGTATTTTCCATTTATGAAGAAGCCCCTTTGCAGCTGCTTTCATGGACTGTCTTTTTGAGAGTAGCTACTCTGTTAGCTAAGGTGCTGATGGGGCTAAGGGTAGCCAGTATCCCAGCTCTGTAGTGGTTCTGTGGGCTGTTTGGCAATTGAGTTGTTTTTATATTTGTAATGCACAAGCAAATGCATTTCCCTACTTCACATACTTGTTGGAAATGTTGTAGAGTGCAACAGGCTAAATGATTTCAGGTATAACAATCTTTAACTCTTTTGTGCTGGCAGTAGAGACTGAGTAAATCAAGTAGACATGTTTCAAAAGTCCTTTGTCTAGTTTTATGAATTATTGTGTCATGCTGGTTTGTATTAAACAGAAAGTGCTCCAAGGAACTGAGGGCTTTGTTTATTTTTCTGCTAGTGCAAATATTTATTTTCTACCTGTTGCTTTTTTAGCATGTAAAAAAGCTTTGTTTTCTCCCCATCCTCTACCATGCAGGTGTTACATCCTCTCCAATGAGAATGATAAAATCCAGTTATCTCTCCGGCAATCTCGGTATGTGTCATCCCTTTAGTCTGTTGATCTCCTAGTGAAAAATTATCATGAAATACAGTTGTTGTTTGTTTGGGAAGATCAGTGAGATATGTTAAAAGAACAAGGAATGCATTTTCGTAACAGGTGATACTTGTTCCTGTTTCAGAAAGATTTTTTTTTTTCCTTTTTTCAGCAAACATTGAAGGGTCTGACACTTAACATAAAGCTGCTCAAGTGGGTTCAGATTTAATTTCTGTTTGTCATAGTTTCTAGGCCTGCCTTATCTTTTTTGTTTGCTTATTTGGGAAGGAAGTTCTACCACTGAATTTGCAATACAAATGTTATGTTTCAATGTTCAGCTGCATTTTAACAGTTTTGATTAAATAATAGACTTACCCCTAAATGTCTCTTAAAACTGAGCCTCTTGCTTTGTCTTCTGTATGGAACAAAAGTGTGGAGTTAAGTATCTTAGAAATAAGTGGGGAAAACACAAGCAAATGCTGTGCAAAATTTCAGACAGCGTTTTACTCTTCTCATTTTCTTAGTGTCAGCGCAAGCCAGGCTGATATGTTTGGCTTTGTTTGCAGCAGGATGTGTATTCCCTAATGCTATGTAGAGCTTGGCAGAGATGCAGGCAGTCCATTAGTACATTTCAATAAACCAAAAGGTGTCTCTGATCCAATATATTTTCCAGAGAGTACTAGCTGTTGTTAGTACTGATCTATTTTCTGCTATCCATAGCAGAATGTGAATTATTCAGACGAGTTCTTTAACTTCTAACCTCTCTTTTTTTTTTTAGACTAAATCCAAAGATAAAAAGCAAAGTAGAGGATATTGAAATAACAAGTATTAAGGATGTTAAAAAAGGCCAGCTAGTGAGAGGCTATGTCAAATCAATCACTCCATCAGGTGTATTCTTTGGGTGAGTAGCCTGAGAAAATTATTCTGGCAAGTGATGTGTCTTGAAAAACTTATTTTGATTCCATGATTGTTGAATCTTGTTTGGGGATGGTCTCTGGCATAATGTGACGTCACAAAATGAATTTATTCTTGGGAATCAAGATGTCATGGCTACTATCTTGACCCTGTGAAATTAAAGTAGTGAAAGTTAGTTATGGAACTGGTGATGCTACAAATGCATTTTATTTTTCTTTCTTCCTGCTGTAGAATACTTATTTTTTGTTTTCTTCCTCTTCTCAGATTGTCCACTTCTCTTCTGGGCCGAATCCTGTTCCAGAATGTTTCCCGATACTTTGTACAGAACCATTCCTTATATGAAAAGTACCTTCCTGAAGGAAAACTGCTCACTGCCAAAGTGCTTGGGTAGGTCCAATGTTCTTTAAAAGGGACTATGAATTAGAAGAGAGGAGAGGATGGAAAGAGGAAGGATAAAAGACAGGAAAGTTTGAAAGAAGTTGAGATCCTTGCAGTCATTGTAAATGTTCTGATTTTTTTCTTATTCTTCTGTCCTGCTACTCCTGGTGATGCACCACAGGGTGAATAGAAAAGAAGAACATATTGAGCTCTCTCTCCTGCCTGAGGACACTGGGATGCCAAGTGTCTTGCCTGAATCCCTAGGCCTACCACAGTATGGAACAGAGGAAGAGAAAAGAGAGGCAGATGATGAGGGAAAAAGAGAAGAGCCTAAGCTGAAGACAAAAAGGAGAAGAGGAAACTATGAAAGTGGTCAGGTATGGGTGTGGTTGCACAGGATATGCTAAAGGATTTTGCTGGTTCAAATACTGAAGTGACTGGGAAGATCCCAGTCTCATCCCAGAAAGATGAGAAATTATACAGACTAGGAAAAAAAAGATTAAATTTGGGTGGGAGCTAACTGAGATACCAGTTGTATTTCTAGTCCCTTTAGTCTTTGCACTCTATGTAGGTGAGTGTGGGTTTATTTTCCACTGTCTCTGTTAGTTGAGAGTAGTGGGGAATGCTGTGCCAGGGCATTGCCCTCTCTGCTGTCAGGCTTTTTACTTGTAATCAGAATTGCCTTTAAGGTTGTCACAGTTGTTGTCCTCCACTGTCCACTCATTTCCACTTGTTGCAGGAGGCAAAGCCAAAGAAGAGGAAGATCTGCCCAGCAGATGAAAATGACAGTGGAATTGAGGTGTATTACCGTGAGGAGGAAGAGGATGACCAGGAGGAAGAGGCAGCTAAAAAGAAATCTAAGGTGAGAAGTTTGGAGATGAACCTGAGCCTGAAATGGCCTTCTAGCCCTACTGATATTCATCAGTTTGACTTTAAGAGAATAAGTATTACTGCTGCAGATAGGAGTGACAAGGTGGTGTTTGTGTCATCTGAAAATAGCTTGAGGTGGATGGAATTTAAATTATGACAAAGCTGGTCACAGAGTTAATGTTTTTGCTGATGGGCTGTTTGCAAGTACAAGAAGTCAATGGTACCAAACGGAGAGATGCCACAAGCCAAGAGCAGTTGTCTGATTTAACTTAAAAAACTTAAAATCCAGGGCATTTTCTGTCTTCCTCTGAACAGGTAGGGAAGCCTGGTGAAGCTCCCAGGTTGCAAGTTTCCATGGGCTTCACCTGGGATGAAGACAATGCAATGGATATACCTGTGGTGGATCAGAAGGAAGAGAGCTCAGAGAGCGAGGAGGAGGAGGATATGCGGTCCAAGGTACTGTGTAGTTGTATTGTCTGCACAGGCGACACCACACAGTGGCTGTAATGTGTTTTTTTGGTATTTGCATGTCTGTCTGCCCTGTAGCAAAGCCTTTTAACCCAAGGGAACATCTTTGGCAGCTGACACCGAACTTGTTCAGCTATTTTGAACACGGACTTTAGTAGCAGATACCTCTGAAGGAGAGGAGAAAAGGTCCAATTTTAGCATGGCTGCATGAGAAACAAGTTTTCTCATGCTGACATGTTAAAAAAATAAGTATTTAGAGTCAAACAAATGTTTTCATGAAAACAAAACTTTTTTTTCATTTAATGTCAGCTCTCTTTTTTACTTTCCCGAGTGTCATAAATTTACAGAAAAACCTGGAGATGGAAAGCCTTCCAAGTTATAGTCATTTAGCAAAAAGCATCAAAACCCAACTTTTTTATGCTATAACTTTTAGAAGGGGTTTTCAGTGAGAGCAATTTAGCAAAATCAGAAACAAGCTCATGAACTCCTTTCATGCCTGGTCTTCAGGATTTGCCATGTCCCTCAAAACTCACCTCTGTAAAGGCAATGCATGGCTGATGCTTTATTGCCTGAGGTAACAAGGCAGAGAACTATGGCACTGTGGGTTCCAAATTTAGACCTGAGTCACCCTAGTGGTCCAGCAACACGCCCCAGATGTACATAGGGAGAAATTGTGTTGGATTTTTACAGAGTGCAGGAGGGTGGTGGTGAGTACTGGGCTGGAGGATAAAGATGGAAGAATAACATGAAAGGGCAAAGTGTGAATCATGCAGTTAGGGTGCCAGACTAGCAAAGTATTTGGTCCCTCAGTGTATTTAATTTAAAAAAGAAAAGGACTTCCTGTTCTGCTGCTCTTCTTTGAGGTGTGAACTATGTAAGAAGGGGTGCGGGGTATGTATCATTTTTATCCTCTTTTAAACAGTTGGCCTCATCTCTTCCTGTGGAAATTGATTAGCCTTGGACATACTGAGTTCTGGCTGTACTTTAGCCGGACCTGCCTATTCCCCCATAAAGTGCCTGCCCTGCCTCAGTCCTTCTGTTTTGCTCTTTCAGCTCAAGAAACGAACAAAGAAGGAGAAGGACCTGGAGAAGCAGAAGAGGGAGAAGGAGCTTTGCAAAGTAGAGGCAGCTCTAATGGACCCGAGTCGGCAGCCCCAGTCAGCAGATGACTTTGACCGCCTGGTGCTGGGCAGTCCCAACAGCTCCATCCTCTGGCTGCAGTACATGGCCTTCCACCTCCAGGCTACAGAGATTGAGAAGGCCAGAGCTGTGGCAGAGAGAGCACTTAAAACAATCAGTTTCAGGTAATAACGGAGCTCTGCTTTTCTTTGCCCCAAAGAATAAATCATGACAGGGTAGTTGTGGTGGAAGAAAACTGGTAGAATCAGCGTGGGTCTGTGTGTGTGGAGTGAAAGGGTCTGTTGTAGTGAGCTCAGAAGGATTAAGTGGTAGCGACTGTCAGTTCACCCTTTGAAGGTCTGGCCTGAGTCACCACCACTGGCCCACAGCTGACCTGCTGCAGGTCATGAGCTCAGGAGCTTCTGAAGGTGTCACTGAGTGCACAGACATTCTTCTAGATAGTCAGAAGCATTTGGAAGAGCATAATGCTGTCAGTGATGTCCTTGAAGCAAAACATGGAACTCCTGTTGCCTTTGCCATAGAGCTGTACCTTAAATCATCTCTACTGCATGGTTAAGTATATTGTGCTTTCTAGACTCAAACTTCTGGTTTTTAATTACAAACAACAATGATAAAAAACTGTTGTGTGAATCAACTGCTGTGCTCTATTTCAAAAACGGTGTTTCAGGGACCAGTATGTCATTTTTCTTGTCCTGGAGGCCTGCTACAAGTCAGTGAGTCCATGTAGGGTAGTTTGCAAAAACCTGGTGAAGACTGGCAAAAGGCTGAATATTCTTGTTCACTTCTGCTTTAAGGGAAGAACAGGAGAAGCTGAATGTCTGGGTAGCTCTGCTGAACTTGGAGAACATGTATGGTAGTGAGGAGACACTGATGAAGGTCTTTGAGAGAGCAGTTCAATACAATGAACCTCTGAAAGTCTTCCAGCATCTGTGTGACATCTATGCCAGTTCTGAGAAGTATAAGGTAAGATAGTGCAAGCAGATCCCTAGCATGTATCCCATTCAGGCGTGCCAGTAAGTTGAAAATGCTGGCTGTGTAACCTTTCAGCTGTCAGATCTTGGGGCTATCCTGTTCTTAACTGGAATTAATGGTTATGATTGACAGTGGGCAAGGATGCATTGCTGCTTGCTTTTATGTCCTGAGTGCTGAGAGATACCCAGCATAAGAGTCTTAAAGCTACAAGGCTTTGTTAAGAATGTGTGATGTAACCCAACTCTGTCCTTCCAGCAAGCAGAAGAATTATACCACACAATGCTGAAGCGTTTTCGTCAGGAGAAATCCGTGTGGCTGAAATACGCCTCTTTCCTCCTGAAGCAAGGCCAGGCTGAGGCTACACACAGGCTTCTGGAGCGTGCTCTCAAGGCTCTGCCCACCAAAGAACGTAAGCTCTCTCTGCCCCAGCTTTATTATTATTATATTATTATTGTGGACCTTAATGTAGACAGGGGATGGGCTGCTCTCTGATATCTCTGCATGTGACAGCATTTGTAATAAGTGAAGAGTGCAGTCAGCTGACTCTCAGGGGTGGGGAACTTTCAAGCTGGATGTTACTGCTAAATACACCTCTGCTAAAGGCACCAAATAGAATTTGCTGTGATGCACAAAAGCAAAGACAGCTTTTAGTTTTACAGCTCTCTAGAAAAGTTCACTTGGTCTAAGCCCAGGTTTCTGGGGCTGCCCATGGGTGCTGCATGATACATTATGAATATGAAAACAAACCTCTCTTTCCCACAGAGAGCTGAAATGGGAAGTGAGCTGTGACCCTTCTGTCTCCCACTTTGATCCCACCTTGGTCCAAAACCTCTTTACAACAGAGCCTTTTGTCTATGGGTAGAGATGGTGCTGTCTCTGTGCCTGTCTGTTCTGTGTAATTCTTACTCATGTTTGATCACGTGGGGGAGAGTTGCTGTGTTACCCTAACATGTCATTACTTTTTCCAGATGTGGATGTCATTTCAAGGTTTGCACAGTTGGAGTTCCATTCTGGGGACACAGAACATGCCAAGGCCCTCTTTGAGAGCACCCTCAGCAATTATCCCAAGCGGACAGACATTTGGTCCATCTACATGGACATCATGATCAAGCATGGCAGCCAGAAGGAAGTACGGTGAGTTGTGGTGCAGCAGTCTGGGAAGGGCCAGAGCACACCTGAAAAGAGCAGAGGTACTCTGCAGTGTGGGATTGTATAGGGCTTCCATAGCACTGCAAAAGGGATATATATATATATATATATATATATATAAAATTTTTATTTTTTTTTCACAAAACGGGGGGGTGTGGAAGTGCTTATCCTTGCTGGGACTGAGGAGACCCTAAAGAGTTCCACAGGGCAGAGGGGGACTGATTTTCAAGTGGTGGCCTGCATGACAGAAACTAGAGGCCTTGCACTGAGGTACACCTGTCCCTCTGCAGGGATTGCCTTGTATCTGAAGGGTGAGAATAATCTTGAATAATCCACCTTTGTATCTTGTAACTTAAAAATGGAAAAACATATTTTTTCCATTTTTTTTTCCCGAGAGGTGACAAAAGGAAGTAATTTCCACTTAACGAATGCAGGGTCCAATGCAGTGTCTGGATCTTTGTTTAAGTTGACCAGCAGCCTTAGCCTTCTGCAAGCAAGTAGAAGGCTTCTACTTAGATATTTTGGTCCATTGTCAGGAGCCTCTTTCTTCAAGCACCAGCATTTCACAGCAATTTCCCCTGAATGTTTCCCCTGACTTTCTGCTGTTTGTTAAAAGTCAGGGTACAGGGCTTGTATTGAGTGCTGTCACAAACACAGTGGTTTTAATCACTTTGGTTTCTTTCAGAGACATCTTTGAGAGGGTCATACACCTGAGCTTGGCACCGAAGAAGATGAAATTCTTCTTCAAACGCTACCTGGATTATGAGAATAAATTTGGTACAGCAGAAAGTGTCCTGGCTGTTAAAAGAGCAGCACTTGAGTATGTGGAGACCAAGAATTCCCTTGCTGATACCTAAGTGTGGTGCAAGTGAAAGCAGAGAGACTTGGCTTTCCATGCAATGTTGGAACTGGGAAGTGTGGAGTTCTTCCATGACTGTCCATGGACAGTGAGTTTCTGGAGAGTATTGGTCTGTGACCAAACCTGCTTGGAAACAGCAATCAAATTAAAAGATTTGATAAATGTTTGCAGCTTTGTCCAGATGTTACAAATAATTTTGGTGTGTTGGTGACATGTTTTTAAATAATAGACTGTTTTATAATCAAAAGAAACATCAGCTGTACCTGTTTTACTTTCCTGGGGAAATGGTATAGTTTTGACATGCTGCTTTTAAGTACAGCAATATCTTATAAATTGATTTTTCTTACTGTTAAGATGGCAGAGAAGATTCTTGTCTTTTGGATGAATTAACACTTCAAAAGATTTATCTCCGGTGTCTTTTTGCTTTAGAAATTGGCAGAGCAACACTGGATTGTGGCACAGTTGAAACTGGAGGGAACCTCTTGTTGATAACCTTCAAACTCCTGCTCAAAGCAGGGGTCAGCAAGACTAGGTTGCTCAGGTACAATCCCAGTTTGGTTTTGATTTCCCCAAGAATGGAGACTTCACAACCTCTCTGGGCAGCCATGTGTGGTAACAAGTTACTAGGGATTGATGACGGAAAAAATAGTGATTTTCAGTAGTCATTGTCTCTTAAGAGAAATCACTGAAGTCAAAGAAAAATGCCTTTTTTCTGGGCTGAAAAAAAGTTATCCCAATGTAACTTTCTGCTTGGAAAAAGACACAGGTATTTTGGGTAGTTAAAAAAAGTTGTCACTAATGTCAGTGTCTTATGGTCCATATCCTTACAATTCTGTATTTCTCTGACTTTCCACTGAGATGTGCATGTGATCAGCCACATGTTTTACAGGGGAAGAATTTGAGGCAAGGGGAAAACCAGGGTATGCAGACAGATGTGATTATCCAGTGAAGATCCTACCGAGTAGATGCCCAACTTTGAAATACCAAACTTGAAGAGTCTTAGTAGGTTACTCTAAACTCAAAACCAGAGCTCTGCAGGACACAACTCTTCTGCCTCTGTGAATGCCCAGTGTTGGCAAGGCTGGATGATTCAGCATTTATTTCACTCCCAAGTCCTTTGGGATCCAGAAACGAGTCATTTCACTTCTTGCCCCCAGAGAGAGCAGGGTGCTGTACTCAGATTTTGCTTAAGGGTCTTGTAGTAGAGGAGGCTGATTGCAACATCCAGTAGCAACTGCTGGTTTTTTTAAAGAGCACAGCTTTGATGATGGTGGCTCTTTCTTTTGATTTAATTAGTTGCATAATAGAACATGTAAATAAGCGTTGCAATAGAAACCAAGATCCCTCAGAGGTATTGTTTCTTCTTCACTACTGGGGCTATTATAGTCTCTATAGTAGGCAGGAAAAGTGAAAGACCTGTAATTCTCTGTACTGGAGGAGCCTGGCTTGACCCCATCTTGCTGGGAGCTGTGACCTGTGGGCTGCTATGTGATGGGATTGTTGTTGGTCTTTAGAGGAAAAGTAAAGGGTGTGAGCTTGCAGCTTGTGTGATCCAGCATGCCAGGAAGATAGGTGGCTCAATTTCACTCTTGGCATTTCAGTGAGAAATCTAATGTGGCTGCTTGTGCTTGTATGTAAAACCATGTGGGTTAATGTTCCTCACTCAGCATTGTCGCTGGGGGACACTGGGTGACATGAACAGCAGGGATATTCCTGAGGGTGCTGATGTGCCAGGAGAGGCAGAAACCTAGGGCTGTCTCAGGGGGGACCACACTCAGGGTGGCAGAGGAGAGGAGGAAAACCAAATCTCTGCAATTGCAAACAATTTTCTGAGTGTAGTGTCTTGCTCCACTCCTCACTGACAGCTGTCCACTCAAACATGCCTATCCAACAAGAGGGAGAAAACAGACTAGCCCCTAGTCCATCCCAGCACATGGAAAGAGAGTGTATTTAATGCATGAGAGAAGGGATGTAAAGAGAACAAAAGATGGTTTGTGTTCATGGTTTATTCTTAGGATAAAACTCCATTCTCAAGCATTGCGTGTCGTGCCCCTTTCCTTCAAAGGAAGGAAGGGGAAGAGAAGGAACCAGAGTAGAGGTGGTTCAAAGGAATAATTAAGACTATCAAGGAGGAAGGCAAGGGAAATAAAGGAAGTAAGAAGAACTCTGCTTTGTTTCAGCAAGTTACCTTGTGTTGGCTGTGTGGGGGTGGCGTGCGTATCTGCATGTTTGCACTCGAGGACCAGTGAGAAGAAATGCAAATTAACTCCCTTTCATCTCAAGTTAATGCAATTTCATTTAACTTCCATCTGATTATTTCTGTGGATTAGTTGATGGTGAGGCTGAGAGCCAAGCCTTCCCACAAATGCAAGGCAAATCTGTAGAGAGGCTGAACAGGGATCCTGGGATCTCATCCATTGAGCTGTGTTCCAGCCTCTTTATGTGAGGGAATAGTCTGCAGCTCATTCTTGCAAGACACCATACTTGTCAAAAGCTTTTAAACTAATTTTCTTTCCTTTGCTGCAATCGTGTATTGCAGCAAAATATACAAGATTTGTGCTACTCACTGCAAAAATAACTAGAAAGCCATGTTACTAATTTGTAATACATGGTAATGCTTTAAAACATTCTAGGATGGTCTGAATAGGAGAGGGTCTGAATCTTTAATAGAAAGAAAAAAAATAAGTTCCCAGTCCTTGAGTTCAAAGAGAATGTTAAATTATGCCTTTTATACCCCCCTGAAAAAAACTCAGAAGGCAATGAAAAATAACTCTCATTTAATAATTTATTTTGAATCTCCTTGTGTGTAAGCCCCTCTGAGTTCTGTGGGTTTGAGCTGGTTTTTGAACAACTTATTAAGGTTTTTTGGTAAATGGCACAGTGTAAAAGGAAGTTGTACCTATAATGAAACAGTTCAAGTAGGAAAAACAAACTTCTCTGTTGTGCCAGCTCTTTAAACAGTATTGAGTACACAGGACTGACCCCTGGGAGAAAAGGGACTGCAATGCCAGGGGAGCAGCCTTGAAGCCATAGTCACAGACTGTCATGGTGAGGGTAGTAATTTTACACCTTTCTGGTTTTGCTTTCCCAGAGGATGGCCAGGGCCATAATAGAGACATTCTGCTCCAGGGGCCAATTAAGGCAGTGGAAAGAGTTTTAGAAAATTCAGTGGTAGATGGGTAGGGAGAGGGCTGCTCCTCCATCCTGTTCCTGCTGTCCCCTTGTTGCTCCAGGGCTGCAGTCCCCGTGCTGCAGATGGGTGAATGGAATGTGCTCTTTGGGCTGGCAGCTTTCTTATCCCCTTCCTCTCTGAGAAAGGTCCTCCGTTAATACAACTGACTAACTATGGTTACTTGGTATATGCACTGTATGTATCTTTACATATACATATATATAAAGCTAATTCTGGTTGAGGTGTTCCAGCAGCTTGTAACCCAAACAAAGGACTCTCATCTGACAGCTGGATGAGAAATGCAATGAGTTGCAGACAGTGCTGTGGGTACTGATTCCTCTCAGTCTCCACCTCACTACCTTGCCCCAAAGCTGTTCTGCTGATAGTGCCTCCTCTGGGTTTATAGACTCATGGTGGTGACTCTTTGGGCTCATTAGAGATTGCCAGGCACTTCATTAAGAACAAAGGGAGTTTGGTGTCTTACCCAAATTTCAACTTGGTAATTACAGAGTGCCTTTCTGAATACCAGGAATAGTGGTGATACCTCCTGCTTTAGTCTCTGTTATTTGGTGTGTGGCTATTATTGACCCATCCCTTCTCAGATGCTATTGCAACCTCCTCGCCCCAGGAATTTACCCACTGCTTCCTTCTTTTAACTGCACTGTAAAGTGCTCTGGGACCTGCCTGTGTAACAGGCATCACACAAATGTATAAGAAGATATCAATGTCAATAAAACAAATAGATGTGGGATGGCTGGGGCTAACCCTGCTGTGGGGGAGGCAAGTGTGACTGCAGGAGTCACAGTGAGAAATGTGCTCATCTCTTGCTCCCTAAGGCTTCTGCTGGTGTATCAGGCAGTGGCTGCACTGGCAGCCTGGACGTAAGGGCTGCATCTGCTCTTTGCTCCCTTGTGTCTCTGGGAACAGCAGTGAGACTTGTCTCTGAGGGAGGGGTTCCTCGGGGTATTGCTTATCAGTCTCTGCCTTGAGGCTGTTGATTCCTGTTTACCTCTTGAGAGAAGTAATCCTGCTGGGAGGAATGTTCCCAGTGCATCCCTCAGCTGAGCACCGATACTGGAAAGCCTTCCAGGCACCCTGGGGAAGTGCTGCTGGTGCACATCTGTCTTAGGAAGCTAAAAACAGCAGTTCGTGGCCTTCTGGGGTTGGTCCGTTCCCTTCCACCCCTTTGGCCCATTTGTGGAGGCGGCTGTAGAGGGGGAAGCCCTTGTTCTCTCGGTAGATGTAGACACCTGTGATGGCATTCCACTGGGGGCTCGGCTGGACGCCCTCCACCGGGAACTCCTGCACCAGCTCCTTCTCCTCCTTGTCCAGTGCCACAAAGCCAAAGAATTGTTTCACATTCTTGGCTGCCAGGATCCTGGAGTGGACCTCGGCCGTGCGTCGGAAGAGCTTGTCCTCGTTGGAGCGGTACTGGGCCCAGTAGGCCTCCTGCCGGTAGCTCAATGGTGAGCAGCAGTGCTTCAGACACTTGGTGAGGAAAACCAGGACCGCAACGATGCCAATGAGCAGCCAGCCGAAGAGCTGGGAGAGAAGAGAGAGGCTGCATTAGGACATGGTAAGGTGGTCTTACCCACTCCCTGTGGCTTTCTCCCTGCTGGGCCTACCTGGGACTCATATCTCAGCCTCCGTGTCACCTCGTCCCTGAACTTGGTGAGGTTTGCTGGGACGTCTCTACAGGGGAACTTGGCCAGCACCTCGGCTCCATACTCAGCTGGAAACTTGTCCAGGGAGGACGGCTTGACAAACTCGCTGAGGGCACAGATGTAAGCTTCCCCACGCAGCAGCGAGATGACTGACCATGTGATGGGTGCCACAGATGCCCGGCCCATGATGGAGCCGAAGAGGAGGAAGGTGGCAGCAGCAGAGAAGTTCTTGGTGCCACGCTTGTGGCACTCGGCCACCAGGTTCCAGGTGTGGTTGTTCCAGATGACACCAATGAGGAAGAGGGCCAGGGCCGGGACACCGATAGCAGCCAGCCCATAGATGTAGTTGCGGGCAGGGGAGCATGGACAGTTGAAGGCGACAACAGAGAAGAGCTCCTCGCTCCCCACCGTGCCCAGGGCCACCAAACCATTGAAAATCATCACATCTTTGCTCTTGAAGAACAAGGAGAGGAAGCGGAAGTTCTCAGCGATGAGGGCGGCCATCTCGTCCGGGGGCTGAGAGATGCAGTGGGGGCAGTGCTGGCTCAGCCCCCAGCACTGGGGAACACTCCAATGGGGGATGAAGTGGCCTGGTGCTGGCTGATGAGCTGTTCCAGGAGCAGGACACCTTCGCTGATGTCCCTTCCTCCACCTGGTGTCCCAGCCTGAGGGACAGGAGCTGGTTGCTGATACCAGGGATACTTGAAAAGGGACTTTGCCTAAGCAGAATGTGAAACCTCAGCCATTTTAGTTTCCCATTAAGCCCTCCAAAAGCTTCACTACAGCAAAGATGACAGGTGGGACATCTCTTTCTGTCCCTCTCAATTGCATGTTTGTCCTCTTTCTGTTTGCTTTTAGTCACCTCCCACAGAGGCAATTACTGTCAGCATCACTGGCAAACTTGATGATCTCCCAAACCTGCAATGAAGGAGGATACCATGTTACTGGGAAAACTGGACCAGAGCACTGGCACTAGGATGTGTCCCCAGCCCTGCCACTGACTCACACTAGCCCAGCCACGTGGCACATGGGTGCTGGCATTGTGCTGCTTTGAAGGTGCTCTGTGCGGCTTTTGCCTCCCTCTTTAGAGCTTATGAGTTAATATTTATTAATAGACACAGGCATGTGAGGTAGGCAGCAAAGGTTGTTGTGAGACATCCCAGCAGATTTGGGAGCACAGAAATGTGGCATGGGAGGCCCAGGCAAGAGCAGCCTTTGTTGAGAAGGGTGAAGGGATGCTTGGGAGCTGTTGCTACCAACAAGAGAAGTTACTTTCTGGGAAATCTTATCCTGATATCCTAGGATACAAACAGCAAATGCTCATAGAGCTGGGACAGCAATTATGTTTTAGCTTTTGCTAGGATTAGGTGTGGCAGGATGATCTCCCATCCTGCAGCTGATTGACATAATCGTACTCCCTGTCCTGGCTTGCAGTCCCAGCTCAGCCTCTTATTTGCTGCCCTGAGACTGAGCCCCTCAACCTTCAGCCTCAGTGTCAGAGATGCTCTTTGGTGCCCTTTGCCTGTGTTATACCCCACCAACAGGGCTGCAGGCACTTGGGGCCAAGCAGGGAAAGGCATGTGCCCTGATTTTTATTAAGGGCATGGAAATAACTGGGGAATGTATCCACGTTTTCTGCAGCAATGTCCATTCTCTTATCCCATCTGCAAGCTGGATTCAATTAATTTCTTAGCTGACTTTCCATCAGTGCTGCATCCCCACAGGGTTTCTCCACAGGAAGCCTCAAGAACCTTGCAAGCTCTGGGGAACCCTCACCCCTGTGATGGAACCCGCTGGCCTCAGAGGAACTGGTGTCACCAGGGTTTGATTGAGACAGGAAGGACCTGGGTGCCCAACTAACCGTCACTGGCAGCTTGCACAGTGCTGGAAGTACCGGCACACATCTGGGGCTGCCTGGGAGCCATGGCCCACAGGGCTGCCCCAACTGCAGGGACATTCAGGCAGAAGAGACAAAGATACTTTAGTCCTTATAGTCCTTTGCACAAGGCTTGCTCTTACACTGTGCCTTAAATCATGACTCTGGCTCAGTTCATCTGCTGCCTCAACAAATCCTGGTTTACTCCCTTTCTCCATGGGCCAGGGGTGGGGAACGGGGGCAGAAACTTGGCCCCTTGTTCTTTGCTGTGTCAAACCCATGGCAATCCCTTTAAAGTCACACTGTGATATTATTGAGTTCAAATGTAAACAGCACTTAATGTCTCCCTTCAGCTTCCCAGTTTTCCATATGCAAAACTCCCTCTGCAAAGGAGACAGACCAGCAGAAAACTGCCACCACGTGATGGGAGCCAGGCCTCCATCTCCAGCTCCACGTTTGCAGCCAGATGCACAAACTTGCTCTAGCTCAAGCCTCTGTTGTTAGTTACCCACAAACAGCCCTGATAAACACAGCCCTCTAAGCTTCCTGACAGAGCCTGGCAAGTGACAAAGCAAAAGGACAAGGCAAAGAGGACCTGGCAAAGAGAAGTACTGGCTATTTAGAAGTTACCCTTCTTCTTGGTAGTTATGGTCTGGGAGAAAGGGTTGGGTAGAAGAAGAGGAGAGATATTGTTTGCAGCAGGTAAGTTTTTAGGAGCCTCTGTTTCAACACAATATATATGAAAACAAGAAAAAATTAAGTCACTTACTTGAAAAAGTTGTTGAAACCAGTTCTGGAGCCTTCTCAGCTGTGCTTTTTCACTCAGGCTCTGTTCGTGGGGGATTTCCAGCAGCACACAGGGCTGTGCAAGAGTCGGGGTGCAGCCGAGACTGGTCTGATGGGCGAATTGGAAGCTTTTGAAAATACCCTTAACAGTTTGCGAAAGCTTCCTCACTCAGTTTGAAACATGCCCTCCGCCGTCGGCTTTTGGGAAAAGGGAGGAGGTTGTTCTCAGGCTTGGGTGGGGCAAAGAACAGGCTCTTGGCTTCTGCTCTATGCACGGCTGAGGTTGTGCCTTTAAAAAAAAAAAAAAAAAAAAAAAAAAAAAAAAAGGAAATGAAAAGCTAAGAGAATACGTCACTGGAAAAAGCACATCGTGCTTTCTCAGACTCACGATGCAGATGTGCAATGGCTGGCCGGGATGGCGGGGAGTTCGCCTGGAGAAGGGCAGCGATGAGGCGCCTTGCAGGGGTGGAGAGGGGAAATGGTGGATCCCCCCAGCCTAGGGCTCGGATGCAGCCCCCAGGGGACGTAGTCATGTCGGTGGAGTCACACCAAGCAGGCAGGGGACAGCGAGGGAGAAGCCCATGGTCCCACGAGAAGGGGCAGAAACTTCTGCTTTAGCACATGGGAGCCGGCTGAGCCAGCGGGAAGGAGCCCGCCTGGGTGGGTTTTCGGGGCATCACAAGCTCTGTGTGGTGCCAGGTTCCGCTTCCCCAGGCAGGACCGAGCAGGGGGGCGTTGAGCAGGGCCGGGGGCCGTGTGTGCAGGGCTGGGCACTGCCTGATTTTTGGCGAGTGCGCTGCATTCCAGCCTGGCTCAACTTTTCCGCTCGCTGCGTCCTGTGCTTGAGCGATGCCTGCGAGGCAGCCGAGAGTGCCTCACTTTATCTTTGCTCCCTCCGCTCCGCCATCTGTCCCTCAGCTCCAGCTCCTGCCTGTTGCAGAGGCCGGAGGCCCCCATCCTCCTTCCCCACCCTCCTTTGCCGTCTTGTCTCCGGGGTTAAACTCAGCCGTCCCCAGAGAATGTCTTCAGCACAGCCAAATCTTCAGCAACACCCACGTTCCCCTCCGCCACGAGCAAATCTGGGCTCGGCCCAGCGCTGGCAGTTCAGCCGATAGGAATTTTGGACCGTCTTCCTTCCTACCTCCAGATCTGGGGTCCCCGAGCGGGTTTTTGCAGCTCCCAGTTGTTTGGGCGCGGCGCATCCCTCGGCACTCCCACACCCTCGGTGCTTGCCCGGGGCCGGCTCCCCTGCCGGCTCGCTGGGGACCGTGGGGTTTGCTCCGCGCCAGGGCCCTGAAACGAACCGGGATCAGCACCGGGACCGCAGCCTGGCTGAAATCCCAGGGACTGTGTCGGGTTCCCTGGGGAAGGCTCTCCTCCCAAAGGCAATGTCCCCAAATTGCAGCACGGAGAGGAGAACCCGTCTGATCTGTGAGGACTCTGCAACTGCTGAATTTGCTGCACGGGGGAAAAGCTCTAATCCTACTTAGTTAAAAGTCCAAAAGTTTCTCATTGCGGATGCATCTAGTAATTTTTATGCCTTAATGGCTATGTCATGGAGCCTGCCATCCCTCTGTGCTGCTCACCATCGAGGGGACTCTGAGCATGCCTTTCTCAGTGAGCCACAAACAGCACCGAACTGCAAATAATATGAGTGGAATCCACCTTTATCTTTTCATCTCCTTTGCTTAGTAAATCAGGTTTTGTGCCTATTAATTTCTGAGCAGGTGCATTAATTAAAGTTGGGGTGTGAAGATTAATGACAAAGCCATGTCACGCTCCTTTCTCCTGGGAGTTGGCCAGATTCAGCCTGCCCTTGACTATTGGCTTGCTGAGATGCTCTCACAGCAGCCAGGAGAATTTCCTCATTATTTTGGTCCTTTGTTCTCTTCTCCCCAAAGCCTTTGTGGAGTTACACACTGATAATTAAGGTTTATGCAAATGACAGTCACCTCAGTTGCTGGCCAGCCATAATAAAGTGTTTGAATTCAGATAAGAAAATTACGAAAATTAAGATTTTAACTAGAATAGGAGCAACTTAAAAAATTCAAGGTAAAAGAAACACGAAAATTTGAGGTAGGAGCAACATAGGTAGTTAATGATTACTAGATGCAGTTAGTTAAAAGCAAGGCTACATATCTTTTGCTTGTAGAAAAAAAATGTAAAATAGTCAACGATTGCCAAAATGAAATTAATAGCCCAAGGATGTCTTAAGTTGTATTTGTAGGAGACAAGAAGGATGCACTGTTGTGGAAGAGAAAGACACCATGGCCACATCTGCAAGCAAGAGATCTGAACTGTGTCCAAGAGAACCAGGAGAGCTTCCAACAGGACACAGTCGAAAAGTTCAAGCCCGAGGAAAAGCAAGATTTCATTAAAAAGACCCAGTCCCATTTCAAAAGAAGAACTGAGCATGCTCAGAGGAACGTGGAGCTCATTACCATACGAAATGAGCAGGCGGAGTTAGGCAATGAATATGTATAGATGTATTGTGTGATTTATGCATATGTAATGCTTTGGGGAATAAATTGAGTATAGGGGCAGTGGGGGACGCACGTCTTTGGGACATGACTCTGGCGTGTCACCCGGTAATAAACACATCCTCCCTAACCTTAAGTAGTTAGTGAGTCCTTTGTCCGTGATTTTACTGCTTCGGAACAAGAACACTGCAGCAGAAATTTCAAGTGGATGAACATCTCAGAAGGGACGTGGCAGGGCTAAAACTCATCCCTCAAAAGGGGGTTTGCCTTCTACATATTTGTAATAAAATCAGGGCCACTGGGAAATGCTCTTCCAGGTTGTGATTTCCATGGTCACCTCAAGGGCCTGCGTCCAGTCATCTTCTGTTTCTATGGAAGTGGACAGCCACCTTGTATTGTGTAATGTTGGCAGTGACTTCCCAGCTTCACCTCTGAGGGCCTGGGCTGGCTGCTGCTGGCGGCCAAGCACTGGCAAAACCCTTCAAGTCACACAGCCTCAGCACCTCAGACTTGGCCTGGGGGCTCTTCCAGTCCTTTGCATTGCATCCATGTAAAGAAACACCAACAGCTTTTGTAAATAGCTTTTATAAATCCTGGTGTCTGAGCACAGACCTTGAATGGTAAGCCTGAATTATTTATTTGGTTCCTTAAACAAACACCCAGGTGGGTTTTTAACAACAGTCTTTGTGTCAGAGAGAGATACAGGAAAAATTGTAAGGACTAATTGTCCTGAGGTGGATTTGTGGCAGGGTGTTGGCCTGGCCCCCTCTCCACTCCCTGCTGCTGAATGCTAGCTGCTCTCCTTGTTTGGACACTTCCCTCAAGGAGCATCTCTGTGTAATTCTCATTTAATGGTGCCTGTAACACCAACCATACTGTTCCTATCACATGTAGTGCGATATGGGATATCTCTTCACTACTCATTGCTTTGGTCAAATTTATTTTAAAGCTTTTCTTGGCTTGAGAGCCGTGTGTCTGTGGGGAAGTAGTGTGTGGAGGGGTAATGTGATCTTTTAGGGTTTCACAAATTGGCAGGAGAAAGGGGCACTCCCAGCTTGTTTCCCTACCAGGGTATTTTTAATACTGCCTAAACCCACATGCACTGCTCAGTGCTGAGCACGTCATGAAAGAGAGGAAGTTTTGCATATCTGGTAGTGTCTGTCTTGGCAACTGCCACAACACAAACCTGGTGCTCAGTGGTGTGGGACACATGGCACATCTGGCTGCCACACTGCACCCTTCAGCATCTCTGGGGCTTGTCTATCATGGCCTTGAAAAATTGTGTCTCCTGGCACAAAACTTGTTACGTGAATTATTACGATGCTATAGGACTGGATGTGAGAGCAGATGAGAGCAGGTGGGATCACACTGGCACCACTGAGCCCATTGGGTGCCTGTTCCCCTGCAGCAGCTGTGTCACTGACCCTTTCTGTGCCCTGGCTTATTCTGCCCTCTCTGCAGCCCATCTCACAAGAACGTGATTCTGCCTCTGCACAGCCCTGCAGTCCCTCACACCCAGCTGTAGTAGGCAGCTGTCTCTCTTTGGGGTGCAGAGGGGTGCTTGGGGGGCTGCCCTTCTCCTGCCCAGCCATTTCCAGCAGGAAGGACAGGTGGGTGGAGGTGCAGTGGGGGCTTGCATCGGTGCCAGCTCTTCAGGGCCATGTTCATGGTGCCCTGGTCGGTGATGCCCAAGAGCTTCTCAGCAGCTTCCCCTGCATCGGCAGGAGCTTTCCTGGGCAGGTGGTAGCGAGCAGCCACCAGGTCTGTGCTCATGCCCTCGAAGAACTGCTGGATGCAGACCTTGGCAAAGCTCCTGGCGTGCTCCGCACACGTCTCATCGAACAGCTTGCGCTCGATGTCGATGTAGTGGGACCAGTATCTGCTCTTCAGGAAGGCAGCCTGGCTGAAGCAAGGCCGAAGCGATCTGACCAAGAAAGCCAGAGTGGTCATCAGCAGCACAAAGCACCAGCCCAGAGCCTGCAGGGATGAAGGGGAACCAGAGCTGTCACAGGCAGGCAGAGCACAGGCCCAGCAGAACCAGTTTGGGCTGTTTGACATTTGGCTGCCTGTTTGTGTTTGCACTGCAAAACTGTAGAGGAGAAGGAGGCCCTATGAACCATTTACACTGAAATTTTGTTCAGTGCATCCACTTAGGCAGCACTTCTTGCTTCTTGCCTTGTAGAGCATCAGCAGGTACTGACCATAAATAACACCAGGGCTGAATCCTGTGCCCAGCCCTTGGTTCTGCCTCTGATAGGATGGTGCCTCACCTAGGTCTAGGATAGGCTGTGTTCTCTGACTTGCAGTATTTTCCCAGATACTCCCTGGTTTATGCAGCTGTCTAACTCTTTTTCTGAGCTGTTGAACTTAGTAACATCTACTGTGAGTGAGCAGCAGTGAAAGTTCCCCTGTTAATGGGGTCTGACAGGAAGGGTGAGATGAGGGCAGAGCCTGGACCAGTCTGTCTTGTTCACCATCAGTCTTAGCTCAGGCTGCCTCCAGGCTGTACTGGCAGAGTTCGTGAGGTTCAACCTTCCTGGAAATGCAGCCCCTAAAAGAGCACCTGGGGGGAAGTTCTAGGTGGAACCTCTTGTTTTTCAGCTCCCAGTACTTTCCAGTTGGGGTCAGCCCAGGAAAATCTGTTTTGAGTCTTTGGATAAGTCCCTGTGGTTCCATTTCTCTTAAAGAGGATAGTAATTCCTCTCTGCCCTAAGGACATCAGGCAGAAGGGCTGCTTATAAATGGGAGTGCATGAGTGACAGGTGTTTCAGACCATCCCGTTTCCAGCATGGCCAGGAACAGAGGGCTTGAGAGGAATTAAGCACAGGACAAGTGGTTAGCAGCATATCTTCATGTGTGGTTCCCCTGGATGGTTTATAAACACACACTGGCTGTTCCCATGCAGCAGCAGAGACAAGGGGCATAGATGGCTATCGGCCAGTTGCTTGCACATGTTGTAATAAGAAGTAACTGATGGGTTATTGGAGAGGGTGACAACCTACCAGCCACTGAGTAAGATCCATCTCAGCCTCTTCAGAACTTGCTCTGGATAAATACATGCAGATTTGTCACTGCTCTGCAGCCCTGGGCTTCCCAGGCAGGAGAGGGGGCCAGTTATCAAGCTGACCTACACAACAGCCTCTACACCACACTGGAGGCATAACTCCACAGAGCTGAATCTGAGCACCTTGTACCCCTGCGAAATCAGCAGCCTTTCCTGCTGCAGCTTGATTTCAACAAGGAGATTCTCTTGAGGGGAGAGGTAAGGCTGGCAGTGCCTAACCCCAAGCCACCAGTGAGAGCACGGCCATGCTGCCTCTTACCTGTGAGATGCAGCGCAGGTACCTGACTGCCACTTCATTGGCAATGAGCTGCTGCCCATTGTAGATGTCCTTGCAGGGGATTCGGGCAAGGACCCGCTGTATCTCCCCCTGGGAGAGGTGGGGGTGGCTGGCATTGCCCAGGGTCTCCACGGGCACTGAGGTGCAGAAGGCACAGGTGATGCACTTGCCGTCCAGCAGTGTCACCGACACCCAGACCGCGGGGGCGATCATGGCCCGCTGTGCCATGGAGCAGAACATGTAGCGCAGGACAGCCGGGTCCTTCCCCCGCTGGCCCTGCGGCCGCCTCCACTCCTCTGCCAGCATCGAGATGTTGTTGTTCAGCACAAACCCCAGCAGGAACAAGATGAAGGGAGGCACCAGGAGGATGCCCAGCCCATAGGCCAGGTTGTAGTGTGGCAGGCAGGGGCAGTTGAAATCAAAGGCTGAGTACATCTGGGTGCTGGCAAGGGCCATGATCCCACAGATGCCGTTCATGAAGGACTCCTGGTTGGACTGGAAGAACTGGAAGATCATCCGAAACTTGTCCATCTTCACTTGATTCTTTCCCCCACCAGGGTCCAAGATGTGGCCTCAGTTATTTCATTCTTTCAGATTTCCTCTTCAAAGATGGCATCACCAAGTTTCTGTGCAGTTCTCTGTTTCATTCATGCACTCTTATAACCACACTATTTAAAGCAGAAAATGAAAATATTTTTTCTGCTGATTTTACTGCCTACAAAAGTTTAGAGTTTGCTTTCTCCTTCTCTTCTTTGTATGTGGGACCTGGGTTATTTCTGGTTTGCAAAACCTGATTTCATTCTTCTTTATATCCCCATTTCTGCAGCCTCTCAGCCACCAGTCCTCTTTGCTGGAGGGTGCAGGTGTTACCATGGCTGTGTCCTCTCTAGAGCACTTTGTGCCCTGGGCAGAGTTGGCTGATTGGCCTCTTTGAACCTGTTTGCAAATGCTGGGGGTGGGTGCTCCTCCCAGGATGGAATGGGACACCCCACCTCTGCAGTGCTGGCACACATGATAAAACTGTATTCCAGAGCTTCCCCCTTCTCTCTGTGTGTCTGCTTTGCCTCAGCAGCATCTGAAGCAAGCAACTTGCAGGCCTGCCAGCCCCTACTTCTGTACCTGCTTCACTGGCAAATACCTCTTCTTTCTTTTATTTTGCAGAGGGAAAGGAAAAGAAAAGAAATCAGAGGAAGGAGAGGTAACAGCTTGGCTTCTACAGAACAAATCTAAAAGAAGTGGATGGTGTTGGTGGTGTTCTCCCACATCTCAGTTCCCAGTTCGCAAAGCAGCCTTGGTGCACTCAGTTGCTCCCTCAAGCTGGCCAAAAGATGGGGGATTACTGGGACTACAAGTGGCTGTAAAACAGATGGTGGCAATTGCTCAGTTGCTCCTGTCCAGGCACCACCTGAGCTGTTGACATGAGGATTAAGACACATCTGACTGGGCACCAGTGTGACTGCAGTGGTGGCTGTGGGACATGTCACCAAGGGAAGCTGTACATAGGTGGGTGGCACACGGAAAATGCAGGAGAGGTACTCTCCCCCAAAGTTTTGCAGTGTGTCAGTACAGAGGTAGGAAGCCAGACCAGGTGTTTTAACCATTAGTCAGTGCTGCAGGTTCTGAATCTGCCCCACACCTCAGCTGATTGTGCTGAGTTCACCCTGAGATGCCACCGCAGAGGTGAGCACAGAGCGTGTGGGTAATAACCTGAGCAGTCTTAGCTCTGCTTGCTGTGGAGAGGTTAATTGCATGATCTCATCAAATGGGAAGAGGTTTTACTGCATGAATACAGATGAGGCCTATTGTATTGCTAGCTAAGAGCTCAGACTGGCTTCTCTTATTCACCTGGAAAGTGGCTCTTTGAAGGGCAGTTCACATCAAAGCCTGCGTGAATCAACCCTGTAAAAAGCTGAGAGCTTTTTGATCTCCAGGAAAACCCTGCCTTTTATTAAACATGAATAAAGGGCCTGAACCTGCTTGGTGTACAGCACTACATTTCTAACTGAAGCCAACAGGAGGTCAGTGGGAATCAAAAAAGAGCCCATAGAAGACAATGTCTGGGTCTTTCTTTCCATGTTGCCTTGGTAGGAAGGACTTTATTTTCATGAGCTTCCCAACAGAAAGTTCACTCCAACTGACTTGCAAGGGAAGGCAGAGCTGAGGATTCCTCCCAAATCCCAACCTATCTGTGCTCTGGAAACCATGTCCTGAAAGAGATGGTACATACCCAAGCCCCTCCCAGGACCTGGTCCTGCACCTGCACACCAAGACAGACTCCAAGGTGTGGAGTTCAGGAGGGCTTTGCATGTCCCAGACAGTGTAGGATATAGAAGGGAGGGATGTGAAAGCTGTAACAATTCCCATCAGGAGAGTTTAGGAAGTGACTGGGGAATTTGTCTTTGAAGTCAGGCTCTTGGCAGGTGAGGATCCCTAGGGATGCTGGACATAACTCCAGGTCAGGCATCAAAACAGCCCTGAGAGACAGAGAGCTGCTAAAGTATGTGAACGACCCTCTCTTCCCCAACTTCCAGAGGAGGGTACACACTCTTAATAGAGCTGGTGGGAAGAGACCTCCAGAGATTTTTTGGTTTACCCACCCAACAGTCCCGGCACAAAGAGTGTTCAGGCTCACGTGTAATCGTGATGTGAATATTTCCATAGATGGAGGTACCATAGACTTTCTGGGCAAGCCTTTCCATCACCCTCAAAATCAATGTTTTCTTCTGTTTAAATGGAATTCCCTGCAATTTGGATTTATTGCCTCTTGTCCTTTCATGGGGTGCCAGATACCACTTTCCACAATGGAGGAGAGTTCTTGGGCTTTAGAAGGAAACACAGCCTTGGCACACCCATGACCCCAGACAACTGGAGCTACTCAGACCAGACCAGACTCTCCCAGCAGAAGGTGAACCTTCGCAGACCTTCAAAATCTGTGCAGCACCCTTATAAACCCTCCTGTTTTCTCCCTCCTGGTACAGATAGCAAATCTGTTCCTCTTCCCCTTTTTAGCCTTTCATATTTTGTGGACACACTGGCATGACTTTAAACCTGAGAACATGGAAAGCAGCATGCAAATGGAGCTGCAGACCTCAGCTCTGAGTGTGTTAGGAAAATACCCAATTTTACTAGTACGGAATGCTAGTACGGAGTCCAAACTGAGCTGCAGCCTCAGATTTGTGATGTTGTGTCTGATAAAAGTAAACCAGAGACACAATTCAAAGTGTAGTGCTGATTTCAAATAAAGTTCAGAAGCTCCCTGGATCTAAAGAGCTCCTGGGGAGAAGATCACTCTGTTTTTCCCTACCAACATGGGCCACAGCTGGCTCTGTGCACTCTCCTAGCATATCCAAGGGAACTCAGGGGTTCATCCAGATCTTATTTTTCTATGTAAATAAGAAAAGCTCTGCAGCCCATCCCTCTGCACCCTGCAGCTCCAGACAGGGCCTCAGTGGGAAAAGGGGTGCAGCTGCCCATGGGTAGGATATGGAGTTATTTTGCCTCCCAATGTTTTACCCAGTACATCCTCATTCTCTGGCTTGTGCATACAAACATCCTGGGGAGGAAGTGACTCACCTGCCAGTAGCTTGACAAGTCAATTTGGGGGATTAATATGCATTTTCATTTTGATCCCTCATTTTGGATTTAGTCCCAATGTGGTGGCAGGTTTCTCTGCCCCTATCCCACCCTCTTCTTTCCTCCTGGAAACCCTGCTTACCCCACCTACCCATGCACACCCAAGGAGACATTTCTTCTTCATCCCCACCTCCTCCCAGCCCCTTCACGTTGCACCTCCCCCTCCAAGAGACAAAGTGGGCATCAGTGTGAGGTTCAGCCTGGAGGGATAGATGTGTTCTGGGTTAGTTTACAGTAAAGACTTTAATGCATCCAAGCAGCAGTGTTGGACAGAAGTATCAGACAAACTTGTCACATATAGGGAACACCTTACAAGAGAAAGGCCTTGTAAAATCATGGTTCAGGTCTTGTTACTTCAGCTAAGTGTAGCTAGCAGCTACTCGATCTTGAGAATAGAGAAAAGTTCATTAACATAACAACCTATTATTGGGGAGAAAAACAAGTGCACCTGTAATAGCAAAGGATCTGTTCCATGAGAATCAGTAGGAAAAAGTATGCAAACATTGTTAGAGAGAAAAGTTTTGATTGACATGTACACTCAACATTACCAACCAATGAACTGAGTTCCTAACCAATTGGAATTAAGCACGGTACCTTCTGATAACCATATAAATATAAGCTGTGTGCAATAAAGATTGGGAAATGATGGAAGAAGAAACAGGTGTCATTGTTCATCTCTACTACGGCACAAACTGGAAAAGGCAGGTGAGAAAGGAATTATCATTAAAGGCTCAGAGATGAGGTTACATTCAAGGAGTTTTGAAACTATGGATGGAAATGCCCAAATAGGTGTTGCAAGGATGGTCCTCTGGAGATGTTGGTTTGTATTCAAATCTAGCAGAGGAGTGTTTAAAATCTGTGTTCAGACTTCTCAGGCAGTCAGTGTGTCCTTTCCATGGCTTAGCACCAGGGCTTACAGCAGCTACATAAACCTCAGCATAGCCCCGTGGTTGTGTTACACAAAGCCTCCATCTTCTGTTCCTTCTTCAAATCCAGCTCAATCCAGTCCTTATTCAGATAAGTCTTCAATTAAAGTTATGCTGCTCCATGAATTTCAGTGTGTTGCCATATTTCATTTTTAAAATGCATGGAAGTAGTGATGGGTTGTTGGAGGCTGGCAGAACAGTTTGACAGCTGAGCTGGGGACAGCCAGAGTTCTCAGCAAATGGGAAAATGTAGGAGGTGGCTTTGCCTTTTTGAGTAAATATGTTGGTGTGGTACTAAGAAATTCTGTGGTACTAATTTCTGTGTCAGCTCTGATAACCTTCGGAGCCAGATTTTGCTGGCGTAGTCAGAAGCTCCTCACACCTCTGTGTGTGCATGATTTGTGTATGCAGCCAGATGTTGCTGCCGTGGTTAAATCCTTCCTCAAGCCAGAACACTTTTATTGCAGCTGTAAGAAGCTGCAAACTCTTTGATATGGCAAAAGTGCTCCACAGAGCATGAGAAATGTCATTAACAGTGACAGCATCTGGGATCCTTGGACCCTCAGAAGTAGCTGACTTTGGAGGTTTTGCCAGGCATGCCCTGGAGTGGAACCTTTGGTGGAGTTTCGGAGGAAGGTACGAGCACCACTGTCATCTGCTGCTGTCAACTGCTGGTCCTTGCTTTGTGCAGAGGTTTGGCAATGCTCCAATGTGTCTGCAGGACAAAACCCCCTTTACACATTGGCGTGCTGAGGGAATTTGGAGTGTGAGCTGGCACTGTCTGCCCAGGACAGAGGGGATCTCTCTCGCACCAGAGGATGCCTCTGGTGTGCCTGGCTGACATCCAGGGGAGGTTTCTCATAGTACCACGTTTTCAGAAGTTTGTTCACCTGGTCCTGATCTGTGATGCCCTGGAGAAGGTCTTCCTCTTCTTCAGCCCTCTCGCCCTCCCTAGGCATGCTGAAGCTGTGCAGTTTGATCTCTTGCCGCATGCTTTCAAAGAAGTGGAGGATGCATTTGTGAGCAAAGAGCCGGCTGTGCTCACAGCAGGTTTCCTCAAAAATCTTTTGCTCGATGTCAATGTAGTTGCTCCAGTGACGTGCCTGCAGGAGGGTGGCCTGGTTGAAGCAAGGTCTGAGCCAGCGGGCAAGGAAAGCTGCTATGATAAGGATCAACAAAATGCTCCAGCCGAGTGCCTGTGTGGTGAGAAAGAAGCAGTGACACAGGAACAAGACAGACACAAGGACAGGCACAAGCTCTTTGCCTGTATCAGTGAGACAGGGAGCTTGTGTAACTGGAGGGGAAATGTGATATATCTGAACTCCTGTCTTTGATCTGTCCCTGTAGTCCAGCACCCCATACTGCACCCAGAGGGTTGGTGTAATCTCCTCCCAGAGAATATGGGATATTTATCTGTGCATCAATCATTCAGTAAGGATAACTGATTGCAAGGTTGCCTGGAACTGACAGGCATTTGCTATGAGCATAGGAGTGCCCCAGGGAAAGGGGACTTTAGTGCTGTCCTTTGGCATTTCCTTATCTCCAATGATCTTCCTCTACCACCTACATTAACTCCAGGGCCCAGGAGCCCCCACAGCAGTGTGCAAGACAGCCCAGACTATGGGTAGCTCCCTTTGATGAGAAGGAAGGGCTTGTTTACAATGATCTTCCACCAGTCTTGATGCCTGACCTGGTACTTCTATACCAAGACCTGAAGCCAGTCAGGGCTCCACTCTCAATTGGGCCCTGTTCTATTGCTCCTGAGCAAGCTGTTTTCATCCGTCTAAGCTTGCACTGTTCTTAAAACAGTGGGTTCTGTCTGCAGGGTTAGCAGTTAGGAAGATCTTTTGACACTGAACAGGGCTTTAGAAGACACAACTTCTTTTATTATCTGGGTATAGCAGCTGCTGGTTCTTTTATTAAACCATTCATCATTTCTTTCTTTTTCCCTACCTGACTCAGATTGTCACTTAGGATAGCAACATTTGGAGGCAACAAGAAGCACAGAGCAGCCTTGCTCCCAGCCTGACCACAATGAAGTGATGGCAAATCAAGGAAGGGCAGGAGCAGATGCCACATGCCTGGTCACCCCACCGAGATGAGAGGCTCTGCCAGCAGTGACCCACCTGGGACCAGCAGCGCAGGTACCTGGACACTGCCTTGTGGGACGTGTTGCTCCTCATGAGCTCGTCCTCATCCTTGCAGGGCACCTTGGCCAGCAGCTGCTGCACCTGTGCTGTGCTCACATTGGCAAAGCCTGCAAACTTCTCAGGATCCACAGAGCCACTGAAGGCACAGATCAGGCATTTGCCATCCAGGAGGGTGACTATGATCCAGACAACAGGGGCAACCATGGCTCGCTGCATGATGGAGGAACACATGTACCTGGAGCAGTAGAGAGAGAGTGAGTGGGTTAATGCTGGGAGCTTTCTCCTCATCCAGAGCCTGAGGGATGCAGACTGTCCTGTGCCAAGCTGTCTTTCTAGACCCAGGGAATGGACTCTAGGGCTGCCCTCAGCATTGTTTCAGCTGATGCTACTTCTGCTCTGGGATGTCTTTGCTGGTTCTGCCTCTCAGGGAAACCTGCACTAGCACATGGCAGTGCTCTGAGTGCTGTCTGCACTCAGTGCACAGTCCCTTCATCATGTGCTTGCCTTGACTGTACCCATGTCTCCCATGCACAGATCTTTGTCAGCTCTCTCTTGTCTTCCACATTCACACTTCCTTTTCTCATCAGTTTCAATCTGGAATGTCTTCCTTTTTTCCGCAGCCCTTTTTGCCCCTCTCTGAGCCAACCTGTGTATTGCATAAAGCTTTGCATATAACACATGGGATATGATTCTCCTCACCATTCCAGCAGTACAAATTAGTAAAAAACTCAGGTGAAGGGAGTGGGACCATGAGGCTTTTGATAAAGAATGACTGTGATGAAAATGCCACACCTTCTGAATATTTAAAAGGAAATGCCTCATCTTTTTGCACATGGAAGCCACAGGAGACACCCTGTGAGCGCATGACAGAGCAGCAGCAATGCAGTTTCCCAGGGTGGCAGCACAAGCCCAGGTGTTGAGGCACTCCTGCTCTCCTTAGCTGGGATGGAACGAGACTGCCTTAATTTCTGCTGGTTGTAAATGCATTTCCCATACCCCTTCCCCTCTGGGATTGTGGGGAGAGGTCTCAGGAGATGAGCTTACAAGAAAATTAATCTACCAGGAGGATCAAAGCTATGAAGAAAGACAGCTAAACTGGAGGTGAGAAGAGGGATGCCATAGCCGCTGCATGCCCCACCTGATGACAGCTAGGTCCTTCTTCCTGCGCCCTGGTGGTCGCCTCCACTCCTCCAGCATCACCAGGGACTGTCTGTTGAGGATGAGGCCACACAGGAAGAGGATGATAGGAGGTATGAACATGATCCCCAGGCCATAGGCCATGTTGTACTGGGGCAGGCAGGGGCAGCTGAAGTCAAAGCTGGTGTACATCTTTACACTTGCCAGGGCCAACAGCCCACAGATCCCGTTCATTACAGACTCCGAGTTGGACTGGAAGTACTGGAAGATCATCCGGAAACGGTCCATCGTTTTCTTCTGGACAGGACTGCTCCTCCTGGGAATCCCTGGGCTGCCCAAAGTGGCCTGTCTCCCTTTGTCCCTCCTTCTGGTGCCACAGGGCTGGGGACTCAGCTCAGCCCCCAGTCAGCAGGAGGATGAGGATGGAACAGAGCTGCTGTGACAGGGGGAACACCCTGTGCTGAGGCTTCCTCACTGGCACATGGCTCTCACAGGTCTGTCTCTCACCCAGTGCTCGTCTTCCAGGGCAGCTGGCAGTTTTTCTGGGTGAGTTGATGGATACAGCCTCCAGCAGCCTTGTTTTCCACCTTGTTTTTAATTTTCAGGGCTGTCCTGCATGGCAAGCAGTGACAGCCTCTAGCAGTGCCTGGTCCCTCCCTCCAGGGGATGGTAACTCTCTGTGGAGAACCATTGGTGGATGCCTGCGAGCTGCTATCTCTGCTGATTGAAGCCTGTTGACTGATCCACTGTCCAGGAGAAACCAGGTAAGTCAGATGAGCTCATCTGTGTTTCTGCTGCTGCCCCACTTCTCTTTGCATGTCCCCAGCCCTCTGTGGGGCACGGGGGAAGGCAAGGAGTGCACACCTGGCTCTAAGTGTCCTGCATGGCTGCAAGCTCAGATTTCCCTATGAAAATGGGCTGAAAGGACCAGCCCTCTAGTCAAGGGGATGTGAGAATCCATAACTTTGAAAGCCTAGAATGGCACCTGCGGGCACTCTTGGCTATGCACCCTATACATACTGAGGTATTTGTATCATACAACATCCAAGTCTGAGGCTCTTGCACTGGGGCACTTCTGGCTCCCCATCAGAGGGCACGATGCAATCAGAGCCACTGGCGCTTTTGTCCCCTGGGACTGGGTTATCATCTTCATCATCTTTTTGTCTCAGAAGTTCATTTTACAGACAAATGCAACTCATCACCACACAAGGAAGTTCTGAGGTTTTTTCCTGATATATTGAACAAAATTTTCCTCTTTCCAACTTTCCTCTGAAAACGCTTTCAGATTTCTTCTCAGCTCAGGTTTCCAAATGCATTCAGGAAAGGGGGAGGGGAAAAGGGCGTTACTTTTAACTATTTTGTTAGAAAAGAGAGGAATTATCTCCACTGAAGTACACTGTCTGCTGGTCCTGGGGTTTCTGCCCATGCTGTTTCCCACTGCAGGACTGGTTGCCTTGATGGGATCATGTTGAAAGGGATCAGCAGGGAGGAGGTACCTGTGGTTGTTCAGAGGCACATACAGATGAATCGCAGATGAATGTCATCTCCTCCAATCTGAACAGCGACACACACAGTTACTTTAATGAAATACATTTGCTCCAACCATAACATTTGTGCTCCCCTTTACCTGTGAGTGAATTGCCTGTTAATGTTCATCCATCAGCAATAAAACCCCCTGGCTAATCAGTTCATGTTTCCATTTTGCCATTATAGGACATCAGGACCCCTCCACATTGCTGTTATAGGGCATCATGACCCCTGGCTGAACTCCATAGTTGATTTTTAGCCAGGGTTGCAGCCGGTCTTGGTTCTCAAGTGCTTCAATACTAAAATACTTCTCATTTAATGGCTTACATTTATGTGCTGACTTGGCTTCAGAAAGTGTTGTGCACTCTCTGTAGAACAATTACTTTAGAAAAATCATTTTGCCTTTCCAGCTCTCCTGGGCAAAAACATAGTAAAGGCTATGCAGTTCCTTGCAGTTCAGGAAAATAAGACGTAAAAAGAGTCAGAAACATCCTCTGGACAGGACAATCTGCAAGGGAATTTTACTTCTCCCAAGTGCCATCTCCTGATCTGGATATTAGAAGTCTGTAAAGGATGCCTCGGGGTAATCACTGTGCTCTGTTGTGATTGGGATCACACCAGTGATTCAGAGCTGAGACATGGAGTTGTTGAACTGTAGAAGAAAGGGAATATTCCTTAACTTGCAGGGAAGGAGGGAAGGAAGGAGGGAAGGAAGGAGGGAAGGAGGGAAGGAGGGAAGGAGGGAAGGAGGGAAGGAGGGAAGGAAGGAAGGAAGGAAGGAAGGAAGGAAGGAAGGAAGGAAGGAAGGAAGGAAGGAAGGAAGGAAGGAGGGAAGGAAGCAGGAAGGAAGGAAGGGAGGAAGGAAGGAAGGAAGGAAGGAAGGAAGGAAGGAAGGAAGGAAGGAAGGAAGGAAGGAAGGAAGGAAGGAAGGAAGGAAGGAAGGAAGGAAGGAAGGAAGGAAGGAAGGAAGGAAGGAGGGAAGGAGGGAAGGAGGGAAGGAGGGAAGGAGGGAAGGAAGGAAGGAAGGAAGGAAGGAAGGAAGGAAGGAAGGAAGGAAGGAAGGAAGGAAGGAAGGAAGGAAGGAAGGAAGGAAGGAAGGAAGGAAGGAAGGAAGGAAGGAAGGAAGGAAGGAAGGAAGGAAGGAAGGAGGGAAGGAAGGAAGGAAGGAAGGAAGGAAGGAAGGAAGGAAGGAAGGAAGGAAGGAAGGAAGGAAGGAAGGAAGGAAGGAAGGAAGGAAGGAAGGAAAGTAAATTGCTAGAGACGGACAAGGGTTCAAAATGTTTCTCAAACTTTATCACATGTGATTACCAGTTCTTAGGGCAAAATGAAGAGGAAACAAGGATTAAAATAATGTATCTCCAGCAGGTGGGCCTGCCCCATGTGCCCAGCAGTGTAGTCACCCTGCTGAGCCTGCTGTGAGGCTGCCTGCAGCTCTCAAGGGCACCATCCTCAGAGGAAGGCAGCTGCTCCTTGATAGCAAATCTCCAAAACTGTTCTGGAAGCTACTGTTTCTCAGTGCATCTTTTGGAAGGCAGTGTTAAACAGCTCTTTGCTTTTTCCTCAGCATTGCAGAACACGGTGCCAAAGAGGGGGCCTCCCTTCCTTGCCCCTTTATGGGAGTAAAATAGCAGCTGTAGGCTTTTTGCCTCAGATGATGGAGAGGGTGGTGGGTACAGGTGTGAGAAGTCCCTCTTGCTTTGGGGACGAGGATGATTTCATCACCAAAATTTGAATTGGTCATTTAAAATAGGACACGTTCAGCAGAAAGGTATGGTTAGTTTTGTGCCTGAGCCTTTGCCAAGAGCACCTTTCCCAGCAGTAGGGAAGGACCCACAGGGCTCCTGCAGGAGCACTCCTGGCCTGTGGCAGGGAGATGGTGGGTTACCTCACTGGGAGCCTTTGCAATTTTTTATAACTGACAAATTATTTCATTCCCTGGACTGATTTTTTTTCCTGCTCTGAATGTGTGCCTCAGGCAAAATATATTTAGAAAACTGTTACATGGGTTGGTCAACTGCTCCTTAGATGATGTAAGGGCATAAAAAGAAAAGCACGCATGCACACACACACACACACACACACAAAAGCACACAAAAAGAAATAAACTGCTTCCCTTGTTAAAAATGTGGGGTTGTACAATTGATCTGAAAATGAACAGCAGCTCTGACACCCACTTAGAGGCACTGTTCTGCTTTCAGTGGCTGCTGCAGTCAGGGTACCCCCCGAGCACCACAGGTCACTGAGTTATCACCCTGCTCATTTTTGTGCCTCTGCTGCTGGATGATAAATCAGGATGCAGAACTGGCCCAGCAAATTCACAGGCTGCAGGACATGGCTATGAAATTAGTTCAGTTCCAAATGTGACCTTTTTTCCCCAATGTCTTGGCTCATTAATTGCCACATGGGGATGCCACCTCCACAGGGTGTTTGGTTAAAACATGCACTCTATGGCCACAAGGAGCAGGTACCAAGCAGAGTGTTCCTTGCCTCAGTTTCCTTTTATGGAGTTAAGAGTGGATCCACACGAGCCCTTTCTCTGGGTACTGGGAGGGTGAGTAAGTCACTGGTGAAATGTCACATTCCTGTGATGTGGGAGTACCCATGCTTTCCCAGGTCAGTGTGGGATGGCTGCAGTTCCAGTCTCTGTTTTGGGCACCTCTCAGCTGGTGAACTGGAAAACCACTTCCACCTGGCTGTATTTATTCAGAGGACAAGGGCTAGTGTATTTTCAAGGCTTAGAGGAAATCTGTCATCTTGTGTTTGAGTGAAGGCCATTGCCGCTGTAAATGGCCATCCCCAGCAGCAGTGTCTCCAGACCAGTTTCCTGTTCCCCTGCAGCTCAGGTGAGCCTGTTGCTAACCCTTGGGCCCACAGGGAGACACCCTGAGAGCCTGTCTATACTTGACCAGCAGGTTGCAACTGAGCTTTATCTTCTGTGGCTTTTTTCAAACGGTCTGGGGTCCCAGTCCCTCACTGGTATCTGAGGACAGCAGAGCAACATGATTGCCTTCTTTTTTCTCCAAATCTGGCAGAGGATTTTACTCCTCACTGCTTGGAAATCATTCAGCATCTTCAATTTCTCACCACAGAAGTTAAATTCCACTTCAACTGCCCATGAAGATGGACAAAGGCAGTATTTCCTCCCATGCAAATTTCTGATGGTCACTGGCAGCAGTGACAAATGACAGCTTTGTTGGCTCCATGGGGTAGGGACCACCTGAATCTGTGATTCTGTGGGTATTTTTGCACAGCTGTGTACTCTGTCCAGGCTAAGCAAATAATGAGTAATGACCATTACATGATTAATGAGATGCTAGCAAAAATAATGTCAGCATTGAAAAATGTATTTTGTCTTCACTAATGATCTCTGGAGATTAGGTACTCCTGTGTTCTGCCTTGTAACTTCATTAAAGCACCAACATGCTGCTGACTGCCAGTGAGGAAATACATGGCTTAGTGATGTGTTATTCTTCTTAAGAGCTCATTATATATTGCTGTCCTGGCCATTAGCAAGTTGCTTTTTGGCTTACTTAGAAGCATTATTTCCTGATCTCTGCATTATCCCAATCTTGACCTAATTCACACCATTTCTGACTGGGAGGGATTTTTGTAAGGCCATTTATCTGCTTGGCTTGGAGCTGACGCTGCAGTGACATCATTTGAGATAGAGTCTCTTCTCAGCTAAGAAGGAATCAGGGAATAAGGTGGAAATTAAGAAAACAGATTGATCTCTAAACATTGCAGCTCAGTGACTTTCCACACTTTTTTGTCTGATTTACTAATATTCACCTATATACTGATGTTTATGTAGGGTATTTTTGGAGTGTTTTGTTTCTTTTTTTTTTGTTGTTGTTGTTATTTCTTTTGTTCTTTTCAGACACTCAATTTTAAGCTCCAGCCCTGGGTAATCCACAGTTTACAGGATGAAAACCACTGATAACAAACTTTTCTTGAGAGATCACTTTATCTTCAGTTTTCAGAGATGTTATAGAGGCTGCTTAGGTGTTCTAAAGAAAATGGAAGTTGAGTGACAAACCCCATCACAGTTCAGTGACTTTGGGCCTCTGCATTTGGATTTAAGGCTGACCCAGTCTTTGTCCAGTGTGACTACTCTAGGAAGCAGACCACATCCTTCAGTAGCTGGATTTATGGCTTGTAAGTCAAAATTTCTCTCTGCACTGTTATTAATTCACAAATTATAAATACTGTGTTATTAATTCACATATTCAAAACCCCTTGGGTAAGCCATATCTAAAAACTGATGTTACAGATCTTTTGTAAGGAGTGATCCTGTAATTCTCGAACTTGTGTGTCAGGAATGGAAAAACTTGTAAAGATGGAAAGAGGAATTTATAGGTAAATTTTGCTCTTTTTTTTTCTTTTTTTTTTTTTTTTTTACTCGAAGGGTTAAGCACAGCTGACTGGGTTTTCTGGTCAGGCACAGGCAGCATCCCAGTGCAGCCCCCCAGTATCAGTGCTGTATCCTGTGGTGCAGGGGCTTTAAAACTGGGGACTGAAGGGTGTCTGCACGCAGAGGGATTAGAACGGGGGCGGAAAGGAAGGAGAGGAGCAGAGCAAAGCCAAGCCAAGCCTTGGAACGGTGAGGAAACAGCTTTTCTTGGTGCCGCAAAGAGCGATGCATCGGTCTTAAGCAGCGTGTTTGAGCAGAGAGCTGCTGTCCTTGTCCTTAACTTGCAAAGGGCCCCGCCACCACAGAGCGGTGCTGCGGCTCCTCCGGGCGCTGCTTTCCGTCCCTGCCCTGTGCTTCCCACAGCTCTTAGAGGCAAGAGGGAGATTTTTCAGGAGTGCTGAGCATCCCTGGAAGCGGTGCCGGGCGGACTAGCACTGCCAGCGCCGCTGTGGTGTGCTCAGGTCGGAACTCGCACAGCACCGATGTGATGCTGGAGCACAGGTGTCATTGAGGATACTTGGGCTCATCTCGTGTATATGTCTCCACTACAAATCTTTATGAAGTTTTAGCAGACACTGGGCATTTTCTGGACTGAAAATGTGCTAGGCCAATTTTGAGCCTTTCTTATGTGCTGCAAATAAACTGCAGAAGTAAGTGAGAGGGAAGTAATCCTGCTGTCAGGGCTGGGTGGTGGTCAGGATCCACACCTCTCTGCTGAAAACTATAGAATCATGCAATATTGCCAGCTGGAAGGGACCCACAAGGGTCTTTGAGTCCAGCTGCTTGCTTCTCACAGGATTACCTAAAACTAAGTCAGGTGTCTAAGAGCATCATCCTGATGCTCCCTGGACTCTGTCAGGCTTGGTGCCATGGCCACTTTTCTGAGGAGTATATTCTGACTGACAACCCTCTTAGTGAAGAACTTTTTCCTAATATTTCTCACTCTGAATCTCCCTGAGATCTACCTCTAGGTATGTCTGCAAATACAGAGGTACCCATAAAACAGAACTAGTTACTACGGTGGTTTTTTATTTTTTTATTTTTTTAGACCTTGGAAAAGACTTGCAAAGGGGACAAAGAACCACAACATTCAGAATGGAATCCATGAAGCAGGTTTCCCAAGAAAAGCAAGGTATGCATGAAAGCATCATAAGCAAAACACTACAGGTATTTTCTTGTTGCAGGAAAACCCAATCTCCACAGGTGTTAAAATTCATCTTGTCTTGGTGTTCCTTGGTGCTCTGAAGTGGGAGATTTATTCTCCCAGTGCCTTGTATCTCATGTGAAATGGTGGTTAAAACCCCCTGCCTCTGACAGGAAGGAAATATATCTAGTTATATATTTACATCTATTCATATCTATTTATAGCTATTTAAAATATACAATATTATACTATAATATTATATTATAATAACTTATAATATAATATGTTATTATTATATTTTATAAAATAGATAATGATATATACTATTCTATTCTATATTTATACTACAAAATATACTATATATATTTAAATATACGATATATTTATATATTTATATATTTATATAAATATATTAAAAAAATATAAATCTATAATATTTAAATTGGTCAGGGCTTGGATTTGGATTTGTCTTAGGTTTCCTTCAGGCACCTGTGCTAATCCAAGCTTGCCTCAGAGCGAGTCAGAGACAGAAAACTCAGCTTTTTGTGGCATTTCTCTGCAAAACTCCCAAAAAACTAGCATCTCTTTCTCATCAGAAGCCTGCAGTCGCATCCTTTGACAGCCCCCTTTGCCAACCATGCTGGCCCCCGGCGGTGCAGTCGCAGGGACGAAGCCTCAGCCGTGGCTGATGCGAGCGGACGCGGCCCCGCACGGGCAGCAGCTGCAGCCGCTGTCACCAGGGATGGAGCCAGTGTGGGAAGTGCTGAGCAGCTCTGACATCTCTCTACCCCTGGCTGCTGCTACATTTCTAAAGGCCTTTTCTTCTAGACAAAAATCTCTCCTGTTTTGTGGACTCCTGTGGAGCACGGGGCCTCAGCTGGAGAGCGCTGTCCTTTTAGGTGGTTTGTTCAAGAGCAGCGATAACAGGGTTAATTAGTAAGAGGACATATTAATAATCTGGGAAAATATAAATATTGTCTCTCATAGCTCTTATTTGGTACAAAGGAGATTTTTTCAAGTATCTGGGGTTCAGGTATCAGCTTAAATATTATGGAAGTTGTGAGAGTTTGTTACCCACTGAATGTGTACACACACACACACACACACACACACACACTGCTGTCTGGCCATTAGTTCCTCTGCAGAGTAAAAGGTGACCTCCAGTCCTAAAAATCCATGTTCTGATATAAAAATACATTTTCCTACTAATGCCAGAGTCACCTGACCTAAACCATACATCCCTGATGCATTTAAAAGTTGGTGCTTCACAGTAGCTGCAATTCATCTTCCAGCAAAATTAGAGTTCTGTTTCACAAAATTGTCTTGTCATATAGCTCTTGTCTTTGTCTGTGTTTATAACCCACCCACACATCATTAATCTTCCTCTCTGTGTATATTTATAATATTTGTATGGTGTTGGGCGTCTCCAGAGCACTGTGAACGCAAAAGCAGTTCTCTGCAGTTATTCTGACTTTTTCACAGGGAAATACCATCCTGACTTAACCTTCCTGGGGGGATCTCTCACCAGCAGCAGATACTCTCTGTGTTGGCAAGAGACTTGTGGATGATCTCTGTGGCAGATTTCACTTATGCTTGACCATTATAAACGGGAAATGAAGAAATCCTAGGAATCTCGGGATGTTTAGACTTGATACAGTTTTCCTTTCTCAGCTCAACTTTCATTTCATCTCTCTCACACATTCTGACTTTGGAACTTTTTTCCCAAGCTTAAAAGCTCAAGCTCTAGCACCTTTTCAAGGGAAGATTGGAGAAGGTGGGGTCTGTAGGTGTGTTTACTGCTGCATTGCTGGGCACTGGCAGGTTCCTGCTCACTGCCTCCTGCTACATAATCGTGAGGAGTAATTAATTGCTCTTAGAAGAGGCAATTCCAAAAGAGCAAAAAATTTCCTCCAAAACAGCAAGTAATCTTTTTGAAACTGTAGGGTAAGCCCCACCAATCATTCCAGCTGCACCACCATCACTACCACCCCAACCCACCCCCAGACAAGCTCTTGTAAAGAGCTAAGAAGAAAAATGTGCCATCATCAGAGACAGATGGTTCACCACAAAAGAGACTCTGCCCTCTCTGTCCTGGTCCTCCATGCAGAGCACAAAATACCTTTTAAAGACAAAATTATGGACTGCAATTTATAACTTTACTTAATACTAACAATCATGGACTCAGCAGAAATGGTCTTTTAAAGTACACTGCAATTTTCCATATCGTCTGTTCCAAGCTAAATTCTTATGGTTGCACAGACAGTAATTACCTGCAGTGTCTTGTGTTCTGCAGAGAATAATCATCTTCTCATGCTGCCTTTGGTAACATCCCTAACTACTCCTGTCTTTCCAAAGCAAATAGCTAGAATCACACTGTGTGGGATGATGGGGTCCTGTGGTGTTGTGACAGCCACCCCTCTGCCTCTTGAGGTTTATCTGCCATAAGAGGGCTTTGGGATAGGCCTTTTCCAAGAGCTCTGAATACCCCTGAGCTGTTCTGTGTTAAGGCCTCCTGGGGAACTCAGTGTCTTGGCTTTGGTACCACACACAGACTAAATGTGCTGTTGTAAATTAACCCCTGTCCCTTCATCAAGTTTTCTTATGGCCAGACCCCCATGTCCCCCCTCATGTCTTCCCCTCCCTTCTTGTCTTGAAACTTCATTACATTTTCACTTATTTAGCAGAATCCATCTCTGCAGAGTAACGAGCTGTAGTGACTCTGAGGGGTGGTACAGAAAACATTTGGGATCTATATCAGAAACAATGATGGGGTGACAGCATAGGTGAGTGAAGAGCTTCACAAGTGCTGGTCCCTCCCTGGCTTGGTTGCAGCCAGAGCCCTCAGCAGCTAAAGGCTTTCTTTCCACCAATTTCCCAGCCATGAACCATCACCTTCAGCCCAGCTCTGTGCCTTTCACCTGCTTCTGGTGTTCTCCTTCACTTTCTCAGCCATCTGGCCTTCCCTTGTTGTCAAGAACCACCCTTCCTTTTTAGAAGTAAATCTGTGTGATTGAGGATGATTTTGGGGGAACCAAGCCAGCACACAGTGGCTCCAAAGCAACCACAAACTGGCTTCTCTGGCCCTGGGTACACACAGCACCCAGATCTGACTTCACCAGGATGTTTGCTGGCTTACAGCCATGGCTTTCCAGCCTGGGCAGCAGAGCAGAACGGTTAAGCCATATAAGTGTAAGGCAGCGATTGCATTTTGGGTTATTTCACATTATCACATTCTCGGTCTGTGAATCTGGCATGATCATTGTTTTATTGCCCATGTGCTCTGTTAGCTAGAAGTGCACTCTGAAAGTAGACACAAGCATTGCAGATCCAGTTCTTGCTATTGAATTCCTTCCTAAAATGAGGATAGATTCCACCATAAAGGTTTTTGACTACTGCAAAGATGGACACAATGAAGAAAAGAGCCATAAGAATAAAAGCAAAGAATAAAAGCAAAAGAAGAATAAAAAAAAGCAAAAGCTTTGGCAATTGACCTGAACTGCTAGCACGGCTGTAACTAGGGCCTTGACCTGTTCCATTTGTGCAGAAGGATGAATGATGCAACTACAGTTCATAAGCATCTACTTTTCCTTTTGGATGAAACAAAAAGGTTTCTAAGAAACTTCACTGGCATGGAACTTGCAACTCAGCAAATTCAGACTGGAAGTTGTAGGATTTTTAACTGACAGTCATTAAAGCATTGCAAAAATTAGTCTAATAGTGTAATAGCTTTTCCTTTGTTTGCAGTCTTAAAATTAAAGGGAAATTTGTTCCCTAAATGTCTCAGAGACACTGAAAATATTATCAGTAATTCAGAAGCAGAGATGCAAAATTTCCTTTTGAATCCAGTAGCTATAACTCATGCAGAAGCTTTTACAAGAGATAATAATGTCAGGAACACGTTGTCAGTAAATGAGAGCTCAAAATCTATATCTGCTCATGAAGTGAATAATGATGGGTGCTGCTCAGTTACTAGGCTGTGATGCTGCCTGCAGGATTTTGGTGACAGCATGAACAATGCAAGTGGTGCCATTTGAATTGGGGTATTTATTCATATGGAAATGGAATGTTTTGTCCTTGCATCCCCATTTATCAGAGCCCAGTGACAGTATCAGATTTCATATTGTGATCTGTTATGCAGACTGGAAATTCTGAGAAAAGAACAGATCTGTCAGCAAGATTATTCAAATTAGTGCTGTTGGGGACTTGCGCTCTCCCCTGTTCCTCCCTTGTTTAGTTGAGCATTTCAAGAGAACAGTTTTGAAACTCATTCTAGCCAATCCTGGCAGTTAAACCAAAATTAAGGCTAATATTTCTCTGGGGGGGTTAATCCTCAGCGCTGGGATCAGATTGTATTCTTGGAAAAAGAAATAGTTGCATCTGATTTGGTGAATGCAGCAGTTCATGGCATTCTCCTGGTGGGAAGTGCTCCTCATCATGATGCTCTACAAATTGAGAGTCTATGGACCTTTATGATACCAAACTTGACATTTCTGAGTTTGTGCTGGCTGGCTCCCACAATTTGCATCAAGGAGCAAAGAGAAATGGTGACTTCAGATGTGACCAACAGGCTACATATCCAGTGCCACCAGCAGGGCTCTGTAGAAAAAGCTATTGCTGCAGTTTCCAGGTCATCTTCTTGAGATTCAGCCAATATCCTTGCAATCTGCCTGGAACTCCCTGTGTGGACCAGGAGGGAAATAATGAGCAGTCTCAGCCTTTCTGGGGACCCCTGAGGGTGGTGTTCAACTTCAGGGACTACACAGGGCCTGAGTGACTGGGATGGGAGCTTGTCAGGACAGCAAGTACTGAACACATCCTGTTTCTGTGGCCAGTTTAAGGCTGAGTCAGATGTGGGAAGATCATCTTGGTTGACTCTCTGATACTGCTTTTGTCATTCTGTGTGGTGGTGCTGGCTGTGTGCAGGTTCTGCAGACTGTGCAAGGCTGGGAAATCAAAACCCAGACTTTTCTTATTGTTTTAAGTTTATTTGGAGTTTGTAATATTTGGAACCTGTAAAGATACACTGCTATCCTGGAACCACATGGAGAAAGGAAATACTGACCAGTATACCAAAACTGTTGGATGCCTTTGATAATCTAATCCACCATTTAAAGTACTGAGGATGTCAAACATATTTAGAGGTTCAGACTAACATCTTTAACATGCTTAATATACTTCCCTTTTCTCTAACTCATCACATTTTGTAAATATTTGGGTTTTTTCCCAATATTCCTCAAGCATGCTGACTTCTCAGCATGATGTCAAGTTGGCTTGCAATGACCCATTTAGAAATCTGGGCACCTCCACTCTTAATTTGTGCAGTAAATTCAATTAAGAGCAAATATTTTGATACAGAAATAGGACATGAGGTTAGCATCTGTCATCAAAGTCTTGATATATCCCTCCTTTAACTGACACCCATTTATCTCTGGAAAGAATGTAGGATCTTTAATAGAAGGGAAATATCCCTCAGAGTCTTTGCTCTGCTACAGTGGACTGTCTGCCACCTCAGTAGCAATATCTACCATCTTGACAGAGATATGAAAGTGAGATTGAAAGGAAGGGCCATTGTCTAAGAAAAGGTTTCAAGGGAGAAATTCCCCAAAGTTAAATGAATAGAAACAAAAAATCCCGCAATACTGGTCAATCTATGAGGATGGCAAATTCACTGTAAAGTGCTAGGGAGAAATCTCTGGCTCCTGTTGCTGGAAGTAGGGGTTCAGGCTGTCTGAGAGCCAGTGAAACTCCAAAGGGAAGATCAAAGGCTTGACTATTAGCTGTGCTAAATTCCTGTTAGATTTCTCTTGTAGATCAAAGGACCCTTTAAATAGGGAGGAGCTGATTCCCCTGGAAATATCCTTTGCTCAGTACTGGCCTTTCATGTAAGCCCCAGCTTAGTGGTGAGATTTGGGCCACTGGGATATGGCACAAATGTGCTCCTTGAAGCTTTCTGCTTTGGGAGGAAGCAGCCTTGGGGTTCCTCTGAAATACACTTGGGGCTCAACAGGCCTCACTGAGTTTCCTAGTGTGAGGAGCACAGTAGACTTGAGTTAAAAGGTACTTAAACACTCCTCACAGAGGCATTGCAAGAGTGCAATTGTACTTTAATGTCAGAGCTCAAAAAATATGACCAGTACATGTGGAAGAAATTAATATTTTCTAACAGCCTGTTTGTTCTCCCCTGTTTCTTTGGGGGTTTTTGTCTTCAGATAATTGTCTTTGAGCATAGCTCATAACAAATACCTGAGTAGCACTTTGCAAAATGGCTGCTAAAATATGTAAAAGCCTCCTCTCATGTGAATCCATCGCTGATGAATGGGAGAACTGCAAATGTAAAGGTCAGGAAATAACCAGAATTAATCTAAAGCATGAAGATAGCTGCACAAAGCATTTTTTCCCAGTCTGCACACTGTACAGCCAGTATGTCACAAAAGATGGACACTTCTTTGCTGTCCTACTCATATAAAACAAGTATCTACATTTCTTACATAAGAGGTGATGTGAGATTTAGTTTTCTCAGGGAAAAAGCACAAAACTGGATGATCACTTGTCATGGTGGGTTTTTTTGACTGCTGTTTGAGAGTAAGCATTTTATGAGGCTTTATATCTACAGATCTTTTTTTCCTTCTTCCCTTAACCTCTCATCTCTAGAAGTATCTTTGCATACTCTTCTGGCTGCTGCTGGGAAGTCTGTTGTCCTGTAGACACAGAAACACAGTTGTTCACTTGTGGCTGAGAGTGGTCTCTTGTCATCCTTTCCTATTTTAACTCACAAGGCCAAATTTGCTTCTGTCCCATCTGAGTCTTACATCCAGTTTTCATAAGTTTCCAAGGTGACAGCAATGGGGGTAAACCTTCCTGATGTAGTGGCTGCAGGGTATTTAGTTTTGGGTTGATGCACGCCACATCAAGAATGCCTTTTTCATTCAAGCAGTTTAAAATACACAAATTAGGGTTTAGCTCAACAATTACATGCAGTGAATATCTCCCAGATGATCTTTTCTCCCTGCAGCATGCAGATCTGTACATTTCATGGATAGGTGTGTCTTTTTCTTCCACATCTGCTGAAGTTCTGATGGCAGGCATTTAATTACAGCAATTAGAGCAACAGCTTTCAAGATCCTTCAACATATAAGGGAAAGAATTAGATTAATGGGTACATGAAGTCAGCAGGGCCTAGTGGATCAAACCTTGCTCTGGAAGGGATGTATGGCATATTTCCATTCTTAGACCCTTTGATGCTTAAAGTGCCACATTCTCAGCAGTCTCACTTGTGTGTCAGCGAGTGGTCCAGGCTCCTGGACCCCATGAGTTTCAAATCCAAAAGGGCTTGGCTAGTGCCCACTCACTGCTTTGTGTTTTATTCTGTGATATTTATTCCCTGGGTCACACCTCCTACTCTGAGCGTCCTTTCAGAATATGAATTCTGATGTGTTTGCCCACATTTCAGAGAATGGTGGCTCAGGCTTCATCTCTACTCCTCTTCTTCTGATTCCTCATATTATTCTGTAATTGTGATTACCTGGTTTCTTGTGAGACCCCTTGAGGGCTGATGTGCCTAGAAGGCACAAACATAGGTTTTATAAAGGGAATTTTTAACTACATTCCCTTCATTGCTGCACGGTGCTTCAGAGTTAGAGACCTTTGCAAAATACCCAGAGTCCTTAAATGCAAATGCACTCATCTGCCCTTGCCCCCTTTGCAGTGTGAAAGCACCCCTGTGTACCCAGCCTAGCAGCTGGTTATCTGCCTGGTTATCATCCAGCACGCAGACACTCCCCTCCAGCCTCTCACAAATCCTCCTCCACATCCTGTCTCTGTGGTCTTTCACATATGCCTGAGCTGAACAGCTGCAGCTCATCCTTGCACCCAGCTCTCGGGTGGAGAATTGATGGGTGGTTTTGTGACTTTTGTTCCATGAGCAGATGTGACTATGCAGGGCCTTTCTCCTTGTGTTTGTTCATGGTTTTAACCACGATGTTAGCCGATACTAACTTCAGATGAAATTCGTGGAGTGGTTGCATTGTCTCCGTTGACTTCTAAGCACAAATTGCAAATTGGAAGTCTGGTGCCCATGCACAAATTCAGAAAGGGGAGAGGAGTTTTAAGTCACTGTGAACTCGTCCTGCTCTGTCACACAGAATAATCTGCATCAGGTCCCCACTACCTGGCAGGGCTGGTACCACAGAATTGCATGCATCTAATTAGTCAGTTCAACTGATATCACTAACACACAAGGAAAGTCCTGACCTGCTGGTGTGAAAGCCCTGCAGTTTTGGCAAGCTGTTTCAATGCTCCCTGTTGCTAGAGCACAGGAAAAAGGCAAAAACCCAGAATCAGTGTGATCCTGTTTTGTCTATCAAGGGCCCCTGTGATCACAGAGCATATTTCTCACCCTACTCAACATTTTTTGCAGGAAAAGCTGACATAAGTTGGCAAGGACAGCAAGCAGCCCCTCCTTCTCATTCCTTCTCCAACCAATATAAGGAGCAAATTGAAAGGCTCTGTGATAAAGTGAACCAAGGTACAATCACAACAAACCCCTGGTGCTGTTTTGCATTCTTCCCCACGGTGTCAGCTGCAGGCTGCTGTGCCAGGCAAAGCAAAACCCATCCCTCATGGTAGCTGAACATGTTGCTAAAGCAGGTCTATAAGGCTTCTTTCTTTCACTGATGAAACTATGCTTTAATTTGGTTATCCAGGTTGAAAAGGGAGGTGGTTGAGCACAAAACCCACCAGCCATGTGGGGTATTGTTTAATATTCACACTATGGCACCAAGGTTAAATTGGTGCCTGGTGTCTAAAACTCAGGGTGGATTTGGTAGAAGCAGAAAGCACATAGTCCTTCTGGGAACAGGTTCACCACGTGGTGAGCTATCCCACAAGACACAGTTAGCAGCCTGCACAATGCATGTGTGAGTGCCTGTCATTTAATGGATGACTGCACAGAAATCTTTCCTGTGCTATTACATGGACGTTCCCTATGCCTACAGTCCAAAACTGAGAGCTTTTTCAAGATCTCTTTTATACAATGGAAAGATGCCTTTTCCATTATAATTTGCCTTACATTGACACCTCTTTCTGCCACATTAAACATGAAACTTCCCAGAAAAGTGACAGTCCTTGCTCAAGATCTCTTGCAATTCAAGGACAGGCAGAGAGAGAGATTAGAGAAAAGAAATGAAGAAAGAACAGTTTTGTTTTGTTTTTTCTGTTGGTTGGAGACAATTAGGTTCAACAGGATGGAAGGCTGGATGATGAGCAGGTGGAATTGCCCCTCTAAGGGCCATTCCAGTCTTGTATCACAAATGACAGAATATTCTGAGTTGAAAGGGACCCACAAAGATTATCAAGTCCAATTCTTAAGTGAATGGCCCATATAGGGATTGAACCCACAACCTTAGTGCTATTAGCACCATGCCATAATCAACCGAGCTCATCTCAGGGTCAGTTGTTCCTTTTTGGGCTCACTGTAATGAATTAACTGGAAATATAGTGTTCATGTTCACAAAAGATCTAAACAAAGATGTGACTCAGGCTAAGTCTCTGTCTCACCTCTGCTCTTAAGCTTCCTGCGTGTGGAGGCATCTGGTGGAACAAAATGGGGCCAGAGCAAGACCCAGTACACCAGAAGAACTGAACAGAGGGCTCATGTTTGAACCAGATTTCAACCCCACTCTACCATGGCTTCACTCTGACTGGTGTAGTCGTTCCTTTTTACTTCTGAGAGAAAGAGAAAGGATGTAAAAAAGGTGCACATCTCACCCACAGTGCAATTAAAGGCTAGGCAGTAATAATTCTTCACCCTGGCTCTGTGTATCAAACATACCAAAATACATCCTCATCTGGACTTAAGCATCATATTTTGGTTGAGATTATCAATATTTCTTATCAATAAGTCTTCCCGAGTGTGGCTCTGACATGTTTGTACCTATGAGAATCCTAATTGCTTTAGGACAGTTGCATCCTACCACAGCCAGTCTGCTTGTGTGAGTGTCCATGCGTGATGCAGCTTCTTTGAAGGGCCTGGATTCCAGGGCTCGCCAAAAGATTCCTCTCTGGAAGGAGGAGGCTGGGGAAGTGGGTTTAGGACCAGCAGGTGTGAGGCAGGTCCCGAGGTGGCAGTGCAAGGGAATAATGTCCCTGACCCTGCGTTCGCCCCTCGGCGTTTGTGGTCCTGGGCATCTTTGTGCTGGGGGCGGGGGTCGGGAGAGGCTCCGCGCGTCCCCACCTGTCGCGCCAGCGGTGGCACATCTGGGCGGGGCGGCGCGGCCCCCCGGCGGAACAGCTGTGTCTCCATGGCGACGGGCGCGGCGGGGGGGCCGCGGTGCCCCCGCCCCGCCCCGCCGAGCGGAGCCGAGCCGAGCCGGGCGGAGCCGAGCGGGGCCGAGCCGAGCGGAGCGGAGCCGAGCGGGGCCGGGGGCCCGGCGGGCGGGACCGCGGCTCTCGTCGCCCTCGGAGCCGGCGCTGCCCTCTGCCCGGGGGAGAGACCTTGCGCGGTGCCGCCCGGCCCGACCCGGCTCGGATGCCGCCATGGGGAGCCGCTTCTCCAGCATCCCCGCGCTGCCCCGCGGCGGCCAGGGCCGCCTGCACCGCGCCCGCCACCACCGCCTCAAAGGTACGGTTCGGTCGGCGCCCCCGGCACCCTGAGCATCCCCCTCAGGACGGGCACGCGCGGTGTCCCGGGGCACCTGAAGGAGCCCGGAGCGGGACAGCTGCTCTGGACACCCCGGGATGGGATGGGCGCTCAGGCAGGACACAAATCCTGGGTACGTCAGGGACGCCAGTTTGGGATTAGATCCCTAGGTACACATAGCACCCCGAGTACCCCGGGCAGGCATCCCGGACGCCTTGGGACAGGCTGTGCTCCCCGGGATAGGATGGCTTCATGCCGGGCACCCCGAGCCCTGTCGCGTTGCGAGCCCCCTGCCCTGATCGCAGCACTGACACTTCTTCCCCAGCAGTGCCCCATGGGTGGCTGGTGAGCCCGCGGTCTTTCCAGGCAAAGGTATCCTAGGAAAGCAAAGGTCAACAGTTTGGGGAGTAAGACCACCAAGAGTCCCCCAGTGCTTATTGGTGAATGAAGGCTTTGCTTTGGTGTCTCTTCTGGGTGCTCCATGAATGTGTGTGTGCATGCGACTGTCAGTCCTGTTTAGAGGACGGCAGGGAGTATTTGGGCTTCCTTGTCTAGCTTATGTGGCTATTCTGTTCCTCAAAAGGATGCCATCTCTTTTCTGAACTCTTGGGGACCTATTGGGACCAAATGGGATAGGGGCGATTTCTGTAATGTGGACAGGAGAGCCAAAGGTCTCCTCTATTTCTGCTCTTTTTTACCCCCTTTTGCTGTAAGATGGGAGGGTGGTAGCAGAAAATAGCCCATCGTTCATGAGCGCAGTTTTCTTGAGCAGCAGTACACACACACTGCGTGTGTTCAGCACTACCTGGGTACCTCTTCTCTAAGGTCATTTTCACAGCCAAAGGCACTGGCTGATGAGGGTAGAGGTTGTCACACATCTCCCTGTAAGCAGGGAATGAGGGAAGGTGCTGCTCCAACAGCCATTTCAGTTATAACTTTTTGCAGCTTCCTCTATATGTTGTAGAATTTGCAGCCACCAGCGTAGAAAATAGGGATGCTGCTGTTCTCCCTCATTTTTGCTGGGCTTCTGGATACTTCTTTGGCATGGTCTAGAGGAGTGGAAATGGTTAATGTTGAGCTGTGCAACCAGTTGCTATGTAGAAGGATTTTCTGATACTTGCACTATTCTGCTGAATCTGTCTGCCCCCTTCCCCTGTACTTGGGTGATTTGGAGCAGTTGTGTGAGCTGAGGGTGGTTTATCCTGGCTGTTTCAATGGTCATTGAAATGATGTTAGGAATGCTTATCACTCTGTCATGGACGAAGTCAGTGAGAAACTCAGCCCAAGCAATGGTGATGCTTCAAATTAGACTTGAAAGGAAGGGGATGCTGTATCCTAAACAGTGAACCATCATCCTCTATCAGTGCAAACATGAAGGCACGTGTAATGCCGTAGTTGCTGGTATGCAATTGTAAACTGCCAGGGAGGATTTGTCTCTTTAAGAATCACGCTGTCAGCTGGAAGTCTTTCTGGAGCAACCTTAAGCAGATAAGAATTTATAAACTGAAGCCAGAAGGGACACTGCCACTTAATCCATTAACAGTGGCTTACTTGAGATTTGGAGAATACTCTGTATGAATCACCTGATTTTTTTGGGTGGGGGGGAGTGGAGTGGCAGTGAGTTGTTTGTTAATGGTACTTTGTTTGTATATTTTTTCCTTTAATTTACATTTTAATTAATTTTCTACCTGTGCTGAGGCAGCAAGCAGAAATACTCTCAAGATTGTAATGCAACAGAGCATTGAAATAATTTTTATTTGGAATAAAGAGTGAACAAGGCTTTGCCTTTGTTGTAAGAACTAAGCAACTGCCAGCGACAATATGTGCCTTTTCTGTCTTTTTTGAAACCAGACTGCCTCAGGTCCTACATTTAAATTCAGAATAAACAAGTCTGATTGCATATGACAGGTTTCTGTAAAATGGACTTGAGGCATAGCAGTGAGAGTATGAATGTCACACAGTTTTGTTACATATCTGCCATTTAATGTTTTGTAAAGTGTATTTTAGTTGAAGATTCTTCCTTCAGTGTCTGGCTTAGTGTTAGGGATACTAAACTTTTATAAATAGGCTACCATCTAATACTTTCTTAGTCTGTGACAACCTCTTCCCAACGTAGTGCTGGGGTAATTAGGGCTCATTCTTGCTTAAGAAGAAGCTATGATTGCATTGTTTCCTAAGGTGGTCTGTGGTCTCTGAATTCAGTCCCTGTACCTTACAAGTTCATCTCACCTAAGTAAGAAGTAAGATCTCCGCACATGGTAGAGCTGTCGCCCACTTGTGCTGAATTTTTTTATGTCTTTCTCTTAGTCCTGCTAAAAATGGTCATCTTTAGTTACATAAATCCTCTGAAGACCATGTGATACTGTTGGTGGTGGTGAAGGCATAACACAGAAATCTCACGAAGACTGACATGGCTGGCAGAATATTTGCTTTGCTTTAGATGGTGGTGCAAAAGGAGGAAAGCACACAACTTGATTCTCAGGCTTCAGTTCAAAGCTGCAGTTTTAAAACCAGGTAACTGAAATGGGCAGGTCTTTGTGAAGGTACCTGCAAAAGCAAAGCTGGAACCCCAGGCTGATGATTTTAGAGTTGCTTTTGAGTAAGGTAATACTTGAAAATCTATTATGTCCAGCTGTTTATAAAAGCACTTCACATAACTGCTCACTAGGAACCACTAGGCTCGAGCACTTTGGAATTATCTATTCCAAAGCAGTATGTCATATCTGGATTATGAATCCAGATTTTGGTGCCATGATTGTGCTGACAGGTTTTGGCTGTTTTGGAGACAGTGAAAACTGAACTCCTCCAGGACTGCAGGTGACCTGATGCCATGATCCATGGATGTGGCTGTTAACTTTGAAGTCCAGGCCAGTGATTGGAAGGAGGTTTTCACTTGGTGATATCATGATGGGGAGGTTGAGGTGAGATTATTTTCAGAATTCCTGTGAGTATTTCCCTTCCCATAACCCAGATGTAGTTTGTCAGGAGTGACAGAAGGTGATCCTTTGTGTACTTTCCTAATGCTGTGCAAAAGATTATGATTATCTGGTAACAATCTCCTTAAGGATGCAGCCAGATAAACTCCAGGAAATTTTTGCTGTCCACCCTCTCTGAAATATGGTTTGTGATAACTATCAAACAAGGTGTGTATGGCTGTTTGGAGGGGAGCCAAGTAGGAAAACTCCAGCTGTATCTAATCTTCTGAATTCTGAGATGAAAAAGATCATCAGGGGCTCTGTGTACTGTTTATTTACTTGTGTCAGGGCAGTCTGTGTTGAACTGTTCCAACCAAGGAAACTTCTATTATTTCTCAAGAGATTCATCCTCAGTTCAACCCGTCTCCCTCCCCCAAGGTTCTTCTAAGATAGTCTATTCAATCTTTTCTACTAACTATTTTTTCTAATCCTGGTGTAGCTCATTAAGTTCCCCTCCTTGCCTCGTGTTACATCTTCCCAGTCTCTGGCTTTTGCATTCCCTCCTTAGGCACTGCTCAACCTTGCTAGAAGTGTTTAACTCTTCCTCCTGTGAGGCGTGGGCTATGTGCCTGGTCTGGGCTGTGGTGTAGTTCCCAGATGTGCTGGTCCAGGATGCTAGAAATGAAGTTTTTCTAGTCCTTGGGTCAGAAGTGAGATACAGGACTTTTATGCCATCTCCTTGCTCCATGGACATGTAGCTCTTTATCCTCACTTGTCTTGTGTCCTCAGCTTCAAGAAGGCTTAGCCGTTGCTGTAGACAGCAGATCAATATTACATTGTAAAAGCTAAGAAGTATTACTGTCTTCTCTCTTAAATCCTCTCCTCTAGCCTCCTACTCAGGTTTGGTACTCTTTCCTGAGTCCCTCTTGCCTTGAAAGATAGAATTCTATGGTGAGTGGCAGCAAGCAGGATTTCTTCCTGTTGATTTTCCCATAAGTCAATGCACCTATGATATTTATGCAAAAGAATGTGTGTGCATTCTTATTATTATAGAACTATCTTAGTATTACAGAAACAGCCCCAGCTGCCAGGGATCCTCTTTTCAGCAGTGCTGATTACTCATGGGTTCTTCTTTTTTATTTGTATTACAGTGGCATCCGGAGGCTCCCATCAAGATCTTAGTCACTTTGTGCTGGATGTTCCTATGATTGCCTGTACTTATTGCTCATTCATCCAGAAAGCTTTTACTCATGGGTCTGGGTGATGTCTATAGGATGGTTTGGGGTTTATACCTTCAGAGTATCACATGAAGCAGTCTGGCACCTCAACAGAACAGTTCTTAGTCCTTTCTTTTGCTGGGCCACCTGCAGTCAGAGTCAGCAGTGGTTTGCTGAAGGGTGTTACCACCTCTGGCTACAGCCCCCAGACTGGCAGCCTGTTGTGCAGCACTTGACCAAGAAGACAGAGGCTTTCCTGCCTTCCCCTCGTCTGTGGAGGGTACCAGTCAGGATTACAGTATTTGCCTGCATTTCCGCAGTTGCTGTTCCAAACATTATATCCCACTGACACATAAACATGTCAGACTTTTTCCCTATTTCACTGGTGCTTTATGAGCTTCTGAAATACATGTAGAAGATAGTAATCTGGCCGGTGTAGGCATTTCAATAATTGTATATTGTTGAAAGACTGTCCTGCTGCCAGCTCCATTTTGTGCATTTACTAGATAAAACTAAGGGGGGAGTAAAAGGTTATCAGCAGCTGATGGTCACAGGGCTTAGAAGCTGGGGTGCATCACAAGCAGTGCACTGCGGGGATACCAACAGTGATGCTGTGAGATAACCTCAGCTCCCATTGCTGTCATAATTGGTTCTTCTTTGAAGTATTATATTATTTTCTTCCAGCCTTACAGGGTCTGAAGTTTCATCATTCAAGGCTTTGAAGGATGTGTCCGGCTTCCTGCCCTTCTGCTTTTACTCTGTGCTGGGTATGCTTGTCTCCCTCTGACCTGTCAGTGTGTCTGGGTTGTGGGTATGAAGTTTTTCCTGCCTGAGGTTGTCAGGTTTGTATGACCTTCTCCAAAACACTAGATTTTTTCCCAAGCTTCTGAACTTTGATTTATTGCATTTAAACTGGCCAAAATTGCTCAGTGTTCCAAACACAGCAATTTTTTGATCTTACTTTTCCTTTCCCATTGTATGTTTCATAAGGTGATGAAGCCTGTTGGTGAAACAGGTACTGCTACAGCTTTTCACGAATTTCCCAGGAAATCAAGTGGTTTCTTGCCCATGGGTGATTCTCTGTATTTCTGAAGTGCGAGTCTACTTCTGAAAACCAGTAAGAACCAAAACATCATATGGATGATTGAGCTAAAAATATTAGTTCCAGGCTCAGTAATTAAATAAAGAAAATTAAGTACTAGAAATTATAAGGGAAGCCAAACAGAAGAAAATAGAAGCCATTAATAGATTGTTGTGTAAATGTGTATATTATGTGCAGTTCTGGTTCTTTCCCTTCCAAAATCTCAGGAAAGATACGGAAGAACTGGAAAAGATTCAGAGGTGGGTAACGAGGATGGTCATAAGTCTGGATTAATTTCATATAAGGAATGATTGAATAAAGTAGGACTCTTGTCTCTGGAAAGAGAAAACTAGAACACTGGAAAACTAGAATGGAAATGACTGGCAAGTAAAGAAGGGGCAGAGCTCCACTGTTCACTGTTTCTTCCAGTACAAGAGGACATCAAATGAACAAAAGGGGTCTGTAGCCATCTGCAGTAGGTAGTTGCTCAGAAGAGCTCATTATTGGTGGATGCTAAAATGGGTCCACTTTTAAGGGAGATTGGAGGAAGTAATGGAAGAGAAATCCTTTGAAGTCAGTGACAAAGACCATACATTTGCCCTTCTCATTTTGACTTCCCAAGGGTGTCTTCCTAAGGCTACCTGTGTTTAGCTGATAAGGATAGTGCTAAAATGAGAACTTGAAACTTCAGTGAAAGGTGCAGCTGGGTTGTTCAGACATTGCAGTGGTAGATGGAGGAACAGAGCCTGCTCTGGGGTTGGCTGGTTTCCAGTGGGATCCATCCTCTTTATCATGAGCGTCCCTGCCTGGTTGTTTACAGGGTGGTTCATTGCCATGTCAGTGTCAAAGTCATACACAGAACATCCAGGTTTTATTTGGGAGGCAGAAAAGATTGTAACTGGGTCCCTGTACAAGCTTTCTTGGATGTGACTGTGTCTCCTGCACACTGTCATTTTGACAAATGCAGCTGCTTTTCCATTTGCGGGCTCTTTTTGAGTAAGAGTAAGCAGGCTCTCTCAGCTTACAATGACCTCCTAATGACAGAAGTCTAAGTAGCCGTGCTTCGTTTTGTTTCTTAGACTGTTGAAACAGCAGGTTTTGTGGATATTCCCATATCTGGGAAGATCTCTAATACAGCGGCTTGAAAGATTTCCGATTTGGCAGCTGTTCTTACCTACTGCTGCTAGGATAATTGCAGGAATTAGCTACTTCTGCATCGCTGCAATTGTTGCCCGTGGCAAGTACATAAGTACATGTTGTTTTACTTACAGTGTGTACCTTCACGGTGGCTACTTATTGCAAGCTGGGGATCCACATGTGCTCTGACTTGGTCTTGAAATTTTAGGACATCTGATTAATCCAATTCTGAGCTGTGTCAAGGAGCGGGATCTGCAATACTTGTGTTTCAGGATTGTCTTCATCTAGAAATGGTTGATCGAAGATTAACCTTAATCGCAGCAGTGTGCAGGTGCTCAGTGCTGTGCTGCGAGCTGCCAAATCCCAAAGTAGTTTCTCACTTTAATCACAGCACCATGCAGGTGCTCACTTTTGTGCCACAAGTACCAAAGTAGTTTTGGGGATGAGAGCTGAATTTTAACTAAAAGTTAGGGTCTAACAGTGGTTAAAACTTCTGTTGTGAGTGTGATGTATCCATGAGCCTAGGCTACCTTTTGGCCTGGCTAGCCAGGGCATTGCTAAGCTGGAGAGAAGACACTTGCATACTTACCCATATTAAGATCTGGGTTGCTGCAAACTGTGGTTAAAATTGAGGTGGGGATAGGTTTTCATCTCCATTTGTTCATGGGCAGCTCAAGGTGATAAGTGTGTTGTTATAAGATGCTATATGCTAAGTTCATGTTGATGCTATTGGTTATTTGGACTTTCAAGTACAGGATTAAAATAGGATTTTGTTTTAAAGTCATAGGGCAGAGGATGCCATGGTGTTATGATGTTTATACAATCCTCCATTAGTCCACCTCAGTTCAACTTTTTGCTGAGGCATAGGGAAGGAATGTCAGCTCTCAGAAAATGGTCTGGTTGAACTGTAGGGCTGTTTTGTGCAAAATTTTGAAAAGTAAATATTAACAGTTCTTTGCCAGCCTCAGAAATAAAATTCCATGGCAGCGTTTTTAGTTTTTTTAGTTTCAAAAAACTCACTTGATGGAAACTTTTTTTTATAAAACAAACAATAATAACATTTTAGTAAAATTTTTTTCTAAAGTGTTTACGTTACTTGTGGAGTCTCCCTCCTCTAATGTTCCTTTGTATTCAGTATGAGTTTCACACTGATAGCACTGACACTTTCCAGATGTTCCTGCATGGGTATAGGCACGAATTCCCTATTGAATTAATCTTATATTTTTATGATATGACCACAACGCATCCTATATCTAGCACCAGTGCTTGGGAAGATCTATTCATCAAAGCCATGACTGGGGTGCTGTGTAACTAACTGGTACCACTGTCACTGACAAGTAGTGGGTTGGCAAAGAAGGAGCTTGGCTTCTGAAGAGATAAAGAACAGATAAGGCAAGCGGATCTAGATACAGAGCTTATTTGCCATCCAGGTTCCATATTTTTATAAGCAGTTTAGTTTAAATCTCCTCCTTAGGTGGTATCTCTTTAATATAGCATTAATTGTATTGGTATTACTCATGATTTCTTTGATTTGAGTAAATGGTGCCATTGTGTTTCTAAGTATCTATCTAGCAAGATAATTTTTTTTATAATTTTTTTATACTTAACAAGTATTTACTAGGCAAGAATGGAAGAGATAGTTTCCCATAGAAATATTGAGTCACTGTAGGAGACAGGACACAAATAACTGTAAATGTTGCAAACAGAATCTGTTTCTTACGCGAGTGAGTGAGTGAGTCACTTCAATAGATGTGACAGAAAATGGAAAAGACAAAATGTTCCTCACTAATTGATGATGTTCATCAAATACAGAAAGAGGAGAAGTAGTTTAAATTTACTTTCTTTATTAAAAATGCAGTAAAAACATAATGAAGGACCTGGGTTACCTCTGATGCTAGTACTGGATTTCTACATTCCTAGTCCCATTTCTGTATATTATTTAGTGTTCCTGTTTTAATGGTATGACCCCTCAACAATCACATCCTTAACAAGCATGAGATAAAATAAAGGTGCAAAAACTTCTGCCTAATTAAAACCAGGAACGCTTTTTTTTTTACAAGGCTTAGAGTTGAGATGCTAAGAGATAAGTACTGACAGCTGAAAGCTTTGCTTCTCTGCATGAAATCTGCCTTACATTAGTTGTGGAAGAAAGTTCTTACCATCTGCTGGGTAGAGATCATCTGGTGTTCTGTGCATTTCCTCTGGATAGTTGTTCTCAGGCCCTACAGGTGGAGGGCTTAGCAGAGAGGTTAAAAAGTAGCTTCAGGTTTCAGGCAGAAAAGTCGTGCAGGTGGGACCTGTTGCAGTGAATGCAGAGCTCTGGCTGCTCTTGCCCACACAAAGTGTGTTTGGTGGCTGAGCAGACACTGTCAGTCTCCCGTTGTCAGTCCAACATGAAGCCCAGGAGGAGAAATTACAGAATGATGGATGGGAACAGTGACTGAGGCTGAACTCCCAATTTGGAAATTTTAATGCTACATCCATTATTAATAACCCCACTGCAAAAGAAAAAATGCTCTTCTGCAAACGAAGCTGTGACACAGGGAAGTAGCCGGCAAAATTAAAGTTTTATACTTGCTGTGGTCTTACAATAAAGGTTTTGTGATACACATCCAGCAATGCTGCTATAAATAGTCTCGTTATCTAATCTTCCAGCTTAGCATATGACAGAAGATTACAAGTAAGAAAACAGTTCAGTGTAGCTTTTAGCTGTTTTCCCACTGCTTCCCTTGCTCCTGCTGGAGCATTATTACTGTGTCCCTTGTAATTCATATGGAGACAACGTTATTCAGAAGTACAGAATGTCACTAGGAGGAGGAGAGTTCAGAGAAAACCCAGAAGATTTATGACATAGTTTAGATAAGGCCACGGAGGAACTGACATGAGGGAAGTAATGACAATTTGCAGTCCAGCAGCATTTCTGGGGGGGTGCTGAGAACTTCTTCATGCCAACTCCATTGGGTCAGATACAGAGCAGAGCATGCTTTAATAAGGTGTTCTACATGCTTGATTGCAGAGGGAACCCTTTTGCTGATAAATAATCCAGACACACTGAGCTATGTCCACATGGGTCTAGGAGCTGATCCAAAACCAACAGAAAGTCCTTAGAGAATTTCACAGAGGCACAGCTAGCACAGAGAAAACCTCTTTTTCCTTTTGATCTTATTTCTCATGGGAAAAGGAGGAGCTGGTTGGTAGACAGGGAGGTTCCTTTCCTCCCCTCTCTGTGTCTTGCTGGTAATGCAAATCCTCATTTCTGACCTTTCCTTGGAGATTCCCCTGGCCTATTTCATGTGGGGCACCTGAAGCCACTGATGAGCGCTGGGTCCTGGGAAAGCTTCCCTGGAGCAGAGGCAGCTGAAAAGGACCTTCTGCAGCCTGTGTGTGTGAGCACAAACAACCCTTTCCCACATAGGACTGAAGATCACTTTCTGAACTGTCATGGAGTTTTCTTGTGTGACCATAGGAGGAGGCATAAGGGAGTATGGCTTTTGTAGATCTGGAGCTCCATGAATCTTGAACCATCCTCTTTTTGCTATATGAGAGGAGTTAGGGAGACTTTGAGTGTTTGTTCAGACCCCAGCACAGCACCTCACCTTCTGCAGGGTGTCTTCCCCACCATGTGGCTTGGAGGAAACTCTCTACCAGCACTGTGCTGGCTCTTGTCCAGCCACCTCAGAGGAGCATGGTGGTGGGCACACACATGTTCTACAGCCATGGCCAACTGCAGAAGTCTTCTTCTGTACCTTCATCACACCTTCTCACACAGGAGGTAAAGCAATGATAGAACTTCAGGAACTGAACCTCACCACAGCTGTTGCAGGGAGTGGGGAAAGAGTTTGTGTCATTCCCCCATCCTGAAACAGGCTGACCTGGAGCCTGATACTGCCAGGAAATTCTTTACCAGTCCAGATTCTGGTATTCCATCTTAAATTCCCAGGCATAAGCAATTACAAGTGCTGGCAGGTGAAATGCTCTCTGGACATGGGCTTTCTTGTGCTGCAGCCTGTTCAGCAGGAAGGAGTTACCTTCTCGAGATTAGATTATGTAGGCAGATCAAATTTGCTGTTGGAACAGAGATTTTATATATAGTAAAATGCTCCCAGGTGTGCTTTTTAGTAGTGCTTCTGGGCTAAAGCAAGGATTTATTAATAAGAGGTACCCAAACCATATTACACACTGCAGCAGAGCTGGAGCAGGGTGCTTTTGCTCTGATTCAAGGAGCTGATTGAATTCAGTGACAGATGCCAGGTATTTATGTCCTTGCCTGAGTTTATCTGCCCGAGTTTATCTTTTAAATTTGAAAGTGTTAAAAACAAGAGTTATTTTTGGAATAAACATATTAAATAGTGGAGAGCTCCATCTGGGTGCTGGTGGGGATGGTATTTTATTGTAACATGTCACTGACCAAAATGTACTGCTCAGACCATCAGAACAGAAAACTGTGGGGGTAATACATTGGTCTAGATTTGCATCAGAATACTGGATCTCAGAGGGCCTAGCAACTTTACTTGTGACATTGCTTGGTATCATGAAGAACACAGTAAAATTATACTTACTATATATTTACAATAAATACAATACACTGTCACACAATTGTAATATTTCCTGTAAAGTTCCAGATAGCTGAATTTCTACATTAATATATGTGTGTGTGTGCAGGGGGTGCTATTAGAATTTTATGCTTTTTATCATATTGACAAATGTCCAAACTCTAAAGAAGCTGTTAATTGCCTTGGAAACCATTTCCACCCCACCTCTCGGTTGCTCACTCTCCCTCCTACCAGTAGTCTTTTGAGCTTCTAATTTAATCTGTAACATCACCTAAAATAGCCCCTGGCCTTTATTTTTGTTTACAGCTAATCATTTATGGTTTAAAATTAATTCTATTTTATTATCATCTCCATAATGAGTTTTTTACAATTTTATTTAGCTGTATAATCTTTCTGTGGGCCATCTTGAAGCCCTTGAATGGTGACTCTTTACAGCTGAACCAATACTCAGGGTGAGGATGAACAGCTCATAAACTCCAGGCAAGTTGTCGCATTTCCAGTGCCTCTGAGCCATCTTGTGCCTCAAAAATTAATGCTACTTACAAATTGGCTTCTGCTGTGCTCCATCAAATGCTAACATGCTGTAATTATTTATGACAGTTAAAATCTCCTGATGCATTCAAATAAAAGCCAAACATATAGGGAAAACATGTCTTGTGGAGGAAGGTTGCAGCATGAAAGCTGTCTTGTTTTGACTGCAGGTCACATTGAGGGGCAAGCTTGAAATACATGTAAGAGATGGAAACCTAGATGTGCTAGATTTTGGGGGGAAACTCCATTGTTGCTGTCATTGGACTATTTTCAGGTGTTTGGATGATTGAATGACCCAAATATAGTTTAAGCCTGTGACTATTTCATTTTAATAGCAATGCAAATACAGTAGGTGAAGGCTAAGAGCGCTGCATCTAATTTAGCAGTGTTGCTTTAGCAACATCGTGCAGGATGCAAATAGTCTCCTTGGTAACACTTCCTAAGTGTCATTAGAAAAGCCATGGTTATAAACATGGAAGCAGATCAGAAGGAGAGACATGCTCTTGTGCTGTGCCTTTTTATAGCCCCAGACATCACGATTAGCAGGGCAGCAAGAGGAGAGAGGAAAGCTGTCCTGGGGCTTGTAGCACTTGTGAGCGTTTGTATGTTGTGGTTTGGAAAGCCACACCGATGGTGATGGGGTTTTCTGACTTGGTTTAAATAAAAACCTTTAAATAAAGGTTTTAAATAAAGGGAGGTGGTTGTTCCTGCCCTGCCTGGTTGTCACAGTTATACATTGTGTCCTCATGCCTCTCGAGCAGATGCAGATTGCAGATGTTAACACTTCTTCCCTCTAGCAGCACATTTGAGTCTTGGTGAGTTTTGAATCTACAGGTTGGGGAGAGGAAAGGAGACCCCAGAGCTCAATGTGAGTGTGACTCCCCCATGTTCACCCTGGAAAGAATGTGGAGGTTGAGGTGATGGTGAAGGATCTGCCTCTGGTTTGGGATTAAGTACAACATCTGCTTGCCTTCTGCTGATCCTGCCTGTTCCACTGTCACTGCCAGTGGATTACCTCTCCAGAACTGGATTTGGCTTTCTCTGTTGAATTCCAAAGACCCTTTCCTAGGGATCAGCAGCAGAGTACAGATGAAAGTGAGAAATGGGTCTTAATTAGTGCTCAAAACCAGGGCAGCTGTTTCTGCTCTTGGCATTGCCATGTAGAAAAGAGTCATGAATTGAGGCAGAATCCCACTGGTCGATGCCTGAGGAACTCATCCAAGGAATGTGAATGCCTGATGATGTCAACTGGAGCACATGAAAGACAGTGGAAGGAGCCAAGTCCACAAGAGCATCAAAACAGGTTTATTCTGGTTTGGGATGAAAGTCTGAAAGAGCAGATGGTGTATTTTATCATGAGCTTGACCCTGTGTTAGTAGAGGCTGACAACTGGTAGACTTTTGCATTTTTTAAAAAAATCCTCTGAAGTGAAGCTAAGACACACCCTTTCAGCAAAACCCCTCCTGATCTGTAACCTTCAGGTCCACCCACAAATCCATTGACTGGAGACTGGCCAGTCCAAGCAACCTCTTTTCATTTCAGTGGTGTGTAACACTTAGCAATTTAGATACATGGCAGAAGACCTACTGCAATTTCCCCCGTTCTAATAGAAAAAGGAATTCAAGTATCAATAGTCTCTTTTTACGAGGAAAACTCAGAATAAGCAGAACAACCATCCCCCACAGCCTTTCTTTGCCCCCTAATCCTCTTGGAATTTATCCATCTCCATATCACTCATATCTTGTGGTCTCTGTTGTAAATGTCAAAGCTAATTAATGAGACCTTGGCCCTCTGTGTGTGTAGCTGAGTAACAATCCCAGGTTTGTTTGTGAGGCGGGTGCCCTTCCATCTCCCCAGGGGATGTTAGCCCTGTGTGTGACAAGCTGCAAGAGGCAAAGTCTGAAACAGCTCTCCACCTCTTTAGTGTTGAAAGATGCAGGTGAAGCCATCCTAAGATGGGTGAGAGAAGTATTTCCTAAAACTTTAAGAGATTAAAGTGAAATTTCTGGTGTTCTCTTACTGAACTGCCTGCATCCCATGGATATAGGCATCCATGGATGGATCTCATCCCATCCCGTGCCATCCAACCCCTATACTGGGCTCCTGAGACCCCAGTGGAAGGCACTTGTGAGATTTCTGCTTTGAGAAGGAGACATTTGAGGCACTGGACCACAGCATGCCATTCTGCATGCCTAAGGCCAAACATTGCTACTTTATCTGTGCAGCATAACAGCCTTCATGCAGTGGATCCTGGGACTGACGTGAAGGTGAAATTTGGCTCTGCATCCAAGTTGTTCTGCAACAGAGGATCTGAGTAGCTGTTCCTCCCCACCATGGTCTGTGGCTTAGTAGGACATGAGAATCTGGACAAATGACTCTGCTAAATTGTAGCTCAGCCCTCAACCTGTCCTTCCCTTTGCTGTATGCAGAATGGAGCTTTTTTCCCCAAGACAACTGTATTCCTGCCACATGTAATTTGGAGTCCTTAACCATTTGTAAGACATAGTGTTTTAAACCAGTTTGGGATATGAAAATTATTTCTGTTGCACAGAGAGGGGTTATAGCTCATGCTTCCTGGTGAGAATCAAAAGGCAGGAGGGCTAAGTTTTTTTTATACATGCCCTCTCATGACACTTCAGGGTCTCCAAGTAAAAATGTATGGGGGACAAGAACAGACCTAATGCCTCTCCTTGTCGTTGCATAACACACGTGTCTCTGTGGCCCTTCACTGAGTCTGTTTTTGCAAAGCCAAACATTAAACTCTCCATGATGATTTAGACCTGACTCTAACTTGGTCTAGCTGGAGAGCTGAGTGGCATTTTGTACCCAAAGCCACCATAAAATGCAGAACACCATATGGGACATTAGCACTTTCTCGTTGGTCACAGCCCAGCATGGAGTTCAGCTGGGACTCAGTTTCCATGACAGGCAGGACTGCAGCAGCTCATCCAGGTGTGTGCAGTCATTTTTCACCTGTGGGGTTCTCAGCTGGGTACACTGATCCTGCCCATCCCCTGCATGGTTGCTGCAGCCACCCTGCAGCCTTGCTGTCAGCCAGTTCAGGCATTTCTGCACTTGTACCATGCTCTCATCCTGAACAGCACCTCTGCATGATGCCAGCTCCTTGTGCATTAGGCAGAAGGAGTGATGCTTTTGTATTCCCTGCAGCACCTGCATGTTCCTTGGAAATCTATTCACACATGGAGCCTACCTCTCTTCCTGGGGCTGATGTGAGTGCAGAGCCCCATAGTGAGGCTGTGAGCCAGAAATCCCTCAGTCTCACTCTGAGCACCTGAGACTGGAGGGCTTGTGCAACTGTACAATTGCAAGCTTCCTCAAATCAGTGTTTCAATACAAGCAAGGCAGTTCTGGCTTTTCTGAGCCTTCGTTTTTTGTTTTGTTTTGTTTTGTTTCAGTTTGGTTTTGTTTTGTTTTGTTTTTGGTTTTTTCAAGGAAATCCCTTCTCTTCTCTCTTGATGGGTTGATGCTGATGTTTTGCCATGCAGCCTTGATTAGAGGTGGGGGAGCAGTGTGGGATCACACAGTGGTTCTGATGAGGGATGCTCAGTCCCACTGGGGCAGTGACAGACATTGCTCCTGTCCCCTGTGCCCTGCCTGCCAGCCAGGCTGCCCCAGGCAGCCACAAAGGGCCAGACATGCTCCTTGCCCACCTCCTGGCAATAGGGGTGGTCTGTAGATGAGGACTGAAGTGTGTCCCCACAACAGGATGGAATCCTGTGTCAAATCGGCCAAGAGACTCTTCTCTCTAGCCTGCCTGTCCCAATCTCTGCCTCTTGCTTTGCTGCCTGTTTCTGTGAAAATGCTCCTTTTCAATTTTCTTCACAAAAAATTAGAATAGACCACAATCAAGAATCCTTCCCAAGTAGCTGGTGCAGCCACAGGGCAGCTCCCACTTTGACACAGGAGTCCCTCATTCAGTATTCAGCTCTGAGGACAGCTGACTTTTGGCCACTCTCTGCTTGCTGAGATAGGGGTATTCTCTGTTGCTTGCTGGGCACTTCCTCTGCAGCTGGGAGCTGCTTTCACAGCATGCAGTGACCTGCTCTGTCTTGGACTGTCACCCTTCTCTGTTATTTTTATATTTTTAGTGGCTTTCCATGTGCAATAGCATGAATTATTTTTTTATTTGATAAGCATCTTAGCAGAATATTAATGCATGTAATTAAGATAGTATTTGGCTCTTGAATCAAAATGTTCATCCTGAAATTGTCTTAATTACACAGCTGCTCCTCTAGAATGAAACTCTCTTTGTTTAAAAGCTTAAATATGGAAAAAGGGACAAAATTTTTTCCTTCAAGTAAAAAACCTCAATTTTGCATTTCTGGCTATGTTGGAATCAGTGTCTTCTATATTTTAAGGAAGGGGAGAAATCAAGGGAATAATAATGCTGATTTTTGTTTTAATAATCTACTTGGAGTAAGCCATGAACTTGATTGATTGATTGATTATTGAAGGTAAAAAGCTTGAGGATCTTGCATTCTTTGAGCTGGTTCACATGCAATTCCTCCGGATTTTCAATCTCTGACATCTGGAAACTCAGGCATCCCTAACAGCCAGATGAAATCTATCAGATAAGGCACTTGCTTTTCACCAGCTTCCAGTTTGTGAAGCATAAACCTAGCTTTGACATGAGCCTTAACCTCTTAGTGTTACAACAAAATGTTAAAAAATGCCTCAGACAAGTCTGTGGAGTTACTTCAGCCTTCTGCAAGGCAGCTGAGAAGTTATGCTCAATTTGCTGTCAATTCTTCTGCTTTAAACATTGCTGCTGTAAACTATCAGCCTTTCTTGTGAGTACATTCGTGTTTGGAATGATGCAGTAAATCAGATTATAGCTGTCCTTTATTAGCTCTGATGCACAAGATTTCAGCAGTGGAGGTTTGATTCAGAGAAAATGAATGAGGATAGTTAAAGTCAAATATAAATAGAGCTCATTAAAAAACAAACAAACCAGCCTCTGTTTCATTATGTGACTCTTAATTGTACCATGAGTGTAGAGTAGTTCTCATTAAAGTCTCCTGGCAGCCGCCTTCTCTTCATCTCCTTCTGCAAACTCGCCCACAAACTCCTAGGATTTCTCGGGGACATGAACCCAATTTGCACCTTGGAATGGGACACAAAGGGACAAAGCAAACAAAAGAAGCCTGTGTGCATGTGCGCTCAATCAAAAGAGCATAGCCTTGCCAGCCCATCTGCATCTGTGCAGGCTACCACCACTCACCTGCACCTAAAACCCCTTTTCTACACTCTGTCAGTGTGCAGCATTGTCCTCACCTGCCTGGGCTAAGCCAGAGGAGCCCTGTGATTTCTGCTCCTCATTTCAGCTGGGGTTTGTGCTGTGGGTGCTGGTGCTCCTGTGGAGCCAGCTCCACGTTCCCCAGGTGCACAGCTGCAGTGGGAACACACAGCGTGGTGGGGTCAGCATGAAGCCCCAGCTGCTGGGGGAAAACAGCCCCTCTGTGGCCCCTTGCCCACCACAACAAAGCCCAGCATTGCCTATAAAATGAAAATAAGCTTATTGCTGAGTGCAGTCTGTGGGGAGCTGCTGCCATTCCTTCAGCACAGACGCAAGAAGAGCTTAGAGTCTGCCTTAAACACCCGCCATCCCTGTGTGGGTGGGTTTGTTCATTTCTGGTGGGTTTATAAGTACATATGTTTTGGGGGAAGAGAGAAGATGAAAAAGCAGTGATGGAGTCAGAGCATGGAATAAATCCAGCTTTGGTAACAAAATACAGTGTATAGCAGCCTGTGCTGAAGAAGGGAAGGTTGCTGAATGGTACAGCCAGTACAATTCAGTAATGTACCATCAACAATTACCTTTAATGAAGCTTCAGCTATTGCCTTAATGAAAAGGACATGCTACCTTTCTGACATCCTGAGTGTGAAGATAAAGTGAATAGTAAGGTAGAGAAAATAGTGTTGGAAAGGCTACTGGACAGTGTAGCCAGAAGGAAGATGTGTAGTTCTGGAAAAAGAAGCTACTTTTCAAGCAGATTTAAAGCATGTTTTCTTTTAAAAAGAGTCTATAAAAGACTCTGTGAGTCTCATTACTGCTCATGCAGTAGCACAAGTGGGAGAGTAATACTCTTCTTGAGGGAATAAAACTGCAATATCTCTTGAGCAAATCTATTCCCACATGGACAAGCAAGCTCAAAAGCAAACAGCAGCTTTGTGCTATTTACGGTTGTACTCCTGGATCACATGTGGAGCCTACAGGGGCCCTGGCATTATCAGTTGGACTTTTCTCATGGTTTCCCCCTGAATCTCAATCCCACTGTTATCATAAATTCAGTCCCAGCATTACCAGCACTGGGATCACGAGGTCATCGAGTCCTTGGTATTTTAAAGCAATGCATCAGCTACTCTGCTCCCTGCAAGCTTAACTGGCATGATGCCTGAGTGCCCATCACAAGGGCTCCCACTGTTCCAACTTTATGTGGAAAATAATTCCAAAATTTTAATTAATTTTAATTCATAATCACAGAGCAATTTGGTGTGTGCATATGGAAATCAGTAGACAAGTGCTAGTATTTTTATGTATACATATGTTTTACAAAAAGAGTTGCAGTTTACTCAGAACCTGGGCTGGACTGTGACTGTTTAATTACTGTTCACACAGAAGTAATTTGCAAAGTGTTAATTTCTGAAATCAGTGCACTCCAGTCCAATAAATATTTAATGCTTCCATCTGCCGTTTTTAAGTTGGTTACCAATCCTGCTAGATGAAGTCTGTGAAACAGTTATCTGCTGTTGACATAAAGAATGGTTTTGAGATCCAGCTTTAATGGAAACCTAGAAGAAAGCAGGTTTCCTGAACCCAGTTTTGTTCTCGTTATTAGGTTAAATATGAATATGGACAACATTGCATATAGAGACATGTTTATAGCAGGTAGACCAGTGTAGAATTACATCTTAATTTTATGAGGGAAAATACATTGGGTCTTCCTTAGCAAGACTATGACTGCAGGTCCTAGGTTTGAATTTTGGGAGGAAGCTAGTTGGAGCATGCAGTATCTTTTCCACGGGGAACAGCCTAATAAAGTGAAGGGCATGGTGGCCATTCCAAGGAGCAAAGAGGAGGTGAAGCCCCCCTCCCTGCCCGGACAGGAGGGAGCACATGGAGCTGTGCAGGCAGCCAGGGGTCCCATGGGTCGTGGCGGGATCTCAACCTCACTCTCTGCAAAACTGGATGTGGCAAAACCTGTCTTCTTCTGGCTTGTGACAGACTATTTAATTACTGATATTCATGGAGGATTTGGAGCTCTGTGGATGGGAATGGCCTGTGCCAATGCAAATGTCACTGCTCATGGTACAACATAGCGCCCTCGATGATTAGTTCTGTTTTAATGTCTTTCTAGTACAATTATGTTTAATTCATATGTTGTTTCATCAAAGTGTCTGTCACTCAGGGCTTGGCCTCATCTTCTTAAATAGCTGGATATAAAATTACAATGTGTTCCTCCAGTGAGACCTTATTTCCAGAATATCATCACAGCTTTATGATGACACAGGGCTTTCTGTTTAGCTGAATGGATACACTGAATCATCATTTTAAAACATAAAAATCTCTTGAGCTTGGATCATTAGACTTGTGCCATTTCCCATACCAGGTTACTCTGAATCAGCACAATAAAGAACCTGTGACTTTAGCATTTCTTGTTGGGTCAGGGTAGACCAGCAGTGTCATTGGCAGTTGCAAATTACAAAGCACCAAGCAAAACAAGACTGATTTTTTTCAGGAGATGTTCTTTCTTTGAGCCCTTCCCCAGTCTAGTGGCAGCTTCCAGGGGTTATTTGGAAAGCAGTGGACTTGTCTGAATGACCTCATGTCCCTGTGATGCCTAAAGCTCCTGGAGTAGCATTGTTGCCAGCACCAAATGCTTTAAATACCAGATCCCAAAGTGCCCATGTGGGCTGCTCTGGGATGGGTGGAAGCCTGTGCCTGTAAATATGAATCTGTAGTTTAGATAATGGTTTTAGCAATGCATTCAAATTAACGCCCAAAGCTATTCCCCATTGTGCCCTTGCATGTGAAAAGACCAATCCAGTCCAAGCTTAATGGCACCCTGATAAAATTGTTTCCTGTAGCTTTATGCTGTGCAGCTGGATGTAATAACTCCAGCTAATGCACCAGGGACATGCTACAGCAAAGTTCTCATTGCACTTGATAAGGCTGCTACAGTAGTGGATGGACAGCTGTGGGGATGGGTAGATGTATCACTCAGTCCATAAGACTTCTGGATTGAAAAATTTTGCTGGATTATGGAAGAAGTTTTTGAATTGCTATTGTGATGGGCTCCCCTTGTGTAACCAGGTACTACGGTCTCTCTTTGGCTTTCATGGGTGGTGATGTGCCAGAAAAGAAGAAAAAAAGAGAAGCATGGGAAATAATGTTGGAAGCATAATTTGCAGTATTGCTTTGGTACAAGTCTCTATATTTTATTTGAAGATGGCTTTTAAACTTTCTAGGGCAGGTGCTGAATGGTGCTCCATGGTGCTCCATGGTTTGATTAACCAGTATCTAACCTCAGGAAATCCCCAGCAGCTATAAACAAATATTAAATTAAGTAATCTTTTGGCTAATGGTTGTTCCTCTACTGCCAGTAAAGTGGTATCCTGGGCAGTTTTCTTGCTGCTTTTCTCCAGTTTCCTGAGGGAGCCAGGACCACTGCAGTCAGGTGAAGTACAGGAGGACAGGAACCATCTCTGTTTGTTACTGTACATTTGGACATGTGCATGGTGGTGGGGCACTCCCAAAGAGCATGAGGCACTTTCTGTCCCCATTATCTCCTTTGCAGCAATCTCTACAGGAGAACAGAGTCTGAACACTGCAGAAATCTGCTCGGGAATGTGAGACAGCATGGTCTACTAGTCACAGCGGGGCTTAGTGGAGATAAATCCCTGTACTCGATGTTCCCAGTTCTGCCATGCAGATCTCAAGGCATTTCATCTCTGTGCACCTCAAAATACCTATATGTAGGGATAAAGGAAAGAGAGACTTAGAGATGCATTATTGTTGTTATGGTATAATTCTAACCAGAAACAAGCTGCAGGAAAGAACCAGCAGTTCCCAGCTCCTGCTGCTGTCATCTAGACCCAAATTAGTGACTCAGTGTGAATCCAGAGGAGGTTGGAGATAGTCATTGTTGGGTTTTCTGCGGGCTCCCATTTTACAACTGGTAGCCACTCAAGAAAATATTTTTTGCTGAAAAAACAATTCCTTTCCCCCTCCCACCTAAAAAAGTTAGTTTTCATTTGCATTCCTGAATGGACTTGCTGTGCCATGCCACGTATCCTGAAGTGAGGGATGGGGCAGGATGGCCCGGCCAGGGAGAGAAGCCAAGCTGTCCGTGTGGAAGAATTGTCTCATGTGGCTTTGCTGAAAGTAAAACTTCTTTGGGGAGATTGCACTGAAGACATGTCTGAACTCAGGGTATGGGTTGTCAAGCTTATTGCCTTAATTTGATGAGCTTTTGAATGGTTTAGGGAAGGTACTCCTCCTGCTGAGACCTCTTCTGCCCTCTGTGCAAGTAGGTTCCTCCTGGAGATGACAGTGTGTGCACTGATTTGCAGGGCAGTCCCTTGTAGGTTCCTGAAGACTGCTTTCCCAGGGGTGTGATCTGCACAGTTTTGTGAAGGAAGAATATATCTGTGCATCAGGGATTCAGCAGGAGGAGCCAACAAGGCAGCCATGTTGTAGTGCTTCCACCCATGTTTCTCCACCACTGGAACCTCTCTCCCATCTTGCACAGAGGCCGGGCAAGATGCTGGGTTTGTGGAACAGTGGGACGCTTGCAAGACAGTACTTTGCCTCTTTGTCATCTCACAGCAGAGGCCTGACTGTGCTGCCTCTGTGAGCTTCAATCTAGGAACTTGCTTCCAAAGACCATATTAGTATTCTGCAAAGAAAACAGGAGTGCTTTCTTCATTGAGTCAGCTCAAAGGACTAATGTGGGTTGGCTATTGGAGGAAATAGAATGGCTACTGAAAAAAAAAAATTTTCAAAAAAACAAACTTATGTTCTGCTTTGAATTATTTAGGTTCAAAAAATAAGTTGGTTTAAATGGGTGGGGGCTGGTTCAGGAGAGCAGTGTTGTAAGAGCCAGCAGCCCCCAGGCCTGCAGGGTGAGATCCCTGCATAGAACTTGACTCCTCTGGTTTCCTACAGGGCAGCCAGCACAGAAAGAACCTTGTGAAAAGAGAAGGAAAGACAAGCTGGGGAATAACAGCACTTCCATAATGCTGCACTTTCTGGGTATCAGAGTAATTCTATGATACAGGAATTTAATAGTACAGATCTGGCTGATAACCATTTTGGTAAATAATAATAAAAGAGCTGTGACAGTTCAGCTGTAGCATGACTAATGTAGTGATTTTATATATTTTGAAGAGAAAAATACACCAGCATAGAAAGTTCCTTTCTGCCATTTGTCAGGTGTGCAGATGCCACTGGGTAACATTTGGTCCCATGCAAAGGGACCAGCAAACACACACCTTTGGGTCTGTTTTAAGCTTTGTAAAAATACCCTGTTTCTATGTCCTGAACATCTGTGCTTGATGCATTTCAGCTCCTTCCCATTGTTAGTGTGGGGATTGCCTCTTTAGCAGTCAGGGAGATGGCAGCCCAGGCAATCTGTTTCTCCTTTACTACATTAATAGCATTTGCTAGTGTTAAGAGACCTCTGCAGCCCTGGACAGCAGTAATGGTTAGTGTGGGGTTTTATCTAATGACTAAGAGGAGCTGGAGATAGGTGATAAACCTTGCTAGGCATCAAGTGCAGAATGACAGGGCTTGTCTCTGAGCAGGTGGGAAATGGCAGGTTCATTGCTGTGCCTTCCTGCACCTCCCCAGGCATACCTTATGGCATTCAAAGGTTGGAATTGTTTTGTTTTGGGTGGTGTTAATTGGAATGGGTTGCTGAGTTAATTGGAATCAATTAGAATGGGCAGCTGAGTTATCTCTTTCAATCTCTATATTGATGCCAGCTCACACTCTTCTTCCTGTCCGTCCAGTCAGAGAGAAGAGGGAAGAGGAGGCTGCCTGGTGGTGTCCATGTGGCAGAGGTGGGTGTTGAAACTCTGACACCTGGCATCTCTCCCTTCAGTGCAGTAACTGCTGAGAAATGCTGCCTTCCACTAACACATTTGATTTGCATTTGCCTCCTTTGGTTGCTGAAGTATCCCACCCCTTTTTTTTCCTGGAGAGACACTGATGTTCTTGTGTGACTAGCTCAGGAAAGGTCTACCTTTAGCAACAAGGAGATATTGGGAGATAACTAATACATCAGGAATAATCAAGATACTTCTTTTAACTGCCAGTATGCAGTTTCTCATCCATAGCCCAGATGAATTACCAGCTGTATTTTCATTTAAATAATGCTTCTGAGGACAAAGAATACAACATGAAGGCTAACTTGGCTCTCATTTACTTGGATGAGAATGGGCTCTGGCTGTCAAAGTGTTAACAACCAGTGTTGTTGGAGTTTATCTTACAGCAAGCCAGGAGCCCCCTCTAGGATTATGGTCCGTGTACTCTGGTGCAGTAAGAAATACACAGGCTCTGCCTTGGACAATGTGTACTCTTTTTAAAATGGTCTCAAATAGATCTTTATGATTTGCCTGTCAAGCTTTTAGTGAGCTCTGAGTTTAAAGAGACAGCTTTAAGTGCCAAAAAATTCAGCTTCATTCTTCTTTCATTTTGGTTGTTGTAGTTAAAGCAAAACTAAATTAATTAAAATAGCCACTTAAGTAAGGTAATGTTATTTCCAGCTTTCTAAGAAAGTGTTGGAAAGGAAAAGTGCAAACCTTTGCTAGATTTGGCAGCTTCCTTGGAAACTCTATCCCTGTGTAAGAGTGCATTAAAAATAATGTTCTCTGGCAGTTCTTTTGGAGCCTGGAAGATTAAAGGTAGTAACCAACTCTGTATCACGGATATCTTGCATTAAATCAGAAATCACAAATATCTTAGACTTGCTACTCAAACTCATGGGGAGGAAAGTTCCTGGTCACAATTTTAATGATGCTTCAGTATTGCATGTTCTTCCTTTTCCCCCGAGCACCATGATAAGATTTGTGCTTTCAGATGATAGCGCAGGATGAGCCTCACTATGGCTCTCTGGTGGACAGTTCCTGTGAGTTAAGTTTGCTTGAAGCTTCTCTGCTGATGCCTGCTTCTATAGTCTCTTCAGCTGGGACTTCAGCCAAGTTTGTAAAGCAGAGACAAGGCTCAGCTTCTGAGTTTGGACCTAGCTCTTGAGTTTCCTCCTGGGGTGCCAACTGGCCAAGTGTTGGATACCAAATGTACCATCTCTGCTAATAAATCACAGTCTCAGGTGATAAAAATGGGTTTCTAAATCTAGGATACCAAAGAAAATGGTAGCTGCTATGCAGAGGGAGAATAGATTTATCCTGCCCCCCCAGCTGTCAGTAGTTAGAGACGTGTGCTTTTGGAAAACATCATGGGTTTTTTTCCCTTTATGTCTCTTTTCCTTTTTGCATAAAGACTTATCCATTCAATGCTTATCACAGTGCAAGGGTATTAGTAAACTTAAGCTTGTTGACAGTTGGCATTCTGATGCTTGACTGGAGGGAAGATCTACAACTTAAAAGGGGATTGGAATAATAAACCCCCAAGTGTAACCTATACTTGGGAAATAGTAATGGTTGCTGTTAGCCTGGAGGGTGTTGGGTTTTTCATGTAGCAGTGAAATAGAGAACTGTATAATTGTGCTGGAGCTTTGTGTCTGGGGTTGTGGCTCCTGTTCTTTTCAGTGTAATGTGTGACCTGAAGAATTGCTTTGCTAAGGACACTGAGCGGTGGTTTACAGGTATCTTAACCTACAAGTTCTCTCTTTGATTCCCTTAATCAGTCACTTTGCCTCTGCTGCAGACAGGGTAATTTCTCTATTTTTTAACTCTTCGTTATCCTAACTAGCAATGATAATTATTCAATAGTAGCATCCTCAATAGTAGCAAAAAGAAAAAAAAATTCATTTTCTCACTTCACACAAAGATTGTGCATTAAGGAGAGCTGGATGTGTTACACTGGAGAGAAGGATGAAGGCACAAATATTGCCTTGACAAGACCATGCATGCAATGATTCAGTGAAATGCACCAAGTCTTCAGATCTTGATCCTCTTGGGATCTTCACAGGGATTTAGTATCATTCCCTTTTCTCTTGCCCAGACGTCTTGCTTTGATCTCAGTGCTTTCAGCTTGAACCCCGTTCTCTGCCCTTCATATCAATGGGACAGGTATTGTGCACCAGAAAACACCATAACCACCTGAAGAACGGCACCATGGTCTTTTCCCCTTGTTTTCCCACACAGCTTTATGTGCATGACGGTGTCAGTGCCCTCTTTTCCCACCCTCTGTCATCCCACTGCCTGATTAAGTACAGCCCCTGTGAACCAGTGACTCACTGCAGAGCCTCTCAGCATTATAAAAACCCCCACAAAACCAACCTGCAAAGTGGTAATCTTTCTTTTCCATCAATTTTCAAATTTTCCTTCTAAGGCTCTTTGCCTGCAGGTGGGCTGGGATGCCCGTGGCCACCTGCAAGGGTCAGAACCGTCACATTACTTTTGCTTCAGCAGCCTCTAGTGGGGAGAGTTCATGTGGTTAAGCCAGGACAGGAGTCCTCCTGTGCTATGACTTTGCTGGCTTTGTAGACCACCCAGAGGAGTGATTTAGTGTCTGGAGTCTGAGATGACCTCTCCTTTAATCTGTGTTATAAGCAAAAGCTGACAAGTAGGAGAAAAGGCTATTTTTTTTCCAAGAAGCCAATATTTTTTTTCTTTGTATTTTAAATGTGTAGGAAATAAAACTATCTAGAGGTGAATGAGTCACTTTCATGAGTCACCAATAGTGGGAAGAGAAATTCTAATATTTGCGAAACAGAAGCAAAAAGTACAGTCTGTTCCCTGCTTGGTGTGAGAGAGAAAATAATGGACAATTTTAAAAACCTGTTTTCTCCCCAAAAGAAGAACAAGAATGAGGTTTCAGACTTTTCAGCATCTGGGGGTAAATGGCTGCCACCCCTCCTGGTGCTGTGGCCCTGCTGGTCCCTTGACTGACTGCAGCCAGAGGTATTTCTTCTCTTGTGGCTTTTCCAAACCTTGGGACTTCCACCCCACACTGCTGGTGGCTTTCTTGGACCTTGAGCATCCCTCTCCACTGCTTGTCACAGATTCTCCTTTATAATATGAGACTTTTGCCAGTAACTTAAAATGTACAAAGAGCCAGACTTTCTGCCTTCAGCAGCCCCTTCTCTTCCCCACAGAGCAAAGACTAGGCAAATGCAGGCAAGTGCAGCAAGAGGGGAGGATGAGCAAGGTGGTAAATCATGCCCTGGCCATGTTGGTAACTCTCTCAAATGCCTGGCTGTCAGTGAAACCACCTGAATCTGACTTGTCTCTCCAAGGCTCATGGGTTGTGACTCAGCCTAAGAGGAAGAGGAGGATGTGCAGGGCCTTCCTCCCATGTCCACCAGCTGTCACTGTTGCTGCGCACACCCGGATGGCTGGTGCCTTCTGTCCAGCTGGGATTTACAGCTGCCCCAAAGCACTGTGCTTGTTTGGTTTATCCATGGTGTGAGAGTGTTTATCCTCATCTTAACAACCTGCTCCTAAAGCCGCAACTTTATTGCCTACTGAAAGGCTCTGTGAGAGCTCCAGAGATAATTTTAGTCCATACACATTTTTCTCCCATCTTGGTTGTAACAGTTTTAGATTTTTTTTTTTTTGAGGTATTGTTGCAGAACTAAAACTCCCTCAAAGTGCTTCTCTGATTAAACAATGGTTTGTGAAAACTGAGGGGGTTGGAAGTAATAGTAAATTAGGAGAAGTGGTCACAGCAGGATCTGCTAGGCTTTGGCAGCATGCATACACACACAGATACCCACATATTTGTCTTGGTGTGTGTAGGCACTAAAATTCTTCCACCTTATGAGTTTGCCTTGAATTAATGAGAACTGCTTGTGCTTATAAAGTGAAGGATATGGATTTTGCCTCCCCACAGTGAAATGGCTCACAGATGGAAGTATGGAGGTGTTTGCTGAGGGCTATTCTAAAATTACTCTTAGATGCAGTGAGCATCTCTTCAAGTATTGCACTTTCCCCATCTGAGCTGAAAAACACAAAATTTCAGCAGGTGTAGACTGGACACCAGAAATAATTTCTTCTCTCACGGGATGGTCCCACATTGGAACAGGCTGCCAAGGGAACTGGTGGAATTGCCGTCACTGGAAGTGCTGGATTAGATGGCCATAGAGTTTTTTTCTAACCTTAATGATTCTATGAAATTAAACTAACATTCACTCTATGATTCAAGAGACCTTATGCCAATATTGTAATCAGGTTTTGCTTGAGTTCAGGTATCCCAGAACTTTACCCTTGAAAGGACTGAGTGAACATAGCGTTACTTGAAGTTACTCTTTATGTACTTTGTGGAAATTATGCAGCAGCAAAAAGCCCCATCATGCTGTTTTTCTACCTGTAACTATGTTTTGGATTTGAGGTCCCAAAACTTACTGAACCAGGTTCTGCTGTGAGAGACACAGATATAAACTGCAAGTTGTGCTGTCCCTCAGCAGTGCTGCTTTAGACTTGCAGCAAAGAGCAGCATCTGGCCTTTAAAATGTAATTCTGGTAAAAGAAAGCACCAGTCTACACAAATTTCTCCATTTAGATTACATCCTGCCTTGTGCAAACATAATCCAGAGGAGAAAGTGAGTTTCTGGCAGAGACAGATGGAAAATCCCTGCACTGTGCTTGTGCACTTGCTGCTCTCTCCTTTCAAATCTGTATTTTCTTGTTGGTTGTCTCTCTTGAAGCTAAGCATTAAGAACAAGAAATTTATGTTTTTTAACTTAATGTTTGACTTAATTTTTAACTCAATTCCTGACCAGTTTAGGAGCACTGAATAAAAAGGGGGGGAATCTGTGGGTTCAGGTGCTGGTGCACAGCCAGAGCTGTGTGGGATGTCTCCTGGGAAGAGCTGGGTTGAGCTTTAAAAGGGTCTCTTGCATTCATGTTACTCTATCAGTCTGACCCCTCCTGTGCCAGGTGGCTGTTTGGCCAGAGGGAGAAAAGGCACCTTTCCCATCTGCATTTCTGCTTTTAATTTGGCAGTGCAGAGGCCTGGTTTGCTGCCAGTTGAGTAGCTGTGCTCACAGCCATGCCTGTGCCCTCTGTGTCGCTGTGTGTCTGTGCCACGGGCTTGGGGATAAAGAAGAGGCAATTTGTGATCAAAAAGGCTGTTTCTTTCTCTAATGAGGTATTTATACATGCATTTCAAATAAACACAACCAGAAATGGGGTGTCCTGATGTGTGCTTTGAAAACACGGCTGGACTTACGGATGTGGAAGGAGGCTGATAAGGAGTTTGGTCTTTTCCAAGCTCTCTTGCTGCCTCTCCTGCCTGCAGCTCACTGCTGCTACTCAGTGCTCTTCCAGACTATTTTTAATTGTTTTCCACTGATGTGGTGACTTCTGTCTGGGTCTCCAGGGAGCCAGCAGTAATGCAGGTCGTGCTCCCTGCATAGCAGCAACTGTGGAATGGATCCTTATCTGGGATGCTGCCTTGCTTTTCTGCCTGCTGTAGCCCCAATGTCTCCCACTGGGGGGTGGGGAGCACTGGGTTTTGGGAAGAAAAAAGGCTTCTCAATAGCTTAATTATGGGCCATTTAATGTATTAATGGAATTGATGTAAGTTACCTTGACTTATGCAAGAGGAGCTGAGGATGGGTTTCCTCTAAGTTTGTATGAATGATGGGATTTGTGCCATTGTTGACGTGTAGGACCTTTCCTTTTTCCTCTTCTGTCTCTCTCCCTCTTTAGCTGCAAGCACTCTGTTGAAATTCTGTTGCTCAATAAATGTCACATCCCAGGCAGTGTTGTCTTTGTTTTCCATATTTCTTTGCCACGTTGAGGCTCATCGTGTTTATCAGACTGAATGAACTGCCTGTGGCTGTGCAGAGTTGGGGAAAAGCAAAGGAAGGGTTAAGTAGGCAATACCCAGATCCTGCCAGCTGGGATGTGAGCATATGTCCATGTGGCAGGCAGAGGTGAATTCAGTTTGCCTAGGCTGAACCTGAGTAAATAAGCTCTGCTGAGACGTGGTAATATCAGGTTGAGCTCAGTGCTGCACAAAAAGTGGTTATACAGCTTCCATGTGGATTAGTGGTCAGATAGAGTAAGAATGCATGTGTTCAAGGAGTGCAGCCTAAAAATACTTAATTCAAGCCTTGCAGCACTAAATAGCAGTCCTGATAGTTAGAAAGACCACTGACACCAGTTAAATAGCAAGAGGGAAATAAAATAACCGCTTCTGATTTCCATTTGTGACAGCAGTTAAAAAAATCTATGTGGTGCAAGTTTGCTGTAAAGCAGTGAAACTTCCCTTAATCTGACATTTAATAGATCAGCTTAAAAAAAAATAACCACCTGACTGTCACCCTGGCAAAAATAATGGGGAACTACAACAGAAAAACTGCTGTGGGGCCACACACTAAGCCTGGTTCACTTTGGGAGAAACTGGAGGGAGACGTGTGGTTTCACCAAAATGTGACTCGGAGCTCACACGTGTTTACTCCTCACTGAATCCATCCCCAAGACTCTTAAGAGAAAAGAGATAACCCGGTGCTGCATTTGCTGTGGTGTGGTTTCCAAAAGAGGCTGCTGGCTGCAGGACTCCCCTTCATCTGCACTCTGGATACAAACAATCAATTTTTCATTTTTAGTGGTTAATTCTGAAAATATGAAGGTCTGTTTAGTCTTGTCTCCCTAACATAAACCAGCCAGAACAAGGCAGCTTGAGGGGAGTTTGCAATAAGTTCCCTTATTTGGAATAACAGCCACTGGTGTAATGTGGCAGCTGTGGGACATCCCCACCCTGGTGGGGCTTGAGGGGTCGGGATGTTCTTGTGATGGATCACAGGGCTATGTTGGGGAGCTCTTGGGGCAGTGGATACGTTTGAGGAAACACAACGAGCCAGATTTGGTCCCAAGCTCTGCCTTTTAATTGCACCTAGTTTGTAGGAGCAGGTTGTGATGTGAATGGGGTCTGGAAAGGTAAAATGCAGAAGAAAATAAAATTTGTGTTGAGCCAAACTTTTTCATAGAACTTCCATGGCTATGACGTTGTGCTTTTCTTCTGTCTGTTCCACAAAGTCTTCCAGGAAGAGCTGCTGTCCCTTGCCAGTCAGGTGCTTGTGGGCAGGTGCCGCCCTAACAGGATCTTTGTGCATGGCTGTGAACATGGAATGGTGGCTGGAGGTCTCTGAATCTGCTCAGCACCTCCCTGTCACTGCTCTCCTTCCTCCTCCTCCTCTCCACAGCTGTTCTCACTCTGATGCTCAGGAGGACTTTGATCCTGCAGAAAGGAGCCTGGAATGGCCCTTTTGCATGTTGGATTGTCCTTAGTGAGATCTCTTTTTCTATAGGCTTCAGATTTTCACTAACTTGCTAATGGCATGAACTTGTAAGTCTTTCAAATGCAAGAAAGTGCAACTTTCTGTGGCCTGAAATGACACCCCTTTTTCCTTGGCAAAAGGGGAAATGAGTTCTCTAAGCTCCTGCTGAAGGCATGCTGGGAATTAGGGCTTGGTGAGCTGGACTCTGCTCAAAATGTGCAATGTTATCCATGTTTGAGGTCTGGTTACTGTTTACCTTTGACAACAGCAGAAAAAAAGTAAAGTGCATTTCATTTGCATATGACAATTTCCAGTTAAACTGCTGCCCCTTATGCTGAACTATTAATTTATACCCCCTCTAATGCTATCTTGGTGGTGGTACAAGAATTTCCTTTTGCTCAGCTGCTCCTTCCTTCCCTTCCTTCCCTTCCTTCCCTTCCTTCCCTTCCTTCCCTTCCTTCCCTTCCTTCCCTCCCTTCCCTCCCTTCCCTCCCTTCCCTCCCTTCCCTCCCTTCCCTCCCTTCCCTCCCTTCCCTCCCTTCCCTCCCTTCCCTCTTCCCTCCTTCCTTCCCTCCCTCCCTTCAGTAAAGCATGAATGACAAGTTCAGATCCCAGACAATTTGTTCTTTCCCAAGATTTTTTTTTTCAGTATAAATAAACTTGGTTTTAATACAGCTGTCTAATGAATTTGGAAGGTACTGTCTAATGAATTTGGAAGGTAAACTTGCCTCTATAGGTAGATATTTATCATTTCATAGTCTGCTAACTAAACTTCCATAAATGGTGTTTTAAGCACTGTCTAAATTATTTCCATGCCATCTCAAATGTTTCAGAGACTGTTTTCACATCCCAATGATGATTTAAAGATAATGGAAATCTGCCTTGTCATGAAGAAATGTTTCCTTTTCACACAGTTTTTTTTTAGTTGTTATAATAACTTGTATTCCTGCTCAAGGTGTTTTATAAAATCTCCTTCTAATTCAGCAATCCACCCCTACTTAACAAAACATTTAAGTGTGTATTTGAATTATACCTGCTACAAGAGAATGAATCCAAGTTCATGCATCAGGAACAGGAAAAGATCCAGAAGGACCTACTCTCTGGCCCTTGAACTGTACTACAGGATCTCAAGATATTCCTGAGAATGTTACAGATGCCTGTCCAGGGTTTTAGCCACACAGTCATTCCAAGATTTCTTCTAGGATGAATTAAGATGGAATTGGAGCAGACAGAGCATATCTGATACACTCAGCACTCTGTCTCTTCAGCATTTGTTAAATCAGTAAGTTTTGGAGGAGCTGCTGCAATTAGCTCATGTTCTGTGCTTGAAGGATGGAGCAACGTGGGAGTTGTCCTGGCTCCAGGGACAGAGGCAGCAGGGTGCTTCTAAGAGCTCCTCAGTCCTGTTCATACTGCATCATCCCACACCATTTTTGAGCAGCCAAGCCCTTTGCTGTTGCCTGCTTACTCAGATGGGTGGGATGAGCTCTTGTACATTTGCCCTTTTTTCCTAATCTTTTCCTTACTAGCACTTGGTCTTAACTGACAGTGGGAACCACAAAAGTTTATTCTCCCATTCCACCCACTTTTTCCTTTAAAATTCCCACTTTTAGAGTGAGCAATAGTTACAGATGCCTTCAAATTGCATTGCTCTCTCTGTAAACAAAGAGCTGACATCTGGCATATTTTGAAGATACTTTATTGTATCTTGATCGTTCCTGTAAATAGGCTCTGTGTCTGTCATACCTCAGTGGCAGTGAATAGATGGATCACATCCTGCACAGACTGAGGAGAACATGCCCTTCCCCTGGGATGGCCACAGGCTGGAGAGTTGATGCCCTCAGGGCTGACCCTGTGAAATAGGGACTGTTTCCACAAGGGTGGAAGGGTGCAAACACACTCACTGGTACCTTGGTGTTACAATGCTGATCAGAATCACAGTGAATGGTAAGATTGATAAACACAGATGGAAGTGACAAAGTGCTGTTAGAGTTTGGGAATGAGTCAGTTTTTGGATGAAGCCTTGTTTTGGTAGACTCAGATGCAGATTGACATGAAGCTCAAAGTATCTTTTCCACATTTAAAAGTTTATTTTTCCTTTTTTTTTTTTTGTTTTGTTTCCCTATTCCTATCTAGTGTAGTATGAAACTCTAGAGTTTGAGTGTGAGCCATGTGTTTAAGTAGGTTTCGTTTTTTAAAATTGGGAGATTATCTGCAGAATTTCCCCCATTGCTGTATAGTTTGAAAAAACCTCAAAAGCTTCAAGCATGATGGTCTCTTTTTTACAGCTTGAAATCCAAAAACAGACAATGGCAGAAAACTAGGAGACTGAACAATGATTTTTAATGACCAAGGTGATGTCAGCTCCTTACTCCATGTAGCAATCACCTAACTAATTGGGGCTGTTTGGTTTAAGATCACATTTCCTGCCTTCCTTATTGCTAAATGTGGTCTTAAAAATCTATTTAAAGCTATCTTCACATCTTTCTGCTGAGGTGAAAAGTGTTGTTCCTAATTTACAGTCTGGAGGATAGGCAGAGGGAAGTGAAATGATTTGTCAGGGATCATAGAGGAGGGATAGTAGGGTCAGGAATTGATCCCAGTTATCCCAAGATCTCACTTTTTTGCTGTGTTGGGGAAAGCAAATTTTCTGCATTTGCTGCAGGAACTGACAGAGGAGAAAATGTCTTTTTTAAGCTATATTATAAACACAATTCCGTTTCAATAATATGTGTTTTTGCATATCCTCTGACAAACGATGACTGAAATTTATTATAAAGGGCTGTAATTCTTGCACATCAAAGGGGGAGAAATTAAATATTTAACTTGATCTCTATAGCATATTCCATATTTTCTTTGCTTTTGGTTACATTTTTGTGAAGCGAACAATGAAGTCCCTCGCCTATTAATAATTTATTGTTACTGGAACATAATAATGTAGAATGCAGTTCGTCCAGGAAAAAGCTTCAACAGGGAGTGAGTCATTGATGGTAATAAACTTCCGTTCCTCTCAATAGACCATAGGACTGTTTAGAAAAAATGTTTTTGCCATGATTCCTGAATTGCCTGTGCTCTGTACAGCAGCTGGTAGAGATAAAACTGAACGGAGCTGGGCAGACTCCCTGTCTCCCCTCTATTACTATAGCATGTTTCTGAATCATACACAAAAAATGTTTTGGTATGTAAAAGTGACTTCAGAAAAGCAGCTCTCAGTAGAAAACAGCCAGCAGTGAGCAAGGATACATTCCCAGAGCATGATCTCGAGCATGATACCTACCATATCTGTGGTGCTCGGGGGTTAGCAGTGCATGGCTGTGCAGTGCTGAGCTCTCTAGCATTACCCTTCTGTGGGAAGTATTATCTCCTAGGAGCCCTGGGGCCTTCAGGAGGCAAATCTGAGCTGAATCTGATAGTGTTTCACAGCTGCTTGGGTTGGAGTGCATCTTTGCATGTTACTGTCTGTAACCTCCATCTTGTTGGGTCTTCAATAGGTGGTGTGAAGGGATAAATGCTTTTTAACATAATTTCCAGGCTTCTTCCATCGGAGTCCTTTCAAGGCTCCTGGTCCTCCAAAATGCTACTGCATTTACAGGGGTGTCATTGCTTTCTAGGAGCTGTGTTGTTATCAAGAACTGAGCATATAACCATGAGGGACAGCTTCTGTACAAAATTCACAAAATGGGTGTTCGTGTGTTGCACTGCTTGTCCTTTCAAGTGCTTCCTCAGTTGTAGAAACACTTGATAGATTTCCACAAAACTGTGGTTTATTGATGAGATCCCCACAGGAATGCAAATCCCACCTCCAGTGCAGAGCTGGGTACTCTGGCATTTTCTTTATTCAAGCTTCAATTGCTGAAGACTTGGAGGTGTTGAGTTTAGTGCTGTGCTGCTGCAAGGAGTCTTGTCAACTCATTGGAGCAAATGTGGCTGATGGGAAGATTGCAGAGGTCAGAGCAGAGCTGGAGCAGATTCTCCCTAAAGCTCCCAACATCAGCACAGTGCAGTTCTGGGTGCTTCAGGGGGATGATGTTGCTGTTGCTGCTCACTGAAATAGATATCACTTGGGAACTGCTCTGCACCTTACACATGGCCCACCAAACTGCCTGCTTTCCCTCTCTTCTTGTGACCTGAAGCAGGATGGGCTATGTGTGCTCTGTGGTGGTGCTGATAAACAGTTTTGTGGTTGTTAAGATACTCAATGCTCACATTTATCCATGAAACAGCCAGGAAGGAAAGGCCAGAAGGTAAAGGAAGATGGAACATACATTTTTTTGGCACCTGGATGGCTGCTGGATTGATGTGTGGAAAGCATTGTGCTGTAGGTACAGGGCATGCAGTGTGTAAATGTGAATTGCAAGTGCAGGGATACCCTCTTTCCCCTGGGTATGTACTGCATCCACAGGCAGTGTTGATGCGGGGTTATCACAGACTCCTGACCAGCTGTAGCAAGCCTGCAAAAAACCCAGGAAATTTGGTGCCAGTTCTGGATAGCCTCATGAATCTTAAAAGCCTTGAAAGCTGTGTGAATAATCTCAAAAGAAAATAAATGCAGAGTGCTGCAGGGGAGGATGGCTGGATGCTGGCTGTCTGCTGTCCCCAGGTCTTGCTGGCTGCTACATTCAGCTGCTCTTGTAACCCAGCAATGATCCCTGCTCCTATCAGGTGCTCTCCTTCCCTGGTCCTTGCTGACCATACTCTGCAATGACTCAGTTTTTCATACTGATCTCTTTCCACCTGTATCAAAATTATTTTTCATTATTATTAGTTAATATTTTTTGAATGGACAGGTTTCTTTTCCCCACGGAATTTATTTATTAGGGGTGTTTCCTTCAGAATGTACCAAATTTGTATCCTTGAAGTCTGCTTGCCCTCTGCTGTCTTCTGCCAGCCTTCCTATTGCCTCTTGTTTATTTATTAGGTCTTCCTAGTGATTGCATTTCCTAGTTAGTGTGTTCTCTCATTTCACTTAATGTGCTGTGTCTCTCTTTGGATGATGTGACTGGCTGTGCATCTGCCAATCAAGTGATCCTATGGATACCTTGACCAACTTCCTCCCAAACACAGAGTCATCTGTTCCATGGAGTCTAATTACTGGAATTATCTTGAATATCCTCATGGCTGCTGGTTTCTTCCTGTCAGCTCAGCTACTTCTGTCTATTAATGGACTTGACTGATGGAATGTGCGCTGCTCTCAATCAGCTTTTAAAACAATTCCTGACTATTAACTTAATAATTCTATCAAATTATTTTCATCCACTTTTCATACCATTTTGAATTTTAGAAGATTTATTTTATAAAACAAGTCTCTTTTTGAGAGTTTTTTTTTTTCTGTAATTGTCACTTTCTAACATCTGGTAAAATATATCTATCATCACTCATATTTTTCCATTAATTCTCTTTCCCAGCTAATTTTGCTTGTAATTGGTTCCTTTTTTGTGAGTTGGGTCTTTTTCTCATATGTATTATTCTGTAATTACTGTTTTGAACCTACTATATTTCACATGCCAAATTCAATCAAGTTGAGGAACTGGAGCACCTGGCTGCTACTATTTTTATTCTTTAACTCCTCTTTCTGTGTGGAGATGAGATCTGGTGTGGCATTTCTCCCCTTACTGGAGACCTCAGGTAAACGCTCAAATTACAGCTCAGCTTCAATTAAACACTTGGGTCTTCAGAGATGTGGTCAGGAGCTCATCACTGCTGGCATTGCTGGGTCAGGCACTCACTGCTATGGCTCTGTGTTCCCCAGGCAGCGGCCAGCCAGGTGCCCAGCCCCAGTGGGACACTCCTTGTCCTTACTGGAATCTGTCCTGCAAAAGTATTTGCTCTGTCTCCTCCACACATTTCTTCTCAAGCTGACAGCATCCAAGATCCTCACTGTGGGTGTGGCACTGTGAGGAGTGAGGCACTTGGCTGGTGTTGTCCTTGCTGCTGTACCAGGAGTGCAAAGAACACAGTGCTGATCTTACTGCATCAGGATAACTCAGAAATAGCCAGTGAGCTCCTTTCTGTTCTGCTCCTTCTCCTGGAGAGTCCTAAAATGTTTATTTGGTGAAGTAGCCTACTTGTCACGATCTCTCTGTATTGATTATCCTTTGTGTGATAAATAAGATGCACTTAGGGAAGGCTCTTGGTGTGGTGATGCTTCTGAAATGAGTGTTGCTAACAAACCTTCCCTCAGGGGTAGATTCACCTCCATGAGGAGAGAAGCTCTAGTGCTTTACTAAACATTTCAGCAGAGCTTGGATATCACCAATTAGTGTGGCTCACTTGCTAGGGGGTAATTAGTTAAGCAACTGGTTATGTGTCCATGTCTGTCTTCAATCCTTTAACTGGATCAATGACTTGACCTAGCAGGGCGATTCCTAATTCCTTTATGAAACTTTACTGAGAGCCTGGACTCTCTGCAATCCAAGAGGCTGCTGTTTTTTCATTAGTGGCTCTCCAGGAAGGCAGCTAAGAGCAGCCTTTAGAATTGGTGTTAAGAGGGATGTTAAAGGAATATTTTTCTTATTTGAGGTGAAATAAATCCTTTTAAAAACAATGAGTTGTCCAGAGAAAAAATCTGTCAGTCAAGAGATTGCAGGACCCCTCTGTCTATGGTATTTATCTTGCCCTGAGCACCTGAGTTCTAAAACATAGATATGAGTTATGAATGCTGAAGACTTAAATTAGGTGATTTTTTTTTCAAAGATATTTAAAAAAAATATATAACTAACAACTGTATCAAATAAGATTATCTGAAAAGTGCCTCTCCATGTAGTTTTTCTAGTAGCTTCATATCTGAGGCAGGCTTAAATTCATACAATTGTTTGAGGGGAGTCACTTCATTTGAGTGAAATCTGCAGGAAGGTAAGTGCACTATCTCTTGTACCAGCAGACCAGACTTGGAAGCACTTTACCTACTGGAATCACAAAACAATCTTAAAGTTTAAGAGGTCATTTGAAATTTTCAGGTGTGACTCAGTGGACACAACAGCACAGTGCTGTTCTTGGACAGAAGGATTTGATGGTGCAGATAAATATTAGTGCAGTGGGGGACTGAGAAGCAAACTCATGAGAAATTATTTCTGTTGCAAAAGAATGAAATTTTATGGTCAGGGAAGCCCCACAGCTGGACTGGGGGAGGCATATTCCCCTCAGTGATGGGGGCTGGACTGGGATGTTCAGTTTGGGTCAGCATGCTTTGAGGAAGGTGTGGAAACACTTGATAGAGCCCAAAAGAGAGGAACAAGGGCCATGAGGCAGAGTGAGCTGTTTCTGATGAGGAAACTGTAGAAAGAAGTGGATTAATTTCCTTTAGGGAGATGAGAGTGAAGTCTTTGTTGGAGACGGCTGTGAGAAAAGGCAGAGCAATCCCCAGTCCTTCAGCAGCAGGGAACGGGCAACCAACTTCAGTGGAGTATTTTAGTCAAATATTTTGGAAACAAATTTCTGGAGGTGGAAGGGTAGGTAAGCACTAGGAGAAATCTGTTTCACAGGAGGTTTTAACAAGTCAGACCACACACACGCCAGGTCCAGTTCCTGACTACACTTTGTGCCCTATTCATGCTGCAGTTCACTCTGTCCGTGCTTCCTCACATCCATCCCTGTGTGCTCTGTGCATTCAGGATGGATGTATTGATGACCTCAGGCTGAGCCCTGGCAGAGGAAATCCACGATTTCAGTCTGGCATGATTTCATTTCCATCATTAATCCATACAACAGCAGTGGCACCGGTGGGACCACCTTGGGAGTGAAAGGGTGCTCAATCCTGTGGAAGAGTGTTATATTATAGAATTAGGGTTGATTTGCTTAGGGGTCAAATGGGCAATCCTGGATTTCTTTTAGGAAGCCATAGCTGAAATCTAAATTACAAGTCTAGTTATGAAATCTAAAAAGTGAAAAAAACCAACCCTATTTGTAAAATCAATAAAAGCAATTTATAGGCACCTTGATAGTCTTATCTCTTGCCAATGGAAAGGAGGAAAGATCAAGGTGGCTGTATCTTAGAGTTCAAAAAGCTAAGAAAAGTAGTCAGGTTTTAGGTCTTGCCTTAGGGAATTAGCTTTCCTTTCCTCTTCATTTTAGAAGTACCAGTTTGGTACCATTTTATACATCAGCACCTCTGACACAACAAAGATTTTTTTTTGTCTCTGATATAGGAAGTATATTGGGAATATCACATGGGAGTTTTAATGTTTGACTTCTTTAAACTGCTAAATAATTGGTTAAATTTTCACAAATTTTGAACACACCACAGTCCTCCTAAACCCCCTCTGAAGCATCAGGAGTTTGACTCCTCAGTGATATCCAGCTTGCTGTGAATATCCAGCCTATGAAAACCAGGCCTATTTGTTTATTTGCTCTGTGTGATGCTGCTTATTACTGTGGGATGGATGAGCTCTGAATGAACCTGAGTGGTGCTCACCCTCCACCTGTATCCAACCCCCAGTTCTTCACAAGGGTCTGCATTACATGGCAGGATCCTGCAATAGGAGAAGTTGTCAGGACACAGCAGAAATGAGCTTTGTGAGAGCAGATAAGAACAACTTGCGCTGGAGCAGCAGATGTGACTGTTGTTTTGTGCAAGTAGATGATTCCCTAATCCTCTTAAGGACGGCCTGGGCAAAATCCCCTTTGTGATATTAGGCACCGCTCTGTGCCAGGTGGCCCCAGCTTCTGTTGCTGCTTTGCTCTGAGGAATCTCTGCGCTGCTGCAAAGCCAGCCTCACTGGCAGGTGTGGGGCAGAGCCCTGGGGACAGCCAGCACCCGGGTGCTGTGGGACCTTTGGCTGAGTGCAGCTAAGCAGTCCTGGGGGGCTTTAGGGCCTCGGAGACTGTAGGTGTTACAGAAATGCTCTTTCTAGCAGTCACGTATGTAAGAGGGTGGTAAAATACTGGCCAAAATGAGAAGGGATGTCTGTGAGGTGAGGGAGGAAGGCGATAGTATGGGAAAAGCTAAATGGTATGAGGTGAGCTGGCACAAGGAACATCTTAGAGCTCCCTCTGCCTTTCTCAGGGAAAGCCACTCCTTTTGCTGATGTGTCTGGTTTGTGTAGTTGCAAGTAAAGTTTTTTCTCGTGGTTGGATTGCGACTAGGATGGTGCAGGAGGGTGACCAGGAGATGGAATGGTGGTCTGACACCTGCTATAACTTCCTTGCTATGTCTTAGACTTTCTATGTCACCTTGGACTAAATATTTCATCCTGGAACATGGAAGGGACTCCAGCTCTGCAAACAGTCTGAAACAAGGACTTGGAAACTTTGACATTTCACCCACTTGCCTTAGTTGATATTCATTGTACAAGTCAGTAGTGGTCCTTTATAAAGTGTTATTGTCCATTAATAAACCATTTTATGATTTCATGCTTAATAAAACGTACCCTCATCAGAAGTCAAAACCTAAGCCCCATCCCATTTCTTTCCTTCTTGGTGCCCTTCAGTAGTTTCTTGCCTCCCACATTTCTTTGCATTGCACTCAGCCAGCAAAATCTGCACCTTGCACTTGCCCCCCTCTTATTTGGTGCACCAGGGAGTGATGAGACCCACTATGAATGCCATATGCCGCCTATGTGTTTTTAGCATAACTCTGAAATTACTGTGAAGACAAATTGCTTTGAGACTGTTGTTTTCGTTTCAGTTTGGTGGACACCACTATTTTTGTCCTTGCTTTAACTAGCCAAAGAATTTTGGTAAGCCAAAATTCATCTTTGGAATGACACAAAATGTATTGTGGGGACACATTAAAGCTGTTAAGTTCTCTGGATTTTGGTGAAGATAATTTTGGAGGGTGCAATTCTGAGGTTTTACTTGGGCAGATCTCCCACTGACTCATCCAAGACTACCATGTTAAAGTCATCAAGAGGAGATTGTATCAAGAGGATACAAGACTGTATGTGGTATGTTTCTGTAATACATTTTTTTTGTGTGTCCAAAGCAACTGGTATTAGCTTTATTTCCATGTTTTCTGAATTATTTTTGATTTCTTCACCACTCTTGCTCATCTGTTGTAAAAACACCCTTCCTGACATGAGAAAGGAGACAAAAATTTCTGGCTTTGCTTCCTTGGTAAGAGATGGTGATGGCAGTGCCTCAAGTTGCTGGTAGCAACAACTTTTGTGGGGGGAGAAGAGAACAATTTGTCCAATAAAACTCAACATCCCTTCTGTGGTGACATGCAGCACCCTCAAGATTCAATTTATGTAGAGCTGGCACAATGCAAGCATTTCTAGGCTGGAAGGTGTTCAAGATCTTAGTGTCAGTCAACTACTGACTTTCTTCTACAGATTATATGAATAATGTGTGAAATGTGAGAAGTATCACTTCAAAAAACAGTTTTCAGATAGAGGCTGTGATTTTCATGCTCTTTTGTGAGTTTAAAGAAACTTAGGCATTTCAAAAGAGCTTCTTACTTAGGTTTCCTAACAGTCTGCTGAAAGTCTGGTGTCAGTCATGGAAGTCCAGCTCCATGATGAGTCATGTAAGCAGGAACAAGCTGCCCAGGATTTTTCTCTCTTCATATCTTTCCTCAGTGAAACTTCTGTTTGCAAAAAGAGACTACAAGAAGGAAAGGAGTCTGGGGCCTGAGCTTTCAGATGTTGAAATAAACACGACCTGAAATTTGTCCACTCTGGGACCTGTTCCTGGCTCAGCTCCTGCCTTTGAGGAGCTTCAGTCTTTGTGGGCTTGGGTGTGTTTCATGAATAGGTGAAAAGATGATTAAGGGGGAAAAAATGGCAGTGTTTTCATTAAATTAGTTTTGCCAAGCTGTAAGGATGAAATTGTTGCAGCATTACATACTTTTTTCGGCTTCAGTAGAGCTACTCTGCATTTCCACTGATACAGAGATCTGAATCTGTCCTCTTGGCTGCTCCACTTGAGCAATTGATTCTAAATCAGCCTTGCTATGCAAACATGTAGAATTAAAGATTTGTTACTAATTATATAGCCATAATTCCTGACTATTTTTCTTCCTAGTTTAGTCAAAATCCTTCTGACATTTAGCAGATTGACATTCTCTTAGCATCTCCACAACAATCTGTCCAGTTTGTTTAAGAAGACAACATTTTTGGAAGAAGCTGCAGCATCTCTGCTGGAAACTCAAGTACCTGGCAAGAAACGCTTGAGATACTTGTTGAGCTGGCCAAGTTCTGCTGTTATGCTTAGTGATGGGCAGTTGTGTGTTCTCACATGTCTTTGGCTGTCTAGGGTTCACCTTTTGTGTTCTTCTAGAAGGCTCAGAAAAAAGCAGTGTGGAGCTACAGAGCACTGGAAGAGCCCTGTTGCCCTGGATGGTTTGCTCTCTGCAGCGCTGACTGCTCTCTGTGGTGTGAGGTGATTGATGCCAGCATGACAGACACATGGTCATGTTTCCAGTGTGTTTGCACATTTCCTCCTTCCCATGGGATAATGACTGCTTGCCAGTCAGACATTGTCATCAACACTCAGTGAATATCTCACCCACCTCAGGGAAGATATAAGGTGCTGGATGATGGCTGCTGTTCCCACAGGTCTGGGAAAGGCTGGGGTGAGGGGAAAAGTTTCCATATTAGAGTTGTCACTTTATATTTTAAGGGTCTACCTAGTTAAGACCTAAACCTGTCCCAGTCTAAGGACACAGGATCTTTGTCCTCTCAAACCAAATAACTACTGAAAGGCAGTCATCACTCTGAAAATAAATATGATTGTACAATTTAACCCATGGTTGGAGGCTCCCAACTCTGCTTGGGGACTGTATTTTTTCAGCCACCTGGGTTACAGTCTCTACTGCTGTCCAACAGTGCTCCAAGAACCCCATAGCACTCTTCCTTCTAATACCTGAATAGCTTTGCTCTGCACTTAGTTTTTATTTCCACTAGTTAGTAGTGATGTGATCTGTGAAAGACCCTTAACAAATGTGAAAACACCTCAAAATGTGTAAAATAGTTTTAAACAGAATTTTTCTTTTGTTTTCTGTTGTGGGCTGACACTCTTCCAGGTGTTTACATCCACAGCATTTCACATTTCACAGTGATACTGCTGAGCCCCACTGGTGCCCCTGCAGGTCAAGATGGGAATGAATGCAGGATGTGTGCTGCGAGCTTTTTTTCGTTGTTCCTTTATTGCTGTAGTTTGGGCGAGTGCAGGCATGGTTCCATCTTATTGGGCAGGTCAGTTATCTTGCAGGATCAGCTGTGCTCATCGCAGGTAAAAGTGGATTGCAGGTCTATTTTTTACATAATTAACTGCTGAACAACAGTCACACTGACAAGTACCGAATTCCAGGTTAGCCACATTGAGTATGCAGTATTTTTGCTACAGTCTTTTTTGGCCTCTAGTGAAACATACTGAGGACTTGTTCAAGCAGTTGGTAACACCCAAGGGTTGCTCAGAGTTCAACCTTTTAGCAGATACTTACCTTATCTGTACTTGTCCCGATTGGAAGATCACTGTTTATTCTCATTTTGAGCTCCATGATTTGGATAGCTTTTTACACATTGCTCATTATAAATTATACTTAGTGTGTTTCCATTTGGCCTGGATTCTTCTCTTTAAAAGTTTAGTCCAGGATTTGTTCACTATCTCTGTTTCATATTCAAGTGTCCCTTTTATAACCTTGGTGAGAATTTGCAAGTAATTTCAAGCCTTGAGTCCAATTTCAGTTTGCATCCCCCTTTCATTTATGGCACAAGCACAGACTGCCGTAGATACAGCAGTTAAAGCAGTGATGTTGAAAAGTGGTGGAAGACTTGGTTGCAGAGACAACTTACTGACAAGCTGGCCACTGCCTAAATTTTAGAATGACAGTGAAGAAAGCATGAAAGCTGTGCTGAGCCAGACCATCAGTGATATCACAGTAGCAATCAATATCTCTCAACAAAGTATTTACTGATGGATCCACATGTGTCAAAACCTTGGGGTAAAAAAGGCTAAAATAGATAAAGAAGTCATTTCCCTCTTGCCTGGGGCTTTTTTACTTCATCTAAAAAATAAAAGTTCTTGTTTGGTCTTGGTGAAGAGTGCATGTGACTTTAGCTGTTGCTCACTCTGCCTGTTGCTTTGCTGTCTAAGAGGCCATCTATTAAGTAGTACTCTGGCAGAAACTTACACTCTTTTATATAGTGCTTGTCATTTGAAGATCTCCAAATCTGTCCAAAGTGGAGGAAATTTATAATCTTTATCTCGTAAATTTAGAAACTAGGAACAGACAGACTGGGTCAGAAAACCATTGCCAGCACTGGAAATAGAACCCAGCTTTCTGAGTTGTAGTTTCTGATCTTGCTAGAAACTAGATAGCAAGTGGAGAAAGGAAAATGATTCTGAACTTCCTTCTGAACATATCTTCTGTTGCAGTTCAGTTGCTAGGCTAGCATGGTCTCATATTTACCCATGCAAAGTAACAATATAAAGCTGTTTGCAGAGCGTAACCCAAACCACTGCTTTGCGTACAGGACCAGTAAAGCATTGCACAGCTTAGGAGTGCCCCTGCACACTCTGGGGAGGGCTGGGTCATGGGGGCCCGTGTTGTCCTGTAAGGCACCTCCAGCTATGGAGCTGGATCCAAAGAATGCAGATTATTTACCCATAGCCATGCACAAAGCCTGGCAAAATGATGACTTCATCTTGCTTTGATCTAAGGTGTTGTGAAACATAAATAGTATAATAAAGTATTTTAGATGCAAAAGCTGTGAACTTTAGAGAAGCAAATGGAAAATCCTCACGTGCTGCAGCATCCAGTGAACCTGCTATGCTTTCTTGCTTCCACAAGTCATTCACACATGCTGTTTCACTCACTGTTAGGAAGTAGGGAAGCCCTTTCAAACCTAATTTGCAACCAAATAGAAGAGAAAAACAGTTATTTGTGCAGAATAGCTTCAGATACTATTCTGTATGCATATGACTTGGAGAACATTACTGCTGCTTTTAAAAACATCAGATAGTGTCTTACTGCATGAGGTAGTATCTCTCTGGGAAAGACACTCTCCTAAGTTCCAGCAGTCAACCGTTAGAGAAAATGAAATTAATTTTTCATTCTTGTCTCTGGTGTAGTCATCTCCTTTCTGTGAAGCACAATACACATTGCTAGAGAAGTCTGGAACAGAATGAACATTTCATTTGTACCTATGTTCTTAAATTGATCCCCATCACTGCATTCAAACATCTGCTCCCTGGGGAAGACCATTTGCTTCAGTATTTTGATTTGGAAATTGTACTGACATAAATAGACAGCAACATCAGATTCAGCATCTTGAATGCACTTTCCAATCTTTGCATATCTTCAGGCTATCTGCTAGGAAAAATATTTGGAAGTATTTCTAGTGAATCTACTTAGATGCTAAGTAATTTAAATTCTCAGCCTTTTTAGCCATTGTTGCTAGCAGGCATTTGAATAATAGCACAAAGGTGTGTTCCCTTCCTCCCCTTCCACATTCACCCCAGCATGTGGTCTGGTGGGCTTGAGGACAGCAACTTAAAAAGATAGCTTTGTTAAAATGACAAGTCATTTCTGAAATGGAGAGTGCCTTGATCTGATTGGAGATGGTGGGTTCTGTTTTTACGGAATAATGCAACAAAATGCTCTTGTGTCACACTGAAATAACAGGCAACTTTAAAAATCTATGTATCTGGCCACCCAAAGAGTAGCCAGGAGACTGAGAGAGCGCACATCTCTTGTCTTTTCTCTGTGATAGCTCTGGGAATGTATTTTGCTAATTCTGAAATGGGAGCTAATTGAATGCTGAAGACTGTTTTTGCCAACTGCTGCTGAGATGAGGTGACAAAAATTCCCAAATTTCTGTTACTCTAACCCAAAGTGAAGATGTGTGCTGTGCTTTTCCAAAAGATGTCCCACCAGACTTGTGTTGAAGACAGTTTGTAGAAGGCTGGGCCATGCTGTGCTGTCTTTTCTGCTTTATGGCATGTAACCTAAAAATCTTTCTTTCAGGTTCTCTTGTTTTGGTTTGTTTTTTTTAAGTTGGGGTGTTTTTTTCCTGATGGATGTATCTTGAAAGTTTTGAAGGACTGATATAACATGAGAAAAGTTGCATTCTGCTTGACCAGTTATTCTTTTGTATATTTAGTTTTTCTACTGCTGCTCTGCTTGTGTCAAGGTAGATGTAAGAAATAGTGAACAAATTTAGGATGATGCTAAACAGAAGTTGTACATCTGGTGCTACATATACAGAATTTGACTTAGTTAACTTCCAATCATGGAGCCATGTATATATTTGTAAGGTACTGAGTACTTTGGCCTCTTAAACTGTAAAACACTTAGCATCTCTGGGATCTGACAAAATACATGGCTATTTTCTTTTCTCACACATGTTCTCAGCTGTATGAAAGTGTGAGAAATGGTTTAGAGGAGGGATAAGCTCAGAGGATGGCCTAGGTCTATTCTAGCTGTAGAAAAGAGGGCAGGTGTTGTATCTCTCAGTTCTGTTCCTCTAACTCCTCATGACTCATTTGCCACATAAAGCTCCTGGACTGAACAGAGGCTCTGGGGCTCTCTGTGATTTCTTATTTATGGAGCCACAGCAGAGCAAAGCCTACAAACACAGAGCAGACTGTGGTGTTGAGGAGTACAACTCACACCCACCCTGCGTAATAAAATAACTCAGACTTGCATTTAGTTTCCTTGTCTCGTTTTTTTTTAACATGACTTGGCAAACAGTGCCCTGCTCCACACATGGCAAAAGGGAGCTGACTTGGAGAGAAGGGTGGCCATAAAGGAGCAGCAAAGGCTGTGGCAGTGGTGCTGCCCCACTGTCACTCATCCTCATGTTTGGGGGAGAAAGCCCTTCTCTCCTTGTCATTTCCTTGGCTCCCATTTGGATAGAGCAATGGTAAGGATGACCTTGGGCTCCCCTGTGTTGTCCCCTGCCCTGAACCACAGAGGAATGAGCAAAGACCAGTTTGGTGACCAGGAAGAAGATAGGCTTATGGAGAGACTGCTCCACATGAAAAGAGGAGTGGGGAATGACCAATGAGATCCTGGTCTCCATCCACAGCCTTGGTCTGATTCTGTCAACAGTCAGAGCAGGTTTCTGTATGAGACATTTTGTTCTTAAGTCTCAAAGCAATAAAGTGCCTTAGTCATGTTTTGCCAACAGCTGATGGTGTAAACACAGTGAAAGGAGTGAGCTGCAGTGTAAGAGGGTGCTGTGGACATGTTATCCTCTGGACTGGGCATGGAGCAAACCCTTTTACAGCTGTGGGTTTTTTCCAGATTTCATTGCTGTTGACAGTCAGTCATCCTCCAGAGTCCCTCTTGGTACTAAAGATAGCATGTGTCAACTAAAGTGGCTGAGTAGGTGACCTTTAGGAAAGGAGATTTTGTTTTTGATAATTTTTCACATCACAAGGAAGAAAAATCACACTTGTAATTGCCACTTTGCTGGGAGCATGAGCAGAGGAGCCTAGGATGGTGGTGGCTGCACAAGTTATCCTTTGAAGGTGGTCTGGGAACAGTGGGAGGGGTCACTGTGGTCTGCAGTGGCACCTTGGACTGGGTGCTCTGTGTGCAGTGAACAATTTGAGTGGTCTCATTCCCAGTTCCTTAACTGACTTTGGTAAATCCCTGATGTTTGGATGTGTGTTACTTAGCTAAAATTTCTCTGCTTCTGGTTGAACAATTAATTGCTTCTGACCTGTTAATAACTAGTTTTCATTCACTGCTCATTTCCATGGCATGTGGCAGAGCCCTTCATGATAATGCCTCTTCGTACTGGTTGGGTCATTGTAGGTGTTTGGTTTGGGAAACATACTTTCTCCAAATATTTCTGTTAGCACAGTTTTGCTTGTCTGTGCATGAATCAGTGATGAATGCAACTTATTTCTACGTATGGTGGGTTCATATTTGCTGTTGGTGTTTCAGACCACTGCAGATGTCTACAGTCTGGCTGAGGGAGAACTGTGATATTGTGGCGATGTTGTAAGGCTTGGGAAATGAGGAGAGGCATTCGTTTGCACTGAATTTTGCATATTTTAACTTTAGAATAATTTTAAAATAGTTTTTTTAATATAATGGTATAAATCCTATTTGAATAGGAAGAAATAGTGAAAGAACTTGCTCCAGCAGGGAAGCTTCCTGTACACAAACATTAATCAGAAAAGATGCTGAACTTAAACCACATGGCATTTGCAATGCCATTTCTCTGGGGCTCGTAATGAGAAACTTGCCGAGTGTCACAGCTGGTCCATCACTAGTGATGGTCCATTAAAAAGTTTTTTGTTGCTTGGCTTTCATCCCTTGTGGGGAGAGGAGAGGGCAGCTCTTGAGCAATGTGTCCCAGTTCTGTGCATCTGATGCTGGTTGCCTCTTATCGGGGGTCTGACCCTCAGCTGGTCAGGGATGGCAGTCTGAGGTCCTCAAAGGACTCAGGATCTGACCCACTTGTGATACCCCTGGTCCTTGCTGGCCTTGCTGGCATGTTTAGATGTCAGCATTCATCCAGAACTGCTCTTTCTCCTCTCCACACCTTGCCTGGTGTTGGAGCTCTCTGTCTCTGTGGTACCTCTTCATGTGACTCTTTGCTTATTTAAAAGGGAGAAGAAAGCCAGGTGGTGTCAGGCTCCATTGTGTGTGCTGCTAATTCATCCTCTTACAGTCCTACTCTGTAATTTTCCCTGTGACTAAAGGGGAATCATTCAATCTAGTGATCCAATTGTTTTATTTTTTTTTCATTTCTAACAAGGTTTTGCAGGAGTGCAGAGAAACGTTAAGAACCCCCTTATTTTCTTCTAAAGAAGACAATAAAATACCCATTTTATTATTTTGATTAAAAAACATGAACACCTGACTTGTTAGGTAAAAAAACAGATGGTTGAAGCTTGAGGGGTAGTGTGCACACACAAAACATCTGCTGTGCTGATAGTATTTAGAAAATTATGATATCAGAGCCTATTGCATCCCACAGGCTGTAAATTGTGGAAATGCCTCTGAAAAACAGAGCTCCCAGAATAGGACCTAACCTCAGCTTTGACTGCCCTGAAATTCCAGGCCTGATTCTAGTTGTGTTTGCTTGATACTGGTCTCCTACTTACCCAAAGGTTAATTGTTTAGGGCTAGGCTTCTTACCCTATTCTTCTGCTGTCCCCCAGTGCAGGACTGCTGCCTGCTTGACTAATCCATTGAGAATGCCTGATGTGATAATTCAAGTCCTGTTTCTCTGTTCTGCCTTGTTATCTTCATTATATGTTCTGTGCTCAGAGAGATATTAATTTCTGAATATCATGCTTTCCATAGTGACTGCTCAGCAGCCATCTCATTATGGTCTTAAAGATACAAGGCCAGATGCTTTCATTTATACTGGATAAGCCTCTGAGGCTTATATGATCAGTTCCCAAACAATAATTTACAGAAATATTCTGCCTTTTACATTCCAAGAACTTAAGTTTGAAGGCTACTTCAACTATAAATTACTTACAACAAAGTTTAGTCCAAATTATCTTCTATTTCTATGTTGTATTTTAATATATTTTTCTCTCACATGTTCTTTTGTTTGGTGTCTTCTAGATTTAACGTGACTATTCAAATGAAAAATCTCTTATTAAACATGAGTCAGCAGAAACAGCTTTTACAAGCATCAAAACTCTCCAGATTATGGTACCTTTGTACTGTGAAAACAGAAGTTTAAAATCGTATGCTGCCTATGGTGTATTGTTTATCTATCTCATAGGCTATTAACTAAAGCAATTTGTATGAGTCTGACATAGCAAATGTCAGATGTTGTTTTCATTTTTGCTTTTGTTTTGCTACACTGGCAAAATTCTTACTGAATTTAGTAGTGGCAGATTAAGCCTTGAGTATGTTTCATTTTCAAAAGCCAGCAAAAATGTCTTTCCTCTTCATTGTACCCATTTCCTTTAAATATTTCTGTGTGTCTTTACACAACTCTCCCACTCAAATTTCAGCACCTTCCAAGTCTCCTTCCTTGGCTCAAGTTGTCTAAATCCCAACAAGTATTGGCTCAGACTATGGTTTTACCCAGCTAAGGGTCCATCCCTGCTGTGGGAGACAGACACTGCTTCTGTTTGCTAGAAGGTGAGATAAGGTATTGAATAAAGATGCTTTTCTGTATTGCCTGAGTTGAGCCTCTTAGGTGTTTCACAGACTTGCAAAGCAGCAGATGGATAAATGGTGTCAGCAATATAGGGTAGGCTGTGAGGAAAAAAGTAGTTACAGAGCTTTAGGTTAGTATGAACAATACCCAGAAGGAGTGACCAGCAGGCAAACTCTGCTGTTTGAGCATCCAGGGACTGGTGGCTCCCTGCCCTCCCCAAGAGCAGCCAGTTCAAAGGGGAGTGCTAAGGGACACTGTGGTATGGGTCTTGTACATATTCTCTTAAACAAACCTCTGTCTTGACAACTGGTACTAGGGTTTGTCATAAAGCAAAAACTAATGTCTGGGAAGATCACAAACTTCTAAGACATGAATCTTCAATAGACCTGAACTTGTTAAAAGGACCATCATCTGAAATATCATCATGTCCATCTAGTGTACAGACCTGTGATGCTAACATGGAACATGCAGAGATATTTATCTTGTCATGCCAATGTCTTAATGTTCCTATCTAGATAGGACATATCCTATCCTAATCTAGATGGACAGAAAGATATATACTTAACTACTGTACATTAATGAAAAACATTCTCTCCTGTCCTCTCACTGAACCTGAAGGGCAAATAGTCTCTGAAGTGGGGGTGAGACCACAGTCAGACCTTGAATGAGGTCTTGGAAATATCAGCAGACTGAGTTCACTGTGTGTGAGTTAGAAGTGACGTGGAGTGCAGTTTGATAAAGATCTGGTTGAAGTTGGGGAGCACTGAGCATCAGTTGTGTGTGATTTCTCTGTGGAGGTAAAAGCTGGGTAAGAGTCAAGTAGGGATTCCCCTGCGACATGCAAGTGCCTCCTGTGGACAAGGACATGTGGCTGCCACCCAGGTGGTGCTGGTCCCTTGAGTTACACAAGAGGAGATGTGTGAAAATGTCCAGTTTAGAAAATCTGATGAAGAGTGTGGTGGCTGATCTACTTCTAGAGGCACAGGTAGGAATTTGCTTTCGCTAGAGCGGTGCAGGTGGATCCTGGGTGAAAGCCTGGTTAAAGACTGTCAGCATTATGATGACTCTGGCTGCAGCTGTGCTGATAAAGCCATTGAAGATGGACGTTTTGTCTGTGTGGCTACATAAGGCTAAAGTGACAGGAGTCATCACAGTTGGCACAAAGCTGCAAAAGTGAAAATGCTTTTGTGCAGCTAAAATGTCTCCAGGACATAAGAACAGCTGAGTTAAGATGACCTGAGAGGGAGGAGAGACACTCTGTTTGGATTGGTGTTGCAAATGATGTAACTGCTGATTTTTACTAGCCTGGGGTATGGCTCACAGGTCACCTTGAACAACCAAATAGCTGCACAGAATGGCTTAGAGTTTTTGAGTCATCCTGTGGAACATACACTTTGGTCCTAATAAGCAGTGTTTATTTCTCATTGAAACTCAACTTCTTTGATTCTAATCACAAACATTATTTTTAGCCCCTCATGCTGAATAGAGTTCAGATGTATTTTATCTGCTCAAGTGACTGGTTATGCTGAGGTCAAATCCTGCCTATTAATAGGAATGTGTGTATTTAATAAAATATCTTGTTTATATCTAAGTTAAGCATTTTTTTTTCTTAGATAGGTGTTATTTAATGTTTTTGTTTTAAAGATATTTTTCTCTGTTTCCCCAAAACCAAATAATAATTTGGGAGACCGAGAGAAGGAAGGGTGGGAAGAAGCAGACATCTAAGCAAAACATATGTTGAATGGGAAAAAAATCAGTCATCCTGGGTTCTGGGCCTGTGATTATTTCCACATGCCTGGACCGTATTACTGTGCTGTGTGCCATTAATGTCATTAGATGCTTTATGCCAGAGTGGATTTTTTGTATGTGCTGGTGAGATTGCAGAATTGGGACCTTGATGGGTAAATGTTGCCAGTGCCATGTGGGCACTCAGGGGGTGCTGCACCTTTCCAAACTTTCTTCTTGTGCTGTGTGTGTAGTCACATGCCCAGCCAGCCCAGCAGCCCCTGAAGTGCCAGCAACTGCCTGGCTGGTTAAGGAGCCTCCAGGCAGGCAGCAGAGCTTGTCCTCAGCTCTTTTTAAGAAAAACTAACAAGAAAACTGACTAATCCAAACCCACCTTGTAAAAAATGATATTTTTAACTGGTGCTTGGGGCTCGAAGAAGGTTCAAAAGAATCTTGATGTTCCTATTCAAAGGTGCCTGTGTGTCCAGAAGAAATACCAGCCTTTCCCCCTTATTTTTGTGAGGGTTGATTTGTGAGAATGTGAGGCCTTGGGATCCATCACCATTCCCTTTGGTTCATGGTGAAAGGAGAAGAGATTTGATTGCTCCCTCCAGATAAAAATACGGAGGAGTCTTCTAGGCCAGAAAACGTCTTTTTTTTCCCTTTTCTTTTTCTGTTGTTATTTGAGCTTGCCAGATTGGTCTGCTCTCTGCTCTCCAAGTGTGTGGGCGGCACAGAAGAGGTTGCTGAGACAAAGAATTGGGGGAGGGAGGAAGGAGAAGTGAAAAAGACCTTTGGATTGGAGGCATGGTGTATGGGAGGAAGAGGCACAACGGCAGGAGCAGTGTTGTTTTGGTTTGCGGAAGTTTGCGGCCGATCGGAAGAAGCTGTGGTAGGTCAGAGACACACAGTCTAGATGGTGCAGTGGTGAATATATTAACATGGTTTAGATCCTAGGGATATGGACATTTTTCTGCGTTTGGTAATACGAGTCTCATGTCCTGCTCTGATCCCTTCTCCTGGAAATGGAGATGTGGGATGGAAAAGTGACTTGAGGGAAACATCGCCATTGCTCTACCTAGTGCAATATTTGCACTTTATGTTCACCTGCTTTGTGCTTTGATAAAGTAATATAAAACAAGTGGCATTTGGTGAAGATAAAGCTGTGATTTTTTTGTACTGATTAAGTCCTGTTTTCCTGAGCTGAAGAACCAAAACTCTTTTCTCATTCCAATAATAGCTGCCCCAATCTACTGCATCTGGCTTGTGACTTTTCATGATACTTCTGTGAGACTGAGTTAGAGTCAAAATGTCTTTTAGCTTGAATAACAGAAGAAAGGAGTTAAGGGACGTATCAAGAGAGGAAGGCTAAATTTCACTTTCAGGATAAAACCTGAAAAGCCACTAAGAGTCTAGGATGGGGAGGTACAAAACTTCAGTATCTGGGGAAGAAGAGCAGAAGACTAGAGAACAGTGAGTAAAAGATGAACAGAGGGAGTGGGAAGGGGCAACACCTCTAGCAGGCATGACATGATTTGTTTGGTATTTACACTGGCAAGATTCCTCTCACCGGGGCTGGAAAATTCACTCTTGCCATGCATTTTGCCCTTGAAGTATTTGACCTCCAGCTCCTTTGGTTCCCTGGAGACCAGTGTAAAAGAGCTCGTGAAAGTGGCTCCATACAGAAAAGGTCAATAAGTCACATTTCCTCTGAGATGGCCCTGTAGTAGGAGACAGGAAAGTTTTGGGGTGAAAAGGGGTGAATGAAGAGTCATTCCTGGACAAGGATCACCAGCTGTCCTCTGTGACCCCAGGAACCTTTCAAAGCCCAGGCTAAAACTTTCTGGGGGCACACGCAGTTTGGGACATTCTCACAGACATTTGGTGTGAGCCTGCCTGCCTGCCTGTCTTGCCAGCCCAGAAGGTTTCTTTTGGATCCTGCTGCCCTTCACTGTCCTCTCTGGAGGACTTTCAGCAGGGTAATAAAAAGGTGCTTCTCTGCTAGGCTAATATTTACATCACAAACATACAGTGCCTTTGCTTGGTTACAAACATCCCTGAGCGTAAATGAGAGGCTTTACTTGGAAAGGGTGGCATAGGAAACAGAGAGGTTATTCACTCTTATCATTGTATCTACTAAGAAAAATCTTTAGAACCTGCATTTCTTTGATGAGGGAACATTATTAAGATTACAAAGTCAGGCTCTCAAAAGCTATCACGTGCTGGAGTGGAAGCTGTCTATCTGACCTTGTTGCTGGTGCTTTCTGATTACCTTATTTACCTCTTTGATTTCACAGAGTCCTGCTTTTCCAGAGGGCATTGAATGAAGGTTGTTAGAGTGAATTAACCTGTTACTTGAAAAGGTCCTCATTAAAATTTTTGAAAAAACTCGAAATACGCTTCTTTAGCTCAGGCAGAGAGGCATCACCTCTTCCCGCAGGAACATTGTGAAAATGAATGTAGTGTTTGCACTGCAGTCACATGTTAAAGCAAAAATGACACAAAAATGCTGTTGATTCCAGCTAGTAATTTAGTTTCTCAGTGCAGAATTTGGATGTTGCCTGTGTTATGTGAATAAGCTAATTATATAATATTAAAGTATATATATTATACCAGTATACCTTGTAACTTCATGTGGAAAGACATTATACTTGTGTTGCTGAAGTCTGCCATAGTGCCTTATCATGTGACACTGTTTAAAGTTTCCAAATATTTAACAGCCACAGAATTGGGCTTGAAATAACACATTTCTGCCATGTTGTCATTGTGCCGTACCTCCAGTTAAAGTAAAAATAAATATATTCTCATGTGATTAAAGATAAAATAAAGATTAAGATTAAATAAGTATATTCTCATGAGATTTGCTTTAAGATAGAAACTTTAAGTTTTCTCTCTAATTCTGAAAAAATAAGTCAACTGCATTCAGGTGAGTGTTATAAATCATCATTTCTCTGGTTTTTAAAATTACAGTGTTTCTTCTGTTGACATGTTTTTATATTAATTTTCCATTATATTTGGATAAGCCTAGGATTCTTTTGAATGTTGTTCTGCTTGAAGAGGTAATATGAAATGGCAGTGAGAGGCAAAGCTATTAATTTAGCATGGAAGTGAAGGTCAGAGCTGGAGGCATTTGAAGGCCTAGTTGGTGTCATGCACAGCATGATACTTGCCCTCAGGAATGGGCTTCTGGCAGATTCCAGGGACCTTGCCCCAGACAGACACAGTTTTTCTGTATCATTTAAAAGCTACTGGTTAGCTCAGTGCAAGGTTTTATTGCCAAGCACATCTTACATTGAATTCTTTGATTTTTAGTCCTTGCTTCCTCTTAGTTTTCCACAGGGTTTTTTCAATATATTATCCCAAAAGTATTCACGGAAGAGAGAGCATTGTTGGCTTTTGGTGCATGAATTTCTTCCCTGACACCTTCATGCACTGAGTTACTCTCTTTAAAGATAAACCCCCATCCAGTGGGGGCTTGTGAGCATGTATGTGCTGATGGGAAAATACTGTGCAATTTGGCCTGAGGTCAGTTCAGTTCCTTTCTGTACAAATCCTTCTTGCTCTGTTTTTTGACTTTCTCCAACTCTGCTGTTTCTCTCTTCCACTCCTGCAGACAGTCAGGCAGGGAGGTTATGATAAAGTGCTGAGTGCTGGCAGCGTCAGGGTTAAGACTTGGATGTCCTGTGGCAGCTTTGGCTTTACATAAACAGGGGTGACAGCCCTTGAGCAGTGGCATGAGGCCTCTGGCTCTCCTTCACCAATCAGCCCACAACCTGGACCCTGATGTCTCTATTGCCCTGCCAGAGACAGCCTTTACCACTGTGCTGCTGCAGCTCCTGTCACTAAAGCAAACACAGCTGATGTCTCATTTAAGCTAAGTGCAAATGGGAGGTGGTTAGTCAGCCTAAAGATTTTTCCTGTCCTTAAATTCCCCTTCCTGCTGTGCCTGCAGAGAATTGTATTGGGATAACTGAGCCACCTGGGTTAGCAGTTGCAGTGCTGTAGTTTGTAGGTATGAGTCGTGATTTTGATTTTAAGAATTTAAGCCAGAATTTTGAATTTCCTTTGACTTACGCTATGAGATTTGTCTTTCATCCAGAGCTGCAGCTTTATAATAATGTTTAATAATGACATAACTCATTATATTCCCAAATGGCTGCAAAAAGGTCAACTAATCAGCACATTGCTTGCAACAGCAGTATCTGTGTCATTGCATTACAGATAAAGGATTGAAGGTGGAGACACACCTTTGTCTAAGTCACCTCTGTTAATAGCAATAAATTAATTTTAAAAGAATGCATAGAAGGCAAGGTTTCATAGCTGTTTCTTGTGCATACTGGTGAGACATTTTTTTCTTGGATGCTTTCCTGCTGAGAATATAATTTTTCCTCTGAAGTTACAAGGCAGAGGTTCCTGAAGGAAATATGTTTTCTGTACAGGTGAAGTTTCCCCCTAGTAGCAGTCAGAGACTCATTCTGAAAAGAGACCTAAGAATGTGTACCTGTAAATTATCCCATCTTCCTAGATGAGCTCCGGTAGCTGGGAGCTACTGCATTGAGTGAAAAAAAGGCAATTTCTAGTCAATCTGTGTGTTACCATAGAATCAAGTGTAAGTAGTAATAGAGAAACTGATTTCAACTTTTAGACCTAAAAGTCATTAAGAGAAGATTCCATATACTTGGTGAATATTAGATTGATTTCCAGAGTTGCCACCTTTTACCCATGCTGATACAAGGAAACTTTTTGGACTGTTTCTTGGCTGGATGTCTCTACCTGCAGCACTGTTAAAGGAGATGAAACCCCCATCAAGGCAGGTTTTATTTCTTGTCTTGTCTCGCTAATGAAGTGTTAACTCCAATTCTCCACAGAGTCAAATACAGTTCCAAAGGACTTCTAGCTACAGGAGGCTTGCATGAACTGGATTTTCATTTTCTTGGCCTAGCCTGTGCAGAAGTATGGTCTTATCCTTGATCTCTCTGAGCTGGAGTTTTCATCCTTTTATTCTTCTCTTTTTTTATCTTTTTCTGTGTCTCCTCCTGTGCAAGACAGGTCTCTGCAGAGCTGGTTCTCCCTGCTGTGGTTCCCTGCAGGTGTCTCTTCTGCTTTCCCTCAGTCAGGGTTGAATGGGCTGTTTGGCTGTGTTGGGATGTCTTTTCCCAGACCATGATGGTTCTTTGGCATCCTCCTTGCTGACCTTCTTACCAGGACACCAGGAAAGCAATGCAGATAGTCATAACCCTTCCTGGCCACCCTGCCTGGTACCCAGGTCTAGGGATTTTATCCTGGGAGGGCTGGGAGAGGTGCCCCATTGTCTGCTCAAGGCTGCTTGGAAAGATCCAAGGTTTTAGTTAATACACGGATTGATGACCGTGAATCTATTTTCAGAAGTGCTCTGCAGCCTCAGCATCCTACTCTTGTGGTTAATAAGTATATTTAGCAAGATCAGACACTGCCTCAAAATACTCCTGCAGCAGATTCCTCCTGGCTTGGACAGCAACCCTGCTGCTTGGCTGGAGTTTGCTGGATGCAGTTCATGAATGGAAATGGATTTAGGGGCTGGGTTTTTGTTGGGTCCAACCTAATGCCTTTGTCAGTGATTTAGAAGGGAGTGCAAACGGTGATGTTATTGATTTTTATACCTGACTCCAAAATGGGAGGCCTTATCCTTATTGACAAGGGCAAAGAAACACCCCAAGGGGACCTAGAGTGTATCGACAGAGAGAACTGAAATACAGGAACAGGGCAATAGGTAGGTTTTCCCTTTGTCTAGGGGAGAATCTGAAACATGAAAGATGAAGGAGTAATTTGGAATAGATAAAGGTCTGAAATGGGCTTGGAGGTGACCAGAACAAATCAGCAGTAAGTTTCAGTGTGATGTGTCTGTGAAGGAAAAATTTGCCATATGGCAAATAATCCTCAAGGAATTATCACAGAACAGGGCAATCAGGCCATTCTATTGCTGTGGATGGCTCTGAGGGTCTGTGTTACCCAGGGGCTGCTCCACAGCACAGGGGGACGTTCAGAGGTAGGAGGGGACGCTGGATTCTTTTGGGGAAAAAAAACCCAAATTTAAAATCAATTGAAATTGTTTATAATTTTCTGCCAAACAGGATGACTCACTCTGGCAGTCTGCCCTCTCCACCCTCCCCTTCAGACAAACAAATAAAGCCAATAAGTTGGAAAAAAATAAAGACAAGATAGAAATTTGCAGTTTTCCTTTTGGTATATTCAAAACAAAGGGCTTATTTTTTTTTTTTTTAAGGATATAATTTCAGAGTTGGATTGGATGACCATAACTTGAAAAAAATGAGGTAAAAATAACTGAAATAAAATGCTTCATTTTGAGTTAAAGAAAAATTTTGCTCAATGAGATTTACAAAGCATTCATTTTTGGGCCAACATGAAATTATATTTTTTTCTTAGCAATCTTTTTTTTGAGGCAGTCAACCAAGAAGTCAATTATTCACAGACCTGTAGCAAGATTAAGGTAAGGATGGAAAGCAGAACTGAAATGAGAAACTGAGGGAGAAAACTTGGGATTGAATGTCCAAGTCAATCTTCATTCATCCAAGTGAAACATGGTATTTGATGTTGTAAATTTCTGGACCCTTTGCCATCAGCCTGAGAGGGTGAGGTGACCCCCAGAAGATGAAACCAGCAGTATCCTTGTGGCATCTGTGGGTCCCCAGCAGACAGAGAGAGCAGGGTGCTGTGATGGGTTGGTGTGACCTGAGACACATCCTGTACCCACTGGGGTGTAGGGGCCACACCACGATGCTCCTGGGGATGAGTCCTCACCCTACCCACTGCTGCTGTAAATGCAGCATCATCTGGGGAGGGGGGAAAAAAACAGAAGGAAAAAAAAGTAAGTTTATTCTGCCAAGAAGCTGCCATGAGCTCTGCAGAGTGTGACTTGGGGCAGGAATGAGCAGAGTGCTGCCTGTGCACTGCTCAGCTGATGAAGAGCTGCTGCTTGGCTCTGGGGTCCGGGTGCACGTCTCGGCTGCGCAGGTGGGAGCAGTGGGTGAGCCGGCAGTGGTGACTGGATGGAGGGCTCGGGAGAGGCTCCTCTTGCAGGTTGAAAATGCTGGACACAGCTTTCCTCAAGCACACACCACTAGTGCAAACACCCTGACTACGCTTTTTGGCTTGGGCTTTTTTTGCACTGGGTTTTTTTTTTTTTTCCTTTTCTTTTTGTTGTTGGGTTTTTTTGTTTTTTTTCCTTTAGAAGTGCTGAGACCTCAGCACACAGACATCCTAAGCAAATAATCCTTACAACACAGGCAAGAGAAAATCTTATTTCCCCCTTTTTCCGGTGGCAGAATCGAGGCAGTGGGATGGCAGGATCTGCCCAACACCATGGTAAGAGTTGGGAGGCAGGGCTGCACTCGCGGCTGCACAAGTTTGACTCCCGCTCCTTTGCAGAGAGAAGAGCGACTGCGGCGCAGCATAAAGATGCATGAGCTAGTTTTAAATGAGCCAGCTGGGATCTGCCGCGGCTGGCTGTGGCAGCTCGGTGCCTGCTGTGCTAATTTACCACAGAGAAGTGGACAAGAAAAATGCAGGGAGAGGAGTGAGTGGGCAGGGGCGTGCGGTGCTGGAGATGGAGAGGAGGGAACGAGCAAGCTCCTGCACGAACTGCGGGATGCAGAGAGCAACCGAGGGACCATCCCTGGCTGCGGTCCCCTGCGCACCTCCTTTGCACCACTCTCGGCACCCCCCGCTTTTTCTAACGCTGGCCATTATCCATCAGCAGAGGTAATGAGCTGGAGCGCAGGAAGCATTGTATCTGGGCTGAGCATGCGAGCCCCGCACAAAAGAGTTTACGGGGGGTAATGTTTTTGATATTTCAGTCTGCAGCGAACCATTCTGCGTTTCGAGCACTTCTTTGCTATTAAATAATTAATAGTTAACCTGCAAAGGCTGTTTGAAGACTGGTGTGGTGATGTCTGGTAATAAATTTTGTTTACCTTTTCTTTTTCCCCCTTTTAATTTATTCCAGGGTTTTGCAGTGGGGAGCGAAAGTTTCACATGGCCAGGGTAGTTTGGTTTTATAAAAGAGTTCTTAATTTTTATTTTGTTTATTTTTTTTCTCCACCCCCGTGGAGCCAGCGGTGCCTCCGGCTTTGTTCTGAGCGTTGCCGGGGCTGCGGGTGCCTCCGGGTTTGAGCCTGGCCGGCAGCCGCGGCGGCTCCGCACAGCGCCACGCGTGGATGCCTTCGCCTGCCGCGTTCCGCGCTGCGGGACCGCGCTGTGTACGTGGGGAGGGGGGACACTCTGCATCGGTGAAACGCCGGCAGCTATTTCAGGAAGCCTCGAAGTCTCCTCCTTCTTATGTAAATAAAGATGACAGCTCGGAGCGCCGGTGCCGCGGCGGGAGGCGCGGGTGTGGGCGGAGGCTGCCGGCGCGGGGCAGCCGGGTCCCGCGTGGGCCGGGGACTGAGGAGCGGAGCCGGAGCCGGGCGGGGGCTGCGCCGACATGGGAGGGCAGGTGACGAGAAACCTGCTCTACGGTAAGGACCGACCGCCCCGCCGCCGCGGGAGGCGGCTGGGAAAGGTGCGGCGGGGGATGCCGGGGATGCGGGTCCTGCCCCACTCGTCCTCCGGAGCATCCCGCTCCAGGAGCGGGGCTGGCCAGGGAGGGAGCCCGGCCTGGGATGGGGCTGATCTGGCTGCACCAGGCGATAAGGTGTAGATACCTGCCCAGGCAGCTCATGGGCTTGCTGGGACGTGTTAGGGTCGAAGGAAAAGTAACTGCGTCCGTGTGTATCCGTGTGCGCTGGCAGCCCCGCCGGGAAACACCGGCCCCGATGGGCTCGGCCAGGCAGCTGAGCGCGCTCTCAGAGCCGTCACCTTATTTCTCCTTTCCACCAGCATTTCTTCTTCGCTGAATTTATAAGGTTTGGGATGAATGTTGATGTGAATTGACGAAGCCGAGGCTGTTGAGTGAAGCCCTCTCCCTGGGCTTGTAGGGTGATGTACAGCATGGCGAGGGAGGAGCTGGAGAGGGACTGGAATGCCCTGCACAGACCAGCGTTAAACCAGAATATGAATCTATGGACAGCGTGCAATATGAGCCATGTCCCTGCCTGCACAAATCTCGTGCAATAAATACTTCTGTGAGAATACTGCAGTCCTTAGTATTAAACTTGTGTTTTGCTCTGAAATGTTCTGTATGGGTTTGGGCGTAGTAAGTGTGCAGCATGCTCAGTGAGGTGTGAATGGAGTTTTCAGAGACCCTTCCTTGTCACAATAGTAAACATGGATGTGAAAGACACAGGTAAAACGCTGCGTGGGTTTGGAGTATCTCGTATCCTTTCTTTGAATAGAGGTACATGAGGTACATACATTTACACTGTGAATATTCATATTACAGCCCTGATTCTTCTCATATTTTCTACCAAGTCCAAACCCTGTAGTTTGAGGAACATAGTTAGGAAGTACATGACTCTCCCTAAAGATATTTAGCAAGATGATAGAGATTTTTTATTTGTTCATTGTTTATGTTCTGAAGTTTCTGTGGCCTGACCTTATTTCTTATTTTACCCCATGATATGCATGCAGTATGCAGAATAATTGTACCGCTGGGTCACGAAAAAAAAAAAAGCTCTGGCTGTTGTCTTGTGATTTTAAGTGCTTTTTTCTTGTGATTTTAAGTGTCTTTTCCCCTTTGAAGTGTTATTTGAATGTATTTTTAAAAAATGTTAGTGAAAGAATAATAAAAAAAAAATGTTTCCTGTGTGTGCCAGGGGCTTGGCATTCCTGTTGGGCCCTTCTCCTGCCTGCAGCTGGCAGCGCAGGGCACAGTAATCTTGCAAGTTCTGCCTCTCAGCGATTCTACTCCAGCAAGCATGCTTCTCTTTAATTTTTATTTGTTGGGAGATGGAGACTAATGAGGTGAAGTGGGTAATTAACTCAAATTTTCCTCTTCAAACAGAGGGGCTACAGGCTGTGTTATATACAGAGGTGATGCACTGCTCTGTTCAGCACAGTGACACTTGAAAAAAATAGGGATTATATTAAGAAAAACCTGTGCTACAAAGGCACATCTAACAAAAATAGACTACATCTGCACTTGTGGTTTGTCTGTGGCTACTGTTCTTCCAGTTCCATCTTTCTGTTGAATATTTGTGTTTCACATGTATCTCAAAATAGCTGAGTAAAGAGAACAGAATCTGTATCCATTTCTCATAAGTCAAATTGAAAGTGAATGTAACAATACTGAAAGGAGTTGTATTGGTAGCCTTAGGATTGACAGTCTTTCTTTTACATAGCACAGGTAATTAACCAATGTCCTCCAGATATTTCTGGTGACCTCTCCATGTTGCAAGGATGAGCTGGGATTTTTACAAGCACCTAACTGTTCACTGAAAATTAGCTCAGGTGTGGTGGTACTGCATGTGCTCGGAGCTGGTCCTGGGCAGACAGCAATTCCTGAGACGCCCAGAGCTGGGTGCTGGGTCCCTGCCTCTGCCTGGGCACACCCTGACCTTGCCAGGGTCATAAAAGTAAATTGAGATAAAAGCTCCTGAAGTGGCTCTTGAGGGAGGCACCATGTCAAAAACACCATAAAATCAGGTTGTTGGTTTTAAAAAACTGTGGGTGCCCTGATGTAAGAACAGAGGTTGGGTGTTGGCTGACAGCCAGCTGAACAGTATGCCCAGACTAACGGCATCCTAGCCTTTATCTGCAATAGTGTGGCCAGCAGGACCAGGGAAGGGATTGTCCCTCTGTACTTGGCACTAGCAAGGCTGCACCTCAAGGGCCATGTCCAGTTCTGGGGCCCCCAGTCCAGGAAGGACATTGAGGAACCAAGTGAGTCTACAGAAGTGCCACAGAGGTGTTGAAGGGTGTGAAGAGTAAATCATTTGAGGAGCAGCTGAGGGAGCTGGGGCTGTTTAGCCTGGTAAAAAGGAGGCTAGGAGGAGACCTTATCACTCTCTACAGCTGCCTGACAGGAGGCTGTAGTGAGGCAGGGGTCAGCCTATTCTCCCAAGCAGCAAGGGGTAAGGACAAGAGAAAATGATCTCACATTGTGCCAGGAGAAGTTTTGATTGGATATTAGAAAAAATTTCTTCTTTGAAGGGGCAGTCAAGCATTAGAACAGGCTGCCAAAGGAAGTGGTGGAATCACTGTCCTTGGAAGCGTTCAGGAGGCATGTAGCTGTGGTGCTTAGGAACGTGGTTTAGTGGTGGACATGGCAGGGCTGGTTAGGAGTTGGTCTTGGTTATGTTTGAGATATTTTCCAGTCTTAATGATTCTGCGATTCTAGGTTTACAGTAGTCAGGTGCAAACACACACAGACCATCATGAGGAACACGTGGCATTATTTTACCCCCTTTCACTTACAAATCTGCTTCCAAATAGAAAAGATACGCAGCAATCCTGCTGGATAGAGGAGACTCCTTTGGCTCAGGAAAAGCCACACGTGGGTGATGTGTCATGCATGGGGTTGCATGGCCATGGTGCTGACACTGCATGTCCCTGGACCTGCACTGATGCTTGGGTCTACTGAGTGAAGTCCTGCGAGCCAGTGCTGCTGATCCTATTTGAGCCACACCGTGAGGTACACACTGGCTCACATGCACAGGCATCTCCCTGGATGAAAATGCTGTTTTCCCATTGATACATTGCTGCAGAGCCATGCTCATCTGCCCTAAGGGTGGAGTTGGTGGATGCTGAGTGGGCCCTGAGTCACCTGAAGGAAAGTTTCCCACCTCATGGGACTGGGAGGAGGAATAAGGTTTTAGCTAGTGTCACTAAAGTACCAGCTACTTGAGCTTCCTAAGAGAGGTCCACATCTGACTTTATTCCGTGCTATCAAACAAGCCCAAATTGATGGTATCATGAAAAGCAGCACCTTTGTTTTTGAAGAGTTGTCTGATGGCTTGAGATGTTTGGTCATGGGAGTATTCTCTGTGCAGTGCTGAAACCCTCTCAGGCATATCCCTTCGCCTGGCACTGTGCCTGTCTCTGTTCTTCTTCCCCATTCCCTCTTGCTTTCCCACCACCCTTGTAGAAGTCCTTGAGATGATCTCCAGAGCAGTCTACGCAGCAAGAAGAGAAGTCGAAATAGGAGGTTCAAAGGTAACACAACCTTGATGGGCAGGATGTTTACTTGCTATTTAAAATGTAATATCTATATATGCACTGCTTAACATGTATCAACAGGAAATGTTGATATGGTTCCCTGTGATTCACAGAAAGCTGGTTTTTACAAGAATGACTGTATACTACACTATTCATATAACAGAATCAGGGTTTATTAAATAATTATATTAAAATACTTGCTAGCTAATCATGCTTGAAAGAAAGGTCTAATAGATGCATATGTCATAATGCCTGTGTTCTTCTTATGTGTTTGATACAAATTTCATCTGCTGCAGTTGTTTTTCATGCCTCCGTATGGCCACGAGCTCCTATTTGTAGAAGATCCTATTCTTGATTTTAGGGGCCAAATCTAGGAGATTCAGTCTAAGGGAAAAAAATCCCCAAACACCTGTGTACTTTTTATGTTGCTTTCACTAAGAATCAAACTAACACAAAGGGATGGTTTAGCCAAGAAAGCTGCTGCGCTGTGTGGGAGAGAGATTCAGTGTATGTAGGCGTGCAGAGGTTAGTGATGACACTACACACCTCTTCAAAGGGCTTTTGGCTAGCTAGAGTGTACACTGTGGGTTAGTCCACGTGCAGGGGATATGTGAGTCTGCATATCTGCACATTTGATCAGTAACTGTCCCTACTACCTCTTGTAATTATTAATAACTCATTAGTTGCAGGGCTTTGTTTCACTTTTTCTTTAATTACTCATGTCACCAGCAATTCATTTGGTGTAGAATCATTTTTACAAGGAGTAGGGGAAAAGGTATCTTGTGTCACGTTTTTCAAACTATAATAGTATGTCATAAATGTAATTGCAAAGAAGTCCCAAGAGAGAGTATGTCTGGTTTTTAGCCTGGGAGATGGTGCTGATTGACAGGTGTGATTTTCCATTGGAATGGCTGAGTTTTTGAACTCCTTGCAGAAGGTGCTCTGTGGATTGTGAATACAATATAAATTACAGCTCGTGTGTCTTTGTGTGGTGTGCACAGAGGATCAATTAAGTGTTATGCATTACTGGATTTAAACCACCCATGTGTAAGTCTGGTGAGCAGTGCAGCCACACTTGTGTGCTGCAAAATGGAAGAAGGAAGCAGGAATTAGATTACAGCAGGACTTCATCCACACTGCATGGCAATAGGCTTTTGGGTGGCTATCTGGGTTTGTTTCCCATTTCATCGGGATCTAATTTTCCATGGTCTTTCCTTTCCTTCCTGGCTGGTCATCTATTCCTGTAGAAAAGAGTGTGAAGCCCTGACATGATCCTTCCTCCACATTTTGTTCTCTTGGAAAACAATTTCTGGGTCTTGTTCGCACATGTTGGTGGGAGATCCGGGACATTTGGGTGCTGTGTGGCAGCCTTAGCCCCCATGACAGTTGCTGAGCAGTGGCTGAAGGGCTCTGGGGAAGAGCAGAGGGTGGAGGCCATTTCCCTAGTGAAAAACTGCTACGGTGTGCAGCTTCTTTCGGTCTTACTTTGCACTGTAGAGCTCTATTTTTCTCTTTCTGTGAATTCCCTGTAGAGTGGTAAATGATGTATCTATATGCATGTGCTGAAATCAGCCCCACTCTTCATTTCTCGCTGTCTGTTCCTTGCCTGTACTGCAATAGCCATTCTAATTACTCAATTTACCCTTATAGTTAATATCACTAAACAGCATTGTTCTCTAACACACACATATATTCTAATTTAATAATTTCCATCTTCTTACACCTAACTAAAACTGTGAATATCTGAGAAGAGATGAGAAACAGCAACACCAAAAAGAAAGACCTACAACTCCAACTGCTAGTGAGGTTTCTGTGAAAATGACTGTTGATTTATGTTCTAATAATCTCTGAGTTATTGCCTAGATTTTGGGGTAACTTATCATTTGATGGAGTGACTGGTGATGATATCAGACTCACTAAGGTATGAACATCTCCTGTATCCTTCTGACAGTTGCTTTTTGAGAACTCATACAGGACTGAGAACAGGTTATTTCTGAACTCCCTCTACTTTCAGCACAATTGCAATATAGCCCTGAAAGCAAAAGAGTCTGTGTGTATGAGAAATTAATCCTGTTCAGGGTTGGATTAACTGGTGCAGAAGACCTTGGGCAGGGTGCCAAAACAGTGTTGGCATTTGCTGAAAGTGGAAGTGGAAGTTCCAGAGATTATTTCAGTGTGTGCCTCTGACCTGTGTGCCACCTGCCAGTGTCCCAAGGTGACCGATAATAGAGCGTTATCAGCTGCTGACAACACTTCTGAAGGAAGTGTAGGATCTCTGTATGTGGCGATTTTATGGGTAGCCATGTTTATACTTGAAAATGGCTTTATTTATTCTGAAAGGCAAATGAGTTTTTTATTAGCCATGGCAGTTTTTGAGTGTAGGGATCTTGCTCCAATGGTGAAAGCAAAGACTGTTCTCATTTTATCCTTTGCTTTCATGGCATTTTCTCATTAACTTTTCTGTCAGCTTTAATGCTCTATTCTGGTGGGACCTCAGGACTGAATGTTGTTTGACACATTTTGTTGTCTAATTTGTCCCCTCTTGGACTGCTCCTTTCCCTTCTCTATGTGAATGCATTCTTTGCTCTGATCCTTCTTCACCTCTTCCTTACTTCTCCTGTTTTCTTAAGAATTATGGGTGATTTATTAATCTGTCACTCAATTAGTTTAGAGGCAGCCAAGTGTCTCTTGGAAGGTTTATAGGATCTACTGACATGTTCTAGGGAATCATTTTCATGCTTAATCAAAGCAAGTATTCCCACAGACAGCCTGAAAATTCATATTGTTAATAGTATTAAATAAATGTACTAAACAAATATGACTACCATTGCAGACATTAGGAGGAATTAAAAAGAGGTTATCTCTATACATATAATCTCAAAACTGATACGGCTGCTTCAGTTTCAGTACAGAATTTTGCATTAATGGTGTCTATATGTGTGGAGGATTGCATCAAGAACAGTCTAAAAATTAATCAAGAACAGTCTAAAAATTAATCCTAAAGGAAAGGGAGTTTCCTGTAAAGTGAAAGCAAACCAAAGGGTGTAATTAATGTTTGCTCTCAGGAGTTGTCAGGGATCAGTGATGACACGGCAGGGGGCTGAGCTATATATGAGTATAGCTGTGAGCCACAAGCTTTGCAGCACATGTGCCCATGGTCGTTGCACGTACTTCAGCCCTGTGGGTCCCTGGACTTTTTTCTGGGTTTGATCCCTATGATCACTGTTGTACTTTCATTTTCTTCTTGTTATTCCCCTCTAAATCAATGTTTTACTTTGAAAATGTATTTCTTGAGTCCAAAATGAGTCAGAGTCACCTTCTCTGTAGCTCTTGCTGAGTTAGTCCCACCAGTATTTCTGTTCCTTTACTCTGTCCTTGATTGTCTCTTGAAGGAATGCTGTAATTCTTTGGCATTAAAAATAACATTTAAGATGACTGCAGTTGATGGTGCTGGGGAGAGGAGTCCTTTGGTTTATCTGAGATTTACCATGGGCCTGATAGCTGCAAGGGGGTGGGCTCAGAGTGAAACATGATAATTGATCAGATGCACGAATCTACTTTCCTCATTTCACACATTGATAGCGCTTTTGTTTTAAAGAAGAAGGGAAATAGTAAAATGGTCATATAATAAAAGCTGTATACATTCATGAACATGATACAGCGTGCTCCTGGTTGCCTCTCCCCTAACAGCCAGCATCAGCAGAAATCTGAAGTTCCTGCCCTCTCCATCAAGTTAAAATAACTTTTTTCATGAGAAACCTTTGTGTTAAACCAAGGCCCCTTGCTATGAAAATCAGCTCCTTTTTGTGATTCAATGTACATCCTCTTCTGCTTGTACCAGTTAACACATCCTAATACAGAGAGGGAACACAGAGGGGTCACCCTGTACCCATGTTCTGACTTTGCCCCATCACGTTGTACCTCACAGGGCGGTTCTGCACAGAGGCTGTGTGATGTAGGTCCATGTCAGGTGACCTACCCAGACATGCTGGGTCAGCTCCCAGGGCTCAGCAACTTGCTCACAGGAGACTTTGATGAGGTCTGGAAAACAGAAAAAGACCCAACACTTGTCCCAAGGAGGATGGATGTGACTTCTCTATAAAGTTTGCCTGAATAGCAGAGGCTGATCCCATCTTTGACTACCCTAACAAGAAAGTTCCCACAAGCGACTTGCAGATGGCTCAGTGTGACTCTGAAAATGCTGGTTAGTCTCACTTCTGGTAAAGTCTTTGGGTTACGTGCTGTGATTTCATGATACTTTTTCTGGCTGACGCTGCCAGATTTTCTCTGTGATAGGCCCTGCTGTGCAGCTACGTGGCGCCGTATGGATACAACACTGGAAGTTTTTGGCCAATAGACTAGTCAGTAAAAGCAGGACCTGCTGTGAGATACTGGGGTGGGACTGAAATGGTGTTTTTCAAGAAACTCTGAGGCTTGTGGCCTGGCTTAAGCAGAGCCCAGGCAGTGCCTGTTGAACCAGGAGGGAGTTTGAAGGAAACGTGCCTGCATTTGAGTTGCGCCTTGGCAGATCTGGGAATTGGTTGTGGGTTTTTTGACTCGGACTCTTGCAAGAGCCTGTTTGTCAGTTCCCTGCAGTGCTCCCTAGCAACTGATCCCTTAGCTTGTTTTATGAAGTGATCCTCAGGCTACTGCAAGTCCCAGACCTGTGTTACCAGCCAGAGGGAAGCTGCAGCCTTGAGGAAAGTGGATGGGTTTTATCCGGGGAGAGCTCTCCACCCGTGGAGAGGAGGTTTCTGCCTACAAACAGGGATGGGAAGGTGCTATGCAGAGCCCCAGGGCAACACTATCCCCTGTTTGCCAGAGTAGAGGGGGATTTGAGCCATAAACCACATTGTGGCACACAAAGAAGCCATTTTAATTTCAGCCTCTGCTGGAAGCATCACATGGAAAAGAAAATGTGATTACTATGAAAAGAAATGTTTACGTTTCTAGGAGCAGAGACCTCCCAAATAATTAGTATCACTTGACAAACTGCTGTTTAAAATGCAAGTGGTTTAAGTGTTGCAGCTCAACAGGCATTTGTCAGAGCTCTGGCGTAAATGCGATCTCTGCTCTGGGTTGGTTCCTGCTGTAAAATAAAGAAGACTTCCGGTAAACATCTTTTGCTTAAGGAAAATTTCTCCATGGTTTTATCCTTTCTTTGGCTGGAAAGCCTAAATGTTAGAAACTAGTCAAATGGCAGCTTGGTGGCAAGAGTGTTTGGGATAATGTTTTGGAATGAAACAAATCCTGGATTTTATTTTCTGTTCATTAGACCAGGCTTTTGGTCAGAAGAAAGATAGAAATGTTTCTTTAGCTTTTGGGAGGAGGAGAGTAAAGGAAAGGCTTTTGGGTGAGAGTTTTGAAAGCCACAGTTTCATTTCTGATCTGCCTATCTCTAATATTCACTGACTCAACTAAAAGTACTTTAAATAAAGCTTTTCTCTAGGGCTGTTTGAAGACTGACTGAAGACAAGGGTTGCTAAGAACTGGTATTTTTCAAAGGTTAAAAAAATGGCAGCTTATAAAGAGATTGAGATAACAAAGAAAAAATTTTAAAAAAACTCTCTGGAAGATGGAAATATATGGGTGGCTATAATGTACTGAAGTATCCCAGATCAAAATGTCTTCTGTCTTTGCACACCAAATAGAATCAGATTATCAAATATAAAATAGAGCTTTAAGAATCTAATTGCTTTTGCAAAGGCATCATTGATGGTATGAATTTCTTGGCAACTTGGAAAAGGAGATCTGCTGAATTTATTTTCTCATTATCTTAAACTAGTTCAATGCCACCCTCTGTTTTTTCATCTCTGAAGGGTAAGAGACTATCATTTGTGTTGCCTTTTTGTTTTATGATTCTGAGTGAATCTATGTGCTTGGAAGGAATGCAGAAGATTGGGAGTCTTGATGGGTGCTGGTCTCATACAGATCTCACATGGAATAGGAGCTACAGCATGGTAGGAGTTGCTGTTCTTCTTCTCTTAATCTCTCTGCACATCAGTGGCTTTTCAAAATGGGCCAAAGAGACTTTGAGCAGCATGGCTGTGACAAACCTGGCAAACCTGGGCAAACCTGTCTCCTTTCTGACCAGCCCAGGGCACTATTGCTTGAGCAAGGGTGGGTGATCCAAAATCTTGATACTGTGTCTCTGTATTTCAACACTTGGACTTTGGATGGTTGCTGACTGTAAATGATCTTACTCTCTTTGGTGTGTGCTGTTCAGTGCATGGCTCCTAGCAGTCAGGCTTAGCTAGGAAAATGTGCAGTGCTATCACTGGGGTTCTGCAAAGGATAGTGCATCATGTTAGATATTAATTCCTGAAAATGGAGATGCAGTGATTGCAGTTCCCTGCATCCTTCCTACACAGGTGTGTAATGGCATTTATCAAACAAAGGATAAAACATCCAGGCTATCTGTACCAATGGCAGAAAGGATAAAATTCAGATAAATATTGTACAAATGTACTACAGATAGATTTGAAAGAGTGCTAAAGTCATTCACAATGTTTGCGAGAGCTGACCGCTCACAGTGCACTTCAGCAGAGATCCTGTAACCTTGGCCATTTTGCTGGGAGATGTTTCTGTCCTGTTAGTTGCAGAGTGGCTACCTCTCTTTACCCACTCACGAGTTATCCCACAGAGACCTTTCTTCTCTGAACCCTCATACAGCAAAGCTGTTCCCTGGGGACTCCAGGCCATGCCTCATCCCAGACTGATTGCAGCTTCAGACTGCCCAGTGTACAAGCAGTTGCTTGGAGATTCAGAAGCTCTTTGGCATTTGATAACTGGAATATTTTGAGATTTATTTGCTATATATATATCTACATGACAATACATGCTTTCCAACTTTTCTTCATGCTGTGCTTTGGAAAATCCATGCTTTAACCCTTGTGGACAGACTTTATCAGTTTTGTCTTTAGTGGTGTGGCAGAAACAGTAATTTTGTGCTGCACACATGGCTGGTAGTGCTGGCTCAGTTAATGCAGAGTAGGGTGTGTAGTACTGTGTGAGCAGCTGTAATAAAGTGTAAATATGGGCAAATTACCCTTAATAATTTCAGTATTGCAGAGATTTTGAAGTGTACCTTCTGGGGAACAAAATACAGATTGATAGTGGTTTGGTATTTGTGCAACTTCAGTTTGATATCAAACATTTTGTGTTTTTCCTCTGTGTACTCTATTTACAGCAGTAGGTTCAGATTCAGAATTGAGATCTGCTTTTGGGTGCAGAAAATTAATCAGGGAAATGCTTCATGGCCCAGAGGTCTGGATTTGCAGACTCCAGTTCAACAGCTGCATCTCTCTGTGCTGTCAGGAAGGAGCATCTGTCAGGGATGTAGTGTGGCCCTTATTACATTATAATTTAGTGCTGTGGCTTAGATAAACAGGAGCATTTATGTACTGAAAAAAAAACAAAACAAAAACACAAACCTGCAAACCCCTAAAAATATTAAAGCTCCACTGATCTTTCTTACCAGAAGAAATGCCCCTTATCTGAATGTTGAGTAAAGGATGTTACACTTTTTTTAAGCTAAAAAAAGCAAGGAAAATGGATGGACAAATTAGTCTCCACACTTAATTGCTCCTTGCTTTTCTGAAATAGTGTATGTGTCTTTCCACCAAGAGAATAAAGTCCCCTGAGCCCTTTAGGCTTGTTTCCAGCTCACACATGATCTTCAAGGCAGTCACACTATGAATGTGGCTTCATCAGGAGCAATGCTCTGACTCGCATGGCATTAAATTTCTTCCTCTTTTCAGTACATCAATATGCAAAAATGCCCCTCTGCAGGACTTGTAAAGCAATGTGATCTTCCCATTCCAAGCTGGCTTGCTTTTCTAGCCCATCTCTCTCTTCCTTCAGCTATTTAGAAATGCAGTCCTCTCCATGATGACTTTCATCTTCATGATGTGTTCCTCCCGTGCCACCTGCTGTATATTACCCAGCTTCAGTAACTGGTAACTGGTCATCTGTGTCAGGAAAGGTCATGAAAGTAAATCTGCAGCAATATAAAATCAATGAAAATTGAATTATTGGGAAGTTTTTTTCCTGTTTGTACATACTGATGTTAAATTTCAAAGCCAGGGGTGACAGAACTTCCTTGGTGTGTTCTCACAGGAAACATTGGGGTATGTCCTCTACAAAACAACTTTGAGTGGTTGACTGTTACCCAAGTAATTAGAAAATAATCATGAAGGTTTGAGGGGATTCTGTGAGGGCTTATAATGAAAGGGCTTGGAGCTTCTAGTTTGAGGTGTGTTTTTGCCTATGCAAATCAGAGAGGACTAGAACTGACTTCCATGTGCTGTTGTGGTGGCAGAAGAGGTGTGGAGTCACCTCCTACTGTCCTCCGGGGCAAGGAATAGCACTGGCCGTGAGTATGGAACAGCATGATTCCAGAAACAGATTCATTAAAATCACATATAGATAAAACATATGCTTGTTTACAAAGTTATATTCCTCTTATTCCTATTTCTTTTCTTATAACCTGTAAACAGTTCTGGGCTGGACCCATCTCTTCTGTCTTTGTGAGATTCAGCATGAGGTGGTAGCAGGTAGGATGACTTCTAAAGAAATAAAACAGGTCTATGTGCTCTTGTCCTCAGGCAATAAGGATTCAGCACCCTTGGTCTTCTACTGGCTGACCTGTGGCAGCAAATGCTAAGGAAAGCAAGTTCCCCCATGGACTGTTCCAGCAGCTGTTTGTAGCAAAACGTGAAGTGATAACTTCATAGGTCTGGCGTGGGAATTGCTAGGAAGGATGGTGGAATAGTATTCACACTTACTCTTTGAATAAGCATGAGATATAATGTTTATTTTTGTAAAAATAAACTGTAACTTTATGGTCTGACTGGCTGGTGAAGTTTCATGTTTTAATTCAGTGGTCCAAGTTCAAGTTCTGGTCTGCTAAAGAAACAGAGTTATTTACTGGTAAAGGGTGTTGAAACTGGTGCAAGTGATGTGCTGTAGAGCCAGATGAGAGTGGGAAAGTCAATAATTTAGATTCCACTTGTGACTGTGGTACAGAAAGTACAGATTAATGAAGGAATGTGTGTGTAGAGGGCCAAATTCTTGCATAAAGGGAGAAATGTTGCCCTTTCTTCTGGTTTTGCCTCAGCAGTACTTATATTATTTGCCTGGAAAAAAATAATATTTTATGGTGTGGTTAATGCTTCTAATGCTACTGGAGTCCTCCCTGGTCTGGGCAAAAGTTCTTGTTTATAATTTCTATTTGTGCATCAAAGTTGCTGGAGAGCAGGGCTGGTGCCCTGCCCTGGGCTGGGAGCTTTACAGCTGGCTTTGCCAGGTGCACTGGGAATTTAAGAGGCTGATGGTGGGAGTCAGGCATGGGGCTCTGTACTTTCATCCCACCAATGTACCTAAAAAAACACCATTTCAATGAGAAACTTTAGCCTCATTTAGTACCCAGTGCAAGTTTCTTTGCAGGAATATGTTACAGATTAACTAGTGATCTGCCAAAATAAATCCATCTCTTTATAACTTTGTGAGATTGGAGAGCCTTGGTTATTCACAAGGGCCCAGGAGGTACTTTAGGAGACAGGGAATTGTTTGGGTTTTTTTAAAATGAGAAGGTATGAAACATGAGGAGAACAAACCAGGATAGTCCAAAAGACTGAAAAAAAGAAAGAGTAGACCTAAGTGAGAGAGAAATATGCCAGATAAAGTGAGGCTAGTGAAGGAAGGTGAAGACTTGAAAGAGAGAAGTGGCTGAGAAACTAATATTTGTGACAAGGGAGGAGGAGGAAGAAGGAGGAAAGGATGGTAAAGAAAGCAGAGAGGAAGGTTGTATGTTATGTGAGTCTTCCTCAAGAAGAAATAGGCAGAGAAGAATGAAAAGGAAGAATTAAAAAAAAAAATATGTGGCTCCTATAATCCTGAAATATTTAAGAGGATGTTAAATGTGGCCAAATAGTAAAAGTAATAGTAAATTTTGACCTGCCTGATAAGTTGCTAGCTCAAATAACCCCTTACTTTAAGGATTTATTTGTTGCCAAACAGGAAATAAAGCCAGTGGAATCAATGTCTTTTGGGTCTGGTCAGTGTGGAGCAAGACTAGAATTTCAGGTCATATTTCCTTTGTAAGCACTTTCATATTCCATTTCACAAGAACATAAACCCTACAAAACCCCCCTGCATAAAAAGCAGCCAGGTGACCCTGAGTAGATATATATTTAAAGAAGTTCCCTTTAGGACTGCTTTTGGACTTTATATTGAATGGAAATCTTTGACATTTGGGTAACTGATGCAGATGGAAATAGTTTGGAGACTGTTCTGACTAAAAGCAAAGAGAGTGGTGCAATTTTCTGCTGCTGAAAAAGGAAATTTTCAGTTGATCAGAAGGAAATTAAAATAGGCAAAAAAAGGACAGAAGAGACCTACTGGTTGGCAGTATTTCCACAGCTACCAGTTACAGGAAGGAAAGAGCAGTGACCTGAGTTTGGGAACATTATCATATCAACACTAGATAATTTTGGCAAAAGATCACTGCACCTCACAAATTTAAATATGGATGGGTAAGGAGCTGCTCCTGGCAATCATGCTCTCAAGGGATCCTGCAAGGAAAAACAGCAGGAGACTTTCAGGAGGAAGGGGTTGAAACAAGAATAATTTGAGCACTGTGTTTTTAAACAAGACTGCACAGAAAATGACCCAACTTTACAGTTTCTTGAAGTGACTCTAAGCTGATGTTTTATATTAGAAAAAAGGCACACTCCAAGTGTAATTGTCATGTATGACAGAAGAAAAACTGCTTTCTGAGAGTCTTTAGAAATGGCATTACAGCATAAAGCTTCATGATATGTGGTACTGAACACAGCCTAAACTCCAGCTAGGTAAAAGAAGGTGCTCTTTCACTGCTCTACCATTCAACCCAGTGCATGTCTTTCTTGATTAGAGGTGGTCTCTGATTAGGGAGCTGTGCTGAACAAGATGCTCAGGATGTGTAAGCATCCTCTAGCTGATCATCCACGAAGAAGAAGAATTCAGATATGCTTCACAAAATATCCTGTCTCTTTCAACTGATGCAAAGAAAAGCATCCTGTTATATTGTAAATATTCAGTGGGAGCAGCCTGATGTGTGCCTAATTCAGCATCATGAGTCTAGGGGCACATCTTTGATTTTACACAGATACAACTCAAAGCAAATTCAAGTGCTTGATTTCAGAACCACAGCTTCTCTCCTTTTCTTTGCATGGCCTTCTCAGTAGGCTACACCATTTCTACCATCTCTTGGATTTTGGTTCTACAGATCCATTCGCTTGTCTCTACTGCTCTTACGTTTGCTTTCTCTTGCTCTCCATTGCTCCCACATCCTTTCTAATCCTGATAAATAAATGAAGTTTAACCTTGATAGGTTACCTCTGTTTCTGGTGAACTCTCAGCGTTCAGACTTTCAAGCTATTACAGTGTAGATGGAAAATGTGCCCAGGATAGACTTTCCATTAAACTGTATTTAAATTGGAAGAGAATGCTGGCACCTCAACAAGTATTCCAGAATTAGATCCCAAAATACTGAGGCTAGCTAATCTTTTGGAAGAACAAAAACTCTTACTGATTTATATTTAGCAGAGGGAATGCATTTTAAAAACACAGCCTATATGAGGCCCCTTGAAGAAAACATCTTTTACATTGATTTGTAGTGCATGGAAATACTACACAGCCGTAAAATATTTGCACTCGGGCTCTGCTTTTGTGTAGCTTTTTTTTTTTTCTTCTTGCAGTATGAACTGTCATGAACTCTCTGAGAGTGGCTTCTCTGCTGACTGTGGCTGTGCAGTGAGATAGGGCTGCCTCTGGGGCAGCAGCTTTGCTGTTTGTCACGCCTGTGCCCAGCGTTGCGGGAGGGGAAGGGGAAAAGCCGCAGTGCAGGCAGCACCACGGTGAGAACACCCTGCTTGTGACTGTGAGGCTTTGGTTCAAAGTGGGTGCAAGGTTTATATTTGTATAGTACCCTGGGACCTGTGTAGAGAGGGATGAAGGGCTCCTGGCCCTAATCTCAGCAGCATAACTGTAATGTGAATATCTGCAATGACTGCTTGGGCTTGGTTTACATGATTAGTGTAAATCATGTAAACCATATAAGTGTAAATTAGGAGGAATATTGTAATGTTAACAAAAATATGTTCTGTGCATAGTTCTGATCTATACTAAAGAAATGAGTAACTGGAGTTACAGTAGGTGGGAGAGGTCAATGGCTTATCCTAACTGGGCAGCATCTGGAAAAGGAGCTATGACAAGAAGTGGGTTTGTTAATGCAGTGAGTCAGAAAAGCAAACATAACTTATAACTTATATGTAATCTTGTGTCCAGTAGTGTATCAGCTTATCTTTGAGAAGATAAGGATTATCAACAGGGCAGAGCATGGAAAGTTCTGAGTTTTTTTCTTCCTTATGTCCCACCATCTGCAGCACAGACAGATCAGCCATCACTCTGGGCAGGCTGTTTCTATTCCTTCTGAAGCATCAGATTTAGAAAAGGAGTTTACCAAACTGCACTTTTGCAAGAGAAGGATAAACAGAGTTTTTGAAACATCCCTAGACCCTAAACCTAACTAGACTTTCTTTCTAAACCTAACTTGCTTTCTTTTGTAAGAAGACATAAATATATTATTACATTTCTCATTAGAGTGCTGACAGAGCCTACCTGATCACAGCAGAGCAAAAATGTTCTAAATCAAGAAAGAAACCTTAGATGCTTCCATGGCATGATTTTTTTACTTCGATCTTCTGATTTCCTCCTCACAGCATCAACCTACAATAATAAGTTAGTAAGCCATAGTAAGAATAATAAAGATGCATCACCGAGGTACAAAGAAAATTAGGTCAGAAATGCCTCCCCACTGTCAAAAACATAATTATTGCACATGCAAGTTGTTCCTGCCTGTGGATCAGAGGAGCTGCTGGAAGCTACTGTAGGGAGGAGTGGCTGCTGCTGATGCAGGGATGCATCCCTTTCCATGGATTTGTCTGGAGCCCGGGGGTGCAGCTCCCAAGGCAATTCCTTCTGCCCAGCAACTTCCGGGTGGGGCTGCTCACCCCCTCTCTCCTTACCTGGCAGATGGGAGCATATGGCTGCTTACTTATGCTCTGCTGTTCTTACATGCTTAGTGGGCTTATGGCCCGCAGGGGCTCAGGGGGATTTGCATGGGGAGAGGGCAAAGAGGGACCTGGAAAGGGTGGGCTGCATCCATGGGAAGTGGAGTGGTACCAGAGGCCTCTGCTGTGTCACAAGAGTAACTGAATTTTTGTGAATGACTGAAAGACACTGAATAAACAGTGCCTAATTAGGCACCGGGAGATGATTAATGATTACACAGCATTGTAGCCGAAGATATGAAATTTAAAAATTCATTTATAAGGGGAAGAGAGTTCTTCTCAACAGCCTGATGATGCAATTAGAACTATAGTCACACTTTTCTTCTTGGTGTCATCTATTCTTCAATAAGGAAAAGGGCCTGGTCAGCCTTGGTACTTTTTAAGTGCTTACAGAGCCATCATCTGGATTGCTCTTCCTGGAGATGGTATGTGTGAGGGTTTGCCTTCCCAGCTCAGTCCTGTCCTGCTGCCCTCTCCATCTGCCTCTCCTGCATTTTCCTTCCCTCATCTGGCAGAGTCTGCTCTAACCTCTGTACAGAGACATCTTCTCATCTCTCTGTGTAATTTCAGCAACAAACATCAGTTCAGCCTTATCCTTCCTGTAGTCAATTAACAGATTCACTTCTCATCTGTAGTACTTAAATCTATCTACTTTGCCCAGCCTAAACTTTTGCTCTGAGTATTTTGCCTTTTTAAAAAATAAAATATTACAAACAACTCAGGCTTATTATAACTGAAGAAGAGATCTTATTCTTGTGTTACTCCTCAGCTCTTTTATCTACTTTTTTCAAGCTTTATAGAAGTTGCCACACTCCTGACTCTTACTGATAGTCAGAGCCTCAGCACTGTCTTCAGGCAAGCTTTTGTAAAGCCTTATATCTAGGTTCTGACCAGGGACTCCTAAGTTGAGGTGTTCAGCTGTGTTGCTAAAAAAGCCCCACTCCCAGGTCACTGCCTGGCACTCTTGCAGAGGTTGCTGTCTCTGTGCATCCTGTTGGATAGGACATATCTCTGCTCCTCAGCTGCAGCACTGCAAGGGATAGAGAGAAAATGCACATCCCAGCTGAGCAGAGACACAGAGGAAATGCCAGTGTCTCTCTCTCTCAGCCTATCCTCCTAAATGCCCTCAAACACACCAGTATCGTGAGTCTTGCAGATCCAATTTGTCTCTATGCCATCCCCAGGACACAGCCTTTCTCCTTTCCTTTCTGTGCTGAAGCTTTGAAGTCATCTCTTCTGTCCCTGGCAAACAAAGTCTTGCTGTGCGTGTATTTATTAAAAATTTTACTTGTTGCACCTGTTTTCCTGCCCTTCGTTCTTACTGTCATTTTTTGCATCTCTTCCCCTCATTTCACTTCTCTTTATGAAATGAAAAATCAGCTTCTTCACTTTGAGGGCTCGACAAAATGAACCATTTCCTTCCCACCACTTGTCAGGTTTGAAAGATGGATCCATTGCAGATCATCCTGCAAACAACTCCAGCTTCTGTTGTCCAAGTTTTATACTGGGTAGAGGGAGGTTTCTCACAGATGCTGTAAAACCACACTTGTTGTCTCATATCTCTTACTGTAAAGACAACTTAGACAAATTAGCATTTCAGGTTAAAAAAACAAACAGGACTGGTATTATCCCCTTTCATATGCATGTGGTTTGCCTGCACCTGCCTCTTGTGTTGTAAATGGAAAATCTTACACTGTGCACAAACCTACTCGCTTGATACATCTTGTCACCTCTAAAATAGCACAGATGAAAGTAAGTTATGTTTTGGCTTTGACTTCTTTTGGAGTCTTGGATGGGAATGCTAGATCCGACCAGCTGGCTGAGATCCACCTTGTAGATATTTCCTTAATTCACTAAAGTTTAACCCAAAATGCTCCTTAATTTGGATTTAGCACTCTAGAATTAACCCTTTGCATTTCTATCATTGAATACCCTAACTCTTGCAAAGCTATAGTCTCTTCCTGTGGAGGACCAAAGCTTTGCTTTGGCTTCTTGGTCATCCTGGCATGCAAACATGAGTACTTTACTGTGGTGACAGCAATCTGACAGGGTCATTGCCATCCTACAGGCCCAGGGAGAGCTGGCTATAGATTGGAGATATATTATTACTTACTCCCTCAAGAACAGCAAACATGTTTTTAAAGGCAGTGAAGATTTGCATTAATTTATGGTTCTCTCTTCTGTGCACATGCCCTGGGTCAGGCTGCATGTGAGAAAACAAGGTTTGCACCCCCTTTCAAGCTTCCACTGGTGTTAAGTTAATGTTTATTTTTAGTAAACTGTATTTCAAGTTGTGCTTTTAAGAATCCTTTTGCAAAGCCTAGCATAACAATTTCAATATGTTTTCGTCTTCTGAGCTTATTATTAACAAATATAAATGATCAGTGTAACTAGTTATGCTGTGTTTCACTGATAATTTTCAAAAGTATGGGTCCAGCTCAAGAAATGGTAAGGTTTGCAAGCATTCATCTCAGTTGATTTTTTTTCTCCCTGTGCTATTACTAACTACCCAGCTTTGGAAAGGTTGTGTGGAGACTCCTTCAAGGGCAGGCCTTTTCTGCTTCGCTTGTGTGGGTGTCCCTGTCCCTACACCCACATATGATTTCCTTTTCTTCCTTTTCAAAATCCTTCCCTTTAAGTGCTTATCCATTAAGGCCACCTGCCAGATAAAGCACTGTCAGCCTCTTCTGATAAAGTAATAATTCTGAAACACTCTTCTCCATTCATAGTGTGGTGTTTGCCATGCCTGCTCGTTTCACTTTCACTTGCCTGCAGCACAGGTACCTCTGTCCCCACCCCAGGCCTCTCCTTCTCCCCAGTCAGACAAGGATATGTCATTTCCATTTGCTACTGCATGTTAATCTTTGGCCTCTTTTTTAAAGTCTTGTTTTCTTTTTCTTTCAATTCTGAATGATACTTATTTCACATGCTATAAGAAATTTATCTTCAATCCCTTGCAGTCAGTTTTCAATCTGAAATGTTTTTTTCCAATATTCTCATGAGTGCCTATTGAGGTATTTTCAACTGGAAAAAATGTATTAAAGAAAAAATAAATTCAGACATTTCTTGCAGAATTTAAGAAATCCCATGCCTTCAAGATTATGTGTAATGTTTGCAGAGCATGAGCACTTCTGGTGAAAACCCCTAACAGGCTTTGAGCTGCATTTTCCTAAGCTGAGAACTCCCAGCGTTGCCTTGTGTGTGCTATACAGGATGTTGGTCAGGCCTTGAGATCTGGGAGAGCTGGGACATCTAAGGCACAGGGAAGGAGTAGTGTGCCACCTTTGGGGAAATACTCTGCTTTACCAAAGGGCCCCTAAAAGGATGCACTTAGGAGTGGGACACTGAAGACAGAGCAGTTCAGTTGTGTTGTGGTGTGGTTCGTATTAGCATCTTCTTCACCTTGGCTCGCTTAAAGGTTTCAGAAGATCCAGTCCATGACCTTGCAGCTCAGGGGAGCAAGTGGTACTTTACCACTTTTGCTATGGTCTTGGCAGGGCTTATGATATTCTGGGAATGTTGGGTTCAGGGTTCAAACCTGGTGCTGAGTGAAATAGTTCAAACAGCATCTATAACCAGGCATGCATGGAGAGATGAAGTCAAACCTAAGGAGTGAGCAGCTGCTGTTCTTTGGGACCCCCAGCATGGAAGCCGGAAAGCTGTACAGGGTTCTACGGTGCTCTTCTGGGCTTGCAGCCCTTCAGCACAGAGGCTGTTTTCAGACAGGCATGATCTTGCTCTTGTGACTTTTGTCACAAGATAGCAGTTTCAAAGGGGAGATAGTAGAGAACACACCTAGTTTCCGAAAATCTAGTGATACTGGAAGGGATTCAACCTCCTGTTCTTTGGGGCATGTGACAGTCTTTAATTGAGAGGCAGTACCTCTCTTTTAGGCAGTCTTAGGCAGTACCCTAAGAATATTCTGTCTTTGGGCCTGCTGCAGCTTGTATTGTCTTCTGACCTCCTACTCTGGTCTGTGGGTAAAGCCAGGGTGCTCCCCCCACAGGTCAGCAGTGACCTTTCCAAAGGGAAAAGGTCAGGCTCATGTGAGCTTCTACGTCCTGACCTTCCCCTGTGAAGGTCCCCTTTCGTGCAGTCCGTTCTTCCCAAAGGTTTCCCTCTGTGACCTGCCTGCTCAGGTTAACTTCCACCTTTCCTCAGTACTCTGCACTTTATTTCTCCATCTGCATGTATGAGGAACAGAAGTAAGCTGACATATTCCACATCACTTTTAGCATCAAAAAAACTCCCAGTTGATTCATATGTCCCATAAAGCATTAATGGAAGTGTTTAAAGGTAACAGCCGTGCTGTATGACCTACCTGCTCTGTTCTGAAGGAAGAGCGCTGTTGCTGAAAATGGGAGGAAAAAAATTCCATCAAGGAGATGAGAAGGCCAGAGTGACAGCTGCTGAAGTTGAATTAGAATGTTCTCATCAGAAGCCAGCATTTTAAGTTCTGCTGATAGTTAATCACACTCAGTCTGAGGATGTGCTGTTACAGCTTTGTGTAGCTACAAGCTAAGACTACCCAAAAGGTTGTAAGGAAGAGGGTCTGGACTTTTTATTGCTCAGTCAAGAGTTACATTAGAAGTGTAAGCATTATTTTATAGTAGCTATAGAAATACATAGCAGTGAACAGTTAATTTGTGTGAAGAATATAGATAATTAGTTTCTATAGTTTGTGTATGTAAAGAGTACAGTTTAGTCATGCATCTCTACAGCACAAACTGGCTCATTCTTAAGATCGTATTTGCTTTTGTAGTGTCCTTCAGTCTGTCACAGAATAGTCCTGTATTCTGTTGGTACTCTGTTTTAGAATTTAAGAGTATTTCCTCCCAAACATGTGTGCGTGTTGTAGTGTGTATGTGCACACAAGGAATAGGAAGCAGATGATCAGCAGAGAAGTTGTTTTGATCTGGAGCTGCTCCAGGCTCCCTGTTAAAAAGAAACGTGCCTGTCCATTTGTTCAGGAACAAAGCTGGTGTCGTGGCTGTGCTGATCCTGTGTCAAGTCTTTCTGTAGAGTCTTGAGTGGAGAAAGATATAATTTCTTCCATCCTTCACAGCCTTTTTCCCTCTTACCTTTCCCCACTGTAATCTTGATGTGCTGATCAATGCCTTCATGATATGTGGGATCTCAACTGAGGTTCTTATCAGTGGAGGAGAGATCCAGGTGAGTCAGTGCTGAGTGGTGCTTGTGTATAAATTAGCAATGTGTGTGCCTGAGCTGGCACATGGTGTGGGTGGATAGGGCACCCAAAGTCACATGGAGGCAAAGGTCAATGGAGCTGCTGTTGCAAAGGAGGTGTGAGAGAAATGGTCAAGTTGTGTAAGAGTCCTCTGGAAGGGGAAGATTGTTCCCTAGGTGTGACACTTTAATACTGCAACTTCACAAGGGCTTTGATCCAATTTTAGAACCAATTCTTTTATTCCCTCCTGGTCTGTGGCCTCAAGATGACCTGTGATTTCAGTGCTGAGGTGCAGTCCTAATATCATGCTCTGTACTGTTGGATTGTCCAAACAGGAATCTTCAGTATCCTTGCAGCCTTTTATTGCTGAAGATGCTCTAAAATCCCTCAGCAGTTTATAATTTAAGGATTTGGCTAATTTTTTTCTATCTGAAGTATGTCTGCTTTTTTTTTCTTCTTTCATTGAAAATTATCTGTATTATTCACAGTAGATTTGAAACCCTTTTTTCTCTGTTCTGCTTTCAGATTCCATTGGTGGGTCATTTTCGACTTCCTCCCATAGATGCCACCACAAGCAGAAGCACTGTCTCCCCATCCCACAATGTGGAACTCTATCCATCAGCCCTCTGCTTTTCCATCCTCACACGAAGGGGTCCCAGATCATCATGGACACAACACAGAAGGCGGTGAAGCGCCAGGCTAGCTTCTGCAATGCCATTACCTTCAGCAACAGGCCCATTGTTATTTATGAACAAGTCAGGCTTAAGGTGAGTAAATTATACCTTCCCTTTTTGCCATGGATGCTGCTGGGAATGAATGCTGGGGTGTATCGGGCTTTGGTGCTTGCAGCAGATCTTTGGCTCTTGCTTGAAAAGCACAGTAGTCTGATCTTGGCCTTGAAGATCTGCAATCTTCATTGGTACTTCTGCTTTTGTCACTGTAGTTCTTGGAGCCATAGGGACAGACTGCTGTAGAAACAGAACAAAAGGGAAATCTACCTTCCAAAAATACTTCTGTTGATGTTAGACAAGTACAACAGACTAAACTGAGATTGCTTGGAAAGCCAGGAGATAAGAGGTCAAACAGGAACTAGAAGTGAAGGTTCTTGCTCACTAGCTTGGCAGGAAAAACAAAAGAGTTTGGAGGAAAGGATGGAAGGAGCAGCCAGTGTGATCACTGTTGCTGTTTAAGAAAAGGACCTTTCTGGCAGTCTGCTGACTGCTTTGTTCAGTTACCTGGTAGCATTAAGATCAGAGGAGAGAACATTGCAGGGATCACATTTTTCTCACTGATACAGGCTGATTTCCCTTTCTTTGTGTCTGTGGTAGTCTGGAGGATGGAGCTTGTACCTCTGGTACCATGCTGCAGCTGGCATGGGATATCCAGCTCCTCTAAGATAACATGCCTCCATGAACACCAGGAACTGCTTTCTGATGGAGAAACTCCTCCATGTCCTTAGGAACTGAAGCGCTTTTCAGATGATTGGCACCTTAAGGAGCTTGGGACCCTTGAAACTTCATCTACAGATACTTTCCAATCTTTATGCCCTCTAGCTTATGGGACTGTTCTGTTTTTTCTGTTCATAGCTGATTTCACGCCTTTATTGGCATGAAATAAGTCATCTTCTTTGGCCACTTTAGTTCATGGCACACATGAATGATCTGACTGCTAATTCTTTACTTGTACAGAAGGAGTTTTCCAGAAGGTTTGTCAGCATCTAGATACCCAGTTAGAATGATCTTGCTGTTGTTGCCCATTTCTAGAGGTCCTGGAGTGCTGGGTCCTACAGCAGCGTATCAGCCTTCCCTGCCTCTTCCCTCACAGCCAGCAAAAGAGCAAGGAATGAGGGACATGCCTGCTTTGGGAAATACATGGAGATTTCAGTGATTTCAGGCTCAGGCCAAGAGAGAAAAAATCCCCACTACAAGTTTGTTATGCTTCCTGTGGAGCTCTTACTGCTTCTATCCAGTCTGGAAGCCCAGCAGGAATCTCTCACATTGCCCAAAGAGATTTTTCCCATGTTGGCCAGCACTTTGGACAAGCAACTGTGACAAATAATCTGGGAGGAGATGAAAGCAGCATTTTACTTTTGAAGACACTATCAAAGATTTGAGTGGATTTAGTGGTTTAGGCAAAGGTTCTGGGTTATTTCTTCTTCATTCTGAAACAAGGTAGCTACCTCTGGAAATTCACACTTGTTTATCTCTGTGTATTTGGGGATTTTATCTTGCATGACGTATGTGATGGATACGCATGCAAATCTGCACAAGAGATTTATGAGCAGAGCTCCTGCTGACTGCATTGGGAAGGTCTCATGGGAGTAATCAACAGGCTTTAGCAGACCTTGTGCTCTAGGGAGGGATGAAATGTGAAAACATCCTTGCTTTTGTATAAGTCCATCCTGTAACTACCTCGCTATTGTTTGTGCTTGTGGAAAGCAGCATCTTAGACCTTCTTACCAGCCACAGGCTAACCATGAACCCAGTCATTCAGGTCCTATAAAGTCTAAACTCCCTCTGGAAAATTGAGGAAAGCAGTAAGGAGTTTTCATTTGGTTTATTAGCTATTGTATCTCAGGTTTTATTCTGACATTATTTTACAGCCCTGGGAATATGGGAATATGGCTGTCAAGCAGCCTCAGGGACAAGTGCTCCAGTATGATTTCTTCCATGTAATTTGGGGCAATGCTAGGAAGTATAGTTCTCAAAGATGGCATAAGGCAGTAAAGATCAGGAGCCTGAATGGCTTTTATATCATCTGCCTGAAAGCAGCCATGGTTTAGCAGTTTGGATGTTGATTCTGTGTTTTCCTCTCCTTCTGGTACCCAGTGGACCTCCCAAGCTTTTCTACTAGGAGTGGCTGCTGAAAGGAGAATTTGGTCCATCATTAACTGTTGCCTTTTTTAGCAAAACTGTGTACCCTTTGTCCAGCTGTGTCTAATTCTTGGCAGGCTTTATACGTGATTTTAATTTGGATATTAGTTTGCCTGTGGTCAGACTGTATTGAGAACTGTTTATAGGTGCTGATTAATACATGGAACATGTGCAGCCTCAATTACCATATGAATATTTACTTCATGCTGCCTGTGATTGCTGTGAAGTATTGGCAAGAGACTGAATTGTACGAATGACAATGAGGCCATATTTATCTTAGACCCAAAAGCTTTTAGGGCTTGAAGTAAATTTGCTGCAAAAAATAACCCAGGCTTCTTCTTGGAGCGTGTGTATTGTGTTTCCCTGTTTTGTAGTGTGTGTACCCTGTTAACCCAACTTCTACTGGGGACATGCATATAAATAAAATAGCAAATGTGCTTCAGTGCTTTTTAGTGTCATGCCAGTGTCCACCCTGCAAGCAGGAGCTTCCCATGGTTCCTGGGACTGAGGTCAGTGCTCAAGTGTTTCATGTAAACAGTTTAGGTGCCTGGATGGACTGAGAAGGGAGGGATAAAGAGCAGCACCTTTTCCTTAACTGAAAAATTGTCCATTGATAACTTTTTTCTGAGCTCTGAGTTATTGTCGGTGATATTTTAATTATAAAATAGAAATCTCTAGGCTTTGAACAATGTCTTTGCTGTAAGATGATTGTGACCCCAAGGGCGCATGTTCCAGATTTGCCATGGAGAGGAATATGTAAAAGAAAAGCACAGTATTTACAAATTTGATGAACAGGGAATTCAGAAGTCCAAAGAAAACATCTTGTAGAATTCCTTAGTGAAAATTCTATTCTTCCGAGCTGGTACATGTGAGGCTGCTGCCAGGCTTTTGAGAACAAAGTCCTGCAGTCCTGGACAGTTCAGTCTCTGTCACTGCCATACATCCAAGCCATTAGTGCTTTGGCAGAGCATGAAATTACAGAAAGACAACAAGTTTTGTGTGACATCTGGTAGGTGGTACCTATCCATGTTTCTGCTCTTGTCCTGTGGCCAGCAGTGGAATTGCTTGAGGCTGCCGAGGCATTGATGGAAGACAACTATCTCAAGTGCTCTTGTGTTTGCTGTAGGTTCAAAGTGTGAACAGATAGCATGATTGTGTGTCAACTGGCATGCAGGAAGTGTCTTGGCCCCACATCAGGGTTAGATCCAATATTCTTAGGTCTTTCATGTCAAAGTCTGGATGCTGACAGGCAGAACCCCTTTGAGTGGAACAATTCCTAGGAGGTTCATACTGAAAGAATAGAATGAGAGGAAAAACTTCACCAAGGACATCATCTGAGGACCATACTAACTCTGGAAGACTCCTTGCTTCCATGGGAAAAAAAAAGAGACCTTATAACTGAGTAGTGTTTTCAGTGTGCTACATGTGTTTAGGACCTGCTGCCTGCTTCCCACAGATCCCCTACTGCCCAGGGTTCAGCTCTTGTGAGTAGAAACTGATGACTCCGGAGGTATTTGTGATCCTTTGTCCTGCTGTCTGTCATGTGCAGAAGGATGGGTATGACACATGACCATTCCAAAAACCATAGCACTGAGTAATTGCATACTGACAGGTCAAGTGTAGTTATGCACAACATACTTTGCAAAACACCATTCACAGCTGAAATAAGTAGGTTTTCCCAATCATAAGAGAACATCTATTGTTGCTTCAAAATTTTGTATTTAACAAAGTCAAATACTCTATATTGTGCTTTCCCACACACAAGTCCTCTGCTGCAAGGCTGTGATTTCAATATGTCACCCAATATGAGAAGTTAAACAAGGGAAAGACTGTCTTTTACTTGCCTGAGAAACCCAGAAAACTGTGTGGTGGTAACTGTGATTCTGGAGCTTTTCTCTCGGGTCATGAGAGACCCCAACACCTGAGCACAATGTGAGAAGAGCTCTGCTGAGATAAAAGGTCTTGTGGCCATTTTGGGCACATTTTGTGAGCGGGTTATTCTTAGGTCAAAAGGAATTACCCTAGAAATAGAAATGAATCATCGTGCAGCTGTAATTAAATTTCACCTATCCACATAGATTTAATTTGATTTATTTGGTTTTAAATATGGGCACTGTATCCTAAGTGTGCAGCAACATTGCTGTGTGCAGCTGAAAAAGCTATAGCAGTGTTTGGTGAGTAAAATGTTTCCTAAATTTGGTGGGGTTTTCTGCTCACTGGCCACCAGTGTTCAATGCGTAAAGCCTTTAGTGTGTAAGTTGATGTTCAAGTGTCCAGTGCTGTCATTGCTGCTGTTGTCTTTGCAGATCACTAAAAAGCAGTGTTGCTGGAGTGGGGCTCTTCGACTCGGTTTCACTTCCAAGGATCCATCGAGGATTAACCCTGACACTCTGCCAAAGTATGCGTGCCCTGACTTGGTTTCCCAAAGCGGGTTTTGGGCCAAGGCACTGCCAGAAGAGTTTGCAAACGAAGGAAACATCATAGCCTTCTGGGTGGACAAGAAGGGACGGGTTTTCTACCGCGTGAATGACTCTGCTGCAATGCTCTTCTTCAGCGGCGTGAGGACAGCAGAGCCCCTCTGGGCCTTGATTGATGTCTATGGGCTCACCCGTGGAGTGCAGCTCTTAGGTGAGTACCTGGGTCCAAGCCATCCCTGACAAAGGGCCAGCCTGACACTGCCTTGTCCCCTCTCTGTGCTGGGACAAGTACAGGGAAACAGCTGTCGTTCCTCCCCAGAGCATCTCAGGACCTCAGCCTGGATCAGTGGGTGTTTGAAACTTAGCATGTATATACAACATCAGTGGGAGGTGGGAAACAGCTGCTATGATATAGCACTAGAAGCCCTCTCTAAGTAAGTAGATTTCTGCTCAGAGGTGTAGCTCTATCAGAGAATAGCCTGGAGTGTGTTATATACCTTGTAAGACTTTATTTTTTATATCATCTTGTGCTTTCCCTGTGCCACAGTGGGGAAGTGCATTTTATGTGTTATGGTTACATCCTTCCTGGTTGGCACTATTATGATTTTCTGTCAGGTTTAATGGACAGGTTTGAAACATGGCCATCTTCCAAATTGTCTGAGAGAATCTGTGGCTGGTTTTTCCAGGATTTTGCTTTCACAGAGGAGTTTGATTTGTCCTCTGGAGCCTGACGGTTGAATATACAGTTGGGGTTGGAGGATGAGGAGTGCTGAGTGCCTGTGTCTTCGGCCATCCTCAGTGGAAATGGAGATAGTTTGGCATTCATGAGGACTCAGTCCCCGATGTGCAGGCTGTCAAGGTTTGGGCTATTTGAGCTTATACATCTGAGAGGAACTGAAAAGAATCTCAAAGGTCTGAAGGGCAGCAGCACTGCTGAGGAGCCAGGAATGTCAGCACACAGCCTTAGAGTATGCTTTGCATTGTCACTGGGAGGCAAATTGCAGCACTTCTCCATGTAACAGTAGTTTCATGGGCCTTTTTTCACCATGGAAAAGGTTAGATGGTACCTTCAAGAGCTGAAGTTCCTTCTGAAGATGAGATGATCTGAGGCTGAGAGAGATTCTGGCTTTTTCCTGCCATGCAGCCTGTTAATCTCTGTTAAAGTGTCAGCTTCATGCTGTGTATCAAAAACTTCAATTAAACTTCTTTCCGACAGCTCTGCCTCCTTTTAGCATTCTGTGCTGTATTAAAAAAAATATGGTGGCAGGCCTACCCACAGCAATCAGCACAGCAGGAAAGAGAGACATACATTCCGGAGATGAAGAAATGAGACTGACCTTGTTGCAAAAACTCCTGGCCCGGGATTGCACAAGGCAGAGGAATTGAAGAATTTCTCAGCAGCTTTTCTTTTTTTAGGTGCAGAAAGATTTATCTTTCGTTGTGAATCAACTTGAATCAGAGCCACTAGGCAACTGTTCATAGGCCAAGGTGGTGATATTTGAATTGGGATGGAGAATTTGGGCAAATGTCATGCCAAGGGTTCAGTTAGGAAGAGCTTACAAATGACTCAAAGTCCTACGGCTGTTCTTGTGAGATTTGGCTTCTCAGGACTACTCTGCCTGATTAATGAGTGCCCATAACTTTGGATTATGTGTTTCCTTTCAAAATGCTTGAGAAATCATTTCCTATCTGTCATCTGCCCCTGCATTGCCCTAGCATCTTCCACATCCCCTTTCACAAGGAAAATGTGACTTCTGCCAGCCACTGACTTACCTCTAGTCCAAGTGGCTCCTGACTCTTTACTGAGTATGAAGTCCCTGAATGAAGCAGGCAGCTTTTGAGTTTACACAGTTGCGTGGAGCTCAGAAATGTATTTATAGCTTGTTCCAGCAGCCTTCAGCAGGCTTTAAGCCTGAAACTGCTGAAATGGCTTCCACGCGAGTTCTCTCCATCTCCATTCACTATTAAACAGCACTAAAAGTCAGAGAAGGGAAATCATCAACTGTGTTGCACTGGATCCTATAGACATTCCCGTTACTCTGCTCTGCATGCCTGCTCTAGTGTAGCAGACCACACATGTAGCACAGGATAACTTGCCAAAAACTCCCGGGACTTGACAAATGAATTTCATAGCTTAGCTACAAACATATGGTCGAATTCAGCCTGGTATGGCATGCAGGGCATCTGATGGAGGCTGGGGATGCTGGAGTGGTATGTTGAACAGAAGAGCCTAGCATTTCAGATTCCAGTTCAGTGATTTATTGCCCCCTAACCCCAAATATGTTCCTTGTTCTTAAGTCTCACTGTTTTCTCAATGCTTGTAGGATTACAGGGTCAAACAGCACCTCTGCACAGTGTCCATTTGCTTTTATGTGTAAGAATCAGATCAAAAACTTTACAATTTCTGGCGTCTTTCTGTTTATTACATAATTACTCCCTCCTCACTCCCAGTAATGTAACTTCACTTCCAAACTGAGACTTGCCAAAGGAAGGACCTGCAGCAGTATGTCTCATGTCACTGCAAGATCCCAGCTCTGCAGGGAAATGGACAGTGTGCATTTTTGTTCCCAGAAGTAACAACATCCAAAACTGCACATTTTTATTTTGCTTATCTGCATTACACTGTCAAATCACTTCCAGCCCGAATAAGGAACTCAGTAAAACAGGGTAATGACTAAGGCTAGTGACAGTGTTCCTGTCTTACAGATCTAATAGAGAAAGACTTGAATGAAGGGGGGCCCAAAGCTTGTGAGAGTTAAATGACTTGCCAGAGCAAAAGGTGTCACCTGCCATCAGCCTTGTTACCCAGCTCAGTCCTGCCTCTCTCTCTATCTGCATCACAGGCTTTGCACAACATTCTGGCACCGCTAAAAACCAGCTGGTTTGTATCTTAATTTTTCATTTCCTTCTGCTTATGGCTTTACCCACAGCATCAGCCTTACTGACAATTACCCTTGTGTCAGTACTGCTGTCACTGCACAGGTGTATGTGGCTGTCACAGATGTTCCTGGGTCTGATTGTCCTTGCTGTGTGTTCAAAGGCAGAGCTGTTTAAGCAGCTTCTTTGCCAGCTGGATTTTGAAGTTAACCAGGTGAAAAAGACTTGCATGGCCCACTGCACCTCAGCCAAGGGGAGCTGGAACTGAGCTGGGACCATGTTTGCCTGTCACTGCTGGAGTGATTCAAAAGGAGGGACTGGTTCAAATCCACCTTGAGGTGGCTTCAGCGATGAGGTTCACAGTGCCTCTCACAGGTGAGAGGCTGCTCCTTGCTCTACTCTACCCACATGATGGAGATGGAAAGGCTTAAATTCACTCAGGAATCTGGTCTCCTCTGACCACAGGGTCTCAGCTGGTTTTCTGTCACAATAAGGGCCGACATAGAGATTCTGTGGCAATGGAGTGCATGCATGTTCTGTGTTTTAGGGCATGAGTTTCAGTGTAGGTGTAGGCTTACATGACCTGTAAACATGCCCTTATACAGTGACTCTCCTGCTGACATGCTCAACTTGCAGGCAGGATGGTTTACAGCTCTGCTTTCCTTTTTGGGCAGCTAGTTGTGCACAAGTGCACTTTTACATTCCAGGGTAATTTAAAGTAATATTTACTAAAAATGTGGCTTGTCCTTATGTTACCACTTCAACATACACACATGCTCATTCGCACTTTTAAAAAAGAGTCCGAGAAAAATGGAATATAAGCAATCTGCTGCCTTGCTGCTATAATGAAGCATCAAAAAAAGAGAAGGCCCAGCTGTTTAAATTCTGGAGTCTTCAGAGCCATGAAGGAAGAATGGCAGCTCTTGGGAACCAAGTGGTATCTCATACTAACCCGCTTCTTTGAAGCACTGGGCTTAAGCCTGGTACTTGCACTTTCCATGGATTCACTGCAGGACAGCAAGGTTGGTAACTTCCCTCAGTCACATGTGCAGTACAGCATGTTGACTGTTCTCAGCATTTTCCTTTACCTTTGGTGGGAGATTACAGATTTGCCTCTTCTATATGGTGCTTTTTTTGAAAATCACTATTTTTTTTTTTTTCCTTTTTAAAAATCACCTTTTTTCTTAGGCAGTGATACTGCAGCACAGCATTGCAGATGTAGGGAACAGCCCTATGAAGATCATCTAGTCCTAACAGCTAGTGTCTTTTCTTTCAAAGCACAATGCAGGTGCTCTAGAAGTGCAGAAGAATGGGGCTGCAAAACTGTTATGATTCCAGCATACCTCCCTACTCATCCTGAGTTTCCAGTGGGGTAATGTGAGTTATAGCCTGCTCATTTTCCTTGGTCCCATTCTTTGCTAGTATGATCAGCAATCACACCCCTTTACTGTTTATTACTCTTCACACTCTTCTCCCATTCATTAGTTTTTTCATTCATGCAGTATTTCAGAGTATTCTTGGTCTTTTACCAGCACAGGCTTTGAAAATCAAGGATAATTTTATTTAGATTGGCACACTGAAAGGCACCTGTTAAAAGCTAAGTCTCACTACATCTTGTAAATATAAAATATCTGGAAAAACTAGTAAGACCTTGCAAGATTGGAAAAATTTAAGTGCATGTGTATTGAATGTACATATTAGATTTACCTGAAGTAGAAGCATATATAGTATAAATATATATTTCATCATAAATATAAGTACATATCCTAGGAGAATTAAATGGAAGATCTGTATATTGTGTTAGATATTTGAGAAATCTCTTCTTTCACCAGATCCTCTTCCTGGCTTCTTATTGTTTTATGTTTGCAAAGTATCTAAGTCAAAATGTGAGCTGATCCTGGATGGAAATGTACCCATCTAATGCTTCAAGCTGGCGTCTCTTTGACAAGGAAGTTGCACATTTTGTATGTGCAAGAAAACAAATGTTTTTCTTTCTTCATGCCTGTCAGTTCTTACGTAGTTTGAATCTCTAGCTCCTGGCTGCCTTTAGAAGAAACATTAAAAAAGACTTAAATGAGGTAGATTTATGGGCAAATTTCAGGTGTTAATGGTATAAAACTGATGATAAATCTAATTTATTGCATGCATCTGCAGTTTTACTGTGTGGTTATTACTATTTTATTTTCCAAGTGCAAAGCTTATTTTCCATTGCCCACGGGAATCCATTTTGTTGCTATTCTGACATGTGCAAATAAGCAGACTGATGTGCCGAGAGTGCTTTGCACTAAACAAAATTGGATAATCAGATATGACTGCAGTGTATTTTTATAGGGTATTGTTGAAAGTGGAAGCTATAAACAATTAATCCTTTTTGTGGAAGTCTGTGACTATCGGATGGAAAAGCATAAGTGCTTAAACAGAGTCCTACTTAATGAAGGCAAGATACAAAAGACCTGCAAACAGTCAGTTGTCTTTGTTTTTCCCCATCTCCTAAGGAGAGAGAGAATTAAAATTGCTCATAAAGTTTTATTGTCTGTAGCTGTTGTCTCTATGGCAGCTGCAGGAAGCTCTCTAACACAGCTGAAAATGTGAAAACAGTTTAATAAATAACTCATCTCTTGCCATGTTAATTAATCCCTGCTTTGCCTTAGCACCTCTGGAGGGAAATGTTTTTCCAGATGCAGTAGGCACCCAAAAGTTTGCCCTTGGACCCAGGCAGCTCCTTGTGCTTAAGGGTTTGTGTGTCCTCCAGGTCTGCCTGTCTAGTCTGTGATGAGGAGGCTGCTGCACACAGCACTTCCAAGCAATCCAGAGCTCCTCTTGGCTGTGTGAATGCAGTGGGGGATTTTTTCTTCTCTTTGTGTTTGACTGCCAGCAGTGGAGATTTTGTGCCCATGAGCTGGGGAAGGCAGAGTCCACCTGCCCTCGCGGTTCGCACGGGGGGTTTGGGCTGAGCAGCAAATGGCAAACACCAAATAAGTCAGAACAGGCTGATTCTAAGTGAAATGAAGTCTCTGAGGGGACAGCATTTCAGGCTTCACTGGGTCTGGAGGAGGTGTTGAATTACAAAATTGTACAGAGGTTACCATTATTTCCTCAGCTTTGCACCTCGGATAACCTGTTGATTTCACCTGCAGCACCTTTGCCTTAGCAGGAACTCTTGGAGGGGAAGGCATTGCCACGGGTGCACAGAAGGGACAAAATCTGACACATAATGTGCTATAGGGCACTTTATATCCATAAAATGTCATCAGCATCAGGACAGCCTGCAAGGGTACCTGGGTAGGAATAAACTTGAAGGGGAATAGTCGGGCTTTTATTGCCCACACTGAGAAAAAAAGAGACTCCTACAGGACAGAATGACCAGTGAAAAAAAAAATTCTGTGCTATAAAGTTTCTTTAGTTCTGGTAAGCTGTAGTATTTTTCTTAACACAGGCAAGAAGGGCCACTTTACCCATAAAAACCCTAGGAAATATGAAAACTCTGACAGTTGTCAGTGGTGTTTATGTTATGGGTATATTGTAGTTCAGATGATGACACTGTAAAGATAGGCCCCTATGTTAAAAAAAAACAAACGTGGAGTCTTCACATTAAATATCTGTTGTGATGATTGATTTGGCCGTTGCTCTAAGGAGGTAAATGCTGCTGGTTTACATTAAGAAGTTTATCTTGCCTTTACTTTGTATTGGAAGTGTGCAAAGTATATTCTGGAAACAGTGGTTCCAATTAAAAAGCTTTTGACTTTCTTTTACTTCTACTAAAGGTATTAACTACTTGAACAATTGTATGTATACTGAATTTATTACACAGGTATAGTTAGTTACAGGCATTTCTAGCATGGACAGGGCCTTAGAGAATAATAATCCACTAGTGGAAAAATGTATTCTTTTGAGAGACATTTCAAAGAATTCCTTAAATTAGCAAAGATTTTAGCTTTCTGATTTAAATCATTAGGATATCTATACTGCTTTTTTTTTTTAATGCACTCTATTAACTGATACTTAATGCCACATATAATTGCATTTTACTTAGTTTGTCTAATATAGTTCCTTTTTTAAAATCTGTAAGTAATAGGTGCCTTAAAAAAAAAAAGGGAAAGAGAATATGCTGGGAGAGGAAATTAATCTTGGCAAATATCTTAATACCTTTCTCAATTCAGCCAAATAGTTTAAACTGTTCAAACCTTAGGCTGTAATGCTGAAAGCTAATTCCTCTTCATTCATAAAGCTATAGCTTGACAGAAAGAGTGCATTTGGAGTTGGGGGTAAGTTTTGGATGTGAATTGAGTGATCTGATAAAAGTATAACAACTTATTGTGCTAATATTGCAATTTCAGCTATTGCAGCTGTTCCAGCTGTGGAGGCCCTTTCCCCTAAGCGTGTATGACAAATGACAGCTAAATACTGCTGGTAGGATAAAACCAAACACTGTCTCTGTGCAGTGTATCTCTGCTGGCCTGAGACAGCATTTTGTCATTTCAATGTCTAATTGGCCTCACAGCTGCTGAATATGCAATTTACTGTACAGAGGATGTGAATTTGTTATCCCTGTAGGTGTCTGAGTTATTTAAAAAAGTTTGACATCTTTAATAAAATAAAATTGGGTTTTCCATCCATATCAGCAACAGAGCTAAAAGTGAGGTTGCTCTGTAGTCCAGTCTCCTTCTGGTTGGTTTTGTTTTAGTTTTTTTCCCTCAAACTGCATAAGCAGAATTGTTGTTGTTGAGCTCAGTATAGAAGCCCTTACCTATAGCCCAACTTTGCTCTCAGTTTTGCCAGCCTAAACTTGTAGCTACCTCTGGAGTCACTGTGAGTTTACACTGTGAGCAGAGTCTAGCCCTGGGTTTTTGCTCACTCATCCCTTTTTTTTTGGCCGAACACTGAGCAGTGGAAGCTCCTCCAGACCTTGTCTGGTTTATCCTGAAGAAAACAAAACATTTTGACTATGCTGATTTTTGAAGCTGTTCTGTTTCAAGCCAGAGCTTCTTCACAGAATCATAGAATGGTTTGGGTTTGAAGGGACCTTAAAGATCACTTAATTCCAATCCCACTGGCATGGGCAGGGATGCTGTTCACTAGATCATTTTTAGTCATGCTGAGCTACTATTTCTTTTCTAAAGGTTTTCTACTTGTGTAGAAAATCCACTTCCACTTCCAGTCCCAGTGCAGATGTTACATCAGCTCTGCTTGTGAATACAGCTGATCCTGCAAGGTGCTGTGCTCAGTGAGAGCCTGGACTCCTCTTTCCTACTCAGACATTTAGGAAAATCTCAGTCTTGCATTCTTCTATGATGCTCTCTTAATTGCATTTTCATAAATATGTTCTGACAATAATTTTTACATGTTTCCCCTCTGTTGTGGTTTTTGGTGATACCAAAATATCATACCTTGAACAGACATACACTAGGTAACTGCCTCCTCCTGTTTTCTTGGAAATTTTTGCAGGGTAGTGTTGGCAGAACTTTGTGAAATTTATACAAAGCATTCCATTTCTATTGGCTAGAACATAATGTCCAGTTACAAGTTTTGATTCTCAGACATTAGCATCATTTTGATGTTAAAGGCCTTTACAATTTTTTTTATTCTTTAAATTCCATTCCATCTGCTCATATTAGATTTAGAAATTAAAGTTACTTGGGATTGGAAAATTTTTGGTTTGTAGCTAAGGATAAAAAGATTGATGAAACAGATTGCTATCCACTGACTATACGTTTAAGAAGATGAAAATCTCTTGTGATGCATCTGGCTACCAGTGTGACTGTTCACAGACGATTAATTCTCTTCAGGAAAAAAAAAAAGAGTTTAATTGCTCTATCTTTTTAAGAGGATAAAGACCACTCCAGGGAAAAAGCCTTTCAAATCCAATAATCCTATTCTCATGCTGGTGCTATGCCAATAAATACTGCACCACTTGCAAGGAAAGATCTGAAGCTTCTAAAATCTTTAATGCAGAGTGTTCCCTCTTTGCCTGGCCAAGGCCAGAGGACCCCAGTGCCTCTGAACCCCATAGACGTTCACTTGAACCAGGAAACTGGTGACAATTTGTTAAATATGTTTCTGAAGGCATTTTCATTTCCTCCTCGTTCTTCAGTGGTGTTTCCCTGGTTGATTCTGTTGCTCTCTCTGGTGTTTGTGGGCAGCAGCCATCCGTCTCCTGAGCCCTTCCCAGACATCAGCAATCCGCTCTGTTATCCCAGCAGGGCTTGTGTGAAAGCATCTTTCTGACAAAAACACTGGGCCTTTTGGTTTCTCCCCCTGTTTGTAGCCCTGTCTGTTCTAGATAGATCTGATTCAATGTGTCCATACACTGAAATGTGTATGCTCATGTCAGAGGTGAGCCTTCACACTGCCTGCCTTTGTCAAAATGCATTTTTATTTCTTTATTCCTGCCATGGTAGAGTCTTACGATCTTGTCTATAACACCCCTTGGCTAGGTGGATGGAAATTGGCCTCACAATGTAGATCAAAGCTAGAGATAGTTGGAAAGAAAACTGAACTAATGAGAGTTTCACTGTGGAGCTGCAGGGACCCACAATTTCAACTCAGCATAATGGTGCACTCAAGAGAAATACATAAATAATTTGCTTTTGAGCCATGATCACTATTATGACTATTTTAATGATAATTTCTAGTGCTTCAGTTTTGGATGTGATACCTAAAAGATCAGTGCTCCACAAAATCAGACAAGATATGAAAAGTCAAAGTGACAATCTGATGGTGAGGCAGAGGGTGCTCTATGTTGGCAAGCTAAAGGATGAAAGCTGGTGGAGGGAAAATTCAATAGGAACTACTCAAGTAGTACTGTATTTTTAAAGGTGTGCAGTTTCCAGCTGGGCATTTGGAACCCATTCTCAGGTGCTCAGAAAAGAGGACTGCATTGGCTGCAGGGCCCAAATTCAACAGGATGGTAAATTCCCTACCCACCTCCATGTATATGTAGTTATGTGGTATGCCAGAAATCAGGTATACACTTGAATAAATATGTTATTTCACATTCCTAAAGATAGCCATGTGCTTAAGTGCTTTGCTGGATCCTTTTCTTTGCCATCTGCTTGTTACTGGGTTCTGTGCAGGGCTTGCTAGGTCAAAACCTGTGGTCTGTGGTTAATTAGTAATCAGTGGTTATGCAGGGATTAGCCTCTGTGCTTAATGGTTTTTCTGGGCAGCAAAGACTCTTTTAGGAGGAGGAGGAGGAAGAGAGAGAACATGAGTAGGAGGGGCTGAATGCACAGTTGAAATTGGAGGGGAAGTGGAAAAGTTGCCTTCAGGCAGTGCTTGATTTTCTTGGAAAACAGGTCTGATTTCTGTGCAGGAAGGTTTAAGAAAGGGTCCAGATGCCTGAGGTTGGGAAGCAGGAAAATGCAAGCATGGAAACAGGGTGAACTGCTGTCTGAAAGATAGGTTTGGCAAAGAGAGATCAGGTTATATTGATGGGGAAGGCAAGGACAACCCAGTGGCCAAGATACCATCCTTTTCTTGCCTGGTTTCTTCACTGACACCAGTGGCTCATTTTGTCTTTGTGCTGGCAATTCATTAGCCATGGGCTTTGGTTTCCTTTTTTCCCCCTCACCTTTATCTGGACAGCACAGGGTGTTAGGTGTGTTTGAATTATTTTATATGTGTCACCATGAATGTCTGGCATGTTCCCTGAAGATAAGTGAGCTCTTTTATCAGGACAAACCCATACTACTGACAGTCTCTCTATCACAGGGATCATGAAGATACAGGAGAAAACAACACTGGACAAAGAATCTGAGTCAGATTTGTTTCTTACATCCTGAATTAGATTGATGGCTCTTAGTTCTGCTCTTGATAATACCTGTTCCTCTTCATGCAATGGTTCTTCCACCATATAATTAATTTATTATAGAAATCTTTTTGCTAATAACAAGTATTGACAGAACTAAGTATCGAAGAGTTTATTTGGATGAAGGTGAGAAGTCTGAATGAAGAGAGATGAGAGATATTACTTTGTGCTTTGCAGTGGGATTTCATTCTCCTCCATCTGTGTCTGTGGGATTTCATTCTCCTCCATCTGTGTCTGTGGAATTTGCTGCCAGATGAACTCCTGTCTATTGAGTTGAGAGTCTAATCTTCCACTTAGCAGCATCTCTAGGTTGCTTGGCTGAGGAAAAAAACACAAGCAACAATCTCAAAAATACGTACTGAGTGCTGTTATTTTTCCAGCAGAGGGTTTCATTTCAATGGGCAACCTAGAAAATTAATTCAAATTAATAGCAAATGTGACTTCAAAAAGAACCAGCTATGCTAACCTGAATAGTTGCTATGGGCAAGCATTTAGAATTGAAATAGCCTGATTCTGGTTTAGCTAGATTCAGAGCGAGATCTGATTTACTTTAGGAGTTTTGCTGACAACCACAAAAGTGAGAAAAAAAATAATCTTAACCCCTCTCTGAGACAGACATGGGGTGAATGGTGGCCACTGGAGAAGGCCAGGCAGCCACCTCTTATATCTTTAGCTGAAGTGTGAAAATCAGCAGTGACTGCAAGGAGATTCTTAGACTGTCCTGGGGTAGACTTAAAGATAACTTTGCCATCTCTCCTGGAGATGTATCACTGCTGGTTATTCTGTCACAAGCATTGTCTGGGACGTTTTTGCAGCCAACAGTGCCAGATGTTTGCAACTGCTGTCCCCTCCTCAGGATGTTCTGTTGGCAGCTCTTTGCCAAGCTATTATTTTATGGTATATTTCTTTTTTATCTTCCCTCAGTGTCAGTCTATACAGAACAATAATCATGTTTTCTTCTTTACCACAGCTTCCATATCCTCCTATCATTCTAAAAATGCTTCTGTGATGTTAAATCTTTTCCAGTTATATGATGAGAATTAATTCATTCTGACACAGCCATGAAAATCTGATTCAATTCCTTTTTTTGGTATCTCAGTCACAGTCCTTGATCACAAATCAGCATGAGTCAGAATTTCCCAGGTTATTATTTCCTCAGAAAGGCTGATTGCAACCCTGTGTCCATATTTAATATCCTTTTTCTGACTGAGGTGGAGCAGAGCAGTGGAAGCTGCAGTAATTTTGTGTGCAGACCTGTCTATTGTTCTGGCATTTGATGCCACAGGTGGGAAAGGTGACACCAGAGGATATCCCACAGCAGTTCTAATGATGCAGTTTCCCATCATTAGGGAGTTGAGTCCACGCTGGCTCTGCAGCATAAAGACTACAGAACCCATGAGGATTTATTACTCTAGAAACTAAGAAATCTTGGTTCACAGGTGAGGATGTGTTCACAGGCTTTATCAGCATATGCCAGGACATGAGAATTAGGTAATGAGTTTTTTAAACTATCCTATCTAAGCACTACTGTGTTTAGATCTTCTGCCAAAGCAGACTGCCCTGAGATGTTTCACATAGATGGGTTTGGAATCCTTTTGGAGTGGACTATTTAAATTAGTTGCTTATCTGAAGTTACTAAAAGTACATCAGAATGAAAAATAAGTGCAAAATACTCTCTTTGGGACCCTTAAAATTAATTTATTATCTCCAATACATCTTTTTCTCTCAGTGTGATGTATAGAGGCCAGGACTGCTTGGACTGCCTATTGAAGGGGTGGATTTTTGGTGGCATGCTGTCAGTCTGTTTTGTTGGTCTGGGCTGTGGCCAGGAGGGGTTTGGAGGCACGAGGAGGCTTCCCCTTCCTTTATCCTCTGGCAGGAGGAAATCCTGCTTCCACTTGCCTTTGTACCTCTCCTTGTTCTGAAGGCTGTGCTGTCAGTGAGCAGGAGCTGCAGGGCTGCAGGAAGGAGCAGGCAAGACCCCTGAGCTGGCCCTGTGGGGTTTGTCACTGCACAGATTCAATGTCCAGCTTGAGAGCTAAGGAAGCGTTTCCATAGGTTCTATTGATGGCTGCAGTTTCCTTTTGTGTTTCTCTTGGGCTGTTCAAATAGGGCACTGGTAACTTTAATACCCACTTGGAGTTTTTGTTTGCTTGTTTGTTTCCTTTCAAGCTCTGTGGATATTTTTTTTTTTAACATGAAAAGAGAAAAACAATGCCCAGAGAGAGATAGGTCCACTATTTTTATGAGGGAAGACTATTTATCAGGATTTAATTGTGCAGAAAAAGCAACCAAGCACTGCCTGTAGGAGAAAGCCTTTACACACTGGTGTGAGTACATCAGATCAATAACTAGTGCTTAGCAGGAAGGGACAAAAAGCCATCCTTAGTTTTAGTGGTAAAAGATTCAGATCCTTATTCTGGCTCAGATTATTCATTTTCTTGAGACATATCTCACAAGTGCCTTAATTTTGCAGGATGGAGATACTGCTTTTCTCCCTGATGGGGACTGTGGGTTTCAACTCCCCTTCAGGTTTTGGATTCCTCACAAGCTAAAGTGGGCAAGCCAAGCTGCAGGTCTGACAGAAGTGCCTCACCTTGGTTTGACTCACGTGCCTTGTGAGTGTGTTTCTGGCAGAGACCCAAGGTATCGTTTTATGGTTTGATTTTATATTGTATGTTGCACATGCCAAAGGCTGAGCTGAGCTGCTGCTGCCCTGCTGGACACAGCAGTTGTTGAAGCTTAGGTAAATGAATTCAGTTTCCCCTAAAGTTTCCAAACAAGTCTAGGCTTTATTGGTGAGGAGAATTAGGATAAGATGCTGGCATGCTGAGCAGAATGGGTGGCCTTTGTGAGGCTCATCCATTTTTAATCAATCATGTAATTTCCCTTAAGTGGCAATGTGAGGTTGCTTTTGTTTTAGGTCCAATTGCATCTTCATGCTGGGAGCAGAGATGAGACCCTCTTGTCTGCATTACTGTGAATTATCCATCTGGGAAATGAGGATGCTGTAGGTTGGAGGTACCTGGGAGCTTGCTCGTGACAAAAATACAATCAGATGATGAATAAGGCAAGAAATTAATTCCTCCTTCCCTTTCTGCTTTCCCCATAAGAGATGGGTTTGTTTTTGCTGGAGCTTTGCCTGTGTAAAGGCTGCAGTGTGGAGCCAGTGTTTGTTGTCACACTTAACCTTTGGCATGTCAGAAAGCAGCTTATGGTGGAGACCAAAAGCATTCTCTGATGGTGGCAGCTGAGCATGGAGGGGACCTGGGGGAGCCAACCAGCCCAGCCTGAAAACACTGGAAAACAGACTTCTTACAAATGAGACAACTGTAGGACACTGATTTAGTACAACCTAATAGTTGAGCTTCAAATGCCTTATAACGGAGAACAAATCAGCATATTCCTAAAACATATTCTAAAAACAGAGTGATGGCATAGTAAACATAACCCTATTGAACTCCAGAAAGCATAAATCACTTATATATCAGAAGAATTATAAAAAAATACTTATGATTCACTGCTGAACTCTGTTTTACATTCTGAAAAATGCTATATCTTGCTTTCATAAAGGCATTTCCCTTAATCAAAGTTGTTGTAATTAGAGGGAGTGGTAATGAGCCAGAAGGCAGATTAGTGATGTCGCCTTTTGAGGATCTCTACAGATGCCATTTCCATAGCATGAAGAGCAGTGCTTGGTGCTGGCAGAGAAGCTTCCGTGGATTGGTGCTCCAGAAATTGGAAATGTTGTGTTTTGTAATACACCCCCACTCCCCTAAACCTACTGTGTTGTTGAATTCCATCCATTTAAAACAGGGCCTATGTTTAACAATAATTTAAATCATTATCCTGCCTGTCAGCTCGGAGTTAAGGGGCTATGCGACTGCGATTCTCTGTTTAGAAACTGCCTGGAATAATAACTTTCAGATGTCTCAAATATGCACCACTTATCTATAACATCTAAATACAAATGTCTCCCTGCCGAGCAAGCCCAACACTGTTTACCTATCGTGTCCAAACCATTCCAGAAGGTTTGCTTGGCGTGGAGCGGAAGGCGCTGTATCCGCAGCTCCGACAGCACTGTCAGTGTAATGTTTTCCAACTCCCCCTCACCCTTAGGTGATTGCAAAGAAAGAAATAGCCTAAGGCTGGGAGTGACAAGTGAAAAATGCGTGTGCATCGCCCTTCCCCCGCCACACTGCAAGGGTAAAAGTGCACTGGGAGCAGCCCGGTGCTGCCGCAGACGGGATGATGCTCACGCCCTTGGGTCCGTGCCAGCTGCTGGGAGATGATCCAAATGCTGAATCCCGCGTGCCCCGGGCGCGCTGGGGCCGGGCAGAGCCGAGGCGCTGTCGCCAGCTTGGGGGCCCCGGGCTCTTCCTCCGCATGTGGACCTCGGTGGGTCCTGTCAGGTCTCATTGAACATCAGGCCACGCAGTCGGCTTTGTGCCCTGTGCTCCCCCGAGCCACGGCGTGCCAGGCCGTGCTGGCTGTGGGCGCTCAGCGTGTCCCTCAGAGAGCTGTGGGATGATGGGCTGGGGTGTGGGGCTGCCCCAGCAGCTCTTGAGCAGGGAAAACTGGAAAATCCTTCCTTGCTTCACTATATCTGACCTGTGGCTTAATATCGGGGAGCCCTTGGGGCTTTTTAGGGCTCTCTCAAAGGTGTGGAGTGTCTTATGCCTCCCACCTGGAAAGAGGGGAGCTCCATCCCCATAGCTGGCATTAGGTACCAAAGGCTTCTCCACAGGGCTCTACAACCTAATGGGATATACTACATGGCTTCCAAATTTTCTGGTATATCCTGAAGAGCCCCACATAGTGCTTGGGCTTTGTTTCCCTTGGGCAGGCAGAGCACCCTTAGCTGGTGTGCACTGTCCTGATGCAGTGAACGAAGGTTAAATAAGGAGAAATGAGAAGCTTTTAATGCATCTTTGCATTGTCTTTGGTCCCTAGGTGAAGACTGAGTTGCAGCTCTTGTTCACGTATCAGGTCTTTGATGCTGACATTCTTTCTGGGGCTCGTGTCCCTTTGCTCTCAGTTAACTCCTACATTACTTGTGTCCAGAGCCTGCTGTTGGCCTCACGCTACAGCAGGTTTTTTGAAATGAGCACTGAGGAGCCACAGTTCATACCAAATTGTTTTACATGGCTATGGGTATGGAAGCAGGCCTTCCCCCTTGTCCTCTAGCTCTGCAGTCAGGTTGGGCCCACAGTAGTGTTTATAAGAATACCTGCAATTAGTGAAGTGTACAATGGCTGAGCTCAATGCACAGTTTCTTCCTCCTCTCCTTTTTCTTTTTTTTTTTAATGCAGGCTTTCTTGTAGGGATGTGTCTTGGAGAGGAATCCTTTATAGTTTGCTCACAGCCTGCTTAGGAAACCAGTCTGGTGAGGCTCAGTACCTGATGGCTTCTCTTCATGCAGCATGGCTGCCTCCACACACATGAGTATTCAGGCATTTACTTGCTTGGAATGCCCAAACTGTGCTCCTGTTCTTCTTTCATCTCCTGGATGTTAGTTATAAGGCAGATTCTTCTAGTTGTGGTTTCTTTGGACAGAAACATGCACAGGCACATGGCTTGGTGCCTGCTTAGGTTACTGGAGCTGCCTGTCCCACCTGCTGCTCCAGCACTGTGGTGGTGGGGGAGAAGTTCTGCCTGGGGAGCTGGAGGCTCTGCCATGCTCAGGAAGTGAGTTGCTCTGAGGTTGCTGTCCCTCTATTCATCCTCCCATTCTGAATATTTGGGGGCTCCCTTTTTATGGGCCTGTCCCCACATACACAAGCTTCAGGTGGGAGATGGGAATGAGAGCAGCATGCAGGATCCACGGGCTCTCCAAACACAAGCTGGCTCCTCCTGCATGCTCTCCCACTCCTCAACAGCTCCTCACTGATATTCCCATCATCACTCATGTCAGAGCTCCTGAAGCAAGTTAACACAATAGAAAAATTTCATATATTTAATTAATTGTTCTCTGTGTATCTGTGCTGGTGGAATGTGGCAGTGAAAAGCTACCTATGCCCTCTGCATCCCATTTACCAGTCATTCTCTGATACTGTTTATTGCTCTAAATTTGTGTGGGGTGCTTGCTGCCTGGACAGAGAGAAGGCTGTGATAGCAATCCTGGCATCTCAGATGTCTCCAGTGAGAGATGACCAGTGACGTGTTGCTTCCCAAGCGGCATCCCGAGGTAACAGGACAGAATGGCAGATGGTGTTGGGTTGCACAAGAAGCATTGCTGGCGTAAGGGGTATAAACAGCAAGCACGAGCCCACGTGATCAGGTGCAATCAGTCTCTGCCAGTGGGAATTGTTTGCTATAATAAGCTAAAGGTTCAAAGCTGAATTGAATCTCAGCTCCTCCAAAACCCCCAGTGCTCTCTGATCTGGTGTTTTGATTACCTGAACCCATTTTAAATGCTAGCTCAAGCGTCAAGCCCTCGCCTTTCCATTTAGCTGTTCAAGGGAAACAAATTTAATAGCTACCCATCTATTCATCAGGATTAGGCCCTCTTGGAGTAATTTGGATAGCATGAAAGCTAAGTGCAGTGTGATCCAAGCTTAACTTGGAACATCCAGAGGCACCAAAAAACATTTGCTTCTTAACTGAAGCATGCTCCTCAGCCCCCGCTCTTCATGCTGCTGGCCATGTCCAGGACCAGAAGAGGAGGGGCTGGGGAACAGCCCGCTCTCCTGTTTTTCCTGGCCCTGATAGAAACTGGGAGAAGCAGAAATATCATCAGGAAGCATCCACTTTTGGAGCTCCCACTCACAAGTCGACAAGCACAGAGGAGAAAAGGATCTGTGTGCTGGGGTGCTCACCTGGCTTCCCCACAGGCATCCCCGTGCCCTGGCACTGCAGCACGGAGCACAGTGGCCTCCCAGGAGACCTCTGGAATTCCAGGGGAGCAGGAGCAGTTAATTTGTTCTCTATTTATTGTCTAAGTTTAGATAGCTAGTATACTGCTCTGCCAAGTGCTGAGGGAAAAAAATTCCTTGCTCCTCATTGTATGTTTCTTGGAGTGACTCTTGCTGAGCTGCCAGTGCCCAGCCAGGCAGCACTAAGCCGGGCTTCATGTCGGCACTGAAGATATTTTGCTGGTGGCTTCAAGACTTGGAAATGCACAAGGGTTTCCTCTTGTGTCCACATATGCATCAAGAAGTTTTGCTTATTTAATCTCCTGTATGTAGTGGAAAAGTGCTAGAAAATATTCTTTAAAAAAACTTAAAAATTTAAGTTGAATAGATTAGGGTTGTTTTTATGCTGTTCTGCTGGCTGGCTTTTTCCTATCCAGACTTCATCAAGATTTCTGCGAGAGGCTAAGGCATTAAAAACAAATTGAACATTTAATGGCTGTGGTGGTGGGGACCTATCAAGAGTGATGCTGGCTGCTTTCTGTGTAATCGCTGAGATCTGAAAGTGGGAGCTGGAAATCCCTTAAGAATCTGGTCTCTTTAAGCACTTTGACCCTTTGGATTGGCTATGGAGGCTCCTGAGACAGCAAAATTTATGTAAGACATTTTGCAGTGTCATCTTTTTTTTTTCAGTTTTGGGAAGTGTTGAGGCTGGATGGAGTTCAGCGGGTGAAAGGAATGGTTCTGTTGCATTTAAAAATTGCTCCTTGTTCCTGAAGCTTGTTGGTTGCTTTACAAGGGGAGGCAGGAGAGTATCTGCTTTCTGTCTAGTAGGACAGTGACTATTTTATTCACAGAATGGTCTGAATTAAGATAAATTACTGAATCTTGTAGAAATCATGATAAGTGAGACAAAGCCTCTAACTAGCTAAAAATAATGGCTTTTTGAAGCTCTCTCTAGAAATTTTTACAGTCCTTTCTCTTTGTATATATATATATATATGTAGGTATATATGTATGTATATATGTATGTGTGTGTAAATGTAAAAGCAAACAAACAAAATACTTGCAACACTGCACAAATACTAGAAATCTTCCAGACTTTCACCATTTCCATAAAAAATAAGGGGAAAGCAATACATTAAGTTGTTTGCACTTTTCAGTTGTTTAGATAGTGCTATAGTGAAATAACACAGTGCATCCAGCTGAAAAGGAAATTCACCTAGGGCTGCAGATCGCATGCAGACAGCAAGGAGGAATTGTTGGAAAGCTTCAGAGAATGGTGAGAGGAAGCTCTCCACTCTTCACTGTCCACCTGGTCATTGCATCTCAGAAGAGATGTTGCAGCTGGAAGGATCTGTCAGCTGTCCCCAGTGCTCCCTCCTAAAAGGGAGGAGGAGGAGGAGGTCAGATGGAACCTTCAGCATATACAGAAAATAAGACAGGAGAATGGGCCTCATCTCTGCTTCTGTGCAAAACAGAGAATTACCAAAATTCATGAAAGTGAAGTAAAACTGTGAAGGAAGGAGTTTGGCTCTCATAGTTTATGTATTTTAAATACTTTGAGGATCTGAAAAAAGAAGAGGGAATTTGTTGTTTTTTCTGTTGTCTTGGCACTGTTCTCCTGTTGCTGTGCTTTACAGTGTTGCACAACAAGCACAAGATGCAACTTTGTAAGAGGAAGTGTGGCAAATCTCTTAGGCACTTAAATACCTCTTGATTCCTCCCCTTGGACGTGCATTGGCATGCTCTTCTGGTCCTTTCCTTCTCCCCACCTCCCCAGGAAGACAGATACCCAGCACTGCCAGGAAAGCCTGAACAGACATGGAGCCACATGGAAATGTTTAGGCTCTTCTCTGGGTGACTTTTACAGCAGGAGCAAGTGTGAAGCCAAATATCTTACAGACTGTTTCCTCCCTTCACCCTGCTCACCTTCAGGCATGGGATGAAACATTTTCAACTGAACACGTGCAATGCAAGGAATAAAAATCAGAGCGGGATGTGCTGATGTGCTTGAATTTTAAGGGATCCTAGAGTTTTGTAGATCATAGCTACTCTTTATTTTTAAGATGGGCAGAAGATTCAGCCCCATAACTCTGCCTGCCAGCATGAAGTCCATCACCTATTTTTAATTGAACTGCCAGGAGAACATTTAGGTCTGATCACAGTAATGCCTCATGTTGGGAAGCACAGTGGCAGTGTTGCAGTATAGGATGGTAGAGGCCCTTAATGAGGAAGGACTTAAAATTTATACCAAGTGTCTCCTCCATTTGTCAGCATCATCTTCCCTGAACAGGAATGTGCTTAGTGCTTTGTGTTTCTCTTTGAGGAGCCAGGAGATACCTCTGCTGAAAGCTGAGACCCAAGTCTGAGCATTTGAGCCATCAGACATGAAGTCTGTGGTGGTTTTACTTAGCCACTGGATGGTGAAGACAAATTTGGCCCTTGCAGAAACTTCAAAGCAAAGAGCTGGCTGAGGAGGGAGAGCTGATCCCAGCATTTCATCCAGAGGCAGGAACAAAGAGTCCCCCGTGGCCCTGGGAAGGCTAACAGTTATGTTGAAAGCCTTTCATGCTCAGTCTCAGGAAGACTGCTGAAACAGCAAGGATGGGGTGGATTGTGACTGTCACTTGTGGATTGTCAGTGCCTGTGCAGACTACAATAGATTTATTCAAAATTTCACAGGTTGTGTTTCCCATTTAAAACTACACAGATTTCCAGGAGAAGGTCAGCTGCTGGCCACCTGCTCCCCAGAGAGAGCTTTTCTCCCTTTTAACACCTAAAGCCTTTCAACATTTAGCAAGGCAAGTGTGGGATGTCGCTGAGGACTCCAGGACCTCACTGCCTGCAGACTCCAGAGGGTATTCATGGCATCATAAGCTGCTTGCAGGAGGAGAGCTCAAGTCACAGATCACAGGGATTGAAAGACATCCTGAAGGCTCTTTGAGGAGGTTGAGGAGGAATAGAAACTGGGGAGCCTGGCTTTCTGCCCCTTATTCTCAAGCACAATTACATCACACCATTCACATGGTGCAGTTGATGGCTGTAGATGTGGTGAGAGAGTAGTGGGAGGGGAGTTTTGAGCAGGGGTGGGATCAGGAGGGGTGAGAGGCAGAGAATGGGGTGAGATGGAAACAGATGATTGTGGATATGGAGTGCAGAGAACCTTAACAGCAAAAGCAAAGTAGAAACCCTATCTAAAGGGCCATTACAGAAGACACTCATTTTGCTTATTTTGGAGAATCCATATATTTTTTTAGCGCAGCCTCATGGGACAGCCCAGTGTTTGTAATCTGAAATCCTGTTGTCTAACATGTTTTTGGCGGTTAACATTTTCCAACCTATTGTGTAAATAGCTTCTATTTTAACAGTTTGGCAAACTGCTTCCTGGGAAAAGCCTGATCCCTCCACCACTCCTCCAGGGTCCTATTGTCCGGGGTCTTATTCTTCCTTCCTGTTTCACATGAACGTGCAGAGCTTTGACAATTGCACTTTGTAATCTTGAAATGTGAATGCTTTCCAAGTCTCGAAGGAGTCTCTCAGTTTTTGAGATTGACCTTTGATTTCCAGTGACAGCCAGGATGGATTTCTGCAATTTTTCATGTTGCCTAGGGCCTGACATTGACTAATAGGACTGGATATTCAGCAGGAATGTCAGGAAACCTTCGGTGATGAGATTTATTCAGGCTGTCCATACATAGTTTCAAAACTGTAGGGCTAAGTTCCTGCTTGGGGTGAAGGGAACAGTGTTACAACATGGGTGAACTTAGACCATTGCCCTGCTTTCATTCCACACCCCTCCAGATCTGTCTGATCAACGGCAAGCAGTCTGTTCTGCTTCAACTACTGCAGTAAGGACATGCAAAATCACATGGTTTTCTGTTGAAGACTAGCAGCAATTCCATTGCATTTGCCTTTTGTTTATCTTAAGAAAACAGCAGATTCTGCTTAGTTTTACTGAAATAGTCCATTGCTGACTGGAAATTACTATTTTTTAAAAAAAATGTAGCAAGATGTAGGTCACTGTATTTGAGGAAGGTTTCTACAGAGCTTTTGCACTGACTTAATAGGGGGATGTGTGTGGGAAACAACTGGTAGGAACTGGGGTGCATCTGTAAAAGCAATTTTACAGTCTGGTTAGGTCTTTTTGACCACTGGGGTTGCTACTAGCATCCTTGTGACCTGCTCCTTTTGCCCCTGGCTGCTTGGGAAGACATCAGAAACCATCAGAACTCTGCTGCAGGCACAGATTCTTCAGGGCCCCAGGGGTTGGCTGTGCCACCGAAAAGGATGGGTGCCAAGCGCCCGTGCCACACACGGTGGGGGACTCTGCATGGTCCAGATTTGTCTTGGTGTAGCTTCATCTTTTCCAACAGAGCAGATGGGGGCGGCAGGGGAGAGGAGAGGCACTCTACAGTTTGTCAGAGATCTCTGAGGCCATCTGAAAACGTAGACAAATGGAATAACTAGACCCTCTCACAGAGCTTGTCCACAGAGCACTGGTGATGCAGCAGGACCTGGTTCCATTGGGGTTCCCAATTTAAAATTCTTCATTCAGCTCTCTAGCTGTCCCTGAGTACAACCTCACATGATTAAAACAAAATTGATTTGTAATAGTTTATTTATTCTTTCGTCTCTTCCACATCTAGGTCAGGGGGAGTGAATGAAACGGGGTTTTTTTCTCCTATTTGCCAGTTCATGTTTTCATTTAACCAGCACTGGTTACAACTATGTAAGAGTTTGGTTTGTATTTTTATATTAGTGAAGCGGTATGTGAAAACAGTCCTTTTTATGGTAAGATTTTTTTACAAAACACAAATTTTAATCTGACTGTACTGTTTTCAATACAGGATTGCTTTTAACCAGCCACTCACCTTCCTTTGTCCTTAAGGCACTGCAATGGATTTCACAGGAGCTGAAAATCAAATTTCCATCAGTTTAAATACTCTCAGCAGCCATTAGGAGCCCTAACATGGCTCTTCCTTTGCACAGCAGCCAATGGGATGTGTGAGATACTTGTTTTCCCTTCTGTCCCCTTTATATACCTGTTAGGGAGTGGGTGGGCTGCAGAATGCTGATCCAGGAGAGAAGGTGTCCTGACCTCCTTTCTTTACAAGCTCTGGCATTGGACATCTTCCTGGCCTGGAGAGCATCCCCACCCCGGGAACCAGCCGTGGAGCCTCTGTAGTCCTCCGAGGAAGGTCACTATAAAGGATCAGCAGGCATTTACTTGGATATTTAAATGCCCCTTTGGGCCCCTGGGATCAGAATCTGGTCCTGGTTCAGGCAAAAGAAGAAACAAGCAACTGCTTCTCCAACATTCAAAGCAATGTGAGAATTTTAAACCGATTTCAAAATAAAGACATTCATTTGGGCATAAACAAACAGTCACCAAAGAAAGATCCTCAGAGAAATTTAGCTGCTGAATCCTTGACCTCTAAAGGACCCCTAAATATAGTATTGTATGCAATGTGCCTCTTCTTGTGGGTGAGATATTAAGAGCTTATTTATTTATTAGAAAGTGGTTTACAATGTAAGTAAATTAGTGAGTTCCAAGGCCCTCTCTCAGCTGCCAGATGCTGGGAGGATGTTTATGACCACTGTAAATAATTTCAAGGCTTAATACAAACACATTTTTAGAAATCAAGGGCTGATGACTGCATGTTTATAGTGCAGCTGCTGATTTATCAATTCCTCCAGAGTATGAAAAAGAAAACAAACAGTATTTCAGATATTTTAAAAATTTATAAAAAAGAAAAACCCCAGAGGTATCCTTCATTCACGGTGCTGTAGGCTCAAGTCTGCAGTGCCTTGGCTGAGCTCTCCCAAGTCTTACCAAGTCAGTGAGATCAGGAAATGCTCAGCATCCTTCAGGACCCAGCCCATGCATTCTGGACACTGTGAAGGCTGGGTTTCAACAGCACAGACAAGTTTTCCCTTTACTGAATTTGCAGATCGGTTTGCTGCTGCTGAGTGACCTTTCTCAAGGTCAGCTTTAAATGACAGAAATCAGATCCTTCCCAGTCAGCAGAGCAGCAAGGTAGAGCAGCACAAGGGATTTGCTTTATGTTGTGGCTAAAATGTAATAAGGACTGAGCAGCCCCTCTGGGTACCAGCAGAAGGGTGGCTCCAGAGGGAAACCTGCTTCCCAGACATAAGACACAGAATGAAAATGGGGCTGGAGGGAATTTCCTTTTCGAGGCATGTGTGCAGCGAGGAATTAGAAATCGGCAAGGTGACGTCAGAGCGTATGTGGGATGCTTGGTAGGATCTTTGTGAAAAGTCTCAGTGCCTTGGGGAGGGATGGGCAGAAATGAAGTATTACAGATGCTTCATTTGAGCTTTAAGTCTATTTTCAGCCTTTGTGTGGATGGCAGTGGAGAGCCTGAAAATACCAGCAGAAACTGTGGGCTGCTCGTGTCATGGTGCCTTGTGGTAGCTGCATGTTCCCGTGCTGTGCTCTCCATAGCAACATATTTCAATGTAAAGCTACAGAACCAGCTGAATAGTTATGAGCATTTACTCTCCCATGTGCATGGGGAAAACTGATGATGCTGCTGAGCTGCTGCAAGGCAGAAATGGTCCTTGCTTTAAATTGCGGCCTAAGCTGTGCTTTCAGTCTAGGGATGAAAGGAAGTTTGATGATGGAAAGTGCTTAGGCACATGAATTCACAGGTGCCTTGGATTTTCTTGGGAAAAAGTGACCCTTTTTTAATTACCTAAGAAGTTCTGGGGGCAGGAGAGTGCCCTGGGTCTACAACAGGTGTAGATGTAGATGGCTTGACACAATAAGATTTGCCTAGGCTAATGGTGACAATTAATTACGGGCAATTAATTTAGGGAAAAATACCCTTTTTTTTCAGTTTTGAGAAGGCAGTCAATCCCAGTGCAGCACTGCCTCAGGTCTGGCAGGCTGAGGTTTGAGCACTCTCATTACAGCAGTGCCAATTTTTTGCCATGAATGTTGTCTGACACCATGCTGATCCTTTTCCTTGATGGTGATTGCCCAGCCTTGAATTCAGCTGTGGGGGCTGCAATCTCCAGCTAAGCAGAGGTGGCTGTGCAGCACAGGCAGTCAAGGCATGACCATGGGCATGGCACTGGGATGGCCAGGGAAATAAATGGATGAAGCCTGTAGGGCTCGGTGGCTAATCCTGGTTTCTTGTTCCTGGAATCATTCCTCTCCTCCCAGTTTCTGGGACCAGCAATGTATGTGCTGTGAGGTGTTTTGGCAGGTAGCACAGTGGCAAAGTGTACCCTGAGTGTAGCTGTTGTCAAAGGAGCTGGCTCCCAGGCTCTGCCTCCATGGAGCAGGCATGCTCAGCAGGATGGCAAGCAGGCACAGAGACAGCGACAGCGCTTGACACGCCTTTGCTGAATGGCTGGGAGTGCTGGGGAACAAGGCTGCTGACCTGGAAAACAAGCCAAGATTAAGAAATGCCAAACTTCTGGGGAGAAGAGGGTTTCCCAGAGGGCTGAGATGTGAAGAAAATAGACTCTGGAAGTTACTTTGGGATGACTAATTTCAAATGGACCATGAACCTTGACACAGCACTGGTGCCTCTGGAAAGGGCCACCCTGACACCCAGAGCTGGGACTCAGCTCCCAAAACGGGGCTCTGAGGCATGGGCAACTATTGACAGGATGACATGAATGTAGAGGTGACTCTCCTCCTGGTGACGGAGATGAAGGATGATGCCTTCTAATCACAGCTTTTAGGGAGCTCCTGGCAGGGTTAATGTAGATGTGGGCAGGGTAGGGCAGGCACACGAGCCACGCTGTCCCTCTAACTTGCACCCATAGGTGCTGCAGCTGTCTGTGCCCCAGCAAAGCCACTGTATGAGCAGTTAAAAATTAAAAAACGGTTAAAAATTCTGGTAACCCCATAGGTGTTTGGTTTGTTATAGATGTGAAAGTGAACCCAGCAGCCGTCCTGTTGTTTCCTTACTAAATTATGTTTGTTTCACGTTGCTCACAAATATGAATTTTCAAGGTACTGCAAAACTCACTCGGGAAAGAATTGGCATTGCCTGAGCCTGTGAGATCACGAGCGACTGCAGCAGCTTTGACAGACCTGAGTGGAATGCTTCTGGCAGGACAAATCACTGAAATGCAGCGGGTAGCAAAGTTGTCATTCTTCACCATTCCTGCCGATTTGGGCCATGGTGGCAGTCCCTGTTCATTTCTATGCAGACAGGGCAGTTTTTCTGCTGTGGCAGCTCTTCCAGCTGCGAGGCAGCCGACGAGACAGAGCTGATGTGACAGAGCTGGAGGGCAGGGCCTGCAGCACGGGGTGACCCTCACCCCTCCCCAGCAGGATGCAGCATCCCAGATGCACTGTGCTGGCTGTCAGCAAGCCAGTATACAGTATTTCTGTTCTCAGTGCTGTCACTCTGTCCCTCTGCGAGTAACAGTGTGTGGTGTGTTGGATGTGGGGACAAGGCTGTAGTGACGTGGCGTCTCTAATTCAGGTGTTCCTCTGCCTACTCCAGCAGTCCTGATGAGCACCATGATTTCTTCATGCCAGTTTAAGGACTAAATGCTGTCCCCATTTTCCTCTAGTTTCCAGGCCCCATTGGAAATGGTTGGACTGCCAAGAGCAGCCCATTTTCCCTGTTAGCAGCATGGAACAGGACCTGCATGTTCAGCACTGTGGCCTAGTGGAGGGAAGGATACTCAGCCAGGAGGGATTTCATGGACTTCACAGCTCTTCAAAAGGGCTGTTAGCTCCAGGGTGGAGGGCTCAGCTTTGCCTGGGGAAGCTGTGGAACCCATCCCAGCCAGGGCTGTGCCATTCCTGAGTAGCTGCAGTGTAACAGACCAGCAGGGCATTTGCAAAAAATGAGCAGGGATGCAGAGCCGTCTCAATGTTTAATAGGAAGAATAAAGAGCTGACAGGGCATATAGGCAGCATCCCACCATCTTGCTCTGACCCCCTTCCTTGTGTTTATTGTACCCTCTCACTATGTTATGTCTAATAAGGGCCATAAACTCCCCTGGGATCGGACTTCCCATTTTTAACTGTCAGGCACAAGGCACACCTAAGCCACCTTATAAATAATCTTTCTGTGCAGAGGGAAACTTGACCCTGGAACATGAAGGGGTGGCTATGGCAACCACTGTCTGGATGCTCTGTGTCTTCTGTGGACACAGAGCAAAGGGGCTGGGGACATGGCTTCTCCTGGGCTGGAGCAGAATGTGCATAGCTTTGTGAGGCTCTTTCTGCACATGGCCATCGACTTCTTCCTGAGCATAAGTCATCTCTGTGCCTCAATGGGATTTCTTCTCTTTTATTTCTCTTATTTTTCCCTTTTGCATACGTTGATAGGAACAAAAGTTACAGAACAGAAATACAGACAGTAGTAACCCTTTCTTCTCTGTTTTAGATACCAGGAGAATTTGACCTCATCCTCTGCTTTTTCGGCCTTCAGAAGTGCTTTCACAAGTTTAGCTATGTGGCTTCCCAGGACCATACTATAGTGGATGGGAATGGGTGTTGTGGATTATCCAAGCTCTTGCTCTGATTACTGGACTAGATCAGTGCTTGGAAACAAAGACATATAGTCCTAGTTGTTTCAGTTCCAGTGACAGTGGGACTCTACTGAGCACAGTGGGGAGAGGTCTTTTTGCTGTAATATCCAGGTCCCAGACAGACCTGGGATCAGTCCCAGATTCCTTTAAGCAAGGCATTACTGGTGTTGGTGATGACGTTTTGGTTGATGTAAGCACATCAAACTGCAGTTTTTATTATTATGTAGCAAGGGTTTGATAGTTCCCTACAACAGTTCAGAGTGGCTGTAGAAAGCTTCACAATAACAATCTCACTAAATACTGCTTTAAACATTGATGCTGAAGGAGGCATAAGCTGAATCCTACTAATAGAATGAGAAATTCTTGAGTTTGGGAGAGTCATCCCTATATTGATTACCAGATTGGTGAACACACTGAAACTGGACAAGTGGATGAATGATCTGTGGATGAAGTGGATCCTATGATCTCTGCATTCATCTTTAATGATAGGCAAGGTGTTAAAGCTTTTCTCTGTGGTAGATGAAAGTGAAATCTGTCTTTTGCTTGTTAAGGAGTTGGCTGAAACTTTGGTAGCAAGATTCAGCTCCTTAGTTCCTTTAGATCCGGGTATCAGAATAATTTTTAAAGAAAACACAAGCCTAATGAACATTTGCCATGACAAAATAGATGAAGAATTTATAAAAGAGATGGCCTTTTCAGTTATGTACCTTGGTGGAAGTGAGCATGGACTCTTTTGCTGGTTCCCTCATAATTTTGTCCAGCAGGGACAGCTAGAGTGGGACATCTAAGTTCAGTTTCAGGAAATCTCCTTTGCTGCTCTCTCCCTTGGCACAATGCAGGGGGACAGATGGAAAGCAGTTGAGTGAAGAATTTTTTTTGTTCTTTTTTAAACCTTACCCAGTGCTCCTTGTTTGGAATTGATATGCTTATGTGTACATCCTGTTGCATTATTGTATGTTGTATTATCCTATTTAGTGGGATCTAAATACTTGTTTAGAGGAAGTGTATGTTGAAGTGCTGTTGTGACATGGAACATGTAGTGACATGGAACATACCTAAACATACAGAACTTTTCTGAATTGGTGCAGACAGCAGCAATTGTGCTATTTTAAAACAAGCTCATCAAACAAGACCTTGATTTATTGCTTCCATGCACAGCTGTGAGAGTGCATCCTGCAGACTCTACCAGCTCTGGAATAGGGGTGGGGTGGATGGTGTGTAATGGCTGTACTGTCATTTTGTACATGTGGAAAATGAGTCAGAAATTTTTTGAGAGCTCCTTCCTGCTGGATTATGGGTGGAAATTCTCCAAGAAAGAGATATTAAAATGAATTAAAACAAATAAAATATTCTGGACAAATAGCACTGTGTGAATTCTTTCAGATATATGTTTGTTGGATCTTTAGATGAGGAACCAGCTTGGAGGAGGAGAGATATCTGTAAACTTAGTTAGTCATGGTTGAAAAATTGAAATACTTTTGGCAAACTCTAGCTGTTTTCTTTTACTATTTTCAGCATTCTATATTTCAATGTTGAGCCTTGAAGTAACATTTTAATCTTGAAAAATCACTGGCAACAGAAACCAACTGGAGAAGCTTTTGGTCCAATATTCATTTGCTTTTATAAAAGGAAGTAAGATAAACTGAACACTGCTTCAGGTTAGCCTGGAATACTGTATCTTCACAATTAATTTTATTTTTTCTTCAGGCAGGCTATGAAATATTATGTATTATTAATGCCTTTCACAGGATGCATCTTTAGTAGAAAATTGTGCTTTTAGCCCTGACAGGTGAGTTAGCAGCAAAATCCTTGTGCTGTCCAGGCAGTTTATCATTTTGCAGTGCTTTTTTGAACCAAACAGGACTGCAATGAGCCCAGGCTCCTGGGACTCCTAAGGCATTGAGTCTTCCCCCAGTGGCATTAAATCAGTTCAATAAGCAGTGGTGCTGGGTAAGAGGCTGGCCTTTGGAGAGACCCTGACAGGTACGAGGTGGTTGTTGCTGGGTTGAGTTCTCCCTCAGCAGCTGTTTGCAAAGCCATCAGTGCTGGCAGGAGCCTGACACTGGGAAATGGGGAGAAGCTGCAGAAGGAGCCATCATCTCCATGGCTGCCTGAAGGCACAGGGGGAAATGAAAGTGAGTGACAAAGGATAGATGCAGGAAGGGAGGATGATAAATGGGAAGGAGGCAGAAAGTGCTTGTTTGGAAGAAAATTGCTGTCAGGTGATCCAGGGGGTGAGGGAATGTGTCTGATGCAGCTTGGAAATCTGCTGTGAGCACTGAGATGCTATGGAAACATTTGCACAGTAACATAAGGTTTGGAAATAGGGCTGTGGGAGGGCCAATAGCAACCTGCAGCAGAGCACATTGGGGTAAAGTTGTGGGGTTAACACTGCATGCAATTGTGTTCTTACCTGAACAGGTGAGATATAAGAGGGTCAAAATTCCTAGGAGGATAGGAGGGTAAAAGGAATGATAGTGCCAGGAATAAGCAACAGTCAGAGCTGTGAGAAGACAGGTCTATAAAGTTATTAGACAATAAGGACTTGCAATTATTGCCCTAATTTCCCATGAAGAAGGTGAAAAAAAAGCAGAAAAACCTGTAGCTTTTCTACAGAGAAATTTACATTTTAAAGATCAGGAAACATCAGATAAAGTGACAATTGACAGTCTCCTGGGAGAATTAAGTCTATTACAGGTAATTAAAACAAATAAAAAAGGCCTTCTCTCTGTAGAAATAGTCAAAGGAAGTGGAAGGTAGAGAGGCAGGACTGAAATTAAAATAATATTGGTATGGTCCTAAAAGTGATGATTGTTTTGCTGTGGTTTCCAAGATGGATAATAATAATTGACTGTTGAGTCTAGGAGGCCTGGGGCATGGAGGTGAAAATCATTGATTGGGGTGGGAGTAAAGTTCAGAGATTTCATATGTGAGTGGGAGATGGATTAAGGAGTGAATAACAGGATCTAGGCTGTCTACACAATACCCAGGGCACATGGTTTCTGCTCAAACCATATTTTTCTGACTTTAAGGGAAGTTAGAAAACCCACAAACACAATAAAGGGACTCAGACGAGGAGGCACCAATATCCAGAGGTGGCTGTGGCAGTGGCTAGGCACACCTTCTTCAACCTGAAGGATATTTGTCATTCTTCAAAACTGCTGGTGAGGGGAAGGATGAATTTACCCCGAATGAAAAGCTTGAATGAAACTCAAATGTGTTGCTTGTAACACAGATGTTGCCAATACCCCGCAGACTCTCTCTAAGCATCAGCTTTTGTGGAAAAGAAAACAAATTCATAACTGTAACATATATATGGAAGTTTGTTCTCCACTCCATAACCTACTGTCAAACTCTTTCAGAACATTCATATTTTCTAAGGAGAACAGTAATTTATTTCAATTTTATGAGGCTAGTTATGCTCTTTGTGCTGTTTCACATGTGCAAATCAATTTGACATGCTTACAGATGTTAGGCAGAATTGTATGAATATTTTTTATAAACCAGACTGGTTCAGAGCACTTTATTAGATAATACATGCCCCAAAACTGCAATTTATCGGTTCATGTATAAGAGTGTATGCTTTCATTCCTTAGATTTTAGTGAAGAATATGCAGATGATCAATTCAGTTACTAAGCTGGCCTGGGAACTGCAGTTGCTCACTCTGGCTTAAAAACAGCCACAATTCTCTAAAGCTCAGGGATTTTTATTTTCCCTTTCTGAATATTTCAACTTGGGAATTGGCAGCACATGAGCTCACATCCTTTTAGAATCCAGATAATTTGTTGTTTTTTTCTGATTTGTTTTCCTGTGATATTTTGTCTGTAGTATTGGTACAACATTGACAACCCATGACAAGAAATCTGTGATAGTCACAGCAAACCCAGGACATATTTGTGTTCTTAGAAAAGTACTCTGAGCAGATACCAAGGGTTTTCCTGAGAGTCATTTGGCAGGACACCAGCTGCCTGATAGTATAAAAGAACCATTACCTCAAAGCAGGATTTGGTCCTGAATGGCAACAGGAAGTGCCCAGATCTACACAATAAATTTATCAAACACCTAGCTGTTGGTAACAACTAAAGACTAGGTTTATTCTCTTCCATCCCATGTTTTATCACTTCTCCAAAACTGAGTCATGCAAACCAAATAGTTTTAGTGCTCAGTATGTCCCAAAATGCCTGTAAAGAAATGCTGATTTTTATCCAAGTAAATGCAAACACAAAGCAAAGATGAATCCAGAGAGATGAATGTAAGCACTGTTGATCTCCACTAATTTCTGTTAAAGTAGCAGATGTTTGTAGCCTTGCAGTTGGTTCCACAGGGTCAATGACCAGCTTTAAAATCTGATGACAATTTTTAGTGTAAATATGAATTATTTTTCCTACAGAAGAACTTCAGCTTTGAACTCTGTAACCCTTTGCTTGATCATTGACTTCTGCCTCTTGGTTATTGTAGAAACTCTCTCAAATGCTTCCATCAATATTGGAAAAAACATTTATCTGGGTATGATGTCAGAAAGTTGAGTAGGACGGTGTTGGTCACAGGCAAAATGGACTTGGGTGATTTAAATATCTGCCACTCCTGCAATGAAAATGGCTAATATGAAATACCAGCTAATTTGCCTTCCAGGTTACAGTGGGCAAGAAGCCAATATTTGCACGTAGCAATTAACTAATTAATTAATTAATGTTGCTTTTACAACATCAATGCACATGAAATGTGTGCTCGCTCTCTAGTGACTGTGTGGTGATACAAATTAGTGTCTTGGGGAAGGAGAAATTCTGGAACAGTGGTTTCCATGCTGGCCACTGGATCTGTAGTGGATGAGGAGTCCCAAGCAGATTGATTTTTGAGGTGAGAAGAGCAACCTGCACACAGAAGCAGAGGAGCAGCAGATAGAGAATAATGCATTGATGAAGAATTAGGAAATGGGAGGGTGTACCATGGAAAATTGAGTGGTTTTGTACCATGTAATGCTTTTGTTGTGCACTGAGCTAAACCCTAAGGGGCTTCATGTAAGAGTTCTGCCAGAGGAGCTATCTATCCCTTCAGACTGCACAATCCACCCCACAGTTTCCAGTCTATAAAATAAGAACATTAATTCTTTCTGCCTGCCATTCACCTCTTATATATCCTTTCTGTTTTCATGTGAGGAGTGTCTTCTGCTGCACAGCACAGCAGCTGGCTTCTGATCTCAGATGCAGTTTGCCCCAGAGCAGATTTTACTGTCTCTTAAAGAGCAGCCTGGCATCTTCCATAAACAGCTGGTACAAGTGGTATTGTCTGTTGGCTGTAGTTTTGCAAAAAGAGAAGACAGAGCAGTGAGAGCAAACGGGAGCACCTCCGTTTGAAATGGGTTATTTTTACTGTCAATGAAGTAGTGAAATGCACATAGCAAGATATTGTGTAAGTAGATTTTCACTGCTGTCCTTGATTTGATGTGGGTGTTTTCAATATGGAATGGTTGATCAGAGGCAATAACTCAGGCAGTTTGATTTCTCAGTTGTTCATAAAGAGAAATGTACTTTGTAGAAGTGAATTCCTAAGTATATGACAAAAGATTTTTAGTCTGAATCATTCCTTTGAGGGATTTTAAACATTTGCCTCCCACATGCTACAATAATGCTCTGAAAGTGGTTTCATTGTATGGTCCGAGAAGCTGCATTCTGGCGCCTGATGGTTTATGACAAATACACACAATGGAGTGGTCTTGGGTTATATAAATTCACAATTTAACAGTACAAGCAGTAAGGGGAGAACCTGTGTGCAGCATCAGAGCAGAAGGACCCTTTTGGGAGTGTGGGTCTCTGTAGCATTATGCTGAGCATGGCAGATCCCAGTCTCCTCTCCAGACCTCACAAGAGTTTGTAGAAAAACAAATAGTTTTATAAGTATCTTCTCTCACATGGCCAGCAGGGAAAAGTACTTTGGACATGCTCTGTGACTGGAGTTTTACCTCTTTGTGACTGTGAGCAGGGCCTCAGCATTCTTCACTTCCATTTGTCTCCTGTGTTTATTTTAAGTAAGGATGATTTTCACTCTCCTGCTTGCATAGCTCCTCCTGCTACAGCAAAGCAGTTAGGATACCCATGGCAGAGGCTGAGGGAGCCTAGAGCAAAGCATCCCACAGTGATGAGAATGTCTTTACACCATAAGTACAGCAGGCTGTATGAAAATCTGCTTCCAGTCACCCATTAATTTGGGTGGATTTGAACCCAGGGCTACAGCATAGTCCTTCCTTCCCACACCCAGTTACAGATGCTTTTCTTCTTTCCACGTGAGGTGATGCTGTGGGCTGGATGCCATACACACATCAGGCAAGCTGGCAAACAAAGAAGTTTGAGAATAGGTGTTACTCCTTGCCACCAGTTGTAGTGATCTCCATCCTTACTTTAGGAGGGATAAATGAGAATATAAGTTGCTTCCATTTTACCATGTTCTAAACCCTCAGTCACCTTAAAGTACATAATAAATTGAGCTATAAACAACATACAGAAATTGTTCTGGCTACTTCTGCACTGTAACATGGCAGCCCCAGGAGTGCATGTCAGCTTGCCAGGACTAAGCCAGTGAGGGAGCAGTGGCTGCCACAGCACCACACAAGGCATCTGAACTGAGATAAATAATGCACTCCCACAGTGGGGAGTATGAGCTGTGAGCAACAGGTTTCCAGAAGCACAGTTTTATTTCTTGTCTTACAACTGGTTGCTTTCCCCAATTGCCCTTGAGTGTGATGCTATTTTACAGCGTGGTATGTCTGCCTCATATTTCAAACACATCTCTCTGCAACGTCAAAATCCTGCCAAATGGTCTGTTTGGTGCATAACTCTGCTGTAGACCATGGAGGAGACACTGCAAGATTACAGGTGTTGGGAGGGCAGCTGTCCTCCCTGGATAACTCCTTGTGACAGATACAGCTGATGGTGGGAAAAAAAGCCTTCATTTGCATTCCTGAGTGGGAATGGAGCCACTTGAGTGTGGTAGGAATAGCACAGCATATCTACTTTTGCAGGTGCAGGTTTACACAGAATGTTTTTGCATTGGCCACTGACTTCAATGTATCTTTTGGTAACAGTACCCCTGAGGTTCCTTGATCATGGAAATTATACCATGAGCACTGGTACTCACTGAAAATACCATTACCCAGTGAAGTGAGGGATTAAGAGAAGAAAATTGCACTTGTGAAAAAGCAAAGCAAAGAACAGAAGGAAGGAAAGCTGTGAGTATTCACATGGCAAGGGAGGCATCATACCAGTTAAGTTCTGGCCTTACCAGTTTTTTACTCTTGGCTTAGTAGCTGAGGACAGAAATGTTCTCTTGATGCAAGGAATCACGAGGCGCTTCCTTGACTTCTCAACTTCTTGATTTCTCTGTCCTGGTAGGAAGGATCATTAGAAATGGGGATATGTTATTAAGGTTCTTACAGAATGGTCTTGATTCTCCAAATGATAAGTTATTTTTTATAGTACTAAGTCTCAAAGTTGATTTGTTTACTCTAGGTGTTCCATAGCTCATTCTAGAGAACTCATACTCTGAAGAATTACAATTCATGGAGGTGATAGGATTGCACCAATCTCAGGAAAGTGATCAAGAGGAGATCTGTGTCCCTTGAGCTGCAGTTAAACACAGACTGAGTTTCCACAATATGTGTGTGTCCATGCTGAGTTTGCTTTGCTGTCTCAGATCCTTTACAGGTGTGTGAATTCTGGCTGCTCATGACGTTGGAAAGTCAAGCCTCCAGGCAGTAACAGACAGTACTGAAAAAGAGAAAGAGGAGGGAAATGATGATTTGACAGTCTGACAGCAACATATCCCCTGTGGGCTTGTGTGGGGCTGAGATGATTTGTGCATGCTGGTGGTTAGAAATGCTTTTGTGTTGGGATGTGCTTGCAGCTGTGTTCAATGTGCATGTATGCGATCTCTATAATAAATATGTATTCTACATATTAACATAACACACGTTTAAGGAAATAAATTATTTTGAGAAGACAGTATTTGGCAGTGGTTCAAAAGAAAGGTGGTAGTGAAATACTTCTGATCTGAGTGCAGTGATTACAGCTGTATCTGTCTGCTCACCAGCTCCTTGTAAAAGATCTTCTAAAGTGTTACTGCCGTTGCATTGAGCATACACAAAGTGGGAAGCTCTTCCATGCCCTCTGAGGAGGAAAATGGAAAGCTTTGAAGCCTCTGGTCTGAGGAAGATACTTCAAATTATTTTTCTGATTAAGGCATCACCTGCTGAGAATCTAAATTTTGCAGATAAACCCCACTAAAAAGGAAAGAAAACAGAAGGCGGCTGAACTATTCAAGTGCCTTTCATTTCTACTAAGATAAATTAATTACTCCTCCTTACTTTTTTTCTTAAACAAAGCTAGAAAAAAATGCAAGGGCATTTTTGAAGATAGGCATCCTTTAAATTCAGTGTCTCAGATTCTCCACCTGATGAGCAGAAAATCTGTATTTAGTAGAAATCTTTTCATTTTGGCTGTATCTGTATTGCTACCAGAAACTTTAAGTCTCAAAATCCAGAAATAACATCATAACTGCACTGATGCAGAGCTCAGCAAAACCTCTCAGGGAAGCTGCTTGGGCAGCCAAGTCCAGTGAGCTGCCATGGCCAAGGCCAGCTTTCTGGTGGTGTCCCAGCCACTGGGTTAATGCTTGCTCTGGTGGCCTGGGGACAGCTGTGGTCTTCACAAGTCCATCTATTCTCACACAAGGAGATCTCTCATCAACTGACTTTTCCAAAGAAACATTGCCAACTGTCTTACACAATAAATTTTATAACCTTTAATATTTAATGAAGAGATGAGTGATTTCTAAATTCTTCAGGCTGAAGCCAGACAGTCCTTGGTAATGGGCGGTTGGATCCATTTTGTGTCTTACAGTCTCGTCACATGAAGTCATTCAGTCTTTTTGATATGCCCCCCAGATTTGCCTCTGTAAATATAAATGCTCCTGAACACAAGAGTCTCTCCTTTGTAGGCATTAGAGATCACTTGTAAATGTTCTTCAGGGCTAAGGCTGTGCTGTGGGCTGAGGAGCTTCATCTGTATTCAGCATGACTAGTTTGGTCTGTGTTTAAAAAGTGAGAACCGAAGCTTTAGAGGAGAAAAACAGCTAATTTCTGGGCATCTTCTTCTGAAAGAAAGTGGTCAAAGTCACCACATTTGTTCCACATTTCACCAGAACCGTTCTTTCACAGCCCTTGGCTATTATTGGTTATTCTGGGTAAATGGCATTCCACATTTCTTCCAACCTACCTACTACCCCAAAAGATGAATCCCACTTTTGTTTTGATTTATATTCAATGGGATTTTTTTTTTCCTTTGGCTAGATGTTTTGTGATTCAGGCCAGCATCTCTTAGAGACTCATCTCTAAATTTTCACAAACATACTTCAGAAGCCAGTAAACTGCAATAGTTTCTTCCATGGCTGTTTGCAAACATTAATGAACTGTCACAGTCACTTCTATTTGCTACAGACATCTTATTCCTTAGGTGGCCATACATCTGAGCTACAGAGGGATTTAAGTAAAACAGTTGGATATGTAACCCTGGTTTGCTATCACTGCCATGTGTCTTGTCTGCAAGAACTCCATCTCTCTTAACCTCTTTTCAGATGGAAAAAGATATTCTGTCCAGCAGCCAAAGGGAAATGCAAGCATCCTGGTGGAAAACAAGCTGTTTCAAAACCCTGGCTGCAAGCTACCCACACATCACAGTTGTCAGCCAGGCTGCACATGCATAGTTACAGGGAATAAAATAGAGAGGACCTTCTGTTCCTATTCAGAAAGGTCTCTATCCATTCACCTACACAAAAGGATTGTCATCAGCTGCCAGTATTAATTTGTTCTCCTATGTAGGTTTCAGGCTAAAGGAGGATAAAATAAGACCAGTGCTATCCAGCAGGAGCACTTGGAATGCAAATGCTAGCCCATATATTTCAAAGCATTAATGTGACCCACTTCTAGATTACTTGGGGTAATTTCTGATTTTATTTATTCCTCCTTTTCTTCAATTAATTCCTGAGAGGCTGAAATACCAGTATGCAGAAAATCAAATACGAGAAACAAAGCCCATTTTTATTTTAGGACTCTGCTTCCCTTGTAATAGCAGTTTATTTAAAGAGGAGCCTGGAATAATCCAGTTTAAGCAAAGCAAAGAGCTCCACTGAAGCCAAACCTTGTGTGGGTGTGCTCTTGTCAGGGCTCCCAGAAGAGGAGGACAGGAAAGGCTGTTAGTCAGACCTCAGATATTGCAGGAGATGTTGGTTACTCAGAAGCTTGGCACACCAGTACAGAGCTACTACTCTGGTGTACTGGGAGAGAGTACACCCCACTGGGAAAATCCTCAGATAACCTGATGTCCTGCTTTTTGTTGTCATAAAGAAAATCCCAAGGATATGTGTGGAAGAGGTGTCCTAGCAAGGGCCTAGCAGTGCTTTAGGGACAGCTTTGCCTCTTCCTCTTGTTCCTCCTTGTGCTGTGTTTGCAGCACGTCCCATGCTGGGGTCTGGTGTGTTGCTTTGTGTTGTGTGGGGTGGTGTCACCTCCTGCTATTTGGACCTGGGCTCAAAGCCACAACAGACTTCAGTCCAGTCGGGTCACAGCCTCTTACACTGTCCCAGGAGTTTCCCACACACTCAATTTTCACACAAATGGATGGTCTCATCATGCTTCTTAGAGTTCAGAAATCTGGACATAAGAATGAATTTTTGCATTATCTCAGCTTTCTTTATAATTTTTTAATGAAGGTTTTTTTCTCAGAATATTGTTCTTTAAAATTTCTAAGAAAATAGCACAGCTATGGATGTGTTAAATATAACTAATTTCAGCATGAAAGACATAGTATGTTCCTCAGAAAAATAATCAAATAATTGATTAGTTCTTGAAGCAGCAGGTGATACTAATGAAGAAGATAAGGTGCAATTTTGTTTCTGCTGGTGAATTTGAATGTCTGAGCCTCATCTTGCTTAGTTATATATCTGTGGGTTTGAATTTTAATTATATGGCTTGGAAATAATAAATTATTGTATTGTATTTCTAAAACCTGGCATGCTCTCAAATTCTGCACTGTAAAATTCATATCTGTTCTGCTCTGCAGTGAAAACTAGAACACTAATAATTAGTTATAGACAGGAATATTAATTAAATTTCATATGGTAATAAATAATATAGAGCTGAACATAGCAATTTCTTTTAAATAAAAAAAATGTGTAGCTAGATATTTATTCCATAAGTCTGTGAGAATCACTGTAGATAAGAAAGAGGGCATGAAAACTTGGAGCCTGTATATTGATTGGTATGTTGAGGGTGTATTTCAGATATTTATCCTCTGCTTTCCCTCTCCAAGGAGAGCCTCCCTTGGGCAATTCTTGCCATTGATTTTGAGTCTGCCTGCTCAGAAGCTGGAAATGTTGTTGCTGGTGGGGAAAGTACAAGAACAGCAATTGATTGTGAATACATTTTAAGATACTCTGCTCCCATATTTCAAAGGGGAAAATTTATTAATGGCAGCAGGTCTCTGATTCTCCCTTTTAAACATATCAAGCAAACTCATATTTTTTCAAGCTCTTGGACATTTTCATTTTCTATGAAAGAGACCTTTTTTTGTTTTCTTTCTCCCCACAGACAGTGAAATCATCCCTCCCGACTGCCTGCGGCCCCGCTCCTTCACGGCCATCCGCCGGCCTTCGCTGCGCCGGGACACAGAGGACACGCGCCTCTCGGTCAGCCTGTGTGACCTCAACCTGCAGGAGGACACCTTCCATGTGACGGCCACCACCTGCCCCATCCCGCAGAATTCCCTCAACTCCCAGCACTCCCACCTCCTCCCATCCCAGCTGGAGAGCGACCTCCGCTTCCACCACCTCCGGGGACCCCACGTCAAAATCCTTGATGACCAGACCGTGGCCCGCCTGGAGCACGCCCGGGAGGAGAGGACTTTGGTGTTCACCAGCAGACCCCTTCGGATCAACGAAACCATTTTTGTGAAAATCAACAAGTCCAACGCTGTGCGCACAGGGACACTGTCCTACGGGGTGACATCCTGTGACCCTAGCACCCTGCGCCCCAGTGACCTCCCCTATAACCCCGAGTCCCTGGTCGACCGAAAGGAGTTCTGGGCCATCTGCCGAGTGGTGGTGCCCCTCCAGAGCGGAGACATCCTGGGATTTATGGTGAATTCTGATGGTGAGCTGCACTTGAGCCACAACGGTGCCGGCATTGGCATGCAGGTCTGCGCGGACTGTTCCCAGCCCCTCTGGATGTTCTTCGTTTTACACGGCGCCATCATGCAAATTCGATTGTTGGGTATGTTGGACCTCCTTTTTCCAAACCTTGTGCACAAGAAAGTGAGGGTGGGGGGGAATACATCATGGGAGAGGGAGTGAACAGCTTCCTTCCTGCTCTAGGATCAGATACAAATTTTGGTTTTATAAAAAGAAAAGAAATTCAAAGGCACAAGCATAGCATATGGGTATGAGTTACAAGACTTAACCTCCTTGCACTTCTGTAACACCCTTCTTGTGATGGTCTCGAAGCTCTTTTCAGATAATGAATTAAGCCTCAGGGACCTCCATTAAAGCACAGATGAGTCATCACTGACCTAGGAGATGCAAGGAAGGCAGAGGAAAGGCGCTTTGGGCTGAGCTAATGTAAGGCATAGCCACCAGGAGAAAAGAGATCTGATGCCCTTTTCTGTGTGTTAAATATCTGAGATGATGGACTCCCAAAAGAGGGTGCTCTTGCTTTCCTCATGCTTGTATGTGACAGGCAAGCCAGCAAGCAGAGAGGAAACCCAGTGGTTCACAGAGCATGGCACTGACCCTCTGAACAGGAGAAAGCTTTCCTTGTCCTCCAGCCCTTTTTAAGGCAGTGTAGCTCACACAGGTTGACAGACCTCTGAAGAGCTGGCCTCTTGTTATTTTTGCTTTTTTCAGCTCTTTTAGCTGACTTACTTCATTGAAATGCTGCAAGTCATGGTTCAAAGGTATGGAGGGAAAAGCTTTGAAATAATATTTCTCAGGATCAAATTTACTTTTTTGTGTGTGTATATTAGACCAAGCATAGGATGTGTTTGGTCATGAATTTGTACCATATCATGATTCTGCTGGTGTTTGTGTCAGACAGTGAAAGATGGATTCTGAGAACATTATGTAATTCCTGGGACCCCTCTAAATGAAGATGATTTTAAAATGCTCCTTTCTTTTTATACTGTTATAGAACTTTATACTTACATTCAATTTTGCGACAAATACTCCTCAGACCTAACAGTGAAAAAGAAAACCAACAACCTGCTTCCCCATCAAACTCAAAAGCCAACCAACATCTTTTTTTAGGATTTATAGACAGTCTTTAAAGATAAATTTTGGTGAACACACACTCATCTGTCTGCAGGGTCCAGTTCACCTTAATCGCAGTATGAAATGCCTTGTGTAATTTGTTTGAAGTTGACCACAGGCCTCTGCTGTGAGTGTTTTGTGGCTGTTAAAGGCTCACAGATGACAAATGTAATACTGCAATTTATTTTCAGAAGCCTGAGACTCGATCCCTGCTAATTCAGCCTGATTACATTTGATGTGGGTACTGTACATAATCCATGGTTAGCTCTGCTCTCCACCAACATGTCATTGTGATAATGGTAGGTGAAGTCAAACAGAGCCTGTAAAGCAGGAGATTAAATGCTCCTGTGTATGTTAGAAGGAAAACATACTTAGGTCATTGAGCTGCTGGTAAAACTAAATCATCAACCAGTGCTTCCTTTCATATGAGATCACTAATTCTGGCAGTTTGGCACAGAGCAAGCAGCCTGTTTGCAATGAGCTCTGAAACAGGGCAGCAATGATGTGTCTCCCCAGAGGGACAGAATCACATCCTCATACTGAATTTGACAGAGCACGGACATGAACACAGACCTCCTGTGTAAACCTCCTGCTGTGCATGCCCTGCAAATGTCCTCCCTGCCTGATCACAAGTTCAGCCCAAACCAGTACATCTCCGGTGCATGTTTTAGATAAATCTACATTTGGATGCATGAAATGAAATGTGCAGAGTTGGAAAACCCCTCACTTCTTGTGTTTGTGACAATGACAGGCTTTTCTGGCCTTGGTCACTGGAAGAGAACCTGAAAATGGGCCATTGTTCTTTAGTGAGATGTCAGGGAAAAGAGCTGGACTTGCTGACCTTGCCTCCCTCAAGGAAAGGGTAGGACCTGCTGAGTGTACAGCCTTATCCACATCAGCTTAGGGAGCAAGCTATCTCCAAGTTAAATGCTATGAAATCTGAGCTTGCCTGTAATTTTTAACAGGTATTAAAATACATATTTAGCTTCTCATACCTGTATTTCCAGTCTAACAGTGCTGGGAGCAATGTAGTCCCTGTATCAGTACAATATCAGTGTAGTGCAACTGCCCAGAGAAAAGCACTGATGCTGTCCCAACTGCATCTCTGCAACTGCAGTAATTACATGGATCAGCAATATCCTGACAGAAGGCAAAGAAAATAACGAACTCCCATCTCTAAATATTGCAGTTTTATTAGGGAAGTGATGTGCCCTGTTTGCACTGCAGTGGAGCAGATTATGATGCTTGCCATAATATCTGTCATTATAATATTAGAAAATATAAGAAGAATGTAAAGTGTTCATCTTTCTGATAACAAGCTCCATCTTCAGAATGCAAACAAGAGTAATTTTGTACGATCTGTCTTTTGTAATTTGAGCTTTATATCTCAGCAGAAGACATTTACAGTCACCTTTTTCTAGTTTTAATAGAAAAAGTGAAGTTACATATCCTTGAAAGAAATGAGACATAAATACTGCAAAAGGCATAATTGTACCAAACCTATCATAAATAGCAGATGTCATTCTACTTCTGGGGCACACCATTAAGAGATTAACCAAAGTGATGTTCTAGGAACTACAGCTGACTATAAAGTGAAATTAAAGTTGCTAGGTTTGCTTCTTCTGCAGCTTTCCAGTTTTGGCTGGAGAATGGACAGCCACTCTTAAACCTAGAGAAGGTTTATTTTTGACTCACAGAAGAAGATGACTCCAGGTATTGATCACTGGATTCTGTATTTGATGCCTGGACATTATTTATTTGGTCCTGATGCAGAGCAGGAGCAAGCTCAGATCTCTCCTGGCTTGTGACTTTGCCATAGAAGCTGACATTTGCTGACTGCAGTTATTCCACAGTGCTGGAGATAAATTCTTTCCCTACCCAGGCTGGTGATCTTACAAGACTGTAGGAGAGGAGGGTAGTGTGGGGTTAGCTGGATAGTAAAGAATTCTGACTTCTGTTTTCCTCTTATCAATTTGGCATCATATACTGGCAATATATTTGCTGTAAAAGAAATGAAACAGCTGAAAATAAAGATGAGGTTGGAAACACTATTATTCTTCATGCCATCCCAGCAAAAGTAAAATAAATTAAACCCAAGCCCCACTATAATGCAGTGAGAGGCCACAGTCATCTGTAGGGGAGGCAGAAGAATGTCAGCTTGTTTCAAAGAAAAGTTTAAAAGGCTATTTGACCACATGGAGGAAAGATAAATGAAAGAGAAGGGCACTTTAATGAAGCAGATAATAGCATAAAAAATATCAAGCTGATGGGAAATGAAGGGACGCAAATTTAAATTAAACATAAATGAGGGTAATTAACAATGGGAACCAGCTATTGAGGGAGGCAATAGATCTTTTTTGTCAGGAAAGCCCTTCTAAATATTTTATATGTTAAGTGCTGTTCTTAATTTAGTAATTCTGGGGATTATACACATAAAACCAACCAAACAGAAACCCAGATCATTAGGCATGTAGAAATGAAACAGTCTTTGTGTATCCTTTAGGAATTTCATTAGTTAAGGCTTGGGTTGGTTTTTTTCAGGCATCATTCCTGTTTAGTCAACAAAACCAGCCTATTAAATTTGATTTACTGCTCTCAGCTTTTGCTGGTAAGCATTTCAGCTCACACACAGTTTTATTGACAGCTCTGAAAGGTTGAAATGAGCCAGTCTGGATACAATGGTCTGGTTTCGGTCAGGTTTTGGTGGTGTAATTCATTTATGAAGTTAAATTGATTGACCCCATAAGATTTCAAAATGTATGACTCATGTCTGGAGAAGCTATCACTGCAATAAGTTTATATATTTAATGTTTGAGGATCCAAATGGTTGGGGATATTCTTTCATTTTCTTTTGTCTCAGACTTGAATTGCTAGCAAGTAAAACAACTTCCTTCATCTTTCTTTCTTTCTTTTTCTTTTTCTTTTTTTTTTTTTTTTGTGGTTTTGGTTTCCCTTGTGAATTTCATCCTTTCCAATAATGTCAAAGCTTTCTTTTGAGCAATGAAATAACTTGTTCCATCAACAGTCACACTAATGAAGCCAAGTTGCCAACTTATCTGTGTCCTTTCTTTCCATGCACTTCAATAAGTCCAGCCCCACCAGAACAGCTGCACAATATAGCAGCTCTCTGGATGTCTCCTAATGTTGGCCAAGAGCCAGCCCTAGGTTTGAAAAAAACAACCCAAGAGCCAGCATTGGTGTGGGTAAGTCTGAATTCACATCCATGCTGGATAAATGTGGGATACCTTCCCACCTCCTTTACATGGACATGAGCTGGGGCTCCTGCTTAGCTGCCCACTGAAAAATATTTAGATAGCAATTGTTGCTGAGGTTTGCATCCTTCTTTCAGACTTTCTTGAAATTGGACAGTGTGCTCAAAACTGAGGGGGTGAGGAAGAAAGATCTGACATGGGACTTGCAGAAAAAACAGCTCTGTGTCCTCCGTTCCTCAGGATTTCTGACAGCAGCAGTGGGCAATGGACCAAATTGGAAATCAGCTCACCAGAGTACTGTGGGACACAATTTGCTGGCAAAGGGCTCTTTAAATCAACAGTGAAATTTGATCTGAAGTGGCCTCCGTGCCAGTCTGAAGGACTGCCAGCTGCAGTCAGTCCCAGTTACAGGCAGGCTTACTCAGAGCTGTGCCCATTATGGCTCTCACTGGTGGTCAGACTTAGCAGCCCTGGTAGCGATGTCCTTGTTGAAACAGCCTTTTTCCTGGGGCTGTCTGGAAGGACTTGAAGCATCATGGATGAACAGAACAGTGTCTTGCTTAGGTGTCAGAGAGCAATGGGAAATTACTCCTTACTTACTTACAGAAAGCAGGGGGAATTACTTTGTCTCCTTCTGTGATGCTCATCACACTGCCCTGTCTGGTTTACCGTGCTCTATCCAAGGTGATTGACCAACTTTCCACAGACCACTAATGATCGACAGGCCATTGGAGACTGCCCTCTCCCTTCAAAACAGTAATTTTTCTCTGTGTCCCAGAATCCCTCACTTAATCTTGCTGATACAGTTCCTGCAACTACTGTCTCCAGTGTATCTCCAAGGGAGACTTTCTCCTCTTTTCTCTTGTCTCTGCTGTGGCATTTGTCTGGCCTGATCTTTCTGAAAATTTGTAGGACTTCTTGGATGATTTTCCCATCTTACCTTGTCTTTCCAGCCTTTTGTCCATTCCTGTGTAAAGATTTTTATCTTGTGGTTGATCCTTGACTGTCGCAGGACTCCAGCATCCCATGGCAGAGATTCTGTCCCTTCTAAAAAGCTTCTCCTGTCTGGCTGCACTTAGATACTTACTTTGCATGTGCATTTACTGCAGTGAGCACACAAAATATTTAAATGGTATTTGGTACGTGCAGTTGTTATACACACTGCCCATAGCATAGACTTCAGGTAAGTTTGTAGAAAAGTATCTCACACAGGTGAGAAGCATCCAGGATCTCGGTCCTCCAGCTCTGAATTTAGAAGCCTCTCCTGCTTGAGGGAAGATAGTTCTTGGCAGTAGCAAATCACACCCCCTCATCTCAGATCTCTGAGGCGGCCACTACATTACCCATTTGGAATTTTGATCCTTCTCTCCCTTGGTTCATTCCAGAGATGTGGAAATTGTTGAGTTAAACACAGCATAAGAGAAGCTTGATAAATGCCTAAACGTTTTTGTACAGAAATGCAGATAATGAATATCTTCCTTTAAAAGACTTTCAATTAGATATGCCCCAGAGTTCTATCTTCCATGTTTTGATTTGTATGGAAAATGGCCTAATTTAAGCTGATTGGGATCTAACAGGCCCATGTGTGTCATTTAACAGCCTAGAATTCATATGCACTGCAGGGTACAGGGTATTTTATGGTGTTAGAGACCAGGGGGAAGGAGGAGAGTTAATATTCTGTGCCTCCTGGAAGGCAATCCACTTGTAATAATCGATGCCTCATCATAAATACTCCTATCATGTATGGTTTGCTTTCATTCTGAGTGAAGTACACATTACTGCTGGTAAGTTGAAATAGCTGCAAAGAGAATACAGCATCCTTTACTGCTGGGCTTGATTCCAGCACTGCACAGAGCTTTCCATTCACCTCTTGTTTTATATTCATTGTTTCAAAGGAGAGTTAGCACAAAGAGAAGCTGCTATTTAAGAGAGGACTGGTTGTAACTTGGGCCTCGGAAAACAGGCAAGGTGGATGCAGCCAAATGTTTGACTTCCCTGTGGTCAGTGCCAGCAATGTCAGTGTTAATACTTGCTTGTGACACCTTTGTACCATACACTGAAGATCTCATCACACATGACACATAATTAACCTGCACTTGCCAAAGGTGGTCAGTGGCATCTGCCTATGTTCTGAGGTATGAGCTGGTATCCGGCTACAGGCTGGGTAAAGCAAACACACCTCCTCCAGCAACAGCCACAGGGCTCCCAAATGTCTTGGCCTCTGCACATTCTCCTTGACAAGAGCAGGAACTATTATCATCATTAGTATAAGAAACTGGCTGCAGTGAGATTTTCACAGTAAGTGAGGTATAGATTCCCCTTATCTTGTAACACCTTTGCCTTCCTACAGTAAATACACAGGATATGGGATTCCATACCTGCCTCTTTGCCTTGCAGCTTGTCTGCCAGGACACATAAAATCTGCCTAATCTTTGATCTAACACTGGTGTGAGTTAGTTATTCTGGCTACTGTGAGAATCACATAGCAGACTAAACTCTTTCTTTGATTCTTTGACAGATCCCTTTGCATCCAGCAGTGCCCATGGAAATCCAGAGAGTGCTGGCTAAGTGAAAGTATTTGTTTCTTGTGTGCACCTACCACCTATTTATACCTGTCCCTCCTGGAAAAGCACAGAGCTTGGAGGTGCTGGGTTAGGCAGCAATTTTCCTTTTGCTCACAGAAGTATCTCTGCTCTGGTCTCCCAAATACCCTTGATTTGTTTTTCTTAAACAAGATGAAAGCACCAACTCACATTTTTTGTGGTTTTAGCTATTTAATCCAGGCTTCTTTTTTCACCTCTTCTTGATGTAGGCATATGCCTGTGTGTTTTGTTGCTCTAGTATTTCCCAGGTTGAGAGGTAGATCTCCAGCTCTATGACTCTTTCACTTCAGCCAGATGTTCATTGCATGGTGTCCATGCCCTCAGGGTTTTGCAAGATGTAAGTGCAGAGTGACCACTGAACTTCACCTGTCAGGTCGAGAAATATGCCCTGTAAGTTTGCCTCGTGCTCCTTTCTTCCAGGGAGCAGACTGGGTTTGGGCTGTGAGAGCTGCTGGATCAAAAACGGCTGCAGCATTTGGAGTTCTCATGTTTCCACTGCTTGGCTGGAGTGTGCCTGTGACTGCAGGAGGGTAATGGATATACTGGTGCCCCGCTGCCCTTCTGGACACAGCAGACAGCAAGGCTCCAGTAAAGCCATAAAGTACACTCCTTTTCAGTTCCTCATGAAAGTCTGAACTGTTGTTCTCCATGTGGTTTGGATCTAACTTCTACATCCTCAAACAGTGGTTGTCTGACGCCCATCTGCAAACACAGACCTTACGGTTTTGCATGCAAAATCTGCCAGGCTGCTGTTTGACCTATTCCTGGACATTTCTTTAGCATAATGCAAAATCCCTTATGTTTTCATGGGCCTGTGAAGGACAAAATGTGGCGTTGTTCTATCCAGAACAGTTTTTAAGTGCTTCAGGAAATACTTGAATGCAAAAAAGCCCATGGATCATGAGCCGATGTGGGTCACCAGGTACTGATGTACCTGAGAGGCAGAGATGAGCTGCAGCACAGAGGCTGGGCTCTGAGAGCATGGTTGGCCAAAAACCATTGAACCCAAGGGGAAGGAAGCTCTGGTTTCTGGCCAGGGCAGCATTGTTCCCATCACTGTGGGAACACAATAAATGGATGTGTAAATACATGTATTTTACAGCATTCAGAAATGATGGATAGGCTCACATCCTTCCCTAACATTCTTGTTGATCTTTAACTACCACAAAACCAGGCAGCAACAGGTGCTTTGCTCTTTTGTTTTAGCACAATGGGTTCAGAAGTCACTGTTGGGCAAGACCTGAGTGGCCCTGGGGGACAGAATAGCTCTCCTGCAGCCTTGGCTGGAACCAAGAAAATCTGAAGAGAATATGGATGCTGCAGTATCCAATATTCAGTCTCAGTAACATCACAGCCCACTCACTCTGGAGCAGCTCATGTATTACAGAACAGATCTTCTAAGAGAGATGCTCAAATGAGCTCAGAACCCACATTTGTGCCAGGTTTTTGAAAGAACCTGGATCCTGTTTAGATAACAAAATAAATGGCCGTGATACACTGAGAGCGTTAAATATGAAAAAGGGTATTTAACAGTTTTTGAGATGTTTTTGAGATGTTTTTGAGATGTTTTTGAACTGTTTTTGAGATGGCAAGAATTTTAGCTGACATGCTTAAACAATCTGTCTCCTTACAAAAGGAAATTTTTAAATGAGAGTTTTAAAAGGCATCTAAGTGACTATGACTCTCAGGTACCCAGTGCTCACTAGACTGAAATGTATGAGAATTGCAGAGATCTCTTGAGTTCCCTTAAATATGCTGCAGCCAGACCTGAGCAGCTGTACTAGCCTTTTCCACTGTGTGCTGGAAGCTCTGGGGCCTGTGGATGGATGGAACAACACTGAAAATCTGTGACTGCTATTGATAATTACCTGATCTGTCACTGATAATTACCTTATCTGTCCTATTCATGCAGCAAATGTGTTATAAAAGAGAAGGGGCTGTCAGTATGCTCCCCATGAAACTCCACATATGGGCAAGTATGCCCATAATAAAATGCTGCATAAGACTTTATCTTCCTTGGAAACTATGGAAGGACACTCCTTTGAGTACTTTGGTACTCCAAAAGTACTTTGTCTTGCAGGAACAATGCTTAGTTAAGCTTCTAGAATAGTTGTCAAGATGATTATGGATGAAGAAAGCCCATAAAAATGTTGAAGATCATCAAACTATGTGAACTGTGAGTTGTATAGTTGTATAGTAGTGAAAATTCACTGACTGCATCCTGTAAGACAGGAAAAACAAAGTTTAAGTGGGGTGGATTCAAAGGGGAAAAAAAGGATGATTCTGGAGTGCAGACAACTGGTTCTGCATTCTTATTATAGAAATGTATGTAGAAATAATATTTTTATAAAATAACTGAGGAGGAGCATTAACTGAAAACTGTATTTTTAGGGAGCATTGACTGTATCTGGTCTTCCTACCATAATAAGTGCTCCAGCAGTACAGCTCTCCCCAGACAGCTGCCATTGGAAGTTGGGACAGCCTCAGGAGATACCCTGGAGAGTGGGTTGCAGTGTCCTGGGAAATCACCCTGTTCACCACAATAGATACAGAAAATCAAAAGTATCTCTGACAGCCACAGCTGCTGTATTTTGGTCACAGGACTTTTTATAAAAGGGCAATTATGGATTCAGATAGCTACTGTCATAAAAATTGTAAATGCTGTATGGGATCCCAAGAGATTACTTATTTCACCTTCCTGTCCTAAAAGGGCTCTAATGATGGAGATGTCATGGTCTCTCTGGGAAGTCTGATTGATTTACAGTATTTTACTATCTACATAATGTCTAACCATAGCACATTAGGAGTCTGAACCCATGATTTCTTTTCTTATCCAGAACATTCATAAAGAACAGATTGTTTTTTTACTTTATTCATCAGGCTGTGAAAAATGTGGCCATATAAAAATCATAGAATCATACAATATTTTAGGTCAGAAGGGACCCAATGGAATTGCCTAATCCAACCTCCTGCTCAAAGCAGGGCTAACTTCCAAGGTAGCACAAGACCTTGTCCAGTTGAGTTTTGACTATTTCTGGGGACAAAGATAGCCCAGTGCCTCCAGCCTCTTTCATCAGCCTCTCATGACCCTGGATTGGCTCAACTTCTTTGTAACAGGATGGTATTGTGTTTAGGTAGCTGATTATCTCAGCTTAAGTGCTGTATTTTGCATTTGATCACATTGAATCCCATACCATTTATTTCTGATCCTATTTCAGTCTGGCAGGCCATTTTGAATTACAAACTTTTAGCATACTAGCAGCCTTTCCTGGAATGATATTGTCTGTACATTCCATGGTAAAGCTCTCTTCTGAAAACATAACACCCACTTCGAGGGGGGACATAGAGGTTCAATTTGTTTGCACCTCTCTCCTGGAGTGATGATGGAAGTTTAGAGAAAGCATCAGTCTGCACTGGTCTTTGCTAATAATTGGACTTTGTAAAGATAAAACAACAAACGGAATTGACTCAAAATCTATATAAGGATGATTCCAGTGTGTTCAGCATGTTTGAGATCAAGCATGAGACAAGTTAGCAGCAGAGACAGTTGATCTGGGGGCTTTAGAGAAAGAATGTTTAAGTTGATTTACTTAGAATTATTTAGTTTTTAAGTCTTGGTTTGAAAACTGGCTCTTGATGGGAATTCTGCACACAATGAGCATGTTTGGCCTTGAGCACATGTATCTGGTTTTAGTTAAGCCAGGCTGGCCACACTCATTCCACTCTGCTCATGATCTCATTCCATGCTCCTTGTCATGGTATCTGCAAACCATCCAGCAATATATTAAAGCATGAGTAACGTGTCTTATGTTGATTATTCTGTCACCAAGGGAGAAATGTGTCTTGTCTGGTAGGGAACTCAGATTGTTTTAAACAAAGCTCTATACTGACGCTGGAGAAAAGTCAAGTGCTGCGCCTTGTATTAATAGAAAGAATTGGCAAGGTGTCTGCTGACCCTTGGGTAAGGCCATCTTGGGACCAGCTACAACCAGAGAAAACCATGGTTCCTACACTGCTGAGCTCTCCCTGCACTGTGGAAAGGCCATTTGCCCTGCTGCCAGCATGCTTCATCAGCTCATATGCTGTGATACTTGGGGCACCTCCAAATTCTCCTCTTAGTCCAGGAAGAGAAACGCTCCTAACAGTCTTTATTTTGCCTTTAATGCAATGACCAGGTTGGTGTTAGAAATGCAATGTGCTGTGTGTCAGCCGAGTGGAAGAAATGTCTCCAGGCTGTAGGGAGGAGAGGAAAGGCTTGAAAAATTTGTTCAGCTGTTCAGTGTTCGTATTTGTGTGTGCAGTGAACGAGCTGAACCCTGTGCCCCTGCTGGGCCTGTGTTCAGTGTGTGTTACCACTGGGCAAGTTTTCTGCTTCGGTCATCTGTCAGACTGGAGGGGAAGGGCTCTTGCTAGTAGCTGTCATTAGAGGCTGCATCATTCTCTTTGCTTATTTACTGAGCTGAACTCCAGCCTCAGCTCCATCTGTGTGATAAAGGAGGTACCTCTCTACAGTATCTCAAGTGTGAGAGCTCCAAAGCCCTTTACAGAGTCTAATTTAACTTCAGCTTGTGCCTGGAAGCAAAGTGCTCCTTTTTTTGGAGAGGGGTGAAACTGAGGGACTGAAGGCTGAGACTAATTGCTTCTCCTCACATACACAGTCCTCTAAAGAGATTTGGACTCCAACATGATCCCTTCTCAGTTCCTGTGTTCCACTTTCATGGCTCAGTCTTGTTCAGCTAAAAAGAGCAGGAGAATATGTATTTTTGCTGTTTTGCACAATCCATAGCTGGCACTTGCAGTCCCTGTCTCCCAAGTTGGGTCAGTAGCCTCCCTGCAAATAGGAACTGAAGGACCTTTCTGGCACATAGGGTTTTCCTGACCTCCCACTGCTGCTTTTTCTCTGGAGAATAGCCTCCAACTCATTGAGGACACTGTGGATCCAAACCCTCTGTGTCTCTGGCTCCTTATATGGTAACATGAAGAAGTCTGAGCATTTTAGTTCTGATTTGGAGTTACCCTGGTTGTCTTCTCAGCTGGGGAGCTAGAAACTTTAAAACCTTAGGGAAACTGGTTCTTACCACCAGGAAACCATCCTCTTAGTTCAAGCCTGTGTGTGCTGCTGTCTCACCACTGGCTTAGCAAAGACCAGGCTGCACTGGCAGCAGTGAAAGTCCCCTACAAAACCTTTGCAGAAGGTAGAGTTTTAAGCATTCCAGTTTTATTCCCTTCTGAAAGGGGCTTTAAGGTATGTGTTGTTATAACACATATCTTAAACAGAAGAAAGAGGCTGAGATGGAAGGAGGGTCCCACAGGCTCTGGGACAGAGGTGGCTTCTCCGGCAGAGAGCACACTAATACAGAGTTTATGATGGGCAGTGAGAGCAGGAAGTAACGGGTCTGGGGACATCTAGAAGAGACCTGAAGAAGCTTTATACTCCTGAGCCATCACGTCCAGACATGCAAGTAGAGAAAACATTCCTGAATGAGGGAGAGGTGTCCTTGTTCATCCTAGATGCAAATGCATTTTGGCAATTTATCCCTACCTCTGACAGAAGACACGCAAGAAAGAGGCAGAGCAGCAAGCACAGCTAAGGTTTCCTGGTTGCCAGACCCTCATGTTTGCTTCTGGGAAGTCCTTGAGTGACTTTGCATGAATTTATCGAAGCCTGGAGTGGTGCAGTTTTGCACTAGGTTAGCGAAGAGTGCTTTGACAAAGTGATGTGTTCTTGTGCTGGAGTCCAGCCCAGCCTTCTGCAGGCTGTGTCCTCTACTGCTACAAGTTTGTAGCTGACTCTAGTACTGGGGACACATATGAGCATGAAGCCACATGGGAAGTAACTGCACTAAATGATCTGAGACACATTTAAGGGCAGAAACAAAGTGCTATGGTAGCTGAGGGAGTTCCAGCAAATTTCAGGGGTTGTGGGAGTTTGATGTCTCTTCAGGACCAGCTGCTAGCATTAAAAAAAGGCATAAGATTCTTTTATCTCCTCCCTAGATTTCATGCTGATGAAACCAATCCTGTCAAGCACTGAGAGCTGCAACCCCTGCCATGTGTCCCCAGTGCCTTGTCAGCCTCAATTTTTAAAAGTAACCATAGATTTCTTTCATGGTACAGGTTCCACCATATTAGCAGAGCGGCTGGGATTGTCGACACCGAGCTCGCCCACATCAGCACCCAATTCCCCCACCGTCCTCTGCAGTGGTGTGTCTGGCCCCTTATTGTCTACGTGTGGCTCTGGCCCCCTCTGCAGCTCTATCAGTGGTAAGAGAGGTGGGATCCCCTGCTGCCTTTCCTTTGCCTCCCTTCATAGTCTCACACTTGTCTCCCTGAAGGGCTCTAAAACCACAGTAATTGACAGATTATTATTATCCCATCAGCTCCCCTGGGGAGGCAGGGAGAGCCTCTGCAAGGGCTATTTTCAGTCTGTTTTATGTGGAAGCTGCTTGGATGCCTAGACAGCAATATTTCTCTAACCCTTTTCATCATGAAAGGTCCCAAGGGGAGCAGTGGATTTTCTGCTGCATGCGTGGCCCTGTGACGCAGAGCTCCTTCTGGAGAGCTGTGTGGCACTGACACACATCAGACTTGGACTGGAGCTAAAGGTCTGCCTACACCTCCCCTTTCTCCCTCCACATACCTTCAGTAAAACACAGTATTGCTATTTCTAATGTGCCAATGTAGTATATGATATTTAGATAAATGCACACACACTAAAACAGTGTAGGCTGTTCTACAGCACTTTTAAAACTCCAGACACCTGCACAATCCCAAGGCACTGATGGTGGGATACATAACTTACCAAATCCTTGTTGCATGGGAACAGCTGTCTTTTGGCTTGCTCTTTGTGGGCAGCAGACCCCAGTAAATGTTGCCTTTCTGCTGCTTTGAGCCTTGGCACTTCACCAGGACTTGGTGAGTAGGACAGCAGGTCACAGGAAGGAACCCTGGTCCTGGAGCACGCATTTCTGCTAGGGCATGGTTCCTCCCTCTGTGGCTGCAGGGCAGAAATCACCTTGGGATGTCAGGAAGCAAGAGGAGTGACCATGTTTTTTTGTGTTGCAGGCACAGCTCCCAACTCTCCAAGCAGCTTGCCTGAGTCACCCATCTCCCCATCCATCTCAGGGCCCTGGGTAGATGAATGCACCATCTGCTATGAGAACATGGTAGACACAGTCATTTACTCCTGTGGACACATGTGTCTCTGCTATTCATGTGGGCTGAAGCTCAAGAAGATGGCCAATGCCTGCTGCCCCATTTGCAGACGGGCCATCAAAGATATCATCAAAACGTACCGCAGCACTTAGAGCAGCAGCAGATGCTGTGGTGGGGACTGGGCACGTGGGAAGGAGGCTGTGAAACAACATAGGCCTACCACTTGATCTTTATCCATCACCCAGGAGATTCAAAACCCATCACCCACCACCACCCTGACCGCCTCTTCCATGGACAACAGATGAGACAAGCTTAGACGCCGCTCTTCTACCCCCCAAGCAAGCCCTGGGGCTGAACTCCAGTGTCAGGGAAGTCGCTATGGACTATTCTCCCTTGTGATTTTAAATTTTATCTCAAAAAATGCCAGCTGGTGCAATCATCCCTTTCTACACCATGCACAGGAGAGGGGAGTCTCCACTCTTTAGCACAGACAGCAAGTGGTACACATCTTCCAGAGGCACCCCACATGCAGAGGCAGCTTGGCAGAAGAGAAGAAACGAGCAAGGTGTTGCTGTGTACAACCAGCCTGACCAGAGGAGGCTCCTTAGAAAGGATGGAGCAAGGGAAGCATTGACCCAGCGAGGGAGGTGCAGTGAGTACACCTACAGCAGAGAGGCTGGCTGGGGCCAGTGCAGAAAAGAACCCAAGACTGATGAAGCAAAACCCACCCCATATCTGCAGACAGAAGAGCAGACCCATAGCAGCCCGCTGAGGGCTGTCCCCAGCGCCTCCATTGCCATTCTCTGACAGAGTCTTTCATGGTGGGTTTGGCAAGGAACACTGGCAACAGCTGCCTCCCAGCAGCATCAGCCACCTCCTGTCACCACCCTGCTGCATGATGAGCGGCTCTCAAACCCCACCACCACCAACTTGCGTGTGGTCCCCACGCAACACAAGGGATTCAGCAGCATCTCTTCTCCCATGCGCCTGTGGGAGAGGAGACATAACTCCCTCAACCTTTCTCCCCCTACCATCCAGATAGCACTTACAAGGAAAAACCCCAGCCTCACCGGGGAAGAATGTATAAACCCACACATCTGTGGGTTACCTTTACTGGTAACTTTATCACTGTGCTTTAAGACAAAACCAGCCGGGTGGTACTCAGCTCTTCACAGCCATTCCGGCAGGACATGGCTGTCCTTATGTGTCAGGAAGTAAGGAATGAGAAAAAAATAACTTGAGGGGTTTGGTTTGCTTTGGTTTATTTAAACAAATCTCCTTCTCTCCTGCCTGAGTCAGGAGCCTAGCTGTGCCCAGCAGGAACAATGGTGGCCCCCATGGTTCCCATGCAAACAACTGCTGCTCTGCCATGGCCACAGGTGTGACCCAGGGCTGCTGGTCCTTGGGTCTGGGCCGGGTGGCTGGGCAGCAGTAGAAGCTGTCTGCCTTCCTTCCCACCCATCCTGCTACCTTCTGGGCTGCAGGGGAGGAAAAGACTGTGTCTGGGTCCTGAGAGGGAGTCAGGGCTAGAGTGCCACAGCAGTGGAGTTTGCCTCCACCATATCACCCAGCTGGCCAGAGCAGGGGAGGCTGTGGAGTCACATCCTTTTCTTGCACTCCAGCATTTGGCCATTGATGGGATAGGGGGGAACAGTGTGCTGTAGGGAGAACAGCATTTAATGCACACATGAACTTGCTGCAGGGGACATCATGCCCCCGTCCCTGTCCCCCCACAGCAGGTGGGTTTTCACCACCCACACTGGCAGAGGCTGCTCCTAAAAACACCTGGAAAACACATCCTTGCTCTGTCTCTCAAAGAGATGCAAAAAGAGACTACTCACTGGGGAGTGCATTGTAGAGCCTTTCTCTGAAGGTGCCACGAGCACTGCAGCCTACCCGGGGCTCTGCAGCTCCCGCCAGCCTGCCCTGCCAAGCTTGAGCGCTCTAGGTGACAGGGATTCATGTTATTTCCTGGCATACCTCTGATGTACAACCCAAACCCAGCCCTGGCCCAGCTCCAGAGCTCATGGCTCCCATTCCCAGATGCCCTCACTGAGGGACAGGAGGAGCTGGGAGGCAGAACCTGGGGGAAGCCAGAGCAGCCCTGCAAGGAGCACAGCCGGTCCTCAGGCATCCAGCCAGCTCTGACTGTGACCAGCACACACAGGGAGCTTTTCTCAGTAGTTACACAAACTCGAGTGCAAAGATTTCAAAAAGGAGGAACCGAAGAGGGAAGAAGGTATTGATGAAATAGTGGATGTGGGGAAACGTGCAATAAGCAGCCTCCCGAGCCTTCACCACACCAGTGGGACCAGTCCTCCTCCATGCAGGGAAAGCCAAGGGGTATATTTTATTTTTCAAGAAATTCCATCCATGGGTTCCAGTGCAGTGGTGTAAATTCCCTTTTCACCTTTTCAATTCAGAGTGTTTTAATATATTAACTGTGTTTGTTTTACTGTGGACCAAACTCTAGCAGTTAGGAGAAGCTGAAAGCTCCCCCCCAGCATCTGAGTTCTAAAATTGGGGTTCAATCCTACCTCTGCATAGGCTGGCCTCCAGCTGGAAGCAGGGAGGAGAAAAAGGCTCTCTCCAGGGAGGAAAAAAAAAAACCAGCAAAATCAGTAAAAATAACAAAAATCCTAATCCTTTGTTTTGTTTGACTGGTGTAGGTTCCCATGTACCTCTGTGTTGTGTCATCTGCATTTCATTGCTTTACTTTAAGATGTTTTGTGTTCTGTTTAAAGACAAGAATAACTCATTGTGAAAAATTAATTGGATAACTGTGATTGTGAATAAAGTTGATTTAGATATCCTGCAGCAGCATGGCTGACTCGAGTCCACTTTACCACTTCATAAGAACAGCAGAACACAATGGCCAGCACAGTGAGAGGCTGAGGTGGAAGCAAGGGTGGCATGAGAGGCTCTTGCTTAGGGGGAGCTGGGTGGAGAGATCTCAGGCTTTCCTTCGGTGCTTGAGAGTGGAAGAGTGCTGGGAGGTGGATATTAATATCCTCTTGGCAGACACCACACACACATAAGGAATACAGGAAAGCACAGAAGTAAAAGCAAGGGCTAACAGCATTCCTGAAAGCTTAGGCCCACAATCCCAAGCCTCTTCTCCCTCCCCAAAGAGAGGTCACAGCTTCTTTACTGTCTCACTGTCTTGTTTACAGTCTCTTCTGCAACCACAAAAAAGTGCCCTCCACCAGCACAAGAAAGAGAACGTGTACTGTGAGGAAACCCAGGACATGCTGCTCAGCCTAGGAGGGGCAGGTAGGGTGGCTGAAGATGAGGCAGAGCAGTACCATCCCAGCCCTGAACTGAGCAACACATTGAGAAGGCACACTGACAATGTGGTCTGGACAAGTGAGATGCTGAGTTAAGATGCACATGCTTCCCGAGTATGTAGCAAGGGACACAGACTCAAAGGGAGTTTGGGCTCTTCAAAGGTGATGCCAGTTTCCTCAAAACCCACTCCTCTGTTGCAGGTATCTGCTCAGGAGGACACTTACAATACAACAAATGTGAGATCTTCCTCTCATCTTTTTGTTTAACTATTCAGTAGATGAGAGACTATCTGGATCACACTCTTGTCACGGGACATATTTGAGGTGGCAATCTCCCTCAGTGTGGGTGTTCCATCTGCCAAGGGTCAGGGACATCCCAGGACATCACCAAGAATTGTGTCCTCAGCCGCTCCAGCTGAAGCCAAACAGTTCCTCAGTGGCCTAAACCATTCCAGGCTGGGTGAAGCAAAACCACTTCTCCAACACCAACCTGAGGAGATCCCAGCTGTCAGGACAAGGCAAGTCTGCAGAGCTGTGTGCTGCCCTCCAAGGAGCTGTTCCAGCTCCTGCCTTCCCTGGGATTGGAGCAACTCTAGTGGATCTGGAAAGTCTCCTCATTCCCTCAGGAATGAGGGACAGGGTTGTACAACACAGAATGTCCTAGAAACTGGTGGCACTGACTTGCTGGAACACTGCCACAGATTAGGATGAGTCAAGTGCTAACGCTTTGGGCCAAACTCAGATCTTCCCCTTCCTTGGCAAGAGGGACCATGGCACATCCGCCAGGTGTTCCTCCTGCCAGCCTCGGCCTGCGCAGCCCCTCATGCAGCTGCCACTTGCAACAGCCCCAGCGAGCTTCGCATCCTCATCTGCCGAGCATCGCTGGAGGCACCCTGCCCTGCCCTCCGCAGGCCACCACCATCACCATACCACAACCCAACCAGAGCTGCAATTTCGCCGTTGCTCCCAAGCTATTCTCCACCAAGACCAAGTGTGTGGAGCAGAACTGACCTTCCCCAGCGAGGGAATGCCGGCAGCGCGGCGCTCCCGCTGCGTCCTGCGGGGCTGGGCCCAGCTGTCCCGGCACAGCCCGCGGCGGGCGAGGAGGAGGCGGAGGAAGATGAGAGGGAGGATGCTCCGAAAGCGGTCCGGGAGCTGCAGCGCTGGTCCGGCATCGCCACCTGGTGCTCAATGCCCGGCCCGGAACTCAGCCCCCGCTCCTCCCGACATCGATTTTAACAAACACTGCAAAATACACTAAAATAGGACCAGAAAAATTCAGTCTTGAGTGCAGCACAATTCTGGTAGTGGTTCTCCGAGAAAAATGGGCAAGAAGGGAGCAATTAACAATGAGTTACAGTGTGCAAGGGGATACATTAATAAATAATGATTGCCAGCCCAAGAAAACCCTTTCAAGCTGTTTGGCTCACTCAACACAAAGGGAAGAGGGGGCACAGCTTCCAGTCCCACTTGCCAGTGTGTTCGTGCCCAGGACTGTGTGCTGTATCAGATTCAATTCCTGGCATCCTTCAGAGAGCTGGGGTGCCTGAACAGGACTCTTTGTGCACCATCCACCTACATGCCAGCCCAGAGGAACATCTCTTACAGTCAGGCTGGGAACTGAAGAGCTAAAAACCAACCTTGTTACTCCTCTACTATTAGATCCCTTCTTATAACTTCCTCCCCCAATATATCCCCTAATCCACTGCCTTTGGCACCCCCAAGAGATGTCCTTGCATAAGGAGAGGGGATCCATTACCAGAAACTTCTGTTTTACCTCTCTGTGGCTTTGCACAGCAATGACCTTCTTCTACTTGTTGAGCTATTCAGGCCTCCAACCTTCAAAGACAGGTAAGAGCAATGGCCAGAAACCTTGCAGGATCAGACCTCGGTATCCCACGTTCAAGCACCACCTGCTCTGCAAACTGCACACAGAGCTCATCTCACCTTGCAGAGCAACCCTAATCACAGAACCAAAGTACCACTTTTGTAAAAGCATGATTTTCTTCTTATTTGGAACCTATCCTTCTCCAAGAAACATCCTTCTTTGAGTACTGTAAACCTTAAGAACTTGTACAACACAGAATTTCTTCATGTTTGAGGGCTGAGGTGACTTTTCCATAAACTTTGTGGAATAGAAAAATACAAAAATACAGCATACAGTAACTTCAGCCAGGGAACAAGACAAGGTCCATTTAGCCTAAGATGAAATTTGCAACTGCATGAATGCACAAATTACAAGTTATTCTGGGAAAGATAAATTCAGTAGAATTCAAGTGTAATCAAAACAGCACTGAAAAAATTAGAAGAAAAACCTCAACAAAACAAACCAACTGGATCACAATTAAAAAGGTCAAAAATTTATTTTTCCTTAGGGCATAAGAGGCGTTGTAAACAAAATACCAACAAACAAACAAACAAATCACAAGTCAATTCTTACAGTCTGCAAGCATTTGAAGACAGTACCCTTTTCCCACCTCCCCCCGAACACTGCAAGCCTGCTCAAATGGTAACTGGCAACAATCCTGGGCCCTGAAGGTCCAGGGAGTTTTGCCATGTCCCAAGCTGGGACTAAATTTCTCATGTAAGAAGGACACTGCATCTGTTTTATCAAACACTTAAAAAAAATAAATCCAACAAAATATAAATATTACAGACAAAGATTAGATTTAGCACCACCTTTGGTCCAAGCAATCAATGAACTGGGAGATGACAGGTACAATTTGTTCAGCAAGTCCTTTCTGCCCAAGTCTTTGAAAACATTATAGGTTCACACTGCAAGAACTTGTAATATCTCTGAGAAAACACTTCTCAAATTCTGGCAGTCCCTCGCAACCTCCCAGGTCCTGCACAGGGAGGAGGGAGCATCCTGGCTGGGCAGCAGCCCCCAGGTCAGCAAAAATCACTCAGAGCACTTGGCAGAGCCCTGTGGGACATGGCAAACAGTGTACCAAGGGTCTGCTCCTGCTTTGGCCCAGCAGAGCTCTGACTTCAGGATAGCTGAGGACCAGCAAGAGCAGTGACAGCGTGCATCCTGAATTTCCCTTTCCACCAACATTTGCCACCCTCCACCACTGCGGCACCTGTGAGCTGCCAGGGTGGGTGATGGCAGATGGCTGGGAGGAGCTGAAGTTGCCTCAATGCAAGTTACTTCAGCATATCTGGAACACGCACATCAGGAGTTCTTTTATCAGTTGTAGTTTACTCCAAGGCCTTTTTAGGCTCATCTTTTCCAATACACAAATGCCCAACAAATGCAGGGTTCTGAATTTTTGCAAAGAGGTGTCACAGCACTAGTGTGTGCCAGGACACACTCACAAGGACCTGTGGTAATCCTAGAAGAAAAAATGAGGTTCATAAAGCAACTGGAAATATTTTATGTTTCTTACAACTCTCTCTCCTCTAAGTGTCCAGGACTCAAATTGTCTTTTCCTTTCCTGTAGGAATTTTTGAGAAGTCCTGATGAACCATTATTAAATGCTGCTCATTTTCAAAGTAACAACAGCTCTAACAAATGCCTGTAGAAAAATGCTGAGATCTACTTCTAAGCACAGTAATCTGAAGTCTTTGTTCTACATCTTCACATGTACAATTGCCCAAGACAGATGGTGTTCCTCATTCTCTGCTGAGAGACCTGTACAGAGTTTTCATCTTTACAAACAGACATGATTAAAAATTCCAAAAACAAGCACTTGTTTTTACTTCGCTGTTTTAGAGCACGCTGCTCTAGGGAAAAAACCCAACCCTCAATTACTTTACATGGTTTTGCCGTTCTCTGAGCAAACAGTTGGTCATGGCACAGAGAGGAGGGCAGCCCCTCTGAGTGCTTTCCCTGTCCCACACAGGGCACAGCCATGAGGACAGCTCTGAAATAGGGCACTGCAGTCAAAGTCTGAAAATCTGGATTAAGGGGGAGATTATGCTTTTCACAGCTCATTTCCCCCACCACTGTCAAATCCAGAGCAAATGAAAACATTGTACTATGATGATTTCATTAATTCTTGCTGGAACAAAGGCACACTTCTTTTGTCCCAGTCACAGAAACAGGCCCCAGTGTCTATCAGCTAAATCCTTACAGGTCCCAGATGACTTGTGCTGAAGTCTGATGGAAATTTCTAGAGAGTCACTTGGGAAAAAGGAGATTTGTGTTTTCCTCATTGCTAATATATCTTTGGTGCTGGCCCACAATAAAATTGCTCATTTTGTTAACCAATACTCTAATCTGCATGCAGTCTTCACAAAGGTTTACACACAGACTCAGGGACTGGTCACAAAAAGATCTGTTTCATGCCAGTTCAGACAGACTGGGGCATCTAACCCCTCCCTCATTAACAATAACTCTGACCATCAATGGGAAAAGATACTGTTAAATGCAGAAAGTGTCACTTTCCTGGATTCCAGTTTTACTGGGATGACTTTTTCTCATGCATATGATTTCCTTTCCTAGGAAAACTTCTCACAGACCCAAGCACACCTGAACCCTTGCAGGAATTGTTCATTGTACAAACAGTTTTATCCAACTGGTCAGCATCTCAAGTTCATTAAACAAAAACTGAACAATGCTTGAAGCTAGTTATTATTTCTGTCTCTAGCTCACATTTGCTATGACATACTGTGAATGTCAAGATACCTGTCACCTCTCTAAGAATTAATTCATGACCAAAAGCTTTAACATCTACATGATCAACAATATTCACTCCACTGCCTTCAGCGGAGCTGGATCAGAGGCCACAACAAAATATGGTCTAAAGCTGTTACCACAAAAAAGGATTTCCCCAGACTCATTTTCTTCCTCTCTTAGCTTAACTTGCAACCCAAAACAAACTAAATGGTCTCCTGCCCACAAACTCTCTTAAAAAAAACCAAAACAAACAAAAAAACGAACAAAGAAATAAACTCTCGGCTAATTCCTTCTCGTATTTACTGCAACAGAAACCACACCAACTTCCAGACCTTTTCCCAAGCAGAACAGACAAATTGGTTCCCATATTAAAAACAAAACAAACAAAAGACAAAGAAGTGTCACCAACTTGACCCCACACACACTAAGACCAGCCACACATTTCTCTATCTCTGGTCACCAACATACCCTCCCAAGATTCCAAGCTCCTATCAGGTACATTCCCAGCACCTAACCACTAAAAGATGGAGCTCTCACCAACACCGAAATGACAACAGTATCTAGAGTTTTCAAGGTCACAGTAAGAACATCAACCACCCAAGAAACCCACTGCAAAACTCTCCTTAGACCAGGCCTAGATCTCTATTTTTTAATTTTTTTTTCTTTTTATTTTTGGTCAACTCAAAATTTGGGACAGCAAACCCTTGAGAAGCTTCCAGTTCAGACATGTGCCATTGCTCTGCTAATGCAGAGGAGCACAACAGCTCAAACAAATTTCAGCCTTCCTTCACCAACAGTTTTAGGCTCCCAGTAACTCACTACCCACAGTTTGCAGAGATAATCTGGGCTAATTAACAGCTACAGCTGTGCACAGCCATCTGAGCTGCTTTCAACACCTACCTGGAGTTATCTGCACCTGAACTTTAGCCTAAGCAGCAATCAATCAAGCTGCTGTCAGGACTTCTCCTGACATGACATTTCATATTGAGCCTTAACTGCGGACGCTCATCTACATGATTCTCCCTAAACACTGCTAGCAGAGTAATAAGCACTGCTGTCTGCAATTAAATCTGCAATAAAGGAACAGCAATGATGTATTGTGCAAGTCAGCCAGATAGCAGAAATGGACTCACACTGTACACTACTGGCCCCACAACACTCACTTTGAACCCTCAGTAGAAAAAAAGTCATTGTAATGCTACACACGCTTTGCTTTTGCAATATTCCAAGGTTTGAACTCATCACAAGTAATGACCAAGACCTTTCAGCAAGCCTGCTCAGCATGACACAGAAAAATTCCTCCTAGCAACTGGCAGCAATTCTAACTTCCTCCTTCCCTGAAAGCCCAAGATTAAGTCAGCTGTTCAGTGAAATACATCATTTTTTAAAAGGTTTATTTTTCTTTTCTTTTTCATTTGTTCCAGTTTACTAATTACTACAGGCTAAGTTCCAGTGACTGCACTATTCTTTTCTGTCCTGCTTCAAGGGGACAGAAAAAACCAAATGAATGTGTTCTGACCCAGAGTCAGAACAGAATTCAATGGCCCTCTAGTCATCACCCAAGGCTGATGATGGGATTTTGTTTATTTATCCCTCATGACCCAGGAAGCAGTTCAAGAATAAGCTCTCCAACCACAAAAGAACTGTTTGCACAGAGAATGCTGTCACATTGCTTACCTTCCAGCCATCAAATACAGAGTCACTATAACGGCTTTCATGGGGAATATATGGAGAAGCCTGAAATGCTTACCTAAATATTATATCTTGTATTTTAAAAATTTTCTTAGTGCCAAGTGATTCTCCCTTACACCTGTTTTTCTCCTCCACCAAACAGGGACCAAGACAGGTACCATTGTAACCAAATAACCCTCAGCATCAGGGAGAGGTCACTAAAACAAACATTGTTCCAGAAGTAGTGCTAGCACAGGGCTGTTCCTGTCCACATGGACAGATCTAGAACAGCAATGCTTGCCCACTGCACCAGCTGAACCTCGGTGTATGCAAACTCCAGACACACAAACTGCCTCAACTACAACAAGCATACAACCTATGTTTGTCTTCTTTTGGTGGATTGGTGGCTTCAGGATACAGATTATCATAGTATGTTAGGGATTGAAACTTTTCTCAAAAACAAAAAATCCTGTCACAGAGCAGTGATGTATTTAAACCATCTATACAGAGAAAGCACCTGCAGTGTCGGACCAAATAATTAATTTGCCTTATTAAAAACATCTTTTTCCTCATATTTTATCTATCTCTCCCCTGCCAATATAGTTACTTCTAATTTATTTTCTAATTTCTTTCCAAATCATCATAATCAACATAATTCCCATAATTTTAATTCAGTAACAAACAGGAGTCTCAACTCAGGACAGTAGTGGCTTATGCTGACAAGAACAGGTCTGTAAAACGCCAGTGTGAAGCTTTAAACCAAATTTATTTATAAAAAAAACAAACACAAAACAAAAAGAAAATTGCACTCTCCAACTAAAAATCAACACTACCTTGATGCAAGAACAAATGAAAACATAGTTGATGGGACCAGCCCAGCCCTGACAATATAAAATGGGGGAAACAAATTTGTTCTGATTATGCCAGCCATGTCCGCACGCAGTGCGGCGCAGCTTCCGCCCCGGGAACTGCTGCGGAGTCCCAGCCCTGACGCAAGGGCACACAGGAGAAAAGATCTCCTCATTCCACCCTTGGCACACCCTGCAAAACTGACACCCCAAAGCAGAGTTATGGGTGACTTTTTACAGACACCTGTGCTTTGCTCCAAATTGGGTCTAAGATGGAGAAGGAAAAGCAGCAACAGCAACCTACATCCCAACCCAAAGTCAACTGACTGGGGGCTTCTGCATCCGGCCTTATGTACAGTACTTTATTTGAAAATTACAGAAACACACAACAGACATGACTACTGAGCAGCACAGAGAGAGAGAGAGAAAGAACAACACAAGCACTGGGCATCGTTAGCAGAGGCCATCAAACAGTTCAAGTGTGCAGACACATTCCCCATGCATCATTGTAGTGCTGGTCCCTGCTTCTAGCAAGCAACAAAAAGCAAGTGAAAACAAAATAACTTAGACAAATATATGCTCTCAGACCATCATACTGGTACTGTTGGCAGCTATCAAACACTGAACTGATACACAGCACTTCACTATGTGGCTAAATAGCATCTGAAGCTGACAGAGAAGGAGCTGCTGGTGATGGAAAACCACCAGCAAATAGCAGCAAAGCTCCAGCTGGTTTTAAAAAGCTGCAAGATTTGCAGCACAGTGGATCATGGCAGGGCAGCACCAAGGCTAAGCAGTCCTGTGCACCCTTTGGAGGTGTAGGAACAGAGTGCACAGAGCTTGCTTTTGCTGAGAACGGTCCATGCTGAGCACCCACAGGGCTCTTCTGTCAGTGTAACTCTACTGATGCTCGTGGGCTTCTTGCCAGTTCAGATGAGAGCATGTGAAAGAATTAAGTTGGCTCCTCAAAACCAGATTACTAATTGGTAAAGTATTAGAGGTTTTCCAAAAATCACACGTTTGATACTATTTCAGTACAGCTGCAGAATTCAGTTTTTCTGTTTGAATGCAAAGGTCTCTGGTAATACTAAAGCTTTTTGACAAACCTAAGAACAGCAGGACAAAAATTAAGCAGAAAATGGAGGTACATCCCCTCTCCAGAGTAATGAACTAGAGCCACAGGAGATGTACTTCCCAGAGCTCAGAGAGTCAAGTGCTCTGGCTTTCACATTTCTCTTGCACCATACAAAAATAGTCCAGTTTTTCAAAGGCAGTAGATTTTGCTGCTACCTGTAAAGTCACATTATTTTTGACAGATGGAAGTTCTCCTTCCATTCAAATAGAATTTAAGACAATACCTCTTTTGAAGGGCAAAGTTTCTGCCCAAATTGATTTAGGACCTGAGAGATCCACCTTTGCAAGCCAAGAAATATGAAATCAATATCCAAAACATCTGTGAAATTCTGCAGGTGAGAATTAACCCAGATAAAAGGGAGACTTTTTCTTCCTAGGTTAACAATAATGACAGAAAAGAAAGGACCTGTAAAAATATTCCCATAGCTCTTGCAATAAATAGAAATAAAAATACAGTATCCAAACTTGGGACTGCACCAGCAGAATTATTTTCCCTTCTGAAGTTACCACCAATTCTGAAGTGCAACAGAGGACGTAGCCAGCAGAGACAAACCAGAAGACGGAATCATGCATGGATGACATACAGAGTGTTTCAAGCATAGCTTAGAAGTCCTGTATTGATAAGGATGTTAATGCACATTCTATACATAATTCTGGCAACATGCTGCATAATCCTTATACTTTCACTAACAGGTGATACTTTTTTATGGAAAGCAGCCATTCCCAACCCAAGCCACCCCAGCTGTCAGTCTCTACCGACCCAAGGGTCCTGTTTTCATCCAGTTGCCCCCTCCACTGCATTTCCCCTTCCCTAAGAGTGCATGAATAGAGAATTGCAAACATTTCACACTGCACGTTCCACTCCAAGTCCTGGATGAGGGGCCTGTTTATTCTATGAATATTGCACTTATCCACTCATTGGATTTGCTTTTTCTCAAGAATGCAGAATATTTGGGAAAAAATAGAAAGAATAGTAGGATACAACACAGGAAAATATGAGTTATTAACAAGCTAGCTATGAAGATCTAAAATTAAATAGCACTAGTTCTATCCTGTTAATGCTAGTAATATGAAAATAATGAATGCTTTATCAAATTCCCTTGTTTTTCATATAAGATAAAAGCAGTAACTTTCTTTTTAACTGAGGAAAGCAATGAATATATATTACAATAAAATATGATTCATTAAGATCTGAAAGTGATGAAAACAATTATATAATGCCTTCGTCAAACTTTATAGCATCATAATGGAAGGAGTCATTAGGGAACACATCCACAAGGGACAAATGCATTTTTTAGCTATACCCATGCAGATGTGAATTTCCATTTTGAAGAGTCTAGCTGCAAGACAATTCCAATCTTTCCTTATTGTGTATTTGCTATTATTGAATACATCAATTTCAAAACTTCCTGTTGACACATCAGTTAAGTACCCCAACATGTGCCCATCATCTCTTGTCTTGAAAGATTTGGCTTGCAAAGGACTGATACATACAACTACACTCATCCATTGCATGGAATGACAGCTAAAACAATGGACCAGAGTTGCCTCCCATGGGGAAGGACTCCTAACAAAATGCATGACTCTTGCTGTTATGAGAATGTGTTTTGAAAGGGGATACAAGGGAAACCAGCAAATAAACTTTTCAGGCATTATATAAAGCTCAATAACGAACTCAGAAGTGCTCATTATTATTAAAGTTGCAGTATACAGCAAGACACAATTTTCACATTCTTTAATTTTGTTCTCTGGCATTGGAGTTTGGAATTTCTGCTGGTCCAAATTCAAGACTTTTTGGAAAATACAGAGGGTGGGTGAGAGCAAGACAGCAAAACCAGCCACCTCTCTCCCCAGAGGAGGGCCCCCTTCAGCTGCAAATGGCTTTGCTCAAGCCCTGCAGACTCTCTCTTAACAAGCTGGTTCAGGAATAAACCAGAAAGAGAAATTTAAACAGTACTATTGGTTTCTGCATTGAGTGTTCACTGAGGTGTACATTACATTTAAATATTGCTCTTGATCCAGTGTCAGTTCTGGCAAATTTAGTAAATAAAAGGCGACGTTAACATTTTTAGAAAAGAGCTAAAACACTTCTAGCACTACACTGTCCTCTGAGTACTCTGCTAGGTTTTCCTGCCCTGCAGTCAGCTTTTCTGATATGGCTTAAGGCCTTTCTCTCTTCTTCACTCAGCTAAGAGTGGGGGCTTGCTATTTAGGGTGTCAGTAGAACTGACCAAAACTAGCTGCTCATTGATGGAAAAAATAATAATTATTTTCCTGATATCTCTCAATTGAAAGAATTAAAAAAAAAAGAGAGCATCTCTGTGAGAGATGCTATAACAATGGTAAGGCAGGAATAGGAAAAATTGCATTGGGAGCATTTGTTTTAAAAGCGCCCTTTTAAACACAAGCAGCCAAAACAACTACCAAGTGAAGGGAAGCCCAATGGAAGCTTTTCCACCAGGGTGGAAGCCAGCATGGCAAGTGGTGGCCAACAATAATTTCTGGCCCCAAGTAGGCATCTGCACCCCATCTGATTTCTGGTACAGGTGAGGGCAGAGGGAGGCCACAAGTGTGGCTCTGCAGCCCATCTCCAGAGCCTGGCCTCTCCTCAGGAAGGCATGGAGCCTCTGAGATGGGATAAAGCAGCAACTGAGCCATGGAGCTGCTGCATGAGGAAACCCTGGCAGTGCTGCAGGCACCCTCACGCAGTGTCATCCTGAAAACCACCTCCCTGCAAAGGCCAGAGCTAGAGAAGCAAGGCAGCAAGATGAAACAGGAGCTGTGGGACACATGGAACGTCCCTTACAGAGCTGCCTCAGGCAGATCCTGAAGCCTCCTAACCTGAGCCTCACAGAGAACTTGCATCCACGGGGCCAGCCCTGTGCAAGGCACATGGCAGCCAGGTGCTGGAATTGTCTGCCAAAAACACTTGTGCTACCCCACACCCTGCAAGGACTCCTGCAGTTTAGAAGTGCCCTGGGCTTGGCTTTGCTGGATGCAGATGTATTTCCAGTAGCCTGGAATACATTTCTGTCTCCTTGCTGCTCTTCCCTCCTTGATTAGGGGCTCATGTCAGGCCATACCATACTCAGAGAATTCAGTGGCTCAATGCAGAAGATCTGGGAGCTGTGCTTTACATCCCCCCAAAGAGATGACCTAGTGGGAATGTCATTAAACAAAACTTTAGAATATTTTAAATAATAAGTTAATTCTTAATAAATATGTGCTTCAAGAAAATGATAATTATATACTGCACCTTTAAATAATGCACTTAGTTCTCTGCACTGGCTTCCATTTTGGTTTCTTTTATTGTTAAAGTGCATTAATTCAAAATAATGAACCACTTCCGCATCATTATTGTTAAAATAAATCATAACATTAATACCAATCACTAAGTCACTACTATTAGTACTGCAATCTAGCAGATAACTCTATGTATTGCTCTATTTAATACTGTCCAGCAGAAGAATATAATACTTCTATTATAATTTCACAACAGCTCCAGCAGTCTTTTATGGCTGCTACCATATTAGTACAACTAAAAATGGGGAGAAGTAGAGAGACAGGGCCACAATGTCTCAGATACACATCCAGCAAGATGTAGCTAACTGGACACACTCTTACACATCATAGGGTGAGACATTAAGGTACAAAGAGGACCCCGCACTGTGATATGAGCTGTTGTGCACTTTACACCTTCTCCTGCCACCACAATTTAAAGGGATCCCAAAGAAACAGCCTCCCCTCCCCACCTGCATGCAGAGAGCTGCTCGAACCACAGCACTGTTTGTAGCCTGTAGTTGTGGCACCTGGGTGTTGTTTCAGCTACCAAAAGGACATCAGCCACATCAGCTGTAGGCAACTCTCTCAGTGTTATCACGGAAATTAATAAAACACCCAAACCACACACACACACACAAAAGAAGACCCAAAAAAAAAAACCAAGAAAAGAAAAGAAAAAAGACAAGAGAAACATATAAATTTCCTCTTTTTTTTTTTTTTTGGCAGTGAAGCATCCCCAGTAACATATGGTATTATTGTGCTGTTTTGCTCAGCCCCTTGATCCCAGCTATTTTGAAGCCTTTATAACCTTTAACTTTCAAGCCAAATCAGTACGAAACTGGTGGAAAAAAGGACATGTAATGCTTTGTGTAAACCAGTAGTGAAATGGTCTGCCCCTCCCCCCTTTGAACAGGTTTACAATGCTGCCTATTATTTAAATGAATTAGATATTGATCTTGAGTGATTAACAAGGCCAGTTAAGAAAACCCCCAAGCATGACTTACTTAAACACAGTAGGGATTTAGTAAATTATGTTTACAGTACAAGGCTACCTCACAAATTATTCCATATTCCTAGCCTTTTCCAATGGATACCTCTCCCATATCCCACACCACCCACACCGTGCGCCACATTTCAAAACACGAGTTAAGAAAGGCAAACAGAACTGGAACTAGAAGAGGCAGCTTCCTGGTTAGATGCATTGTAGACTGAATTGCTTTGATATTAAATCTCTGAGCCTGAGAAGCCCAGGCCCACTTTCCAGTACAAATGTACTCTTTGGATTCAAGTGGGAACAGAAACGCATATTTGGCTCCTACTTCAGTTTTAAGTCTTTTCTGGTAAAACCAGACACACACAGAAAGAAAATACAGTACACCCAGAATGCACAGAAAAGACAAAAGCAAAACACAAAAGCAATTCCCCAAAAATATACAAATTATGTGCAGACTGAGTTTGATGGCTTTTTTTTCCCCACTCATTGTAAACACTGATGTTTCAGAAGGTTACAAATATTTCTCTCTAATATCTTGGTGGGCCCTGCCAGCAGTCAGCACCCTTGGATTTGGACCAGAGGGCAAAACAAGAACTAACACATCTGACAGTTTTGTCTTTAGTATCTTAAGGGACTTTGTTGACTTTGATAACTTTTGAGAAACCCAACTCTGGGAAAAGAATCAACCAGTATCACCTGGCAGGAGTCAGGCACAGAACCAAATACAAAGTCTACATAGTAACAGACACACTTAAGCAAGGGGTTTGTAGGTTTGTTTTTACAAGCACCAGTAGGCATCACTGCCCTCAAACACCTGAAATCCCAACTCAAAGAACAAGAGAGAATGAAAGGAAACAAAAAGCCCCCAACCCAGACCACCTGATGGCCTTTTCCGGTGCGTTAGCCGTAACACTGAAGTCAGAGACCAAAGCTCTTCACGATGAAAAGGCTCCAACTCTGGGCCTACCAACTGTTGAGTATAGTTAAAAAAAACAAAAACGTGAACATCTCAAAAGGATTAGAGTCCCTCTGTAGTTCAGAAACTTTCACTTGCTGCTTCTCACTGTAAGTTGTGGAAAAGCATTCAAAATTCTTGGGTATTCCACGAATGACACAAATGAGGAGAAAGGGAGCCAAGATTGTAAAACAGTTTGGCACAGAACTCCCCAGGTAGATGCATGTGTATTTCTCTCACAAAAGGCACACGTTTGGTTTCCTATCAATAATGGGAAGGATGGGATGTCATACCCTGTTACACATACAAGAATATTAACAACTTCACAAAAAGGCATTTGACTATGCTGCATCTTCCTCATAGTTGCTTACAACATGTAAACCCCACAAACCTCTCCAGAACATGGCAGATTTGTCCTCATATAGACTCCTCTGTACAAACTGGAGCACAGGGAAACGTCTTTTTGTGTAGCAATTGGTTTTTTCCACACGTACACAGCAGGAACAGTATAAATTAGGGAGGTTAAAGATATTGCAACATTAGTTCTTTTTCTCCAAATAATTTGAGGGCACCCAGCCTTTGAATGGCTTCACACCATTCATGATCTGGCAGTACCACCAGCCATTTGGGTTCCTTTCGAGGACCTCCATGCAGACACCTTCCTGAAACCCCGCAGTCTCCTCATCCCCTTCATAGTCTGCAATGGAAACATAGATGTCCTTGAGATTGTTGTGGATGAACTGGGATTTCTCAATGGGCTTTGGCCTGACTGTAGACACAGGGATCCCATTCCTCTGCGTGGGGAGGTTGGAGGTGGTCTCAGAGCTCTCTGTGCCCAGCCGCTCTGGCTGCTTTCCCTTTGTGTCACCAGGCTGTGACCACGCGTTGCTGAAGGAGGAATTCCGACGGACGTTCCTAAGTTGATCTGTAGTTGTCAAAGACTCATTTCTGCGCAAGGAGCATGACAGGTTGTTGTCCTTTGGTGGTGGAGACACAAACACTGACTGCGGACGGACAGCAAGTTGCCTCACACCATTCCTCATTTTAACTGGCCCTGATGCTTTTGAAAAGCCACCAGGAGGTTTGCTTGGGATGGGTGGTGTTGCACGTTTGCTCTGGTTGATGGTGTTCAAAGCCTGAACCCTCTTCTCTATCTTCTCTAAACTGTTTGACTTGTTTTCATTTTTCCTGTTCCTGGCAAAAGAGGAATCCGTCTCTGCTGATGTAGTTTCTCGCTGGTTATCAGGGAGAGCCAAATAGTGGGAAGGAGCCCAGCCTTCCATGTCTCCATACTTCAGATACCACCATCCACTGGCTTGCTTTTCCAGCACTTCCACTTCGACTCCTGCTGGGAAGCAAATTTCAGAATCCTGTACCTTTTGGTATGAATCAGTGGTCACATAGAAACATCTGGAGTCATTTTCTTGCTCAGTTTTGGCTGTATGGCTGGAGCAGAAGATGCCACGGGAAGGAGTTGTGATGAAATCAGCCGAGCTTCTCCGAACAGGGTCATCCTGGTTCTCAGAAGCTGTGCAGGGGGGGCTTGCAGACTCTTCACTTCTTGAACCTTTGAGTCCACCTCTGAGCTGCCCTGTTGGCCTCAGCTGACGCCTTAAAGTGCTAATATCCATCTTTTCTTGGCTCTGAGAGTCTGCCTTGTTCAGGAAAGGTTTGGGCCTAACGATTGGCTTTGCTCTGATGGAAGGACTCTGCCCAGGATCTTTCTTCATGCCTGTTCTTGGCACACTACGTAAGCCGACATCTGAAGCTGATCTTGGTTTTGTCTCCTCACTCCTGGAATAGTGACATTTTCCAAGATCAGGCTGAATGTTTTTGTCTGTCTTGAGCTTCACGAGTGATGATTTAGGAGAGCTGGAACATGGAGAATTCCTTCGGATCAACGACAGAGAGGAGCTTTTCTGAGAATCCGAATCCCCACTAGATTCCTTGTTTGACAAAGCATCTTCCACATAACGCCTAAACCCCTCATTCTCATAGATGGTTTCTTCTTCATGAGCAACTTCTTCTGAAGACTCCCCTACTTTGAACTTAGCTTTCTGAAGTGATGACACAGGTGAGGGCTTGAGGGGCTGAAACAGTCGTTTTTCAGGAGTGCCCTCTTCATGGTGACTTTCACTCACTTCACACTCTGAGTCAAAGCCAAAGGCAGGCACGTCATACTCAGGTTCTTCGTATTTCAGCTTGTGGGGAGAGTCCTGGGTATCTCCTGAAGAAACTGCTCCAGGAGTTGTTCCTTCTTCAGAGTCTTTTGGTTTACTGGGAGGTGCTGGTGGAGGAACCTTTGGGCGGGTTAAAGTACTGGTTCTTCTGTTCAAATTTGGTTTCTTTCTCTTGTCAATGTAAGATGCTGGGGCCCATCCTTCCTTCTCTCCAATCTGCACATACCACCAGCCACCAGAATTCTTTTCAATAACCTAAGAGGTAACAAGGAACATGTTACTTGGACAAAAATCTCAACTCACTGCTTCCCACTCCTCCCCTTCCAATCCACTCCAATGCAATATTGCAATTTTTCCAGATACACTGTTAAGACTCACCTCTGCTTTTTGTCCTCCACGAAAGCTTATGCCATCAGAGATGCATGACTGGAATTCAGCAATGGTGTAATATTCCACTTCCACAGAGGGTGGCTCTGGTGGCTTGGGTAACTGAAAACCCTATGGCAAATAGTATGCTTTGTTCATTTACACCAAAGAAGCAGTCAGCTAAACAGCAGTATGAAAAGAAAAATGCTTTTAATTCACTAAGACTCATCCTCCTTCCTAATGGTAACTGCCAAGTTCTCCAGAGTGGGAGCTGATGTATTGATATGGGCTAAAAGAGAAAAGTCTTTCAACAGTGGCACTGTTCATGCCACTTTCACCAGCTATTAAAACTAATAATCTTTACCTGCATAGTAAAATATTTTACATGGGGATGATGAAGCGTGAGCTGCAGTCACACTAAGAACAGCTCATTTATGCTGAGATTTTGTCCAGAAAGACCCAGCTCTGGATGACATGCCACAACTGCAGAAAATTGCATTGCAACAAACCTCTAATAGATTCCATTGTTAAATACACTATCTTAAAATATAATCCAAATGAATTATTGCTTTTAATATACTGCCGTTCTTTTTAAACAATCTGAACTCAGATTGTCAGATTATCAGGTCAGTGATATGAGCTAATGGGCAACTCTTGTAGCAAAGAAACAAGGACAATATCACAAACCCCCTAGCTTTGCCCAGCTAAAGTGCTAGAAGGGAAGGACTTTACTGCTTGATCAGAACAACGCCAGATCCTCCTCGTAACAGACCCAGAAATTCTATTCAATCCCAACACAACCTTCGTAAAGGCTCTATGAGAAGTGGGACACTGCTATTTACAGCCATTCTGGCAGCCTATCGGACTCCTCTAAAAGCTAAGTGCCTTTACATTAAGCTGCCACATTTCAGAATTTGCTACAATTATTTTTTAAGGTAATAAATGGGATAAAGGTCCTTTCAGGAATATCAATATTGAAAGCTTTTTCAGATAGCACAGTGCTGATCTGCAGGGCAGCTAGGTGACAGTGAAGCTGCACAGCTTTGGCACTTCACTACTTAGGGTCCTATGAAAGAACAATAGGTCAGACAAACACAGGACAAAGACACAAAATGATCCAGAGCCATCAGTGGGAGAAGGGCAAATCACACACTGTGTTTTATTCTCCTGCTCCTCCATTTCTATGATACCCCTTCTGTAACTAACAGTTGATGTTTCATCACACACAGCATGTGGCATTTCACAGAGAATGCACCTCTGCACCTTAGGAACCGTGTCTAACAATGTTATAATTGGATGTTTCTGCACTATAAATGCTGAAATACAGCAGAAGCACAGCATAATAAAATGCCTTCAGATAATAGGATGGTTTGGATTAAATGAAGATAATTGGAAACAGCAGATATGCTCAGGGTTTCACATATAATATCACTGTTATTTTTAGCATGGGATTAAGTGTCATAGTCTTGCCAAAACAAAGTCTAATTGCAAATAATGTGAAGAAAAATAGGAAGAAAATGCAAATGTGCTATTCATGTAGTTTGTTAAGAAGCATCTCTAGTGACAGAAAAATTACAAGTCGCATATTGCTCACAAAGGGTACAGCAAAGATTAAACACTATGTATTGCTAGATAAACAAGCTATTAGCAGGACTTTTATATAAATCCACTACTGACTAGCGCCTATTGAAGATGACAGCTCTCATCTCAAATTGGTACAAATTACCAGGATTCTAGCTTTGGGGATAAGAAATCATAAGGAGTCTCATTCCTGTAGCATACATCCTTTCACAGGATTCTGAGCCACTCTAAACATGCACAAGAGTGAAGCTTGGCCACCTCAAAGTTGGTAGCAATGGAAGGAGAGGACACATTCCCAGCTGCTTAAGAGAAGAGAAGGTCAGAAATTTCAGTCTGAGCTAAGGACATCCAGAGGAAATTTAAACCTTCTGAGTCAGCCAAACGAGTTTTAATGCTCATGCACAGAACACAGAAGCTTTATCATAATCTCCCTTCAGACCTGATTAGTTGGGGCAACATTCTGAATAACAGAAAACCTGATTCATCATTAGGATGCCCTGAGGTCTGCTCAACACTTAATGAATGAACAGGCATGCAAATAAAGGATCCCTCCCACCTTGTACAGCTGCACAAAGTCTGCCAAAGCACCCAGACACCTACCCACTGCTAAGATAAACCATAAACCAATACACACCAGACTGGACTCTCTTCGTGGGGGTGGCCTTGTTCTCAGATTTGGAGAACCTGAGCAGGAAAGGGAACAGGGAGAGTTTATTTAACTTCGCAAGTACTGCTAAACACACTTTTCAGTAGCTCTCTGCTGTTACACAGTTTGAGAATAGAAGACAGTATTTGCAATATTTAAGGTACCTCTATGAAACAAGATAGGAAACTATGAGGGTATACTAGAAATACCAAAGTAGCTTAGGTACTCATCTCTGCTAAGCCAGCAAATTTAAGAGGAAATCACTGCCAGAAAGTAGTGGATTGTATTTTCTGCTGGAACTGACCAGCTCCATTGGAGACTGGCCAACAAAGGACTGGCCTAATACCTATTTTCCCCCTAGCAGTAAAAGTAATTCACTAAACACTCACACTGCTCTCTCTCCTAGTATTTTGCCATTACTTGCACAGAATAGCATCAGCATCTGTAGATGAAGTAGTAAAAACCTTATAGCAACTTGCCACCAGGAAAACAGCAGAACAAATGCAAGAGAAGACACAGGTGGTCTCCTCAACTTGAACATCAGCTACATTTCTGGGGTAGAAGGGCACATTTTAGAGCGTTCAAAAGGAAAAAAGTATGCTCTGGAAAAATTAACAAAGTAAACACATGCAGGCTAAGATAAAGAACCACCAGCCATTCTGTGTATAAAGTGAAGTTAAATTTTATCACTACTAGCGAAGGACCACATTCTGGAGTCCCTCTTGATACATCTACAGGCTATGCAAAGGTCTGCTTGTGTGAACTTGGCTGTAAGGCCAGGGCATGAGGGACTTTAGCTGACAGCCAGTGCCAGCCCTGAAAAGTACAGAACAAGAATTCATTGCAAGCCCGTGAAAACCCAGACTGCTTTACTGCCTTACTTATTTGAGCTCTTTGTGGTGCTATCCTTGCTATGGCTGGGGATCCCTGGGCCAGTTTGGAAGCCTGCTTGTCTGAAGTCATCATGGCGTTGCCATTAGAGTCATTGCACAGAATGGGCAAACTGATTTCCTTCTTGGTGATATGAGTTTCTGCAGACTCGTTTTCTACTTGAGCTTCCTTGTCAGAAGATGATTTCTTGTTCAGCAGGTTACTGATCTCCATGATGTTTCCTATGATTTCCACTGGCCCAGTTAAGTTCTTTTTCCTAGATGGAAGATCATCTTTAGCCTTCTTCAGATATGAAGCTGGGGCCCAGCCCTCTTTGCCCAGATACCTGGAGAGGCAAAAGCAAACACCATCACATCAAACACAGCCTTCTCATGCATGTCAGATAGAACAGCTAAAGCAAAAGTGACAGATGAAAACATCAAAGTTTGCAGTTCTCAAACAAGATTTAGTAGTCTCCATTTATTATCTATTGATTAGACATATCAAAGTCAGTTGAGCCAGCAGTGAACTGTGTAGTTGAAAGCCACTAATCATCCTAAGGAAGGAGTCTCTCTGCACAAGAAATGCTTACACACAAGGTACAGAGCTTCACCAGTTTGTTTTATGCCTCCCCTAGAGAGTACTAAGAAAACTCAGCATTTTCCCACAAAGTAAAAAGCAAACTAGTAAGTAAAATACTTGAAAAGTCTTTAAACACTCGTAGTGTCAACTCAAATTGAAAATGGGATAAAATAAGGGTGTACAGCACGTAGTACAGAGAACCTATGCCTGCAGTTTAAGATCATTGTGCAAGCCTCCTTCCCTGAGACTATAAAGAACACTGTCCCTCCTTCCATAATTCCCAGGTCTGCATGAGCAGCTTTCTGTCACTGAATATATGGGACCCTTAAACTACTGCAGCTTTGTCTAGCACTGCAAGATCAAGAAACAATTAGCCTGAGGAAAAATGGATTTGATGGAGACTCATTTTCCTGAACAAGCTCGAGGCAATTTGAAGAAAAACTGGGAAATATGAACAGACACCTGAATCCAATCCGTGTTACTGAAACACCATCCTGAGCTGATCACACTACACTTCAAACTGAGGTAATTCCTCTACAGCTGGGCTTTAGGGAAATAATTTTTTCTAACTTCTGCCATTCCTAACACCTCAGCAGGGATTTCAGATTACAATCAGACTCCAGGGAGGACCATGTGGATGAACTCTGCTTTCCCTAATGAAACCGCAACTTGCTACAGTGAGAGTCACTGAAAACCTTCTCTCTAATCTCTCAAGATACCCAAAACAGGCACTTGAACTGTAAGTGAAAAAGCAGGCATCATTAAAATCCTGGTGCTCAGGAAATCTGCAGGAAATACAAAGGTTAAAACAGTAGGACTCTAAGGTTCTTTATTGAAAAGGGAGCCTCGTTAGACAGCAGAGGAAGGAGCTGGGGCACATGGGATATGAGCAAATAATTTCCTGGCAGGTGAGCATCTTTGTTGTGACAACACTTGGATTCTGAGGTTTCCAGTGAGATCTCTGCATCAAATCTCATCCTGGTCTCACCCACCACATCCACACACTTGAGAGTGGCTCTGGGACTTGACAGGGAGAACAGGAAAATGCAGTGTGGATTTGATTCCCTAGGCTTCTTTATTACTATTCCTGTATAAAAGCAAATACAATTGTTGTACTTCTAGCAACAACTACAAGGATCATTCTGTCTAAAATCCTGCCTTTTCCTCCTCACCCACCTAGACCAGTCAAGATACTAGAGATTCTGCTTCTCCCTACATACTTGCCTTCTGTCACACATGAAGGTAAAGACGTAGCATCTCTCCTGCTCAGGGAGTTTAGGGACAAGTTCTTCCAAATTACTCTGCTGTCAAAGGAAAGCATCCCAAGAGCTCTGAGCTTTGTCTGATGCATGGAGACTAAGAAGAAGTAGCAACCTGATACTAAAATGATTTGAGTGCAAAAAGATTCACAGCATCCACAGCATGGTGTGGGAAGACCATGTCAAGAAGCAGTTTGGATCTATTCAATCCTGCCCCTTTTGAGGCTTTTCTGCTAGGCCTCAAACCAAGCCATAAAAGGAAAAGAAAAAAAGGCCTGAATACATGCCACAGTTCCTGTTGTGTCAAGGTATCACCCATTGCCATTTTTCAGCCCTGAAGACTTTTGGTTTCATTCCCTTTTGCAGAGCTGCTGACCAATGCTCTCTGCTGCCTTTGGATCAAGTAATTGTTTTTAAAATACATTTGTGAGTTTATACAATGTGGAGGTGTAGAGGTCTCCATCTGTGAGAAAGCTACAGTGGCCAATGCACTGAGCACTCCAGTTCCAAAGGTTATTTTCAACAGAGCTTGATTGTGCAAAATCAGCAAGAAAAAACAGTTTACATCCATCTTAGCTTGTGGGAGACTGAACATGTTTAAGATCAGAACGGCAGCCACAGGCAGGTTCTGTACTGGCCTGTTAGTTCTCCTGCCAACTTTAAGTATTTGGATCAGCCTGTGTAACCCCACTGCAACAAATACCTCTGATCTCACATAGCTTCTCCCAATGAATAACAGCAGCAACAGACGGACAGTTAATTACTCTGGGCAACATAACGCTCAGTAGAGAGGCTGTTGTAGGCTACTTCTTCCTGTGTAAGCAAATTTAACCTGAAGTTAATGTTGAGCTGTAGTTACCAGAAACTACTGTTTTATTTCTGCAATATCACAAATAAAAACTACTTTCATAAGCGAAATATGCATACGTTTTTTACCTTAGTCTTGAATTTGTTAATCTTTAAGCTCTTTGAAGAATAACCTTAGAAGATTCCTTGATCTTCCCCATTTTATAGGTGAAAGAACTAAAACAACTGGTAATCAATTTCAGCCAAGTCCTGAAGCAGTAACAATTTTCATTTCACATCTTAGGAGTTGAATCACAAGCATCCTGCCTTCCTTCCTATCTAGAACCTACTGGAAACATTCTAAGCCCATCCTGGATTGCTCCTCATTTCAGTGCTGCCAGCACCTCTCAGCTGCGCTTCATTCTCCTGGGCAGAGGCTCAGAGAAACCATAAAATGAAGGCTATGAAGGCAAAGAACAACAGCTTTACTTCGTATATTGGTACCAACTTGCCCTGCAGTCAGTCCACTTGGGCATCACAAGATTGTACTTACCTACTGCTGTCACCTGGAGGCAAAGTAAGATCTAAATGATGGATGCTAATGCCAGCTATGGGCACACTAGGAAGCACAGATCTGCTGAACTCAATACAACAGTAAGCAGGATCCCAGGACAGAGTCTTTCTTTCATTTCTCCCTAGTCCTGATTTTGTTTTTTTTAAGTCATAATGCATGTAGGGCAAAATAAAGACAGACACCAATACTGCCTCTAGCTTGTATAGCATTGAATTGGGAGGGTTTCAGAATTAGGTGCAGTGATTTGGTTCCTTCATGCTTCCAAAACCCTCCCTGTGTATATTATATGAAGGTAAAAACGGATTAAAACTATAGGAATGTTAAAAAAAAGTCAGAAGTGCCTCTGTAAGTCTGAGAGTAACATCTGCTTTCCAGCTCCAGAGCACTGGAATTACTCCAGAGGGAAGCAAACTAGGGAAAGGAAAAAAAAAAAAAAAGAAGAAAAAAAAAGAAAAAAAAGAAAAAAAGGAAAAAAAAGGAAAGAAAAAGAAGGACAGGAAATGAGGATCAGCACATGGCCAAGAATTTGGAGAAATTACATATTTAAGGTGGAACAAGCTAATGTCTTTAAGGTGGATTCCATTTACAAACTACTGGATTTGATGTTCTCTCTACACACTGAAGTGTGTTCAGTCTGTGCAGCCCAGGGTTCAACTGCATTCTCCTCCTGCTCCCTCACACTCACAGCAGGAGAAGGAGTTGCTCCTTCGAAGGCACTCAATACTCAGGGAAGCAAATTTCTGCAGGAAGGGAATCCTTTTCTGAGGGGTCCCTAAGGTATTGAGGGCAGTGTACATGTAACAAACAGCACAAGCTGGAGATCAGCTACCCAGGCTGCAAAGGACCAGCTTTTGCAGGGATGGATCACATCATCAACATTTCTGGAAGTGATACCCATGGGAAAAATTCCCTGTTTCTAAGAGTTTAGTTCTCCAGCAACAAAGTAGCACAGTGCTCCAAAGCAGCAGAGAGGAGCACAGTTGGCATCCCATAGACTTGTCACATATATGGGGAGCACATACTATCTTCCAACAATAAGAGGGGTTTCTCAAATCAAAATGCCTCTTCCGAAAAAGCCAAGCACATGCTGCAATCCCCACCTATCATGGAGTGGCTGGGGCATCCACTGTCCTTCCAGCAGACTGCCATGGATGACAATGCCACAGAAAACATTGCAGCAAGTGTCATCATGTTCCAGAAGGCACTCCTGGTGTATAGCAAAACGTGTCTTTTGGGTTGACTCAAAGGAGTGCATGAGAAAAAGGAGGAAAAAATAGTTCAACTAATTGTAGGAGTGTTAATATGGCAAAGGGAAACCTCTGGAGGAAGCCCTACAGAAACCTACAGTAGTAACCAGGCTACAATGCAGAAAGAGAATAGAAAAATAAACTAGAGGTGTCCTGCAATGGTTCTCCCCTCAGAAAAACCTATGTGCTCGATTCCCCTATCTGAAACTCTGGATTCCACTTCTGTAGATGATTAATGGAGGAAAAAAATGTGACCTGACCAAACCCAGGCATTTTTGAGTTCCTCCTATCTAGAGTGCCTTCCTGGCTCCACTGCTATCTTTATTAGCTTATTTGCTCCATGGGATCATTAGATAGAAAACTGATATTTTTTTCTTCTAAGTAAGGGAAATCAAGTAAAACAACAGCATTGCTTCAGCATTTTCACAATCCTTATTCAGAGCCAATAAATCAAGCAGCATTCAAGCAAAAGCAAGTTATAACTTGGGGAGGGAAAGAGGAAAAAATCATTGTAATTACATGTTGAATGGAAAAAGATGACTATATGAGATGTTCTGCACTGCTGAGAGATAAACCTCCATTGTAAGCTACCTGTTGTGTCACATCTTGTTTGAAGAGAAATGGGATGTCACAGCACTGACAGGTTCACACACAGATACAAGGCAAAAGGCAGAACCACAAAAGAGCACTAAAACCTAAATGCTGTGTGACCCTAGATGAAGAAAGCTCTGAAGTGCTCATCCTGACACCCTAGATCACTGAGACAATATCTACCCTACAGTCTGCCCATAAGCATTTACAAAGGAGATTCTTAAGTCAAAATCCTCTGCTAGGACTGCTGTTCCAACTACATAACAAAATTTGATACACATAACAACTTCACCTGCCCTTGGAATGCAGTCCCTCTACATTAGGAATACCTAATGTGGATAGACAAAAATCAAAGCAAATTAGCTGAAACCATTGGTAAGCTTGCAAAAGGGCTATAGCCAGCAAACTGATCTCATATCCCTGAAAGTAACACTACCTGCTCCAAACAGCTCAAGAGATCACAATCAGCCTTTTAGCATTGCTATAAATAGATTTAAATAGGTTGCAGAATAACTCTTATACTGGAAGCACATTGAAATTATATACAACAGAAAGCCTTGTTAGGTCTCACAGATCTTAACTCAGATACGGGCTTTTAACTTGAAGCAAGGGAAAAAAACCCTAAAACTGCAAGTTAAGGCATTTCCTCACTGAAATGGTCCACAGCCTTTCCAGATACTGTATTGTTACTTTAGCCACCGTTGTATCGCCTCAGACTTTTCTTTATGTTTCTTCCAGAGACATTATGAACAATTTGGGATTCCCTGTCTAGCTACAGAATTATTTAAATGCTAACACTCAGTGAATGATCAGAAGAGCTCATTGTAGCAGTTTCTGCGACTTGCACAGCTTCTTTACCTGATGTACCACCATCCTTCCAGGTTCTTTTGGATGACCTCCACGGTGACCCCTTTTTCGAACCCAATCTCGTCCTTCCCCTGGCTGGCGTACGGCTGGATAGTGACATATTTCTCTTCTAGTGAGGGGAGAAAAGGCAACATCAGTTAGGGTCAGGATCAGTCCAGCTGTTTTTCCACACTGCTTGCTTTTAAACTGCTATGCAGCGATTACGTGAAGCCATTACAAAAGGCGGAGCCCTGCTCAGGGGCCCACTGGTTATTTATGCTGACGACATGACAGATAATCAGCCCCTCGCCACAACCCTGCTGCTGATAATCGCAAAATGTTTCCATGCCAATAATGACACAAAGTCCCCAGAGAGCGTCCCCCTCTCCCTCGCTTCTTCCCACCTCCCTCCCCCTCTCCGAGTTCCTCGAGCGGGTAAGGGAGAGGATTTGAAGCTGGACTTAACTCCCATACTGTAACTTGACAGAATCAATCCGGCTGCCAAATCAGCCCAGCGTCACTGCGGGAGCTGCAGCCAGTTGGCTCTTTGCACATGCACATGGCTGCACGAAGCATTGTGTTACTGAAACTCGAGCACTGCATCCCCAGGGGGACACATCTCCCCAGCCCAGAGGGGCTGGCCCAGCACACTGCTCTCCTTGCACCTCCCAAGCAGCACAGGTCTACAGCAGTGAGCTTGAAACGTTTAAAAAAACACGAAAAAAGAACAAGAGAGGTTTGCATATGACAGGAGATGATACAGCATTCACATCCATGGGTTGTGAAGTGTTTTACAAACATACTTTTGCTAAACCTCACTTCAGAGAAATGCAGATGTGACACTGGTGAAGGGGGGCCAGAACTAAGACACACACTTCAAAAGCACAGACTGGACTTCAAGTATGGTGTTTGAGCCAAAAACTTAGCATCCCTATTCATCTCCATCATCTATCCCCTTCCAGCTGGGCAGAGGTTTTAAGCAGACTTGCTGAGAGCAAGCCAGTAAGCAGATCAGAGCAGAACAGACACTTGTCAACATCTTCTTCCACCTACCCAGGAGTCATTTACTGCAGCATTCCCATCACACCCAAAGCCAATCTTTCCCTCTGAAGCTTAAAAAATTACACCTGCCATTGAAAACTTGGACTACCATCCTTCCTCTGCAACAGCAGACGTGGAAAGTGTCACAAAACCCCTCTCCTCAACCCAAACTCTGGTGCATGTGACATCATGAGTTTCTGTAGCTAGATTAAAGGCAGGGAAGGCAAGCAATTAAGAGCACCTCAGCCAGTCTTCCTAGAACTTTCTACCAGCAGTCACAACAGGGCAGGGAAAGAACAAATGGAAAGCTTTCAGTGCAGAGGAATGGGCATGAAACAAAGTGAATCCAAAGCTCCTGATCACTGCAGAACAAAGGAGCTATGAAAAGGTTGCAGCAGCTTGAAGTGAGCACTCTTTAAGAGAGTAAAACAGATCCAAGCAGCTGTTTGGTTTTGTGGCTCAACTGCATTTGTTGCTGGGTGAAGCATGGAAACTTTAATTAAAAAAAACAAAACAAAGCACTTACTGAGACAAAGTAAGAAATAATACCTCAGAAAAGGGAAAATAATGTTGATGGAGCATCTGATGGCAGCAAATTCAGCACAGCTACATCTCTGAAGTCAAGTTGCCTTGACTAGTCATATTTGGATCCTTCTAATTCTGATGGGACAAAATCTGTCAAAACCTTTGCTACCAAGAGGAAAAGCCTCTCTGTTGCTCTCTCCTAGGAGGCTGCTTAACTGGCTTATCACTGGTAAGAAATTCCAGCTGGTTTGTAATTAGCACCACCAGCATATGACACCTTCCCCACAGAAACACTCCACTACAAATGAAACCTGGCAAATGAAATCCCAGCTTCCAAGTCACGGGACAGGACAGTTTTCCTAGCTAGGTTTCTGTTCTGAGTGATAGAATTGGACTAATTTTTCCCCTATTTTCAAGTCTGCTGCAGAAGGAGCTCCATGTCTGGTTTCCACTGCATGCAAAGCACTAAACTGAACTGCAGAAGACCCCCAGGCAGCTAGATCTTGTCTCTGTAAGGTCCAAGGTAAAGTTCAGTGATGCTCTGTCCAGATACACATTGTTTCAGACACTTCCAGGGATGTTTCTAGGACAGTAATACTGAGCTAAGCATATATTTTACTGAGTCTTGGAAGAAGGCCCTCTTTTTTCTTTCCCCCATACCAAAGGTCACTCTTGCCACTCCCACAGAAATTGCTGTGTTTATTCTATTTTTCCTCCACACAAACACCAGGCTTCAGCTAAAGCCAGTTATTCGGCTCCTTTTGCTAGAAAGAGAGTGGTCTCACTCTTCAGGGATGTGGCTCCCCTTTTTCTGCAGATAACCATGCATAGGTTGCTCATTCCTAGCTTCCAACACAACTTTCCAAACTTCTGTGTGAGGAATTGAGACAGTGGTCACCCATCAAAACCAACAGCACTGGAGGCTGATCACTCAGGAGAAACAGTAAGGCTTTTCTGAACTGCCACTGTCTCATTCTGCCCATGAGCACCTTCACTGCTTACATCTTCGGTCCTGTGGCTTTCAACTCAAGACTACTTCTTTTTGAGAGAAAAGCCCCTTATGCGACTCCTCCTTATACTGAACAAATCAAAAAAATGAAGTACATAGAAATAGGGAGGGAAGAGAGGGAAAATGGATCTCCCATGAAGCAAGACAATCAAAAGTGTTAAAAATCAACTCTAGAAAGAAAGGTCTGACAATGTTTTTGTTTAGCAGCTGTTTTTAGGCCCACAGAGAAAAGCCAGGAAGCCATCATTACAATTTCCCCTTGCAAAGTACTCAGACAACAAAAATTACATTTCCAAGATTACACACGTTTGGTTTCTGTCAATGCTGCAGGAGATGCCACAAACATGCATGAGGTTTGTAACTGTACAACAGTTATTCTGGAGATATGGGCCTCTTGTAATCAAAGTGCAAATTCTGTTTTGTTTCTCAAAGATTATCTCTAGCCAGTGGACACTTCGTATAAACCAAGATTTGCTGAAGGGAGCAGGGGAGCTCTCAGTAGATGTGTCACTGAAGAGGACTGATAATAGCATTCAGCATATCATATTATTCAAAAGTCTTTAAGAGAAGATATTTGACACTTCGTGACTGATATGTAAACTTACTGTAAAGACTTAACAGATAAATGGTTTAATGAAAGAATCAGCAGAGCGTCAGACAGCAGAATGACACTGCTGTGAGTTACACTGACAAATCTCATATTGCGCTGGTTTCATTCAGCTTCTGTGACAGGCAATAGTATAAAACAGAAGTCAGTGAACCATCCCAGACCTACTATTGAAGTTATATACCCAAATCTACAGAGAATACAAAAGCATATAATTTTGGTTCATTAAGTTTTGACTTAAGAATTACCAGGAGAAAAAAAAAAAAAAGACAAAGGATAATTTGTATTCCCCAGCTGCAGCTTCTGTTACATCAACCTCAGTGTTGAGGTCAAGTGGGTAGAATAAACTTTACTACATGCTACAAAGCACATACACCAGCTAAAAGGCTGCATTTAGAAACAATAGGATGAAAGTCCTATCCCCTTTGAGATAGAAATGGCAATAAGGCAGCTCTGTTCTTAGTGAGTGACATCCAGAGATCTATTAATTGCTCGGTTAGCCAACTTCACTCACATTTCTTTACCACTCATTTGCAGACCAAAGACACCTTTTCCAGCTGAGCTGAAGGAGCTCTGGGTTTTGAGCTGCTCTAGTAAATCCGAACACGGCACACATGAAGCAGCAAAGCCCGTTTGGCAAAGAGCTACGATACACATCTGTCACATCATGCATTATCCAACTACAACCTACTTTGGTTGGAAGGAAAGGATTAGTATGTGTCACTCTCTCTCCTCCCCATCACAGACACTATTTAAAATATGCACAACCAGAATTTTTGCACTATTTCAACCACTCAGCTCATACCTTGCTGCTGTAGCTGTGCTCTGCCCAGCTCTCCCAGACACTGTGGCAACCCAGCGCTCAGTCCACTACTTACTCCAAAGCCTCAATTCCCTATCTATCTATCTATCTCCTCTTCCCTTTCCTCCACCCAAAAGAAGGCAGGCTTCTATTTTGCTTTGGTTCTACCTAAAATCTCCTGAACATATACAGTAGAGAACTGGGACCAAAATATAGGGACAGATCTTGGTGGATCACTGGGAAAACAGCATGGACAGCAGAGAACAGTACCTATGCCCTTGGAACAGCCCACAATACTACAGAGAGGGCTTTTTCTAGCCACAAAGATTTTTCCCCCAGAAAACGTAGCAGGAGTACGGCTGTCCAGCTGGAAGGTGTGCACATATACAGGACAAAGGTTCAGTTGCTGTACAGTGCCCTGCATCACAGCCACATACATTACTGGTCTATACAGCTGCACCCAACACACCTCGTACAAGGAAATCACTGGTATTTGAGTGTTATGGATCACTTTTTCACAGTAACATCTAATGTCCTTCTGTAACCACTAGAAGAGGACAAAAGAAGCAAAAAGGAAAGAAAACAAAAAAACCCACCAACACAAAAACACAAGCCTTTTGTGTTCCTCCAGCAACACCACAGTGTTTTGCCAAGCTGAGGCCTTTTCTATGCATAAACAGTAATAGCTCTAAAACTAAAAAGCCACTTTAAAACCAGTTTTTGAATTCAGAGCAGTCAAGGCAACCCATACAAAACTTGATTGAAAACCTGGCTAGGATAGTTTAAGCACACCCATGTTTCTTGTCCCACCCATTTTAACATACAGCTTAATGAAGGACAACTTTTCACATAAAAAGAATTTATAATACAGCCATTAAACCACCACATGATTTACAGCAGAGCAAGATGACCTGCAGCCACCTGGGCAATGCTCATTGAGTAACAACAGGTCACCTCTGCAGTCACAGTGTAATGAGGAGTGAAATATTTCTTCTGTTCTGCCCAGCCAATTCACTGGCTATAATACAACATACTGGCTGCAGAAAAATGAGGGATGATTTTTTTAAGATTTGATTTCTTAAAATTTAGGAGGACTTCATGTCAATGACAGCTATTTTTGGATAATTGCACACCTTGACAACTGTGCTTTGTGTTTTTTCCTTTTGTATAGGATTGCAGCTTGTACATAGTGAGAAATTGGGTACCTTCCAACACATTCCCTTTAAACAACCTACTTCCAAATAAATTTTCTTTTGTTTTACCTCATGTATTTCTGTCAAGTAGAAAAGGGGAACCTCAGAAGAATTTTTAAGCATTGGTTATGACTTTTTCCAAATCAGGTGTCTTGTTAGGACATCTCTCCCACAGGAAAAACCTCAGGACAGCTAAGATGAAGCTCCGTTCCCTCCTGAAGAAATTGTACCTACTTGGCTGACAAAGCAAGACACTGAACTTGACAGCCTGTGAGGCTCCTTCAATCTCATCTGTCAAACCAGAATTCCATATTTTGCATGTGTGACTGTGCACACACACACACTCCACACTGAAGTTATGAGGCACCTTGAAATGGCAACTCCCTCCTCTGGCTGTCTGGATTTATACTTAATGTCAGGTCAAGGAAAGCAGACCTATGGTTTTACAGCTTGAGTTGTAACACAGAGCTTCAGTAGCCCTTTCCAAATCTTCCTTATTCCATCTTCCCAATTCCCTTGGCACTGATTATTTCAGATTCCTCCTAGTCTATCACCAACCAAGGCAACAGACTTGCCCCAATGTTTTCATTGCTCCTCCTCACTGGCCCTTCAGTGACTCCTGCACAGCCACTACCACCACCTCCTGCCTGCTTTGCTCCCTTCCCAGCCTTTCAGCACACACTGCTCCTGCAGAAGGCTCTTGGCACAGCGGTACTCTGGCATTTCAACCAGACTCCTACCAAGAGCATTCCCGACTCAGCTGTTCCATCTTGAATTTTCAAGCCTGTGAGCTGTGCCTTGCTTTAATGCCCTACTACACACATCCACATGTTCATGTGGATTTCCCACTCCTTCAGATTCTGTGATCTTTTCCCACTCACCCTCATGCCTTTCATATGATGCTTCATCAATCTGAGCAGGCTCCTTCCTCAATGGTATCAAATGACCTGAAGCTCTCAAATCCTTCCTAAAATAAGCCTTACCTACTCCAATTTCCTGCCTTACCAAACTAGCTTAGTTTTAGTCCTCCTCTAAAAGCTTTTAAAAATACTGAATAAGGATCATTTTACACTCTGGAAACCCCTTTGGTTGCAGTAAGATTCATGCCAAATTGCCACTTGTCCACATTCTTTTGATGCATGGATCTCCTTCTCTTTGTTTAGGCTGTAAACTATTTGGGACAGGAGCCGTGCCTTTAAGCAGCTAAAATACCAATGCACGTTTCCAGCCCTGCACAATCAGTCTCATCTTTCCCAGGCAAATGGCCAGTGCTCAGACATTTCTGCTTCCAAGCTGAGTGCCCCATTTCGCATTCCTCTCCTTCACCTCTATTTTGTAAGCTTTGTCTTTTCTGCGTCCATTAATAAGCATGGAAGTTATCAGCAGCACTTCAGGAACCAACCAAATAAGGGAGTCATGTCCTTTGCTCAGCTGGTGCTTGCACATGCCCCCAACTTTCTGTGACCCCGTCCTGGTTTGATATGCTGGTAGGGGCAGGGATAGGGGGGATCTGGGCTAGAAATTAGCCAATTAATGATTTCTCAGCAAAATGCAACAGCCCCAAACCGACATCTTCCAAACCACAGAAGAATTTTCTTTCAAAATACTTTCCCCTCTGTCAGCAGTCTGTGTTTGCCCTCCCCCACTCCTCCGCTCTACCCCCCCTTTGTCAGACCTGCTTCTGGAAAAAGTCTCGCTGTTCCAGAAAGCAATGCATTAATTCAACATGGACTTTGTTTTACTTGCCTAAATATGCAGAGAGAATGACTGTCCACAGTTATCAAATGTGTTCATCTACAGACAGAAGCTCTTCAGCCTTTGTCCCTCTTCCCCTCCCTGCCATTTTTGTTTCAAATTACGGAAAACCTTATGCCAAGAGATAGAAAAGAACAATAATGACATTTCTTCTGAACAACTTTGTATTACACATGCTCTTACTTCAACCAAGCAAGGAGCAATAACCATTTACTACTTTCCTTGGAGAACAGAGTAAAAAAAAATATATATATATATATATAAAGAAAGAAAAAGAAATCCAACCCAAGGAGAGAACAAACTAAGTCTGAAGCTGCTCTGTGCTGGTTTGATTTAGCACAGCAGTGTCACTCACAGCCTTCTGCTGTGACTGACAAACATTTCATCACAATCAAGCACAACCAGGGAAAAAAACAAAGGGAGAAGTCCCATGGAAGGGGCTGTCAAAGAGGGCAGAGCAGCTCTGGTGAGATGCAGGAAAGGGTAAGAGTGCACAAGCACATCAGCCAGGCTGGATTGCCAGTACTGATGAAGTGCTCTTTCCACAGCTATAAAACTGGCTGCAGAATCACCCACCTGGGCTAGGACATGGGGTTCCAGTATTAAGACCAACTCAGGATGAGGTTCAAGTATCAAGACCACTGGGTTACACAGCTGCCTTTCCTCTACACACTGCCTACCTTTCCCCATCAAGCTCCCTCTCTCCCTAAGGTAGGCAAGCAGTGGGAAGTTCTAACTTTAACTCTTTCAATGAACAGCTTATTCCTTGTGCTAGGAGCTACTCCTAAATAATTGGCTCATTTGGCAGAAATTCAGCCCATATGTCACTATATTGTTGGTATGAATAACTTTAAAGTGCTTTCCTGCATTGTAACAGCTCCAGTTGAAAGCACTGCGCACAAAACCAAAGCAGCAATAACTTAGGTCAGATATCTGGCATAGAAGACAGGCATGTAAAGTCCCAATTTTACCAATCAAACTGTAAAAGCACAAATGACTTTTCATTAAATTAGCCTGTAAATAATCCTAAATTCCCTTCTAGGGGAAGTTCCAAATAAAAGCATGTGTAGAATTACTGTTTAACCCTGTACAAAACAAGAACTCTGCAGCTTGCAGGTCTAACGAGTGTCAAGTCTGAGGAAAACTACAAGCTTTCAGACTTCTCACAACCCATATTTGTATTACTGGAGTTTCAGAATGTATAGAAAAAAAGTTTAGAAAATGTACCACATTTAACATTAAAAAAATCCACAAGCTTTGCAGCTACATAAGAAACACAAACTAATGTAATCTCTTAGATCTGGGCATACCACAGAACATTTTAAAGAGAAAAGTTCAGCAACAAAAGTCATCTGTTTCTCTTTGTAGAAACAGACTACAGCTGTTCTCTTTGCAGATTTTCTTTTCAGGTTTTGAAAAGAAGCATTATCATGATATTCAACAATTTGTCTTTCATGTTTCTTATTCACAGACCCAGTAACATTGCTTCCAAATATCTGGAGGTCAGAGATGCCTAGCCTCTTCAAATGGCTTTGGAAAGGGTAGAAATAAATAAGCCATATGCTACCCCTAATAATTCTCCCTCATCAGGCAGGGAAGCAAACACTCTTCCCTTCTGCACTCAGGCTTTCTCAGTGTTTTTAATATTCAAGTAATTTAGAAAATTCTGCTCCTCAGAAACGATGCTTAATTCCTTTGATTCTGGCCTTAAAGTGATTCACAGGCCAAACTGATAAAAATGCTTATTAGTGGTACCCAAGCATAAATACAAAGGGAGGCATCTTTTACAGCTTGCTTTTAAACTCCAGTGAACTCCTGGAGCTAACCCTCCCAGCAGCAAGGACTATTTCAAGCAGAATATTGCTGGGTGGGAAGAATTTCAGCCAAAATGTTTAATTGAGTTTGTTTCCAAGGAAGAGGCCAAATGGGGAAGGGGAAGCTGTTCTGCTTGTGTTCAACAATTCTGGCAACCTCCTGTTTGATAAACTTGAGTTCTTCTGTGCTTTGGAGCAAGGACTTGAAGGTTGGCAGGGGGGTGCATATGTACACTTCATGCATTCTGTCATTTCAGTGCAAACCCACCCAAATTTGGCCTTGTTAGAAGTCTTCTGGGCTGGGATGGGAAGATGGGAGAAAATCTCTCCTGACCTCATATAAACTGTGCTCTGTTAGAAAACAGCAGGCTGGACACCCAGAGAGACTCATACTTTCAACAACTGCAGTTTGGAAGGCGTACATGTCTGTACAGGCTGCAGCTCTGCCAGATCATGAAGCCACTGTCTCCAACTTGTGCCCATTTATTCAAGTCACTTTCTTTACTTCCAATAAGCCTGCTCTTGTAAGCGTTCCCTAACCTATCATTTCTGATGACATTAAACAGCTTATTTTTAGCCAGCCTGGCTAGCTGTGGCTGAAATACATTGGAGAGACCTCATAGAAGCGGCTCAATCACAGAGGGTGCCCCAAGCCTTGGATAGAATCATAGATTGCTGAAGTTTGTGCCAAGTCCAAGTGCCAAGATTCAGTTTGAGATAAAGCACATATTCTCCAATACCCTCAAAAGCCCTGCTTGGGCCTAATAGGAAAGAAACTGTAACAAAGCAAGAAAAAGGCAAGGATGGAAGAGATTAGGGGAGCCTGTACTGGGGAAGACTGCCAGGGAGGACACTGACACTGGTCAGAGGGCAGGTCTGGAGAAGATGCATACAGGTGGTGGGCACCAGAACACAAGAGGAAAAACTTGAGAATGCAACTTAGATCCTCAAGTCTTACCAGCTGACTGCTAAGGGACTGGCTACACAGTCTTAATATTTTATGGAACTTTGTTTGCAATATTGTATGAGTATGAAAGAATGCATTTGTTTTCACCAGTAAATAAATTGTTTAGAAAACTGATTCCTATAAATCCTCCCAGTTAAATTGCCAGGAAGCATCTGGCAGAGTTTGACAAAGCAAAATAAGCAGCTCCCAAACTGCTGGGGCACAGAAATAAGCAACTTTTTTTTTTTCCCCAAGATGCTATGTGTGCTTACGAGAGGATTTTGGTGCCTTCAGAGTGCACCTGGTGGCTGAGAAGCAAGACATTGTCTTCTGAAGGTAGTTCCAGCTGCTGCAGAGTCAAGCTCTGGAAGGAAGAGCATGGCTCTTGTTTGCTTTTGTTTCCTCAATTATAATTTGAAATAAAGTTAAAGGGTCACCTTTAAAGCTGGGAGTGCTTGAGACACAGGTGTCTGCACAAAGTACCATCATCAAATCTGGAATGTAAATTTGCCACTTAAAAAATACATTATCTCCTTAATAGGGAAAGGCACCTTTCCATCAACTGACAATCGTCTCTTGCGCTTGGATCCATTCCCTCAGTAAGGTTGTCTGAAAGTTACAGGGGTACAAATGGTGCTTTGTCCCTCCTTTCCTTTTTTAAGTGCAACAAACACATCTGGATGATTTTGCAGGTGGAACAGGAGATAGACAGGCATACCTCTGCTCTAGGAAAGATAATTCATTCACCTGCTCTTAAAAAATAATCAGTTTAGGAGACTCCTCAAAGTTCACCCAAACACAGCTTCACCCAAACACGAAGTGTTCCCCCTTCCCTACCATACTCACTGTCAGACCACCAAAAGCTAAAAGAACACAAACCAAACCAACTAAAATGCTGCTACTGGTGGCATTTTAAACACCTAGGTATGATGTCAAGAACTCCCAAAAGTTCTCAAGTCTCTCTTTAGTATCAAGTACTGCTTGCAAGGAAGCGAGGGGATTGCAACTGGAATAATTTTCATCTTTCCACATCACACACTCTTCCAGTGTGCTCATCTTTGACCATGGCTTTTTGGCATTCAACTTATTTTAATAGCCCTGAAAGTATCACTTGTCCTTACTGAGGCAGGAAAGACTGAGCACAAACATGCCCATGTTAAAACACAGCAGATGTGAGCTTTCCCAATAGCACCAAGAGTCAGACTGCAGAGCTACCCTTGGTTACCAGCCTCCAGCTCCTGGGGTGCCTAATCCCAGCCCCAAGACACCCTCAAGCTGTCATGTACGAAATCCATATCTGAACTCTGGAGCTCTGGCCCCTCACTGCCAAAGTGTCAAGGATGCAGGTCCCAACACACAACAGCTGAAGCTGCAGTGTGGGTTTTGGTGCCCCCTGAGTGGCTGGTACCAGAGGAAGCTATGAATTCACCTCGACTCTGCTGCCTGTTGACTATCCCGCCCAGCGTCCATCGCCGGTCCAGGCGCCTCAGGTGAGCCTTGCGTCGCTTAGAAACTAGTTTGGAACGTGGATGGAAACAAAACAAAGGAAAAAAAAAAGAAAAAAAATGATGGGAGGGTGAGGAATAAAAACAAAACATGGTATTTACAAGCATTGGTCTTGTTAGTGGGAATGGGTAAAGTGGGATGCAGGATGTTTTGTTTTGGTTTATACAGTACAGTGGAACAAGTTAACTTCTTGAGCTTGAGTGATGCAAGCCATCCAGAACTGTCACAGATTGCCACTCTTGCTACTGGCTTTTCTTAAAAAATAGTAATTATAATAAAAAACTCAAAAACATATACACACTCCAAAAATAAGCTGCACAACTAATGACAACTTGTCCATGGAGAGTGCAGTGGCAGGACACATCATCACTGCTGTTGCATCTCCTAATTCAGCTGTGTGATCTTTGGGGAATTCAGTCTATTGCATATAACATCAAACCCAACAGGGTTCTAAACCTCTCTAAGAAAAATTATCACATTATAAACAAACCCACAAACTCTTATGTAAGTTCCCTCATAACAGCAGCACTCAGGAACTGAACCCAAGTGAAAAGTACCTGATGTGCTTGCAAGACATGACTTGCATTCATTGCCACAGCTGGTTCTCAAAATCAAAACTTCTAATATATAGATTATGATATAAGGTAAAAAAACTAACCTTGCAATTATTGAGCAGGCTCAAGAAGCTAACAAGCCAGGACTGAGTGTTAGTTACATACTCAAACAATAACTTATGCTTAAAGTATAAACAAAGGCAAGACACTTATGGAAATGGCACTGTGAGAGCAGCTGTGCACAGAGGACATCACTTGTTTTCTGGACCACATACTTAGATCTCTACTCAGATTTTTCTTCTGCCTGTACAGGTGTGAAAGACACTGGAACCATTAGACTGGTACAGAAACACAGACAGACACTTATATTTTTTCCATTCAAGGCCTTCCATCCCAATTTGGCAACTACTGCAAGGGTGCTTGGTGCTGCTGCAAAGCAATACGACATACTGCAAGGTACCAATAGCTGAAGTGACAACACTATCATTTTACCAGTGCTGCTGGGAAGCTGTTCATAAACTTTGGTATCACATCATTAATAATAATTCAATTCTGCATATGTGCACTTATTTAGAGATTATACCCTTACAATGGAGTGGATACTGTTGTCTTCTAGAACTGTGTTCAGCAGACAACAGGCACAGCAAAACTATTTGATTGGGAAATCATTAGCTGGACAAGAAAAAAAATAACTTCACCAAAGAGTGGCTTTTCACTTTTTGTCCTTTGTAGGATCTTAGGCCAGACTTTTACATCCAGCTCACTCTCCTCAATTTCTCCTTTGCTGTAAGACCCAAACCTTCCCACACCACTCTAAATGGAGGTGTGGTGAGTGGTGTTGAACAGGTACATTATCTAGTCTGTGGTACTCTGTACTTCCCCTTTGATCTCACACTGGCCAAAAAACCCCCACAAATTTTCAGCCGAATCTCAAGATAATAAATAGCTGTGGTTTTGGCTCACGGAAATCAGTGATCCTCTTGGAAGCCTGTGGAGGGACAAAAGGTGAGCAGATTTAACCTGGTGACTTTCCCCAGATAAAAAGGACATTAGACTGCCAGTTACACATGCTACACAAGAGACAACACAGGACACCTCGCTAGACACACAGATTATAGCAGAGAGAGAAGTTAAACTGCAATAAGGCTGCTTGTATTAGGAGGTTTCTATACAAGAAGGGAGGAAATGAAATTCTGAACGTAAAGGCTTGCAGGATGGAGGGGTGCAAAATGCATAGAAACTGGCTTAAGGTGTCAGTACAGCTCCTTCTCAGACTGGGAGTTTGGAGGATTTAGCCATCCAGGAACACTCCTTGAAAACAGTGGGTCACACTGATCCACCACACTGTGTCCTTGCAACCTATGGCCACCCCCAGTGATAGCACTTTTATACCACAATGATGCTGTTGTACGAGCCAGGGTTTTTTCCTCCTTAAAAATTCTGAATTTTGCCATTTTGCCCAGACTTGGACTTGGTTGGTCAAGCCACAGTCATCAGAAAGGCTGCTTATTAACAAGTGTCTACACCTTTCCAGACATTATTTTAACACTTATACTTTATCAGCTCCTGTAGCCATTAAATGTTTCTTTAGATTGCTTTCTTATTGTTTTCCAAGCCTTGCAAGATGTGTTGGTCTAAACACAGGCCAGATAACAATCAGCTGCCTGCCTTCATCCAGACAAAAATGTTGTGCAAGTTAGGTGCAGGGAGGAAACACTTTCGTCTTTCTCAGGGAACAGACTATTTAAAGAGACACATGGCAAATATTACTGCTATAGAGAGGCAGAATTATTAGTAAGAAGTGTTCATCACCCCCCTATCTTTACTGGGCCTGCCACAGCAGAGCAGACTTCTGGGTTTGGCTGGCTAGTGGACTTGTTCCAGGCCTATTCAAATGGGGTGGGACAAGGGGCTGATACACAAAGCTCCCCATATGAGTGTTTCTGCTCTTTCAAAGCTGTGGGAGCAGAGCATGCACAGTTGCAGGAAGTCACTGTCTGTTGGAGTCACTCTGAAACTTGTATAAGCTCTACAATTCCGGGGCTAAAGCACTTAATCCACTAAAAGTGCCTTCCTCCTCAGTCACATCAGACCCCATTTCTCCTGCCCATTTGGAGAGAGCTGGCAAGTTTTCTGTCTAAGCACAGTCACTTTGAAACACCTTTTTAAAGACAGTGAATCCAAGTAATTATTTCCTTTCTTATGAAATAATTATATGGAGAAGAATAGCCCAAGTAAAGACAAACTAGAGGGGAAGAAATAAAGAATGTAGGAAGCCTCAGCTTAGATGGTTAATAACAGAAACCACAGTTACTAAAAAGCAAGCAAAAGCTGGGGTACATCAAAGCAACTGCAGAAGTTATGCAATTAGATCTGTCACTGAGATGGAACTGAGCAGAAAGGGAAGGGCAGTCTCAGGTTTATCAGCATATCTGGACTTAGAGTAAGGCAGGGAGCAGGACTGCTGACCACAGCTGAAGAGAGCAGTGTAATGGATTAAAAAGGGACTGAGAGGAAGGAGATATGGCATATTTGATGGATTTTCCATTCCCCAGGACAGAGTGCTGTGTGGCAGCATCCCTGTGTGGAACACACTCCAGAGGGCAACGTGAAAGAGGAGGAGAGCTAGAAATGAAAGTAGTTTAAGCAGTAAGGCTGTCAAGCACGCACCATATTTAAGAGTCAGGAAAAGGGAGGAAGGTACAGACCAACAAACAAGCGTCAGTGCTTGCAGACCAGAGCAGTAAAGTTTTGTTCTTTAATAACAGGAAAACTTTACTCACTGCTTTTGCATCCACTAAGATGTTGCATCATACCAAACTGGTTCCTGGCCTACCAGTCTACAGCCACTCTGTCTCTAAACCAGGATATGTATGGGTAGACTTGAGCAGGGGAAAATGAGTTACAGAGACAAGGATTTCAATAAGCTGCAGATGTCACCCTTGGAGCCCAGCAAAAAGTCCTGTTTTGCCTGTGTGCTATTTTAATGGGCAGATGGTCACCCCAACACATCTCTAAGCCTCCTGCCCGTGCTAAGGGAAGGTCAGCTGAGTTTCCATATGCATTTTACATAAGTGTCACGTCAAGAGCACCTAGATTTAGCAACAGAATGGAGCAAATCATAAAAGTGTCCTTTGTACTCAGTTGCTACACGAGAAGCCCATTAAGATGTGGTTAGTCTTTCATAATGGAATTGAGGAACATGCAATGTTGAACTATTCCATTTCTAGAACCTGAATTAAGCATCTTTAGTAAAAAAACAAATAAAAAACCCCAGTGTGGCTAAATACGTATATGTGACAAATGGCATCTCACTTTTAACACAACAAGACCATACCAAATAAAATTACCTTTCCACACAACCACAGACCATAGCAAACAACAGTGAAACTAGTTTCAAATATTAATTTCAAGGAAATTAATGACAAGCAACCCTTAAAGTTAAATCTCACTCCTTTCAACAGCCTGTGGCTCTATCATGCATCTTCTTTCCATTAGAAGCCCTCACTTGGGGGAAAAAAAGCATAAAGCAAGTGAATACTAATTTTCTCTTGGTCAGAGAAAGCTTTCCATACCTTCCCCAAATTTAGATGTGTTGATGTCAGAGTCATCTCTGGTTCCATTTTGCGATTCCAGGTATGTAGCAGGGACCCATCCCTGCTCCTCTGCTGTACTCACAAACCACCAACCTACAAAAAGAAGCAAAAAAAGTTTCTCAGTCAGCATTTAGAGGAACAAGAATAGTAAAATTCTACAGAGAAGATGGCAGAGTCAGCAGCTCTGGTGCATGTTTGAGGCATTCTGCAGCTTCCTAGAACAAGAAAGGGTTTAGTGCTATTATACCATTTCTATCAGATCCTCTCCCAGTGGTAGCATGCAGGCTTGCTAGAAAAAGGGTACAATGAAGCAATTATCAACTTATTTTAAGAAATTCCAAGTCCATACATGACAACTTTGGCTCGAGTTCTCTAACTCAGTTTCTCCAAGCTAGTGTTCCTACATGTACACCCACAGTATCAAAAGACTTTGTAGGTGTAAATATATACATATGCACATATGTGAAACAGCACAACTGCTGCCCAAATCCTCGCATGAGGTACCACAAAAGGCAAATGAGAGAAACAGCAAAGACATTCATAGAAAAGCACAGATTTCAGAACAGGATACAAAAGTGCTTCTAGAGCACTTGTAACCACAGCTGGTGTTTAACAAACATGACCTGAATTCAATATCCTGGGAAGCTGGAAAGCACTGCACAAAACAGAAATAAAGAGAGAAAAGCCCACTGAAATCTGACTTCAGGCCATAAGCACCAGTTATTTGTCTTTCCACCTGAACATCCAAGTTTCAATCAGTATCTACAAAAATGTTAAGTATTCACCAACATGTATGGATATAACCTTTAGGTGATATCTATGGATGGATTAATAAAATTATAGGCATGCCAGTTTCAGATTAAATGCATTCCAACTGTAACTATCGTTGCCTCTTTTCTTGCTTGGTTACACTGATTTATTGAATCCTCCAATGGTTTTGACACAGACTCACCCAAGAACTTATTGCTCTCAGATATGAGCACAACTAGAGTCTCCTCCATTCAGATAACGTCTGGGTTAAGACAACAGGAAAACAAAAAGTCTAACAGGTAAGCAAACCCCTTCTGTTGTTTTCTGTGCTACCCCAGTTTCCCCAGAAAACATAAGCTGCTTTGTTAGGACCATGCAAACTGTTGTCCATCACCACCCTTCCAGCTTAGCTTCCCCAAAAGGAGTTGGGAAAACAGCTGTTTCTGTACACACACCTCAGAACAGTTTACAGACTTGGATGGCTGTTATAAATACAGCAAATTTCACAGAAGCCTGTGATGAGCAAAGGCACCAGTCTGGGCTGTAAAGAGATGGGCACCAACACTAGTGAGCTGTGAGGTGGCCACGCATCCCTCCCACGGCTGGGATGCCACAGCCCAGCCCAGTGAGGAGGAAAGGAAGGCTCTGCTGCCATGCCACATGCAACTGTCTGTAGGAGAAAAACCACCCTGCTGAAACAATGCTCAAGTGTTTGTGCTAAAAGTCACCCAAGTTCATTCCAAATCCTGTCATGGAAGATTTTACCAGAGAACAGTAGCTACAAACCCTTGATTTTCTCCCTGGGGTATGTGGCTGCAAGACAATGTACCCCAAGCAACAACCCCTCACATGCCCCTGGGCAGCTCCTAGGCAGCTCTATTTATTTACTCTCCAAATTCAGACATAGATTTCCATCTTCTGGCCCAGCAGAGGTTTGGAAACTTTGCTTCAGAAGGCTCATGGTTGGAAAGTTTAAATTTAGTTATTCTCCCTCAGCAGGAGGTGGATTCTCCTGCCACGAAGCCCACAGCAGTGAACATGCAGGATCTGCCAGACCGTTTCAAAAACACGCCTTCATGGTTGCTCCTTATTTCTCAGTAACGTATTGACATGGGTAGCAAACACAGTTTAACGTACACTTATAATCAGGCACAAAATGTGAGAAGCTGGCTTCCAGCTGATATTAATTAGACTGGAATAGTTTACGTAAACTCTTCCTCAGAAAGAAATTAAACACAAGCACAAAAAGGCCTTGCCTACACTTAAAAATGTACATTTGGGTCAAATTCAAACCATGGTAAAACCATCTCTGGAGGGCTGGATCGCACTTCCTTTACACCAACCCCGTGCTAGCCTATTTCATCATACAGCTCCCTCTGGTTTGGTTCACTAGCCTCAGAGCCAAGTTTAGATCTTCTGCTTGGGGCCATAGGGTAGCTGAGCCTCCATCCACCTAAACGTGACTTGGGCTAAAGCTCCTAATCACCACAGAACTCATGAGAAACCTCTGCAGCTACTGAGAAATCACAGCCTTTGTCCAAGCTCAGGGAAAACCAGCCCCCCACTCTGAAATTCTCTTCCCCCATTTCAAGCTTGCTTCTCAGAAAGACAGAAGAAAGGCTTTAATACAGCTGATCATGAAGTACTTGCTCTGCACCTGCACCATCTCCTCATTGGAAACATTAGGGCAGCTACCATTCAGTACCACCACCCTTTCCCACTCTCACCTCAGGTTTATAGGTATTCATGGTTTGCAGACAAGTTAGACAGATTGGTCTTAGTTTGCACCATTATAGTCCTGGCTTTCTGCAAACAATCCCTTGTCCCATCCCCTGCCATCTTTCCCAGAGCATCACAAAAAACTTACTTTTGAAACACAGAACAAAACACTGCATCTATTTTGAGTTCTCCCTCTATGCTGGAGCTTAGCTTGACTTCACAATTCATTATTAAAACCATTCTGCAGCAACATCTGCAGGGAATTATATAAAGTTATCTCTGTGCACTGCCAAGCCAGTCTGAAGTTCACTGTTGCACTCACACCATCTGTAAAAATTAGGCAGTGCTCTACAGATCGAGTTAACCCTTACAGGTGCCCCTGTCTCTCAGGCACCAAAACAACTCTAACGCTGATGTGGCACGGATGTCTAGACTGAGACTCCCAAGCCCTTGTCTCTGACGAGGATTTAAAGGGAGTTTGAGTTTCATAGAGGCACAAAGGGAGTTGTAGCCACAGTGCCCAGACCAAGTTCAACTTGAGCTTTGCTGCATTACTCCAATTGCTGTAGCACTAACCCAAGAACACACATTCTTAAGGTAGGAGTGCAATTTTGTCCCCACATATGTTGATGCTTTGGTTGGCATCTATCAGCATCCCTAAGCTGCAACAGCCAAGATATCTCCCCATTCACAGAGTCCACCTAGGCTCAGATAACTCCCAGGCATTTCACAAGTTACCAAGGAATAACCAGTTTCACTTGATAGGCATATAATGCACATGGCAAGATGGTGATTGCAAAATTCATTGGCCACACTGAAGAATGACTAAATGACAAAAAGACTAGAATTCTAAAAAAAAATCATATTCTTGCTTATAATTGTATTCCCAGTCCTCTTCCCGAAAAGCTTTTACAAAAGCAAAAGAATTAAGCAAATGTTAACCACAATATGCACCATGGGAAACTACTGGAACATAGTTAAAGGAGTATATTTTATGCCAGTTTTGCTCATGTTTGCATGCATCCTTTCCCATCCATACTTCAATGGATGATACACACCAATAGGAGAACAAGCTATTCCCATTGAAGCCTGTCTGATTATAAGATGCTACAAAACACTTTTAAATACATAAAACTGCAGGATCATGCTAAACTTTGGTTTCTAATTCTCTCCACATCCATTAATTTCTCTGTAGGCATTTTATGAGCTTAACTAAAGTAAACTGGACTGATAACATGACTGTAAAAGGGCATGGCTATTTCTATAAGCATGAGTAGACTACACATTCTTCTAAACAAATACTTAAATAACACTCCACCTCTGAAGAGTGTTAGAAAAATCCCACTCAAGCAGCAGTGTGGTACATTTGACACATGGTCTATGGGCTTCAGAGATCTGTTAATTTTTAAGTCCTTCTGCCTTGGAACTCTCTCAAGAGGTTGTTTTGATCCAACAATAAATTGTCCTGCAAAGCAGCACCAGGTGCAAATAGGTAACTTCCAGACCAGTCACACGAACCTTTTCATGCCAACAGCTGATTACTTCCCTTCAGAGATATGATCTACTCCATTAAAAACAACTAAGATAAGGATTTGGTGCTGTCCATTTGAAGGCACCCGCTTCTTCCACTCCTCCAAAGCTCTTGCCACGCAGTACATATTTATTTGATACACATAGGGCAGTCAGTTGTAATTGCCTCTGACAGACCTCTGAAGAATATGTAGAAGCAGATGCATAAAGGCACCAGAAGTAGTTTTAACAAGAGGGACTTTCTGCAGTAAGCTTATTCTCACATTCAGTCCTGTGTCTGTGTGCTGCTAGACACTACCATTGTCCATGCTGGCTCTGCTCTCTGTAAAAGGCTTTTTTAGTCCCACACACTTGGAAGAGGCACAAGGTTGAAACCACTGAATTCATATGAAGGCCAGTGTCTGACTGCTGAGAATTTTATTCTTACAATTCACAGAAGAGGCATCTTTCTTTTAAATATGCATTATTATAATACATGCAAGAGGTCTTTCTAGCAGAGCTGACTGCAGTTTAGGGTACAGAAGTCTGTGAATGACTCACTGAAAGGCAGACTAAGGCTGTCATTTAGGATGAATTTTTAAAGCTAGTGAAATATTAAAGCCAGCTTTCACCTCAAAGCACATAATGTTTCCCAGCCTGTGTGCACTGCCAACTCCACTGCAGCCACCACTCAACCATGGAGCAATGTTTATCTTGTTTTAGAGATGAAACTGGGGCCCAAAGACATGCCCCAGGCAGCAAGATGTTTGTGGAAGACATCCTACTCAAACACAATTAAGATCCACAGCACAGGTTCATAGCCTTTTATGGGCCACATATTTATGTGCCATAGATTAGGATTCCAGATCAACCACCTATTATGATCCTTCCACCCAGTTCATGTCCTAAAGCTACACGCTGGGAGCGTGGTTCACATGGGAAGCCCTACTTCCAACAGGAAGTGTTGCAACCCCAAAAGTCTGTGCCTGATTGCTCTAACATTCAGGAGTGAAGGCTGTTACGTTGCAACTACGGTGGTTGCACTCTAGATACTAAATCATGTTTTAGGAACTCAGGAATAAAATTCACCACCCCAAGTTACTGCTTAACTCCAAAAGGTTTCTTAATTTGCTGTTGAAATACCCCAAGAGTCCAGAGTGCTGTGATAGGGCAGAGCTGTTGGCTTTTTCATGCAAGAGAAAAGTGAAAAAAAGGATCAAACCCATCCCTCCTTTCCTGGTAGCCTGGCATGAGAATTTGGAGATTCTACATGAGTTATGAAACCGGGCTTCTATCACAGTGTTTAAAAAATTAATGAAGAACTACAAACACAGAAACTCTGCCTTTTTATTTTTTAAAGACAACTTCTTGTTTAAAGAAGATAATTAAGATTTAAAAGGTAATAAGAAAACACTTTGCTCCTGATACGCATAACCCCTACATCTGAAGGATATACCTTAGAAACCACACACTTATTCAACAGTGGTCACACAGCCACAGGCTACAACCCTGCCCAGCAAGCTGCCCTCAATATTACTCAATATTTAAAACTGAGTAAGAGTTTTAATATTTAGCGAAGAGAGTACACATTGAAGGAGGATGAGAGGTTGCACACTCCTGTGCCTTGTTCAACTAAAAATTTACAGGTAATCCTACAAAAATGTAATAGAAACCTGACCTTAAGAGCATCACTCTGGAGCCCTGACAACCCAATGCACACATGGACTGCCCTGGAAACACTTTCCCTCCTTAGGGAGGGTCTGAAAGCCGAGTTATGTTCTCATCAGAGTAAAGACTGCAGCAGTTTTTACTTAATTTGTTGATTGAAACAACACTTGAGGACTTCCTGAGGAGAGGGAGAAGATGAAGAGCAGGGGGAGGTGGAGACTTCTGGAAGGCTGAAATGTGTTGATATCATTTTTTGGCTATTAACAGGACAGCATTTTGTCTTATGGAGCTAAAAGTTGGAACAAAAGGCCAAGAGCTGAGACCACAGTTTGCTATCTCTACCAATATTTGATAGTAACTGCAAATGCTTAGGGCTCAGCAGCAGCATAGGGAATTGCAGTCCTTGCAACTGCTTTAGGTGTTACTAAGCACAAGAAAAACAGAAGTGAATCCCAGAGTTTGGGTGTAACATACTCTTCCTGCAGTGACTGATTATTAAGGTAACTAGCTGGATTTGCTGTCCTACTCCTTCCAGTCCATGTTCTTCTTACACTTCTACTGCCAATCTTGTGACATTTGCAGACAGACTTCACAGCTGTGCTGTTAGCAAATCCCATTGCTGCTGTTCCTACAGCTGCAGAGCTGGCTGGCACAGAGAGCCCACTACATGTGAATAAACATGCTAGTTAATGGTGCCACACAGGTTTTTCCTAGGCCCCAACCAGCTGACTAGGTGTGTAGATAAGTGTTCGATACGGAGTTCCAAAGAACTCTGCATCACAGAGTCTGGATGAAATATCTAGCTTGCTAAAGTTGGTTTCACATCAAGTTATATGCATAAATACACATGTACCTGTGTGCAAATTCACATCCTGACCTCTGCACTCAAACACATATTAGCCTTGTCCTCTGCTGGGATTGGAATTGTGTTTCCTTGTACTTTTGGAAAAAACAGAAGTGATCAGAACATGGGAAAAGTTCATGGGAAAAGAGAAAACTGGATAATATACAACTCAGCTCTAATACTTTATGGGTTACATCACTAGCAGAGACAATGGATATTCTGAGTATTAGACAACTAGGAAATACCACATTACTGTACTTATTCAAATCTTATAAGCTAGTAGGAGGCAACAAGCTTTCCAGAGGTGCACATTTGGCAAAATACTTAAATACTTATCTCTCATTAGAGTGACACACACTTCTCGTATCTGTGTGTACAGGGAGTTGTTCAAGTACAGCACACAGCCAATCTTTGTGTTCTGATAATACAAACTGATAGTTACAGACTCCAAGTGCTGTATCTGCAGCTATTTGCTATGGTCCAATTGTTACCCAGGGGCTTCCCCTCCCTGATTAAAAAATGGCCTCAGATTTGTGTATTGACACAGCTGGAATGAAGGAATCTGCCAAACACGTTTTCTAGAACTGGCACGTACATCCACAAAGCCATCACATAATCCAGTACAAATTACACACTGTGTTCTTAAAGCACGGAATCAACACACTACCTACATTAACAGATATGGAGAAGTCTTTGACATTGCCTTTAAATCCCAGATCAAGTCCCATCACATTCCAGGTCACCAGCTTCTCTGAAACCATGAAGTACTCCAGTCTCCCCAAGACAGAAAGAGAGGAAAGCATCACTTGCTAAGCCTGCTCATGTCCAGCTCCAAAACACACACAGCCAACATGCCCAGGGTGTTGGCCAGCATCCCCAGACCCCTCACTTTAGGGGATCCACAGAGCAATCAAGTCAGCCAGTTCTACAGGTCAGTCAGCGCCCAAGAAGCTGCAAAAGAAGTTTTCCAAGGCTCAAACATCCTAATGCCTTCTAAAAATAAATTTTAGATAATCTTTCCATTCCTGCTTTACTTTCATAAACACCTAATGGCAAAACTGTCTGTGCAATGTCAGCTGCATTCCACATAGTCCAACGCATCTGTGTATGTCACAGATACCAACTCAGTTATTACAGAAAATACCTGGTTAATGAGCACAGATTTTCTTTTTTTGTAATCTGATCCATGGATACCACATTTCCTGTCTGACCTCAAGTTCTGGTCATACTGTACATGTATTTTCAACTTCTTTTTAATTCTTTTCTCTTAGGAAGCAGCAGATTTACACTGATCCTTCAAAGATAAAGTCTGATTTCAGTAACCACAAGGCAAGGTAAAGTTGTGGAGATCACACAGACTGAATAGCCAGTACAAAAAGTTCTGCATTAAGTCTCTATAGGCAAGGAATGGTACTGTAGGGTCTCTTTCTTTCCCTAAAGTTTTGTTTACTTCAGCAGATTGCAGAAGTTGACCAGTGAGGATACTGTCTGCTGCTAAGATTTTCCAGTACAACCTTCCCAATCATGGGAAATTCCTTCCTTCATGTTCAATTACAGCCTAGAACCATTAATTTCCTCCTCCAAAAGGACTTCTGTCCTCTATCTCCTTTTGTATTGCTATTGTTATGAAGATGCTGCTCAAGTAGGGAAGTTAAGAAAAAAAAAAAAATCTATCTCCCACCCTCCTTAAAGCCTGTCCCCCCAATCTCCACTCCAGCAGCCCATCATTTAAAGTTTGAAATCTATAGACTTGAGGTTTTGATGAACCTGCCAAACTGATGATGTTATCACCATGTTTACATAAATCAGTAATTTACAAAAGCTCCCAACCACAAGTGGGTTTGGCTGGGGTGCAGAGAGAGGAGGACTCCAGCAGACAGGACAAAATATACACAGATTTGGTGGGCAAACCCAACCCACGTCAGAAAAATAATCCACTGCCTTCAGAAAGAAAGACTATGCCAGTGTAGTCAATGCCTGCAGCAAATTTTCCAGAGCCACAAACAACTGATTACAGTAAAGGCATGCAAACAGATGGCTTTCCACCCCACGGGGCATGGGGAGCTCAGCCCTAGAAGCCAAGGGAGACTATTGGTCATGACCAGTTGTATTTTCTGTGGTCAGCCAAGGGGGTGCAACCATCAAGCTCGCAAGTAATTTCCTTTACATTTACAGGACTTAATCTTAAAGAAAACACATTTTGTGTCCAAGCTTTCTCTAGGAAAACATGAATAAAGCTTTCAAATGGGCCTCACAGTAATCCTGTCCAAGGATTACAAATTACTTCCTAGTGGTTTAAAAAGTTACAGACCCCTAACCCCAGCTGATAGGAAATGGCCTTCACAGGCAGCAAAGAATGGCCAATATTTACTTCCCATACAGATTGACAAAAATTGCTTTTATTTCAAATTCTTATTCTGAAGTCTGTGTCAGTTGCTTACTGGAAAATCCTCATAACCACACAGAATCAGAAAAAAGTCTGAGAACTAGGAACAAAACCTAGCAGAGTACCAAACAGCACTGCAGGTGCTACAGTCAAGATCATACATAATTCATAATACATACATAATACATAATAATACATAAGGAATTCCATATTTCATTTAAAAACACATTTGCTGCCTCTGAGGCACACTTTGGTTATGTCAGGACAGAACAGAGCAATACTACAGAAGAACTTGAAACAATGAACAAAGGCTACAGAATAGCCAGCAGAAATCTGAGTACAAAAGAATCAAACAGTGGTATTAGTTCAGTCTGAAGCACAGCTGAGTCACCAGATCAAAAACGCTGGCTTTTACAAATAGCTTTTGTGGGATCCTTCTGAACCGTAATACTCCTGCTAAAGGAGACACCTCAGTTTACTGCAGCACCACTGTGTAGCACTCAGATAACCATCTCACAAATGGCCATTTCTATGTCCTGGCTGTTCCTTGAAGCTCTGCTATCCAAATACAACTTCTGTCTGGCTCTATTTATTAGCTAGATCTGGCTAGATCGCAGCCCAGATGGTATGTTATCACAAACACTGATGTAAGCCAAACCCAATGCTCTGCTCTCTCTCTCTGACACCACTTCATTGCCTTTCTCCCAGGTTCCATTCAAGCCACGTTTCTGCAGTGACCCCGGGAGCTGAGCCTCAAAGAGCTGCCTGCACAAGGCTGCAGGAAATGACAGCTTCGGAAATGAGCACCAGAGTGATGAATAGCTGGCAACACGAGCAGCCAGTGTGTTAGTGCGCTGCCAATTAATAACCTACGTTGTACTGAGCAGGAACATACATGGGCAAGAGTATCACCGACACACCCCAGAACAGACTACAAACCCAATGCATTATTTTCTGAAGGGTTTTTCCAGGCTTCTTTAAAATTTAGAAACTCAGACTTGTTACTATATTTTGTTCAGTGAGAAGCTGCACTGGTCCCATTTGGAGCAGATTATGGAAAAATGGAAGAAAAAAGATAAAAATATTTGCCTTTTATCTTTATTCATCATGAAGTCCTTGACAATGAGAATAACCTGTGCAGGTGAAACAGCAGGGGGTATTGGTCTTTAAGGAAGGGCTAACTGAGATCATCCATGTAGACTTCAAAAAAACAAGCAGGAATAAATGGGGCATTTGTGTCCATCAGACCTAACAAAAAGGTGCATCAGCAGCATAAGAGAAAAAGGCAAGTATAGTATAGGAAAGTTACTGAGACAAAAAGCTCAGGTAAGGTGGCTTCTCCCCCAGCTCAAAACCAATCTTATATTGCAGAAAATACTCTCCACACAGCCAAGTAACTATGTATTAATTTCTACTCATTCTGGCTTAGCCTCTGGATACAGAGGCTACATGCTTGGCTAAAGCACCTCTGCAGTGGTTTTGCCTACCTGCAGTAAGCACGTGATTTCCCTGCACGTGATTTTCCTTGGTTGCCTCACCTGGGACCTTGACTGTAAAGACTGATATTTAGACTTTGCTCCTTACAGACTGGAAAAAGGCAGTCTAGACTCAGAGCAGAGAATCACTGTCTCAAGAGACCAGAAACACCTCACTGAGTTAGTCTTGCACTATGGGAACAACAACAGCGATGTTTCTATTAACACCTTTCTCATGGAAAAAGGCCATGCTGCCGGCTGCTTTAGATGCTGCTCTGCCTCCAGGAAGGTACCGTTAAGTGCACAGTAAGTCAAAGTCTCAATTCATAAACATTTTCATTTTCTGATTCTCCTTTCTGTCTCCTGAAGCTTAAACAAAGCCAGAGCAGGCACTAAACACAGATTTGCTGGCAACAATCATGGAAGCTGATCTTCTGATGCTATATAAAGGTTAGCAAGGCAAATTAATGACATGAGATACAGAACTGTCAATCTCCATACATTTCACAGAGCTGAGAAAAGACAAATGGATCATTGTGAGGCTTATTCCTTTCCATTAGGAATAAATCAGCCATGAAACAAGGGCAAGAGTAATGCTGTCCTTGGGCAAAAAGCTGAGATTTGCAGACCCTCCGTTATAAACACACGTGCATTACACAATACAGCACCATTTAAACTAAATAAGCAGCACAGTAAGGGATTACCTAAACCTGTTAGACAGATGATATAGAGGCACAGTGTTTATCTTTTCAACAGGGAGTCACTTAAGCTTACCCTTTGAGTACATGCTAGACTAAATCCTTCCCTCTCCCCAGCACAAGGCTACCAAAAGAGGAAATGCTAGACTGCCTGTGACTACCCCTGGTGACAGCCTGCTGCAAGGGCTATACTTTCATGTATCCCCTGCTATTCCCCAATCACTCTGAAACCTTCAATTCAGGCATTTCGCAAACTTCCACTTTTCAGGCTCTCACTCTTGGCAGATTGATGGCTTTTTTTAGGGGTCATTTTGGGGATTTTTAAATAAATTTTTTCTTATTTTCTTTCCCCTTCTCTCAAAGCACATTGATTTCCCCTTCTTGCTTTAGGAAAGGTCAGTGATGGAGAACAGAGGCTGCACATTCACTGCAAACTGAGTAAAAGGATGGTCCTGCAGCTGGGGAGCTGGCCCAGCTTTCAGGAGCTCTCCATAACAGAGCTGAGAACCAGACCAACTCTTTATGTGGGAGGAGTTTTTTCCTCCCCAGTTTCCAAGTCTTCGTTACTTCCCTTCCCCTCCTCCACCACCCAGATCTGAACAGCGTTTCCTTTGTCTGTTCCCTATGTAGACTTCCATCCTCTGGAGACAGGGCCTAAATGTCTAGCACAACAGGACCCTGATCTCAGCTGGGCCTTAGGCACTGCCATAAAAAACAAACAGATCACAGAAGCATGGCTCTTGCAATGTCAAACAGCCTGGATAGCAAATAAGTCTTTGGATAGGTCTGTTAGCTGACATACTAATTACACTGTTGGAATGCTATGCTTTCACAAAAGCTTGTATGGTCTGAAAGTTTATTCCAAAGCATCCCATTTAGTGACTCTGAGTGCATTTGTAAAGGGAGCTGGAGTTCACTGTAATGCTAACAAAGTATATGCAACACTGTACCTCCAGCAACACCAAAGAGATTTCTAGCACAATTTAGGATGACTAATGAATTGAAGTTTCCTTGGCATGCTTCCCTCCCAACACATGTGGGCAAGGATTACAGGGTGGAAAGAACCCAACCTGGGGAGAAGAAGAGTGCATACTCCTGGAGCCACTAAATCCCTACTGAGGAAGGGGTTTTCCCATTGCACTTCAGGGATGTCTACCTCCCTCCCTTGTTGGCATGGGCTGTTTGACACACACACACAGAATTTTTAGACTGCAGCTCAGCAATACATCGTGCCATGCAGATTGCAGAAGGCCAAGGCCATACATTTTTGGGAAGGACAACCATCACTTCCACTTATGCACAGACTCCTAATACGAGACATAATTTCTTGGTCACTATTCTGGCTAACAACTGACACCACCTGAAGGTTCAACATCCTCCTGACGTTCCTCCCTCCCATGTTAAGTTATAGCACAGTTCTTTTGTGCCCACAAGCCGTTTTCATGGAGATCATGCTTTCTTTGGCTGAGCCATTTATCATCAATTGCTAATCCAAGTCAGTGAGTGGGGTAGCCTTCCAATCTGCCCTGCTAATGATCGGGACAATCCAGACGTCAAACAATTACAGGAACTGTTTTAACAAAATTTGGAATTCAAGCTTTACATTGTACTAACATTTAAATTTAATTCTCTGTTCTACAAGTGGTTAGATTTGTTAGTCACCTACCAGCATATAACATCTCAAAGCTAAGATACACACCCACTTGCTAGTCCACACATCAAGCTGAAGGAAAATGAAAATTCAAAGCAGACTCAACGTCTGGTCTGTCCTGTGGCATCTCCCAGGCCATTAATGCCACATCACCTGGCTCACCGACACTGTGCTGATAACCTTTACCAGACTATCCATTCTGAGGAGCATGGGTTTTTTCTGTAGCTGAAGTTATACAGAGAGGCTATCCCAGAAACAGAAGTACTGGCCATCAATATCTCAGGAATTACCCTGCAGGCATCTAACCTGCTTCCCAAGACACTAGTTGAAAATTTAAGTGACAGGACAGTGGAAAGATTCAACCTTGTAACACTTGTCTAGTTAGTGTTATCTTTTCTAATTTTTCATTGCCACTTCAGCTTCACTTTTTGCCTCTCCATCAGCAGAGCATGCCCTTAGATTCAGTTTCTATTGGCTCCTTCATTGTGTCTTCCATCATAGGCTGTCTCTTTGTTTTTAACCTGTCTTCTGTCCAGAGCTGGTCCTCACAACCAGCACTGCTTCCTCACGACCACAAATGAATGGAGTTTGTCATCATTCACACAATTTCTACCTCTAGTTTTACAATTTCAAAAAAGTTCCCCCAGCAGTTTACTTATTTATAAAAAACAGGAAACTTTTTTTTACCTGGATTGTCTGAGTAGGTTGTAGTGCAGGAAAACAGTGAAATGCCTCAAGCTGCTTGTTCTAGTCAGCTGTAGGCTGAAGCACACTTTGCTGAGCTGAGGAGCAGAGCCAAGGAGTGAGCAACACCTTTAAGAGATAAAAGCTCCTTCTGTGAGGAACCACAGTGCCATCAGGCCTTTAATTCATCACAGTTTTGCAGCATCACTTCCAGTCTCCCTCCCTTTTCCCTTCCAACTATGTCTCTGGCCTTTGGATGAGCCTATGCTTATTTATTATCATCTCAGTTTTCAAATTCTGAGCCAAAGTCAGCAAAGAAGATCATCTTCTCCAGATGAGGTCCTAGAAATTAGCTCCACAGGTTTCAAAACAGCAGGTAACAGCTCCATATTTGCTTCCTCTCCAAACTCAATGAGGATGTGCAAAGGGCAAAGGTATTGCATGGTATGTCAAAAAAAAGCAGCAAGATCAAGCCTTTATGACTGCATCAAAAATTACAATTAAACGACACTTCTGGCTAAAAGAAATTTGAACTATACATTACTCAGCCTAAAGATTAGGCTAGGGTCAGAGAATGGTTTCAGGTTGAAGTTCAAGGGATTTCTTACCTGCTGCTTGAAGCCACTATCTTTGATGAAACACTGGTAATTCTATTCAGTTGTGAAGTCAATAAGCAGCAACAGAAGTCAAGCATAAAGGATCCTTGCAGCCCTTTCTTCAAGCACTGCTAGCATACCTTAAGGTTTATGTCTCTTTGCTGCACAGTTAAGTGCTGTCTTCAGAGTATTTCTGGCCTTCAGCTTCTGAGAAGTACAATTAGGGCAGAGCAGTGATTTTCCTATATTTAGCTTTAAAATGAAGATAAATATGCAGAAGTGTGAGCAAAGTGTGACCTCAGATCCTTGTTCCTGTGCCTGTAGCTATAGCATTTCAAATGAGATCAATCAAAAGCAAATCAGATGCTTGCCTGTTTTTAGCCGAGCCAGAAGTCTCAGGAGCATGACATTTTATTTAGATACCGCAAAGGAGTTCTTGAGAAAGGGGTGAGGTATTGGTTAAAAAGAAAAGTGTCTGATGCACCCCTTGCTTGTTCAAGCAAGCTGTAAGTTTGAAGAAAAGGAACAAAATGAACTCTGGTTTGGCTCCTCTGTGCCTGAAATTACTCTGCAACAATGATTCCCTGCTGCCAACACACACTCCAGCTCTGAGAGCAGGAATGATGGTGTCCAAGCCAAACACACGTGTGGCTGGAGAGACTCACAGCAGATTAGACAGCTCTTCTTTGTACCAATACATGAAATACATCTGGGGCACGCTGGCCATGTTAAGGGCACATTCCTTGGCTGAGTGGATGCTTTTTGAGCACTGCTGCAGGCACCAGTGACACTCATCTCTGGAGCACTGATACAGCACATCCAGCAGCTCCCCAGGATGGCAGATGGAGATCCTTGGGAATGAGACTTGTGAAACAGCCCTGAATCGTTGATATTCTCACTCAGATTATCTGAATCCCAGTGTAGAAAACATGCCAAAAGCGTCCTTACTCTGAAGCACAACAAAACGCTCAGTAAGAGGCTGATTTACAGAAAGCCAGCTGCAAGCAAAGACAGTCCTTGGTCATCAGTGTCACAGCATCCTGAGGAGTCTACTCAGATCAACAGATAAAGTTTTATGTGTAAGTCCAGTTCCTGCCTCAAAGGCCAATACTTCAATCATGTTGTGCATCTGGAATCAAGCTGTTGCCACTCCAGACACATTAACTCTCTAGAGGGTCTGTTCTCCAGAGACACAGGGCTGCAAATAGCCCATTTCTCAAGAGTTTGTGATTTTCCTTGTGGTTTTCAATTTCTTTTATAATGTGCTATTAGGGTTTTTTAAAAGGGAACAGAAATATAATAAATTGTTATTACAGTGATGGTACCATCTAATGAGAAAAAAAGACATACAATATGGAGTTCCCTTATTATCCATTTCCTTAAATATCAGAACTTTTTTAGTCACTTCATAACTGGCCCATGAAGAAAGTAGAAAAATTAACACTGACTCACAGTTTAATGGCCAAAGTCAAATGAAATGCAACAGGCCTTTGGGTTTATACACCATAGCTTTTTCATGGATTTAGCAGTAAAACTTTCAACTGTATACCATAAACGTCCAGTTTAAAATTAGTAAATACAAGTTACATCACTGCTCATGTAAATCAGAAGTAATTTGATGGGGCACCAGAAGATTTAAGAAGAGAACAGACATCTCTACCAGCAGGGAGCTTTTGTCCATGCAGCACAGACTGACTCCAGCACCTTTCAGTCCTCCCCGTGCTATTCTTGCCAGAACGTTCACACTTTGCAGTGGTTTCAAGTTTCCAAATCAGAACCTTTGCTGGATTTTCAATTTTTAGGACCTCCCCATTCCAGCAGGAAGAAAGGAAAAGAAAAAAAAAAAAGATTCTGAAGAATTTTAATTTTTCCAGACTGCATACCAGGTTTAATTCCTTATTCTCTGTTACTATTGTCTATAAGCTCGCTTGACAATTTTCAGCTCTCCAGATTTACAGCCATTCCTAGCAAAGTATTTCATCCACAAATAAATGCAACCATCCTTTTTCTGAAGGCAAAAGGAAAATATATAGAAAGCACACAGATGTTTGGCAAGTACATCAAAGTTAGGCTAGTCAGTACAAAAACCCTCCCCAAAACCCTTGACGTTCTTAGTGCTTTAACAATACAATCAAATTTTAAATATGAACAGAGGGGGATTCCAAATGGGTACATACCATCTACAATAATAAATTAATTAGAAGTGCACAGAAACTTGGACTACAGAAAGCTGTACACTAAATTAGATGTCTTCACGTGCCACTTCATTCTTTGAGACCAGGCACACTGAGTCTGAATAAATCTTTGTTTTTCACATTAATATGAAATTAGATGAGGTTGGCCAGTGATACCAACTCCTGGCCAGTAGGTATCAACTTACTGTCTTTGGCAAAGTCCTTCTCCTGTGTTCTCTGCACAGCTGGAGAAGATGGTACTTGGCTCCTTGAACTCTGTGATTTGCTGCTGTCCCAAGTACAGTCACTTTAGATACTCTTGGATCTTTGGCGAGCAGAGAGCCCTTTACCCTCCAACAATATTTCATAACTTCAGCACATAATACCTTTTCCAAGGGAGGACAGATGTGCAGGAGTAGTTTCAGTCTTCCAAGAAGTTTTCCATCAGGATCTTCATTTTTCTCTGGCTGTGCAGGCCAAGAGCATAACCACAGCCCCTGCAAGGCTGAAGCCAGGAGGCTGCTGCTTGAGCAATACCTGCTGCCAGCAGACCATCCAGCTGCCCATTTGCTCCTCAGCTTTGGAGCTGCAGCTGTGAGGAGGCTTGTCAGCACACAGCTACTCCACTTTTTTTTGAGAATTTTGAAAAGGGCATTGTGGAAGAATAGCTTGAGCCCAGCTCATCCTACAAGAGAAATTTCAGCCAGAAGCAATTATGCCAAATGTTCAGGTTTTGAAGGGATAGAGAAGTACCATATGGAATGGGTGGGGGAGAAAGACTGTTTTCTTTTCAGAATACCATACATTGCAGTTACAGTAAAGGAACTAGCAACAATACCTATCTACACTCACAGGTTTGGTTTTGGGTTGTTTTGGTTGTTTTTGTTTTGTTTTTTTTTTCAAATTTGCAATCTTTGAAGAGGAGAGGGACAAAGATGAACATTCTGAGCTCAAAAGATTTCACTCTTGGCATGCCAAAGCTAGCAGTAGAAATGCCTGGATCTTCCACAGTGGCTTGGATATGTGCCACAGTAAAAGAAGCCACTTCACAGTGAGCTCTGTCCTTGGGGGAACACACTCCAGATCATTCAGCTTCAGGAAGGAAGGGTTAGTTCCCTTCAGTAGAGAGAGCCTCAACCCCTATGTGTGTACATGTACTGCCCCTACCCAAAAAGCCAGCAGGCTGTCCAGTCAGCCTCGGGGACTGAGGCCACAAACAAATTGTCATATTCCAGAGAAAGGCATCAAATCCACGATGATGTTCAAGGTGGATCACTATGGGTAAAATAGTAGAAACCTTGCAAAAAAGCAGAAGGAAGAAGCAGCTGATGGGAAAGAGGATGGTTGCATCCCCCAAATACCAGTGAAAAGTCAGTTTCAGTAGGGGTTTGGAGGCTGAAAGCTGAAGGACAGCCAGAAGTTAGCTTTCCAATAGCTGCACTCACCTTAGGAAATGTTATTTGTTTTTGCAAATTACTATTAGGACACATTTGTTTTTGCTTACTATCCATTTCTTTTTGCCAGGAAATCCTGATGCTGCCACCACATGATTAAGAAGTCACTCAAATTCAGCAGAAACCAAGCACTCCAATGTCTTTGGCTGTAGTCACTCCACAAAGAGCACTTGAGATCTGTGACATCTGAGAGTTTTCCTCTCCTCCAAGACTGACATTAACCAAAAGTCTCCTATTCAAAGCAAAACGCTAGGCAGAACACAACCCACATTCCTATTTTGGGAAAGTCTGGATTGAAAACCGAATTTCTCATCTTGAACCCATGTGTAGCTGTTTAGGTGTAGTTCAAGAGCCATATGACATGTACAGTTTATTCCTCTGAAGGCTATAGAAAGCTAATAAAAGAGTGAGAATCATCAGCAGAATGTATTACAAAATGCAACACAGTGTAAACTGGAGCAAACACTGATCATTTCATACTACTGCTGCCCACCAAGGACCTTCTGCAGCCCAGAAGAGATACAGTTTTGAGAAACAGCAACTTCATGACAAGTTGAGGGCTTGAAAAATCCGACTTTTTAAAGGAGGATGGGTGTTCTGCTCCCACCTCATTCTAAGCCTGCTCCTCATTTTCACATGGAACTGTACTTTGATTTTCCAGAGTGGCTGCCACCTATTCAGAAACCAGTCTTGAGCAGAAATAGCAAGGCTACACTGCTGCCAGTTCTTCAGACCCTGCTTGGTCACGCTGTAAAGTCCTCTGCCTCTGAAATCCCTTCTACCAGCCTTGAAATGGTAATTTCTGAACACTATTGGGCAAAATTCCAGCAACAAAATACTATTGCTTTGAAACAGAAGAGGGCAGACAAACATCCAAATACAAATTGAAAGCACCTGCTCAAAAGACTCCACTAGTATCTCAACAGTCCTTGACTAGTCAACACCTTACATTTTTATTTTTAAAACCTACTTCTACCACGGTTCTTGGACCCTTTAAACCAACATCATCAAATTCCACTACGGATTTAGACTTCATCACGTGACTTCACTTCTCCAAGCACAGAGTAAGAGTCTTGTGAGAAGGCTTCTCTTCTGCCAGCATCCACTTCCAAGTTCTCCAACCCCGGACAGCAGAGAATCAAAACAAAACAGGATAGCTGCGTAACAGCGGTCAGCCTCCTACGCACTCTGGAGCTTCCTGGCTACCGCCAGGAATGATTACCAGCCTGATTAATTTTGTGAGCTGTCAAACGGAGCTGGGGCCATCAGCCTGCCCGCCGGTTTTGAACTGCACGGCCTGGGTCACCATGTGCCACAGCAATGCAATATTCTGTCCTGTGCATGGAACAGGAAGCACAGCTCAGTCACTGCAGGGAAGATTATGATCTGTTTGCTGGACAAACACCCAACTAAACAAAAAGTTGATATGGCCCATCCTGAGAGATGGAGAGGTGCACACAAATACCATGCCCAGCTGGGCACCCAGTTGTAAGAATTTGCACCAAAGAACTTGTAAGTTGTAAGAATGATCAGGAACTACTTATTGACTTGAAAAAAGCTGATATCCAGACCCACTCACTTGCAAAACTGTACCAGGTCCAGTCAATCAGTTCATCACTGTCTCAGTGTTGGCATTCCTGAATGGAAAGCAGCAAAAGAGCAGAGAAAGGTGGATGGAAAACATGACCAGCAATGCGACTCATTTTCCTTCTCTATACTAGAAGTTAACAGACAGCAGAAAGCACAAGACTAAAAAATTAAGGAACAGAGAAGAAGGAATGACATAAAGATACATCTGAATAGCAGACATCAAGAAAGAAGTTGATTTTAACTATCCTTTGCCTTTCAGACCACACAGCACCTCCCACAACTAATGCAGCTGGACCGTTTTCAAGGATGCTGGCCACACACTGCTCACATAAACTTCATGGGATTAACACTACAGCCTGTGGGATGAATCACTCGTATATCTTTCTTTCTTTATCCCACATTAAAATCTCAAAAGGACAAAAACAGTGGCTTGCTTGTAACGGATTTTCTCTCTCTACTCTCCAAAAACATGTGAAGGACTTGTTACCAACTGGATATGCTAAGGCTACAAATACATTCCAAAGGAGCATGTAGTAAAAAAATAAAACCTCCTTAGTTACTTTACATTGTTAGCTGTACTGGCTTCTGCTGTTCTTTAGCTATTTGTTGTATCACAAATAGAAGCAGTCAGTCTCAAGTGTGAGCTGGCCATTGGTGAGCATTCAGGGGAACTTGCCTTATTGGGTCACTTTCTCCCAGAAAGCAGGACTGTTCAGCTTCAGAAGTCAAAGATAAGTAGTTCTGACCTCAGTTACAACTTCAGTTGAACAGTGGTGACTAAAGTTGTGAAATTTGCTTTCTGAAGTGATGGCTATTTTTACCAATCTAGGTCAGGCTCAATTACAGCAACGAAGGCTCTTTCCTGCCAAGTCAAAAGAAAAACTCTAAATACCAATGGATGGTTTGACTCCAGAGCTCTACCTTGTAAGTGCAATTCTAGCCCATCCACTAAGACCTGATGATAGCACAGCTTAACAGCTACAGAAAAATGCCTCAGCATCATTATCAAGGTTAAAGTAAAACTTCAGTCCCAAAGAAACACAGGATTTTGATTTCCTTAAACTGAGGAACACACTGTGTTACATTTCCTTAGATTAGAATGTGCTCCTGACAGAAGAAATTAGAGGAGGATTTAGCTTTCACAAAAAAGCATTAATCACATTAGGTTCTCGACAGAAGGTATAGGAGATCAGTGAAAAGGAACTAGAGACACAGTAGAAAAAATGATACCCAGGAAGGAAGTCACTAATCTCCACCTGCACTCAGTTATCCTCCTTTCAGACCTTCCCCCTGTGCGCATTTAAGCTTCCACCAAATTTACCTGGGGCCACTCAAGTGGTCCGTTCAGGAGTCTGCTCTAGTGAAAGGTAAAAAAGAAAGAGGAAGGGTTATACGATTTGAGAATAGGGAGAAAAATGAGCAGGTTTGGCAAGTTTCAGCTGTAGCAGATGGTTTTCCTGATGTACCAAGGACCTGGCACAGTTTGTTTACAGAAGCCAGAGTATCTGTAAATATAAAACAGCATCAGAGCCATCTGGCAGGCTGCAGCCATTGCTAAGATACAGGTGAGTTTGGCCCAGCCACTATTTCAATTCCTGTCACTGAAGTGCCTCCAAGACACACTTGCAAAGGACAAGTGCATGTCCAACCACTCAGCCTCTGTCACATCTACACATAATCAGTGGAAAAAAGGCCCTTGTGCAACTCAAGTGCACCATGCAAGGAGGTCGCTACCCTGGAATTTGTCACAGCACTACAAGGGGTGGCTACATCTCATCTGTGATGGAAGTTTCTCTGAAACAACCACCGTTTTCCCTCAAATGTCTCTATACAACAATTCCCAGTATCCAGAGCCAAATCCAAACCAGTGTCAGCAGGGATCTTGCAATCCCCAGAACCATTCAGATCCCAAGATCCCACACGCACATTCTACAGACAGTGTCCTTATTGTGGGATGTTGGTTTCTGTTTGGGATTGTTTGCTGAGGAGTCTCCGGGGTGGCATAGGGAAAGCAACATCCTTTCATGTGGCTGACTCTCAAACTTGAATACTTCTGTGAAAGAGATACTTAACTTGCCAGTTCTCAGTGAAGTGGAAAGGCTCACATGCCAGCCTCAGAAGCTCACTTCTTATTTTAAAACCAAAAGGCTAACAGTCCAGGAAGTGTATAGTCAGCTCTAAAAATACGAAGATATCTGGAATGATCAAGTGTGTAATTTATCTTGTAACTAGTACAGGAACCGGTTTTGCTAGCTGGAGGAGCAAAAGAGGCATTTTCTACAGGACTCAGACTCCCATTTGCCTTGCAATGAAAATAGCATCCTATTTCTGGTCATTCTACTTTTATTCAAGGACATTTTGGTCACAGACTACTTGAAGCAAGGGAATAACTTGCAAGCTCACCCTGAGCACACAGCCATCCTGTAATTTTGATTCTTTGTGCTCTGCAGAGCATTTCCTTCCCAGTAACGGTAAGGAATTTTAGTCAGAATTAAGAACAAAACATCAAAGAAACTGTCCCTCAGACTCCTGATCCTGTTTTCAGGCAAACGAGCAAGCTTCACCTTCCATCCCATGAATCAGTGTGTGCAGTCTTGTCCTTGCAGACACCCAGAAATGCAGGCTCTTCAGAGTGGTTTCCAGGACACTGAATAAACTGGCCTTCAGTTTAATCCTAGGGTTTTAATCATCAATGATAGATCTTGCCAAATTCACATTACCCATCCTAAATCTCCAGCAATACTCAGTTAAGACAAATGGGTTGAGTGTCTCCAAACAGCTTGGCTTTTCCTTGTGCACTGAGGTCTCTGATAACATCCAAAAGCTATGGAAGTTCATGTGGGACATTAAAGTGCCATTTTTGAACTTATCAATGTTCAAGCCAACAACTCAAGTTTAATGTTAGATGCTGTTTTTCTAATCTTAGGGTCACCACTGCATGGAAATTTACCCTGCAACCCCCTCCCCATCACTTCCATTGTGTTTGAGTAGCAATCACATTTAGGGTTTTCATAACTTCAGTTTCAGCCCACTGAAATTTGTCATTCCAACTCCATTCCAGGTTTGGTCCTTAAGTGCTATCATCCTTTAAGGATACATTTCACCTGCAATATGGCCACGGTTTGACAGCCAGACTCAAGACCTGGACATCAAATCATGAAGGTGTTACCTTGCCCTCATCAGCACAGACGTGTGCCTGACAGCATTGGTCTGGCTAGTCAGGCTGCTGCTAATCACGAGAAAGCAACCTTTTTTTTTACGTAAGTACTAAACCAGTCTGTGATTCTTAAACAAACATATAGCAGGTGTATTAATAAAGGAGCAAACTAAAGCTCAGTCTGCAGCACAAATGCACTCAGCACTGCCCTTACTCTCCAGGGGCTGGGAGACAGAATTGCATTACAGTTGATCTCACCAGCATGCTGACCAGAAAGGGTGTGCAATGTGATGGGAGAGAGAGATCAGCTGGAAGCAGTTCTGCAACTGAATTACAACAGCTTTTCAAAGCAACACATTCGGGCACCCCAGCGCACATTCACACTGCAGGGAAAAACAGATACAGACTCAAGCGAGGTCTGAGAAATACTTGCTGTTATCACCAAGATGAAGTTTGACTACATTGCCAATACAACTGCAGTCCAGCTTCATTTGAAATGATGTCCCACTGCATGTGCAACTTTCAGATGAAGTCACATTGTATCAAGATACAAAAAAACTGAACTTGCCAATAAATTTAGTAACAAGAAGCCAGCAAGAAAACAGATCTCCGCAAGAGCCCATCTCGTCTGCCACCAATGAGATCTGCTTCTAAACGGCTCTGGTTAATCCAGCCACAAGCCAACATCTTTCTACCAAAAAAATAAATTCTCCATCAAGAATGCCAGAAAGTCTGATGTCCCAGACCGATGGGGAAGAGAGGATGTGATGGATGGGAAGAGCCAACATGCACCCTTTTGTCAAGCCATCCCTAAATTTCATTGTATTGTAGCAATCCTAAGCAAGGCAATCACTCCTATAGGTTTTGCTAAATCTGAAGATGGACAATAAACTGGTTTGTGGCAAAACTGAACTCTTTTTAACATGAAAACCAAAAACATGGAGTTATGTTGCTGGTCGTAACTGAAACATGTCTGTTAATGATTAAAGCTTCCATTTTGCTGCCAAAGTATTATTGGAACTGCTTATTTGCTGTGCAGCTTGGGGAAAAAAAAATCTCTTCCATCCTTTATTAATCTTGTCCTCATCTGACACAACAAAAATGCACCATCAGTCTTTTTCTTACTTTGAAAAACAGGCCTGAAAGTCACCCCAAGAGCCAAAGTCTTTGTGCATAATTACTATCTTGATTAACTAGAACAAAGGGCACAAAACATCAGCCATTATGCATTAGATTTAGTATTTTGGGGGCTAATCTAAAGACATTTCATTGACCAGCTTTCTTAAAAGAAACTTTGATATAACAAAAAACTATGAAATAATTAAAAATAATTTTTTTTAAATTTTTTTTGGTTGGTTGGTTGTTTTTTTAAAAGCAGTCACATCCAAAGGAATGTAGCTTAGAGGGTAACTATGGGACCCATTGGAAGGCCTCAGTGATAGTACTTGTATCTTCCTGGCCTCAGGTAGTTCTTGCAGCAGTGCTGAGCTGGTGACCTATTTGGCTGATATAGGAAACTCAGTCATTAGCAAGTCTATGCATTCTAATATGAAAAGCAGATTTTCCTTGGAACGTTTTCTTGGGGCAGGTTTCAGGGTCCCAAAACCAGCAGTGACTGTATAAACAGAGGAGGTAACGAGTAAAGGCTCCAACAGGTGATGCTATGCAAAATTTTTTTCATTTTCAGACTGCCATCCTGGGCTCCAAAGAGGGTATGCAAAAGAAACAGGGAATTTAACTATCTGCCTGAGCATAAAGTCTCAGCAGAGGAGGATTAAATGAGAAGGGAAAGAGGAAGAAACTTGCAGGCAGCTGGAAATTTCAGAATTCAAGTTTTCAGAGGCCTGGTAGATATCATACTATTCAGAAATAGCTGGATGTGTTGTATGGCAAACTTAAAGGTAGCACAGCCTCTGTGCCATTGCTTCTCCAATCTTACCGATGTGCCCAGTTTGTCTGAAGTGCCTTTATGCACAACTAACTCTTCAAGTCTGTGGTTTCAGTGGTCACATCCCACCCTCTTCCCAGCAGACAGACTAACAGGGCAGTCTCAGAAACCCTGGAACCGATTTCATGCCCACAGCTAGCAAATATGAAGTCCAGACAGGATTGCTCCCTCTCCTGCTGCTAGAGGAGGTCTGAGGGGTCTCAGCTCCTTGGATATGGAGAAATCAAAAAATGTGCAGATCAGAAGCAATCTCTTTCAAGTGCTGACATTGATTCCCCCCACCCCACCCTTTTGAAATACACTTCTTGAGCTCTGAGGACAAGAACAACCTCCTCACATGCTGACCTGGCAACCATGTGGGACTTCTTCCAGTTCTGCCTGTGTGAAGTCTTGGCCCCTTCAAGTGGGCTTGCTCTGCTGGCACTTGTAAGGCAGGGGAGTTCCTCTCATTGGGCTCCAATTCCCATTTCTTGAGAAATTAGAGAAATGTAGATGTTCTCTAATCTACAATTCAACTGAAGATCTAACCACAATTAAATGGGTAGTATATTGTTCTATGTCAAGGCAGGTGGATGGAAGTTGAAAAGCGAACATGTTCATTTCAGTGAAGTGTTCACTTAGAAGACAGTGTGGAAGAAACCCAGCCCTAGGGATTCATATTTAATATACTTGGAGACTTCCTGTTCACAGCAATCGCCCTTCTCCTCAGCTGTGAGAAATTTAGAGGTGTGGGAGAGTTGTCCCACAGAGGCATTGTATCAGCTAAAGAAAAGCTAAATGAATGCAAAAGTCAAAGTGGTTGGCCTTTAGATGTCTCCACAAAATGGAAAAAGACCCACATAATTGAACTAGCCCTGTCAGAACACCAGTTGCCCAAGTAAGACAAACAATGGGAGTAAGACTAGAAAAATGAATGTAAAACACACACTATAGCCCCAAACATGTTCTACAGGGACAGTTTCAAACTGGAAGCTACTTTATCATGTCTTAATCTGGAGAGATGCTTCTTTAAAACTATTTAAAAGTGAACACTACATAAAAGGGATCTGATAGGTAGTGTTAAAAATGAAAATGCTTTAGAAAAACACAACCCTGTAACATCTTTTGTCTCCCTATTACTTCTTAATCACTCTTTTCCCTCTATAGGGGAATCAAATGAGGCAGTGTTGCTTGGAAAATAGTAATTAATTTCTTACTACTCTGAAACCTTCAATTGGGAACCCAAGGGAACACCAGTACTAGTTAACTTCTGCAAGGCTTTATAAATGCACTGAAGGTCACTTTAGTATGACACTGAGCTGCTCCCAAATCAAGTGGGAACCCAGATAACACAAGCCACAGTCAACAACTCCATCCCAATAGGCAAAATATCCCCAACAGCAGAGCCCCAGCACAGCCAGAAGGTGTCCCAGGAAAGCTTCAGCAGAACAAGGCTCTGCAAAGGGCAGAGTTTTAGCAGACAGCCGTATTTCAAATGTTCTTAATGAGCTTGTCAGTAAGGAGGCAGAGCAAATACCAATTGCAATTTGAAGCTGGGCAAAGGAAAACCAAGCAAGGATGTCTTTGAAATGCAGAAGAGCTTACCAGAAGAGATGGAAATGTCACAGCACAATTCAAGGGACACTCTCCCCCTGTCACAGGGTTGGAACGAATATCACCACCAGCTGAAAAGCAGGAGCCCACCTTAATCCCTTAGCACAGTCACAAAACAACAGCCATTTCAGAGGTGCCAGTGGAGAACAACCTCATTTTCCACAGAGATAGAGGACAACTACAAAACAGAGTAATGACAACCCTGCTTCTGTTCCAACACAGAGAATTGCCTTCCAAGCTCTTAAACAGAAACAAACGTCAATTGCCATGTAAGTTACTAAGTGGGGCAGAGGAAGCCATTTAGACATCACAAGACAGCAATATAAATATCACAAAACAGTCATAATTCAAGCATTTTGTTTTATGCAGCAACATCCCAAGCTCAGCTGAGGTGTTGGTGTGGCGATACTCAAGCAATAGACAGGCCTAGGAACTTCAGTCTCAACCCCTAGTCAATCAAACCTATGTACAAGGCAGCCTTGAACTGCAGCTCAGAGGTAACTACTTCAGAAATGTTGTGGCATGATTCTTTTCTGGGCACAGTAAATTCAAGTTTAGTCGTGGAAAACCAAATGAGGGCTTCAGCCATACCAACATGTTTTGACTGCTGAAAGTAAAACAGTCAAAAAACTGCTGAAAGAAAGCAGCTACCATCCTCCTTATCCTTGCAGAGGCAGAGTTAAAAAATAAACCAGATTAGGAAAAAGGGAAGAAAAAAGGTGTTCAGAAAACAGCTTACAAAACAATCACCAGAATGTTCAGGGTAGGCTGACAAGGGCTGCTTCCAGCTTACTACATCTGCTAAAGTCATTACACAGTGTCACCCCACCCTTGGGCTCCCAAGGGCAGGAGCAGAGGAGGGAGGGCTCCTCCTCATCTGCTGAGCCGGCTGTTTCTGGTGTGAGTGTAAATTCTCTCCATCCATTCAACATTTTGCAAACAGGCCACTGGAAGAGGGAGTGCCTGTTTGCAGGGCTGGTCAAACACTGTATTCCCAGAAAGGAGCTGATTTCCAGGAGAACTTGGCTAGAGCAAATCCTCACATCCAGTTTTACCTCTCTGCTCTAAACTTGTCCCAGGCTTCCCCTGGAGCCAGCACAGAACCTGGGTCGGTGTAGATGTCCCTGATCCTCCTATCAATACTCCATTTCCAATGACTACTTTAAAACAAAGCACCCAGGCTCCCTCCAGAGACAGTAGTTTCCAAGACAGCTAAAATTTAAAATAAAACCCACCCTTTGCTACCAGATGCATCAATAGGATACTTTGCTTATGCTGTTGCAGAACAAAGCAAATGAAAAACCAGCCTTGATCACTGCCTCCAAAAAGCCTGAAGACACTGCTGCAGTGAGACAAACAAATGTCATTGAGCATCCTTACTCTCCACACAGACAGCTCTGAACCTCTGCCTGCACAGAGAAGCCTTTCTCCACCCCTGAGCTGCAAACATTTGAAGGAGGAAAGCATCTCTGCTTTGTCAGCATTGTCCCTGTTTGGAGAGAAAATGTCTACAAACACTGTTTTTTATGACATTAAACAACTTTCCAGTAACTCCTAGCCAAAAATTCCAAATCACCCAACCTGCCTCTTCAGATGGCCTGTGTTTGACTGCAGTAGTGCATACACTGGATAGAAACTGCAGCAGGACAGGAACTGATTCATAAATGGATCAAGTGTCCTCTGCTGCTGGGCTGGTGCCAGAAAGGCAGGACACACGGCAAGGCAGTACTGCATTCGGGATGGACACTGAAGGCTACACACCTTTGTTTTTGAAAAAGGGGCTTGGAGTGGTCCTACTTTAAACTTGGCTCTTCTTGTTAGAAAGTTATGAACACTGGTGCATACAGAAGCAGCTAGACAAGCTGTCCCAGGTATTTAGTGGTGGCCACTCACCTAAACCTGTCCTCTGGAATAAAGCCAACAGTGCTTGAGGAAAAGTGTTCAACCTACAGAAGTGTTTGTTTCTTCTCAAATTCCAGGCACAGCTCAAGGGCCAACCAAGAGAAGGGGCTGCTGTATGAGTGAGTATTTACTTTTTGTATCGTGACTTTGGTCTCTTACAAGGCTTAAAATTCAAATACACAGACACACTGGGAAGTGGAAACACAGAACTGAAGTAGTTTCTCAGATCAAACAACAGGGCAAATCTGGGTGTACAAACAGATCACAAGTCCTGCATCATAGCTGATGAATTACACTCTCTTGAAATACTATGTAAAGGAAAAAAAAAACAAAACAAAAAATGAATTTTCTAAAGGAACCCAACATGTACCAATTGCACCTGAAATAAAGCACAGTGCTGGCAATTACTGTGTCTGGTAGCACATCTGACCAGTGGATACAAGGCTATTGACAGTCCACAAGCAAACTACAAAACTGCATTTGTAATTTGGTGTAGAGCTAAAGCCACATTTGAAACCTAGAAAACTGCTAGACTGCCACTTATCTGTGAATAAACAGAAGTGTACTGGGTCTGGCCAGCTTTTACAAGATAGTATTAATGCTCAGAGACATTTTCTAGCAGTACAGACAGTCCCTTCTGTGTATAAAGGGGGGATCAGGAAGACAAGGACCTAGAAAAAGAGGCAGAGCAGCAAAAAGCAGATGCAAGATAGAAACAGTGATCTCTACAAAATTTAAAACAAAAGCCCCACCAACACTAAAGAAAGATGACTAAAAATTAATGCTACTTGCAAGAACAGGCATGGCAGAAGGGATATGAAGATGCAAGATTGGTCCATGAGTTGCAAGAAACCTTCCTTTCCCTGTTTCTACTTAGAACACTTTAAGGGTGTGCCTTTAGTGAAGATACAGCAGTTAACCATGAAAGTAATCTTGGCCTCTTCTGGTACCAAATAAATTCACTTACTAACTGTGGAAAGCAACACCTTCAAATAAAGGGCGCTGTGTTCTCCATGAAGAGACAGAAGCCTAACTCCAAAAGCCCTCAGTCTAAGAGGGAGCTTCCAAAAAGCCAGCGCATCCCCAGGAATTGAGAGTTGTGACCTTTCTGTGCCCCTCTCCTAGGTCACAACTGCAGCCAGTGAGCAGCACCAGTGAAACCAAATGGAGTAGCAAAGGACAGGCACATGCTCACCTCCTGGCACTGTGTGGACAACCAGCAAGTCCCAGGACTCCCAGGAGCTGCCAGGACTCCCAGATGAGCAAGGATCTTCCACAGTGATACTTCAGTGCCAAGTCCCACATCCCAGATAAAGAGAGGAGAACAGCCTCCCTTCCCAGAGGTTCCTTTGGGTCCTGATAAAGTTACACTAACCATAATAGCCTTGTTTTACGTATTACATATACTGTAACATTAAAAATTGGTCTGCAGTTATGTAATTGCAGAGGAAATGGCTACAGCCCTTCTCAGCCCAGCTGAAAACACCATCCCACGATGCCTCCACCGCAGGCACGGCTCCCAGGGGCTGCAAGGGAAGAGCTCCCACCCTGCCTGCAAGCAGAGGAGCAGCAGCAGAGGCAGAGGTGCTTCAGGACTGTGCTCATACTTCACTGTCTGTCAGGTTTTCCATTACAAACACTGCTGACACAGTTTATAGCTTAACCATTTCAAGCCACATCCATGCAAAACTTGGCAGAGGGAGCTGCTCTGGCCCCCCCTCTTCCACCTTAAAGAAATCTGTCAGATTCCTGCTTTAAAGTCACAACATTTCTTTACTGCAACAGAAATACATTTTTAAGTCATTCCACGAGGCTTTTTTTGGTTAAGGTTTAAAAGAAGCCTATGTAGTCGACAGACAGGACTTACGTCAACTATTCACAAAGTTTTTCTGAAACAACTCAGAAATGTTTAGATAGTGTTGGACAGAGCAGGTTGATTACAACTTGCATTTAAACAAATCACAGTCACCTCTAGCAAGAAACGTAAGCCCTGCAACTACAGCCCCTTCCCAGACAACATCTGTAGAGACTGTAAATCTCCTTTTTTTCTCCTGGTGTATTTGTGACCATTGCTACATACAGATTTTTCTCCCAGATAAGGAAAAAAGAAAGAGATAAATATTCATCAGATACAACAGGCGCACTGCTCTTATAAACAGAATTAAGGTCTGAAGGACAACTTTTGTTGAGCCAAAGTAGGTGTTTGTTGAAAAAACCAAATGCTGGAGTCTGAGATCTGGTACACTACTAAATAACTTGTTCTGAAGTACAACAGCTTTATTTAAGTCTGGCAAGGTTTGCTTCTACAGTAATTGCAGCAACAAACAGGTTATAGTGACCCAAAGGCTTCAGAACTCAGATTAAGGGTTTTGGAAATTATTCACCACATATGCTACACTGACCTTGCTCTTAAGTCATAATATTGGACAGAAGTTTCAACTTCAAATAATGTCCAAGTAATAACTTTCACTAGCACAATGATGAAGACAACTTATCCAGCTCTTTTAGTGAAAGAGAAAACCAAATGACACAAGCCCTACCAAATGTGAGACACCTTAAATACCATCTCTTACACGACAAAAGTAACACTGAATAATACTACACAGTAAATGTGACACACTTAAGATGAAGCTAAAGAAGCTTGATGAAAACCAAATAAGGCTTCAATCAATCAAAAACCAGATATTTACCCCACTTCTACCTCTGCCCTAAACACTGGGCTTTGAACAAGCACAGCTTACGTCCTTTCAGGAGAGCCCACAACTTGTAAGCAAACATCAGAAAAGATGGTAACTCAAGCTCAGGCCCTAAAAGTATGCAGAATAAAACATCCAGCAGGATGTGAAACATGCACTATCATTTGAAAACCAATTGTGAGTTTCCTTGTGTAAAAAACATCAGGAGATTTGACCAGAAAAGAGAAGGTGTTTCTTTCCTCTGAAAGCCATGCAACAAAGCCAAGTTAAAAGTTTTTCTACTCCAAAAAACAAAAGAACCATTTAAGTGTCCTTGGCAACCATGTTCAGGCAAGCTTTTAAAATGAAAGTCATTTGTGCCTTTACACATCTAACCTCCCCAAAGTACAGTTAAACACCCAAAGCAGACATGATATGATATATACATTTCTATACATACAAGGAAGTCCAAAATATTGGCCCAACAGAACATTCCACACACACTGTCCAGTCTGACAGGACTTCTCAGCTGTCAGTTAAAAAGCTGCCTAGCCACTCTTCCTTCCTTTCATTGAAGACATTTTCCCTGCAGCAGGTGACATCCAAAACACCTTGCATCTCCTTTGCATGGATTAGAAGAATGAGCTCAATTTACACATCACAGGTAGTTTCACAACATTTACAAGGCAAAAATAACCATACAGTGAAATGAAGTACTAGACATGTGAATAGCCCAATAATCTTATTTTCTTGACAATTATATCCCCGTGTTCTTAGAGGTCATAACCACATCTCCTAGGTTTGCTTGCTTATGCTGAGCAGATAATCAAATTCAAGCCATAATTCATAAGTTTTGAAAGCTGACTCTTGAGAAACTTTTGCTAGTTTCATCACATGCCATCCAAAAGTTCACCTGTAGCTGAAGAGACAAGAAGACATAGTATTGAGGTCACTCCTGTGGTATCCCTAACCTAGGGAAGAATTAAGAGACTCTTTGGAGTCCTGTTATTGGAATAACTAAACCATGAGTTCCTTACCAGAATGGTTAAGAGGCATCCAAACAAGTGACGCTCTCTCCATCACCAACCTGTGACTTATGAGCTTATCTGTTGGGCTTTTTTTAAGATTATAGGTATCTTTATTTTGTACATACATAAATAAAGAGCAAAATCACAGCATGGAATTCCAGGCTTCAGATTTCCTTTCTTGTTTACATGAACACTAAGGAATCTGGCTGCCAAGCATCAGAATATAGTTTTAAGAAGTATAATCCAAATTCAAGGATGTTCCCTGAGAAGAGTCACATTCCTGGACCCACTAATTAATTCAAACCCTGACATTCTCCATTTCTATCTCTGCATACCATGTGGTTCAACACAATGTGGTCTGAACTGTGCAAGGCAGAGAGGCCACACTAAATGAAAACACAAAGGAACTGTAACTGGAATTCAGACACTTCTTGTATTATTTAACAGCCCGGTTAATTCCCCTGGCTCCATAAGCCATTATCCAAGACAAGGATATCATTAATATGAATATAAGTTGTCACAATATAACCAGGCTTGCTCTGGTGCCAGGGACACCCACTATTGACAATGAGAAGCTGTAGGCTTGGAAGGGAGAGTGCTTATCCACTAGGCCAGACATAGTTCAAGAAGTGAAGACATTTTTCCTTCTTCAATCATAACTATTGCTTTAAAGTGGGGTAGATGAGCAGTTTGGTTTCTATTAGTTTTACAAGTGATGCAGTCAATACCCAGGAGATGGGTATTTCTGTTCATACCAGCCAATGCCTTTCTACACACAATCCTTCTGGACTTCACACTAAGTCACCAGCCAGCAAATGACTGCACCACTTTGAGCCAAACAAGCATGAAGCTCTCATACAACAGAGAAATTACCACTCCATCAAAAGAAGGAAAAAAAAAATACAATGCATAGTCATCTTTGTGGATAACCTGGCTCCAAAGCTCTGCTGAATTTGAACCTCATATCAGGGTGCCCTTGTGTCCCCAAGTTCTGCTGTGCCCAGCACACTCCAGAGCCTACCAGTGGCAAGGGCCCTCAATGTGGAGGTACCACAATGTAAGCCTTGGCTTGAATAGATCCAAATGTCAGCAGCTCCTCTGGATGAGGACACACAAGTCACGAGTGGGCTGGAAACCAGTCCTGGACAACAGCTCTGGATTAATACACAAGGAGTGCTGGAGGGGAGGAGGGGGAGCTGCAGACAGGCAGTTATTCAAACCAGCTGCTCAGCCACTCCAATCACTCACACGTACACAGTCTCCTGCATGTGTTCTGCCCAACTCAAAGCTACCAGGCATCCAAAAGTTAAAGTACATAAAAGAAATCTACACAAACACTTGCCAAAAGTCTCATTTTCCAAGTGCAAGCTGGCTATTCCATGCATGGTAGAAGGGGATTTCATCTTGCTTTTACATGACAACCTCTGCCTCTTTGCCTCAAAATTCCCCAATTAACACTTCTGCAAGAAGTTTTCAAACTGCATGGCCACGTATTTATCTGCACACATTTTCTCCCCTCCCTACCGAGCTCTGGGCCATGGACTAAGCTGTCAAGCCAAGTTTCATCCCAAGAAATTTTTAAACACTCATCCTATAAATCCTCTGCAAAGGGAGTTAGTAATGGAAATACTGACAGAAACTTGAAGAGACAGCAGGGCAACTATAGCAGCCTACTATATATCAGCTTCATTAGCTGCAGAACCTTCTCTCCGTCACCTTCATTTTCCATTAGCGTACCTTGGCTAATTAACACACAAAACCTATGAAACATTCTTACAGTAGAAGGCAACATTTGGCCCCCAGCCCAAATCAACATTGAGAAACTTCAACATCCTCTGCCAGACATAGTAACTGTACCAGATGGAGCAAACACAGCTAAGTAGTGATGAGGAAACTGAAAGCAGAGGAACAAATGCAAAAATTGGACCATTGGAAGAGGGAAAAGCAGCAAATATAACTTACCACTTTCATTTTTCTCTATGACATCCACAACCTCTCCAGCCTGGAGGCTGATCTCAGAGTTCTCCTGCTTCTCATAGTTGGACACCACCACATATTGCTCCAGGATCATGGGTTCAGAGCTAGCATCAGCACCTGGGGAAGGGAAAAAGCAAGCCGTAAGCCAGCTTCCAGCCATGGCTCCTTGAGAGCGACCTCCGTCCATCCGATTCACAACAGGCCAACTTGTCACCAGAGCCAAGCAAATCAGCAAACAACCTTGGCTCGCAGCATATCCCCAAATGGCTGGCCATATAGAAACAGCCTCCTCTGGCCCACAACCCAGCAGCACAGAGGGACATTGGAGAGAAGAAGAAGAAAAAAGGGGAGGAAAAAAAATATAAAAATGAGCCAAAAAAGTGAATTAGTTGCACAGTTTCATGATGGATTCTTAAAATAAACCTCTTCCCAACATGGTTTCCACAATCCTTGCTCCCATTCAGATAGAAAAATCCTGGGCAGAAGTAGTATAAATCCACAGCTGAGCCATCCCCCCAGTAAACCCAAAGAAGAAACAGCTCTCCCCTTGGCGGCTCAGCTCCTTCTCCACTCTAAAGGCTTGAGCTGAAAGTCAAGAGGGGGCTGTAGATGCCAATCATATTCGTCTGCACTGCAGCCCTTAAATAGAAACACATGAGCGGGACTGAAAGAGAGGGAGGTGGGGTGGAGGGAGCGAGGGGAGGGCGGGGAAGAGTGTTTACTTGAAACAGAAGAAAGAAAAAAAAAAAGTAATAGCGCCAGATCGCTTCTCAAACTCGGCCACCCCCCGCCTGCCCCCCGCCAGCTCCGCAGTTCCGCATTCCCCCGGCAGAGCAGCCCCGGCGGGACGGGGCTCGGCTCCCCCTGCATCGCCTTCCTGGAGCCCTCGGAGCCAACCCCCACTTGTTCGATTTCTCTTCGGACCAAGGGCTTTCGACTGTCAGAGCCATTTATGAATGAGAGCAGGCGCTTAGGCGAACAGGGGCCACGAAAGGTGCGCAGTAATGGTCTCCTCCCTCCCTTCCCCCACACTACTGGTCCTTTTTTTATTATTATTTCTGACTTTTTCACCCCCAAACCGAAATCATGCATTTTGAGGTGGAGCCATGAGGCAGGCACAGCACAGTGCCAGATGTGGAGGGAGCCCTTGGGCTGCTGCATCTCGGCTCTGCAATGCAACACAAACAGCACAGACGGGGCCTCTGCACTCCCAGACCCAGGCACAGACTGACTGTGCTCGGCCTGGAAACCGCCTTGAAAAGTAAGGAAAACCTCTCCGTTTAGGTATTTACTTTGTAAGAGCCAACATGCCTTAATGCCAAATTGTTTTTTCAGGTTTTCTCAATTACAGCAGTTTGGGATACTAGCATTATTATACATTTTACATATTAAGAGGCAGTTCCGGTTGCTCTGGATTAAGATGCGGATTGAAAGGGAGCACAGAAGCAGATACAACTTGCTGAATGTCCCATTTTACACAACAGGGACAGAGCCAGGAGCCGACTCTGGGTTTTCCTTAATTTCTGATGACAAATTGGCTACAAAACACAGGAAGGAAGCAGCATGGTCTGAAACTGTCCACCAGAAAAGTCAAGGGACTGACAGCCAAGCACAGGATGCTGGGTGCTGTATTTCCAAACTCAGCACGTTCATATGTGTTTGGACTGGAGATGCAAAGTGATTCGACAGACAAGTAATTAGCATCCCTGCCAAGAAAGAGGTAAAGAATACATCAGCCATTAAAACAGCATCCTGTGAAATGAAAATCCTAGGAAAAAAAAAGGCAATTAATTCAACTGTTTCCTGAAAGGAAACACTATCACAATGCCTCCCCTTGGACCAAGTTTAAGAAATCCAGAAAATTAGAAGGCTAACTTGCTCCTTAAGCATGCCTCTGCCTCTCCTCAAATTACTTAAGTTAATTTTCTTTAAAGAGGAGTCATCTCCTCCAGAAGCTTGCGTTTAAGAGGTTTAGCTTTTCTATAGATAGTTGAACCACAGCCAGTAGCAGGAATAGGAGAAGACCATGAACTGACAACATGGAAATTTATAATACAAATTTTTACCATAGCTGTCCATTCCAAATAAGCATCATGCTTTTCTTCATGATCAATCAACCTGACTCGTGCACTCTGGTTTAAACCAGTGCTAGTTGGGCTAACTAGAGTATGATGAGATGCTTTCCCCTATTTCCCACATAGTCTTTTCTCCAGTCCAGAATCCAGCAGCATTAGAATCTTCCTTCAACCTACTTAGGGAAGTAATACCTACAACCCCTACTTTGTTTGAGTCTTGAGATAAATACAAGTTTTTAAACCAGAAACAAAAGCTGTCATGGATTTATGTCTATGCATGTGCAACAGCAGAGAATTCAGTGTGTAGAAAGGCAAGAGGGACCAAACAGTGGCACGGGGAGCAGGGGACATGCTGGAAGCTAATTAATAAACCAACAACTCAAATGCCTTCTTTCCTCCAATCTACTAGGCAGTTCTCATAGGGCTGGAGTAAGGGAAAAAAAACCTGAAAGACTGCATTGGCTTGGTGGCAGGAGCAGTGTTCATGTGATACACATGTCCCTGCTGGAAACAAGGAGAGGACCAGGCTGGAGCACAGGCTGGCAAACACCCCACCAGCAGCCACAGAGGCCAAGCCAGGGACCGTGTGCCAGGGGAATGCCCTTGCCAGGCAACATGGAGAATCAGCACTCCAAATCCACCTCCACAGCTCTGCTTAAATATATAAAAAATATATATATATATAAAAGAAAAAAACAAAAAACCAAAAAAACCCCAACAAACCAAAAAAAAGCAGCACTTAAAACAGTTTGGCAAGATACATTATACCTGCATTCTCATATCTGAAACCCAGCAGGGCTTCTTAGAGTTACTCTGTCCTACCTTGGATAAGGTAGTCACTGCAGGAGAATGTCTTTGTCACTACAGTGGCTAGAAGAACACATACGATTAAGAAACTGTTTAAACAGACACTTGTATAAGTGCTACAGGGCTCCTATGAAGACAAAAATAATAAAAATAGGGTGATAAATTCCTTGGTCTAGGCAGTAACAAGGTCAAACAAACTTGTTCATTTACAGCTGCAGCACATCATGCCTAGAGGATATCCCCATTTTGAGGCATGGGTCCCTGTGGCTCCTGGAGTGATGGTCACCCAAGATTAGGTACTTCACAGTGGGGAAAATTTCAGTAAGAGCAAATAAAGGAAGAAGAGGAGGAGGAGGAAAAGACAGAGAAACAGCTCCTTCCAGTAACCAAAAGCCTTAACCATTTTCTGGGTAGCCTAGTTTGGGCTGTTACTACATTCCTTTCAGGCACAGTCAGTAGAGCAAGGGACTTCAATCATTCTCAGCCTTCCATCCCCCACAAGCTTTAGATGAATTACTCCTCAGTGACACTCAGGGTGCCCAAAACATTGCTGCTACACTATGTCAGACTCTCCAAAGAGGATTCAAAAGAAAAGACAGGGAACACCACAGGGAGCACAGCACCAATTTTACCCACTGCCATGGGCGCTTCCGCATCCCGGCCAATTAGTTCAGGTCTCATTTGTAACACAGGACACAGCATGCAGTGAGGAGTACAGCCTGCTCAGTGCAAGCACACCAGCACAGAGGGATGCAGCGTGGCACAAGTTCCCCAGCAAGCTCACACACAGCTGCAATGCCACCCTGACACAACAGCCCTACTTTTTAAAAAGCATCTTCAGCCCAGGCAGGAGAAATGGAGAGCAGACGATAGCATAACATTGATGTGCCAGGTAAAGGTCCCCCCTTCCTCTCCCTCCAAAAAAGCAGAATTACTGTTTTGGTTAAGCTCCAACTTGCAAGCCCTCCCCAGAGCAGAGCACAGATTGCTGGCTGAAATAAGAGTTTGCTTGCCTCTCCATTTCTTTTTGCCTCGAGTCCGTTTCCTGGTTAAAGTCTTGAGGATAGCCCTCCTCCTCTCCATAGGGCTTCACTTTACAATCCTCCCGCTCCTCACCTCAGGACTTCTCTTCCTGGGGCGGAGCAGAAATGTCATTGGAGCTTGTCCATGCCCCTCACAGCTGGCATTATTAAGTGACACAGTTGCACCCTGTCCCCCTCACCGGGCAGCAAGGAGGGAGCATCATTCCTCCTGCTGTACTCGGAGACCAGCAACTACTGTGAAAGCCTCCTAAATAGGAGCGCAGAACGTCCGTTCCAATAACATCATCCTCCTCCTCCTCCTCCTGTGTTGCAACAGCTAAGACCTACAATGGTTTTGCAATAGCCAAAAATGAAAACCACCAACTGGACTCCAAAAATAAAATCATCTGGATATGGGAATGTGAGACTCCTGATCTTGGCAGATTACCCTGTTGTTATCAGGCTATAAACACGTCTGCTCTTTTAATCCATACAGTGCACAGGCTTTTCTATTGCTTTTTCGTGATTAGCAATCACGCATTTACAGGCTGAGACTAAATGAATTGGTACTGGGCTGGTCAGTGGAAGTCCTGCAGAAGCAGCCAAAACCACAGAAACGGCCAGTGAACACCATAAGGCTGAGTCACAGCTGAACAACCAGCTGGCAGGTAGTCCAGCCCTTCCGACATGGGCACAGCTGCTGGGGACACGTGCAGGGTCTGCACACTGGGCTGTCTGGCAGACACGGTCCTGAGTGTCCTGGCATTCCATAACATAATGGCAGAGCTCTGCACTTTTCCATGCATAGGGAGGAGTAACTGCGGTAGCTTGGATCTAGAGCTGTGGTTTCTTCTAAGCCAGTTCTTGAAGGGTAAACTTTTATGTATATCTGGAAAACTCCTTTTAGAGAAGGACAAAGGGAAAAAAAACCAAAACCAGAATAGCAGCAAGCCTACTTAAAATCCACAGATCAGTCTAACCCATTACAGCAACCATACACCCAGCTCTAAACATATGGAATTCCTTCCCCTCAAAACTTCATCTCTTTCCTTTCTTATCAGGACCACATGACTATAATAAATAAACATAAAAATTGCATGTTTTCTTTGAGCCTTCCACCCATGATTTATCTTGAACTGTGTTAAGATAGAGAGCTTAGGTCTGCCTAAAAATTGGGTTAAGTGTGTATTGCACACAAGATAAAACAGACTTTGCCATGTAATGCATGCGAGAGTACATAAGAGTTCACCCTATTGCAGCAGTGTTGGAAAAGCAGTTCTTAAAATAACCAGTTCCTAGAGTAAGCAGTGAGATGAGACTAATGAAGCCTGCTACAAATCTCTATGGGGACAACATGGATTCAGATCAAAGCTGTTCCAGTCTAGGATCTCTCTTCTATTCACTATGAAGGTTTTTGTTTTGTCTTGGTGTTTTGGATTTTTGTCCATTTTTTTATTCTTTGTGTACCCTAAACAATTGGGGTTTTAACTCATCTCCTAGTTACTCCTGGAGTCCAGCCTGTCATGATGCAGCCCCGTTGCCACTTACCAAAATTCAGGCTGCATTTGTACATCAATTATTACTGAAGGTAAGACTACTGCTGCCACAGGCAGTAGCATCCCTCCTGCCAGATAGCAATCCTCACAGTCCTAATACTGTTCAGCTTCAGAGTTCAGAGGCTCTTGGTGCAGTAGCCCTGAGCCACAAAGTTTTAGGGACAGAGAAAAAAGTTCATCACCTCCCACAGTTACTTCAGAAATTCAGTACAAATCCAGTCTCAAGGTCTGGATTATCACCAGTAATAGAAGAAAATAAACATTTGGGCAAGTCTATCAAATAGGTTATTAATACACCGATTTCTGTAGTTCTTCCCTGAGCTTGGCGAGGTAGCTCTTTTACAAAGCACAGAGACACTCACCTGCATTTTCAAAAGAGAGTTTCAGAGCAGATGACATCCTGCTATTAGATAGAGAGGGGTGGAAAGCAGAAAGGGAATGGTTTGGATCTGACCACCTAGGTAATGCAGAAGACCCAAAGCCAGAGGAGTTTGGCCTAAAACCTTGTCCAAATCCCAAAGAATGCCTGAGAATAAAACACGACTGAGCATCATGCATCCAGCAATGGCCAGGTCAGCATGTAAACCCTCTCACCCCAGGCTGGCAGCTGTAACTGATGTACAAGCAGTCTTTCCCTAACTGAGCATCCATCCAGCTTCCTCGCTCATGTGCCCCGCAAGCCTTTCAGAACATGGGGTAATAGTAGCCAAAGCTCTAGCCCTTCTTGCTATCTTTTGGGCCAAACATGCCAAGATCTGGTCTAGATGGTAACTCCATGAGCTGTACTAAGTCTCTCCTAATCTCCTGGGTTGCTGCTACCAACAGCTACAGGGGGCACATGTAACAGCACACATCGCCACCAAGAACAGACTATGATCAGCAATCATAGCAGCAAAAAATTAACTGGATAGCTGGATTCATTCCCCACCATAAGACACATGTAGTACTTCCTGTCACGTCCAGGAACCAAGATCTGGGTGAGCCTTCAAGTAGCAGCTTTAAGGTAGACTGTGGCTTCCAGCACTGGAGTGTGTGTGACACACAGCTAAAACCAGCAGCAAACCACAGCCCCCACAGGGAGCACCTCAGGAATGAGCCTGGCCCATGGTAAATGGCAGGAACTCTCTCAAGCAGCTGCTCCAGTGCAGTTCTTCCCTCTTTACAGCCTCAGCAGCATTTCCAATGAAATCCTGACCAACAGAAAAATTCAGTGCTGACCTTTGCCAAGTGGAGCCTATTGGTCTTGGGATTTTTTATTTTTTATTTTTGATCTGCTAGGTTTTAAAACAGAGCCAAGAAAAATTAGAGGCAGGAGGGTGAAAGTAAGAAGTTGAGTCCTCTTTCCACTTCTTGGAAAGTTGGCTCTCTGAACAGTGATTCCAACCAACTAGGTTACAGGTAGCAACAGTTAAGAATACTTAAGTATTTTGCACACAAATCTGCTAAACTGCTTGGAGATTTTTACACAGTTGCCAAACTGGGTCTTCCACCAGTATGAAGTCACCAATATACTTTGGCATTTGCCCTATTCCTGTTCAGTGGTGCAACACATTCCCATCCCTCCACATGGCACAAAGCATTTTGACACCAGTCAGGGTGACCAAACTAGAGTCCCACCACAGTACCTTCCAGGGTGTGGCTGTGTGGCACCCATCTTTTTCCGAAGTACAAAATGAAACCACTTTAAAGTCTTGGTTAATCTCCACTTCATGGAGCAGGTTCATAACCTCAGCTAGAGCTTGGGCAGCATGAAACTGGCGTCTGTTCTCATCTCCAAGCCACAGCCTAGCTAGCTAGGGCACATATATGTACTACATAGGTAAAGATCACATCCAAATTCAAGCCTGATCTATATGCTTGACACATCAGGATACAGCCTATGGCAGATCTGTACTGAAGAACAGCTATTTTGGAAACTGGAGATTCATTTGGATGAGAAACTGAAAGGCCACATGAACTAGAACAGCATGGGGAGCTAATGTATGTACTTGCCACACGTACATAAGACTTCTGAGCAGCGCTTATCAACAGTTCACCTTCTCGAGCACCATGCAATGCAATTAATTATATTTGCACACTCATCATGCAGAGAATTTTTTTTCCAAATTAGCAACATGCATTTAGCTAAAATCAGTAAACAGAAGGAAAAAAACATTGTATCTATTAAAGATTTTGCTTCCTTGCCCTTTGAGAAAGCTAAAAACCTTGGCATTCACAGTTTGCCATTTCATATATGACAACATGAAATGGTTCCAACAGATCTGTTGAGTCAAAGAAACCCAACCTCACCCTCCAGCCAGGTAATCTGAGGGGTTCTTGTCATTTTTCGTGAGGGACACCACCTCTTCTGTCTCCTCCTTAGCACATTTCTCTTCTGCTCAGTCTCATTCTGTTATTCTGTCTCAACTCCTCCATAACCTATGAAGCAGCAGGCTCCTGTGACTGAATACTTCAGATACTTCTGCACTTTTATATCCAGTTATCACCCTCAAATTAGACCTATTCTGTAAAGACGAGGCAGAACCCCCCCAAGGATAAATTCAGCTTCTGTAAAGAACAGCATTTCTGGAATCACAGCAGTCTTGCTCACTAAAGACTTCAGACAAGCAAGCACTCATCCATTGAGGATGGTGGGATTTTTTTCACATACTTTCAACAGGGCATGAACTTGAATATTTACCAAATCTGGTATGGAAATCAGCAGGAGTGTTTCCATCTGTCCTTGCCCTGAGACCTATAGGTAGCCTTAACTGCTTGAGTGACCAGCCCAGCATCCTGTACAGACACAGGATCTATCACTTGTGATCTCTCCTTCTAAGTCTAAAGAAGAAAGTAATTCTTCTGTGACATTTCATGTCAAGTGACAAATGTTTGCAGAAGAAATCCTCTGGTTACACAGCAGAAGTCCTGATTCCTTAGACTATAAAGCTTAATTTTTGCCTTGCATGGAACTACTGCTCCCTAGCCCCTGACATCTCACCTAGAAGTTGTTCCCCTTCCGCCTCCTCCTTCCTGACTCAATGCAACAAGGAGGCTGATGCTCCCTTGAAAATTTTGCATCTTTATCAGAGTTTTACCTTTTTCATATGAAACCACTTATACTTACTGGGGAAGTGCAAAGAGCATTTCAGAAGGGTAGGGAATGCACAGTCATGTTTCTCTGCCTTATCCTGCCCCATAAAGTTTCTCCCACATAGAACAGTGAGATCACAGCTTTGCAGGTACTTGGCTGTGGCCAGGCTCAACCTACCCACAAGAGGGGAAGCTGCCTTGGGCTGTGGCTTTGAGTTGGGCAAGGAAAATAAAACCCTGCAAACTACCAACCGCTGCCAGCAGCAACGTCAAGGTGGGGCAATCATCAGAAAAGCAAACCTCTTCCTTACAAGAAATCATGCATCGTGAAAAAGCAATACACAAGCAGACAACAGATCCTCGGCATTCACCGTCAGAGATCCACATTCAAGACAGCTCCAAAACCACACAGCTTGAACTAGAGAATTCTGGTTTTAATAGCATGCAGAACACTGAGACACAAGAATTTACCTGGAGCGACACTCTTTTTTGGAGTCTCAGACAAACTGGACATCCAAACTTGAAATCCAATCACAGGGCAGCCATGAAAAAAGAAAGTAATTAGAGGCACAAGAAAACAGTCAAAACCAGTCATATCAGAAAGTCTCAAAGTTAGTAATGACAGCTTTAAGAGACATTAAGATTTTCTTAAGAGTAGTGTTGGCATGATGGGAACTCAGAGGAAGGTCGAGTCATAAGAAGTACCCAGGTAATTTTTATGTTTTAGTGGGTTTGCAGAACTTATGAAACTGCTCTGTAGGTGATCCAATTTTGAGCTCTAAGAGTAAAATATGCCCTGAGCTTATTCCCACTAGATCAGAAAACACATAGCAAGAGACAGTTTGACTTATTAAGCCTCAGACCTGCAAAACTATGTATCTTTGCAGCTGTTAATTATACCCAAAAGACAGACAACTCTCAGAGACTGAGCTTAGCAAACACGTATAAACACCTTGTTACCCTGGAATTGCATCAAGGAAAATAATAGACAAATAATGCTCCATAGAAAAGAATACAAAGCTCCAATAAAGGTGCATTCAGAGTATAACTAGAAATTTCATTTTTTACCCGATGATTGAGACAGATAAGGCTAAGGAGAAAGTTGATAAGAGTTGCTGCAAACAAGGTCAAAAGGTTTCCCTCCTTCTCCATGAAATAAGGTGGAAACACTTGGCTTGGGAATTTGGGAATAATCTTCAAATGTCAAGTGTTAATTTTTTTCTTCAATACACTGGAAGTATGTTTTGAAAGTTAACAGATTTTCCCCCATTTCTAAATAACATTCCCCTTCTGTAGGATGAAGTTGCAGAAGGGCAGCTGTTACTCTCTCCTTGCCTGGGAGAAGAGACATCTAGAAAGAGATTTTTATATGACAGTCTAAGAATCTCCTAAATTCTGACAACTCCAAAACACAATTTGTAAAACTTATTTGCAATGGGAAACCCTGTTCTGGACCCATCAGTTTAACAACAGAGAAGATGCACCAATCAACCACCTGGAGAGAAAAGCAGGCTATACTAGTGGCCTTTTCCATTTGTTACTATCTTTTGAATTGCAGAGTATCTCCAAGATAGTGAAAAGATTAATAGATAGTAATGTAATAGATTCACAGTACATAGGCAACTGAGGAATTGCTACCATGATACGAACATTAAGAAACAGCTTTCTAACTTTCCCAATGGAAGCCAGAGGTCCAAGAAATACATTGCTGTTTTCTCAGCATTAAGAGAATGCTGAGGTTTTGAAATACTTTCTTTAAATTACGAACACAATTTTTGTCATGTAGTTGCACTGCAATTCAAATGTATTCAGTATTTCTATAGTGGGAGCTTGGAGAAAATTCTGAAGTCTTTCAACCATCTGACTCCCAAACTCATGTGCTGCACTGTCACAATACACTACAAAATAGGCAGTGGTAAATAACAATAATTTACTTTGGACTGCCATTTAAGGAAAAATGAAGAAGGCTTTGCATTGGCAGACTACAACAGGAAATAATCTGGCAGAGTAACTTGTGCTGTAGCTCATGGAGGGAATATACAGCATGTTTCTATTACAGACTTGGGGCACGCACAGGAAAGGGTGTGAAGGAGCTGTTGTCAGCAACTTGTCTATTAGCTTTTGAATAGACTTCCACTGCTTCAGAGCACAATTATGAACTTCAGTCAGCTGTCAGATCTTTTTCCAGACAGAAGAACCTGAATATGAATGACAATGACAAATCAAGCAGATGATGCATTGCAGGAGTAACTGGGAAACTTTCTGTTTGCCCCCATCCAAGCTGCAGCAAAAGACAGAAACAGCCAAAGTAAAAGGAAATGTACTGCGCTAAACACAAGTTTATGGCTACTCTGGATCTGTCTACCCAAGAAGAGAGAGAGTTTAAACCTAGATCAACAGTAGCCATAGCTACAGGCACCCATGTGAGATCTCACCATAAATAAACCAATTCTGTAAGCCAGTATCACTTTTTAAAAAAAACCTTCTTTTTAAACAAAGTATTTTTTCTTCTTGTCAAAACTATTGGCTTAAGCTAGAAAAGAAGGGCAATATAAGTATTAACGGGTAAACAATCCCACAGGTCACCAGTGTGGGCTTCCCAGCCCAGGAAGAAGCATAAAAGCAGCAGCACTTCTGAGCTGCCCCAGCCTGACAGCGGCTAGAAGTGGATGAGGTTGCTTCTGAAGCAGAAGACAGCCAGCATATTTCAGCTGCTCCTGCACATCTGCTTAGCATTAAACCTCCTTCTTGCGGATTTTTTTTTTTTATTCCAAGACGTTTAAGCTCTAATTGCTACCAGCTTTTAAGAGTCCCCCCTACAAATAATAAAAATATCAGACATTAGTGATAGATTCCACTTCACAGAGAACTCAAACGAAGAGCCGCGGCGGGAGCCAGCGTACGGGGAGGAGGTCAGAGGCCTCAGAAACATGCTGTGCTTGAGCCAACAAAACACAGGCTTTGAACAGCCCCAGGTTTCCCCTTTAGGACAGGGCTTTACTGGAATTCTGCATGGGGCTTGGACCTGGTTTCCAATGGGATTGGTAACAGTAAACGAACAAACCTTTGCTTCCTGCCACTCCTCTCCCCACTGCCACCCGGCTGAACGCTGGCTGGTCTCCGATGGCTTGGAAGTGCAGCGGGGGGGAAAAAAAATCTCAGTATTTGGAAGGAAAGTTAAAGCTGCCTGCTCAAAGCAGGCCACTCCTAGGGCAAGAGCATCCCAATTCTGCTCTTAACACCAGGCCCCACAGCCCCTGCTGCTGACTTCAGTTGGAGCCAGAGCAAACTCCTCCTACCGGAATTATTTTTAAAAGCTCAAAAGGAACATAGATCCATAAATTACTGCTAAGCCAGGAGGCTGAGGCAGTTGTGAAGAGCACAGAGGAGGCTTTCCTTCAGAGCCACGCTGCACAGAAATAGCAGCACAGCAGGCGTGTCACTGGAAGTGGCTGCTGAACCCCGTTCCATCACTTTCAAGCTGCCACGATGGAGTTGGGCAACCCTCACACAGGTCAAGGGGTTCCTCAAGTGCAAAAGAAAAGGAAAGAGCTAAAGGGGCAAAAAGTGTTGAGGACAAAATTAGGCTGGTTGCTACGGTGAACATGAAACATATTCTAGATTTCAGCAGAAGCTTTGCTGCTGCCAGTGAGACTGGTTTGTTTGCTGCTCCTCCCACCACTGGCAAGAGAACAGGCGCCAGACTGCTGGGGACTAATGCTTTATGCTTGTGATACAGTTCCACTCATCTCATTTTAGCAGCAGACTATTTGTCTTCTGTACAGTTAGAGCAGAGCAAGCTTCCATAAAAACCTACAATAGCTGGAGTCAGTCTAGAGTTGAATGCATGAGCTCAATGCTAGCAAAATCCAGATGTCACATTCATGGTACACATCAGTACTGCATATCCAGGTGGGCCCCTGCCCCAGCAGGTGCAAAGGAACTCCTCCTCCATGGGCGTTTTAGCAGCAGCTACTGATGCAGGTTCCTTTTGTTAGTAACACTGCCTGAAATGTTCAGTGTTGAGCCCAGCATCCGTGATTTAACACTGCTGCCAGCACCAAGAGAGACACTCTCCTACAGAAACACACTTTTCATGTTTTTGGAACTATCAGGGAGCTTTACAACAAGTTTTTTTTAAAACAAGTATCTGTATAGCTGTCTAGCTTGTTAAGCTACGTATTTCTCAACAACAGCCCTGCAGTAATTGTGGGGAATTGGATCACACTGGTCATGAGTCTCAATGGGGTTGTATTCTGGTGATGTAACCCTTGCCCCAAATGATTTTTGTGCATAGCTGAGAAATTAGCATGGGCTGAAGACAGGTCCCTACAAGTGATCTGGATGTGGCTACCTTGCTTTAGAGGGCAAAGAGTTCAATTATACAGGTATATACAGTTGCCTTCCATAGGAAATAATATTCCCAGGGCCATTTAACTAATACACCTATTTTGTTCTCATGAAGCCCTACCTTTAACATCAACTGGGAACATCCAAATCTCCCAGCTGTTACAGTGCAACTTAAATTACTGAGAAAAGGATTATAAGAACAAGTGGCCATACTGAAGAGATACTGACATCTGGTCCATTTCCAACAGTGATCTGTTCCATGAGTGCAGCTGAGCGTTTTGCAGACTCATTTTCTAGACTTACACCCTTCCTGTCTTAATTGGAGGGATGAAAAGAAAATAAGCAATGCAATCAGTGATTCCTCAGACTGGAGCTGGAGGAAGTAAATGCTTCTTCTGAAGAACGGGGATGTTCTCATGTCAACAGTGGTATTTGACAAGTCAGCAAGAAGTGGGCTGACCACACTGTTCCTTAGATGTGTCCACTTTTTAGAATTGGTCCAGAGCCTTGTTAGCTGCAATGCTCATGACATATGGCAGAACAGAAAACTGAAGTTGAGCCTGTATTTCAGTTCACAGTTTGGAAGACAAACCTGCCAAGGAGTTGGTATAAGTGAAGCACTATGTTGTTGTCCTGGGGGCTCAGGTGAGACACCTTACTGCCTCAAGCAGATAAAGGAGCCAAAAGCCAGGCTCAGTATACTCAGTCCAGTGCTTCTTGATGTGATTTTCCCTTCACTTTTCCCCTCCTTGCTTCCTTTCTGCACTCTTCAGACAAGCAGAGGAACAACCTCCTTCTCCTCCTGACAAGATGAGGTTGGTCAGACAAGAGCAGAAAGCTCAGTGAGGAACCTCAAAACTGTGGGGTTTGTTTCTGCTTCCATTTGCAGACAGTGCACCATGCTCATACCCTTATGAACATCTCCAAAATCTCCATCCCCCAGACCCACTGGCCATCCTTTGTCAGCCTGTCTCTGGGTTTCTCTCCTCTCTTCCCTTTCAGCTGGGGCTTGACACTTTAGTTAAATGGAAAGACACTAAAATATAACAGTACTAGACTAGGGGAGGAAAACAAATACTTGGTGCCGCTAACCTCCCCCAGAAATGGAAGCACTTTTACTGGAGAATTACTCTGATACAGAGTCTATGTGTAATTTTACAACAGGTCTGGACAGAGGAAAAATGCAGATGAGCCTTCATCCAAACTAGAACCACTGCCACGCATTCTTGGCTCACACAATTAATTCATTCAATTAGGCAGAGAACAACAGATCAAAACACTTGCAACCTTTCTGTGCCATCCTCCCATTTCTCTGACTATCTTGCACAGTCCTAACCCAGGGCACCCTGTTGAATTGTGCCATTGATGTTTCTCCCCCCAGGCTCCAGAAAGACCTAAACAAAACCAACGTTTGTGCCCAGTGCCTGGCTTAGTGTGAGCCTGGTCAGACGTTAAAGTTCTTAGGTACCACAATGACAGATTCATTTGTTACTGCAATTTCTGGGCAAGCAGCTGTCCCACACCACGGTAGCTTAAATAAGTTTTCCTTGCTCTTATGTCTGTGGGATGTGGATGCATCACTTTTAAAGCAAGTATTTTAAGACAGTCATTGAAAGAATACACATATATTATTTTTTCCTGCATAGGAGACTGCATTTTAAAGTAAACCTCTCATCCTTGCAGAGATATCTCCTCTTCTATATACTTGAAACTGAACATCACCTCCACTCCCCATGCCATCTGTTCAAGAAGGCTGTATCTTGAAAAAATATTTGACTAGTAGCTTATCAAACATGCAAATCCAGCTAAAGTGTCTAAGAGGATTGGCAGCAGGCATTAAATAAGGCCTTTAATTTTAGTCCTATTCACCAAGTTCAGCTTCATCACGAACAGCCTGGGGAGGGCCTGTCAGAGTGGGGGGTGGAGGCAGAGGTGCTGGGCTGCAGTGATGAGCACAGCCAGCACCTTCCTCTTTCCCTGGCAGAAATGATCCCACTGGGAACTGTTGGGCTCCTCGCCTCCCCGGCACCACCACTCTGCACTCAGACCACGTCCACTTGCCACGTAGCCTGGCGCATGCTAGACCCACACACACTGCTTGGAAAATGTTCACATCTGGCTCTCACGTGACTCGAGCACGCCTCAGAAATTCATCATCTGGATAACTCACTCCTGCAGGGGAGAAATCCACAACCAGGGAGCCCTTTCCTGAGCTGGAACAGAGGAGTGGGGCCAGAGGATTGTGTGCTTGACAAACTGCACAGTGACACGCTCACAGCTGCATTTTCACAGCCTCATCCAGTCCTTCATCCTTTATAAAAGTACAAATGCAAAGAAAACTTAGTCCTAATTTTCCACTCTGTTTACTTCTGTAAAAACCCGTTTTAATCCCATTCGCAGAGCCAGAAGTATCCAGGACTGCTTAGTTTTTGTTCTGGCAGCCATAGCTCACGTTAACTCTTTCCACATGGCAAGTGGGGATTGTTTCCCACATGATCTGTGGTACAGCCCCTGCACATACAGTTTTGTACCAGTTCCAAGTTTTTCTGGGAAGTGCCTAGAATATCTGAATGCTAACCCACACTTACAGCTGTACAAACTGAGAGCATCACCCCTCTGAGGAAAAAATCAGCCTCCAGCACTGCCAGGGAGGAGGGCAGAAAAGCCCCAGACACTGCACTTGGAAACTCACAGGTATGTACACACGCTGGGATTCATGTGTGGCTCAAAAAATGGAGCAAGAGTCAAGCCCCACCTGTGAAACAGCCATGCTGCCAAGCACAGAACACTCAGCAGCACTGGCGTGTCCAGGCAGAGAGGGCCAATAATCAGTGCATACATTGTAACTCCTGCTGGACACCTCTGCAAGTAATGCTTCCAGACATTTCTGGTCAGGTGAGCCGCTCCATCCAGAGTGAAGCGGAGAGAGGATTTGTGCTGTCACACAGCCTGGACACAGACCAGCTAGAATGGGACAGCTGTGAAGCCACTCACAAAGCTGGACACATTTAGGGAGTGCTATTTTAGTGGTGAGTGTTCCCAACAGGCTAAGGACACACACTCTCCAGCCAGGTTTCTAGAATCTCAGGAGAGAGATTCAAGTGCTCACCAGCCTGAGACTACAGCTATGCAAAATGCCCAGGGAAGATTTTATCTGCTCCACTCAGCCAGCCAGACCCATCTGTACCACAGATTCCTGTGGTGGCTGAGGATCATCACCCTCTGCTCCAGCTCCCAAACACACTTCTCACCTGCCTTATCCTGTGTGCCAAAATCAAAATACCAGTACTCTCTGTGCAAGAGAGAAAAAACCCACGCAGGCAGCATTAATACCATCTGCCACCAACAGACAGAAGAGGGAGGCAGAACAGGAGCAGATGGAGAACAGAGAATTCCTTGAAACCAAGAGAAATGCCATTATATCCCCTAAGGTACCAAGTGCTTTCTCTGCACTCAGCTGAAGACTCTCTGAGGCATTTCCAGGGTTCAAGCTGTTCTGCCATGGCTGTGCTCAAGCCACACCTCATTTTTCCAGCCCTCCCTGCACCCAGTCTCCCTGGCCTCCCTCCTGGACACAGAGCTTTCTGCAGCACTGATGCTGAACTGGGAATGGCAAAGAACACAAACATGTTCTTTTCCCTAACCCTGCACCCTGTCCCCACACTTCAGTTTAAAAGCCAAGGAGCAAAACAAAAAACCCACACAACATACAAACATCTCTCTCTTTCTCTTTTATCCCATCTTTCTCCCACCCCAGCATATGGGCCACCCAGAAGATGACAGTGATTCTGTACATCTAATGGGCCACGTATCCTGTCAGCAGAAGACTGAAGCAGTGCAGAATAACATCTCCTATCTGCTCTTCAGTAGCCTCAGGCAGAAATCCAAAGCACTTCAGCTTAAGCAGTGACTTTAAAAATATGGTGTACAAGGAGAAGTGTGAGATCAGCTTCCTTCTGCCAGAATACTACTGACTGGATTTGGAGCGTGGGATGGGAGTGGACAGATTCACATCTTGACTGAAGATGCAGAACTGGGTCACACATACACAGATGCAAGGACATGAAATCTGCCTGACTTAGCAGCAGCTATTCCTCATGTCCTTCTCTCTGCTAGTGTACCTGAGCATAGGAGCAGTAGTCTTGCCTTGGAAAAAACCTCAAACTTTTCATATGAAAAAACTTATTTAAAAAAAGACTTACAGTCTCATTGAAAAAAAAATCAGGAAAGAAAATTAGATCTTTGGGGAATAACTGCATCAAGAAAAAGCCAATAAACTGTTAAGAAGTTAGCAAATTCACTACCTGAGGAAAAGTAATTCTCAGTCATGAGAAGAAGCAGCTCTTTCATTGATGACTGAATTCAAGATGCACATTGAGATCATTAACTGCTAACTTCTTCCAGAACCAGGCCCAAGATGTATATACCCAGTAATTAAATGAAAATGTTTGTTTGGCCCTTAATGGCTTTTGTCCACTCTATCCTTCTTTTATTACTAAATCCTTTATCTTCCTGAAAAGGAACAAATAAAAAATAATAATAATAAAAAAGCAGCTATGTGAGAACCAAAATGTTCTGCCAGAATCTGCTGTTTTTAAATTCCATGCAGTAATTAGTACATACAGCCAAGAAGGTTAATCGTATGATGAGGGAACAGATCACAATTTCTGATCAAGAGCAGTCGTGTCAGTACATGCTAGTGAAGTTATAAAATAGTGATTGGCAAGCTATCTCATCCAGCCGTCCTCATTCAACAGGCCAAATGGCACCAAGGAGCCAGTCCACCATCACTTCTGCCCTAATTGTAGGAAACAATGCAAGGAGCACAGTGCACACGTGTGATTCATCAGGATACAAACAAGAACACATGCCTCAGTCTGCAGGGATCATGTCATACCACAGATTTCTTACAAGGATTAAGACACCAAGTTACATGATTTAAGATGTTCCTGGGACCTTGCCATGGGCTTGGACAGACTTGCATCCCTATTCACCACCTTAAAAAAAAAACCCAAAAAACCTTCCAAGCTAAAGCTTTCAGAGGGACTATAGGGAGACAGAGACAAACAACATGAGAGCAGAATGACTCAAAGTAATATTTGAGTTAAAAACCACATTCTAGCTTTGTTGCTACCACCCAGGCTCAGATTCACTAAGCAGTGACCATGTTCCTGCTTGGGGCAGGTAGCCACCAGCATCTGCTGCCATCTTAAGAGAAGATGCATTGCCTCATGCTGGGATTGACCATGGTAGTTAATTGGATATTTCAGCCTCTGTAGTAACACACTTAGATCTGGCCTCTTTGAGAACCCATTTAAAAGGCTTAAGAGTTCTTCTGACTGAGGTGGTAAAAAAGACAGATTTCACCGTCAGCTGGATTAGTTAAGGTGTGCCCCCAGTTCTAATACTAGAAGTTTAATGCTAAAAGCCACTCTAGATGACATCCCATCAATACTGCAGCAATCTTAAGGCAAAGGAAAGGCAGCACTATGTCTCTTGGAGCAGTCCTTCCTTCTCCCTCTACTGCAGCCATTTCCCACAAATATTACAAAACACCTGCCAGGCCTGGAGGCTGTACATTCCCTTCTCACCCTGCACCTAAGTGTAGCTAAATGCTTGCCACAGGCCTGGGGAGCTGGCAGAGACCTTTACACTCTGTTGCATCAACTAAGCTTTGTTCCCAGGGTCACCACCTCAATCCTGCACCAGGTAAAACCAGCTCCAGCCACACAGCCCTGCTGGCCCAGCTGGGGGCTCTCACATTTGTGATCCTGTTGAATGATTAAGCAAAAAAGGGATGGCACACACTATTCATTTTCTCCACATTGTCTTAAAGGAGGCAGCTCAGACTAAATCAAGAAAATAAAGCTAATTTATAAAAAGGAAAAAGAAGAGAGCAAGACATGCCATGGAACTCTAAGTGCAGGCTAGACACATGCAGTGTGACAGGATCAGAAAGATTAAGCTCTGAAGTGATGAGCACAGCTCAGCTGTAAGGACAGAAAAAGCCACAAGTTGAGCCATTTCCCTTGGTAGGGAAGGAAGCAGAAAAAACCTATCCCCAAAAAAGCAATTAAGGCAATTCCCTGAAGCTGACAGAGCACACATCCTTAGCGCATGAGGAAGGAAGTTTCTCCAGTAATGAAGAATTAGGACAATGAAGCAACTTTGGCCATCAGTTCCACCCATAATTCCTAGGCATCATCCCACAAAGTGATCAGCCACAAGGGCCCTTGGTGTTGTTACAACAATCTGCTTGTTCCTTGCCTGAGGTCCCACTTCTGTCATTGTTGAAACTCTGAACACTGCTTCGTAATTTCCCCGTTGAGGGAAAAGACAGCATTACAGATGTTTCTATAAAAAGTTTGTGCAGTATCTTCCAATGGACTCTGAAGTTTTTATTTACTTGCCAGCAGATATATCCTTCCTAGTTTTAGATTACAGGAGGGAAAGAAAGCAGTGATTGTTGGCTGTGTGTAGCCATAATCTGGCTAGTCCAAAAACCGGACAGGGAAACCCAGCTGAAAGATGGTTTACTCATTCAAGGAAGCCTCGTCAGCATCCTGAGGCAACAGTGCCTTGAACCAAATCATTAGCTTAATATTCTAAGTGCTCAATTACCATTTAAATCGACTTCAGCTGCCAGACTCAGCCAAAGCACAGCCAGCTCGATGCAGACAGGATCTGAACCATGAGGGAAAGGAAGCACTGCAGGGCTGATGGAGTCATAAATTCTGTATTATTAAAGCTTATTCCCCTTCACTTGGAGGAGCACCCTACAGCATAGCAGCAAGGTGCCAGATGATGCCACCAAGCAATGGCTTAAAGCCAGCTATGCCCCCAATAGCAAGGTGGGCAGTCCCCCAGAGCAGGGGGAGTTTGGTTATGATTTCAGAAGGGGGTGGCCAGCAGTGCTCCTGTCCAGGCACTCGGAAAGCTATGATCACAAGGGCTTGGTCGCCTACAAGGCAGGTGGCAGAGATCACTTTGAAAGCACCTCTTGTGCTGATCTGACCTCACAGTTAGCAAAGTGAATCCTCTCAGTAGCTGAGGAGCATTGAGACTCAGTGTAGAAAAGTTGTGAAGCCCACACCAGCTCCCTATTGCCACCAAACACCAGGTCCTAGATGCTTGCTTCAGCTTCATGACTGGAATCTGACTAGCATGAAACGAACCAAGAAAGATTCTCAGCAAGGGGAGAGGGCAAGATCTTACTCCAGGAGTCTGCAGCTTTCTCTAGCCAGCAAGGGGGTTGTGAGGTGGGGGACACAATGACCTCTTTGGGGAGAAACATACTCCAACTGGTTTTATAAGCCACATCAGGATTAGCAGATATCTCAAGGGTTAATTAGTTCACCATGCACAGATGGGAGCTGGTAGGGTTTGCAGAATGGATTAACCTAATCTCTGGCTCGTAATGTACCATACAAATATCCATTCCTAGACTTGCAGCATTTCTACCCTTATTTTGATTTGAGGACAGAAAAACCACACAATTGATGCCAGCATAGAAGTAATGCCTAATTTGAGTGACAAATGAGTAGCCGTTTACTTGGCTAATACAATTGACAAATTGGAGCTTGAAAAGTAATTCCATTCCATTTTGCTGTAGAGGGTCTTTGGGTGGACCAAGAAAAGACATTTGTTACAAATGTACAGAATATGCCCATGGTAGCCACTCCTCACAGTTGCACTGAGGGCTCTCCAGCACTGACAGATGGTCATAGAGCAACAATTCAATTGCCTGGAAACATGAAAGCAGCTTTCTGCGCAGATCTGCAGCATGTCAAAAAAAGTCCCCCAAGTCCAAGGTATGTGGGGCATTTCAGGCCACAGCAAACACCTGTGCCTTCACAGAGCCTCAGTGAAGCCAGGCCTCTGAGCTGGCTGCAGGTTAGAGAATTTATAATTAGATCACATCCAAGCAAAGAGCTGTATGTTTACACAGCCCTTTGCACAAGAGGAAGCCTGGCTCAGGGCTGGCAAGCAGAGATGCCCCAGATCGGCACAAGACTCCCTTTTGTTTAGCTAAGGACGTGCCACGCTATTGCATTTGGTTCAGAAGGTCTCAAATGTTTACAACCAGCATCAACTGCAGCAGTAAATGTTTCCATAACTCCTGTTACACTCTGAACTCATCCAGCTTCTCCCAGCTCTAAGGGGTGAGCAGAGGACTAGCTAGACACTCACTCTGGCAAGGCAGAGGTCAGGGTAGAGGGGACATTGGCTGTCTGAGGCGTTCTCCAAATGTTTCTGCAATCGGCCATGCCTGCACATGCCTGAGACACAGCAGCTGTGGGATTCCTGCTGGACAGTGTGGGACAGCTGTGCTCACACCCAACAGCCTCCTCCCAGCACATCTTTGGTTAAGACAACAAGATGCTCATAAGGTCTCATTCGTTGGGAAGTGCTTGCATTTAAAAATGCCTATTTGTCTGTTGTTTAAAGATGCAGTAGTTCTATGATCTGCACCTGTGGAAGAAACTGCGTTTCAAACCTATTAATTATCTTAAAAGACCATCACAGCAATCCTGAAAATCTATGCTTATTTACCCCATCCCTTTTTCAACTGTCATAAAGCTGGTCTTTGTTACAGGCTGTAACTGGTGACTCCCTTGGCATATTCTTGGCATATTCCTTTGCTCATTGCGTGCACACTCCCACAACATCAAGCTCCAAACAGAAGGAAGCATTCCTCTGCCGTTCTAAAATCAAGCAAGAAGATGGCCAAGAACAGAGTCCCTTTATGCAGCTCAATTTGTTCACAGTGCTGCTTCACATTCCTCTTTGTATGGGTAAGTGGAGAAAGAGCATCCCTCAGCTCCACTGTTTCCAAGCCCTGGCTTCACAAACAGCCCAGTACCAAAAAGTTCTGAAGAAATCCTGAAAGGAGATCTGGCAGCATGAGGAGCTGGGACAGCCAAAGGAGGGAGCCCAACCTGAGCGTCCCTCGCAGGGATGAATGACCATGTCATTTGGGGTTCTCAGGGCAGGGTGCCAAAGAGTCCAGCAGGGGAGAGCATCCACAAATGGTATCTCAGCTACACTGACTCAATTGCTTTTCTCATGATGTCATGGCAGATCAGCTCCAACCTGCCCCTAAGAGCCACAGGAATGGAGAGACAGCACTTTCCTTCCACTCCCAAAGCAGCTCCTCACATCTCTTGCGCATGAATTGCAATACTCTTTCATGTAAACTGGTGCACTGAGCCCAGATCTCTCGGTGTCTCCTAATGCTGCTCCAGGTCAGTGCTAAATCAGGTTGCCCCAGAGACTTCAGCAGCGTTTTTCAAAAATTTTTACATGGCCCAAAATCCCCCAGTACTCAGGATGTGGCACTGGGCCAGGAACTCCCACAGTCAGCTCTGCCTTCTACCAAGTCACTTGGACCTCTTAATTTATGGTCAGCTCCTCTAGAGAAGGTGCTGCTGACAATTTAATTCACAGGCTGTTGTGAACAAACACTTTCCTTAATATTACATTTAAGAAGTCCTAGAAGTGTAACCCAGACAGAAGCTTTGCAGGCAATTAAGAAGACCAAGCATGCCCTAATTTATTTGTGGGCCCAGCACCTTGTACCATGCTTGCTTCTTCATTACCACACCCCACCTCAGGGAAATTCAAGGAAAGGTACCAAAAGTATTGGCCTGCAAAGGCAGCTGCCAATTGATACACAGGTCACTGGGGTTAAGCAACAGCTCCTCTTTAGTGCATTACTTAGCTTATTACAGGATGGCAGCTTAAAAGCCCTCATAATTAACCAACAAATCAATCTAGGCAGTGATATTCATTGAAGTCCAGTATGTTGCATTCATTTTCCCTTCCCTCTCAGAGACTAAGCCACTGTAATGTTCCTTTATAATCTTAAAAAGCAGGAAGAAAAAAAAAATCTTCCCCTCCCTGCACATAGGCCAGAGTTTTCCAGGAGTCAGTATTGGTTTTAAAGGGTTCCCTCTGGATGCCCTGAACACAATTTGAAGCATCCAAGGTTCTAAACAAAGTCAATGAGAGTTGCAGGTGCTCAATGCTGCTTAGGGGGAAAAAAATAAAAAAATAAAAAAAAATAGAAAGCCCTGACACATCCAGCTCAGAGCAGCCAAACCCAGAGGCCCATAATTACACACCCCTATTGAGAACACATCTGTAAAAATCACTAAGAGCTACACGGGGAGGGGAAAAATTTGATCTATATCGTTTCAAATCAGGGTTTTATAGGACATTTCAACCCAGGATTTTAAGAATAAAACACTGAGCTACAGCCTTTGAGGCAACCCAAACCCAGACACAAGCACTGAGAACATTTTGCATCAGAAGCCTCACCAGAGTCTTTTGGAAAGGCATGATAAAAGATTCAAACCAGCACAGAAAAATATCCAGAAAAGAACCCCAACTCTGACTCTGCATTTTGACCATTTGCAATGAAAGTGAAAGAAATGTAACGTAATTATCATCTCACATTGGACTCAGAGCTGTATAAATACAGTCAGAGAAGAGCAGTCATTTTAACTGAAATACTATATAAAGTGAGTGGGTTTCTTCTATCCAGTGCCAAGGAAAGAAACTGAAGCTTATCTCCAGCAGGATTCAGCAATAAAAAGTTAAACTGCTGCACAATTTAATGCCACACAAGATAAACAGAAGGGGAAAAGCAGGGGGTAAGGTCCTCTCTAGAATCATGCAGTACATAAAAAAAGCCTGGTGTCTTACCTGATTTTCTCTTCGAAGATCCATAATCCCTGAAAAAAAGACAACAACAAATAGACATGGTTAGAGCTGGGAACGGTGGTGAGAGAATGGGTGCCTCCCAAATTTCCACCCATATGCTCAAGGGCTCGTGCTGCGCCCTCCCTCCCTCCCTTAAAGCGGAGGTGAGGGCGGCCGGGCACGGCCGGGCGGGGGCCGGGGGCGTCCCGGGCAGCCCCGGCCCATCAGCAGCACCAGCTGGGGCTGCTGCAGCACCGGGGGCTCGGCAGCATGTGACCAGCCAGGCAGAGCGAACCATCCACAGCCAGCAAGGCAGGGGAGAGGGGTGTCATTTTTTTTCCCCTTAAACTGTGCTATTAAATGCACAGCTACTGGATTAACCCTTAACGTCCCTCCGGAGAGGAACGGGAATATGAACTGTTTGCTGCAGGGATGCGGCTGCTCCAGGCTGAGCTGGCGTGGCTGGCAGTAGCGAGGCTAATTAATTTGTGAATAACCCCCAGTCCTCTCCTAGTTATCTCTGACAAGCACTTGGAAAACACAAGGAAAAAAACCAAAAAACCAAACAAATCCAAAACTTTGTCCTTTCTTTTTTCTTGCAGTATAGAACACGCACCCTTACTTTTCCATAGTGATTTAAAGGGTGCTGGTACCTCTTCTCATGTGGAACAGCTGAAACCCCAGACAGCTGCTATGGGAGGGGAAGAAATTACAGAAGGGAGCTGCAAGAACTGATTCGGGATAAGCAAAACTGAGAACAAAAATACTTGCCTTATGGCTGTGCTTCCCCCCGGTGCTCTCCGGAGCATGTCATACCCAGCCCTGGCATGGTCTGCACAGGAGGGAGCCCGGCAGGGACAGCCTGGGCAGGGGCAGCATCACCCTGCAGGAACAGTGCACCCCACACATGGCAGTGGTGATGTTGGTAAAATCACCCATGGCAGGTTCTTTTGGCAGGAATCCCACCAGAGGGGCAGGCAGTAGCCTCTGCCTTTCGGGGGGCTGGGCTGTCAAAAGTGGGGTTTTGTCTCCTGCACCTTGATCCATCCTCCAGAGGGATTATCCCAAACTGTTTTTTTAGAAAGAGTTTGGAGGCTCAGCTGAAGAAACAAGACATGTCTTGAGGCAGACTTATGTCTACCTGTAAGTTCTGTTTCTCCCAGAATTTTGTGTGCACCCCATACCTTACATGTCTAGGATTTGCTTCCAGCAACCAATGACTGGGAACTTTTTGCACCCTCTTTGAATTGTAATTTCCACTTCAATTAAATGGTTATTTTCTCAGCCATATCTGCAGCTGTATTTGATGTGATGATGCTACTGCTCATGAATAAGTTGCTTCTTCTACAGAGTGATATCATATGCAAACATAATTCCTGATATATGGTGCCTGAAACAGAAATCCCCCAGAGCAAGCCAGGGATGGTACAGTCCCCAAAATGTAGTCCTCTATCCCAGCTTGGCTCCCATGCCAGTCTGGAGCTTTTTGGAGCTGTCAATACAGCTCTCCTGGCATGCAGAACTCAATTCACATGATTAGAAATGAGGTAATGATTGATTGACATAGTTAATTAGAAGAAATTTGTCATTATAAAATAGTTATTTGCATCACTACAACCACCCAATTCACAAGGCTTAATGAAAAAAAAAAACAGTCAACCTGTGGGGCTAGTTTTCCTCCTTTCATTTGTCTTTCTGTGAGTTTGAAAGTCAACTTTAATTGGGTTCTGATTTTGGAGTTCCTGAAAAAACCCGGGTACCCCATGTCTCCCTGTCTTGTTACTTTTTTGTACACCCACATTTCACTCATTTAGTCAGAGGAAAGCAGTATCAAATAAAACGAATCTTGAAATGAAAGCTTCATCTCCACAGTGAAACTCTGAAATCCAAAACTTGTTCTTCCCAACAAGGACAGAAAAAAATAAAAAAATAGAAAGCAAAGGAGATACAGCAAATAATCTCTCTGGCTGTGTAAAGTACTCTCTGTGTACATATTCCTCACCTCTTTTCTGCTAATGAAGAAAGCCTGTGTTGGTGCTTTGCAATAGCAGCAGCAGCAAGGAGCCCTGCCCGACTCCATGTTTAATGTTTTGATGTCTTGTTATTCTGCATATGATTCATTGATGTATCTTCCCTCTCCCAAGTGATGATATATAAGGTTAATACCTCTCAGTCTCACTGTTTCTAGTGAAGCATTAGTGTGAGGCTGTAGTATTGGTTTCTGTCTCCAAACCAATAAAGGAAATTATTTAATGGATTCTCTTAGCTGTAGCAATTTCCAAGCAGAAACTCTGATCTCCTGCAACTCAGACTGCACCTGGCACACTGTTAGCCCTTAGATCAGACAAAAAATGTGATCTTGCAGAAGAAAAACTCTTCCAAGGAAAGGTACAATCAATGCCGTATCTGCAGCTACATAGGGAAGCTCACTTTCTTTTCAGCTCTTGCTCTTTTTATCTTTTCATCTTTAAACACACATATATTTCCATTCTTCTTCCATTTCTAGATGAGAACAGTCACCACCATCCTAACTCCACTGCCAATTGTAGCTGGAAGAATAATAATAAAAGCAGCGGGTGGAACTAAAAGTAGCTCTGGCAGGTCCCTTCTTCATTATCCAGGATCACTCCACACCGAACAAACACCCTACCCAAAAATAGCATATTTCTAGCCTTTTTTAAATTAGAATCGAGCAATTTTGTTTAAAGTCTTCCTGTGGGGCATCACCTTTAGCTGATGCTGAGCCTCATTACTGGCAAGGAAAATACTTCCTGCTGCTAATGATATTAAAACATCGTTGGTGTCAAGCACGTCACACAAGCTGGATACACTCTTCTTCAATGACAAAGGAGAGAGAAATTGGATCTCATTTCTCATCAGCATTACTCCAGGATAATAGTACTAATTTGAAATCTAGCAATGAATTTTAAAGGAAGACCATGAACATTGCTATAAAGCTGACTGCCTTGTTAGTACATTAAACTATCCACAGTCAGTCTGGAAATTTCTGAATCATAAAAATATCTTATGTTAAATTAATATGTCACTTGTAATCTAATTTAAATATGAAGCTTGTATTAGCAAAGTTATGGAAAAGTTTTATGGCACACTTTAGGGACTGACTTTGCTGCTGTATTCACTGAGAGTTAATAAACATTGATATGTGTGTACATGTGTTTTGATCTATCTAAATACATACAGACATGTGGCACTATATTAGGAATGGCGAGGAGTACGACACTGACTTAGCTGCATTGTCCAAGACAGCTAAGTTTATTACTCTTAATCTTCTTTTATACACATGTTCAAGAAGGTCTGAGAGGTAAAACTCTCATTGGTCATTAAAGCAACACATCACCAGCATTGGTTAAGTGGGACACCACCCCTTGACTGTTTCCCTAAACAACACCTGCAAAGATTGTTGTCCTTTGCCAAGGACTGCTTGGATTTTTTCTTATGCTTTCTCAGGCCAGAATGAGAAGCCTGTGACTTAGTGTCACACAGGCTCTGTGCTCCCTGTCTGCTTTCAGCATCCATACAGATACACACAAACAGTGGCACAATCGGAAAGTTGTTTAAAAAGTGAGTATCCTGACATTTGTTCAATAGAGAGTAGGAAGTGTTCCAAGTGGAGGTGATTAGGTGCATTGGTGACAAATTGTGCCTATTTTCTAATTCACTTTGATTTATATCTGTTCCAGAGGGTTTCTCCTGCATTGCCTGTGGAGATCTGGCAAGTCTGCAGAAGCCTCCTGCAGGACTAGCTTCCCTTGGAAGTGATGGGTTCAGGTCAGGGGACCTCATCCCTGTGGGACCTGTGGTGAAAAGGCTCTTTTGAAAACCTTTCCCCCTTGCTGTGGGACAGCAGACCCAGAAAGTTCACTCTCTGGGATTCCTCTTTTCCCAGATACGTCACACTTCAGCCTGGAGCCTCTGCCTGTCAGTAAAGCAAGGCTTGGCTTCAACTCATTTAGCAAAGATTTCAGACAACCGTGAGTTTCAGCTATGAGAGAAAACAGTGCCTGCAAAGCATGAGGAGCTGTCAGACCCATGGAGCAGCACGGCTGGGGGAGCTGCACAGCAGACATTGCAGCAGACAAGACAGAAGCTAAAGGGAGTAAATCATCTTTCTGTCTCTTTCTCAGTGTTTGCTGTCCAAAGATGAGACAGTGACAAACCCTGAATAATGCAGGTCAGCCTGTATCCTCGAGAGTATTTTAATACATAAATTTAAATGGTTCTGTATTTGTTGGCTTTTGTTAATTCATGTTTAAATACATTGTAGTCATTTATGTTCCCAGGCTCCTCAATTCCTAAAAGGCTCTAGTGGTGTGGGCAGACTGTGGTGGCAATATTTGATGCTTCAAACAAACAATTCAGATTATCATTTAATCACCAATTATTTGCCAGGCAGATTAAAAGCACAGAAATATTTTTACAAGGAAGTCTACCCTCTCCTTCCCAAGACTTAAGTTTGCAGTCAGTAATGAAGACTGCTTTTTCACAAACTACTTTTCTTAGCACTGCTAATGACACTATTTTTAAGACACTATTTTTAAAGTAAACCACTACAAAAACACTTTGCCACTACTCTTTATGTGCACAGAAACTTGAGCCTTGAGAATACATTTGCATCTTGAAACTCCCCTGATTTTCCTCAACAGTCAGACTGACATTTTTGATTTGAGACAAGGCACAAAACCAAATGTGACCAAGAACTGACACCTGCCTGTCACCAAGGACTGTGGTTTGAGGAGCACCTGACACCTTAATATTATCCAAACACAGAGGAGCTATATGTAGAATGCAGGGTTGAAATTCATACTCATGGTACTCACAGAGTGCAAAAGCTGAAACGTGCATGAAGGCATCTCCATTCCCACTAAGCTCTGAGACCCATATGACACGTAATTAAGGAAAATTAACTCTGTATGCTATGCATTGGGAAGAGAAACTCAAACACATGGATGCACACAGCTATACATTTTTCCCCCTCCAGTGTTCCATCCTCTGATATCATGAAACAACAGCTGATCTCTTCCCTTAGCCAAAGAAACAGATGAAGGCTTTTTTCCTTCTTCATCTTTTTTTTTTTTAGAAAGTATTCTGTTCATTTCCTGATATAAATCGTTGCATTGTGGAACCCTCTCCAACATGAATCTGTCCTTTCTGAGTAGAGGTCGAGCTTTCCAGCCCTGTGAGAAAGGGCCCCATTGTGGTGTTCCCGAGACTCCAGAATTCCTTGCTGTGAGCAAAAGGGACTTGTGGGGCAAGAAGAAAATCTGTCGTCCTGACTTCAAACCCAAGCATTTCTCACTAGCTGGACATGGCCTCTGCTGCTGCTAAGAAGGGTAAACCACTGTTGTGCAATCACATCCTAGGAAGAACAGGAACAAAACAAAAGAGAGGATTTTGCCTTCCTGTCACCCTTCTGTTGTCTTCACAGCAAAACAAACAACAGACACAGAGCAAACAGACCAAGCTTATGTACTAAATACTTCTGCTTAGGCTGCAGTGATTTTCTCTGCATTCCATAACAAAGGTGGCCCAGTTTGGCTCACCAGGACCCAGCTGGATATCCTGATTTAGTGCTTTAGTGACTTCTGACAGCTTGCTTTAATCCAGCAATGTAAAAGGCAAACAAAGTTCTCCCTGTGAAACTCCAAGCACAATGCTGGAAAATTTATTTATTAATTTTGTTAAATGCAGAAGAGAGCTCTCTTATACCAGTAACCTTAGCTTGCATGGAAAGGCCAAGGTTGGAAGGAGATGGACACTGTCTCCTCTCCAGCAATGTTCCCCATACCTGAATCCATGGATTTCTATCATGAGGCAGAGATGCAGGACAAGGAAAGGCAGTATCCTATGTTCTGCATTCATTCTGGAGATTAACCCTACATAGCACAACTTGAGCTCTGCCACCAAGTCCAAGGTGCAGGGGATTCAGACAGCTCCACGACAAGTGACATCCCCATGGGCCATCTCAGCCTCACATGGACACATTGTGTTTGAGAGCAGCAGGCACCATTTCTTTCTTTATGCAGAATGGGTCTTAAAAGGACAAGAGATGGGTTTGAGGCACCCAACCCCTTCCCTAAATGAGTAAGAAATGTCATAGATTTCTGTCCCAAGATTCCTCAGCACTGAAGTTGATTGCTTGGCTCCAGAGAGCAACTTTACTATTTGGCTCAGGCTAAAGAAATGCAGAATTAGCCTCTTGCATTTTTCACAATTATATTTTTATGATGAAATTATCCTCCTGGAGGAAGACGGAACTTTGAAAATGCACATTCAGCATTTCACCAGGCTGTGAGATACAGGGCAGGGCGCTCTGACAGCAAAGCCCAGCCTCTCCGGCACCAGGGAGAGATGGCTCGGCACAGGCTGGGAGCTGCAGAACACTGGAGCAATGAGCTAACGCCATGTGATCCTCTTCTGCAAGGCCTCAGCAGCCTCAAAAAAGACAACACAAATGTTTATAGCAAGTTTTTCCTGGAAAGAAGTATAAAAACAAGGTCTTGCCTAAGAGTCACATCCTCATCTGTTTCTGGTTTACCTTGTTTATTCTTACAGAAGGCAAATTTCTCCACAAGACAGAAAAACGTATTTTCCTTAGCAAAATAAACTCTGGGTGGAGGTGTTCTTTACCTCTTCTAAACTGACACTGCTTGTCCCTTGTGGGGAGACCAAATTTATCTCTGTCTTAAAATGACAAAGCATGTGTCACTTTATTATAGCCTTTATAGCATAAATGCTGAGTGATAAAAACAAGTTAATAAAAATTAATCATTCTCATGTGGAGGTTTTCCAGTTGTGCCCTTCACTTGCGAATTTTATTACAAACAGCTACAGTCAGATACAACACGTTTAAAAGATGCATCTAATCACAGTTACAAATTGAGTACCAGAGTCATAAATTCAAATGTACCTTATAAACTAGTCGGGCTAATGAGGTTGCATATACATCATATGAATCTGATTAAGAGCTTAAGAAGTCTGCACAGTTTTTGGATCTTTACTTCATTTTCTTGAGCCCTCCCTGATTTGAGGGTGGGTGCCTCAAATTCTCATTTCTGTAGATGTGTGTCCAACCTCTGGTTAGCAAGCACATTGTCCATTTGGGTTTCTAAACTGCAGCCCAAGCAGTCCCACTGCTGTCCCTCTCTGGAGACATCTGCTGTTTCAGACTAACTGTGCCCAGAGCTGCATGTGCAGTGCCTGGCCACTGTCTCCTCCATCTCCCTCCTCCCTGTGGATGGCCTCCCCAAAAGGAGATATCACCCATGGCCCTCCAGGTTGTGCCTGCTCATGAGAGGCAGGATACCATCACCTCCACCACAGCATGTATGGAATCACCAATGTCACCCCCAAAATGCTCATCCCAGAAAGTCCTTGGAAATGGAGAGAGGGAAGGAAGAGGAGAAAACTCCCAAGTGACAGACTACAAAATTTCAGTCCCAGCTCCAGACACAGCTTGTCCAAAAAGGCTTTTGCCCCTGAATCACTGCACCAGGAAAAATAGTTGGAGCACAGCAGTTTAAATCAAAGTAAGAGAAGAGCTTTTGCATGTAACACAGCTGAATCATGGTACTCACTGGTGTTAGACTTTGTAATCACCAAAACCAGGCATGGGTTCAAAAAGCAATGAGATAAATTCATGAACAAGAATAAACAGTGGCTATTGTACTCCATGCTCTGGATGTTTTGACCTGAAGAGTCCCATAGTGGCTGAATGCCAGAAACAGAGAGGATACACAAGGGAAGTTCACTCTGTATTTGCTTTGTTTCTTGTATTGGCTGTAAGCCACTGTAGGAGACAGGAGGCCAGATGGGGCCCAGGTCTCACCTAATTGTGGCCGCATAATATATTCTCCTGTAAAAGATCAGACTGGATTAGGATAAATTACATCCAAATCACACTGCATTACTCAGCACATTAAATTGTCCTTAATCACGTACTTTGATGGTCTAGAATACTGCTTAAATTTACCTCCTGTGCACATTTCTGTTCCTATTCTGTTGAAATCACTGCTGAATTTCAACTGTACATAACCAGGCTCTAATGAAAAGCCAATAAGGCTCTTTGATCAAGCTTTAATAGGACTCATCATGGGGACATACTCTACTGTGGCAAATGGTTTCCTCATCCTGTCTCTTTCAGAAATGTTTTGTGAGCCTTTAAAAGCAATTTAGTCCTGATTTATGTTAGCTAAGTGATTTCTGTTGCACATGTGAGCTACAAGAAAAGGGCTCTCATCTCTATTTGCTACAGTGTTCAGGAAATCAGTTATAAATGCTGTAGTGCCTTCAATGTCTCTGACTTCAATGCAGCGGAAACCAGCAATCTGAGTGAATACTTCATCATCCCAAATTCTCCCATATGTGCATCCAGTACTTAAAGAGGCAACCTATATTTTTTTTTTTGTAAAGGCCACTGAGATTCCCTTGTTTAAGCTGTATACCTAAGCTGTTTCCAGCAGATATTCAAGGAAACAAGCATGCAATTCTTTAATAGAGAGCATATGAAACATATTGATGACTAGGTAGTAAAATTAGGTGTTCATTCATTAGGAGTGAGTTACCTCATCACATTTAGAGGTGAGAAATATAGAAAGGGTGACTAAGCAAGCTCATGCAGCCAGTCAGGGGTGCAAAGCAGCCCAGAAGTTTTGATGGCTTGACCTGACCTGCCTGTGGCATCCAACAAGCCCTGGGCATAGGTTGGAGCGGGTCTCTTCAGACCAGTGGACAGATGCCAGTAGGAGCCACTGCGAAGTGCCTGTGGCCAGTGGTGTAAGTGCTACAGCTGTTGCTGCTTTGCTGATGGGGTTGCTGAGCAAAGACATTCCCAATTCTTCACACTCTTCATCTTGGGCAGAGAGGCCTGAGAAAGGAAAAGTGACCCAAACAACTGTGGTTTGGGCTGTCTTCCTCCTGCTCTTGAGAGAAAACCCTTGGGACATGCAATTTCCCTCAATCCTCATGCACCACATCCCACCTGTGAATACAACTCCTGATGATGAATCAGGGCTGCTGACATCAAGCTTGGAAGACCCACAGGACCAGGACCCTTTCACAGGAAGACAAAGCAGAAGAATTTCCTGTCTGCCTTTTTCCTTCTGACTGCCCAAGACATGAGGATACCCGCTCACAGCCTGCTATGAACACTCCTTTGCCCCATAGCAGCCTCACACCCCACTGTGTGTTTCCTCATTGCTCCCTGGGATTCCTCACAGCCCATCCCAGTGTGTGGTGCAAGCGCTGGCAGCAGCTCTCATGCTGGAGGATAACACAGGGAAATCCCAGGATGTCACTAGCATTTTTAAGTCTCTAACTTGGAAAAATAAGAAATTATTTACAGGCATTTCCAAACATGGCCACAGCCCTGCTAGATCTCTGGGCTCCCAGTACAAAGGAGAATGTGCCAGATGCTTGGTATTGGACACTTTTGCATTTTTTTTTCTGGTGGTGGTGTTCTGGTGTGTAGCACTTCTGTGTACTCAACTGGCTTTTCAGCAACATGATGCTTGAACTTCTCTGTCTTGCTGCTCCTGCTACACATCCAAGGGCAGTAGGACCTGGAAGATTAAGACTGCAGTGTGCACAGACAGCAGATGGCTATTGCATCTGTACTTACTTTGCACTGCTAAATACCCTATTGCCCTACCTAGTTTTACATCCCCTTTTAGTGGGAAATCTCTCCCCTGACTTTTTAAAATCATCTGTTGCACATATGGCCCTAAGAATGGTAAATTTTTATATTTTTTTACAAGAGAGGCAAAAACTCATGATGCATGTGGGAAGACAAGATCAAGCCCACAGTATGAACTCTGACTTCATCTGGTGACTATAGTTTTTCCTTTCCTCTTTACATTTCCTTCAGTTAGAGTAGGGAGATTAAAGCAAGGCTCCGTCCCAAATGTGCCTCAGCAGCATGTCCTCAGTTAACTGTCTTGCAACATCAAATGTCTTTCCAGCATACTAAACAGTGTAGTTCCCTATAAGACACCAATTTTATATTACTTGGAATTGTTTTCTGCCTGTTTCTACATAGCAACACATGGAAATATCTGTCAAGTCATCAGGTTCCTTAATTTACTAGTCAAGAGACATAAATCATGGCATGTAAGATCTACTGCAAATTCATGAACTCTAGGAAATTTCTCTAATCACTATCCTTCCAACTGAGCTTTTTCAGCCACTGTAAAACTCCAAAACACAGCTAATAAATGCATCTAGTAAATTTTGCTGGATTGGCAACTACTAAAAGCAGACTTCCCTGATTACCTACCAGGATCAGGCAGTCTTAAATACTCTGTGATTCTAACATTAAAACATAAAAGAAAAAAGAAGTCCTGAATTTGTCTTGCCCAGTATAACTGTTGGGATTCATTAAATGATTCCAAATTATTACTGACAGGTACCAATTATGGGAGAAAAATAGAGACACCTTCTGAAAGATAAAACCTTTCAACATTAGGGTTACTTTTCAAGGTGACTAAACCTCTTTCAAATATCCAATTCTGATAGTAGGTTCAAGTCTCTTTTGCTCTCTAGAAGATAAAAGAGCTAAATTACATGACACTTGCAAAGAAGCATCACAAAGTTTCCAGAGTATTTCACCCTGAGAAGTATCAGACCCACTGAAAAAGGATTTATTGAGCACTCTGGGAGTGAATGGAGATGCTCTTTTTTGTAATAGGGTATGAAATACTAAATAAAAACAGTCATGTAGTTCAGGATGGTGTAAGAGATGGTTTCAGTCTCAATGCTCAGTTCATTTTAGGAAGGAAACAAAGAAAACAGTTATTTCAGCCTGGACCACTAAAAGATTCCTGAGACAAAAGATAGTTAGATATACCCTAAGTTTTATAGTCCCATACCCAAAATTATCAAAACTTCCAGTGAATTTTGCTTGATTGGTATTTGATAGATTATAATACTGAACTTAAAATTAACTTTGCAGAAGCAGAAGATGTTTCTGCTATTACGTGTACAGATCCAGCCTAATACTTTCTTTTGAGCCTTACTCAATTAAGAGGGAAAATTAAAAAAAATAATGTTACCCAGAATGTTGCCCCAAAACATCTCAAATCACATCAAATGACTTTCTAAGGTGACCAGCATTAAATAACTCTGGACAACAGAAGAAAATATCTTTTTATATGCATTTACAACATACACAGATTGCACACACCACGAAACAGTGCAATGTCTGAATAAAGAAAAATTTTGCTGTCCAGTTCAGATACAAATTTGGTTGTTTTTCAGACATGCTCATGCAGGAAACAGTTTCTTTTTGTTCTTTTTATGTAACTCCTGTCCAATTTTCCATCAAGACATTAACTTTGAATTCACCTCATACATCTCCAAAGACTTTGTGTGGCATTTCCAGTATCTTTTTCCATGTTCTATGTTCATAAAAGTGAAGAGGCATAATGAATGAATGTAATTATTTCCATCCATTCAGTTGGTTATAGGAGCAGACATTTTAATTCAGCTAAAAGAGAAATTATTTGTTCCTTCAAAATGAACAACGATTCAGGGAGTATTTCTGGCCTGCAACATGAGTGATCTCTATTTTGCAGAGCTGAATGGCCACTGGCAGCTTATTCCTGCTTTAACTGTTCATGTTATCTAATATATAGATATCACACGTGGGCAAAGGGAAAATGCCACTGATTGTCAGGCATTATACCCTCTCCTTTTCAGTTGCTGATCTCACTTGCTCAGTAGTTCCCAAGCTTGGAATATCAATGAGGTTCTGCAAATATCATGCCCTGCAATCAGCTTTTGTGCACTATTTTCTCCCTTTGTTACCTGAAATGCCAGAAGGTGCACAATAAGAAGCCACATTCTCAGCAGGAACACTGCCTTTCCTACCAGGGCAGGCCATGCTGTGCCTGGCAGCAGCATCTACCACAGGATGACAAGAGCATCCCTGAGGTCCTGAGACTTTTCTGTATTCTGAAGTTCACACTGTGGTGTCCAGTTCCAAGTCTGAATTCAGTATTATTTTGAATAACCTCTCATTATGGTAAAATACTGTGAGATTCAAAACTAGAATCTAGGCACATCAGCCATGAGATGCAGCTGAGGGGATTATAAATCAGAGCATGAAACCGAGTGTCCTACTGCCAATAACCTACTTATTAACAATTTCTTCCCCAGTCATCCTCTGGGATAAAGCTAATTCCTGGAACCTTCTGTTTTGCCTCTGCTCCCTCTGCAGCACCAGCTTTCCACCCATCCCTGCCTTGCCACTTCTGGCCGTGACCTGTTGTCTCCTGGGCAGCTGACTGCCTCCCTCCCCTGCTTACAACCCACACCTCACTCTAATGCAAAATGGCTCTGATCACTACATGAACATTCTGGGTTTGCAAAGAGCCCACAAAGCCCAGCTCTGACCTACTCAGCAACTGCATGTGCAGCACCAAAAATTCAGCTTCAAGCCTTCAAGCTCTGCTGTGTATCACATCCATTAGCAGTGCCTGGGGAGCTCTGCAGAGACCTACCTCGTGATTAGATAAAAGCTTTTCCTTCTATATCATTGTACAGAAGGAAACAAGGGTCTGAAAGAGTGAAGTCCATGTAGACTAGAGGCCAGGCACATCCCCTCTGCTGGTTGTTTATGTATTTTCATTTCACACTAAAAAATGCAAGGTTTTGTTGTAGAGAGTAAGTTGCTTAATTTATTTATTGTGGTAACACTACCAAGACCCTTTTCTCAGTAAAGACACAGAAAAGGCTAAAGTGCTCTGTTTTTTCACAAGAAGAAACGTTTTTTAAACAGTGTTGAGACAATCTTAGAGTGCTACGTGCACCAAAGCAAATCTGGGGTGGTGATGAGAAGGAAGAGATTTTTTTGCCTACCTCTGCCTCCACTACCCCAGAGCCTGCAGATCATATCATGCCCAACAGGTCCTTGAGTTGCGCTAGCAGCAGTGAAACAGTCCAAAATGCACGTGTAATACCCTGCCCCTCATCCCTCCTTTGCCTGCCTTGAGGGTCTCCAAAGGGTGGGCAAGGAGGCTGTGAGAAGAGCCAACCTCTGGAGCACAGGGCAGAGGACACATGCAGATGAGGAACACCATGCACACCATGACTGTGACTGTGGCTCGCCTCCAGCTCCAAAGAAAGTCCATCTCCCAAAGAGGACTTGAAAAACAACTGCAGAATGACAGCGGAGCTCCAGATGTGTCTCCAGGTGCAGTTTTATTCAAGGCTTAAAGTCAGGAACATTTCAGAAGGAAAACTGCAGTTAAGGCTGGGAATAGATCCTACATGAAAGAACTCAAGAGCATCTAGTTGCTAATGCAAACATGGCCATACGTCTTCACAGCTGAGCACCCAGGAACTTCAGTGGATCTCTCTCCTCTGAAGTATGGAGACAAGACTCCATAGCATTTCACAAGAAGAAAGCTGAGCAAAGAACTCGTGGATGAAAGTCATGAAAAGTGGAGGCTGGGGTTTAACTTCCCCATCCCTCAAGGACTCAGACTCAGTTGTGCTGACCTTCATCCTATGCCATAGTGTGAGTTTAAAAATACATTTCTCCTCTTATAAGTGTGTCAAAGCTCTCAGAAGCATGAAAATCAGGTTGTGGGTGGGAGTAACTACAGTTATCTGCACAGTCTGTATATATATATATATATATATATACACTTTTGAGCAACAGTCTTTAAAATTCCACTTTGCAGAAAGCACTTTCAGCACTTCGGGAGTTGAACACACTCTTATGATCAGAGGCTGGGAGCAGAACTGTGTTAAAAGGTATGGGTCCTTTTCTATTAAATTTTTTAGGAAACATACTTTTTTTTACAGCTCAGCTTTTCTAAAAAATAACTATTTTATGCTTAGTTGCAGCTCTTCAGTGGTAATGCCACGCCCTATTTGGAAGATACAAGCACTGAAGGATTTGGCACAGGGATATACTCAAAGGAAAAGAAACTGCTTACAATTTATGATATGCTTTGATAGTAGTGATTTAAAAATGCTAGTGTTTCATTCCAGCAAATGTTACAATAACAAGCACAAGACTAATGACCTGATGCCTTATCTGAGACGTTCACAGGTCAGATAAAACCACCACATTATACCTGCAGGATCCAGCATTTCAAAGACAGCCCTGTTTGAGCTTCTCTTGGGCTTTCATCCCCGCAAGCTATACATCGATACTATTGTCCCAAAAGCTGCCCTCACACTGAGGGTTTTTCTGCCGACGCTTTCAAACCTCTGAAATACATCCGGGCTGTCCCACCTCCCAGCCGTGGCCACCTCAACCACCCGAGCTTTTTCTCCCACATGAGGCAGTAGTGAGAGAGAAGAAAATTTTCAGTCCGTATCAGGTTTTGCCAAACAGCTGGCAAAGAATAACCTTAGAAAAACTGATACTTAAGCAACTGTGGAGGAGCTGTGTAAATTTAAGAGGGGCAGGATGAGATCATCCATTGCCTTCTGTTGTCTTTTGGCTGGAAACAGCCAACAGACAGCTGGATAGCCCCTGATCCTGTACTTAAACACAGACACAGAAAAAATTGCATTTCATCATCGTGTTGCATTTTTCTCTTCTTCTCACAGGCCTTCCCTTGGCTTGCTCCAGGGTTTCCAAGCCTGTATCACATCCCTTCACACCTGCTGAGGTCTGTTCACATTTAACCTTGAGCAGTAACAAATACTTTTCTTATATTAGTTCATTTAATAAAAGTTGCAAATTTTTCAGAGTTCTCCCTTACTTAAAAATTTTTGCTACGTATTCTGGGGAAATAAGCCAGATTGTGTTCTGAGAATGCAGCTGCAGGAGCTCAGATGTGTGTGTGTGTGTGGAGGCAAACTGTACGGAGTCACTGCAGTGCAGACTTGGGTTGGTGATACTGCTCCATGGATCAGGACATGCAGGCAGGATTTTAGCACCACCTGTACTTTTCAATCATTTCCTTTGCTAAGGAAATGAGTTAATTTCTCAGGGAATCCTGTGTCACTCAGACTCCCTGATGCTACAACCCGTGCTACCCTTGAAGAGGCTGCACAAGGACCATGCAGCCAACCCTGCGTGATGTGAAGGGAATTGCTGTTGTTACTTAAAATAACCTGACACAGAAATGAGACTCTGCTGGGACTCTCCCACCTGTCTGTGGATGGGCATGGTTGAAATTCCTCCTCCTCAGGAACTACAGAGCAGCAGCAGCACTTCTTCCAGCCCTTGGGGTGAATTGCAGTCATATCTTTGGCTTAGGCAAATTGAGTTTCACCCTTCACATCTAAAACTTCTCTCACCAAAAGATAGAAAGACAAATGTACTGGGTGCATTCACATGTAAATATTACACTGTGATATGCTGGGTACAGCACACATGGTCCTTCCAAGATTCACATGCTTGCAAGAAGAACTTTTGATATTCACAGAATCACAGAATCATTTAGGTTGGAAAAGACTCTTAAAATTGTCAAGTCCAACTGTCAGCCAAGCACTGCCAAGGCATCAGTAAACCATGTCCATAAGCATCACATCTACCTGTCCTTTAAACAGCTCCATTATTCTTCCCTGGATTCAACTCAGCACCTCAATGTCCTTCTTGTAGTAAGAGGCCCGAAACTGCACATAACACTTGAGGTACAATTTCACCGGAGCCCAGCACAGGAGTACAATCACTGGCCTGACCCTGCTGGCCACACTACTGCTGATACAAGCTTTATGAAGCATTTTACAGATCAGCTTGCCAATCCAGATGCATTTTCTGATCTGCTTTAGCTGTGGAGTGATTTAGCAGACTTTGCCTTATAGTATGTGACAGGGAGAAGACTACAGACCAATGAGATTAAATGGCAATATTAAAAGTTAAGCAACAAAGTTTACTGAGAAACTTTTATTTCATCATGTGTTACAGCCTTCTCTCCTAGGGTCCACATCTGGACTCTCCCCCTGGACTCACTGTGCACTCATGTTAAGTCTGTCAAGATATAAATGCCCAGAGACAGTGATATTCATCTTCCCTTCCTTTTGTGTGATGCTGAAGAGCAGCTGATGCCTTGACAAACACAGGCTGCTTAGGGATGGCTTCACACCCAAACTTCACCAAAGGTGGCTTTTCCATCCTCTGTGTACAGATCATTCACATTCAGATTTATTACTCCATTTCATTTTGGTCTATCTGTTCCTCCTGGTTCCTTTCCTGTTGTCTGGTCAATACTTCAGAACAACTTGAATAATTTGTAAAATGAAGGACAGTGAATCAGGCCCTAGGAGCAAGGTACATGAGGAGAGGCCTGCAGAAAACAGAGCTGAGGCACAAAGCAGACCCTGTGGTCCCCAAGGAGCAGGGGCTGAGTGCAGCTCATGACATGCTGCTGCCTGATGAGACTGAGGCTTGATCACTGTTTCTGCCCAAGCACTACAGCTGTGTCTGTGACCAAGTTTTCAGCTGTTTGACAACTGGTGACGAAGATGCATCCCCCCCTCCTGGCACTAGATTAAATATTCCCTGCTGTGATACACAGGCTTTTTAACTATGTGTGGCCAACTCCTGCTATGACCAGCTTGCTTTGAATAACTGATGAATGTGCTTTATCCCTGTCCCCAGCCATAGCCCTGAGTCCCTGTCACGTGTCAAGGGCACTGACCTTTGCTCTCTGCCCACTGAGTCACAACAGGACTCATCTGGTGCCCATTTATGCTCAATTTCAGGCTCCTTTCTTTGCCACACTGCTCCACAGCTCCTTGTCTCTGGTTAATGTGTTTATTGTTATCACTTTGGATTAGCAGATCCATAGTGGGGTATGGGTCGGTGCTGACTCCAGTGAGCCCTCTTAGCCTGCCTATCCTTGCTTTTCAGACCAGATATCATTTTCCAGGCATGTTATGGCTCACAACAAAGTCCTGGCAGCACCCAGCTGTCACGGGACAAGGGCTCAGACACATCATCATCTCCTGCATCCTTTTCCTTCTCCAACTGGAGTCAGCCACACTGTGTAGAGGCCCAAGCCAGTCCCATGGGGACACCAAGCTTGGGTTGAAGCCTAGACGCCAAGGCTCTGCTTTATCTCTGCCTCAGAACAGAGCACAGCAAAAAACAACTCTTGGGACATTGCAGTGACCCATTAAAATTAATGGGGTTAAATCATCCCGGTGTAAGTCACCAACTTCAAAAGATTTACACAAGGGATGAATCTGGAGCCATTATTTTTCTTCTTTGTGCCTTTCAGAAAGATGATCTATTTTCCAGACTGCTATGCTCAGCCAGTCTTTCTAACTAAATTAACTACCCTCTTGTCGGTCTCTTATTCCATGCTCTTGTCTACTGTCCAAGTAATTCCAACAACTGCTCACCTGCTCTGTTTTTCCCCATGTAAAACGGCCCTCATATACTTCCAACTGGCCTAATTAATTTCCCTTTCCAGGGACAAATGAAAAAAGACAGAAAAAACAACCCCCCCAACAAAGCTTCATTAGAGAAGCCACGAGGGCTATATACCCTCAAGGCACATTTCTTCTCTACCCTTGTTTGGAATAGCAGGTAAAGGAGCAGGCAGAAGTGTAACACCTCTATCTCCCTTAAAACTACAATGCACAAAGCCTGCCTGAAGTATGTCACATATATTTTTCTCTAAAAGGAAGCACTTATTTTAACTAAGGAGGTTCAGGGGACCAACAAGACAGGCAGAGAAGCTTCACGTGTAAAAGATACAAGCTCCCAGCTACTCTGTCATCTGGAAGCCAGCCTCGATCCTGAGGAGACTCAGTCAGTAACAGTGCCAGTGCAGATGGCCTTCAACTCTTTCAGCAAAGAGCTCGGTAACCTTAAAAAGCATAAATCAAAACTGTTAAAATTGGCAGATGATTTGATAGGAAGAAATTGCCTTTTGGGGACTGCTTTTTGTCTGCCAGATTCATCCAGACACAGAACCACATATGGATTTCTAACCTATGCAGGTTTCAGTGGTGATTACAATAGTGATTGTGGTATGAACCATGCTAGACATATTATTTTGGGAGAGCTGATGCATTAGAAGTAGACAATGAAAAGCTCAGAGTGTATTTGGTCCGTGACTTAACCCACCTCCATATTCCCAGGTATTCAGCTCTGCGGATTTTGGCACAGGAAAAGTAGACTTGAAATTCAGCTCCTGAACTGGTTTCAAACTTTGCTGAAAGTTCGGAGGTGTTTGGATCTGGAATATTGACTAGTAGTTCCCAAAAGAGGCTGCTAATTTCTCAGGGTGAGGCAGCAGAGGATGGAAGGAACTAGTGTTATTTCACTTTGCTCCAAACGCTCTGGAGCCATCTGTGCAGCCGCTAAACCACAAGGCCTTGACAGAAGTACAAAACAGTCTGACTCTAAAGTCAGGCACTGAGAAGCAGTCACTGTCAGGCTGACACAGCCTGCTGGTACTCCTCAAACCCCTGGAAGAAATGCTGCCTGACAGCTGCTTTCTATCCCCCGTGCTTTGGCCCCACCGCGTCCCTGTGAGCGCCTTTTACAGCCCTGCTTAGACATGTACCAACGATGTATCAAGATGAGTAATGGACTAAAACCAAAAATACAGGGCGATCAGGAGCTCCACAAAGCTGCTTGTAAATCAGCTGAAAGCGGCACGTTTCCATAATAAACAATCCGTTATCGCGTTGCTCTGTTCCCACCGAGCAGCGGCCGTGCCGGGCGCGGAGGAGCCGCGCTCCATCTGCCGGCAGCGCCCAGCATCCGCCGGGATGCTGCTCGCTCCCACGGAGCCCGGGCACCATGAATTCCTCCTTGCAGCTGGCAACATCTGAGCAGGCACTGCCCGTGAAGCGAGACCAACTCTGTCAGGATTTACACTGATAAAGAATAAAAGAGACAGCGCCTGTATGAGAGGTGCTGGGCTGTGGCCAGGACAGGGCTGTGCAGAAACTCCTCCCAGTTGGGACTGAGAAGTCACTGCTGTCACCTCCATGAAACACAAGCCATCACCATGCACAAAGCACAGAACAAGGCACGTTGGGTTCAGTGGGTGGGGAGCAGTCTGGGAGCCAAAAGGTTTGCGTTTCTGTTACAGGCAACAACATCTCCATTGTCCTGACAACCTCTTTTTCCAACGTCCCTGAACAAGCAGGGCTCCCTAACAGCAAAAGCCTTTGCAAAGGTCTTCAGGTGAAATGTATTTGTCTCAATATACTTGATGATGACATGGCAAAACTGTTGATACCTGAAAATACAAATGTGTACAGATACATGCAGCTGGCAAGGATCTGGGACTGCACATGCACGTACATATGCTCATGTATTTCATATTTATAAAATATGTATTTCCAACGGATAAGCTTGGTGACACTACCCTGTTTCCAGCAGGACTTTGGGAAGTCCAAATGAGAGAGCACAGGATCACTGTGTTACCCATCACCCACCTCTACTGGTGGTTGCCTTGAGAGCTAAAACAGCCTAAGCCATGAACAGAGAGACCAAGCATCTCCCTTAAAGCACATCTGCAGCAAAGAGAGAATGTGAATTCAGGACAACTCCACCCTTTCCTCCCATTCATCCCATGAAGCCTGTCACACACACAGCCCCATAAAACAAGGCTCCCACTAGGGAGCCTGCCTGTCCAACAGCAATGGCAGGCACAGGGCACCTCAAACCTCCATCAAACAGCCTGTTCCTGCTAATTACACTGTGATAGCTATGGGGCTTTAAAAGCCTAATTCCTGACTTATTTTTCCTATGTCACTTTTAATATAATGGGGACAAAACAGCTCACATCACAGTTTTTGAGGTACCAGGCAATTTAATTGCTTGCTAATCTCTGAGCAGTCATAGCCCTTTTGATGTCCCATCCATGTTTTAAAAGGATGTGGCAATCCTGACAGTTTAGAAATGTGCATGCAATTATGAATGCTAATACAATTAACAGTGAAAGACTCATACTTGAATCACAAACCCAACTCTCTTTCAACTCAAGCTCTCCTTGGAGGCTTCCAAGTAAATGGGTCAGATAACAGTACAAAACTCCAGATAAGGAAAACTGATACTTAAGTGATAGAAAAGACCAACAAAATTCTTCAAAAAGCCCTGACTAGGCACTGTCAGAGAGATTAAAGACAGGAGCAGCTCCCTAGCTATTAGATGTCAGGGTCAAATTTCATGCAGGGTAACGCGTGGTGGAGTTACCCTGGGGATGGGAAGGATTTGCATCAGTGATGAACTGCAAGTGAGTCTTACCCCTGTGCTGAGTGCAGCTTCAGGATTAGTGCCCGTACCCCCTGCACAGCACACGCACACACGGAGCAAGGGATGAAAAAGGCATGATCAAGTTTATGGCAATGTTCCGGCTGAGGATCAAAGCTGCTGCCCCCAGCAACACTTACTGGCCCCAGCCAGCTTCACATGCTGCCTTCTTCAATTTTCTAACGTGGGAAAAGACATCAAAAGCCTTGAAAGGGGCAAAGCGCATCTCCAAGGAACACCACCTTAAACAGACAGGCAGTATTGAGAAGTAAGGGGGATGGGGGGGTGTTGTCAGCACTCTGCAAACACTATGGGCACAAAATCAGTCAGTTTCCCAGAAAAGGAAAAAAACTCACTTGTCCAAATCCAGCAACAATTAGCCCAGGGACATCCCATTTGAAGCTGGCAATGCCACAGCCAGGAATGTTTGGCACTTGTGAAGACACACCAGCTGGTACAAATTTCATTAATTCAAGTCAGTAGACTGAGACTGGAGCCTCTTCTCAGAAGCTTTGAGGAAATTCTTCTTCCCAGACCTGGGGGACCACAGGCAGCCAGCTCAAATCAGAGCCTTGTGAGCCCATAGCTCTGCAGGCTGGGTCAACATCTCCACTTCTGGGAGGTGTTCCCAGGTTTTCCCTCCCTTCTTGGGACACTGACTTGCCTGTGCAGAGTAAGGAGGCACTTTGCTCAGGTGCAGCCTCTCCTGTGAGGAGACATCCTGTCTCCTTACCTGGCCAAGGTAAGCTGCTGTCCACAAGCGCTCAGCTGGGAACTGCTCTGGGTGCTGCTGGACAGTGGGAGGACATAGGAAGGGCAGAGATCCCAACTGTCCCAACAGCAGCTGGACACTGCTCTAAAACCTAGAGTGCTGTTGCTCAGGTTTTTCAGTTCATAATTATATTTTCCTCTTAAGGCCATTTTACAAACACTTCATAATTCTGTGGCTTGCAAATTGCCCAGCTCTGGGTCAGATTGTTGCGTGCAATTGTAAAACATCGGAAGTCACTTGATTAAATCAGGTTAGTGAGGTCCCAGGCCCCTCTCCACCTCCCCCCACCCCTGCCCCCGCCAGCAGTAATCATTCTTTCCTTTACTTTACTGTTTAAATCTTTATTCTGCACAGCTTCTGCCCTTGCACAGTCTTCCATTTCACCTGCAAATGAAAAGTAATTTTCCTTCAGAGCAGCATTTGGAGAGCTTTGATTGGAAATTTGCCCTTGTTCCATCATTTTTCAAAAGCTTTGTGTTCCAACCCACTCCCAGCTTCAGGTAAAATGGAGCAACATGGATAACAGTCTTACTGCAACGGAGGAGCAGGGCTTGGCAGGGAATAGTTCAGCCTGGCTGACAAATTCCCAGTAAGGACTGTATGTAATCTGCAGGTATCAGTGTGCTGGAGAGGGAAAGAGGCATGGACAAATGGATGAATGAATGAATGAATGAATGCATAGGAAATACAGGACAGCAGAGGCAGTCCCTGCCATCTAGGGAAGAGCTGTGCCTGGGAAGCTATGGAAGGAAAAACCTGCTCTGAGCTTTGCTAAGGAGCATCAGTGTGATGAGGCAGCAGTCCCAAGGGAGCTGCAGCAGATGTGCGGTGGGGTTAAATCCTTCCTGGGTCAAGAAAGGAGGCCAAAATCTGGATTAATGTACAGTGTGTCAGGCTGCACATGCTATGCCCTGGCAATACTATTTGAGTGACAGCAAACACCCAGATTATGTGCTGACAACTCCCCTAACAGGATCACACAGGAAACCTGGCCAGAAGAGCTGTCACTGACTTTCACAGCCAAAAACATGAGCAAGCCAGTGACACCTTCTACACTGAAGCCGTGCCGAGCACCCTGGCACAGCCAAAGCTGGGGATGAGAAAGGTTTCCCTTTCCAAGTTGGCTCTTCAGTTTAGTGGAGCAGGAGCAAGGAGAGCCTGGTGATCTGCACAGCTTCCCAGGCCTGTGGAGATGATTCAGTCTAGCACCAAGTATTAAGGAGACAATTAGATAATCTTCAATCTCTTCCATATGCGTACAAATGTCTGATCCAGGTGTGGTTCTGGAGTTGTTAGTATTGACGTCCAAGACTCTAAGTCTGTTTTTTCCCATTCCCTCATCAAGTCCTAGATGTAATGGTATTAAATACTAAAAAACTACTATCATACGACTGACGGAAAAAGATAGGGCTGTAACACCTAATAAGAAGCCAGGTGGAAAAACTATTTCATATCTTTTCATAGCAGTATGTCACAGCTTTCCCACTGCTGTCTAGAGGAATTTCTGCTTTCCAGGACATGAAAGGCAAGAGAAAGTCAGCTTCACCAGGTGAGCATGGCAAGGGGATGAGGCAGAGCGTATCCCCGGAGAGGGCAGAACACACACACCACCATGTCCAAAATCCATGCAAACCAAATGCATTTTTTTCCAGCTCAGCTAGTGTTTTTTGCTGCACAATAAATGCATGTAAAGCATCATGTCTCCACGACGTGGCAGTAGCTGCCTGCAGAGCCCATAACTCAGGGCCTTCCCATATCTGACCCTTGTCATCAAGTGGAGCTGTTTATACTGGATGCTACAAGCTGCTCAACACATACGGCTTTGCAAGACGGTTGGACAGTTCTGCAAAAAACACAAAATGCAAACCTTAAAAATTTTAAGTTATCATCAGACATAGGGATAGTGAACTATGGCTGTGGTAGACAGACTGTGCACATCTACACATACATATACATGCACACAAGAGCAAAGTATTATTTCCTGCATCAGACAGCTCCTGACACATAACAGACTTTTGGCTAAGTTTTGTGTGAAAACCTGCCAGAAATCCCTGCCCTCTGGGGCAATGTTGAACACAGAGCATTTTGTGGAGATGGATGTGTCTTCCTCAGCCCTCCAGCTGAGGAAGTCCCTCTCCTGAACACGGGGCAAGTGAAACCCTGCCTGCCCTGCTGGGAGCTGTTTGTTGTACCAGCTATTGCTGGTGAGGGATGTCAGAAGTGGCCTCTCCCAGGTGTAGCTCTTTGTAAAACAGGGAGGCCAGCAATGGGAGGGAGACACTGGACACCAACCCAATTTCACAGCAGCTTCATTGTAGTCCACAAGAATGAAGGAAAGGACACATGAGAAGAGCTTGTGCAAATCTGCTGACATAAAGGGTCCAATTCATCCCCTGACACCTGGTGTCCATGAACACAGCCTTTACTGACTTCATGCTACTCTCCTCACAAGTCCTCTCTACAGTGGCAGTCACAAGATCAGTCCTCTCCCCACCCTGCTCCTGCAGATTAGCCCACCCACACCTCAGGCTGATGATCTGTGCCCATGTGTGGCCCTCCACTCCTTGATCTGCTGGGAGACCAAATGAGTGATGTCACTACTGACAAGAACAACTGTTGGACTGAGGGGACAATAAAAAAAGGCAATAGAAAATATGTTCTTCAAGCAGTGTTTGTTCAATAAATAATACAGACCTTGGATTCATGAGCCATTTTCAGCCAGGAAGGTTCAAAGGACCTATGGACAATCCACAGCTCCCTAGGCTTGGGGAGCTTGGGACACACAGGCAGCAGCACCACTCCCTTGCCCAGGTGTCCCAGGTGCTGCCAGTCTCACACTGAGGTTGCTCCTGTGTGCTTTACCTGTGGCACCCTGCTCTGCTTTTAGAGCTAAGGAGGCTTTTGAGAATCCATCCCTACATCAGTGACACAGGACTGTGCAATGAAGGGACTGCTCTGCCTTCAGCAGAAATTTCCAGCCCAGCACAATTCTCTTTCCAGCTCCCATGTAACCAGTCTCTCAGGCAGAGGGGACGAAGGGACACGTGTTGGGCTTACTCTCCCATCTCTTTCCACCTCACAGTGGAGACATGAATGAGGACTGAACTGGGTTGAGACAAAATTTGAGTAGGGTCAGCCCTACATGTCAGCCTCTGGTTTGTGGAGGAGAGTGGGGTCCTGCCCAAAAAGCTTCCACAAGCTGAAACCTGGCCAGATGTGCAGTGGCTGGAGCCCAGGCAGGAGACAAAACTGCTCTCCTAGGGCACATGCAGCCTGGCAGTTCACTGGTGGGCAGGGATCAGCTTTCCCCACACAGTACCTGCAGCAGTGGGAGCTGCTCAAATGCAACAGGGCTCCCAGGCAGCCTGGTGCTAACTTGCCTCTCCCCTCATGTGCCTTGGATGGCATTTCCCTCAGCGCTGCCAAGCCATGAGCCCTCATCCCTCTGGGACACACAAGTGTCTGCAGGCAGGGCTGTGTGCTGGGGTCAGGGAGGCTCCTGTTGGGGGTGAGCTGCAGGGTGAGCAGGGTGGGGGGCTCAGGAAAGTGGGATGGGCTCCGCTCCAGCTGCCCGAGAAGGGCTGCTCGCTTGTGATAAGAAGTGTCCCTCAGCTCAGCTCTGCTGCAGGAAGTTTGTTCCTGTCACCCCATTTCCCACCTCCCTCCCCTCTCTCTGCAGGTTGAGGAGGTCGCAGCCCTGGAACGTGCAGAGGAAGAAGGGACACAGGAGCAGGCTGCCTCTGCCACCCTCTCCCTAGCCAGCCCCCAATGCCTGTGGCAGGACCCTGCAGCAATGTGCTTAAAGAGAGGAAAGCCTGAGAGCAGCTCTGGGGGCTTGGTTGCCCTCTGAGCACAAGCCTGCAGCAGGCTGTTTGTGGACAAACAAGCCATCCCCATTATAAATCCTTTATTTATTCCATTCCATTTCCCCATCTTTCTGCCACAGAGTTTGTCCCTGGCACTGTGCTGGGCAGTACAAACAGCTGATTCAACATCCAGCAATAGAGGGGAAGTGGTGGGAGCCCTGGAGCTGCCCCTGCTTGGCACAGGACTCTGCTGGCAAAAATAACTTCTCTCCACTTGGAGAACTCCTCTGCAAGCACATCTCCCCACAATGTGGATCCTCTTCCCTGATCCCCTGATGCTCCCGCCTCTTCTCTCCATTCTGAAGAGCAACAAATTAACATTTCCATTCTTTCACATACGGGTCACTGGGTTGAGTGAGAGGAGGGAGAATGTTTCTCAGCTGTCAGGTCAGCACTCTGCAATGCTTCTGTGAGTTCTGCACAGGGTGGTTCAAAACCTTCCTCCAGGTCAAAGCAACAGAACCCACCAAGGGCAGCAGCAGAAGCAAGATGCACAGTGCTACAAAGCTGACTAATAAAGTGCCCCACCTCATACCTCCATAAAAGGCCTAGGGACTGATGTACCCCCAGGGTAACTCAGCTGATAGCAACAGCATTATCACACATGGTGTCTGCCCAGTGACATTACAGAATCGCTATGAGGTTGCTCACTGTGCCAAGCACCACATCCACCCCTGCAGCAAGAACCAAGCGTTTGTTGCAGGATCCCAGGTGCTGGACTTTTCTGGCAACCTGTGGGGAGGTGATTCCCAGCCTCTCCCTCACTGCAGTTTGAGTAAAGTCCTTATAGCAGAGCACAGGGAAAACTTCAGGTGCTTGCTGGTTTGGGAAGCCATTTGCAAGCCAGAATTATTACTTTCCTATTATTTTATATTATTATTTCCCCAATTCAACCAGCTAGGGCTGGGTGAAGCTGTTGGTATCATGCAAACCCACCACAACCAGCATGTTAGTGCAACCCATTATTTACATTTATCCTTCCTACATTGCTGTTTGACCCAAGAGATGTCAACAGCCCCAAGGTCAAAGAGGAGAACACAACAGAAGAGATTTCTTCTGTAAACGACCTTTCACCAAATATATTCATGTTCTACAGGTCACAGGAAAACCTCTATCCAGAGAAAAATGGCTTTAAAGGTTCTGTGACACTTAAAAGATGCTGTCTTTCCTTGCCTTGCTTCTTTTAGGGGTCCAAACACTACCATTATCACTCAGTGTTCCCATGCTCCTGAGCATCAAGATCCACAGCATTAAAACTTCCACACCCAAATGGGTTGCAGTTTTGTGCTGTCATTCCTCCCAGCACACAGCACCCAGCATCAGGAACCTGGCAGAAGCAATTCCCCAAACGTGGTTGCAGTAGTTACCTGAGGTTTTGCTCCTATCTCAGCACAGTCAGAAGTAACACACGTTTTACTCAGCCTGAAGGAACAGGGAAGGAAGAGAAAAATATTTTGCAGCCAGGAGCACTCTCACTCCAGCTACGTATTTTCTCCACTTCTTTCTTTTTAAGCAATTTTTCCAGTGGTGCAACCTTTGAGATGACACAGCATGGGTATCTGAGCTTTAGTCTTGATAAAAATAAAATAAATAAAAATCAGTAAGATTAGATTTTGCAGTGTCAAATTCAGCTCTCCAGAGGCAAAGTATCAACTCAGATTCCCAGTGCTTCCAGTCTTCCCCCCACTTTTCCCAGTCTCATCTCCATCTCCCAATGCCTCTGTGAAGCCTCCACTATTTCAGCATGTCCCCCAGCAAAAAACAATTACTGATGGTACATCAGCCCTAATGGCCAACCCTAGGGTTGTAAGTCTGCTACAGAAACACAAACCCTTTTCTGCCCCAAACTTGCAACTGGAATAGCCAGATAGGGCAGAGGTGAGGGAGCAGAAAGCCCAAGATGAAGAAGGACAGTGTTGGCAGAAAGCTCAGCTGTGAGCTTTATCTTCCTTGGGTTAGAGGTGGAAGTGAAGGGATGGTCCTGGAAGGACTGCCTGGAGCAGAAGGCAAACTGGCCCAGTGGAGGGAAGCCCAGAGCTGAAGCACAGGCTGTTCTCTGAAGGTCCAAAGGTCTTGGCTTGGCTGCTTTACAGCTGTTAAGAGCTGGCTACAGTTGGCTGTTTTTAGTCTGCAATTTCTTCCCTCAATCCAGTCAGGATTGAAGAGAATAAGGATGTGAAGCAACAGGACCATGGTATGCTTCCCGTGAGGTGCTGGGACTATGGCACCAGAGGTGACCTGGGCCAGGCACCACTTTCACAGCACTGTCCCTCAAACACAAGTTCTGCCCCTGTTCCCATCAGCTGGAGTCTGGCTGGCTCAGTCTGGCTGTCTTGTGTGATCCCCAGGATCACAGAGGAGCTGTAGGCTTGGAGGGACAGAGAATGGATCCTCTTTGCCATCTGTGTGAAGGAGCAATGCAGCCTTGAATCTTAGACAGAGTCTGTAGATGATGCCTCATTTACAATGGCCCAGGTGACTTTTGCTCTGCTATGCATCCATTGATTCCTTAAAGTCTTGTCCTGAGTCACACCAGCAATCACAGCAGACCTTGCCACAGGCAGCAACAGCAGCTCAGAGGAAATACATACTAAGTCCAGTCCTTTTTATTAGTGTTTCAGAAAGGGGAGAATTGCTGCAATAATCCTGTACTGAATCCAAGAAATTGCAACTCTCTGCTTCTTATTTCCACCTCTGCAACCTTAGATCACGTGGCATTTAGAAACCAACAGAACAGGGCTGAAGGTCCTTGCAACCTGCAAAGCTCAACCAAAAAACTCATCTCCAAATGCTGGCAGTGGCTGCCCCAGCTCTAATGATCCCCTTGGAGGCTCTTCTGCCTCTCAGCTAAGCACAGTAATACTGCGTTACATTTATTCAGACCATATGTAATACACACAAGAGCCCATAAAAGCTTAAACAGCACAATAAACATTTGGAAAAGCACAGTGACCAGATTTATGGGTTTGGATACCTGCCAGCATGACCCACCAGAATCAGATCCTTGAGTTTTTGTGTAAGTCCAAGACATACACACAACACAAACACAAATGTGCTGTTATCCTTGGAAAAAAGGATAAACAGCCCCCAAAGCCCATCCCCAGCACTGGAACATGACGACCTTTCTCTGCGTCTGATTGGACTTTGTTTAAATCAAAGCCATAAAGGTCGTCTTGGCGAGGAGAAATAAATGTAGCACGGCAAAACTTCACCCCAGAGCACACTGTAAAACTGACAAAGAGGGAAAGACAAAAAGATTTAGACACTTAATTTCCACTGAAGGAAAGATGAGTCCTGCTGTAGAAAAAGAGCTGTGCTTTGCCAAATTCCAAGATACTTTTGTACAGTTTCCTTTACAGGGATGATGTGATACCTCCTGTGCCACCTACCAGTTTGGAGGAAGGGGGTGATGGCTCAGCAGAACAGAAGACGTGTGAAATGATGACAGATTCCAGGGCGTGTAAAACATTTTTACCCAAGGAACTGCAAAAATCTTGAGCTTTGAGTTCAAATGATTTGGGGATAGTGGGAGAGCAAGGCACCAGTGGGATGTAGAACTTCCTCTATTTACCAAGCTTAAGAACAGATGAAAGAGTTCCAGTTTCCTGGCTTCTTGGGCATTTTATGGCACTGGGGTTTTTTACCTCTTTTACATTTAATAACATCTATGGCTAAACACAGTATTTTGAATACCTACAGCCCTTTCCAGTTCACAAAGATACTTCACAAGCAGGATTTAGCACAGTCATGAGCATCCAGTGCTCAAGACAGAAACCAGGAGTCCTGGCTCTATGTTTTATGCCCTCACCCAGGGCAGAACCCCATCCCCAGACTTAAAGCAAAAGGAAAGAGATAAAAGAACAGTACAGGATACTGCTTTTGAGAAACCTGCCTAATTTGTTATGATAAAGGAGAGCATTACGGATTAGTTGGCAATACATGGAAGGAGTTGCCCACCTCCCACGCATAATTTCCCACAAAATGTTTTTACAAGTTTAAGATGAGCTGCTATGTAAAGTTATACAAAAGAAAGACTAAAACTTGATGACAGATTTACTCACATAAGGCTCAGGATGTGATGATGCCCTCGGTGTTAAAGGACCAGCTCAGAAGCAGTGCTCTGCTTGGCTCATTAAACCGCAGAAAAAGGCTGTTTGTGTTTATCTGCTGCTCTGGGAAGTGGGTTGTGCACTGAGAACAAAAGCCACATGCAAGGGCGCATTCTCTCACCCACTGGCACGGGCACACTCAGGGATAGCTTTGCTTAGGACAAGGTCTATCTGCAGCATCAGTGGCCACAGAGGACAGAGCAGGGAGTCTCTGGTCAGAAAGCTGCAGGGTGCCAGCTGCTAGGAAGGCCACACATTTGGTGACCACAGAATTAGTGAGAAGGCATAGAATAGTAAAGCATACTGTAGGACGAAAGGATGTGTGTTGAAGCAAGGGCCACATGGTGTGGGTAAATGGAGTGCATACCAAGGGAATGTCTTAGTAGCTCTTGGGAGGGAGGGCTGGCAGTTAAAGGTCTGTGCAAGGTGACTGTGCTCATGTTAGCCCACAGGACAACTCGCACAAGAGGAAGGGATGGGAAACACAGCGCAGGCAGGGAGAAAACAAAGCCAAGGGAAGAGCAATGCACTGATGACACAACCCTTCTTCGACCCCCTTGGGAAGGAAAGCTCTGCTCAAGCTCCAAAGTACATTCTCCTGAGAGCTTGAACAGCCCCGGACAAACTTCTTTGCACAAACAGGGGCTGGGGGTACCTCCAGCACAAGCTGTCATTGGCAAGGACTGCAGGAAGGGACACAAAGGACAAACAGTGGAGCAAGCAGCTGAAGCAGAGAGCAGAGGACACCAAGGAGCACCAAGGGCTGGTTCTCAACAAGGACTTGCAGATGGAATAATCTAGCCAAGTGTCACAGTAAGCAAGCCTGCAGCCCTACACAGACTGATTCGAAACAGAGTCTAGGTTCCTGAGCAATTTATCTTCTACAGCAGACTGTGCTCCCAGTTTGTACAGACATTTGGTTGAGGAAGAAGAGGGAGATGTAACTCTCAGGTAACCATCAGCCATCCTGCCTTCCTCCATGCTCACATGATCCTTTCCAGAACTGCCATGGGACAGCTGGGCACAAATGCGGGTTCTTTTTCCACATCACAGCTACAGTCCACCCTGCTCTCCGTGCTGTCCTGGCAAATGAAGAAGCGTGGACTGGTTGTTGTGTCACTTCTGCAAAGACATCTGCTATTCATCTCAGGGGAGGAACTTCAGATCAGGCAATTCACCACAGTTTGGGGAAGAAGACAACAGGGTGAGGTCAATCTTGAGCTGAAGATCCCCCTTCACATGCTGATGAGCAGGAGGTGAATGTGTGGTTTTTTAGAGGACTGTGAGGCCAGCGGTTGAAGCAGAGAATTCAAGGGAATCCTGAAGACTAGTTCACCTGACCTAGGGCAAACTAGTTCAATGTTTCTTTAGCACACTTTCCTCAAATGCAGAATTTTGCAAAAGCTGATATTGATGGTAACCCACTCCTGTAGATCCTGAAGTTGATATATCAGCAAATCAATCTGCTGGTATGCTAGGGGTGTTTGCAGAGGCAAATGGCAGAAAATATGCTGAGAGTCACAACATGAGGCTAAAATCCAGACCTTCTGGCTCCTGTTTTATCCTTAGTGACCTTTCAAAACCACTTTCATACTTCTGCTTCCCTGGTTTTAAAATAAAACCTGTACTTCATATTCTAGCTGAGAGGATTCATGTTTGGGCCATACCTCGAGGTGTACAGTGAAATAAGTCTATAGAAGGGCAATGCAGTACTATTGCCATTGCTAATACTGAATGACTTACATGATGCTTTCTTTCTTTTCAGTATTTTTATTAGGAACAATCCCTGGGAAGATTTTGGTTTCACTAAAAAAAGAAATAAGATAGATTATAGACAGCTAGGGACAAAAATAATCTGTTCCCATGTGGTTTGTGCTATTTAAAGGGACATAATACCTATTCTTGAAAATACCAGTTTCAGAAGACAAACAACTGACATCAGTCAGCATAAAGAAATTTCAAAAAATAGACTTAATACCATTTTCCAGAAGCTTTAGCTGTGCCTGAGATGACCCAGAGTACAGCAGCAAGCGGGTGGAGGCATGCCCTGTGCGACAGAGCGCAGCCATCTCTTCTGCCAGAACACAAGTAGGGAGTAGTTCTTCTAACCAATTTTAGAGGAGGATCTTGGTTTCAAGCCAGGAGGTCGAAGGGTGAACAGAGCAGCACAGTGCTTGGTGCATAGGGAGAGTATTTTGTGCCACTTTCCCACATTTCTGTTCACTGTCCCAGCTGCGGTCAGGTGGGAAAAACAGTGATGCTGTCTGTTCAGCCTGAATTCCAATTCCATGTAATGGGCTGAGTTCTCTCCTGCTGAAGTATCTGGTGGTTGGACAGAAGCCACTGAGCTAACAATGATTGTGCCTCACAATGAACAACAGTTGGAGGAAACAGGCAGAGAGTGGGAATTTGCCCCAAGCACAAGATAAAGCAAGGAAGTCTCATTCCTCCTGCATCCTCCATGACCATCTGCTGGGGGAAGCCGTCTGCTGGAATCCAGGGGTGCAAGGATGGGCTGAGGTGAGCGTGGGGCTGGAGCTGAAGAATGTGTTAGCACAGTCACACAGCTGTGAGTACAGAGATTCCCCAAAATGGGAACCAGGGCAGGATCACTTTTGGTTTGGACACGTTCTGACCCTTACGCAACTGCTGTGAAGCATTGATCTTGTCCTGGTCTACAACCTGGTGGTAATTTAGAGATGTCCAGAAAGTGGAAAATCCTGAGACACATACTCTAGAGTTAGTTTGTGTGTGGTTATATCTTTGTGTTTTGCTCTGGGTCCAGCTAAAACTGCAGCCAAAACATTGGTAAAGACAGAAGCACACGCTGAATTGGTGCTGGTGCTGCCCATACAGTTTCTGTCACTAACAACCAGTGGGAAATCAGTGAGAGATGTCTCAGACACAGCATTCAGAGGGAGATGCTCAGCACTTCATCCACTGCTGTCTCATTTATTCTAAACACTTAAAATGTTGGGGCAACTACAGAGAGAACAAGGCTGAACATAGAAAAGTAAGCTTGCTTTTCTTTTTCTATAATATTAATAGGCATATTATGTAATTTCCTTAGCATACTGATCCAGCAACTCTAGTTACAAGACAGGATGGGATTTCCTTTAGGTCATTCCCCCAAACTGTGAGAGTTGTTATTTCCCTGGCTCACCCACAAACAGAATGGTTTGCTCTTCTGAAATACTAATGTCCAACTGTTGAAAGGTTTTGCCAATCAAAACATTGTGGCCTTACCCCATTTTAATAATCTAAGGCATCAATCTCCCCTTTAGTATTTGTTTGATGTGTTCTGCACCCTGCTGAAATATCCCCTCCAGACCTCCCTGAGCTCAGGCTCTGATTGAAGAGAGATGCTATGCATCAGGCCTGCAGCTTTCTCTCTGAAATATTTAGCAGGGGATGGTGGTAAAATGTATTTATTTTCATGTATTGAGGAAAGATCATATATTCCAGCCTCTTTTTTTTCCATCACTCAGAGATGGGCCTGAGGCCAAAACGGTGCTGCTAAGCTTGTTTTCTATTTAAAACCTTCATTTTTATTAATAACCCTTTACAGCCTACACACCAGCACTGCGGGAGTTGCATTTCCGTGTTATGTCATCGTGAACCGTTATGTATTTAATTCCTGTACCCACAAACCCATATGGACATCATTAAACACGCACCATACAGCATTAAAACTGTGTTCCATAAAGTGTGATTTAGAAAAAAAAAAAGAGCTATGAAGTGGGGATTTCTTTTTTTTTTTTTCCTAAGGTCATGGGAAAACGGAGAAGTAGGGGAGACAAAAAAGGTTCAGCAGTGCTGCAGGTTAGCTCACAGCTTTCCATGCCTGCAGACTGAAAACCCACCCTGCCTTATCCACCACAGAAGATTAATTACCCAGGAACTCTAGGCTGGTGATGATGAATTTCTGTTTGGCAGACTACATAGACAACTTCTACAAAAATTACAGGTTACAAAACAGCAAAAAACCTTGGTGATTTTATTTCTGCCAAGTTAGTTTTCCACAACTTCTCCTTTTCTCCCTAAGAGTTGCCTTTAGCAAGGCAAAAGAGCAGGTTTCCCCATAGTGCTGAGGATCAGTTATCTGGGTCACTAACACATATGTGAGGGTGGCACAGGGTTTGCTCCCAGTTTCTGTTCTAGCCCCAGACTGGCTCATCCTGGCTGTACTCTATGCAAAAATTCAGCAATGAGGCAACTTGTGTAACTTATGTCATCCCTCCGTTATCTCATATGTGGTATTGGGGATGAAAAGATATGGGGAAGGGAGAAAGTGTTAGAAGTAATACATCAGAGAGCAAATAAAACAAATGAACAGAGTACCAGTGGGACAAACAGAAGTATAGAAGTGCTGGGGGAAACAGCACAGAACATATTAAGAAAGAAGAAAACAATACGCAAGGGATGTAAGGATAATGAAAAAAAAACCAAACCAAAACAAAGACAGCTAAAAATGACACAAGAAAAGATATGCCAACATGAGGCAGAGAAGCTGATGCAGTCAGGGATAAAGCAGTCAGGTAAGAAACTAAAAAGAAAGAGATAAGAACAAAGCACAGTGTAAAAATGTCCAATAAAGATCTAGATACATTTGCAGAAAAGGAGACAATAAGCAAATTGCCTATAACACACACTAGACACCTTCCAATGACCTAGTCCATTATACTGGAATGAGACCTGCCAAGCCCTGTTTGATGGATGAATTTCCTCTGATCACAGAGCAAGTGCTGGCTGAAGTGAACAGACCACAGTGCAAATGGTTGCTGACAGGATTTTACAGGAAGCACAGCAAAACAAAGGTGCTCTACATAGCCTCATGCTTATTGCTTTCTCTCAGAGTAGCTGCTTTCCCTTATGGAGACTGTATTAATGCTTCACTGATTTTACAGCTACGCAATTAAAGATACAGATGAAGATACTTATGTAATTGCTTTCATGCCTTTTTTAGTTGGGTTTTGAAATTTTTTAAATGAAAATGTTGTAAAAATAAATGCATAAAAAGAGCATCCATGGCACACACAAATTATTTGCTATATCAAACCTCTAAACTATCAGGCCAGTTAAGCCTTTCTGCTGTTTTGTGATATGGGTGTTTAGGAGTCTATAAGAGTAGATGTTACCCATCCTCATCCTTTGAAAGCTGGTGACTTATTCCAGTTAAAATTGTTGTGTTGGTCCCAAAGCTTTGCTCATGTACTCCATACCTGCCCATCTCCAGGCAAGAAAGAAGAACTAACATGATTTGCAGAGGGGGGCTACTGATGAATGAACCTCCTTTGTATCCCAACCCTCTCCAGAATTTTTCATTCCCATCAAACAAACATACACATGCATACACACACAAATAACGCTGGGTGCACGTGTGCTCTGCTGAATTCAACACAGTTACCCACTGTGTAGAAAACTACCCATGTGCATAAATGTCTGGGGGAGGAGGAGGCTGCTCTGGGGACGAAGCTGACAGCAATTTAATGTTATCTAGCTGCATTACTCTGGAGGTGAAACGTTTTTGACATGTGTCTCTGTTGGGCTGTATCCCACTTCATTCAAAATCAGGAAATTGCTTTGATGTTTTGAAAATAAAGCATTAAAAGAAGAAACAGACGTGACTGGCAAAATAACTTGCAAAGGACCACTAGAGCTGTAAGATGTTAAATGGGTTTATTTTTGTCTGTTTGGGGTAAGTCTTCTTAAACTGATTGTCACATATTCTACTTACACACTTCCATGGCATGTGAGTATATCTGAGCTGAATGAATCTGAAGCGGAGATAAGACGGGAGATTTTCTGAGCATACATTAGGATAGACAAAATCGTGTCAGAAAGCAACATTTGTTTGTTAAAGCCCAAAATTCTCTGTTTGCTGATATTAATTCAATCTTCTCTCAAACACTGTTTATCCTTGCCAGAGATCAGGGCCATAAACCAGGGCTCAGTAGTTTATACGCATGTCCACAAAAAAATTAAATATAAACTACTTGTCAGGAATCTGCAAGGACAAAATTTTCTGATTTATGAGGATGCTGAATGATTGAGCCAAGACTGTATTTGAAAAAAAAAAACAAACCAAACCAATAAAAGCCTTAAGAGAAAGCAGGCAAAAAAAGGAAGAAAAAAGAATACTAATTATATAAATCACTGAAGACTGGCCTTCCATAAGAAGAGGGGGAAAGGGACTGCTCTTATGATGCCTATTTCATCCCTTGCCTAACAATCCAAAAGCACATAACTTTCAAAGAACTGCATTCTTTTTCACAGGCTGGAAGCACCACAAAGCATCCTTCATCAGCCTGGCCTTTTGGCTGTTCTCCTCCAAATGCAAATGCTACATCTGGAAAAAGCAGTAATCCTCTCTCCTGCCTGAAAGCCTCCTTTTATCTCCATTCTCCTCAGAACTCCTACTTCTTGCAACTACTCACTCTGACATACTACTTTATTGAAGGGATTCAAGGCTTTCTGCTCATCTGCTGAACGTCTGCCTCTTATTAAAACCCCAGCTCACCTTTGGAGTTCTCTCACTGGCCAGCACAGGTCACCCTGTCCTTCCTCAGCCAAGCATCTGTAACACAACCCCCTCCTGAACACTCAGATGAGCAGGATAACAATGAACATTAACAGAAGCTTATTTATCAGGGCTGGCAAGAAAACCATCTCATTAGCTGGGATGGCCCGTGCAGCTCAGCCACGGGGGCTGCTCCACCCCTAGGGGATGACACTGATGCATCAGGAGCATTACTAACACATCCCACAGAGCCCTGCTTTGTGCATTGAGATGGCAGCAAACAATACGAGAGCTTTCCACTGACCTCTCCCTGCAAGAGTTTACAGCTGCTCGCAGCATTTCTGCAGTTCTACCCCTTGGCTTCACTGCACAGATGTGTGTGGAGGTGAAGGAACTAAGCCAGACACAGCAAGATGCCTCAGCATCCAGGTCACTGGCTGCGGGCACTGCAGAGCTGATGTGCAAGCTGGAGAACATTGTCACTGGGACTACAGAAAGTGCTCAGTTCTCTTACTCATACACCACCCAAATGTAGGAGCTGTGTTGCTAAAATGTAGGAAAAAATGTAGAACACTGGCAAGATATACCAGTTGCCACTACAAGAGTAAATGCTGCCCCAGTTACATTTTACATTTGCCCTTATTTTGAGGGGTTGATGACAGCCTTTCACCCCACTTTCTTCTCCTGTGTTCTGAATAGCTGAACTAATTTTCCTCACTTGGGATGAAAATTCATGGCGCCACTGCCAGTGTCACAGTCCTGTGGCTGGGCTTTTTCGCAGTGAAACCCTTCCTTGCTCCTCTTTTCCTTCCCAAATATTCTGAGTGTCCCAACCAAGGGTTGCACCAGGCCTTACACTTCAATGCATCCACGAGCTCTTTTTCGGCTTGCCAGATTATGGCACAGGAGAAAGGAATCATGCACATGGCTGATGCTTTCCCAGAGCTGCCCACTAGAAGAACTGAGGAATTATGTAGGCAGCACCAGACACCCCACAGGACTGCCAGAGACAAATCAAGTCCCAACCCAGAGACCTGGGCACCACTGCAGAAGGGGTCACTTACAAAGCTGCCTGCCAGATGTCTCTGTACATGTTTGTTCACTCCACAGCCATCCTGCTGCTCAGTAGGGCCAATGAAAACCATTTGATTTCAGGGATTTAGGACCACACTTCAACAGGAGCTAAGAGGTTCATTTTTGGTTAAATGTTTCCATGAAAAGAAAGCTCCTCTTTTAGTCAGATCAATCAGTAGAGGATAATCCACATAACCACAAAATAGTGGATTTTGAAACAAGATTAATTTAATTTTAGCATCCTCAAGAACTGTGAAGCTTCCCTAGCAAGAGAGGATGATGTTGGTGAGGTTCTAACCTTAGGAAAAGGACCAGCTATCTATCCAATGGGCAGCAGCAGAGACAGCAGCATTACCAATTCACCAGTGCACCAGGAGAGCTTCAAGCCTCTGATGAACACTGTCTCTGGCATGAGTCACTCACACTTCACTCCTGGTATGCTTGGATGGGAAAGGAAGAGGTTTATCTTTTAGATATGGTGCCCCAGCCATTCTAATCCTACAGCTGTTGCCACGGTTGACTTCTTAAAAAGCAGAATAGACTTTTTTTGTCCCCAACATTCAACATTTTCTTCTTCTTTTATATTTTAAGCATTAGCTATCTCAGGTTACTGGTGATTTTTTGTGGTGGTTCCCAAATGAGCCTGAACTGCTCCGATTTTTCAAACCCACAAGACTCTAATTGAAAGCAAATGTAATCAGACATATACAATGTTCTGAGGTTCACCACAGTGCACTGCAGTCAGCATTACTGGAGTGCCTATTAAAACTCCTTGGAGCTGGGAAGCAAATACAGCTTGCAAGAATCCAGCAAATAACCAGCATTTATTAGATTATACTAAAGTATTGCAAAGCCACAGTCAATCCTCTATTCACTATATATCCAAGGTCTGTTTAAATGAACATCTTCCTGATCTTAGGCCAATTGCTTTAAGAGATGAACAAGGAAACAAGGAAAGAATTCTACGTCTAACACAGCGATTCTGCAATCCTTACATCAGTGTCAATCTCAAATTGTCCACTACTGTCAGCAGGGTCATTCCAATCAAACTCTGGCGTAACTGGAAAAAAGAAAGAGGCCCAAAACCAAAGGGTATCTTTGAACCCAGACACACAGCTCTAGCTGGTGATAAGCAGTAGCAAATCCCTTCCATAAAACTCCCAAACAAGATGCAAAAAGAGGGGAGGAGTGGTGTGATTGGGGGTGGGGGGGTGTAGTTAATTGAATTCCCACTGCCTCTTGAGTCTGCACTTAAAAGCAGGTCTAGGGCTATCTGTGAAATTTCAATTAAATCAAAAGCTTTGATAACATGATAAGTCATTCCAGAGTTTGGAGTCTAAACACGTTGTTATTTGATCCTCTGCTTGTGTTTCTGGGAACAGCACGCATGAAAAACAGTCAGCAGCAGACCAGTCAGGAAGATGGAAAGGGTGGAAATGAATCTACTAATAGATCACTGTGTCTCCTTCAGCCAGAGCCACTTGAGGTCTGGTATTTTTTTATATATACAGAGTCCTAAAGGCACCCCATTTCTCAAGAGACAGAAGACAGAGCAAAAGAGATCACCTCGGACATGTGCAGCACCCGAGGGCATGGCTCCCTACTGCCACAAAAGTCGTTTTTTACCCCAGGCTTGCTATAAACAAGATTTTTACCTGCAATAGCATTGGGAGCTGAATGCAAATCTCTGTGACAGACACAAAACATTGAGCCCCCTGCATGTAATGGAATAGATTTCTAGCACAAACTCTTTGGTGGCCCAAGATGAACATCTAAAGACAGGTACACTGAAAAATAATAATATGATTCAACCAAAACCTACTTCTCATCTCAAAAAAATGCAGGAGAGGCAGCAGCTCTCCAGAGAGACGTGACTTGCTTTACCTGTTGTTCAGCACCCTTTGATTGCTAAGGCTTCCTCCTCTCTCTTCAGAGGCAACTGCTGGATGCAAAGGGCAGTGCCAGAGACTCTCAAAGTCCTGTTTACTGAGGAACATCACCTCTACTTACCAGTGTGTAGACAGCAATGCTTCACCTTAAATAAATGTGAGATTTGAACTCCACCTGACCTGTGGTGCTCAACAGCATTAAAACACATTGTAAGCAATGCCCTCCCTTGTCACATAGAGTACAGTAAAACCCTGTCAAATGTAATGGGATGCCTTACCTTGCCCCCAAACAATTCAAAATCACACACAGAGTCACACTAGACATGTGTAGGTATGTGTACATGAGAAAAACACTCCTTTTATTACCAGTGAAGCTACTGATCCTCAACATTACTAAAAACAAAGGGACTCTTCAGACAAACAATGTCAAAATTAGACAGCAATCAACAATAGGCAGAGCAGACCACTGAAAAATCCCATCTGACCCCAGGAACCACTGGGGAGTAACTTATCATCCTGACAGCAACCACCCCATTGAGCATGTCTATCCCTAGTGTCCTCCTCTTCAGAGTGAAAGATCTTCATTACACAATAGTGCGACCATATTATAGACACAGCAACGACGAGCTGCGCTCTTTGTGATATAATCATATTTGCAATGTAAGCTGCCTATTCTTGCTTTCCAGAGATGTGACACACAGAGGACAAGACAGGCTAAACTCAAATCTGTCATGTTAGTGAATAGAAAACTCCACCCCAGCTCCTCCTGCATGGCAGGTGATGAGTCAATGGTGACAGTGTGCAATTAACCTGCCAGCAGGGGCTCACCAGAGCAAGAAACCCAGATAAGAAAAGGAAGCCCCCATCCCTCATCCTCTCCTCAGTTCCAGGCATATCCACAAAGAACATCAGGACCAGACTCTACTCTTCCTCATGGAGATAAAGATCTCTTTTGTGTTTATCAGTATGGGCAACTCAACCCTCCGGGCTGCAAACCAAGCATCACCTGCCTTTAAATAGAGAACTCCAGAAGATCCGGTGGCATTGAGCCAAAACTCTCTAGAAGTGCGTGTTCAAGGATAACTGGTACCTCAAAACCTTCACAACGATCTTGATAATCTCTGAATCCAGTTATTTCAATTACCTGCCTCATTAGGCCAGGTTTCCCCCACTGCCACAAACTAATAAAGTTACTGTTTTGACTTTCTAACTGGTTTTGCATCTAGGAGCACCAGCAGAACAAGCTTTCCTGACAGATTTTGGAAGCAATGTTTCTTCCAGCATGAAGTGATGATTTTTTAAAACAAATTGTTTTTGTAACTGGTCATTTCTAAAACTGTACTATGGAAAGAATGGGGTTTCTTTAACAGAATCAAATCCTCTTAGCAAATCTCTGAAACCAAACCTCTGCAATCATTCTGCACGTAGAGCCAGGAGACGCAAGAGGCCTTTCCAACATCAAAAAGCAAATCAATGAGACAGTAAGAGCAGATTTCCCAGTGCCCTGCATTAACCGCTCAGCTTCCCCAGAAAGAAGAAATTTTATCATTTAAGTTAAGCAGTAAGCAAACTATTACTTTCTAGTCTACAAAAGAGGCATTGGCAAATTATCAACAGTGACTGCTCTTTTAGGATATGAGAAAAATTACTGGACAAAAAAAAAGCGCTTGAGCCAACAGGTTTGGCATTTAGTTTTTCTAAAGGCAACATCTCTGCATTTCAACACGCCTCTCAGTCACTACTCTTCTACAGTGAAAGAAAAAAAACAATTGCTTTGAATTTGTGCTCATAAACAGTGAACTTTAACTAGCACTGACACTCTTGTGTTTCACCCAGCAAGGTAGTGTCCAGAGCTGCTGCTGAAGCTGCTGGATGTTGGCAGAGCTCTAATCTCATTCTCATACTGATGAATTTCGAGTAAGTCTGTTTATTCTTAATCCATCCTGTGCCCATGACAGCATCCCACTTTTAAACCCTGCAGCCTGCTTATAACCAATCCAGGCAAAAGCTATTTCTGTACACTTGGCTGCCAGTGCCAAGTGTCAGTATATTAAACTGTCTTTGCTCCTCTCAGCTCTGTGTCCTTTCACAGTCAGGCCACAACCCAAATGTGATACCCAAGGCAAGGGATAAAAGCTCATGTTGCTCCAGCTGCCATTTTTCTAAGGTTTTTTTCTGTTTGCTGAACCTATTTCATTTAGCATGCTTTCCGTTTTCCCAGAGGTTTATTATTTGATATTTATCTACATGTAATTTATTTTTTAATTTTCTGAAAGAGTAGCAAAAAAGATTCCAATCTTTTCTCAGGAAGTCTGAGTTATTTGTTGGTATCACCAATGCTGAGGCCAGTAGCAAATTTCAATACCCTCCATTTGATACTCCAGTCCAAATCAGTTTATATGCTACAAACAAAAGGGAAAGTACCATGTGAAACTAAAGAAGATAACGAGTAATGAATCTGTTATTTCCTTTTTTCCATTCCTGCATTGACTTAGTTTATTTAAGATAATGATCTCCAAGTGAGACCTTCCAGAGATCATGAGCACTGATGGAAGGCAGCGCTCACAGGGGGAACCACAGCCCCACCTGATAGTGGCTGTGTCCCAGAGACCAAGCTCCTATTCTCCGGGTCACAGGGGCACAACTGGGGATCAGCCACTCTTGCCTCCTCTATTCCTGGGCTGCCTGACCTCTCAAAGCCACAGACTGTGACAGTCCCATGCTGTGAGCAGGATACTGTAAAGCACTTCTGAGATCCAAAAGCCAAAGAAACATTTTTTCCACAAATTTAGGTGCTGAGGCCAAACACTACTTATCAATGCAGCCCTAAACCAAGCACGTTTCAGAAAATAAACACAGCTGCTCTACTACACTGAGATGCTCACAGAACTGTGGTACCTAATTCCCAGGGAAATGAGTGAGAGCTGTGTGAAATTAGCAGTACCAAGCAAGGCTCCTGGCAATAACAGCCCTAACACATTATTGCATCCTTAGCTACCTAAATCTCAGTGAATAAGTAATTCTTTGAGAATATTAAATTTTTCTTCCTTTCAAGACAGTGGGTTTTAACTGCTTTATCCTGTCACAATCTTTAATCAGAACTTTTCTCACTCAGTGCTTCATAATTTACTTCCCAGGTAAAAAAAAATATCAAAGAAAAAGAAAACCTCTTTCTCTTTTCTAGTCTTGCATTTCTTAGGGAAATTAATTTCCATTCTGTCTCTCTCAAGTGGAACAGATTTCCCAAATAAAATGTGTGCACTGAGCAGTCACAGTACCAGTGCCAAGTTCAGACTGTAATTTCAGTTGTCATAAACTGGTGCTGACCACATTCCTAAATGATGTGGAAATTATCTGTATTGTAAGTCCTGTAAGAAAAATCAATCACAAAAAAAGAACATCAGCTTTCCTCATAGCACATCTGCTCAGAGACTCAGCTGTCCAATGTACTGGGAAACAGAGCTCAAAAGCAATAAAGTATAAGTGAAATATAAGCAATTAAATATAAGGGATAAAATGTAAGAGAAAATAGTTTCATAATAGCAAACAAATCAGAATAAATACAGATAATTCACACATGAAAAATTTTCCTCCTCTACCAATAGGTAATTGAATTGTTATTACAGAACAGATCTGGGAAACGGAAATAATTGTACATAGACACAGTCATGCTTATGGATAGAAAATCGTGTATTAGGGAGCTGTGCTTTAGCACCAATATGTTCATAAACTTAAGCAGCTTCCTTAACATGGTCACTCCATTGCCCTGGCTATTTCTGTTCAGCATCCATATCAGGAATTTGCAATACATGAAGAATAAGAGGAGAATCCAGCTTCCGTTCAACAGTGGCTGCCTGGCATCAGAGCATCCAAGTGTTACGCCAATATTTATTTGCTAGAGATATGATCAGTAAAACTCATGACTACAGACCACAATAGAGCATTTCTGTTCTTTAGTAAAGGCACCTTCAGCATTAACTCCATTTTCTACATGAACCCTCATAATATGTTATACACCTGTAAGTCCCCTAGCTTTTCTGGATTTGCATATTGTTTGAAAATTGCTTTATGATTCTTACAGGAAAATTATTCTCAGATATTGAACACTGCTTTAAATTCAGCTGCTAATATCATTACTAGTGGTTTAAACAGAAATCTTGTTTGAGCCTGCATGCATTTCTGCAGGGGGAAGTATTGGAGAACTGAATCCTTGGCTCTTGATCTGCTCTTTAGACTGGATCTAGACACAAAGGAAAAACAAACTCTCACAAGAGTGGTCTGGCTGTGATATTTTGAAACTTGCTGCAAAAAAGCCCTAAAACCACTAAACCATATGCAATGCCTGATTGATTAATCCTACTTTTTTGTATATTTCTGTTATTTCTAGTAAAATAGAATCATTAAAAAAATTGGTTTCTGAGATTTTGTTTGTTGACTGTGAGCCCTGGCCTGACCTCAGCCTTGAATTTAAATCCCCAGCAGAAATCTGAAATTAATCTACCTCTGGTTTAGTTATCAGTAATTATAATTATTAACAGAAGTATCCAGTAAATGAATGGTTTTCAGTGACATGGTGTTTATTTAGAACAAGGGATAAATAAAAACACACTTCCTTCTTACCTCACAGTGTCTTTTCCCATGGCAGTGCAGGACCTGGCTGTTCTGTGGGCATGGTAAAGAACACAAGCCCAGCCATGTGTCTACATACACGGGTGTTTGCCCAAACAGTAAAATGCCACATATTGGAAACATAAGCAGTTAAGAACTGCTCCTCCTGTACCAGGGCTGATGCTTTGAAGATTGCTTTCCGTGTGGCTAATCCAGGGGGTGGAGCGAGAGCAGTTGAAACAGCTGCCCTGGGAACACAGGCACTGGAGCTCCCAAGGCTGCTTGGCACATCACTGCTCTCATGGCCCGCCAGCTCCCCTGCAAAAGCCATGCTTTCACCATGTGAAACAGCCTGAGAATGCTCCCAGACCATTCCACACAGGATTTAGTGCCTATGGTCTCTCTCATGCCACATGGAGGAAACCTGCTGTTGGGAGCTATCTGGCCTGGAGCTATCTCCACCAGCTGGAGCAGGCTCAGAGGAGACTGTCAGCCAGTACAAATGCTGAGATTTCTTGAGACATCTCTCCAGCTCTCTGCCTGTGAGCTGCTGTACCCAGGAGAGATTTAATGGGCTGGAAGAAATACCTTCTGCCTATTGTCACAGGACCCGAAAGCCTGGACCATCACCAAAACAGGAAACTGAAAACCTAAGCCGTGAATCCAACCGAACAAATTGGCCGGATTATTACAGCATTGGGAAAGCCCAGCTTTTATTACAGCTGGATTGTGTGCTGCTCAGCACTGCGGGCAGTCGGAGCACGGCAGCAGTAGGAAATTACTCTGTAGGGAGCAGCCAGTGAGCCAAACACGGCACAAGCCCGTGTTTTGTTGTTTAGGACCGCACAAAGAAGCGGGGAGGAGGCAAAGGTAGGGCAGATGAAGGGTTGCAAGGAAGAAGACAGCAATACATTTGTAAAAGTGCCTAAGGAACTACAGGGGAATTTCGGCACCTTTCAGGACAATAGGAACAGAAGTGAAGAGCTCAGCTTTGCGGATGAATTAATGCAGCAACATAGATCAGTGCACCATTGCAAGCCATGGCTCAGCAGTTAAAGGCATGGATACCTCTCTGCATATCCCTAGACATTTCTGTGTCTCCTCTGTCGAAGTATAAGATGCCATGTATTTCTGTCTGGAAGCACATGCTTAAGCCACTGACATGCAATAACTCAATGGACTCTCTGGGCTCAACAACCCAAATGCCCGTGGGCTTAAGGTTACACTACTGAAAATTAGTTAGTTAATTAGACCCTAGGTCAGGCATTGTCTTATGAGACCAAGCTGCTGCAGAAAAACTGAGCAGTTCAATATAAAGCTAAATATCATCTCATTGTGCACAGAGAGGAGACATGAAGGCAGCACAAGTAATTCTGTTTGCTGCCCCTTGGTGGCTGAGTCACTTGCTTATTGTTCTTTAACCCAGCAAGCTGAATGCCATGTCTATGCTGACAGATCAACATACAAACCACCTCTGTGCTGAGGGCTAAAAGAAGCAGCTGAAGAAATAGATAAAATAATTAGGATAGTCTAGATGCCTCCAGGCTACAGCCCTACCTCCAGTGAGAGGAATGATGAACCATGAGGTCCAGGGAAGACTGAATTCACAGGGCTTGGGTACCACTGGCTCACTGTTTCTGGAGGGGCTTGGCAGAGTAACAAAACAAGGGAATAAACTGGGAATTCTCTGGAATTGTGCTCCTTCCTACAGTGCCTGCTGAGGTTCAGAATCACCCTGGAGGTGTCCTTCCCCCAGACCCTACACAGTGGTCCAGTGAGCCTCAAATCTCCTCCCTTTCCCCTTAGTTCACAGAAGAAAAACACTAAGATGTTTCCGTTGGCTTTTACATCATCTTTTTGTAGAGACTAATCTTCAGTTTCAACAATACATCTTTTGTGAAGCACTCCCAGCAGAAACCTTAGACACCTTCCCTAAAATCTGTTTGCTTACAGAAGACGAGGTAGGATTTGTTTAAACCCAGCTAGATTAATGTCTTGCAGACATTAGTGAAGTGAGATTTAATCAGGTTATTGCTCTACATTTTCCAGGGAAATAAATCACACTTATTACTAGGCTGGAATAGGATGCAAGGCTTGGGCTGAGAACATTAAGTCTTTTTTGTTTTTCCAGGGGGGAGTGAAAGGATAACTTGAAAATTTCTGCAAGGCTGTCAAACAGGCCCTCTAAGACTTTGAGAAGGGACAAGGACACAAGCCATAATGGTTGGTGTATGTCTGGGGGTGGGCCTGGGTCCATCTCCTGCCTTGCAGAGGTGCTGTAGAATCTGCATCAGTACAGAAAGCAGACGGGAGTTCCACTGAGATCCTCCAAGTGAACTGTTCCATAACTCTTGGGACTTAACTCCTCCTCTGGGTGTCTGTCTCTGCCTGGCACACAAGGATGTGTCTTTGCGTCACAAATGGGGTGTTGTGGGATCAAGCAAACTTTGCAAACCTACTTACAGACCTTAAATGGAAACTGTGATAACCAGCAGGTTTCAGAGCATGACAGGCTTATTTTGTTGCAATGTTTTCTAAGTTTACAATATGTGTTTAACAATGAGCAAGCAACTATATTTATTCTCACCAAACATTTTCTTAAAACGAGGCTAGATAGGAAATAAAAAAGCAGCTTTTTATCCAGACTTTTGATTTAAAACTGCTCTTTCCTTCTTTCATGAAACAAAAAAAGACTTTTACTCTCAGCGATGCTAGCAGTGTTTTCTTTAGTAAACATGTTAATACACCTCCTTGTACAAATGCAAGCACGTGCAAGAAAAAGTCTGGAAAATCCAGTTGCAAAGGTCCTCACTCCTTTTCACCAGCACGGGAGCAGACAGCTGAAGCCAATACAAATCTTTCTGATAAACTACAGGCTTGCATGTGCTGAAGTGCCCAAAGCCCATAAGCTTTGCATCCATTTCCCCTTGTCCAGTGGGTTGTGCAAACATGGGAAAAAGCAAATTACAGTAACACAGCCTGCAATCAAGTTTCAAATCATGCAACAAAACACAATGAGACCAAGTCAAAATCTTACTGCAGAGTACAATGAAATATATCCTGTTTGGGATGAAAGAGAAAAAAAATACCAGGCAAGGCAGCACTGCTGCTTGTAAATACCTTCCTGCCACTGCTTTCTCTGGATAAATTAGTCTTATGAACCCTAACTGCATCAGCATGAATCAGCCTGTCTGCTCCAAGGTAGAGGCTACGATTCTGTCTCATGTTTAATGGGAACTCTTTCTCCCCTCCTCTTCTTGGCTTCCTGCTTGGAAAGAATACTCTCCAGAGACAATTTTGGATCTGGACCACAGTCTTGCTCCCTACCGATAACTAAGTATCTCTGGGCAGGAGTACATTTAAAGAAGCAGCTGGTAATTATGAGCCAAATGCTTACTGGCAGGATTTCCCCCTGCTACTGAGCCAATGCTTTTTGGGAACTAAGTGACTCTTTGGTGATAACTATCAGGTAAAACCCATAAACCAGGGGAGGTTCCCTTACTACAACCATGAGCAAGAAACAATGCAAAGGTGGGTGGAGGATGGCTAAAAATTGTATCTGAGGGTTGCTTGACTTCCCTCTCCCTCCACTCACCCAAAGTGGTTGTGATTAACTGCTGGGCATTTTCTAGGTAGTGCTTGATAGGTACAAAATCTGTTCCCACGTCTACAGCAGTAATAAAAACAAATGACCTTTTCCTTCCAGCTAATCAAAACTTACTGAGCAGCACAGAAAACCATCACAACACTTACTCTTTTGGAGGGTTAAGGTCTTCTGGGCGAGCCTCGAAGAACCTGAAGACTTCATCACACTGTGAAATATGGGGAGGAAGCCGAACCAGTGCCTGCAAAACAAAACAGAGAGCGAGAAGCACTTAGACATAAGCCAAGTCTGAAACACGGCCTCAAACATCTAAACTACCAAACACGAAGAGGCAAAACAGTCTTGGCAGGGGCAAAGGAATACTGAAGAACAGCATCACACCTAGTTACTTACCAAAAGAAGAAAGCAAATAGCAAGCCTTGACTGCAAATGTCAGGTAGGAAGCAATGAATTCAGACAAGCAACAGTTCTTAGAATCAGCCAATGGAACTGATTTTGCCATGTGCTCAAGAGCAGAATTTGGTCCACAAGTGCAAAACCGTGACACTGCATAGGTAAGTGCTCTGTGGCTGGGACAGTCTGTGACATGGGCTTGCACAGCACCTCAGATGCTGAGGTTAGGGCTTACGGGCCTTATGTCAATGCACACAAATTCAACATCCACTCAGACAACAGATTAATGTGCTCCATAAAGCTTTCCATTAAGCATTGTCCACACAAAAAGCAGAGTTCGCTAAAAAAAAAACCCATAACCAAACCAAACAACAATTTGCTCCTAAATTAACAGGAAAGGAAGTTTGATTAAATGTCTGAAAAAAAACCAAATCAAACCCAACCAAAACACAGAGACACTTTTTCTGCATGAAGAAGGTTGTACAGCATGTCCTGGCTAACAGTGTCTGTGCACTTGCCTTGGCAGACAGACATAGCACTTGTCACATTCAGCAATAGCTAAGTACAGTCTGGGCATCAACCACATTATGTTGAAGTGTACTGGAAAGCAAGACCTAAAGCAAAACAAGCACACAAGGCAGAAACACCCCATGAATTTGCTGTTCAGAATCTAGAGCTTTATGGTGCCAAAGGAAGTCAAAGAGCTGCTCCCAGCCCACAGAGATGGGTCAGCAGCTCTTAGTGACACAACTCTGAGACTGCCTCTAGAAATTACAAGCAGGAGAGGAAAATAGGCTGGACTTCACCTCCTCCTGCTCTAAGTTATGCTGAAAATATCCCACAAGTTAAATATAGACCAAGCTTCTTAGAGTTGCTGTAAACCTGTTTGACAAAATGAGATTGTCTGGCTCTTCTCCTGAAAGTAGGACAAACAATCTTGAAAGACGGATGAAAAACTGCATCAGAACTAAATGAAGATGCATTAGGGTGAACAAGTTATAATAACCATGAGACATCTGATTGATCTTGGTCAGATACACCAGAAGGTGCAAACAAAGCACAAAGGCAGGAGAAGGCAGTTGGTTACCATTACAGTTCTTTTTAACCAGGCTGTAGAAGAGGCCAGATTTGTTTCCAAGACCACATTTGCTTGGGGATGTGAAGGGAAAGAGTTGGAAAAATCCTGCTATGAAACTGCAGGTCTCCCATATTGGATGATGTGGTCTTGCTTTGCAGTGTTCAGAAATTCAAAGTAAAATGCTTCCACATCTACAGCTCTCCTTTCCTTTGTGAAGGGATATTATAAGAACATTAGGAAAATCCATTTGGTATCACTAGGCCTGTGAAAAATGAGGCTCTGGCCTTTGGTCATGTGGAACTGCACTACAGAGTTGAAAAAGATGCCTTGCAAAAAGGAAGCAGCATCAGATGTAGAAGCTGGGGAACAGCTTGGTGGGTCCAAGTGCCAGGGTAAGCAACCACTGGCTGCTGCACTAAAGCAGGATGAAACAGAACAGCTGGAAACTCAAGCACTTTTATGGGAAAAAAGGATGCCCTAGTCTCCACCTCTGTTTGTTCAAACACGTCTAAAAGTGTAACAAAGGTGTGAGCTCTGCTTTATTCCTCCTCTACATAAATACACGCATCCAGCTGGCAAACCAGGAATAACACTGGGAAGTCAGGAAGCACCCAGGAATATTAATAATCACAGCATGTTGAAAGAAAAATGCCTCACCAGCACAGGCTAACAAGAACATAAACAACATTTATTCATCCGCACCCCAAGCAAGAGACAGCAAAGCAATGCTGTCTAACCAACAGTGGATGAAGCTGATATTTAGCGCTGGCTCTACTACTCACACCCTTTTTGGTTAGGGCAGGTTACTTAACCTCTTTTCATCAAATTCAGCTGTGATATATCTTCAGTTACCCCTTACAAGGCTGAGCAATAACACTTACCTAATCTGCAGAAAGGTTAGGAGGCTCAGATATTCAATATCTACAGTGTGTTTTGAAATCCCAAAGGGCTCAATCTTGCACAGTCAATGGGGCAAGAGCAAGCACTGCAAACGATATGTATCATTACTAGAGAAACACAAATACCCCAGTTACACCCATTGCAGGGGGCCTCGGACATCAGACGCCTTCCCTACAGGTCGCAGGTGCTCACCCTTCCCAAGAACCAGGCTCCAGATGTCAATACTGAGCTGGAGCACAGAGTGTGTTTTCAGTGATGGAGGAATGCAAAGCTGCTGTGGAGATTTTTGTTCCTAAATCAAGGGAAGCTTTGGGAAATCTGAATCCCCTGAATCAGTGGTTGGCTGCCTGGAAATCTCTAGAAGCACTGTGGTCCTGCCAAGCTGAAGGGGGATAACTGAAAAGCACCTCTCTGACTCCAGGATTTTGCAGGGAGTGGATAAAAATCAGCCAGTCATTTCCACACCCAACCATCCACCTTCCCACCCTGTGGCAGGTCTGGCTCTTCTGCTTCTGAATCATCTCCCAGCTTGCTGCAATTTCCAGCCTTATGCACAGAGATGGACAAAATCCACCCCATAGTAACTTACCATTGCACATTTTTTGGGAAGCTCAGGTGTGAAGTCCAACCAGTCAGTTTTTACTTTTCTCTTTTTTTATTTTCTTTTTTTTCAGAACAAAACCCAAAAAAGTGGTAAGAAACTCTAAGAAACAGTTTAAAGAAATGCAACCAAGGACATAAAACCAATCAGGATCCTTCTATTAAGTTTTGAATAGCAGCAGGGAGCAGCAACACAGTTTAGTGAGATGCATCTCTTCAGCAAATACACAACGTTCACCATGAACAAGTCAAGGCCAATACAATTCCAGCAAGCAAACAAAAAGTGCATTGAGGAGATGAGGGACACCACTGTCACTCTGCAAGGGGAAAATACAAGCTGCTGGCATTTCCAGCAAGACAGTTCCAGGGCAGAACTGCAACAGCCTGAAAGAAAGACTGAAAGGGGCAAGGGAAGAGGTGTAAAGACGAGGACAAACAGAAAGGACAGGGAAGTTATATTCTTCTGGGGATGGGGAAACCAGAGGTAAATGCACTCAGCAACAAACAGCAAGTGTCCAGGAACAGCAAGGAACTTGCACAGGAAAGGTGAGAGATAAAGAGTGGCAGCAAGCACTTCAGCCTTGCTCAAGCATTGAGTACTATCAGTAATAGCATGTTTCCTTGCTTGGCATGCACAGGTGGACGTGCGCTGCTCATCCCTCACACATCCCTCAGGAGATAGGCTTTTATGTGTCATTCCAGCCCATAATGATGTCTGTCTCTACATTACAGGTTACATACAGTCTTACAGAGCAAGTGACTCGAAAGGCTGTTGAAAATCTGTAACATTAGGCAGGGTGTGAGCTGGCAGCCATTCGTGCTCAGAGCCCACCTGTGGAAAGCTGCTGTGTGCCACACACAGCAAATCAAAGCCAGCAGAGCACCAAATGCAGGCAGGGGTTCATTGCTTAAGGTTACACGAACTGGAAACTTCTGGAAACTGGAAAGTCTGTGGGACTGTATCACAGCTCAAAGGCTTCATGGAACACATGGAATGAAACCCTGCAGGTATTTGTAACGACGCATTGAATGTGGTGGGTTGCATTTATGCAGATACGTTTATAAAGAACTGATGCCTAGCTGTGTATATGGAAAAATGCCGAGCACATGCATGTGTATATATGCACAGAATGGTATTCACCCCACTGAACTTTAAGTGTCTTAAATGGGACACTGGTCACACTTGTCTATCAACTTGTATCCTTGCTAGAGAAAGAGCAGCATCTTCAGAGGGGGCTTGGTCTACCCCCTGCCATGGGTGTTTAGCTCTGGAAGGGGTAGAGATATGTCTGGATAGAGAGAGAAATGTCTGTGTACCTGTCTTGACAGGTTCAAGGATTAAACCTTGAAAGAGAGGCAGGACTGAGAGACCAAGAGGGACATTGTTTGTGAAGTATGGTCTCTCAAATAATGAACATTAATAAAAGAATGACCAGTACTTACTGGCACTAATGTGACTTCCTCATTTAATTTTTATTTAGGTGGTGTCCATTTGGGTACTCAAACCTCACTACAGAAAAGCCCGTAAGTTTCTACTTAAAGCCATATCCAGCTTTATGGGACAGCATGAAGGCATGTGACAAATCCAGGTTAGCGTTTATGACAATGGGACGTTACATCTTAAGGTCTTCCCTGCATTAAGATGCTTCCCTCAATTAGGATCAACACACACAAATATGGAAGTCAGCAAATTCAGGCCAGCGTCTTCCCAGAGGGCTGTGAAAGGACAGAGGGATGGTTTTGTGAACCACTGACCTGAAAGGTCTTTCTTGAAGACAGGATGGTTGGTACTGGACAAACACCAGAGGTGTGTTTGAGAGATCAAAAGCCTCATGAATAAAATGCCCCTCGGGAAGGGAGATCTATGAAGTTGTTCTTTCTTTCACATTGGCAAAAATTCCTAGACAAATTTAGAAAATCAGGCCCCATGAGCCCAGAAGACCTTAAATCACACTAAACCAATTCCAAGCCTACAGTTAAGACTGAAATCATCCACAGAAACTAATTCCAGTGGGCAGCACACATTTACTGGCAAAACACAGTTTGTTTGGTAACTCACTCAGGTTACCAGTAAGGACGTCCAGACTCTGCACTTTCTTGTTTACAGATGAGAAAACTCCTGGAAATTTTCGTGCATATCCCATTCCTCTCATTTTCATTGCAACTTCAAAGTTTATTGCAGCCTTAGCAAAACCACTGGCCTAGTTACCTCTGTGATGGCATTTCTCTAAGCTGGTACAATGCTCTGGGAATAACCCAAGCATGAGGGCTAAAGAGGTTGAAGCTGTAGAGTCGAGAGGGATCCTGCCTCTGATACAGAATCTTCTGCAGACCTCCCCTTAATGCCAAGTAGCCCCACAAACTCTAAGACAGCTTCTGCTTATTCCTGGCACAGAAACCACAAACACATTCACACAGCAGGAGTTAAGACCTGCTTCTCAGCCATGCAAACTGCCACACTGACAGTCTGAAAAAACAAGACAACAAATGGTCAAACATTTGCATCCCCCATTTGTGCTTCAGCTTTCCAGTACAGGTAAAATGGATGGAGAACTCCTATATTGGGAAAAAAAAATAAAAATAAAAAAAAAATTAAATTAAAAAAAAAAGAAAAAGCCATGAACTTTACATTTGAACCTGCCTCCCTCTGCTGCCACACAGATTCCAGTGGACAAAGGTCTATTGTTTTGTTTATTCATTTTATTATCTCACATCACATTTACTCCATCAGCTTCACCCACATCATTCCAGCATAATTCTCTAATTTTTTCAAATTTTTCAGCCTACTCATTTGAGGAGTAACATGGGACGTAAGCTTTGAATTCCTAAAGAAGCGGCACTGAATTTGTCAAAATTATGCTCTTTCTCTACAGTTCCATACAATTCTCTAAAGGGTCAAAACACCCACTGAAGAGGGGTAGAAAAGCAGAAAATGGGTACAAAGGCAAATTAAATACAAATTACAGTAAACTGCAAATGAAATAAAAAGACACTACATCAGGTACAATACATGTACGTGCAAGAGACCACTGGAGTAACATTCTGGAGAAGTAACTAAAGGTTTGTGACACTCAGTTCTGAGAACCACTGTGGCTGCTACTGGAGACAGGAAACCCTGGGCTGGGGGAAACTGGGCTAATCCAACACTGTGACCTGTGAACACAGGGTCTCTGTTCACAGAAGCAACATCTACCAATACACGGATTAAGTAAACAGCTTGGCTTCAGGGACGTATCCAGCCATGTCTGGGCAGCGGCAGCAGATCTGAACCAAAGTGAAACCTTTCTATGATTCTATGACCTGAGCCAGATTTCTCCAAGAGAGAGAAAGGAATTAATGACAGCAGGAATCACAGCACCACAGTGTCAACGAATGTGCCACCAGCCACAGCACATCCCTTGGCCATGACCTTGGCCAGCCCCAGCAGGCCTGGCTGGGTGAGGTCAGGCACAGACAATAGGGTCCCAGAGAACCAGCTGCCCCTGGTCACTGCTTTCACTGCTGGACGAGAAAGTCCCTGCTTTCCCCACCACACATGTGCTGGGTGAAGCCTGACATCAGCCAGCCCTCACTGCTCTTGTCGCTGGCAGTTCCTGTCTGAAGGAGGGCGGCTGGGGACCCAGTGAGACCCTACATATTTCAGAAAGAGCCATTTGCCTGCCAGCAGGAAGACAGTACACTAATTGTCACACAAGAAAGCCTGATCTCATGAGAGAGGACTTTAATCGCAGTTTCCTCCCCCTGGGGGTGCAGATGGCATGGGTTTCACCACCACCACCACCCCCAGCACGCCTCAGGCACTTTGGCAATCTGCTTCCAATTTTGGATGAGCAAATGTCTGACTGGAGAAGTTCTTGGGAATGCTTTCTTCCCCCCTCCACCTGCTCCTCTGACTTTCTCAAAATGGAAGGAAAACCTCAAGGGAAATAAGAGAGGAAGTTTGAGGTTTAAATAATATGCTGACAGACTCAATACCTCTGCAAAAACTCAGAATCCTACTTGCTTAGAAATGACTTTTATTCTACTGACAGAGAATGAATTATTGTCAAACCATAAACTCTAGGCTAGAAAGAAAAGCTCAGGTGGCTTAACCTTCTTCTTAACAGAAAACAGAATGCTTTTCTGTCCAGCAATAAATTTCCAGGCTTTCACTAATGAGGAGAAGCACTCCTGGAAGACACAGGTTCATCTTCAGTGCTGCACCAGCCACTGCTGTCCCTCATGAACACCACATGTGGCACCACAGAACAGACAAGAAGAAAACAGAAGATAACGCCACCTTAGTTGTGCCACTCTGCCTGCTCAACTCCCAAATCATCAAAGCTGATGTAGAAATAAAATCCACATTTAGGGCAGGCAAGGCTTAGAGCCTTTACTGAATAAATGAGGCACCAAACCAGTACGTAAAGTGTGCCAGGGAAAGTGCTGCAAGGACCTTGGGAGCAAAGAGCAGCCTGTTTCCACCTGCCCTGTTAGTCTTGGTGGTGTTTGGGAAGGACCAACCTTCCCTGTGATGGATGTCACCACTATCCAGCAGGGAAATGCCAGTGCTGGTGGTGGCCCTGAACCCCCCAGGCAGAAGGGCTGTCCTGCACTCCCCAGAGCCCTTACCCTGCAGTACTCATCGATGGGCTTCAGCCTCTTCACTGCTACGTCCCGGACATGGCTCCTCCGGAACAGGATCTTGCCTATAGAGAGAACACATGAAAGAGAGGGTTACAGGCATCACCTGCCATGTGGGATAGCACAGCAGCACCAAGCAGATAGGTCAGCAGCAGAGTTTCATCCCTGGCTCCAGCCACGGCTGGCAGCATAAAACCTGGATGACTGCCACCACAGTCCTGCCTGTGTGAGCTGCTGGAAGGGGGCACAGTGACTTATGGGACAGAGGGGGGCAGGTTCTGATTTCATCCTGTAGATAACACAAAAGGTTTTGGTTCGCTTCTAGTGATGGCACTATCCTGGAATGGACTGACACTTTGTTATGACTCGCTCCTAACTCAGGGTCACTTTGGCATGTTCGTGCTGGCTGTGCAGGAAGCATCACTGGGCTCCATCTGCTCCTCACTCATCTGCCTCCCACTGTGGATGCTCCTGCCCTTCCAGGCAGACAAACCACACACCCAGCTCACAAGCAAATACAAGACTGTTGGTGACAGAGCTCTGATAAATCTACACAGAGAAACCAAATAACAGAAGAAAAATAAACTAACTTTTTTTTAAACTAAAAAAAAAATAAAAAATACCCTCCACATCCTTACTGGACGACATTTCTGCAAGCAGTTAAGATTAAATAAACAATTGGGTTTTGTGTGAAACTGATTATAACAAAGTTTATCAAAATAATCTAGGAACTGAGTTTCCCCACACACAAGGATGTCATAGAGTTGGTATTTTTTTGGTTAGAAGGGATTATATCTTCATATCCTTTTTTGGTGGTTTTCTTCCCTTTTCCTTTTGTGCTGCATTTCTTTTAATATAATAAGACAAGAATAAATTGTATGTTCTCCCTGTGGTAGAAGAAAACAGTATCTGCCAGCATTATTTAGTCCATGAAATGTCTATGAAAAAAACCTCAACATCTATACCACACCATGCTCCAAACATCTTCTGCCAACAGGCAAATAAGATATTCATCCATAGATTGTGAGATAAGAAACTGGACTAAGAAATCAAAACAGATCAAAAATCTGAGTATGTGGCTTTGACTTCATCTGATTATACAGTCTGAGAGGTTAATGAAATGGCAGCCTTTGACAGTCCAGTAGCAAAGGCTCTAAGCCCCCCCAGATACTGCCCCTTTTGGTTGCCTTTTCCTCCACAGCTGCTAATCTGGAAGGTGTTAAAGCCTTTTGTTTCAGACAGGAGAAAGTGGTTTATCTTTATCCCCAATTCTGGCAACAAAACAGTTTGTGCTGTGAGGTAGAGCCATTTCCTGGTGCCATCAATTTATCTCTCTGGGTTTCCTGTGGTTATCTCATTACTACTTGTTGAGCCATCCCTGTAGGATGTGATGTCTTGTGGTCACCAGAAATCTTCAATGGCTGTCTGAGACATTGTATCATCTCAGCTTGAGCAATTTAGTCAAAGGCTGCTGGAGAAGGAAAGTGGCAGTTCCATCTTCCTGCACTGACCCACTCTGGACACACCGAAACATTCTCGCTTTCCTGCTTCTCTGTCTGGTAAATGGTGAGAATTACCTGCCTTGAGGATCACACTTTACTTGTACTGCATTACTCAAACTGCTTTTTTGGGGAGGAAAAAGGTAGGGTTAGCTATAGAGAAAGGAGTAGTTCCTTTCTCTGTGCTCCAGAAATGCTGCCGTGTGAGATCTTGGTATTTTTTTTTTTGTAACTTTTATAAACATACTGCAAAGAGAAAATGACATTTTGGAAACATTCTCACTTTCTGGCTTTCCTGTTTTCAGTTCAAGCCATGAGTCGAAAGTTGAATGGGTGACCATATAAAAACATAAAGGAACCAAAGATTTAAACACATGAAAGATCTCCTGTAAATGCAACTCAGCTTTTCTAAAAGTAATAATAAAGAATGTTATATTAAACAGAGAATGTTACATTAAACAAAAAAGACCCCAGGATATGATGAATCTTAATTCAGTCCTTAAATGGAGATGGAAAATATCAGGGCAACTTTGGTGTTAGGACAAAACAAAGCCCAGAAGGTGCTTCCATTTTAATCCCGTCGGCAAAAGGAAGATTTTCCTTCTACTACTGGAAACTGGAAAAGACTTGATGAGGCGAGTGAGGAAGATCTGTAGCTGCCCAGTCCAGTATGGCATTCAAGTCTGAGATCTGGAGAAGACTGGCTGTTTTTGAGCACCATGGCGTTGCAGTCAACAAACTAAAAACAAGAAGAAAAACAAAGATACTGCAAACATCCAGTTCTGATGGGCAGCAAGGAAGGACCCCCTCTCTCATTCTGGAGGTCTTCAGAGAGGCAGAGAAGTCTCATTGCCAGAGTCACCAAAGTACCTCTAAGGAAGAACAGCTTCCCAAATGCCCAGCTTCTTGCCTTGTCTGGGAAGATACAGCGTGCTGATAGAAGCTCAGCCAAAGCCACCACAGCCAGCCAGGAGGAACCCCTGCAGACCCAGTGCGAGTCACTACTTCTCTCTCCAGTTCCCCTTTTTCTCCTGGTCTTCCTCTGAAAGCAAAGGAGGTCCCGCAGGACTGGAAAAGGAAGGGAATGTGAGAGACCCATGTTGTAAACTCTTTACCTTCTCCAAGTGAGTGCAGACCCCATCAATGGAAAGCTTTGACTAACAAGGGAGGTAGGGTCACCCTAAATCCAGGGAAGGCAAAGAGCTGGGCAGCAGGAGCACATCAGCCAGCAAGGAGCCCTCTGGACAGCACTTGAAGGGAGCATTTCACCCAGCACCAATATCAAGTGGGGAAGTTCCAGGGTGGTTGGTAAATGCAGAACAGCCCAGGCAATTTCCTCACAAGGGTGGAATAGTGGTTTACGTGCCACTTCTATAAGGAAGGGATCTATTATCTGTGAGTACACAGAATGCTGCTTATTCTCTCCTGATTTTTATTGAAGCTCTTTTAAGCCTCCTCAGGCACTACAGCCCCATTTTACAGAAGGATGAGTGGCTTTTAACCATGCTGCAAGCCCAGCTAGGAAGTGAACAGGAAGTCTGTCTCAGTTCAGATGGGAAGTCATGAGTTATGTGAGATGATGCTGCCTCATGCAAATATTTCATTCACTGGTGTGCCAGGCTTGGACAGGGCCAAGGGAGGTCTGGCACATGTTAGGAAGGGCTCCGAAGACAGCAGCAACTGGAAAGAGAGACGTGGGAAAGACAGGGCTCCAGCCCTGCTGCTAATGCAGGATAACAGTATTTATTTTTATCATTTTTTTCTTTAAAGAAAATATTATTCCTAGGAAATTAATATGGATAAGAGGCAAAGTATCAGGTTTAACATAGTAGAGAACATCTTAAGTCATCCCTTAATCTCTGTGTGTGTGTGTATATACATACATATATATATGGTATCTTTAATTTCACGACCACACACCTCTTCTCTGACAAGACCTAAGTTTCCTCCTGTATACACAGTGGGTGCACAAAGTAGGAATAATAAAGCTATGCAGGAGACTATCTATCTGACAGCTGCTGATTCTGTAAGCTTAAATGTATCCTCAGAATATCACTTTACTGCTGCATCACAGGATGTGGTTTGTACAGGGAAGAAGCCCAGCTCCTGTGGGCTCAGTGATGCTGTGGAGCATAGTCTCAAGACAGGACAGCACCAGGTACCACCAGGCAAAGAGACACTAGAAGTCCCCAAGGGGATGCCTAGCAGGAGAATCCTGTCCTTCCTCTTCAAGCAAGGGGAACATAGGGTACAAAGCCCCTGCAATCACAGCAGATGCCAGCTGTCAGCAGCCACTGCCCTTGACTGGTGATTGGTAAGCTCTAAGACAGTCTCTAAAACAAATCTCCTGACCACACAGTTTGCCACCAAGGAGAGGTGCTGCATACTTAGGCCTTGAGACCTTCCAGGGATGCCTTTGTGATCCTCCCACCATTGTGCCAGGGGCTCAGTCCTGAGCTGCCAGCTCTGCTGCTCCCTTGGAGCCAGACAGTGAATGGCAGCTGCTGCAGGGGCAACAAGGAGCCAGGGAAATTGTTTTTAGCTCCTTTCCAAATCTGACAGAGAACAGATTCATCTCTTAGTCCTACTCTCTGATTGCTGAGCTTGAGTCTCATTTCCAGGTATGCCTGGGTGATGGATTGGCCTAAGGACACCAATTGATGCAAGGAGCCTCTGCCAGAGACTGAGACCAAACACACTATCAAAGGGATGATGGACAAATGCATGATGACATTTGATCTTGAATTTCAAGCACCATCAGCACACTTCAGAATGAAGTATATGATGCAAGCCATATGATAAATATTCTACAGTGGACAGCCCAAAGACTAATGGGAGCATTAAAAATACTCTAATGTCTCATCTGATTTATGTTTAAAAGAGACATGTGCTGCCCTGACTACAGAAGCTCTAGCTGTAGAGTTTCTGTTAGTTCTGTCTCCCAGGAGCAGGAAAGAGCTCCTGCTTCTACCTCTTCATGTTGTTCTTGTTACTGGGATGTTGATTCTCTGCCATTTTTACCTGAAAACCTGGGAGCTACCAGGTCTGCATATATTGCCAAGGAATATGTTTAACCCAAGATCAACTTCTCAGAGTTGGGAGATGAGGTAAGACTCTTTTTGCAGTTATACTGCATCAGTTGCATCAGTGAACAAAAGTAAAGAATTTAGCCCTCATGCAGGGCTTTTGAGCTAAGAAGCTTCTTCCAGTGTAATCAAAACTATTTTGCTGCTCAAGCATTTTTATGAAGGCTTCTAATTCTTACACATGGCTGTTTGAATTATTCTTATACACCAAATAAGCACAGGCCTGCAACCAAACATGACACAAATTCTCCTCAACCCATTTAAACTGTGACATCCACCACAGGGTCCTGCCAAAACTCTCAGGCACCTGATACACAATCTATCTCCCAAATGGAGCATTTAAACATGCACTGCCATCTTGCAGTGTAAAATAGACAAATCAACAGCACAACACTATGGAATAGAAAAAAAAATTATTTTTCTCATGGAAGTACATGTGATTGTCAATCAGATGGCAATGATAGCAGCCAGAAGGGAGGTGTGTTCCTTACAAAATAATACCTTATTTTAAATGGGGATTCCAGTTTCCACGGATTGTTTCACCCATGATTTCCTGGAGTCAGAAAGTCAGTGCCAGGGTCCTAACACTGATGGCATTTGCTCCTGACAAAGAAAGGGGAGGGAAATGATTCATAGTGTTTCCACCGGTGGGAGGGGGAAGGACTTTTTTAATAAGAGTCAGAACTGTTGGCTGAACTTGTCTTGTCAAAGAGCCTCAGCTGATAAAGGCCTTTGCTAATCAGTAGGAATTACTATGGAAGGTGACAAGAGGTGATGGAGACAGATGGGGCAGCCAGGAAAGCCACACAAGCAATAACAATATTGCCCTGAGATGTGGGGGATGGTGGGGACAGTGTCCTCCTGCCCTTGGATCCTGTTTTTAATGTACATAAGCTGCAATGTTAAAGAAAATCACTGAGAAGCAATAAAGCATGGGAAGTAACATGGCTTGCATAAAAGAGTATCAGCAGGAAATCTTCCTCCATTAGAAGTGATAAGCAGAATATGCTCTTACAGGAATAATTAGAAAGGGAAACCAAAAACAGGCAAGTAGTGAGGCTGGATTCCCTTCCAAAGAGCTCCTACCTCTGAACCTGGCTGTTTTGCAGTGTTTGGAGGGGCGGCTATTATCCTCCAGGGACAACAGCATCAGCTCTAGAGCAGCTTTGCTAGTGCATACTTCATGAATTCAAGCATCAGGCACAGCTGGAAGGAGGAAAGTCATGAGCACTAACAGTGAAATTCAGGGGTGATAGGCGGGGGCCATGGGGTGCAAATCTCAAGCTATGCTTGTAGAATACTTTGTATAGGCCAAGAGCTACTTCATGTTACTCTGTGTCCTGCTGCTATCACCCAAACAACCCACTGTGGCTGTAATCTCCTCTTCAAATGTCCCAGTTACAAATCTCCTGCCTACCCAAAGCAAACCAGGAATCATGGTGTAGGCAAATTATAGAGAGTTTGGTCTGGAAAAGGCAGGCAGAAGTTGCACAAAATTATCCTTTCACTTTTTTCACTGTGGGGCAGCTCCCTTTGCATTAGTCTGTGAGCACCAGCAAACTCAGAGATCCACCACCACTTCACTTAAAACAACTTTACCACCAGAGTACAGCAAAGTGAACCATTTACCCCACACAAGAGGATCTCAGTATAAGCACAAGACCCCAGAACCTTTAAAACTGAACTTCCCAGTCTGTGGGTGGTTGTAAAATATTGGAAGTGTTGATTCAGTGGGTCCGGTCTTCAATTTCTACAGTGAAATCGGTGCCTCCTAGAACTACACAGCTCAGCTTCTCCAAGGGGGAAAGTGAATCTGTGTGTAATTGCTGGTTGCAAGTGCTACATTATCCTGCAAACAGCCAAGAGCTCTTAATTGCAGAAAGCAGTCAGTGTGTCTGAGGGCAGAGGGAGGAGGGTGTTCACACCTGCAGCCAGCAACTGGCACACCCGCACCTGGAGGAACCAGCACGATGATAATTCCAAGTCCCACAGAGACAAGGAGCCAAAAGAGGGTCAGGTATTCAAAACATCTGAGAAACAATGCCTTAGGAAACAGCAGGGCTTCCTCACACAGAGGATGCAGGAGTGTCCTGCTCTTTGCATACTCTCTACTATGCTGCAAGCAAAATGCACAGAAAATCAGGAAAGCCTATGCAGATCCAAAGCATCATCCTTACCTATGCATGCTTCTCCCTTAAGATAAGAATCACATCCACTGCACTCTTTGTTTCATTTTGTTGAATATCCTCCAAAAAAGACCCATTTCTAAATATCCATGACCGAGTCATTTAATGTGTAAAACCACTGACGTTCAAATAATGATCAAGCTACCTAGATATTGCGCCAAACTGAGCAGAGAAGCATCAACCACTACATCTCAATGCTGAAACACTTGGTTTTCCTGGCGCCACTGTCCTGCCTTCACCAAGGTAGTTAATGGCTCCTAACCTGTGATTTCCAAATCATTAGGGCTCCACAGTTTGCAGAGCTATGTTCCAGAGTACCTTTCACTCCCTGGGCAGCGTTGGAATGATGTACATCACTGTATGTTGGCCCAACAAATTTGGGAAGCAGCAGTTCCTGTGGGTATTACACACTTGCTGGTGAAAATGGTTGTTTCATCTGAGCTACTGCAGTGCCTGACTCCTGAGAAGGACAAGGAAAGAGCCTCTCAAATGCCTTTGTGCCACCTTAACCATAAAAAATACTCCAACTAAAGGGCAAGACCATGTCCCTGCAGCTACACTAACAAAACTCTTCCCCTGCTCTTCGCAAACCCACATCAAGTACCACCTTGCTCACTGGGACCTGGTAAAGTCACCAGGCATTTTCCTACTGACATAGAGTGGTATGGACCTTCAGGAAAGGACCATATGGTCCCTTCTCAATCTTTTAAAGCAGGAGCCTTAAGGAACAGAGCCTATTAAAACATTTACACTGTCTTATGAGACCTGTCATTCATGCAAGAGTTGGTGTGACACTAAGCCTGAGACTACTTCAGAGGCCCTGGGCCAGCACCAGCCTCACTGACAGGGAGCCTGTGAGCTACATCCACTGGGATGAGAGACCCTACAGCAGGGTCACTCCAGAGTGATGGATATGCACCACACCCTTGCCAAACTACACTGGAAAAGCACAGTAAGGTCTCAGCCACATCCTCTGGCATGATGGGCAGTAACACAACTTGGGAGACTCCACCCTTAAGCTGGTTGAGAACTGGAGCTGCGAATAAAATAATATTTGCACTCATACCACATAGGTCAAAGTTATTATTACAGGGAGGTTGATCATGCAATAACGCGGTGCCACAGCGTATGTTCTTACAGGAACACTGCAAGTGGAAATTGAGGGGTAGGGATGCAAAGGTGGCTTCACAAGGTCACAAAATGAGCACTCACTAATGAAAGCCATAGAGCCAGTCCCTAGATCCCTCTGCTGATCACATGCAGAATGAAAATACATGTACCTTGCTATCTAGGGCCTGAAAAATCTTCCTGTTCGTTTATTTTAATTGAAAACAAATTCTAAATTTTTGCCATGAAAGAGGCAAAACTCTCTCCAGTGGAAGACCTTGATTAGGTCAGCTGCCAGTTTACACATGTGCCACATTGTAGGAGGTGAAATTCAGCAGCCAGATTGGCAGGGACATTGCTCCACAGAGCAGCTGTGGTATTTGGAAGGCACCAATAAACACAGAAATTAAACAAAGAAACAACATGGCAGCAAACAAACTAGGTGTCTGCTTGTCAGAGGCTGGAACTCACCAGCTAGGCTTTCGGAGAGCTGTAATAAGAAATTAAATCCCCTGTGCTTCTCAAAACAGAGCACTGTTCTTGTTTTCTAAATCAAAGTGCTCTCTTGGAGTCCTCCAGGTGAAACTGCTGACTAGTTTTAAGCTGAATTTTCACTAGATGACAGCAGGTACAGAAGAAGCTGCTGAAAAACAACCAGAACAAAACTGGCTGGCCCCTGAGTCAAGAAGCTCATCTGTAGACTAAGACACCATCTCAAACCACAGACATCATCCTCTGGTTCCAGGCACATCTCTTCAATATGTCTTACTTTTAAGTGTTATTAAGACAAACTCTGGTAGGGATTTCCTCTCTGCCTGCTCTGATCCCTGATAAAGCTAATGCTGTTTCAAAGGCTTACAAGCACGCACTTTAAAGCAGGGATGACAAGTCTCTGTGTTTTAGGAGAAGGGAGATAGCACTTTTATTTCTAGCACATGTTGGGGCTCTGATTGGCACAGTCACCTTTGCCCCAACCTGCGCCAGCTTTGACGCCAGACCTGCACCCCTTGCCCTGTCTCCTCTGAGCCTGCAGCGCAATAACCCAGCTGGGACTTGTGCCCACAGGTATTGGTTTGATCTGGCTAAGATGGAGATGATTTTTCCCATAGCAGCAGAGCGTGGTGCTGTGCTTTGTATCTGTAGCTAGAAAGGTGTGATAACATCCCAGAGTTTTGGCTGCTCCAGAAGCAGAGCTCACACAGACTCACAGCTACCTAACATTGCCAACACCACTACCAAAAGGCTGGAGTGGGCAAAATCTTGGGAGGGAACATAGCCAGGACAGCTGACCCAAAATGACCAAAGGGATATTCCAAACTGTATGACATCAGCTCAGTAGTAAGAGCTGAGAGAAAGGAGAGGCATTCATTATTTATGACACTTGTCTTCCAGAGTAACCATTACACATAATGAAGCTCCACTTCCAGGGAAGTGGCCAGACATGGCCTGCTGATGGGAAGTAGACAATAAATCTTTCATTTTCCTTTGCTTCCACATGTGACCTTTGCTTTCACTTTATCAACCTGTCTTTATCTTGACCCACAAGTTGTTTTTTCCCATCTTATTTCCCCCTGCCTGACCTGCAGAGAAGGAGAGTGATACAGCAGCTTTATGGGCACCTGATGTCCAGCCAAGGTCAACCCACCACATCACATCGCCTGATGAAACAGCCTTTGGGTCGGGTCTGTGGCCAGGCCACCCAGTAGCAGCTCCTCTCTAACTCTTGACCACGAAGCCACCCCTACTGCCCCTTCACAGCCAATGCATGCAGGGTGACTCCTGTGGCAGGCAGTGGACATCATGGTCCATGTGGGCACAAGCAGCCTGCACCAATATGAGCCAGTGTGAGGTCACTCGGCTTCCTAGGGACAGCAAAGCTCACTCACACTGCTCCACCTCGGCTGCACGATTCCAAGCACTCCCACCAGCACTTATCACAGCTCAGCTGATGCACAGGAACAGGGAAATGATTTTATAATTACTTATCTGATAACCAGCCTCCTTCACACCCAGCTTCGCCGCGTGTGAGCACATCAGCTGCTTCCAGCTCAGGCCACTTATTGCAAACTATCCTCAAGTGTGACTTGGCACCAGCAGTGCCTGCTGCTGCCAGAAGACAGTGGAGGACAATCTGAAAAATTCCTCTCAGTTCCTCCATATGCAAGTAAATGTAGTGTTAAGGCTGCAAGAGGTCAGAGCTGCTGCCATGGATGCTGAGTATCCCCAGCTCTCCCCAGCCACCTTCTCCTGGGCTCAGCAAAGTGCTCATGTGTGATCAAAGGAGGAAACAGCACTGTCAGATGTCAACAGCTTTGCCCACTGCAGAATAAAAAGCCTCTTTCAGAGATTAATGTTCTGAGCAATTACTCACCCCATGAAAGCAAAAGTGTCTTCAGCCAAGGTGACACCAGGACCCTAGGACCATGCACACTTTTGTTTCCCTTCTGCAGTTAATATGGGCTTCTCATTTCTCAGGGAGAAGAAAAAAAGTTGGACTGGAAACTAATGTTTTGCTATTTTTTTTTAATTTTTAATGAGGATCACTGGGCCAGCAGCATAAAAACAACCCCAACTTTATTGCTAAATTAAAGAAAAAACACTGACATGAATCGGCACAGAAATCTGAATTAGGAATGTGAGCTGGTAATTACCCTTTTGGGCCTGGATTAATTGCATTTGAAGCCACAGGGACACTGAGCCGCCAAACGGGACTGACTGCTAACAAAATCCACCCCACAAACAAACCTGTCTTTCTCTCCCTGTGCCACCACACAGGAATGGCAGCTCCCCAAATGCTGTCTGCCTTTGTGTCCTGGTGTGCAGTGCTATTCAGGTCTGGATGGAGTTACAAAGTCACACTATTGGGTACCTCAGGTAACCCCCTCTGAGGTGGTCCAGCCTGCAGACTTGTGGTCTCCAAGTAGAAGGTCAAGAATGGACAGATGCCATCTCCTCCACCTCTAGATGGAGGATCACTACCTATGTGTTTAGCTGCAGTAGGTCAAGAATTCAGCTCTACTAGTGGCTATTACACACTAAAAAGGGTTGGAAGATTTAATCCACTTTGTTGCAGCGGTGTAGGAGTGTTGAATTTGGTTGGGCCAAAGATCTCTGTAATCTAGCTCCCTGTCTACAAGAATGGGCAGTAAAAGATAGGCAAGAAACAAAAAAACAGGGTGCATGTAACGGGATCCTTCTCCTGATACACACTTTCCCTTCCTGCACAGCAGAGCTTAGACATTTTGGAAATTAGAAAATAACTTTTAGCAACCAATGTTGGCTTCATCCTACAGATGAAACTGCTCTAGTGCATTTTTGAACCTACAGATTTTGTGGTCCCTATAGAGTCCTCTGGAAATGAATTTCATCATTTAATCACACAGCCTGTGATTTCATACTTCCTTTTGTTCACTTTAGGCATGCTTTTCAGATTTCTCAGGCTGCACCTGGTTTTTGCATTCTGAGAAATAAAATTAATGATGCTTTCCTCACTCTCAAATTTTTGGTGATTTCACAAACTTCTACTCTATCCCAACCATCACGTTGTTAAGATTGAAGACTTTTACTCTATTTACTCCTGTCCTACAAAAGCCAACTCACCTCTGTAATCACCTCTATCATCCTTCTCAGCATCTTACTTTATCACACTAACTTTATCATTGTACACTTTCTGAGAGGCAACACAGTATGAACTCAGTATTCACAATGTAGGGAAATCTTGGATTTCCATAGCTGAAGCTCTGGGTTTTGTTCCCCATTCCTTGCCTAATTCTTTTTAACACCACCTTTGGCTTTCTGACTGCCACTGACTGTTGAGCTGCAGTTTTCATGAAAACACCCTCAGAGCTACTGAAAGATCGTTCCCAGATTGCAATGGTTCTCCTCCCTGCCCTCTCCACTGCTTTGTGCTTACCACCACCAAACTGCCTTTTGACCACGTGTATTATGAGATCCTCCTCCAATGTTTTTCAGTCCAAATTTGGATATCCTTAGGGAATTTCACAACTGGGCAAGTTAGTTATGTTGCTAGCACATCCTAGACCAGATTATTCAAGAATCCCTGCTGGTAACTAACTTTGTGTATCTTTTCAGATAGGAAGTTTTTAAGTCCTCATCCCCAGAGGATGCATTGTTTTAAAATGTAGGCTCATTGACACCTATTAGCTTCAAGTCCCCTATTTTAAAATCTTTTCTGTAACATTATTTCAGATGTCAGAAATCAAGGATTGTTGTTAATGTCCACAAATGCCAAAGCATCCATCCTTAAATGAATGCTCCAAACTAGCAGAAAATAATCTTACAGCCTATGTAAGTCATACATCAAATAACAAGAAAGGCTGTTAATATAATTATCTTCTTATTGCTATTTTGGGAGGCACAGTAGGTTTTGACGGATCGGGAAGTAATAGGATCTCTTAAGCCTTAATTTACGAGTACGTCTGTCTTGAACAATTTTCCACATGGGAAATTAATCACATTCTGCCTAATGGGAGGAAAAATATCCTTTTGCAGTTTGAATTGGATTTGCCATGGTCAATTGGATGTGGGGTTCTTTTTTATCCCTATTCACAATCTGAGGTGTAGTGTTGCCATCCAAGATTCACTGTGCTAGATCCCACCACAACAGCAGAAGCTCCACTTGGTACAGAAGTGCAAGACCTCTCAGCAGAACCACTGCCCATCCAAAGACAACCGTGGGCATGAGGCGCTGGGAGATGACACTGGATGCTGCAAGACACTAAATGCTGGTGCAGTGCTGCAGTTCTGAATGACCCAGGACAAATGTCAACGGCAGCTCAAGGACTCACAGTCTCATGTACCATGTATACATTTATTCCTGCAGGTAAATTCCTGCAAGACACCACAAAGAACTGAAGGTTCCTAATGTGCCAGACTAATGACTCGTCTAGAAGCTGGCTGTTCTCTGTACCTCCACTGGCAGTCAAGAATGAGCTGTCCAGAAACTGGGGCTGGCCTTCCCTAAAGCTTTTACTGAAATAATTTGCCAAACTTCAGGTTGAGATTTTAATCCTTTCCTGTCTCATCATCAAAAACCCATTGTGCAGAGCAGATGTCCTGGTGCCGATTCATCTCTACTTCTTGGAAAATCCCAACTTGTTTATGGCTCCAGTGGAAAAGGGGTGAGAAAGAGAGACTCAGAAAAAGGTGATGGAAAATAAACAAGGAAACTAACACATCAGCTGGCACTGAGATAAAGAAAGTGTTTCCAGGTAGCAGGAAAAGATCCGTGTCTCTGGAATCCCTTAAATTCCCATTAAGAAGCAGAACACAGAGTTACTCAATATTTCTTTAAGGCTGAAAGACTAAAGGAAAACAGGATGGCTTAAAGTAAAAAAGGAGTAATCGTATGACTGGAAACTATGAGTGCCCCTAGCCAAGCACCCAAAGGAACTGAGTAATGTTCATTAGTCAGTGACTTTATTGGTACTTGGGACTTTCAAGTTCTGAGCAAGATTTAGACCAAGAAGGTATTCTGGGGCATGCCACTCTATTTATGTTTGGATGGAATTCAGCCTCACCCTGCATAATATTTTTCCATGCTGATTTAGGCAGAATCAGCCCTCACTTCTTCCTTGTGCAGGGTAAGAGTGGGTTCCCTTATTGGGGTCAACATGGTGGTAATGCCACTTCCCAACCAGCAGTGTGAGGGCAGAGGGGATAGCTGAAGAGGAGCGGTTCTCTTGCAAAGAATTGGAAGATATTTTCCAAAGTATTTAGCCCCAGAGCAGAAACCCACTGTCTCAGACACAGTACAAACACAAGACAGTCCCTGAGAACAATTTGTTCACAACTAAAATGCTAGGTTCCACTGTGGCTTTAGAACAAGTTAATAAATAGCAGGGAAGTGCCAAGCACCTGAATTAACACTGGGCACCTGTGTGAAACCTGTGCAAAAAAGTCCAGGTCACACCTCAAAATTACTTGACTGCAAGAAATACAGAGCATCAAATGATGTCTGTTCAGTAGCTTGGCGATGCTATACTTGCCACAGCAATGGTGGGCCAGATTCAACAGCTGCTAAGATCCTGTGAATGCAGGGATGGGTATGGAGAGAGAAGGAAAGTGGGACCAGTGAAGACCAGCAGAGAAATTTCTCAGGCACCCAAAAGCCCACAGGATGTAGAAGAACCTTCCACTGCACTCATCCGCAAGACAGACAAAAGAGTATTTCCTGCTGAGTTACATAAAACCAAGTGGCTACAAATGGATTTGAAAGATTGGGCTTTCTCCTTTTAGACAGACAAGAAGGAGAAAATAAAAGTATTTCTTGCAACTGCTACAGTGATTGCTCTGTGACACAAGGCTTTCTGAATGCAGTATTCATACACGTACACTTGAAAGAGCACATGCAGCTGAGGGACTGGTGTTGTGGTGACACAAATTATACTGGTGCCACTTATAAATCAGAGTGGTGTTGTCCAGAAATCATGAAGTTTTGATTAAAACTAATTGATTAATTAATTTTGATTAAACCAGAAGCAGCATAGGAAAAAAAGTTTTTCTACTACTGCCTAGACTAAAATCCCACTTTTTGAGGCTGAGATCTTCCAACCACAAACTAATGACCTTCACGTCCAGTTGCTACTCACTCTGAATTAATCTTCATCACAATATTTTCAGCGTGTGGCTCCAAAGAACCAAATCACAGAAACACAGCATGAGAACTCAAGAGACCAGCAAATCCATTACCTTCTTTCATGGTACAATCAACTCTACCTATGGCACTACTGGGGAAGTCTGTTTAACCTGTAGTTACAGACCTCCAAAGTGGACAGTCCTCACCTCCTCAGGCCATCCAAAATCACCTCTCCAATGCACTATGATGAAGAAGGAGGATGCACATTCAGTACATCTAGGACATGAAGAAAAGTTTAGGTCTTACTCACCACCTTATATTTTTATGTTATTTATTCAGGGAAAGTATCAGATGGATCTTTTTCACAGGTGTTTGTCTTATTCAGGAGGCAGGTTTTTAAATTTTTTCTGTGGATGACTGTTTTCCACATTGCTTATTTTAGCTCATATTTTATAAATTTTTGTTCATGTGCCAAGAGGAAAAGACAGGTGCATTTCAGATACTGCACTGGAGATTAATTTAATAACCGTTACTTGAAAAAGAGGGCATGAGCTTTTTGGAAATACAAAAACAAAGAATTTAACAAATTTCTGATATTTTGAGGACATACAGAACATCTTATTTTTAATGACATGCAGATCAGTCTCCTGCAGTTAGATTTTGAGACAGCTCAGCTGCCTGGGAGTGATTCAGGAAAGTCACTTCTGAGTCAGCTTAACCAGTCAGATTGCTTTAGATCATCTTAAAACCTCCAGGAAACCTGCATCAGTAACGAGCCACAGCATAAACCCAGAGCCTCCAGTGAACCCCAGGCATTGCAAATAGGGAAAAGAAAAAAAAAATAAATTCTTGGCCCTTTCCAGCCATTACAATAGGGAAGCACATATTTCCAAATGGAAAAACCATTAATGATAACAGAGCCAGGCCCTAGGACTTGTACACATCAGAACCAAACTGAGTGATAGCAGAGCTGGTGTCTCATTGCTGCGAGTGAGAAAGCAGCCTGGCTGTGCCATGAGATTAGAAACACATGGTGCATCAGTGAGCCCCTGGGGGACAGCAAACCATTCATTCCAAGCCACAGATGAGAACAGGAAAAAAGAGATGACTGCAGAAGGGATGGTCTGACAGTCCATCACATGCTGGCATTGAGATGTACCCAAAGGACTTCAGAGAGGGACACAAACACCCGCAATGGCTGCTCTGCAGCACCACAAGAACCTGCCTGTGGCTCATGGGGCTGGGGAAGCCAAGAGAAGCTGGGTCCTTGGGCCGGAAACAAGCTACATGCAAGGACAGAAGCAAGAGACAGAAGTTAAGAGACTGAAGAGGATTATCCCCTCTCCCCAAAGGTCCACGGGTAAATACAGGTTTTCCTGCAAGCATATTGCCACTTGGGGTGATTGCTTTCCTTCCATTGTATTAAAATAGCTAACCAATTTGAAACAAGTCAAATGCACAAACACATGCACAAACACACACCAGGAACACACTGACACTTCAGAAAACAGGAGTCAGGGTCAGATGACACTTGGTCTCTTCAGGAAAATTTCCTGCTGGAGCCTTTCATACTGTAAAACTACGCTGCAATAATTTGAACGCTCCAGGCAGAAAAGCCAGCTGCTTCCCTAGGTCAGCCTGAGACCTGCTCTTGAGATCTTTCGTTTGCTCACCCAAAATAATCATGTTCTTGGGGAGGAGGATTTCACTGCCTTCCCCGAGATACAGAAAAATACCAGTTTGTGACCCCCATATGCCAATGGGAGGTTCCCTGCCTGCATCAGCCTTTGCTCGCATGAAGCTGTGTTTTATGAGACTGAGAGCATTGCTTTAAAGGACAGAATGAGAATGAGGGTCTACAAATCACTTTGGAAGAGAAGTACTTGGCTCTCTGGACACTCTCTGTCCTACACCCATACTCTTCTAGTGTGGTACCAATGTCCAGAGAAACTCTGCCTTTGGCAGCCTAATCTAAAACAGACTCCTGTGGGAAACAGCTGGATACTGCCAGGGTGGGGGGGACTAGGCTCCCAGAACCTCCACCCCTTAAAAATCCTACTGCAAAAATCACAGGTCACCCTGAGCTACTCCACCAAATGCCTCAGTGTTCTGATGCCCAAATCCTTATTCATTCCTTGCACCGACCACCCTCCTGTCCTCTGAGGCTGCAGTAGTGAACCCTCCTCTCTTTGTCACACTGCTGTGCACAGCAGCAGCCAAGAAACAGTTTTTCCTTTCCAAAGGAATTGATTCACCATCATACAGTCATTTCACTCTCTGGTAATTAAAAATCTTAAGCTCCAACTCACACTTCTAAGCATTTGCTCATATGGGAGGAAAACTAACAAAAACAGTCAGAGGCATCACCAGAACCACCCCTGTGAAAGGCCTAATTCCCTATATTGCTTTAATTAAAAGTGGATGAATAGCAATCTCTCAGCCCAGAGACCTTTAAGAGAAATAAAGTCAATCTATAGGCTTATGAAAATAAAATGGGAGGATGGAAACAAACACAAAAATCCTGCCAGTTTTAGGGCTTACCAGAGGATTATAACATCTGGACTCTCTTTTCAAGGGGAGGTGAACCGAGAAATGGATCGTGTAGAGAAGACACAACCACTCATTGAAGTGAGGATTCTGCACAGGGAGCTGTTGATGGGAGGAGCAGAAAGCTAAAGAGAGGCAACAGCCTTGTCCACATATTTCTGTCTTCACAGCTGCCTGGAGGAACACTCCTATCTGCTGACACTACAGAACAAAGGATCTGGTTTAATTGCAAAAAAACAAAAACAGGCCCAGGGGAGAAAATCCAAATAGATGATGAGTATAGCTGACCTCCAGTGAAACAGAGAACAAGTTGTGAGGAATAATCTAGCCCGTAAAAGCTTAAGTATTTATCATCACTCTTACAGCAAGAGACCACCCTGCTCCAGAGTACCTCTGCAAACAGATGTGAGCAAGGAGCCTTTTAACACAGCACCACCACCAATCAGGGCATAGGTAACTACAGAAAGACTTTACCACTGTAGTATTTGAGTGCTGTACACTGTTTTATGGATTTATTCTTCTGTTGCATGGGGAGACATGGCAATTCTTGTTTGTCTCTCTTCTTCCCCAGTACAATATGTCCAGAGAGGCTGGAGGTAGATTTGGACCCCATTTATTCTACTTGAGCCCCCAGATCTTCTATTTCCTATTTGTAAAAAACTTCTGGCAGTGGGGAAAACTAGTGAGACATCTTGGGCAGAATTAGTAACTAAATATGGGCCTATCTGGTGATTCCCAAGTTCACACCATGTAGTAGTGGGGCAGAGAGAAATTGAAACCAAGCCCCCAGTGTGCTCCAACTCTGCTCACCTGGTCCCATGTGCTCAGGGTAAGCCTCCGTGGTAGTGAGTGCAGGACACCATCTCGGGCTTTGCCACAGCAGTGTCAACACAGGCGTGCACACAATGAACCAAACTCAATTACTTTTCCACTTGGGCCAGAGAAAATGAAAACCTTGTGAAAGTCGCTTTGTCTTAGAAAGAAAGCAAGTTTACTTTGCTTAGCTTTATTACAACTTAGCCTTCTTATCAGTTTGATTTCATTCTTAAATCATTTTAAACCCTAGTATCATATAATCTGGCAGCTCCAGTGATGAGTTTTACACAGAAAAACATAGGGAGAAGTTTTTCAAAAGCACTCAGACCTGCTGTGACTGCTCCTGCTGAAGCCAACAGTAAATCCAATGATACCACTGGGAGCAGAGGTCAACGCTGAGCAGGCTTGACACCAGAGAAACTTATGGGTGGGATTTTCAATCTCTTCAAAACTGATTACTAATAACAAAGTATGGTAAAAGTAAAGAGCTAAGTTGTGACCCTGAAAATATTTACATATGCGCCTAGCTCACAGATTGTAAGTAATTACAGGAGGCCTGAATTCTCTCCCTTTCTTTAATGAAAGCCAGGAATAAGAGCCCAGATGCTTGGAAAACCTTGGCTCATGGAGACGGTCAGTTACAATGATTTTAGTGGAATTACTCATGCTCTTTGACCAGAGACATGCACACAGCAAGACTTCTTAGAAACACCAGGATGTTCCCAAACCCTCAGCCACACACTGACATGCAAACACATCAAATGTGAGATTGGACTTTTTGGGCTGTGATGGTGCTGGATAACAGCATTAAAATCCACTCTCTTCTAATTACTGTAGCAAAACTTGGACCAGAAAATGAAGGCTAGTCAAGAAAAACTGGAGGGCTGTGTGTGTTTTATTATTTGTGCAATTCTGACATTGTGGCACGAACTAACCTAACTTCAAAGGATGAAACACCATTATTACAAAGCATTGCATTGAGTATAACCATTTCCAGGCTATTATGCAAGCCCAACTGAAATAATATTACGGGTACAGGATTATTCTTGTTCTCTGTTAATCCCAAGAGGAAGAGAGGTGTGACTTATTTTCTCATCCTGACAAATCATCTCAAAACACTGCTGAATCAGATATGTTTGCAGCTTAAGAGGAAATAAGTAAAGATGTTCAGCTTCTATTACTAAGTTTGAGGATTCATTAACAGGAATGTAAAACTAAACCTTATTTAAATCCCCTCATTGTTCACCATATAAATCCTTAGAGTGTGTAGTTACACTGGAATGAAAAAAAACAAAACAAAACAAAAAAGATTTAGAGGAGGTGACTTTCCCAGTTATTTGTTTCCAGGCAGTTTCACTCCCAGGTTCCCGCACAATACAGCAGTCTTCCCTGAAAATGTTTCAGGGGAAATGCTTTACTTGCATAAAGGCTGCAACTGTTCCCACTGAAGTGAAGCTGTAAAACTATTGCAGTTGAACCAAAACCTGATAACAGCTTAATGGCAAAAAGCAATATTTGGACTAAATTGAGCCTGATCATATCACTCTAAAGTTCTTTTCCAAGTTAAAAGGCTTTTATTTATAGTCTTTACTTACACCCAAGAGACTCTGACATATTTTAACTAACCTGCCTTCCTTGTCTTCTTAACCTTGGTCCCTTTCCAAGAAAAAAGATGTCATCTGACCACGAACAGGGCTTGATTTCCAGCAGCAAAATTACCCACAACAAATCCCTTGTGTTTACTCACTGAGTGATGGTGCATGTTCTGGGGAGTGAGCTTAGCCAGTATTTCTTTGATGAAAGGGGTGGAGGGCAACAGGCTGGAGTTACCTCTCCTACCATGTCAACCACTTCCATGAAACAAATCTTTGAATCCCACCTATTCTAACTCTTCTGGTTTCACAGACAGCTCTGAGAGAGCAAACTAAAGCAAGACACACCAGTGGATTGTTGTCACTCCCACTGGGATTCACTGAACCTCCTCACACACATCACCCCATGCTGACAGTCACCTCAGGCTGCTGCACTGTGCAAACATGGCTTAGACTATGCAATCCTGGATACAAACACAAACTGGACAAAGCAAAGCATACCACAGCCTTCCCTTCACCTGCTGGGTACCACAGGAGGGACTTCAGAAATGCCCCAGTGGACAGATACCACTGCAGCGACCACCACAGCCAAGGGGGGCTAATGCAAGGACAACTTAGCAGTATTTAAAGACCAAAGAGAGTCGATTTACCCCCTCTTTGACAGGAATAGAAAAAATAACATTTTTGTGAGTGAGGGAAAGAAACTTAAAACAAGCATTATATCAGGGTGAACAATGCTATGACCACAAGGAAAGCCTTTTCCTGTCTCTGAGGGTCCTTTTTTTTACTTGTGTCCAAGAGTCTTTTCAATCAGATCTAGTGATGTGCTGCTGGGTGCCTCCTTTGCTTACAACATAGCTCATATCTGCTCCAGACCTGGCTGGTGGCAACCATGTGACGTGGGGATGGCATCGCACAAGATGCTGCAGGCTCCAGATCCTGGACACCTCAACTGCCTGCAGCAGCATTACCCTGGAACACTTTGTGCCTTCATTTACCAAACACCCTTTCCATGGCTGCTCTGCTCTCTGGGAAGGAGCAGGGGTACCGGTTACCTCACTAACAGGGGTACCTCATGACCTTGGCTTTGTTAGACTTTTTTAGACCAAGAAATGGGAAAGGAGGCCCAGGGAGCAGGTGGGTCAGGCAGGGAAGTATCATACTCCAGCAGAGCAGCTTTTGCTTGGTACACAGTGTCCTCCTTCCAGCTGCAGGCAGCCCACTGGTGGCTCCCCCAGCCCCTGTCACCATGTGCCAGAGCCAGAGCAAGCAACCCCTTCTCCTCCCAGACCCTGGAAGAAGATGGTGGCTGAGGCATTGTGCAAGAGTAAATATTTACATAGCCAGGGCCTTCCTTCCCCTGCCCTGTATTTTCTCCCCTTCTTAGAATGTCACAGATCAGCTGTTTCCATAATTGTGCAGGAAATGAGTTCCCTGCTGGCTGGCAGCTTAACACTCACATGTGCTGGGTCTACTGTAGCTGCACCACTCACCTCTGCTGCTGGACCCTGCATCCACCCAGAGTCTTCGGAGGATACGGCCGGAGAGGAAATGGGACAGTCAGGGACGTGGCCACTGAGCTGCCTGTGACTGTGGCAGTCCTTCTGACAGCTGCAGCTTAGAGGAACCCCTGTTCCCTGGTCCACAGGTCAGATCAGGATCCCGGGAGACCTGACACTCTGTTTATGCTGCTTCAGAGCAAACATTCAAACCAGACTAACAGCGTTTCCTGCCTGTACACAGCGGCGAGCGCACTCAGGAAATTCAGGCGTATTTCAAGCTTGCAACTTCTTCTTTGTTCTTCAGACAAAGCCTCGTTCACTGGAGATGTTGCTAAAAGGATTATTATCTATAGGATACTTCTCCCAAGAGGAAATCTGCTAAACACACAAATCTGCATTTGCTGTGTTTTGTAGGAGGCGGGATTAATACAGGAACATTCTTCCTTCTGCTCTCCGCATCTAACGATTTAAATAGACCAGCCATGACGACATTGCCCACTGGGAATAGGCCCAAATGCCTTTCTCCTGTACTCCAGTCTGATGGTTTTACTCCTTGCCTGAGACGATACCAAACTACCCAGCATTTGGTGAGAAGAGTTGGAAGCATTTGGTGAGAATCGCATCTAACAGTGCAGTCAGTGAAAAAGTGAAGTGTGTCCACCAGCCCAAAAACCAATAAAATCCCATCGTGGGCAAACCAGATTGTAAATGTTTTGCTTATTCCAGGTCAGCCCTGTGCTGTTCAGAGCCCTGAATACAAGAAGCACCCGGCAAGCCTGAACTTGCCGATACTTAGGATGTACAAGCAGAAGGAATGTAATTTTCTTCTCTTTATATATAGGTGGCAAAACCCTGATAGAAAATGACATGATGGAAGTGCTTAATTTCAGACCGATGGAAATTTGAGGGCAAACATTAATTACCTCAGTTCTGCATCCAAGTCTGGGGCCTGTATTAGCACCTCTCTGAATGGAAGAAGATCAAGAGGATTGAATTTCCCACTTCTAGGATTTACCTTCCTTTTCTCTCCTTATCTACCTACTCCTGGTTTCCTCTTTCTTATTCCCATGTTATTTCCTTCTCTCTACCTCAGCTTTCCCTTTAAATGGGACTAAACTCTAAAAAAGAAACCCCACAGGGGAGTAGACACTGCCATGGGTTATTTCATTATAGTGAAAATAGATTAACTTTGGCAAATCCCTGCCTGCAGTATCCCCTCACTCTGCTCCTGAGTATAAAGATCCCCTTATGAGTAACGACAATGTTCATGAGAGCCTGGAAAAAGCTGCACTGTGGAGCAGGGAGGTCTGCAAACACACCACACTAGAGAACATCACCACCTAAAAAGCTCGGTAGATAGAGAAAGTAAAGTAGGAGAAATCAAGCAGCAAATTCCCAGGTTCATTGTTTCCAATCTACAGGAAAAAAAATAATCACAACCTATTTTAAGCATGTGAGTGTATAAATAAATCAGCTGGCCCAGCCAAAAGTCAAAGTGGGCTGAAAACATATTCCAACATAGGTCTAGACTATTACTTAGCCGTGAATCTCAGCTGGGCTCTTCTCTCCTGTATTGCCTGAACAAAACAAAGACAAGATTAGGTAGATAAGTAATATCCAGAGGGAATATCCAGGGCCTGTGGGGCTGCAAAGCCATCTGAGTCCCTGGCAAGCTTGACTACTGTGTTAAAAAGCACTTTCATTGTATGGGCCATTTGTTGATGGACTGTGGGAAAAAGTCAGATTTCAGACCAGAGAGGAAGACAAGCGAACCCTTATATAAAGTCACCCTCTCCCCAGTCTGTGGGTTGAATGCAGAATGCTCTTAGACTTGCTACATACCACCCACTTTAGATTACAGACTTGCAGAGTTATTTTTAAAAAGTAATTATAGTAGTAGAGGGCACACTCATCTGGAACGGCTGCCTGAGGAAACGACGAGCCCAATGCAACTCAAACTGCTTTTCAAGTCTATAATCGTGTTTATTTATTGCCTTTTAAAACAAGAATCAAAATCCAACTAATTTCTGAGTAAAAACGTCTATATTTCCCCAAGGAGTCCAGGCAGCTAGACTACACTGACAACCTTCCCTGGCCTTTCAGTCTAGCATCCAGAGCTGCAGAAAAAATAAATAACCCCCATTAGCTCTGGATTCAAGGAAACCCAGACCCAAATCCTTTTTCATTCTTTGTTTTCCCTAGAAATTGTGGATTGATCATTACAAAATCCTCATCAGCAGATTCAAGTGGTCTAATGAGAAGCACATCATGTTTTGCATATGCTGATTTCTGCCCAGAGGTAGTTTCTGGTCGAGCAAAACATGAGTTCTTAACCTGTGTGAGAAGAGTGAGTTTACAAGCCCCAGAACAAGATTCCATAGTTTTTTTCTACTCCAGCTCTTCATTTCAGTTGTCATCTGGCAGATTTTGGATTTGTATGCTGAGAAAGGACCCAGAAGAGACTGAGAGAAGAGGACCAGGTACTTGAGCAGATACCAGCATTATTTTTTCCCACTCTTTCTTCCTTTTGTAATGGAATCAGACCCTTGATTCATGCCCAAAGACCTTCAGAAGGCCTGTCCTGCGAAAATGCATGCAAAGCCAGCAGCCCCCTGCACTCCAGTCTGGGGGGCTCCTTACAGCTCCCTCCTCAGTGGGCAGCTCTGAAAGCTGGCGCTGGCCATGGCTTTCCACAGCTTTTTCAACAGGCAGCAGCCTTAGGGCATCCTATGACCTCATACTTGACGACTTGTCTTTCAAACAGAAAACACTTAAACCCTAAAAATATCTCCACGGAGCCTAAAGAAAAGAATACGCCTGTTCCCCTCAAAATCATCAATCCTCTTGCCGCCCGGCTGAGGGGCAGCCGCTTCCTCCCGGCAGCCCCTGCTTTCCCTTCAAGCCCAGAGCCGACAGGAAATCCATTCTCCTCTTGTGAGAGACAGGAGATTAATTTTTCACAATAGCTCTCCTGGCAAGGCAGAAAATAGAAAGACACAATAGAAACTGTGAACTCAAACAATAGGAGCTGCTGAAGGGCAGCTCACCAGAAGCTCGGCATCACCCAAGTTCTAAATAAGCTGGAGTGGAAAGAAGCCAGGGACCCGTTAGCTGTCTTGCTAACACAATATCCAGGCTCAAATGTAAGTTGGTTTTAAACCTGGAAGTACTCTCCCCTTTCAGAGAACAGGCAGGAAAATACGTATATTAAAATGAAATAGCACTGTATTATAGAATGGCCCTCAAAAAGATTTCCATAGCTCTTTGAGCCAACAGTATCTCATGCCATAATGCCATGGGTCACCTCTCTGACCTCTTGTACCTCCTCAGAGATTGGGACAGGGGACTGCAATGATGCCTTATTGCAGGTGGCGGAAGGGGATGGAGACAGAGCCCCTCTTTCTTATGGAGTTTGTTGTATTATATTCAGAAAAGCACAGCAGAACATCTTTGTTAATGATGCTACACAGGTAAGGCTCAGCAAACCAGACATCTGAGACTTTGCAGTGTGTGTGTCTATCATACCTGTAAGACTACCCCTGCATATTAACGGAACACCCTTTCAAATAACTTAATTCATATTTTAATCTAAAACATAAGACATGCCTTAATAAAGGGAATTTTAATATTTTAGAGAGAATCTGATCTCTCTTGGGTTTTTTTAATCTTTATGCTACTTTTTGACTGGCTTTGAACTGATGCAACACTGTTCATTTCTGAGTAGGTCAGGAATGAAATTCTGAGGAATTCAAAATTATTTGAAAAAAAAAAAAAGTTTAAATCTCTTACTAATAACTTGCTGCCCTGGCTCAGACTGACGAAGGACAGAATACTCAAAAATTAAAAACAAATCTGAAATCTGCACATAAAATACAGCTAAGAACTAGGACAGGAATGCATTTCCTTTTAAATGCTCTGCTAGCAACCAGCTCTCCAAGGGAGAAAATAGCCCGCAATAAAAGTATCTCTAAAAGTTCTAAGGCTCCTCCTTGTCCAGTGTGTGTCTTACAGTCATCATCTCCCTGCCTCCCAAGGTGGGCAGAACAGATGTTGAAAGCACTTTCCATGCACTGTACCCTGCTGAAATGCAGCATCTTTGACAAAATTATACATGGCCAAATCCTAATTTTGCTGATGCTGGTCCCAATTTACACATGTATAACATGAATGGCTGGATCTGAGGGTCACTGCGCTGCTGGCCGTGCGAGGAGGAACCCCATCATCTCTGCTCCAGCACATGATCTCTAAACAAAACAATGCTTCTCCCCCAGCCCAGAGCAAAAAAAAGGAGAAAAGCTGGAATATACAAAGGTGAGAGGAAAACAAAAACAAATCCTGCTCTCATCACCGTGAACAAAACTCTGCTGTTGCAAACCTTAGTGAAGCCCTTTTCCTCAACCCCGTCTTACCAAAAAGACAGCACTGGAAAGGGAAGGGGGTTAAACCAAACCCAGCACCTCAAACCGAAACCAAAAAGCAGACATAAGCACCTGGGATGCAGCTCATCGGCAGATCTCCTTCCCCACTGCAGCCCGGGAGTGGCAGAAACAGAGGTGAGGAAGGTCCCAGCCGGCATTAGCGAGAGGTTATTCCCCATCCTCCTGCATTGTGCAAAGCGGGGAGGCTCCGGCGGCAGCCCCAGGTGTCTGGGCGGTGCTGGGCCGCGCCCTCGCCGGGCCGGCCTCGCCCTTCCCGCGGCCCTCCTGACTCACACGGCTCTGCCCTCAGCTGGGCCCGCTCCTCCGACTCCGCTGCAGGAACAGCCTCCAGCAAACCTCAGCCTGGGACCGACTGGGGCTTCTCTGGGGAACCGGGAGCCTTGCCCAGAGATTAGGCAGTCAGGCGAAGCCCTCCAGGCAGGGATCAGCTCACCCGACTCCCACCCACTGTTCCAGGCAGGAGCAACTCGCCACAGCTCTGGAGCAGGAAACAGAGCCGAACTCGCACTACCAGCAGGGATCTCTGCCGCCCTGAATTTGCTGCCTGTCCTAAAAAAGCACACACTGTGTGCTCCTGCTACCGACGAAGGAGAAAGTCCCAGAGATGGTGCCGGAGTGTTTCTCTTCTCAGGGGTAGAGCAGGTCAGCGGGGCACAGCGAGGTGACAGCAGCTAAGTGACATCTCATCCCCCATGCTGGCATCCCTCCCAGCGTCCTGGGACACAGCCACCAAGCTACACTGGCAGCATGTGCCCCAAAATGGATCTTTGGATCCATGGATCCTCTTTCCTCAACTTAGTCAAGGGAGGAGGAAAACCTGAGTGGGGAAAAAAAGGAAGAGAGAAGTTGCCTCTCTGGTAGAGGCTCCAAGCACTGGAGGCAGGGACTGGAGCCAGGCTGGGGTGTTGCTCCTCCAGCTTCCTGACCAAGCTGGTAGGGCAGCCTGCACTGATCATCCTGCTCCCCTGGGACAGGACTCAGCTTCCCAAGAGTTAGGTAAACCAGGCACACAAAGTAGTCTTCTTGAACAGGATGTCTCCCTCTCCAGGCAGCATGGAAGCTGCAGAGCAGACACCCAGTGAAGATTTTCCCCTTCTGGCACATCCTATGCAGAAACCTCCTGTTTCTGTAGTGGGGGTCAAAAGTGGTTTGAAGTCCGACAGGGATCAAGCTAGAATCTGTGTGGGAAATGCAAGGGGCTGCCATCATCAATGGCCAGCCCTCCATGCCATGGCAAGCCCAAGCCTCTCTCCAAGGCAGGGATCTGCAGCCCAGCGTGACACAATGATTTCAAGCCATGCAGTGCGCTTTCCACAGGGCTGCACTTTGGAAGACACAGTGGAGCAAGACAAGCTGACATGCCTCCAGCTTTGTCTCCAGATGGCTCTCCCACTTAGTGCCAAGAGAAATGAAAAACAATGCAAGCCCTGAAGTCTTGGGTCAACCACTGCAAAACTGTTAATCCCGGAGTTGCATCATGCTGTCTCTGCAATTTCATTTGCCACTGTGGTCTCCAGAAGCTCAGGAGACATGTCTTCTCCTTCCAGCTGAAATTCCTTCATTAATTACCTCAAGATCCCTGAAAAGAGGAGCCCAAATCCATAAACCCTTTTCTCTGCTGACGCAGATGTAAAAGTACCTGGCAGGGAGGGAGCAAAACTACTTATCTACACACCAAAGATCATTCTTCAGATATAAAGCAGGAGAGGTGATGGAGAAATCAGTGTATTGCAAATGGGCTCAACCAACAGCCACACTGGTACATTCAAACAGCACTTTCCATCCATGTCTTCTTAGAGCAACAAACTGTCTTCGCTGTAGAGGGGTTTTTTGCATCAAATTTTATTCTGACTCTTCCACAGTCTCCCTCCAAAGAAAAAAAATCATACCACCAGCTACAAAGTTTCTCTCTGGCCAATCCACAGAGTTTCTCATGCAGTTTTCTTCTGCACGACCCCTCCTGATGCAGGATTTTCCAATAGTAAAAAGGGAAATCAGAAAGAAGAACGGAAAAAACTCATGGGAAGAAGATAAAATGAGGAAAGGAGACAAAAATATCACTTTTTCCCCTCTCAGTATGGTTAAAAAAAGTTAAAAAAAAAAAAATTGAAGGCAAGGAAGTCTCTCTCAAAAAATAAAACAAAACTAGAAAACTACACAGGACATTTTTTACAGGACTACCTGGCACTGTTCATAATTTCCTTGCATCTCTTCATGGCACTGAAAGGTGTTGACTCCTTATTTGTGTAAGGGAGAAGTGATAGGAAATATATTTGAAGAAAAAAATTGATGAAAATAAGATAAAGGTGTCTGGAGAAAAGAAGAACTGAACTTTCCTGCTGCTGAACCCAGTATGGTCTGTCCTTGTAGGGGCAAGGCTCTGAACCCCATTACATTTTCCTTGGTTTTATAGGTAAAAGGTTTCCAGCACAGTCAAGCACTATTATTTCGGGAGAGCACCGACAAATGGGAGCTGAAGGATGAAATATGCCAAATTTCTAATCCAGAGCTGATGGGGGGATTTGTCCTACCCTGCAGGTGGCACAGCAAACCCTGGGCACTCAGAACCCAGCATGCAGAGCCAGTCCAGCTTGGTTGAATCGGACCCACAATAAGCAAGCAGGACCATGACATCTTCATAAAGTAGGATTTAAGTACAAACATCTGCTTTGCCATTTTTTAATTAAGAGAGTTTATAGCTAGGTATTCATTTCTGTAATCCATGGCTCCAGCTGCAGAAATGCCATGCATATTCTAATTTTGGCAGCTAGTTTATTTAACGGAGTTTGACAATGTTTGACATTTAGCTGAGTCACCTTGTTCCTGGGTAAAGCAACAAGGGCTGCTCAGCAGTTCAACAAGAAAGAGGCAGAGATTCGATATCAAAAGTAGAACATATATCACAGAAATTTTAAATTAAATACAGCTGAGGTCTATTCTATTATGGCAGCTTCTCTCTTTGGGACACTAAGTCAACCCAAATGTTTTCCAGATATAACTCTTCCCCTCAAGGACATGTGGCACTACCATCTCCCTCATATTCCTGGAGGGTGGGAAGGGTAGGAAGTGTTGTAATGGGCATATGGGGTTTATCTCACCCTCTGCAAATATCACACACCCATATATCAGAACATCCATCATTACAATTTGCATAAAGGCTGAGAAGCAGCCACCTGCACTCAGCCAATACTTTTCTAGGAGAAAACAAAACAGGCCAGTGACAGTCAATACAGGAGGAAAAAATGCTACCTGCAGACAGGATTTTCCTACAGCACCTCATGTGAAGCAATCTGCACTCCTGTACAGTGCTTTCACAGACCTCAAAATGCTTTCCAGTAAGAATAGCAGTCCAGCAATTTCCATTCTTATCACAAAGAGGTTTCACAAAGTGATTTGGCTATGAGTCTTTTGATGGTACAGCTAAAAAGAGAGCCCACTCTTAGACTTCTCTCTTCATCCTAGACAGGAAATGGATGGCAACACCACCTTCCTCCGGCTACAGACTCTGAATGCAGCATAGAATACTGCAGAGAGCAAACTCCGAGCCTGGGACTGCCTTCCACAAGGTCTATGGAGGCTGCCAAGACCCTGCTGCCCTGCTGTGGCTCTGATGCTTGTGTCATGTATTTGTGCTGCTGCTTTTTAAGTCCCTGCTCCCCAGTAACCTTGGAGCTGTGCCCACTACACGTCTGGAGCAGCTGCTTTGTCTGCAAATAGCGTTAGGGACCACAGCATGCTCCTGGAGAGGACTAAGCCCTCCCATCCCAGCTTCTCTTCACAGACCTTAAGGAAAGTGCTGGGATCTCCTTTTTATAGTGAGAGACAGAACAGAGCCTTTAACAGGCTGAAAATACTCCATTTATCCTGACAGGCAGTACAGCAAGCCAAACTTTAAGCCAACAGCCAGAATTGTGCAGTCAGACAACAGGGAGCTGGCCCGAGCCTGCACTTCCAAGTGCACACTGTGGTCTGGCTCATCTCCTCCATGCCATCCCTGCAGCTGCTGCTAAAAGAAGCAGTGTAGAAGTGCGTGCTGTTATCCTGAGGACAGGATATCTGTCATGTCCAGGCCCTCTACAAAAGGTGTCAGAGAAACAGTGGCTCAGGCTAAAAAGATAAGTAAATATCTTATTGGCCAGAATTGCAGAAATCCCTGTTTGCATTTAACCTTCCTTCAGCTTCCTTTCTATCACAGGGGAAACACCAGTTATTAATTCCTTATTGTACAGTAACAGTGTCTGCAGAGCCACAGCATCCAGAAATAACAAAGACTGGCTCTGGTCCCCAGTGGTCTCCCAAATGGTGGCTGGAGCTCAGGCTGCCTGGTTGTACCCCAAAGACACAAATCCCCCCAAAAGCCATCAAATTCCTTTGTGTAACAGGGCATGAGTCAACCTGAATCAGAACAGCTGATGCAAGATCTCCTGAGAGCCCTAAACACCATGCCAGTTATTTTAGGACAAGGTGCAAGGCTGAGTGTATGAGCTCCCAAAGAAAAGGCATTTATAAGAATGGCCTCAAAAAGTACTAGAGACAGTAGCTGGGGAACTGCGGTCTCCAGCTGCTCTCAGCCATTTTATTTAGGGCTTTCCCCACAGAATTACCTGGTAGAAAAGGAATGATTCTTTGCTTGGGATCTTTCTGGCCTCCTTCAATAGGGAACTTGTCCAGAAGCTGCATCTGCAAAGGAAGCACAACAAACATCTTAGGGGGAAGCATGGACCATCTGCATAGGGACCAAGGGATCTCTTGGTTTGCGTGCGGTTTAAGACAAAAGCAACTGCAGGAATTATTTTGTCTTGTTGGAGGGAAGCCTGTACATAAAAAGGTACGATACAGTTCACTCCAAGAAAGGGAGGGCAAATTTCTGGCAGCACAAAGGAGCTGGGACAGGGCCCAGGGAGACAGCTGAGCCTGGCCTTACTGTCATTCTAAAATTAGGCTCCTAATTTTTGCTACAAGACACATGCCTTGTCTCTAATACACAGCCTGCGTGTGCTGGTGGAGTAACAAGTTTTACCTGTCCATCTGACAGACCACCCTCCTGGCTAAAAATGCTGTTCAAGCAACCAGATTAAATAATAAATAATATATAAAATTATATATATATATATAATATAAATATATATAAATTATATTTATTATATAATAATGAAAACACCTGCTCTGCTTTTATGGCAGAGCCAGAAAGACCCACTGTTCTGGTCCAGTAAGAAAGAGCTCTGTTCTCTCTGGGAGACAGAGATGGAGTTTTGGAGAGTATCTTTCACTGCAGTCTCTACATGGATTACAGCAGGCAGGGAGGCCTCAGAGAGCAAAACATCCCACAGAACACCGGCCGCCCACCAATGGCCTGAAAGCACAGCTCAAGGTGGGTGTGCTCTCAGCCCAGTACCCTTTAGCACATAGTTTCCTAGCCTAGGAATGCTGATCTGATGTTCCCTAAAGGAGCCCTACAATATACCCTTGGATGATGAGGCCTGATGGACAAGTGCCACTGAGGCTGAAGACCAGCTGAAAGGCCTCAGACAGAAAGATGCATCTGCTCTAGTGATGCCTTCATGGACTTGCCCCAAAAAGACCAGCTCCAGCCCTGAAAACTGGAGTTTCAGAGTTTCTTGTCTCTCCCATTCACCCTCTGCAACATTTCACTCTCATTCAGCACATGATGCTACTAAGACAGACCCAAATTTTCCCATTCTGTTTCATTTCTCCCTGTGTTTCCTATGCATGATGTCTCTATGATGCTCAATGTCCCCTTCCTACTCAGAAGCCCTGACTCCCTCGGGCAAGGGCAACTCCAAAGCTCCTGCCAAGAGCTCTTTTCCAACCAACTAGGAGAAACATCTTTCAACTCACAGCCCACAGCTCCTGTGATCTCTGAGGAAGGAAAGGAAGGAAAAGCAAGCAGTCGTGTTACTTGCCCTTGCAGAACCCCTATCTCCTCACCTCAACTGGATCTACAGCTCAATACAAATATGCAAAGTGGCAGCAAGAGCTGGGGGAAGGGAGGGGATACTCGTCGATCAACATTTAATCTCATCAGTGCTACGTGTCCAACAGAGAGGCTGTGCAAGTCAACAGCGGTTTTGCTAACTCGACAGATTTCCTTTTAAAAATATTTTTTTGCTAACTAGGGGAAAAACAGTCAGAATTATTTTTTTTATTTTTTACTGGTTTTGTTTTAAGCACGCAGAATCCTTCTCGTCTTCCACTGCACACAACATCTCCAGCGTTTTCACCATATGGCACAGCAAACCAAAGATCAAGAGGAAACTCTGGAGTAGAAGGAACATCTGTGCAGGAGAAGAACTTAAAAGATCCCACATGTTTCCCCATCAGGGAGTCAGCATAGTAAATAAATAGACCATAGCTTTGCGGATTGTTAGCTAACTCGTTTTTCTGTCTACAAAGACACGTTTTTTATTAAAAATGGGAAATTTTGTTTTCTTGTAGGTAGAGCTCTGGGTGTCTGAGGTCAGGCATGGGCAGGAGCTTCCTTCAAAGAAGAGGCGGAAAAAAAGAGGGGGAGGGAATCCCCACCTACTGACTTGAAGTTTCACTGTTGCTACACTTTTAGCCAGGAAGGCAATTCTCACTTTACTATGCAGTGACTGATTGAAGCTGGAACTGATACAGTCAAATTCCCAGGGTTATTCTTGGAGTTAGATTATCTTGGCTAATACAAGCCTTTTTAACCACATCAAGAGAGCCACAACGGGTATAACTTAGTGCTATTTATCTAAAGGGTGGATATCAGCAAAATAGATACAATAAACTGAAGCTGGAAGAGTTTGGCTAAACTTTCCTAGACTGCATTTTCCACCCCAGCTCTTGCCTCCACTGGGAAGGTCTGGATGTCAGGGAGCTGGGGGAGGCAGGGGCACTCTGGAAGCCTTCAGGATGTTGAAGTTGAATAAAGTGCAGCAGAAGCAGGGAGCCTTTCCTCAGCATTTTCCTGCACCGAGTTCTGCCATTCAAAGCCAGTGCAAGTTAGAGCTGAAGTCCTAGAAAAGCAGGGTTCTGTATCCTCCTACCCACAGAGAAGGATGCAAAGTGGAAGATGAGAAACAGATGTATACAGGAGAAAAAAAACATCAGTGGACCTGAATGAAATGTTCCCAAATCTTCCAAAGATAATGGGATGTCCCGAGCCAATTCACAGCCCTTTCCTCACATGATTAACAGACAAAGACCAATAAACAGATTTTCAGTTCTCTTAATTAGATGTCTGCAGAGCATCTGAAAGTCAAAAACTCTTTTGTCTGTGACAAATGTTTTTCCATTGAAGGAAGTTATTCTTGTTATAACTGCAAATACACATATGATTGATGAAATAAACCCTTCACTTAATGCCCCAGGTTATTCTGCTCAGACACAGGCAGTCTCCACAAGTTGTTACTCACATCTTTGATATGCGATAATTAACTTAGGAACAAAGTTTGCTAAATCAGAAAGCAAGTCTGTCACCTGGGGTAAAATCATCCCTGTATGAAGGCAAAGAAGGGAAGTCTGGATGTAGAGTCCCGGAGAACTGAGTTAGGGATGTAGTTGGCTTTGGGCAGACAGGAAAACACAGCTGGGCAGTGCATTTGGCAAAACTGAAGGAGCTCAGTTCATCTGCTTACAATGAGGAGGAGCCTCCAATTGCATGACTGGTGTAGTGAGCAGAAAGAAACCCGTCACCATGTCCCTGTATCATAGGGTGGAGGATCCGTTTGGAAACAGGGAGGGTATATGGAAACCAGGAAGTGAGCTTTCCATCCATTCAGTCAGCATGTCTGGAGTCAGGCTGAACAAACATACCCCACTCTCACTTCTAGCACAACAAATGCATGTCCACAAATAACTCGCCACCAAAACTGTCTCTCCAGTCTTTGTCTCTCCAAACTGCTCTGAGTTTGATGACATCTTTCCTACTCGAGTCCTGTACAGTCCTGCCTTCTGTTCCAAGCACTTTCCTTCTTGCCTCTGCCCAAAACTCCTTTACAAGACCTGCTATAAAACCTTGTGGTCCAGATTATGACTTTCTAGCAAATTATCATCAATTAATCACATTAAAAATAAAGGGAATTACTCATGTGAGTTGCTGCTCATTGAAAAGAGAGCAGACTCAAGGGCACTGGCCCGCTCCACTCCTTTCTATTGGTACATGAAACCACTTGACTAGCAAGAATTAAATAGGAAGATTTCAGAGTATCAACTCAACCACTTCCCCATGCATCTTCCTTCTCATGTCTTTTGCTTCAGGTCACCTTTACTTAAAATGCAAACGTGCCGTGAAGAAAGAGCCACTTCTGCACACAAAAACCATTTGGGTTTGCCATATAACAGTATCTCTGGTCATTTCACATCAGCTCTGCTGTGAAAATAAGATCCCACCCCTGTCTGCCTTGCAATGGTAATATCTGGTTAAAAAAATCTTAATAAAAAAAAACAAGCGCCCTTTGAGATGCTACAAGTAGCATTTCTGAGGAGGAGAAACCAAGCAGCTTCCTGATAATTTACTACATTTTGGTACTACTCTCTTGGTTAAATTTTCATGAAACAACATTTCTTTCTGCTGCAGACATAAGGACTTACAGCACCCAAGACTAAGAGGCAACATCTCTTTTGAAGAAGATGCTTTTACTCTGCTACAAACCAGCCAGTGCAGGGGATATGAATATATAAACTATTCAATGGCTTGACCCTGTGGCATTTGCCAGTGGGAACTTTGTTCCTGGTTTGGTTTTGAGGTTTCCGAAGTTTGTGTCCAAATCCAACTCCCTAAAATTAATCCACTGAGACAGTTACCTGACTTCCACCTATGCCTTATACCACAGACTGTACACAGGTTCCTGCTGGGCTGTTGTTGGTTCCTCCCCTTCCTTCCTTGCAGCAATTTTAATTCCTCTGGTTAGAATAATGAAGTCCTCCTCTTAAAATGAGCAAATGAGGATACCCACATAATCTCTTAGTGTGGAAATCTGGTTCCTTTTCAAGTGGATGCAGGTTTGTCACATGCACAGATAAAAATCAAAGCTCGGCAGGAGGTCAGCACTGCAGTCACAGGGAGATTTATTTATAACACAAAGATCCTGAGGATGACTTTCATGCAAGCCCCTTACTTTGGCAAGCAAAATGACATCCACTGCTGCAAAATTATAAAAGGACTCTGACCTTCTACAGAGAGAGATGAGGCCTCTCTCCCTTTCCAGGTTATAATTTACTTGTGTCCCAGAGAAAGAGCAGTTGAAAATCAAACCAAGAGCAGCAGAGTTTTTGCAAGGTGCCCCTAGAAACCCCAGCTTGCCACTTGTCTTGGCTACTCAACTTGTCCCAAGAGTACAGTTCTTCCTACACTGAATGCCAAGAGGCATACCAGCTTCCCTTTTTCCAAGTGCTCATCAGAAAATGCATTTTTAATTAAAAATGAGGAAAGCTGTCAGTAACTTTAATTTAGACACTGATGGACTTGAAAGGTAAAGTATATGAGGACAGTCAGGCATCAGGCACCTCCCTTCTCACAAGGCTGATCTGATCTCCAAGTCCAAAGAGAAAAGAAGGGCTACAGCCAACTGGGAGACAAGGAAGAGGAGAGGAGGCATCTGTACATGTATGGGGTTGTGTGCACACTTCTGAGAGAGTCTGACAAAGAAGCTGGAAGAAAAGCAGATACTGCCAGGGATCTGAAACTAGTGATGACGGAACTCACACCTCAGCAAGAGGGGTTAAGGGCATCTGCAAATCTGAAAGTCTCTAATGCAGGTAACACGAGTTTAGATGAGAAGGAGAGGTAAGATACCAGAATAGGAACAATCAATTAAACCCCCAAGGAGCTGCAGTAATTTCCTTTCATTTTGAAGCTGGAAAGCAGCTGTGCTGCTTGCTGATGGGATTGATGGTTTCAGCATCATCAGCTATATTTTGAACTATAAACCATGTCATGTGCAAGAAAGGGAATGGCCAAGATGGATTTGAATTGTCATCTGCCAGAGTTTTCCAGTGGATAAACCTCTCTGGTCCTGTCTCTGGTTTTGCACCTGCAAAATGTGAGACAGATCTCAGTTATGTGACGTGAGAGTTAATCAAGCACCATCAAAGGCCCTGAGCCTCATGCTGCAGAGCAGGAGTCAGAGACTGAATTCAGAAGAACTAAACTCATCTAAGCCCAGCAGGACAGAAGCAAATGGAATAAGTATTAATGGTAGTTTTCAGATACAATTATCCTCTCTTCGTAGGCTTGTTAATCTATAGCATATTCCAAATCCTGGTTAACCAGGGAATCCAAAGGGGTCTTTCTTAAGGAAGATGGTTGGTCACCATTTCTAGAGAATGGATCTCATGCTGCTAGGTAAAGTATAAACATTTAAATGTCAGCAGGTGAAAACAAGCAAGAGAGTGGAGAACACAAGATACCATCTCCACAGATTCACCTTGTACATTCTGGTCTAGAGAAGATAATTTCTTCAGTTGTTTTGTTCTAGAATAGGTGTTCTGCTAAGGTTAATCAGTGGAGCATCCCTGATGTGAATGGAAGGACCTCATTTACTCCAGCTCAGGACCACACCTGCTGAGATCAATGACAGGAAATGCATGGTAGGGAATAAAAGCTCTGCTGCTGGGGCAGATCCCTCCACAGCATACAGCTGTTAGAGAACTTTCTCTAGATTTCTCTGAGCTTCTTTTTATTTCTCCTCTGCTTCACCCTCTCACAGGAACAACAAACCAGTTCGCTCTCACGGGCACAAGACAGCAGGAGGCCTGCTTAACTCCCACCCCTTCAAAATTGGCCAGAGCAGAGCTGTTCCTGAGCATAACACCAACTAGGAAAAGTTTGCAAAAGATGTTTGGGTGAAGATGTGGAACAGACTGAGCCCAGGGAAGCTCATCTGCTAGCCACACACACACAGAACTGACATCTTACACAGCAGAAGGAGGTGAAACTCCATCTCTTCCTAAAGCAGTAATGGGTTCCACAATGCAGCAGGAATAGCTATATCAGGCAGCCAGTGACACTGGCTCCCTTGTGGTGTTACACGATGCCACAGCATGCAAGAGAAGTGCAATAATTCAATCCCTGAGAAGCAGCAGCAACTGCTTTCCTTTTATTTTGAAAGAAGAAAAAAAATTAAAGCAAAAAGTCCGGATAACCAGCTGACATGCCTGACAATTACAGCATTATAGGATATGTTCTGAATCAAATATAGTGCAATCCATGAGAAAGTCAAACAAAAGCAGGAAAATGCATGTAAAATAAAGAGAACAGACATTTACAGCATGGTGTAATCCTCAAAGGGAAAATGCCTGTCTCAGGTCTGAAAATTTCCACAAGAAATCTTGGAAATCTTACAAACCTCTCAGTATCCAACTAAAACAGCCAGGGGAGGAGAAGGTGGGGAGCAGAGACTAGGGGTCTTTCCCCAACTCGATCCATCAAAAGAGGGAATGCTGTTTCCCAGCTGAGACATTTGGTATTTTTCTTGAAGAAATGCAGCTTTCTTTAAAAGCTCCGTAGAACGAGACCAGCATTTGTGGCCAACACAGCCTGGCAAAACACTCTGAGGTGCTGGTTTGGGATGACAGAGGCACTTGGTGCATCTCTGAAGAGCTTCTCAGAAAGCCCACACTGTCCTTTCACAGAGCAGCCATTGATGTCTCCTGCCAGAAGCATTTTCTTTCCCCAGTGCTAAATTAATCTGGCCTCATCCAACTTAACCACACTGGAAGATGCTTGGACAAAGGCTACTTCATACTTTTCCATCTATCCATGGTGATTATATGTCCCCTGTTACTCTGGTATCTACAGAGGATTTGTCCCAACAGCATCCCTGGGAATTAAGGCCATAACACAATGCCTGTTTTAGACAGATGAATGCTGCAGTTATGTGGTACCACAGGGTCACACAGAGATGTCAGAGCCATGCTGATGCCATGTCCCATCAGGTCAATTAGCTTCTGGGGAAGGCTCATAATTTTGTGATGGGATGCAAGCAATTTGCTGGATTTTCTTCCAGAGTTGGGACATCCAGAGCCAGCCCAGGTGCTCAGGCTGCACAACCTAGGCATATTCTGAAAGGCTCACTGCAGGTCACAGTAAAAATCCTGTCTGGAAGAAGAGCTAACTTCAAAAGAAGAGCATCTTTCCTTACATCCTGCAATTTTTTATCCTTACAACCCACAGGCTTTAAGTGTTCTTTCAGACTGCACATAAGCCACAAGAGACCAGCATGTCCCAGCGAGAGACACTGCAGTAATAGTGCCCTTGGACACTCAGCTCTGGCCTTCAGACAGCAAAACTGCATCTGACAGCACTGTCAGGGCAGAGGTTCCAGTTTTAAACACAATGGCAAGTCTAAGAGCTTCACTCAAAGGGAGCAAAGCACCAAAGTCACTTCCATTAATCACTGCTTCCTACATCACTTGGGCATTTTAAAAAGTATTTACTCTCCAGCCTTTAAATTTTAACCCTTTCAAGCCAATGACTGAAATACAGTGTAGCCCCACTAAGACTCGGGTTTATCAGTTTACTAATTTTACCAAGACACTCTAAAGGCCTCACAGTGAAAAAACTGAAAATGCCTGCCCTATATTCATGCAACTAGGAGCAGCTCAACTCAGCTTAGTCCAGCACAAAGGCTGGACAGATTGGTAGGAGGCTGCATGGCTTTGAAAAACCCCTCTGGTCCTTAAAAAAAAGTCCTGGCCACAGCATAAAACACTGCACTGCAGCTGCAAGCAGGGTGCTTGAGGAGGCATCCCAAAAGCAGCAGAAGGGCCATTAGCAGAGCACTGGTATTAATTGCATCCTTACTGTTAGCAAAAACACACACCAAATATTGTCAGCATTATTTACAGGCTGTTTTGGTTTTACCACTGTTTTGTTCAATGCTGTCAGACCATCCAGGGAACCAAACTCCTGCTCTGCTCTGTAACGGGACAGATTTAGAGTGGCATCTTGTGGGAACAGGGGCTGGCCCTTCATTAACAGGTCCCCTTGTTTGCCAGAGTGACTCCTCCTGCATTCAGGCAGTCCCCTAAGGGGATGTCAAGAGCTGGAGAATCACATCCGTCAGGCAGGGCCCTCCTCTACCCTTCCTTACTCCACTTGCATAAAGAGGCAACAGTGGATTTTCATGGTGTTTCAGACAGCCAGACCCCATCTTTGCAAACTGATTTTGTTTGAACTAGTGCAAAGCCTGGCATAGAAACTCTCTGAAACCAAATTTATACATTAAATGGTCATTGAACTTGCACCCACAGAATCCATCCTCAGAATCTTCTAAGTTGCTTACACAGTGCTGACCATAGTTTTAATTAAACCCTATTAAAAACACACCCTCATTTAAATTGGTAGAGTTTTATGAGTCTGCAAGAGTACTTCCCTGCTCCCACTGCTAAGAGAGAGATGAGACTTTAGCTCCAAATGTATGAAACTTAATCCCTCTGTTTTCATAATCTACATCTTCTCTACAGCCTGTTAGCTTTGCTTGATATATTGGCCCCTGGAAACCATGAATAACTTCAATATTGAAAACAGAAACAATAGCTCAGAACACAATGGCACATTTTACTTCACAAACTCCATCTGAAATGGTATCTACTCATCTCGGTAGGACACTTCTCATAGCTCAGGGGAGAGCATCTGCCAGAGGAGAGCGACTGCCCAGCACAATACAATGAAGAAACTGCGCCAAGCACAACATAACCACAGGTTTTAGCTGCATGCTGGGAGAAGACTCCTTTGTCTTCTTTTCTTCCTCTCTCCGTACCTCCAAACCCCAAGATGTTTTGCCTGTGTATCTGGCTCCAAACACACGTGTATCTTATCTTTGGGGGGATTTAGAAAGGAGTACAGACAACAAATCCCACCACCTGAGCAGGCAGAGAGAGCTGCACAGATGTAACAGACGCCTTGCTGGGAGCCTCCAGGGAGGTAATAAGCAGCCAGCAGGAAAGGAGGTTTCCAAGAGCTCGAAGGCAGCTGCCAGCTTTACACCCCAGCCCCAGCACAGGCCCTTCAGCTCAGGCGCTGCTCAGCCTCGGGTGCCATGCTGGCATCTCCCCAGGATGGTCACATGGCACACAGAGACAGCTGAGGTGGTCAGTGCCTGGGAATGGCCGATTCCAAAAGCATTGGCTGTCCAGTTGCGCTTGCAGTGCAGGGAGGAAAGGATTTACACACTAAAACACAATGTGAGAACAAACCTAGGTTTGCAACAATCTGTCTTTACTGGTGCCTACTGTAATGGCATGTCAGAGATTGGTCTCTCTCTGTAGATTTATTTCTGGATAGGAAGGACAAAGTTCATGGGTATCAAAAATCTGTTTTAAAGAGCCCTTCCATCTCTAGCACAGGCATCTGAGCTGCACAGTCAGACACACACCAGCTCCTCCTGATCTCTGCCCCAACATGCAGCATTGACAACTTCCTTGCTTTAAAAGCAAAAAGGAGATTTGGGTAAGATCTGAGTTCATAAAGTCCATGCCCAGAAGGAGAATTCCCAAAGGGAAGCTAGGACTGAAATCTTACTTTTCTAAGTACAAGTCTGCTTGAGGACTTTCAGTAATTTAATTGAGAATGAAAGCAAACCCTGGGAAAGTAGACGGGCTTGGACAGTGGCCACGATGGCTGTGTGTGCTGCTCAGAGGTGGGTGGGCACTCCAAGTGTTTACAGGGCCTCTGTGTTACACTCTGCATGCTTGAGCCCAACTCAGGGATTTTCATTCAGATAATAATCATCCATCTCTGGATGCATTCCTTGTGGACCAGATGCTATTCTGTGTATCATACCAACTAATCACATGTAATATTTGGCAGAGTATTAAAAGCGTTGATGGAGGTCTTTGACAATGGTAGGGGTTATTTTGGTCTTTTTTTATCTCAGTAGCTTTTAAGTGGCACAGGCACGCTGTCAAGAAATACTGTCGGGACTGTGACTTTTCCAAACTTGCAGATGAGAAAACTGCTACAAGTTGTGAGGGAGAAAGAGCACATGGAGGCAGATGCTTGCATCCAGGAGGAGAGGGACTCCTTCCAGCTCTGTCCTTCCACAGGAGGTTTCCTGCCTATATCCCTGCCTGGTGGCATTTGCAAGACCTGATGGTGAGGCCATGGTCAGCAGTACCAGGTGCAAGAGGTACCCAGAACAATTTTACCCACCACAGCAGCACAGTGTTGCCTTGAAAGCCAGAGTTGTTGTGCCCATCCCTGGGGCAGCAGCAGAGTTTTAAGCCAAGACTGGCCACAGGGCCATGTAGGCTGTGCATGTCCAGTGAGCATTTATGCCTGCTTTCCTCTGGCAGATACTTCTCCAGTAATACAAGGAGTAGTGCAGCACCAGGAACAGTTTGTACTTAACTAGGCATGTACTCGGTCACAAAACAAAAACACAAGTGTTCCTCCAGCCTGTCTGGCCACACATGCAAACCATGGTGGTCAGCTGAAGGGTACTCAATGGGTACACTGATGCAAGGGATGCTTGGGTGATTCAAGAAAAGGGTGCTGGGGAAAGGAAGCCACAGGAAATTGTAGCCACAACTCATCACATCCAGCAGCTTCTTCCCAAATACTTCTGAGGGGAAGAAGGTGACCTACAAACTACTTTGATGGGCAGGCTGATGTCCATCCAGGACATCCAGCAGTGATGATGCAGATTTCTATGCTTTTCCACATCTTGTAACCAGCTTTAGAAGCTGGATGGGGCAGACAGGCAGGACAAACAAGCATGACAGTCATTTGTTCCCTGCTGGGCACCATGCAAGCGTCCAGGGCTATTTCTCATCCTCCCTGTGGATTTGCACTTGTCTATTCTATCCTATTCTCCATCACGCAAAGCCACAATAAAGGAACATCAGAAAGATGTCCAGATTGTGGAAACATCCTCAAAAATGTGTTGGAAAGTCCAAGCCTAGCCAACAAGCTGCAGGTACCACACAACTCTCTTCTGCCCTAGCCCCTGGAAATTAACATTTCACAGACTTCTGAAATTACATGATGATATTTTGTCACAGAAAGTATCCAGGAAGACACCAACTTGCATCAGAGAGATTCAAGCCATATCCAAGCCCTGTAATTCCCTTATGAGCAGCAGTCAAGCTGTCTGATGGCACTGCCTGATGAGACCTGGCTGCTAGTTTTGAAAGCCCACATGTCCTCCATAGGGTTATATATCTTTAGCTCCTCACCATTATGGCTGTAAGGAATCAGGACTAGAGAACTGCCATCTGCAGAACCCAGCACTAGAAATTCAATTAAATAAATAAAAGAAAATGGTACCAAGAAAGAAGTGAAGTGAGGAGGAGGTAGGAAGAGGAATGACACATCAACTGCTTTCTACTGGGCACAAGCAACTTCAAAAATTGAGTTCCACTCCATCCTGCTGAGAGTAAGAAAAATATCAGAGAACAGAATGGCCCATTTTCCGTCAGAAAGCAAGACACCAGCCTCATCAAAGCACAGCTACTGCCAACCTCCCTTTGTCATCAAATATGGGCAGAAAAGGCATGGGAGGGCAGCAACTACACTGCCATGGCCAGCACAGAGAACGCTCTTTGCCAGCAACCCAGATACAAAGTTATCTTGATTAATTAAGACATCCTTCGGCTCAAGTAACTGACAAAATAAATTTTACTACCAGACACACACACACAAATAACTATTTTGCTGAGCCAGGTGCAGACAATTGTTTCTAGCCCTTCATCTGGGACTGGTGCACATCTCTGCATGAGGTCAGGTGCCGAAGAACATTGTGCTGGCCAAGAACGAAGGAAAACTTGAAAGTGGCTGAGGAACAACAGAAATAAAACTCAGAATAATTTTTTTCTACCCTAACATGTGCAGAGATGTGATTAAATGTGCCTAAAAACTCAGGCTTTCAACACAGCCTTAGTGTCACACTGCAGATTCAATCTGGTCAAGGAAGCTTTGAAATCCCACTCCTGCTTTGAACCCTGCAGATCAGTATCAACCTGGAGAAGGATTTGAAGCCAGAGGAAGATGCTCATGTTTCGAAAGCAAGCGCCAGCAGGGGAAAGGGGAGGCAAAGGGGCTGTTCTCCATTACAAGAGAAACTGTAAGAGAAGTTTGGGCAGGTGATCCCCTTGCCTGAATGTGGGACTGAACAGCATTAAACACTGCAAGTACAATAGAGACTTGAAAACAAAAACAGATTTCCCTTCCTAACCATACTGAGACATGCAACAAGGTAAACTGCCAGACAGCTTCACTTGCCTTTCTGTTAAAACTGAGCAAAGGAATAGGATTCAAACACCAATTCTGCTGACAGATGGGCTGACACTGTAATAGTATCTCATCTACTCAAAAGCATCTCTCAAATGTCAGAGGTAGAAAAAGAACTCCAGATTTCATATCCTGACTCTGAATGAGTCCCTCAAGGTATTGCTTCCCTATTTGATCCATGCAGAAAGAACCTATTCCTATCATCAGATAGGAACATAGAGAAAGAAGGAAAAACTGAGATGAGGCAGAGATACTGCTGGAGAGTGTAGGGTTGATTCTGAGTATAATGCTGACTTGCAGGAGTCTGACAGTTCTGGGATGTGTGCAGATGCCCTGTGTGCCTGCAAGCAGATGAAAAAAAAAATATCAGTGTAACTACTCCAAAAAGCAATCAATGATTCCTAGGATGCAAAGGCCACTTTTCCATGCTTCGGCACTCATGTAAAGGTGAGGTTTTTTTCATGATGCCACTGAATTTTCTGGCACAACTGAATCCCCTTCCCAGGAAAACCTCTATTACACTTGCCTCCTCAGCTGGATGTCTCCAGGAGCCATTCTGGTGCCCCACTGATAGCAGTGAGCATACAATGATTATGTAGTTAACAAGTACCTACAAACTGGTTTATTCTTTACTGAGAGGGTGGTCAAACACTGGAACTGGCTACCTAGAGGAGTGGTTGATGCCCTAAGCCTATCAGGAACTAAGAGGCACTTAAACAATGCCCTTAACTTGCTTTAATTTTCGGTCAGCCCAGAAGTGCCCAGGCAGCTGGACTACATGGCCATTTTATGTCCCTTCCAACTGGAATATTCTAATAATGAAGGCCTGTAGCATGGACATACAGCAAGGATTTCTCAATTTCAAGATTATGACAATCTCAGAAGATGAGAATTTTCTGTGAACTTTTATTGTACTTGGAGCAGAACCCAAACCCAGGACTGAATTTAAAACTCCCTGAGAACAAAATGATCAGTCTGTGTTCTTGACATGACTGCAGTCACCGTTCCATCTAGATACCTGACAGCCACATGTTAACATATCCTCTCAAATCCGTGGGAGATGAACTCTTTCAGAACATGGAATGCAATGGACAAATCTAGAAAACCCAGCTTTAATCAGGGCAGGGAAAAACTACAGTATCCTGTCTCACAGCTCTTATGGTGCTTTCACTGTCTGAAGAAAATCAGACAAAAGGCCAATATATATTTTGTGTCTTTAGACTAAGAATTACAGTTTGCACCAGAGAAGTATGAGAGATCATTGTTAAATTTGCCAGCCCCACGGAGAAAAAAAGAGCCCCATTGCTGGTGGGCTGGAGCACGTGGAAGCTGTGACTATAATCTTCCCTGCAGAGCTCTACCTCCTGATCTCCCAAAGGCAGGACACAGCCACTGGCCAGCATAAGCGGTTCAATCTTGAAGTCTTCCTTCCCGGTTGTCCCCATCTCCCTTCCTCACATTGGTAAAACACTGCTGGCAATGTAACATACTGATTTCAACAGGGAGCTCCCAAGCTGAACTAATCACAGGGAACAAAGGCGTTGTATCTTTCAACTTCTTGTGCCTTTTCTGGCCTCTAACACCAGAGCTCTGCTCTGCTCAGAGCTGGTATACTGAAATTTTTTACTACTGAAATACAAATAAATGAGCAGGCCACTATGAGAGAAGGAAAGAGTTTGTTTCCCGTTCTGAATATTGACTTATTTGAGAGCATGATGTATTTGAAATCAAATTTTTAAAATATATTTAAAGAGCTCTCTTTTATAGAGGGACTTTGTTATGACGTGGAAAATTCACAGATCCCAACATCAAGCCATGGGTGGAGGGAGTCTGGAGCTTGAATTAAAAATAATGTGGTAGTTTGTAGAAATTAGTGGCACCAATTTAAATCCACACTCACCTCCCTCCTCAAATAATCACCCTGTGAACAGAGGTGGTTTATGGAGCCCTCTGGAAAATGTTCCTCCATTCCGGACCCAAAATAAAATACATTACATCGCAGCAAATACTTCACCAGGGTGCTGCTCTCTCTTCCCCAACCCACGCCTCCCATTTGTTGCTAATTAAACGAAACAGCAGGTGCTTAGACCACAAGCACAGCAGGGCTGGAGCAAGTGCAGTGATTAAACCCCCCTGGAATGTCTTCTTGGAGAGCTGCATCTTTCCAGGGACTGGACTCTTGGAGGAAAGATGAGATTAGAGGCGAGGGCTGGGTCAGTCTTTGGCTGTGAGCTCCATAATCAGAGGGTGCTTTCGAAGGATGACAGATAACTAGAAACATCAGGTCTTTGTTTTGCCAAGCCATCTTCCCAGCATCACTGCTACAGGGTTCACAAAACAGTGTGTGCTCTGCCTCTGGGCGGGAGACATCTCCTTTCTCACCCAGCTGAGAACCATCACAACACAGAGCAGCCTCCCCCATACCAAGGCATGTCTGGGCACCTCAAATCTCCAAGCAAAGATTAGCAATGCAGTCCCTGAGGCAGGAAGCCATCCCAACCTAGCCCTGGGTGAGGCTAGGGAATGGATACATCACAAGCCAGAGTGTCAGAGCTGGCCAGGAAAGCTATGGGTTGTGTCTAAACATATGACAAACCAGGTCATGCTAATGAGACGTTCCTAGCTGCCACCCAGAGCAAATGCCTGCAAGCTCACAGAACAATTTTGTAAGAGTAACTCACTCTGGGATGTGTCCTTACCCCGTGGCTCTTGGCACATCCATTTACCTGCTGCCTCTGTGCTGCAATCTCATCCACAAGGGACTCTGGGGATACAGCACGGTCTGAATCCCCCCAGCTCCTTCACATGGAAAAGAATGATCCTTGCTGCCACCAATGCCATCACCAAATTTCACCTCCTGAGATCAGAAATCAAGCAAAAGGAAAGGCAGATGCTATTCTGTTACTGACAGGGCAGACACAGTGCTGTTAAGAAATGGACGGGTGTGGAGCAAGGTGCATTTAGGGGCAGCCAGAGCTGAGCAGCCCATCAAACCAGCTCTTCCTGCATCCTGCTCTGGGGCCTCCTTGCTTTGCCCCAGTGAAGTCTTTGCCCTGCTCACTGTGCATTCCACCAACAGCCACACTCCCTCCCATCCCAGCAGGCCAGTCTCACCCAGGTGACCTGGCACGGAGACAAGATGGGATAACTGCAATCACCCAGGGGACCCCAAAGCAGTTACCAACTGGGATAACATGGTACAAGCTTAGAAATAAATTCCTCATCCCTTCTACAAATTCCCTTTCCGACCACAAGACTCCATGGGACCAGGACATAATCCCAAGAACGAAAAGCACTATTTATATTTCTGCTGAGCACTTCACTTCTGTTTGGTCACTCTGCTGATGTTTCACTTCTTCACCAAACCCTGTCAGAAATGACTGGGGGCTCAGGGGGAGGAGTGGGAACATGGTCATTATGGTCTGGCTTAGCTACTGTAATACAGCTAACATTTGGCTCTGTTAAAAACAGTCCAAGCCAAAGACTTCAAAGCGCTTTAAAAACATTAATGAACAAACTTTCTCCAGGAGGGCTGATTATAGCCCCCATTTTATGGGTGGGTATTTCCAGATAACCTTCCTGCCGCACCAGCAGTTCCCCCCTCCTTCTTCCACACAACAGACTCCAAGCTCATAATTACACAAAAAACATTTCCACATTAAGGTAATTAAATATATTTTGACCTAAGTGTGGAACAGAATTCAGCATGAAGTTTCCTAACAACAGGCAGGAAGAACTGACAGTCCTGGTGCTCCTGCAGCTCACAGCACACCCCTGCTCAACTGGATAATCTCCCACACCCAGAACCAATGTGAAGCTTTAGGACTCCTGTCTACCTTGGAAGCACCTTTTGCAAACTTTTCCCTTTACATAAGGCTAGCCAGGGGCCACCTTCATGCAGCACATCACTTGCTCCATCTACCTTATTCCCAGAATTCAATGGCAAATAAATCTCTACCACCTTCTAAAGCACCAAATGCTAAATCCTACCCTTATGTGGAAGCAACCAGCATCCTCTAACCCTCAGCACGGTAACACAGTGAGTATTGCACAAGGCAACAGAGGTGTTTGCAAAGCTGCACAAACAGTTACCAGCACACCAAAAAACTACCAGACAACCTGGACTTGTTACAAGGATGCAGGTGTTTGTCATGTGTCATCCCACAACATACTTTCTTCACCAGGAAGACACATGCCAGCTTTGTTCTAGCAGCAGCACATCACTGTTGTGAGCAGGAGAAGCCTGGACTTGGATGTCAAACATTCCCAAATGACAGAAAGGCCACAATATGCCAACTCACTGGGCTATCAAAAGATTAGCCAGATAAAAGGAAAAGTCTGTGAAATAACTATTTTGTCCAGGTGGATAAGGTGCATTCCCTTTTAAGATAAAACTTTGATAATTAAACTTAACCTAGCCCTTTGAAATAATTTTTTCCCTATTATCATTTTACTCAGTCCTTTCCTAGTTTGCTTTCTAATTTCTTCCCATTTGGAATTTCCCCCTCTCTTTCACAGTGTTTTCATGGTTTGCCCTTCACCTCTCTCAAAACACCTATCTGAAGGGAGCAGCCCAGCAAGCCTCACTGGTTTTCTTGACACACCCTTTAAAAAACAAATGCATCAAGACCCAGACACATGGCTCTGATGTTACCTCTGTTTATAAAAGCACCACTAAATAGACTAGGATCTACCCTTGACTGACCTGGTGAATCAGAGGCACCCCTGCATCAACACTGATGCCTCTAGAATGGCTTTAATAGAGAGCTCTGCTCTCAGTGTACTGCAGAATTACAGAAACTATCTTAAACACACTGTGATGCTTTTCTGAATCTCCGCTTAGTCCTTTGTGAGCTTGTTCACAGCTCCTACCATCAAGAACATGTCACCAATTCGTTGAAGGGCAAATCTCCTCACTGGACTGCAACTCCCTGCTCTGATGCCTTTTCATCCTCAGAGGGTCCCAGGTGGGATAGCTTAAAAAAACTTTAGTTACGGCCACTTGTGTGGGTCAAGGCTCAATGGCAGGTGTGGACTCCGCAGGCTGCCAGCCAGGCCAGTGCCAAAGGTCTGATATGCTGTAAGAATTCAAGCCCTTCCTTTCCTGCACAGATCTGAGACCAGAACTCTCCTTTTAAATGGAAAAACACAAGGTGGAGAGCAAAGCCTTCAGCTTGGCTGAATCCTGTTCAAACAGGGCACTGAGGATGGAGAACACAAAGCTGTGCTTCCCCCAGAGCATCACTTTTCCTGCTTTTTGCGTGATTCACCATGTGTCTGCTCAGCTCTGTGGGTTTTACTGCCCTGACCGCTCCACTTCAATGCTTCCCCTGAAGGGAGGGAAGTGGAAATTGCAAAAGGCAGTTCTGTAGTGGGAATACTTGCATTTGCACAAGACATGACACTGCTCTGGTTGCAGAAAAGGAGAACCATGCTGTGACTCGAGGCAAGCGGGAACGGAACAGGGGGCAAACAAATTCCCAACTTCAGGCTCCATACATTGAAGATGAAAAGATCGGTCATTCAGATGCTATGGGGAAGAAGCAAATAGCACCCAGTGCTCATAAATCAGGCTGGGGTGGGCCTGATCAGGAGTCTTCCCTATGGTAGGCACTGTACACAGTCCACAGTGGAAGAGATGCCAGTTGATGCTTTGCTGTGTCCTGTAAGCAAACCATGGTGTGACAGCACCAAGAGCTACTGCTCCTTCCAGACAGGGCCTTCCCACATCTGAGCCTGTCAGAGCAGAAAGCTGGGACGAGTGAGGTGACATGGAAAAGAGCCCTGACAGAGCCCTGGATAAACTTTCCATTATGGCTGGGCAATTTTCTATTTGCACTTAAATGCAATAATGTAAATAAACTCCCCGTAACCCTTGCAGGGCTATTTAAGACGTTTGCGAAAACAACCAGCTCCTCTCATCGCGAGCCAAGGGATGCGAACACAACAGGCACTTCTCATCTTGGTCTCCACACACTTAATGAAAGTGAAGGATTGTATTCCCTGCACAAAAGCGGAATTGTGTTTCAGGGCTGGGGGTGTGAACTCCGTGCAATTTTCTGGCAGTATAAATAATTGAAAGCTGAGTACGATTAGGGCAGAGTGACAATGTAGGGGAAGGGGTGGAATTGTCACGCCCCAACTTTCAGGGCTTGGGTGCATTGGGGAAAAAAACAGCCATGGAAAAATCCCGCCAAGGAATTTAATTTTCACACAGATGTTCCCCAAAAAAAAAATTAAAAAGCTGATCTTGCTCTCTGGTAGGAGGAAATATGCTAATGAAGTGGCACTTGGAGAATTTTCTGCCTGTGTGAGGCCAGCAGCCCCAGAGCTGTAGCTTTGGCTGGGGCTGGTCTCACAGCCAAACCATTCTCCTGTGTTTTATTGTTCCAGCAAACAAAACCTGGAACAACGGTAACAAACAAGTGGGCTGCTCCCAAGGCTGAGCTTTAAGTCCTGCTGTGGAGATCTATGAGAAGAGTTTCCAACACCAAAATAATGGAGATGGAGGAGGGATAACACAGGAGGTATACACTGAGTCTTTACACACTCTGATGAAGAAAGGCTTTCAGCCCAGTTTTTACCATGATTCTGCATAATCCCTTGTATGGGATACTGTCCATGCACAAACCCAGCACGTCTGGGCCCCATACCAAAGCTTTCCACCATGGTTCGGAATTTTTGGGAATTTCAGGCAAGTTTTTAGATTTCCATTAGCACCACAACCTTGCAGGGACTCATGCTTCTGATACACTGGATTTTTAACATGCAAAGCAACCAACGGCTATGAAAATAGGTGTGAGTCCTCCACAGCTGATATAAGTCAATTCAGTTCATTAGGAAGAACTTGTTGCTTTTCCTCTCTGTGGCTGTATCCAGGAGAGCCCTTCCCACAACATAGGTCCTCTAATATCCTCACAGCTTCCAAGCCAGCAATAAGTGGGGGATGTAGGTATTGATGGTAAGAACAACTTACACAAACCAAAACTCTAGAAAGCAAGGGAATAATTCCAGAAAATAACACCTTTGACCAATTTCACTGTTTTCTGTGCCTGCTAGAGGCAGCCCACATGCAATTCAAAAGACACAGCTAAGAAGTCAACAACCTCTTTGTGATGTTCCTAATATTTCTTTAAAAAAAAGAAAACTCATTTGCCTAACTACATATAGAGCCCAGACCACCAAGACAGAGTGACAGGGGTGTCACCTCTGTTCTTGCTTTGCTACTGTCACACCCTGAAGAGCTGGCTAAGCTACCACCTTACTTTCTAAGGTCACCCATGTCCTGGGCAGAGAGGTGGATTGGTGCTAAGCAGAAAATATTTCCCCAAGCCACCCTGCAAGAGATTCCCATGCTGCAGATTAGGAGCAATACTCAAATGTCAGCTTTATAGTCCAACAGAAGCCACGTGAAGAAGTAAAAAGGGGGGTTCCCATAGGCTGGGTCACCTTCTCAGCTGTGGGTTCTTTGCCATGGTCATTCAATGCACCTCTATTGTAGGTTGGCAGGCACTTTGCCATTTCCTCATCATGGCCCTCATCTTCATCTGACGTGTAAAGTCTCTTTAAAAACAAGTACTGGAAGCTGAACAGATTGTTTTGCCAAGCAAACATTTAAGTAATGATGCAAATTAGAAATATAAACAATTCCATTTATTCATTGAACACAAAGATACTGCCCCAAGCCAGCTGGTATCCAAAGGCTAGAAGGACAAATGGTATTTTGATAGCTTTTAAATCAGTGGAGACAACCACTCTCAGCTCAATAATTATGTCAGCTATTAATTTTTTTCCAGGGGCAATCTCAATTCCCCTGGGAAGGCCTGTTACAAGCTTGCTGCTGGGCCATTTTTCTGAGAGCAGGCATTGAGGGGTCTCTCCTACTGAAGGCCAAGTCTTGCAAGCGTGCCTGCACCAAGAGCTCCAGCACAGCTGCCAAAACACAGGAGGCACAGTCAACCCTCACAGACAGTGCAGGGCTCCTCCTGGAAATCTGGTTTTCTGCATCCCCTGCAAACCTTGCACTGCAAGTCTCTCCCTGCACTGTCTGGGATAACAGCAGCAAACAACTGGCCTGTGTTTACTCAGAAGAAAGGATGTGCCATTTCTCCCCAAGGAGCCAGCCCTGACCTTTGGGAACGGACGTGTTGACAGCCCCATGTTCAGATTTCCTCTGAATTTTCCCAGTCTTGTTTCAGTTTCAATAATGCTCTTAAGGAAGCTGCTTATAAATGAAACCCTACAGCTGTTGCAGTAACTCCATCCCCACATTTCCAAGATTATCAGGGATGTCCCCGAAGCCAAGCAATGGGTATGAACCTGATGGGTCAGATATGGAGTCAGGCCTCTGGTCTGGAGAAGGATTTCACAGCAGCTCTCAACATCTACAGCAGGGCCGGGATGCTGAGGCCCAGCATCCCACACCAAGGGAACAGGAACAAGGGAATCTTGATCCTGGCAAACCAGACCATGCTGGCCAAGGCCAGCACTGCCCAAGCAGAGGGAGGCACATGCAGAGCCCAGCCTGAAAAACACCAATTTCACTGTGCACTTGCACCATGGTCTGATGCAGCAGCGTCTGCCATGCTGTTCCACCCCCGCCCCATTTGACCCCACCTTCTCCTCCAGCTTTCCTGCCTGTTTCCTTTAGCACCCTCAGATGCACACATGCAGCCCAACAGAAACACCCACTGAGCCCGTCAGAGGTTGGGAATCCTTTCAGCACAAACCTCCCACACTGCGAGAGGGGCAAGCTGCATCTCGCGCGGAGCCACAGCAGCAGCAGCCCTCCTTCCTTCCCTCCCTTCCCACAGTGCCAGCCAGGAGCTCTGCACAGGGTGGCACCTACAGAAGAGAGAGTCACCCATTGCAGAGTGACACTGCTGCTCTGCATGGCTGGGAACACCAGTGGGTGACTGCTCATGCTGCTAAAGAGGCCTGGTGGGTTGAGGGTTAGGAGTCAGCACTTGAAAACACAGGAGAACATTTGCCCCATTGCATTCTTAACTACGCTGTTCACCACTGCTAAACTTAGTGCATGCTTGAACTTGTCCATTCACCACTCCTGCAGAGCTGACAGCACAAACAAAATTAAATAGCAAAGGCCCTAAAAAACAATCATCACTGAGTTACACTGCACTGGACCACCAAAATTAGGGCTGTAGGTCTCCACTTGGGCAATTAACCCAGACTAACTAGTGGAGTGAATATACACAATTCCATCAGAATCACAGAATTCCCTCTTTGCTCTGCACAATTACTAGTTTTTGTACTACCATTTTTGTTTAATGTCATTTTCAATGCTCTGTTACTCCATTATAGCACTATAAACAATCGGGATGACCCTAGCAATAACAAATGAAGCTCTTGATGTTTTATCATCAGGATGAAAACAACTTACATGTCTTTCCTCTTCCTAATACAATTCTTGATAGTCTTTACGTTTTTGATGTCCTAACTGGCTGCTAGTGAGTTCCTCTTTCCGGGCCACTTTGAAGAAAACCTGCTTAGATCAGCAAACCACATAGGGCAGATAATATTTTGCTGATACACAGAGCCAGTGCTTGAGCACAGCCTTGTTTATTTGCCTTTCCAATATTGTGACATTTCAGACATCTCCTTGCAGCCAAACCGCCTGTCTGTGTCATTGTGTGGGGAGACTGAGACCTGCCTACCTAACATTCCTGCCGCGGCTCTGGGGATGCTGTTCGGCTCCTGCACAGCCAAACACAGCGTGGGATCGTGGCATGCTGCTAAATCCAGCTGCTGTGTTTCACCTTGCAGAAAGCTGCATTACACCTGCTGTGGAAAGGATCCTCCCCCAGCTCTGCACACAGACCCATGGAACAGAGGGTCTGCTCCCTCTGCTCAGATGCTGTCCTGTTCATGCTCTGTTCAGGCACTGAGTAGCACCCGCATGGAATCAGAGAACACTTGGAGTCATTGGATGAAATGCAGCAGATGACCACTGGTGACTGAAGCTGAGGCCAGGCACGGATCCTTGGTCCCATTTTCCCTGCCCACTTTGCTGGGGAGGGACTTTCTTAGCAGTGGGGCCAGCACCCAACTGGGGTCAAAATAGCTGTAAAAAGCCCAAGGTGACACTGGGCAACTGCAAGGGTGATGTGGGGAAAGGGGAAAGACACATCCTTCATACTTGCCAGCTGCACACTTTGTGGATGTTTTCCAGCCCAGCATGGCCACTGGGAGGGTGAGAGCTGTCTGCACCTCCACACTTCTCCACCTTATGCTTTGGGCATTTATTTATGCACACACTCAGCTGCAAATCCCCATTCTGCTAACAGCCTTCAAAAGCACTTTCCAGCAAGAAAAACACGGATTTTACATCTGTAGATGTCTTTTACTGCACAGTGGAAATGCCAGGAGTTATCCCTGCTGTCCCAATAAAGTTGTCCTTTTCTCAGCTCCTTTGGGGAACAACAGCATCATTCCTGAACTATCACCTCAGGATGGGATTCTACAACCACCAGCAGCAATTCCATAATGATGGAAGACCTCAAACAGCATCCAGGGAATGTGCCCCAGTGAGCCACCAGCCTGTCACAAGGGTCAGCACTACTGACAGGTCATGTTCACATTATTCTCCTTACACTTCTCTGTTCTGCACTGCAGGCAAGTGCAAGAAAACGATATTCAAAATATTACATTAGGAGGTAGCTTTGACCCCACATGGTGCTCAGGTGCAAATGTCTCCCCAGGGTGAAAGACAACAGATAATTGGATTTGACAAGCAATTTATAGTAATGCTTTCATCTATGCAGAGTGAATTCAATCTTTTCAATCCTATTTACTGAAACACTGGCACCCACATGTATTCTGCTGCCATCATTTGACCCATGCTCAGGAGCAGATGTGACTTGGTTGCACAATTAAATGATGCAGCAATGCCCTAATTTAATTTAAAATCTGTGTTTACAGATATCCAGCCCCTACTGAAGCAGCACAGGGCTGACACCTGGCTTGTTGCTTTGGGTTCTGTTTGCTGTACTTCTTACACCTCATTGGGGCAAACAAATCCTATGGTATGAACAGCCATACTGCCCTATTACTAAACTCAAAAACAACCTGACTCCCAATTCAAGCATATGCACTGCTGAAATAGCACAGCCAAGCTCTCCTCGGATTTGAATCCTTGGGACAGAGCAGTCTCTTACCACCCGCAGTGCCTAATATAATTTGCAAAGAAGTATTTTTAAAAAATGCAGTTTCTACTAATGCTACAGCTCTCAAAACCACTGAGCTACTTCCCAGAGACAGCCGTTTGGGGAAGGGTGGGCTCTTGTTTAAAGCAACATGAAAATGGAGTAGTGAAATTAATTATCTGTATTCCTCCCTCCTTGCTCCTGGGCAACCCCTGGGTTTCCCCATGGGTCGTATCCAGTGTCACTGTCAATGCCAGCCACTGCAGCCCTGATTAAGTCATTACAAGTCAGCCCTTGTTCCTCCACTTCCAGTCAAGAGCAAATGAGACACGTGCAGGCTTTGGAAGCCCTGAAGTGCAGCTCTGTCGTTGACACAGCAGGGCGAGTGGAGTTGGCAGAGACCTGTGGACTCCAGCTGTTTTGGACATGAGTGGTGCCCGTGAGTTGGCTGAGCATTACTCCCTGAGAATTTGCTTGGTTTTCTCCTAGAAGTGCCACATGGGAATAAGCAGGGACATTATCAAAGTAGACTGATTATGCTAAGACCACCTTACCATGCATGGCATCAGATTGCAAACCCCACGTTCAACTAGTGCTAGGTTAGAAGTTTAAGCTTCCAGCAAAAAATCTGGACAGCCCAAGTCATCCCAAGATCTGGAGCCCATTTCTCTTTGACCAAGAATCTCTGCACATCAAGCCAGAGGTTTCCCAAAATGCAAGAGTTCCCCTTAGCATTCATTTGCTTTTCCAATGCTCTTTGCAGACTTCATAAGAGCTGGAAATAAAAATTTCTGTTCAAGACCCAAAGCAGTTTCCTTTGCCTCATCTAAGAGATGTTACGGCATAATCAAAAATCCAGAAAGAATAACAGGAGGGGATAAGTAAAAAATTATCTTTGGGATAATTTTGGGAGTCTACAAGCACGCTATGGCAGCCTGCGCACACAGGGCCTTGTCCCCATCTCACAGCTGGGAAACTGAGGCACAGATGGACAAGTGACATAGTACAGAGGCATGGCAGGACTGTGGAAATCTCAAGTGAAGACCTCAGTTTCTGTAACTCTGCCCCTCACACTGCAAGAGCTAAAGGGGCTGCTGCAGTGGGCTGTCACTGCTCAAGCAGTGTTGGCCCTGACAGAGATCCCTGGGAGGGAATAGGGTTAAAGAAGGGAATTTTGTTACTTTCTTGTCGTATTTTCTCGTGGGGGGAGAAGCGTCATGCAAGCAGGAGTTTTCCACTGGCTAGGCCCCCTTGCACTTATCAATGGGACCTTTCAGGACTCACTCCCTGATTGAGACATCATTTCCTGTCCAACACACTAACCCATTGATAACTCCACACTTGATGGGAACTTTTCAAGCCTACCAGGAAAGGCCAGGAGACCCAGAACAACATATACATGAAAACAGAACTGGGGCGAAAAGAGAAAGAAGAGAGGAAAAGAAAGAAACAGTTTTGGCCACAATTTGCATGCTGACAGCAAATGTTTGTGATCAGGGAGCTGGGCACCTTTAGCAGGTACAGCAGGCACAGAGAAGATGCTGACATACAGCAGTGGGACTGGCAGGCCTGGCACTTCAGCCCAGTTAGAAATGGAGATGGGCAAAAGAGGAAGCTTAAGAACATCCCTCTCTTATCCTCCTGCCAAACAGAAACTAGGACTGGCTGTAGAAATGGTCACATTTCACCCAAAAGGCCAGGAGGCCATAATGACTGACACAGCTTACAAAACAGCCTAGAGACTTCAGGTTTCCAAGTACCAGAAATGAAACATAAAGAGGAGTAAAGATGAAACTGGACCTCTTTAAGATACCCTTTTTTTTTTCCTAATTTATCATGCAAAAAGGCTCAGTGTTACTTTTCAGGACACAGCACAGTCAGCAACAACCTCAATATTGACTGTGAGGACTGATATTGCAACCTCAGCCCAGCTCCAAACACAACCACCAGTCCAAAAATCAACCTTTTCCCTGAAGTTCAAAAGTCTCTCAAGCCACAGCTTTTATTTCTACCCCCGCAATTAGTTTTGCTGCCTACAAAGCTACAATGATACAAAAATATCAGTGGACCTGGATTACTGGCAAACAACACCAACCCCAAAACTCCCCCTATCCATGCAGGTGCCTGGGAGCACTACCAGAAATGAAGCAGCTGATTCCTGGTTTCAGACTTTGGTCAGCAGCTACCCAGCAAGAAAGCTTTTGATGGAATCTAAACATACAGGCACAGAATAGAGAAAAGAAGCTTTACAAAACAGCAGGAGCCAGGACACTGGCTGGCTGGGTAGATGGTTAGGAAGAGAGATTGGCAAGTTTTCACTGCAATCTCCATTACTGAGCTGCTCTGGGAGTGTGCAAAAGCTCTGTTGTTTTCAGTTACTTGGTTAAGTAGTTTCTGGGGGCCCAGAATGTAGTGCTCTCTCTGTTTTAAGTGCATCTGAAGTATTTAAAATTAGATCCCCTCTTTAATAAGAACCATTCATGAAAATGTCAGCTTTAAACGTCTTTACAGTGCAAGTTACTCACTGTGAGCATACCACCCACTTATCTTATACCCTACAAGGGCAGACTCTGAAAAGTTTCAAGATCATGACATGTAACAGACCAAACAAGCACAAAGCCTTATTTAAAGGCATGATTAACCCAGCTGGAAACATGACTAGAAGCATAAGTAGAAATAATATTTTATGTCAGACAGGACAGACTTACCTGCAGGTCGAAGAACTTGCTGTATCTCCGGTAGATTATCTGGGAAGTCAGGTCAGACCATGTTACATTGATGATATAGACCTGTTCAGGGAAAAGAAAACACAAATCAGCCTGGGCCACAGATACATGCAAAGGCAGAACAGTCAACATGGGTAAATTTGAGATCTCACTGGCTGTTCCCCATCACAGTGAGGGATGTAGCCCTGCAAGCAGGACTAGCCTAAATTGAAGCCTGTTGCAGCCTTCAACAGAAATCTTGGGGGAGTACTGAGTGCTCCCATCAACTTTGCTCTGCTTGGGATAAAAGCTCTAACTGAGCAATGACACATTTCCTGGTCTGTGGTAGCACACCCTACCTTCTATCCTCTTTGGAGGGTCCCCGGGCCAGCTACAGGCATGGCTGGGAGAGTTATGCCACCCCTGAAGCAACAGCTCATCATGGGGTGCTGATCTCCAACCCCACACTCCAGGTTGTCTTTGTATATGGAGATGTGGCTGTTGCCCTTCCCAAGCAAGCAGTGGCTCTGGTCCAACAGGAAAGTCAAAGGAAACGCAGCTCCACAGGTGGTGTGGAATGACAGCCATGCAGCACAGTTACTAACTCACACCCATACGTGTGTGACAGACACCAAACCCTGTCTGGGCTCACAGCTCTTGCTGAGTCACACCAGACCACTCAGCACCTTTGGCACTCGCTGGAAGGTGATGTAAATCCGGACAGTGAGAGCAACACTGCTTCCTTGCATTGATGGAAACAGCAATAGAACCTGGAATAAGCCCAGGATTTCCCTTGTCCAACCCTGGCCCATCCCCAAAATAATCCTCTTACAGAAACAACGTTTTGCAAGAAGCTGTCATAAAAAACGATTCACATACACACACACAAACTTGTACATATACATATAAATACACACACAAAACAGAAAAATATTTCTTCTTGACCCTGGTACCTCCAAAATATTCTTTTAAAAAGTTAAAAATGGGCCAGGTTCTTCTCTCTCAGGCCAGTGCTGGTCCTGCTGCCTTGATGACAGATCTGCAACAAGACTTCAGCAAACACAGGATGGAGCTATCAAGGGTGACCACACAAAATCAATATAATGAAAATCACAGCTAGGACAGCTCCTGGGCCTTTAAAGCAATTTCCAGGTTTCACATATGGGCTGAGATAACGATCTGGCAGAGGAAACAGGAAAGCATTCCTCCTCCCTCAGCCACACCACTGCAGCAGGAGCTCTCCCTTTTGCCATGGATGCAGAAGTGAAGCTCTGTCTCCAGCAACAGGGGATGGATAAGCATCACCCTCTTCTCCATCTCCCCAAAGACACCAGACCATCTTCCTAGCTACTGATTCAATTTTTTCTGTACTTTTACCAATAAGAAGTATTGCATGAAAATCCCTAAAGGGGTGTTGAATATTTGGTTTAACAACATTTTTCCAACAACCACCAACGGATTTTTTTCTTCTTCTTTCCTAGTAGGAGAGGTATCCTCCCAGAAACCACAGAGCTCCTGCAGCCATACTTTGCTCTCTGCTTGTTACACCCACATTCAGTCCCCAAAGCAGTCTGCCTCCCATCTCCTGCAGCCCAGTTTCACGGCATTCAATAACAGGAGATGCTGAGCACAGGCTGTTAAGGAGATCTGGAGCCTTTCTTATGATTGTATCACACATATCTGCTCTTCCCACCAGGGCAGAGACCATCAAGGCTGGCAAAGGGAAGACTGCCCAGGGGTAAGAGCCTGACTTAGCAAACCCAGTTATTCTGCTGTATCATAATTCATCCTGGAAAACCAAACCACCCGACCTCTTTCCTGCAATGCCCATATACAAAAGGGTGACATCAGCACTGCCCTGCTGCATGGAGAGTTAAGCTTGTGTAACATGAAGATTTCAGGTCCCCTTTAAAGATCTTACCCATGCAGTCAAGGCAGAGGAGTCAGAGCCTGGGAAGGAAGCTGCTGTTGCCAATTTTCAGGCCGGCCACACTACACTGAAGAACATTTTTCCATGTGTTTGTTGTGGGAAAAAAAAAAGTTTGTAGCTTCACTCTGAGCTAATTCACACACAAATATTTTTACTCATTCTCTATCCAACAGCTACTTTCAGATGGAAAACCCATTCGATTAAAACCAGATCTTGACAGATGGGAGCTGAATAGGATCCAAAAGAAACTTCAGATACTGTAATTCTGGCCCTGAGTTCTCACAAAGGGGATGAGACAGGAGGAGAAACATATTGCACATGTAAATAAAGACTATAAATTTTCTTTCATTATACATCTTTTCTTCAGAAACTAGATACAAAATACATATGCCACAGACATCCAGGCACTTTGAATATCATGGCACTTCAGGCTTCTCCATCCTACTTTTCAGAACCCACAAAAACTGTGAGTTTCAGAAATTTTTAACAGCCTACAAGTCTGCTTGATCAAAATCTAATCCAGGCAGAATTCAATCCTGCTTCAAGATTCCAATTAGGTGGTGCAGTAAGTGGCACAACACCTCCATGATGCAAGAAGGGTCAGAGTTGGGTGCACAGGGATATTCTGGGCAAGAGGTCGGATTTATTTGGTGCAGGGAACAGGTGTAGGAGCAGCACCCGACTGCATGGTGCAGGTACATCCCCAGATCAGAAATTCAGGCTCTGTGGGAATGAAGCTGCCACTGGTTTCAGTCAAGCCAGGATTCTGCTGCACATTTAGGACAGCAATTAAATCTTTTTGAGCCCAAGGTCTCCTCAAGCTCAGTAGGTGATGGATGGGGCAGCACGTAGATACACTGACTTTTATTTCACGGAAAGATTACAGCAGAAGCAAGAAAAGCCTTTAACCATAATCTGCTGTTACTGAAGTGAGAAACCAGTGGGCTCAAAATCTGCTTGGTGGGAGGCAGGTGCAAAACCTAAAGCAGTTGTTGATCTTTTTTGCTTGCTTGCCCAAATCAAACTGCTTCCCAAAAGCCACCATTTAAAATAATGGGGTTTAGTTGAAAAAGATTTGTACAATGCCAGATTATAAATGCAAGGTCTGGAGGTTTCCAAAGCCTTAGATATCACATTTCTCTCCCTTAGAGATCTGAGTTTGGAAGTTGTTTGCTTCTGCCGCCCTGGTCAGATGCATAACCTTTTTGTGAGCAGCAAACTATACATCAGCTTACCTCACCCATTTTTTTATTTTTTTTTTCACTGATCTTAAAATGGGTTGTTGTGAAAGTGATCAACAATGTCCCAAGAGAGGGAGAAAAGCAGTCCTGGGGGAGCCCAGGGTCATGCAAATACAATGGGACAAGGAGGCAGCAGGAAATACTGGATAAATAGGGAGAGTCATCCCACGCTGGAACACCCAGCAGAGCCGGCATCGCTCTCGCAGCTGCCGGCAGAGCCAAGGGGAGCCTTTCTGTGGCATCCAGCAACTCCCCAAAACCGAGCAGCACAAGCCACCACTCCAGCATGCAGCTGGTCCTGCCTGTGAGAGAGTCCCAGCTCCTTGGCACATTCTGTCTTGATAAAAGAAGATAAAATCAAAGCACCTTACGTGTCTTGGAGCAAGCTCTTTCATGTAAGTACAGAACACACAACTAAACTGTAATTGAGATTCCAAATTACTACAGTAATTAATTACTAAAGGCAAAGAGACCTGCTTTATGTATCTGCCATGTTTCTAACCATAAAGGAGTCAAAACACAAACGCTATTCAAATGCATCACCTTAAAAATCCTTAACAAAAGGTCCTTAACAATGAATGAAAATTGAAGTACAAATGACAAACAATTCACTGCACAATCACTGGGTGCTCCAGCCACTAAGAATGTTCACTTTTTAATTTCCCAAATCCACTGTTTTTTTATTGTTGTATTTTAAAATAAATCCTTTTTCAGAGAAACAAGAAGCAGGCCTTTAAAGAGTGTAGATTATAAATCAAGAACTGAGCTTGATAAGTAGCTCGTAATATTCATGGCTTATGATAGAAGATGCAGGGTGCCAGGGGGATTTTATCAGCTGCTAATTATTGTTATTTAATCCTAGCTCTGGGAAACTTCTGCTTTACCCACAACAGAGCAGAAAATTTATTGTAAACTGAAGTCATTGCTGTCCCTTTACTGCCTACACAAGCAATGAGGAGAGATGACTTCCTACTACAAAACACATCCACTCTAACGTCACTGGGCATGACCTTATCGTTGACTGTCTTGTTTTCAATGGAAAATATCCAGTTCCAGCCAGCACAAACCCCAGAGGTAACAAATTCAGGTTATTCTCATGTGACTTATTTTTCAATTGTTTTTTCAGAGGCTAATGTCTTCTTGTCTGCAGCAGATGAGCTAGAGTGGAAGACAAATGTCTGAAACTGGTGGTCTGATGAGACCAAGATAAGAACATACACAAATACAAGAGCTATTGGCAAAGGGAATATTGAAAAGCAGAAACCAGAAATATCCCTGTACACATAAGAGAGGGTGTTGTTAACCTCTAATAAGTAATTACAGTAAATACCAGCTATTAAGAAAGTACTGTGAATGCAAAAGACAACATTATGGTGCAGTTTGTATGCAGATACCATCACAATATCCCCTTTTATCCTGGAAAATGTCAGCTTCTTCAAAGACTCCTGTTAAAGTGCTGGATGTTTGTCCTCCTATGAATCAGGTTTGAGTTGGAAAAGATATACCTTGTCTCCTGTATTCAGATGCTATCACTGCCTGCGAGCTGGAAGCTTTCCACCAGCACAGCTCAGCATGTGTGTGCTCCCTGGTCCACCTCCATGCAAAGTCAACTCAGCTTCTGCAAGGCTTGCAGCAGTTTCAGCTGCTTCATTTACCTGGTGAAATTCGCATTAAAACAACTTGAACTGCAGCAAAGTCAACATACACCAGTGCCCGAAATTACCAGAACACAGCCACTGCACCAACTCACTGTTTGCATAACCATTTTAACGTCAAAGATGTGCTGATGAGCACAAATTGGTGCTGGCCCAGATCCAGATTTGAAGTGAGATCAGCCTAGAGACAGCAATTTTGGTAGCCACAAGATGAAAGCAACAAAGCTGTTCAGCTTCCTGATGTGGTTTGGTTGATTTTAGTATCTTCTTCTACCCTGTAAGACACTGGCACCAGCAGCTGGGGTTTCCCCAGGATGAGGGACCCTAATGTCCTCAATTTCTGCCCTACACAAGAGCCAGTGTGGCAACAGGCAACAGGAAGAGTGGAATGCTCCAGGAATAAGCACAGAGAATGTAAGCCCTTCTTGAACACACATCACCTGTGCCTTCACTTGGCTTGGATCACATCTGACTCTGGATTCAGCGAGCACAGCATGGGCTTCTTGCCCAGCTCACTGGATTGCAAAAGGCCCTAAAAAGCACTGTGAGACCTGAGAAATTCCCACAGAGATGAAGTCAGACCCTCAGCCCCAAGCCAGTGGTAAGTCCATCACTGGTGCCATGCAATGAGGTCACCTTTCAGCACGACGGTCTCCGAGGTACCGCAGCTCAGCTGGGGCAGGGCCGAGGAAGAGCTATTTTCAAACCCACACCAGAGCTGTTCTCACTCCAGGATTTTGAAGACTGAGCTGAGAAACAGAGATGAGACTTGGAAGAAATATGAGACCCAGAGAGCCCCGACAGGAAAGGTCCTTGCAGGGTGGTTGCTGCCAGGGCAGATGTCTCAGAGCAGTCCCAAGGAGGGGGTGACGCAGGCTGCGCACAGGTGTGGGGCGTCTGGCTTTCTCATGCACCAGATGTGGTTTCACAGACACCCCTCTACCCAGCTCGTATTTCCATTACCAGTGGGGAAAATGTAACTGAGAAAAAGCCAAAATGACCCAGGGGTGTAATGGACAAATGTTGCACGTACCTAAGCCTTGGAAGCAAAGCAGAGTTACAGTATGCTGAGAGAGAGTAAACCGAACAGCTCTAGCACTTGCCAGTTCTCATCTGTGAGCAGCCACCACGCAGGCAACTAAAGCAGGACATAGAAATTCCAGTTTCCATCATAATCTGAAAGCTAATTTACAGTCAAAATAAACATACAAGTGAAGGGAAAGAAAAAAACAGGGAGCGGGGGATACAAGAGTTTTCCTTTTTCTTTTGTGGATCTTGTTTCATCTCTAAACTATAGTGTAAAAGGATTCATGCTGGATTAATGCTGCCTCTCTACAGCCATATCACATCAATCTGTTCTGAGTACACAAAAAATAAACTCCTTTCTAGCTCCTCATCTAGTCATATTCTTAAGACTCAAACTGGGTCCATTCCAGTTGAGAAAATCACACCACTACTGCAACTTATATGGGCACAGATCTTCCTCTTGGTGGAGCAGTAACCAGGATGAAATCTGTTTCTCTTTGCCAAATCCCAGTACTTAAAAACAAATGAGAATAGCAAACAACTGCCTCAAGCCAGCCAGCAGACATCCCTGGAACACAGGAAGAGGAACTCATTTGAGTATGGAGGCACCTGGCTGGATGATTTTGCTGGTTTCCTAGCTTCAGGGGGACAGACCAGACACAGAACAGGGTTGTGTCTGAATGACGAATCCAGCTCGTCATGTTTACACAGGTAGAATAAGACAGTACTTAGCCTCCCATATTTTTCTCATGCACTGATGAGGTTTTAAAGCCCACAGTTGAGATTTAGTCTCAACTTCACCCCTTAGGTTTTTGACATTTGCCAGCTTGAGTTTCTAAACACAGTCTTCCAGCATCTTCCTGCTAAGATGCTAAGATGCTAAGTTGTCCCACACAATCAGAGCAAAAAGCCAAAAGCAGAAAACCTCCCTGCTGTATTTCTCTGCATGGCCATGCAGAGCGTGAGAGGCATAAAAAGGTAAAAAGTGCAATCTGCACCCATGATTTGCGGCAGTAACTTGACCAGAGAGCTGCAGAACTGGAACAGCTAGAAGCCCTGCAGCTTGGTTACAAACCACCCCCAAGCCTCTTGCCAGGCTTGTTTGATTACTTCATTTAAGTTCTTGGGGATGTGTGAGCAGAATATGATGTGTCTGATTCTAGCAGACATGCAGTATCTGTGCTGCATTAGCAGGGTTTTGTTTGTTTTTAACTGATACCTTGGGTCACGTCAAAGACCTGTCAAGGCTATCTTAACTCCAGCATAGCCAACAACTACAGCTTATGGAAAGAGAAAAAGAAACAGCACTAGTAAAGACTGGTCACTGCTCCACTACCACTTCCCAGCTTCTGGAAGCAGATCAGCAGCTTCTTTGCAAGGGGAGGAGACAAAGGAAGTGCACAACATCCACTCTTTACATTTACATGTGTGCATGAGGGAGAGGGAGCATCTGTGAGGAGCGCAAGGTGGACTCATATTTCTGTTTCCAGTCTGTCTCAATCCACCTGCATTTACTTTCCATGTGTGATGGAACTATTTGTGAAGCAGAATAACCACAAGGCTCAGTTTCTGCCATTTAAGAATTGTCAGATTATTAGAAAACAGAACATCTAAGCCTACAGATCATTAGAATCTTAGAGAGACAAATGTAAAATGGAAACCAGAATGTACAGGCACTCTGTGAAACCTGCTTCCCTCGTGGCCTTCTCAAATACCCTGCCTGGGTCTGAAAGAGGCTGTCTAAGGCAAGCAAACAAAAATAATACAGCTGCACTTGGAGGTAAAGATTTTTCAGCTTACTGCCTCTTAAATCTGGATGTCATTTGACTTATAAACTATTTTAACTTGATGCTTGTGTCCTTCTCCTCAGCAGATGGTTAGTGTTTCATGACAACCCTAAAATATAAGCATGTCCTGGTGGAAGAAGAAAATCTCCATTCAAGAAAACAGAATTGGAAAAAGAAACAGACAAAATAGACTCTTGAATTTTAAACCCTCCAAGTTTCACTGACCAATTTTGAATATAGGCATTACATCAAGTTCACTAAACTGCTTTTAGAGATTGATTTGCAATTGAAGTTGTTCTGAACTGAAACATATTGCTCCCAAAGAGTACAGCTTAATGTGGAAATCCTCAGTGCCAGTGCTGGATGGGGAAGGGAGGTGGAGGTCCCCCTAAGCCAATCACTTCTCAGCTCCTACATCTTCATGTCAGCAGCAAGGAAAAGAATAGACACCAAGGGGAAACAGCATTTTTTAAAAATTACTTTCCAACATGAAATTACTTAATTCCCCTGTCCTTCTTCTCTACAAAGGAACAAATCTTAAAAACTGACTCAAAACTGCCTTCATCGTCCTTCAACTGAAATGAGTTTTTATCAGAAAGTATTAAGGCAGATACGAGCATTTTTAAAATTACTCCTTAGTTTATAACACTTCTTGCAATCTTCAGCTTTAAGAGATCACTCTGCTGTCATCAGTGATGATGATCATTCAGATGTGGGCAATGTTTGTGTATTAAATCCAATCCTTGTTCAAATGGGTACAACCTGCATCTGATTTTGACTGCCATTACAGCATCATTAGACTCACAGAAGCCAACAGGAACAGTTTAATTCCTTTCATTGTGCTGGATCAAACCTCAAATGAAAGCAAGATTGGTAAAGTACCAGAAGGATGCTGCCAAATCAAAGAGGCTTATGAGAGAAGCAGCTGAATTAATTTTGGCACAAGAGGAATTGACTTGAGGGATGTTCGAAATAGGATGAGTAGAGCTCTGCTCATATTTCAGGCAAAGGGATCTTTGTCATCGAGTGCCCTGGGGCCAGGGAGACAGGAATAGCTTGGTCAAATGAGAGCTAACAAAAACCTGCTTGCTTCTGTTAAGTGCATTAAAATTGACAAGACACAGAGACAAAATATGACCTGGAAATTGCTGTTTTCCACATAACACCAAGTCTCATCCACCTCTGCACCGAGTTATTTGTGCCTGTGTGAGATCTCTTGGAGCACCTTTCTGCTCTGAGAACAAGGGCCCTTCTACCAGCAGGCTTGGAGTGGTGCATTTCCCCAGCTATGGAGCTCATGTACAGTGCTGGAGCTTGCACAGCTTGTGGCCACGTGCAGACACAGAACACCATGGCACTGCCGAGCCCATTTCACACACGGTCCCAGAGCAGCTTTGCTGCAGGTACAGACCCTGACTTGCACAAATGGCGAGTGCTCCCTGCCCAGGCTGCCTTGTGGTCGCAAAGAGCTGTTGTTGCTACAGCCCAGCCTCCCTTTTGGCTTCCAACATCCAGGATTCCTGCTCTGCAGCAACACTTGCATGTAGTTTATATTAGCATGCAAATCTTCCGGCTTTGATTTGTAACCTTACGTATGACCCCCAGATGCAGCGCTGGAAAAGCAAAGCAAGGGCCTGGGAAAATGAGCAAAACTCCTCCAGGCCCTTCCAGAACAATGACAAAGCTCTGGGACATTCTTAGTCCAAATAATGGAAATCTCCTGGGATTTTGCGATAGAATAGTGGGATTTTTTTTCTTCTCATTTTGAGTAGAGGGAATCAAAAAGTTCATGTAATCCAAGAGACCCTCAGTTTCACAAACGTGAAACAGACGTGAGGGGCACAGTACTTTAAGTGTGGAAAAAAACAACTCTGAAACAAACTCTTCTAGAAGTTTCTATCCTATTTGTGCAACTATGTTTTTCATGTATGACTAAAGGATAAAACTTGAGGTGAAATCAACATCAACCAACAAAGCATTTCAGAACTGTCAGCGTAACACGCTGACAGATCACAGAATGGTGTGGATTGGAAGGGACCTTGAAGATGATCTTGTTGCAACCTCCCTGCCATGGGCAGGGAAACTATATTTGCATTTTAAATGCAAAATGATAGAAGAGCTGAAAAAAGGAGCTATCCTCAAAACATAAGCACCATTCTGAAAATGGTCAATTATACTGCATGACTATATCTATATATATCTACAAAAATACAGAAGAATGAATGTACTTGTTCTCTACAGAACAATCCTGACAATGTAAAACCAATTCCTGGAAAAAAGGGAACAAATTTCCACAGCCCTAGAAAGACGCAATGCTGAAGTCACTGGAAAAATGTCTTTCACTGTAGTGACCTTTGACTTCAGGCTTTAGAGAAATCCATGTTTCTTGTGGGGAGACGAGTGAAAGAAGAAAATGATTTTGTGTCCTAGTCTTGCAAACAATGTCTGAATTGCATTGCAAAATGCCTAAGAGGAAAATGTGGAGCACCCTCCTTATTCCAACCCTCACCCCCGGCCTCCTGGCCAAACCAGGAAAACTGATGCAAGAGTCCTGTGCAGAATGGATTCCCTCCCGGCAGGGCACGGCACTCAAACACAAAATTACCTTCTTCCTGTGGACCTTCAGGGTTTTCAGGAAGATACTGTGCCAAATCCTCACACCCTCAATCACTGCCTCTTTACTAAGCTGAACTATTGTCTCTGCCCTTTCCTTCCCTCCTACTCTTAAAATCATCCTCCTTTTTTTCCCTCCTTTTCCCACGCTTGGCTGCCTGCCTTCCCACTTGCAGGAACAGCCTCTCCTGGCCCAGCTGCACAGGACCTTCACAGGCAGTGAAAACCCATCCCTCTCCAGCTCTGCAGTTGCAACCTGGGCCACACACAGGCAGAAGGACATGCAGCTGTCCCCAGCAGCTTCCACACTGCCTTTATCCAGCACACCGGGAGGAGTGAGCACCACTCTGCCCTGCTGACATGCACAGAGATGGGAGAGATGCTTTTTTCATGGAGCATGGTGGCCATGCTTTGCGTGTTTCTGCTCAAAATATCACTCCCTTTAAACCCTGCAAAAAGGTCCAAAAAGGGCCCAATGGTAGGAAAAGCTGTTTAACTGCTGGGCACAGGGATGGCTGCTGGCCACAATGTCTTCACCCCAGCTGAGGAGCTGGGAGATGAGTCTCCAGGTAGAGAGTCTCCAGGCAGTACTGAAGCCAGAGAGAAAGTTGTCCTACTGACCTGCACTGCCCACCAACCCAACCTGCTTCTCTGCAGTTTGTACATGGGGTACCAAAGGAGATGGGCCCCTAAAAGAATGCAAAATTAGGGGAGGTGGTGATTATCAGCAGTGTAACCATACTGCCACAGGACCTGATCACCGAATCCAGCCCCGTACTTGGCACAAGCCACCACCTGAGATCCTGCTGTAAGCCTGGACTCTTTCAGTGTAGGGGTGAAGAACTTTCCCAGGGATTTTCAGTCACTCTAAGCTGGCCTTTGTCACCTTCACAGCTCTTCCCCATAAAAAACTCCACAACTTCTCTGGAGATGTGCACTGCTATTTGGCAATGGCAGCTTCTGTCAGAGATGCCAGGGGTGGCAGTGGCTACACTAATCCCTTCTTGTTTCACAGCTCAGGCACAAGCCTCACATACCCTGGGAGTTACTAATTTTTGGAAGGAGGGTATGTGGCTGCAAGTCAGCATGTGTCCCATTAGAAATAAGTTTTTTAGGCCCATGCCCATATTATATGTTCTATCAAAATCACTAATAAAACATGAATCAGCAAAATGACTTAAAAGTTTACATTTCTGTCAAATGCAGGGCTTACAGTGCTTTAGAACAATAAACAAACCTCTTCCTTTCATTCCCCAAGCCTGAATGTTCTCCCACTCTTAGCCACTTAAAGAGAATTAGGAATGTTGCACAGACAGAAACTCTATTAAATCTGCTGAAGTTTCCACCCAAAGCCCAGAAAGATCACTGTCTGTAACAGCAGGCTTTCAAGAACTAAAGCACCTGCACTCAACACATCAGCATCTGAAGACAGCAGGAATTTGCTAGGCAGAATTTGGAGGAAAAGTCCTAGTTTCATGTAGCCCCACGTTGGGATCTCAAACTGGCCAAAGGTACTCCTCCCAGATTCTTGTCCAGGTAGGTGGCAAGGGTTCACATCCATCTCCAGTGGTGCCTCTTCCTCTGCCTGTGGGAACAGACAAATCCAGGCAGACATCTAACATCCACAAGGCTGAAGTTAAGGTGGAGGTACAGTAAGGAAAGTCTGCATGGTGCAGAGATGCCCAAATTGACACTGACCTGTGTCTCCTCTATACTGCAGCACCATCAGTCCATGGTGGTCAACAAAGCAGCTTGGCTGGGTCAGCTCACTCACACCAAGAGCCCCAAATCTTTGCTGGGCACATGAGCTCTGGCCCAGCATCACTGACAGTGATGTAACACTTTCACATGACTGAACCTTTTTAAAAAATGAGGATTTTACTCCAATCCTCATTCAAAAGATTCAAAGTTTTTAACCTGGGTCCCCAGAGTGATTCTAAATTCTAACTTATGAAGCACGAAACAGAAAGGAGCTGGAGGCACCACTGTAATTTACCACGAGGCAGATATGCAAAGTGGAAGGAGAGGTGAGCCCTGCAGCCCTCTCCATGAAGACATCTCAGCTCCAGAGCTGGCTGGCCAGGGGGCAAACTGAGCAGAAATCACTCTTGTGTGCAGGGCATGAAGCATCGGCTGAATGCCACAAAACGCAGGAGGTGTGAATTACAGCATCTTAACTCACACCCTGAAGTGTCTTGTTGCAAAACAGCTCCGGGCAGAGGTAGGATTTTTTATTTCCAATGTTGTAATTCCCCTGTCTCTTCTGTCTCCCCCACAACCGCCCCTCCAGTAGAGGTACATCCAAAGAGGATCAAATCTCACCCTCCTCAGCCCTGTGAAATGCAAGCAAAACTAGCAGGACTTGGCCCACTGTGCCTTTTCTTAAGGCTTCAATAATACTAAGTTAATACTCCTTAAATATAAAACACTTGTTGCCTTGGAACAACACAAAGATGGACGTAAAATCACTGGATTCACAGACGGGTGCTATGGGTGGGCTCTGCTGAAAGGGAAAGCATCCCATGCTCCAGCAGAATGCCTCCCTTTCCATCTGCTTCCATCACCGCTCCGTGGCAGGAACAGATGGGCTGCCTTGAGGGGCAAAGAAATGTCTCAGGTTCAGGGCCTCGTTGATGGGAGCTGGCTCTCCACCTGCACGCTCACAGATAAAAATAAATCCTTGCCCACACACCAGCAGATGCTGTCAAATATGAGGGCCTGCCCTCAGCAATTCCACTGGGCCACTAGCTCCAGGATTTGCCCTAGTCTGCCTCAGGGAGAAGGAATGGACATCCTGGCCATCCCCTAGGTGGAGCAGCAGGGTGATTCATCACTCCAGGGGCCAGGAGGATAGATTCCAAAGGGGAAAAAAAAAGGAAAAAAAAAGAAAATCTGGGGCAAAACTCTGCTCACAGGTCAACCAAATTCCACTGGAAGCAGCAAACATGGAGTAAGTGTTCAACAAGGCATCCCAAATCCTGTCTGACACAGCCACTGTGGCTGCCCTCACTTGACAGAAGGGACAAAGTCAGACAAAATGATGGCAGGAGCTCTACCAGACGAGAAAGCCACAGGCTTGGGTGCCAGAGAGAGACACCACTAGGCTCCCACAGTCTCTCCTCTCTGTCAACCACCCAAATTGTTCTTGAGGGTAAGCAAAGGAGGCCAGTTGGAAAACAGACCGGTAGTTTTAGTGGAGGATAACCACCAGCCCTGAGACATGGCTGACCACAGGGCAAAACCAGAGCCCCATCAGCATTCTCCAGGAATGTCTCAGAAAGCCCAGGACTACCCTGGATGGGATAGACAAGAGTAAAACATGGCTGTGTGCCACACTGTCTGTGCTCCAGAGGACACAGTTTCTGCTCCCCCAGCTGCCTGTGAGGCTTCTCCACCAGCAACACCAAGACAGCCAAAAGGTTCCTCAAGGTTTGTAAATATGGAGGCACACCTCACTTGATGGTAAGATTTTTCTTGTTCTTCATGGTCACAAAAAATCCCTCTTCTGAACCTTGAGATGAGTGTTTTGCTTTGGTCCCATGGATAAATATCATCACCTCAGGAGAGGAAATCTTCCTAGAAAGTGTAGGGCAGAGACTGAGAAGCCTGGAGATCACAACATCAATCCCTTGGAGACTCAGCCTGCCAAGGCACTGAAGGACATGGTAAATGTCAATGAAGGGCATAATTCCACAGCTTTCAATGGGATTTAAGCCTGCACTTAACTCTTGTCACAGATTTGCAGCCTGTGACCATCAAGGTCTTCCTCTCTGTCCCTTTGTCCCAAGAAGTGACAAATTATAGTGCCTGGACTTCTACAACTGTTGATTTGAGGGCTCTGTGAAAATCCTAACTTGCTGAATATCAGCCTTCTACTATAATTCTGGGCTTTCCCAAAAGCAATCCATGCAGTTGCTCTACAACCATGACCAACAATGCTTTTCCAGCCTTGCAGAGATGAGCAGGAACCCTCCAGCCCAACTCCAGCACACATAAATTGCTCCAATACCCTAATTTCACACATCACTTAAAATCTGCCAACTTCCAGCTGGAGACGACTGAATCCTCTCCATATTGGCTCCCTTCTTGCCACAGCTGCAGCAGCCTACACACGCTTCCAGCCCCTGTTAAACCACACTAGCTGTGGATGCCATGCTGACAGATGGGCAGCTTGGGGAGGGATCTGAAGCAGCCCCTCCATGGTGGCAAGAAAGCTGAGCCATGACTACAGTCACTCAGCAGCCAGGACTCTGTGGAGATACTGCTACATGGATTTGGTCTGTTCACTGCACTGCCTCTCAGCTTGAAACCGCGGAGAGCCACAGTCAGCAAGCATGCCACCAGCCCCTCAAGTCAGCAAATCACTATTGTAGCAAGAAATCACAGAAAACAGAAAAATGTCACACTTCTGCCTGATTAGTCCCATTGCAGTCCCATGGATTTTAGAAGCAGGACGGGCAAAACTGGCTGAAGTTTTTTTCAGGAGTTCAGAGAAATCCCATCTATGGGAAAGGGGTACTAATTCCCATCTGCAGATGTGGCTACTCAAACAGCACACTTGGAAACACCTGAGAGGCTGACTGGAGACCCAGCTACCTTCTCACTGACATGAGAGCCCTCCTTAGCTCAAAAGCTAACTCCAAAACACCACTGAACTACAAATCTCCTTGGCAGGGTAAATTATCGAAGCATGATTTAAAAGTGAGCTCTGAAGTGAGGGAGCTCAGCCAACCTCTGCATCTGGCCACAATATTGAGAGTCAATCCCCCAGTTAACAACCTCAGACTCCATTGAGGTGTGACATTAAAAAACAACCCAAATAATATCCCAGCCATGTCACTTTATTCTTTTTTTTCCCCTGACAGGACATCTGGCATGCAAGCCTTGGGTTTTCCCTCATCCCAGAAAAACCAACAGCCACATTTTCCAGAGGTCTCTTTTCCCTACCCAGGGAGTGGAAGGGATGCAGTCAGTTAATGCATGGCTCCTAACATTTTTCCAAGGAGCTGGTTAGACTCCCATTCCCTTCTCCCATGGAGGAACACAGCTGCTATAATCAGCTTGTAGTTGGGAAGGGGATGGAAATACCATTCCTGTCACTGCTGCTTAAAAATCAGCAACTGACAGTGACAGATTAAAATGAACCTACAACACCCTTGAAGAAGGGAAAGCATCTCTCTTATCTCACACAGAAAAACCCTCCAGAAACAAGTGTCCCAGACTGGACATATCTATCTATAGTAACAGTCTATAATCTGTTCCTAAAACTAACTCAAGCAAAGCTTCCTCCACGTCCAGGCTCTTGCATGTACATTTGTAACCCCTTTAGAAAAGCAATTTCAGGACTGTTCTGGTGAAGCAAACACTGATTTCAGTTGCACAGTGTGATGGATGCAGCTCCCAACAACTGTTCTGTCCTAGCAGGCAACAAACCTGGTAACAGTGGAAAATATTTGTGCAGCCTCTCCTGTTTTTAGAAATTGTCTTCCAGCTTCATGTTCTTGTGAATTTTTTCAGCTGCCAAGAAACCATATTTTCACCAGAAGGAACTGTGGAAATGGGCTTGGATATCCATCACAGCTCCAGCAACCTGACCAAACTTGTCATGACAATACCAGGTAGGACTCAGACCAAGCCAAACACCAAAAAGACTTTAGCTCCTACCTTCAAGTGAGCACAGGGCCAAGGGCACTGATGCCAGTGGGATTGAAGTGAGGATGGAGCTCACAAGAGGCCCAGTCTGAACTGTGAAACATTCAAGAGCTGTTTCCCAAACATTAGAACAAGGCCTTTAAAAGAACCACAGTGTTGCCAGAGGAACACTGAATTGAAGCTACATGACTTAAAGGGAGCTTTGTTTGGAAGCTCCAATCCAAGAACCAACTCAGCCTTGTCACTGGCTCAAAGCTGAGGGGATGGCATCTGGAGGTGAGGGGCGTAGGAGAGGCTTTTCCAACAAGGGAAGAAAAGCTTTTCAAAGAAAACCTTTTCAAGAAAATCTTGTGCTTTGGTTTTAAAGACCCATGAAACAAGGAGGTGAAATGCAGAGGGAATTCCATTGAGAATACCATTACCTGCACACACAGCTGGGACACATAAACTTGACAGTGCCAGACACAAGACAGAAGAAAAAAATGTTTTGGAGGCAATGGTGTTTTCCAGGAAAAAAGAGCAATGTGGCTATAAAATAATGAATTTTCATACTTACTTCAAGCTTTGTGCTACAGGCAGTGCTGGCCTACTGACTGCCAAGCTGGCTACTGTGTTTCTCTTCACTCTGTGATACTTATTTGATTGGCAAGATACTATTCCAGAGCTATAAAACCCTCCTGGAACATTTTTCCAATAAACCAAATTCCTTTTCTTAGCAATCATTTTATTTGACTAATTATTAGCAACACTTGGAACAAAACAGACTGCACAGGCAGAGTTACCAAGATAATTCAGTCCCTGCCCAGCAGATGCTTATGCAGTGCCTGAGAAGGACCAGGACTGAGGTCTCCTATCTCAGCTCCTGATCCTGGACAGCAAGTCTACTGAGTGCATGCTGGGGAGCTGCCTGCTCTAGGGAATGATGTATTCCTAAGGTCAGCAACATCTGACTCAACTTTATGTCCTACCTAGGAAAGAAGCTCTCTTGGGTACTTGCCTACAAGGAGTACTCCTGTCTATCCACACCAGCATAGGTAAGTTTGCTCTTACAGGGTGCAACATCCCCCTGCAATGAAGACATTGCCCTTTGGCAGGAATGGGGAAGAGCAGTAGCTGTACTTTCCCTATACAAAGCAAACAAAAAGTATATTTCTTCCATTTCTCTATCAGCAACTAAAGATATAATCTGGATGCAGTACCTGGGAGACTGCTCTGCAGCCTACAGGGAAGCAGCATGGTAAGGGAAGGTCTAGTTAAACCCAGATAAAATTTATTCTAGGGGCACTGTAGAGCAGAGATTAAAATTCAGGATTTGGAAGCTTTGTGAAGCAAGAATCAAGGGCACATTTATATTTAAATTCACAACTGATATGGGGGGCATGTTGCTGAAATACAGCAATGTGGTGCACCCCATGCAACCAAAACTGCCCCTCCCAGCAGCAGAATAAACTCCCTGGAGTCTCTGTGGCACACTGGAGTCCCGTGGGATATTCCTGTGGGATATAAAAAGCCTCCTGAGTCGCTGGCATGGGGGCACAGCGGCTCAGTCAAGCACAGGGATTTTCTCTTGGAACACTTCTCGTCTCACTCGATGTGCAGGCACACAGACACACAGAGCCCCCAGCCCAGCAAGGGAGGGGATATCCCAGTACCAAATGCTTCAGAAAGTTCAAACAGCAGGCACGTCTGATGGGGAGGGAGCACAGGCTTCAGCATCCTGGGGAAGGAGGGCCTCCCAGGCCCCAGCCCACCTCTGACTCCATCTCCTCTCCCATGGTGCCTGGGGCAGCATGGACTTTCTCTGAAGTCCTGTTTCCACAGACCCAGGTTTCAGGCCCAGAGCAAAGGCAATCCTGGGATGAACCTGCCCTGCACAACACGCAGAGGGCAACATAGTTGTCCCCAGAACAAGGAATGCGAGGTTTAAAATAATCTTGGGGGGGCAGGCAGGGGGAAAGGACAATATCCTGAAGCATAAAACCACGATAAGCACATTCGTTTCGCAGTTGCTCGAACATAAAGCCAAGTCCTGGAGCTCTGCCAGCCAGTCAGTATTTTTATGACTGTATCAAAGCACATGATAAAAACAAAAAGCTTAAGGGTCAAACTCAGTGCCGGGATTAGTAACCAGCTGAAGTGAATAGCATGATACCAGGTCTGAACAGGATCCTCTGATCACTTAAAACATGTCTGTTTTTTACACAGATAGCAGTCATGCCTGAAACCTGTGTGCCAAATTCCTCTCCCTCAGCCCGTTCAGGTGGGGAGGGCTTTGTGCAAAATCTCTAAACCATCCCCACCAACAAGCACCAGCAGAGCCTGCAGCTGTCTCGAGTCACGTACATCACCCAGCAGAGCACACTGTCCAGGCCCTTCCCTCGTTGCTATTTCAGTTCTCTAATGCAGACACTTGCCCCTGTCAGGACTGCCCCCCAGAGCAGTGGAATATTTCCAAATATCCAAATATCTCCAAATATTTCCTGCATTAGGCACTAATGTATGACATGCTAACAGGTGAAGCCGGCAAGCACCAGAAGAGCAGGGCTCCCTTCTGAGCAGGTCTCAAGTTCTTGCAAGAAGGACTAAATATTTTTAATTATTTCAGAATAAGAAATCATCCAATTGTGCTAAGGGATTTAACAGAAGAAGCTGCATCAGAGATTCTGAAAGACCAAAGGGGACTTTCATGTTACTGTACATGTACAGAAACTGTATGTTGAGAAAGGGAATTCATTGCAGAGCAGGAGATCCCAGCCCATGGAAACTGTGTCTGTGACTGCCAGCAGCTGAGACTGCAGGAGCCACCTGGGAGCCCTGCTTAGACTGTGGCTGGTTTCCCAAAAGTCACTCCAGAATTCCAAGGTGGTTATACACCTGGGTGCTACTTGCTGGCACTGCTGCAGCTCAGAGAACAAAGGGTTTGCAGCAGCTCTGAGTTGAAATGCCTAGAACTCAAACCCATCAGAGACACCTTCTCACCCTGTGGGTATCAGCACTCTGTGCCTCCCTCACCTTTGTCCTGACAAGGCGTGAGCTGAGAGAGGGATGGGGCACGTCCCTTGCTGCAGCTGAATGGATCCAGCAGGACATGGTGCCACATCCCCCCACTGCAGCCTCCCTCTGCAAGGCCACGGAGCCAGGGCATCCAACAGAGACCTTAACTTCCAGCTAAATTTCTCTTTTATCCAAGTAGACAGGAGGCTTCCCTAGCGAATCATCTCCAAGAGTGAATTTTAATGTAATAGATCAGAGAGAAGCTTAAAGCTTGGGTTGTTTGCTTTAAACACTGGATGGCTTGGTTATTTTGTCCACTGCTTAGGCTCCCTTTTATGTTACACATAGAGATAATTTCTTCTTTTCTAGGGCAAAACTGGGAGTTATTTCCTTTCAAAAAAGCTTTTTAACTAAATAAAATTACTCATTTATGGCATTCAGCATTTTTCAACAGTGCTTTTAGTTTCTCCACAAGATGCAGTATTTTATGCCAGAGCATGAATATTCAAATAAAAGCCTTTTTCCTGCATTTTCAGCAGGAAAAACATTCTTTTTTATTGAGCATTAGCTGCAATGATAATTCTCTAGTCTGTGTTATTTCACTGAAACAAAAGTTTAAAATACACAATTCTAGCCAGTTGCTTCCATTGCAGACAGAAGCTCTCTTATAACAGGAATTAAGGACAATTTGGGGAGTAGGTATGCACAATGGAAGTTTTGGTAAGTACCTGTCATTGTGACCAATTTGCACACAATGACAAAATTACAGCTGGAGGAAAGCACTGAAGGAGGAAAAACTGTGAACAGAAAAAGTCTGGTCTCCCTTGTTCGAGCTGTTTACCACCCATTATTTCTGTCCCTAAGCTCTGACTTTATTTCGCACGAGCTGACAAAAACCTCTCATCCTACAAAGTGCTGAGCATGCTCTACTCCCACACACCTCTCTCCATCATCAAGGCTGAGCTAATTTGGGGCTGCAACTCAGCCCCAAAAACACAGTGAGATGGCACCAACCATCACTCCTAGACTGCCCTGGGCAAGCTGTAATTTTGATTAAAGAAGAATTTCTTGCTCCCCCAAGCAGTCTCAGCTCCCACTCAAATTTTTCTTTTGATCTATCTGCCCCCTTCATCAGATTTTTAAAGAGTTAACGGTGTTGTCTTCCCTCCTTCCTGACACTGTCTGACCTGTGAGGCTTGGCTGGGGCCAGACTCAAAGAACATCATATAACAATATGCCTCTTCTGATGCAATGTGTCTCTGAGAGATGATGGGCTTGTATCATGCCTTTGCACAAAAGCAGAGAGCTATTCTGGGGAAAAAAATGCAAAGAGGAACTTCTTTCCAGGAATAAATCAACAACTTATCACAAACAGCATATGCAATAATTTCCTTGTTTACAGCTACAATTTGTCTGATGAAGCAATTAAAAACAAAAACCACCAAGATTTTTTGACCTCCTTCCTTATCTGAAACTGGTATCAGCAGGAAGAACACAGGTCTGACCACACTCCAAAAAAGAGCCTTACCCCAGAATACACTTTAAATATACTTCATATCTAGTAAATCACAAGGCTGCTTTAACACATGACTCCAGAACCCTGGTGTGACATCCCCAGTCAAGGACAGCTGGGCAGAGAACAGAACTAAACTTGTAAGTACTGTCTCTCCTTGTGACTGTACACATCAGTTGTACCATCCTATAGAGGCACCTGGCATTTGCTAAGCTGAAAACACTGACAGAGGCTGAAAAATATCCCTATATCCTGCAAAACTGAAAAGTAAAAAGGGAAAAGACAAGGAAAAGACAATAGCTTGCATCGAGCTAAAATACACCAGTGGCCTTCATTAAGGTAATTCTGAAACTCTGATTTTGAAAAGATAGGAATAAAAAGGAAGGAGGAAAACCTCAGATAATGACTGATTTGCCAACAACCGTGTGCAGCAAGGGTGAGGCCAGAAGCCATGTCTCCTGATATCTGAGTCATTGTGAGAGATGTTTCAGCACAGCTTTTTCCCCTGAGAAACTGCTCTCACTGAAGCTGCAGTTCAAATATCCCTCACTTCAAGGGGCTGAAATTTCAAAGCAGATGAGCCCTTCCATGAAAACCCATCCTCATGTTGTTCTCCTTGTTGCCTGAAGGACATGGTGCTGCTCCTGTCTTAACATTAACAAACCAAAGACATTTCATGTGCCCATAGCAGATCAAACTCTGGAAAAACCAACATAGTTTGGCTTGCTGGCCCAACTGCAGGCTTTGAGCACAGAGTTCTGGTTCTGTAGGCCAGTTTGTGTATCCTGGAGAAAGAAGGACTGTAATAGCTTAGTGACATGGCATGGGGACAGACAGCCCTGACACTCAGACAGGCAGATCCCAGCTGGCTTTGGAGGGGCAGGGCAGAAACTGCAGTGCAACTCCCAACATCCAGGATGAGAATTTAAGTAAATACCCCAAGCTCCATGCTGTCCCAGCTACACAAACCAAGGGCCACAGGCAGCTCCAGCACACCTGCACAAGGTCCTGTGATGGCATAGACCTGCTTTCTTTATAAGAAAAAAAGGAGGGAGAACAAAAAAAGAAAAAAAAAAAAAAGAAAAAAAAAGAAAGCAGATTGTTCTTTCTCATGTTTACTATGATGACTTTTAATGCTTAGAAGTCACAAAGTGAGATGTCAGAGTCCAATAAGCTGCTTAAGGGCACCTCACAAATGTGCCAGGGCAGAGACCTCCAAACCTAAGGGATGCACGGTCCATGCACTTCCTTTTCTTGCCTCTTGGGCCACAGCTATGGAGTTTGTAGCAGGTGCAGTGCAGAAGAAGCAAGCCATAAAGAAGTGGCTCCCAGGTAGACACTTTTGCACTGCAGTTATGCTGAGAATCACGACAGGATGGGTCAGCACCTCTGGTGGCTCAGCTCTCCTAACCAGGGAGTGTGTGGGGACTGCCAGGTGAGATCTGCAATCATACTTTTGGCAGGAGACACCTCTCACAGACACTCAGACCAGCCAGTGGGACAAACCTGCATGCACACCTCAGCCACATCAGATGGACCAAGGGCAATGTCCCATCTCCCAGAGGAGAAAACACTACTGACCCTTGGAATTGTTCTGATGACTGAAGAGCCAGGTTATAGCACAGTGCTGAAGCTGACTCCTATTTCTTGCTAAGTCTTATTCTGAGTGCAAAATTAAACAGCTCATTTTAAAAGCAGTAAAATGACTCCCACTTCAGAACACAGCTCTCAGGGGGAAAAAAGAAAGTTTGCAATTTCAGCAGGGCAATGCATGAGATGGTCTGTTAATTACCAAAGGAAAGGCAGCTGGTTCAGTTCCTGCTATCTTAATCATTTTCCTCTCTTTGATGTCTTGATCACATCTTTTGAACAACACGCTTGAAGCACAACACTGCAGAGAACACTTATTTTTATAATGAAAGGGAAATATTTTGCTCCATGCATAATATTTGTTATCCTGATAGGCTGCATTGATAGGGCTTCGTATATTGTGTTTTCAAACTAATGCTGAGTTTAAAAGGCCTGCAGGGCAGTGCAAGGCTTCTGTCAAATGATAAATACGTAATCGGTGTACGTGTCCAGCATCCTTCAAAGTGATATCAAATGGTTTCTAATAAGAAAGATGCAAGCATTCAAAACTTTCTTGTCCTAAGGGCATGCAAAGGAAGTTTACTTGTTTCTCAATTTAGTTTTCAAAGTTAAAATTTCTAGGCCATATGAAAATGACATTAATCCTTTGCACAGTGTGACAACATATCCACTGTTGCAGAGAATATATAATCAAAAACTCTCTCCCACTTCCCACAGACACCAGAGATGGCCAAAAATCTGGAGCAAGCACATAGTTTTGAAAGCTGCCAAGAACAGGATGGAATTCTGCGAGAGTTGCAGTGATCTACAGAAAATATATTTGCATGTTCATTTGCACAGTGCTGCAGTAACAGGAAAAGCTGGAGGATGACCCAGCTACACGTAAATGGCATCGAATTCCTCGAGAAGCAGCTGGCCATGAGTGCTGGGACAGCAGCTTTCTACAGCTGCCTGAAGTTAGAAGGCCTTTCCTTAATAAATGGGCCCCATTCAATGTGGGCTGAGATTCAATTTATCCTCACTGTAAATCGGAATCTGAAGTCAATAGGGATATCTCCAAGAGACTGCACACCAGAGTAAGAGGTAGTGAAGCACACAGGAGAGCTTGCTAAAAAGATGTTCAGAGACAGGAAAAACATCTCCAAAATGTCTATGACCTGAGCAGAAAGTTCAGGATTATAGCAAAAACTCAGCCCTTGCTCTAATTCTCTATGTACAATCTGAGTCTTGCTATTACAGGTTACACTGAATCTATCTAAACAAAACCTAGCTGTGCAGGAGTGACTGCAGGATGCAGACTTTACTTTAAGCACAACACCCATTTCCTCACTCTTTTCACTTGAAACCAGATGTTTTTATATTTGCGTGTGTGACATTTACACTTAACAATGCAGACTCTGGTCAAATTTGCTGAAACAGTGAGCCAAGCTATGGTTAAACTACTTCCTATATGTAGAAGCACTTTGAACATCGTGTGTGTCAGAGACCGGCGAGTCAGAGGCACAAGCACTGCCCAGCTGAGGGGTCAGATCTGCTTCAAGCTGCAGCTGGGCAGATGTGGGAGGCAGCTGGTCACTGCTCCCCATGGCCTGGTGCTGCCCCTTCCCTCCTGTGGTTACCACCACCGCACATCTGCCAGAAGGACCAGGTGTGCTGCCCCTTGAAAGTACAGAAGAGGAAAAGCCTATGGGAAATGGACTCTGGTTAATCCCCACTGGTTTGGGAGGATCTGCAGGAGGATGTGACCTGTGGTTGGGAGTAGCTGGAAGAGATGACACTTTATCCCAGCACAGGATAGCATCCCTGACCACAGCTCCTGCCTTCCAACCGACATCAGAGCTTCTCTTCCAAAAAAGGAAATAACTTGGGACTCTTTTGGCTCCCTGAATTGGCTAAGCACGGCCTCAGAGAAGCACCAAGACAGTGACTGCAGGGAAGAAGATCAGGGCTGCCCCTGGCTTAGCAACACTGTCACCCTAGACAGCAGGAGCTTGACTGGCTCTGGGACCCAGACCCACCTGGTCCTCTGGTGGGAGCTGCATGGGGTGTTAGAAAAAGGGATGCCCCCAGACACGCAGTAACAACCTGAAGCCACTCATACCACCAGCACATGGGAAATAACAGGGACACAAACACCTCCCCAAACACACTTGTCCTTGCATTTGCCCCACGGCAGAGCAGCTTCCAAAAGCTGCTCACTTCCATATTCAAAAGAACCTTTCTATTCCATGGTAGAGTGCTGCAGAAGCAGGCCCAGTCTGAGGACAGCCCAAAAGCCAGCCCAGATTCCTGCCCAAGTGACAGAGGCCTCCCTCCCATGCTCTACTTGGCCTTTCTCCAGTGAGGTCCAAGGAGTGGAGAAAGGCAGGGATCAGCATTAATGCCAGCCAAGCCAGTCCTGCCTGGGGGTGAGCCACACTCATCCTGCCTTTTGAAGAATGGTGGGCAGACAGGGCCATGGCCCTCCACTGTCCTCCCTGCCAGGAGCAAAGGGACACACACCCCTCAGCCACAGTTTCATTCTCTAATTTAGCACTGCACAGAGCAGAATTCTACCCAGCCAGTTTCCAAAAATAAAAAGAGACTGAATTTTGTTCCTGGGGCAGCCTCCTACATTCACAGTGCCAATAAGGGGGTAGTCCCTGTCTCAGTGAGCCACCCAGGAGCTGGGATGTGCCAAAGAAACCCTCATGGCTGCAAGGCCAGCTTAGAGCCCAGAAGAAACTGAGCCAGTGCATTCTGCAAAAACATCAGGAACAGTTGCTGCAGCAACTTCAGTTTCTTGCCCTTACACATACAACTCTCCCCAGCACAGGACAGGTCATTTCTATCACCAGGGTTTGTGCTGCCTAGGGAATGCTAACCGTGCAGCTGAATTCTGATTTTAAAATTTGGATTTAATAGGAAATCACATTTCTAGTGTGTTAACGATATATTTCACTAGAGGAGTTTCAGGGTATCTCTAAATAAGACTGAAAGACAAGTGTGTTTGTAATTTGGTCAATTTTCAGCAACGGTAATGATAATAGTTTTTATATCCTGTTTCTCCTCCTGCCAGCATGAAGGAAAACTCTTACAGTCTAAGAAAACAGCAACTAACATAGGATAATAAAACCACAGGTTGTAGAAATACAAAGACATGCAAAATAAATCAAATTAGAAGATGTAATTTGGGAGAGGGAGGCATTTCACATTGTGACAATCCACTCTCTTGCTGGCAACTCCATAGCACTCCATGGCCAGAATCATCATTAGCATGTTACTTGACAAAGATCTATTAAACCAGGACAGAAATGAAAAGATTTCCCCACCACAAAAAAGAGTGAAGCAGTGGGAGTTGCAAAAGAGGCCTTTGATTCACCCTTAATTCACCAGATGAATCATTTCATATTGAGCAAACATCAAAACACACTGAAGAGATACAACCAAAAACTCCCAATCCCTGAAGCCACTTCAGCTGGCTCACTAAACCACACAGCATTGATCACACACATTACCAAAGTGCTATGATTTACCTTATTACATGCATTAGTTAATTCGTGGCATCTTTGCATAAACCTTGACCTGCACTGCAAGACCATTTGACTCAGTTTATCTACAAAGAAAGCAAGTCTGCTCTACCATGCATTTGAGGAGATTGAGTTTGAGGCAGGGTGAGCACCCCACTACTCATGCACTGTTACTTATTAAGTTGCAGTAAATGGCCCATGAGATTTAAACAGAGATCAAAGGGAGACCAAATCCTGCCCCTGCAATTTTGGCAACAGCATCTCTTTGCAAGATCAGTTTTGAGCATGTGGAGTCAAAATCATTATTATATTCACTGCTCAAGCATGAGGAACCTCAATTCCTCAGCAAACCTCCATGGACAGAAGGACACATTCAAACGTGGCACAATTACCTGGTGAGAGTCAATTGGTTTTCTTCCTCAGCTGCACCAATGAAAGTGGTTAAACTACTCCCAGTGAAAGAGAAATAACCAATTTCTGAAAAACCGCATCAGAGAAAAAACTTCAGAAGAAAGAGTTTTGCAATAAATGTTCTTAATTTTAATCCCCTTTGTATAATCTTTAAATATTAGGGTAACAAAAAGTCTAGTAAGCATTTTACAGCCAGAGGAGCACTGCTGAGTGTTAGGCTCCCTTTATCTGAGTGACAGCTGTTGGCAATCCCCCAGCCCAACTCCTGCTAATCCCCATCTGCCAAAGAGGCAATAGGACCTCAGGAAACAGGCACAATATCTTGGGCATGTTATCATTAACATTGTCCCACCTTCCTGTTTTACAGTTTGTTTCTGTGCCTTCACAGACACAGCATCTCTGGGGAGGGAGGCTGGAGAGAGAGCCAGGCATCTGCTGCTTGACCCAGGTGCTTGTAGCTGCACCTGACAGCGCATGGCTCTTTCTACACTCATGGGTCCCAACCATGCAACAGCCCAGGAGATGCTTTTTTTGCCTCCCAACTGGTCAGTGCAGAGTGCTGACCCCAGCTCCTCAGGCCAGCAGCTAAAATGAAGAGTTCCTTGATGTGTTCAGCAATCACCTAAAACACTACTAAGGACAATCCTCGTTCTTGCCCCAGAACATATTCAAGCAGCCAGAGCAGCAGTGGAAAACCAGTCACACCTGATACCGGCCAGGACCAGCTGAAGGGATGTTGGTGTGGGCAGTTCAAAAACTTCCAGAAACAGTGCAGTTTCTAACATACAGGTACTCACCATCTCCTGAGAAAACGGTCTCAGACAAGCCTACAAAACTCCAAACAAATCCCAAATCCACTCACTTGGGACCACTCTTTCTTAAGATCTGCTTAGTGACAACAGGCAAGTTGTGCCAGGTCTCCCACCTAGCAGGAAAGCCCCACTAAGATCCACACCATTTCCATGCAGGACTGCATGGGTTTCACCAGGGATGTATGAATGTTTCAAGTCAAGGAGGAGCAGTTATCTGGAAGCACAAAGCATCACTGCACTCTCACCAGCCCTGGTTCCTCCCCACCAACCATTTTTAGTCTCTATACACATGAACCCTTTTGACAGAAATTTAAAAAAGGACTGGCCACCAAAAAACCATCACTATCCCAGCTAAAATGTCCCCTTCAATGCAGAAAGATGGTTTGTAATCACCTGGTTTTGCCTTTAGCAAATTACATTCAAGAGTTGCAAGAGCTTCATGATCCCCTACACTGCTACCCATTGGCACTATCACAGTAAGCACAGGCTCCAAAGTGCTTCTGTAGTTTCACTGATGCTTGTGGAAAGTGCAAAGATACCAACTATCATTTTAACAAGTGGTCTCTGCACATTTTCCCTCCACTGAACAGTGAATTTAAGTCCAAGAAAGCCTATGTTACTTCTAGAAGCACTTCTGAAACAGACACAAAGCTCAGTGTGAAAACTGCCTTAAAACATAAGGGACCATGTTCCCTTCTGGGGTCTCCCAAAGCAAACAGCCTCTAAGACAGAGTTCAACATCTGAAGGGCAAATGAGTCTCAGGCTGCTTTGATGAAACAGGCTGCAGCCATCCTAAAGCCTCCTTAGCTCACTGACACATCTTGTAGGACTGATTTGTTAAAAAAACAGGCACTGAGCGTGCCAGAGAGGACACTGAGCAATCTTCATGTCAGGTCCTGGGAATGTTCCCCAGCACAGGGGGATGGAGAGACACCAGCTGGGAGGATAGCTGGCCAAACAGCCAGGGTCAAGGACAGCTTTGGACAAGGAGCTCAGTACTCTGGAATAGAGTCAGCATCCAGCTTTGTAAAGGGGACAGCTTCAAGTGACACTAAATATAACAGAAGTACATCTATAACCTCACAACTAAGACTCACAGGGACTGAAATCCCAGGGGTTGCTATGGCCCTTTCCTTACCCCACAGACAAATGCCAAAAATATTGAAAAATAGCATATATGGAGGCTGAAAAGAGAGTGTGTTTGACTGAAACATCCCAGCATCATTTTTGGCTCATCAGCATCACAAACCAGCCTACAAAGGAGCTTGCTGATAATTGCCCCAGCTGTCTCTGCCGATACACGTAAGATGTGGCACATCATTTCTGTGTCTGCCAACACTACAAGCTCCAAATGTGACCCTGGCTCCCTTCCCCAAGCACTGAGAAACTCTTGTTATGTTTGGCTCCCCCTTTGTCCTCCCTTCACAAAAACAGCACGCTTCCACAGCATCAATCTGGAATTATTTACTGTTGTTGAAGCTCTGACAGAAACCGCAGGCCACCTCTCCTCTCACCCAAGCAGGACATGCAGAGGCTGTCCAAGTGCGAGGGGGCTTCACCCAAGTGCTCCAGCAACTCTGCCAAGAGTGTCATGAGGCAACCTGCTGCCCTCTAAAACCATGCCCTTCGCTCCCACTCCGTTCCCAAGACCTGCTGAGAGCCAGTTTATCGGTGCTATCAGAACATTAAATGAACACCATCTGCTTAAAATTACCTTCATTAAAGCTAACGTGAGAACATAATCAGCCACACTTTCTCTTCTCTGCTTTTTTAAGTGGTGTCACTTGCAAGGCTTTGGGACTAACTCTGAAACTCCCTGAAGGGAGGAAAATGAAACAGTGAAAGAACCACAAGTTACAGGCATCCTCCTTCTTGTTGACACAGCACACAGCTCAGGGACAGGACAGGCCCAGGAGTGCATCTACTCCAAGTCACACCTGGCTACATCTGGAAAATCACCCCAACAAGGTCAAACTTACTCTTGGCAGCTGCATCTGGCTCCTGCCAACATGAGCAAGGCTGTGCCCAGCAGTGCAAATAACCCACCACACGCTTGGTTGCCCACACTGAGCTGTTGCCACTGTCTGGGCTAAACAGCTCACTTGTATTCAGCCTGCAGTGACTGCAAGAAGTGTTAGGCAGGAAAAGCTGTTTGATCTCTGCCTTTGAGGGTGGAGGCCAGAGCAGCTTGGCAGAATGGAGGCTAGGAAGGAACATGAATATTCTGCAGAAAGTAGTGGAGAGAAGCGAGACAGGAGGTCGAATCAAACAGAGTGAAGAAACCTGTTTATGCAAAAGGACAAAATTGGTGTGAGAACAGGATGCTTGTGAATAATAAAAGGTCTGGACTGGAAGTCATTAACCATCAGAAGAAATTTGAAGCTTCCAATCAAGCCAACCCATCCACCCTGAAGGTTCTTATGTGGGAATGCTATATGCTTGTACAGCATTAATGACCTAGACCTATCCCACGTCTGTGTTCTACAGTTCCATGACCCACTCAGTACTTTCAGCCACAAAAGAAACACTTTTTTTCCATCAGCCCATATTATCCACCAGTCTCATGACAGTTCTGAGAAGCCAGTTCTGCAGGAGACAGACACACTGATACAAACAATGCTGTCCCTGTCTGATCTGCTCACCTTGCAAAGAAGTGCTGATGTACAGAGTTGGGGGACCCTTGGATGAAAGGCATTAGATAACAGCCTGAATGTATATTAATAGTAACACCAGACGTGGTATCTCTAACAAAGTAAACTGCCACTTGACCCAAGGCTGGGAAAAAGAAAGTGATCTGCCAAGGCCCAGATGTGCAACACTAGCCCACAAACATGTGATGGAATCCTGAAAGAAGTGCATGGAGCAGAGGAGGGAGCTGGAAGTGATGATGGGAGGGTTGCTTCCTCACAGCACGCACTGTGCTTCCTTGACTTCGTCTGGTCGAGACTCAACAGCTCTCATTGCTATGAACAACACAGAGCAAGGCTCAGGAGCCTGAGCTACTGCCAGACTTCAAAGGGACACCTGGGAAGGCATCAGAAGATACAGGTTGGGCCAGAATGAAGCTGTACCTAAATTCAGTGTTACATTTTTAATAAACTTGGATGGTAACTGCTTAACAGCAGCACAGAGAACTCAGTGCTTAGTCTAAAGCAGCTGTCAGGTAACAGACTTTCTGACCCAAACACATGACTTTAATAGCAGTCTTTACCCCAAAAATTTGCCAATTCCTTGTCTGAACCACTTGTCCTTTCAGTCTTAGTATCACCTGTCAATAAAGTGTTAAAAACCTAATTACATAAATAAAATTTAATTTTATTCCACCTCATACCCAAGAATGCTGTAATTCCTCACTACTGTCAAGAGCCTGAACCTGTCATCATTTACCCATGCCTGTATCAGAAAAATTCATGCTCTGCATTCAGATAAGCATCTCTCTCTCCTCTTTCCTCTGCTTCTACACTACTTCAGCTGATGAGGGATATGATTTCAGACAGGTTTGGTATGAGAAAAACTGGACTGTTCCCAGCCCCAGAAACACCAAGGAGAGATACGGATGGGACCCTTTTCTGTTTCAAGCAGACTAGATCCTGACCACTGAAGGTAACTTTACAAATATTTTCTTTTATATCCTTCACAGAAACAGCTGGAAATAAGTCTAGAAGCAAAACGAGGAACAAGAGTTACAAGAATATTGTAGATGATTTTATTTGATCTGTGGTGAGTGTTGTTTCTGAAAGCTATGGAAGTTAATTTATAATGTTAGCAATTTGACAACCAGTCTTTTTAGTAGGAACTCAGCTATTGTGTTTTGAAACAAACAGGATCTAGCATGGGCAGGACCCTGTCTGTGACTATGACTTGGCTATTATTTTATCAACTTGAAGCAAGGCTGGGCTGCCAAACCCTTCACCTTGTTTTACACGTAGAACCCAAGAGTTTGTCTTGGCTAACATAACCAGAAGATCAAGGTTTACAAACCTTGTAAACCTTGGCACTTTAGCTGAGCAGGTACAGGAGCCCCATCTGACACAAATACATTGGAAAGTGCTACCCACAACTGCTAGACCCTACACATTTCCCACAAACCATCATAGGTTTTTGATGGACACAGAGACCAGAACATGGACAACAGTGAGAAAAAAGCCTGGGAACTCAGATAAAGCCCCAAAGTGAATGGACACTTGCTGATGACAGCACTGCAAAGTTGGCTTTGGTGCTTGGCTCCTGGTAAAACAATGACATAATGCTGTGTTTACTAGCAGGGGAATCTGAGGGTTGGAAATGGATCTGTAAAAAAACCACTAGCACGTTTTTTTGACAAGCCAACAGATTAACATCTATTGTCACTGGGGCAAGGCCAAACTCCACTGGAAATGGCCCAGGAGTTTGATGTCACCGAGATGCTCACAAGGACGTCAGCTGAAGAGTGTTCCCATGTCATCTCAGCATTTACTGCACTGGTACTGCCTGAAGCCACCACCACCTTCTGTTTAACCCTTTCCGTCACAACGTGCAGTGGGGAACACAGAGGCAATATGTTCTTCTATTTGGCAATAGAAGTTTGACCCAGATCTGCTACAGCTCATGCTAGCCAGACACAGAAGGTTGATAATGGCCAGGCAGGAGGGCAGGTTGCTGGCAGATAAAACATACATTTGACTGTCAGACTTTTGCTAGTACTGACTAAAGTCTCTCTCTTTCTACAAATACAAACAGTGGATATTATTTCTTCATTTGACTCCTTAGGAGTCAAATGAAGAAAGGACTCCTTCACATGGCCAGTTGCACCCTCACCTCATCTGAGTCAAAGTCTTTATCATAACCCAGCCAACGCCTCTCACATACAGTAAGACAACAGCCAACAAGTTTTAGCTCCACACAAGATCCCAACAAAGGATACCTGGAACTCCATAAATGCCAGGGCCTGGTAGAGAACAATCTCACACTTATCAGATTAATAATTCTGATGGCTCAGAATCACTGTAGGGATAACATGATGGGCAGAGCCTCACAATGCCCTTGGCACACAGGGAAAGTGTTGGGTTACCTTTCCTCAGGAGTGGTAAAAACATCAGTGCTATGCTCTCAGCCTTCTACAGACCCTCAAATCCCAGAGGAAGGATGGTAAAATGCTCTTCAGTCCAGCACTACTGCATTTGGCAGAGCACCTAAAACTCCAGAATTAAGACAATGGTAAAAACCCCATGCTGTGGGCAGTGTTAGAGCTTTCCAGAAGGAGGGGAAAAATTGGAAGAATAAAAGAGTACTCTTAGGCTCTGGCCAGGACTTTGGCATCAGCTCTAATAGAATCGATTGCAAACCTCTCCTTTCCACATAATTTCTTTGACCATGCCCTCCCCTTGCTCCAATGCAGAAGTCAAAACAAAGCTAAGCACATGTGTACACTCAAAGATCTCACATCAAAACCACAATCCCTACTAAACACCTGCACACTCCTCAATGTAATTAAGAAGAATTCTGTGAAACAGCAACCCCAATGGTCATTCTGGCCAACACCTGGGCACACAGATGTACAGTCTTACAGCTGAAGGGGTGGTAGAAAACCCAACACCCTCACAGCCAAGCAGTTTGGCCAGCACCATCAGCAGGGAGGCCAAGGGGCTGAGCAGCAGTGCCTTGCTCCCATCCCCAGCTGTGAGTCCTCAGGCCCCACTCCTTTGGGCCAGAGCCCAGTCAAAACAGGAGATGCCTCCAGGACAGCACTGCCTCACATACCTGTACATAGACACCCTCCAGTGCCAGCAGCAAATTACCTTTGTTGTTCAAAAAGCCACTGGTTCTTACAGCCAGAGGACAGAGGGATGGACCCTCCTGCACAGACCACGTCTCCAATGTCCAAGGGTTGTTATCCATGGAAAATTCAACAACACTATTTTTAGTTTAAACAGAACTATTTATTCTGGGGATGTCTGTATTAAAGGATAAAATGCAAGCTACAGCTGCCCAGCTCAGAAACAGGTGGAAAGCTGCTTCTTCCAAACAGTCCAGAGTTTTGACACAGACTGCAGCAAAATTTTAAACAGAAAATTTCTTCTTGAACAATAACAGCCAAAACACTCCTCCATATTCTGCACGTGAGAGTATTCCAGAGGCTGGCTACTGCGCTAGATTCCTTTTGAGCAAAACATCCTGGGTTGTCTTTATAAAACACTTCTTGCTGAAAGGTTAGAGGAAAACTTAGCTGAATTTGAAAGGGGGGCAGGGGGAGGGCAGAAAAAGAGCTTGTTAAGGACATCCAGGGCTTGTAAAATGCTTAAGATACAGGATTGCTGCCTTCTGGTACATGGAAAACCAGCATGGATGTTCCTCTAGAACCAGTCACTTTTATTCTTCTTTAACAGTATATTGTTAATAACTGAAAATAAACAGCCTTTTAGTTAATAAAAAGCCATATCGCCATCAGTGCTGCTCCAGGGATTCTAGACAGTTTCACCTGATACAGACATATTTATAAAACACACAGACACAGCTTCCTTCCTATTGCTGACTTTCCTCTGTCCCGTCCCAGAAGGCAGCTCCAGAGCCTGTTTTAATCCCACTGAGGAAAATGCTGAACTGTCTTCCTGTGACAAGGCTGGGAGATGGGAGGAGGGACATGCACTTAATCTGCTCTCCTTGGCTTTCTTCCAGAAAAATACTTCACATATCCTTGTTTGTTTGTTTTTAAATTCTAAGTGATTTTAATGCCAGTGAAAGTTGCTGGAGTGATAGCTCTGGGAAACTGCAGGCTTCCCACTTAGGCATCAGCAGGGGCTGTGCCAGCTGCCCTGATTCTGCAGAAGACCAGGAGCTCAGCTGCCTCTTCTACCGTCCACCACAGGAAAAACCATCCCACAGCTCAGTCTGCTCAAGATGAGGCAAGTGTCAAAACATCAAATTTTCAGGCAAAGGAAATATACTGAGCTCAAAGCAGCAAAGCACTTGCAGGGCATCTGAATTGAAAAACGCTTAAAACTGATTTTCAGAGTATTTTGCTTTTGGTCAGAGGGGGTTACTGGCAGGTTTGCATCTGCTGGAGAGGAGAAAACCAGGAATAACCTTCTAGGCACAAAAAAATATGTGCATGAGTTAATGTATAAATAATAAATAACCTTAGTTAAAGAGTAGGAAAATATCACAGGATGCTGAGGGAGCAATTAGAAATCTCATCTTCACAGTATTAGGAAAGCAGTAATTGAGATATTCTCTGTTGCATCAAGCCCCCCGAGGGTACAAGAAAGCTTGGAAAGATTTCACCTGTGCCAGGGAGCTTTCCTGACAGGTAATGCAGACACCAGAGAGAGATCAGACAGCAGCAGCCAGTAGCCTACTACCAAAGGCTACTCCTAGAAAGACCATACTCCATTCTTCACCTCAACCACTTCCACAGACCCTGGGACTCCAAGATGGGGAGGAAAGCCCATGGGGAACAGGCTCAGAGTCAAAAAGTATGGCTGGCATCCTCGATGTGTGTTTCCTCAGAGGGGAACATAGCTCTTATGTCATCCCATTCACTCCTGTGCCCCCTGAGCACTGTCAGGGAAGTGACGGCCTCGCTCCGTTTCCGGATAACAACCTGACCTTGGCCATCCTGGCTGCTCCCAGGGCAGCCTTGCCAGTAGAGGAAGATAACCCAAACCTGGGGGTTTCAAAACTGATGCCAGCAGTCAGCCCTGAGCTAACACCTGCATCTTTACACTTCATAGAAGGTGAGTAAATCCCGTTGGCTTTGCAGCAGAGTGCACTGAGATCCAGAGAGGCTAAAGGCCACACTGGGTAAAGGCTCTTCTACCACACTGCACCATGTCCTGTGTGTATCACACAGGGTGTTTGTTCAAACCTTGCTGGGTGATTTATGAACTTCATGTGTTAAAGTTTGCATTTCTAGGCATGTCCTGGACAGTGGAGAGTCACACTTCCAGTATTTCTGGGGCAGCTTGGAAGACTTCTGTAAAGGAGACAGAATGGCAGCATGGAGCTCCTGTTAAAACACAGCTATGGTTGGTAGAGATTTGGCATGTTTCTCCCTATGAACAGAGATAGGGGTGTTTTCCTTGTAAACAAGTTTGCATCAAGCCTATAAAAACATGCTACTGACTACTGGAGCATCAGAGCCCAGTGCATCCCTGGGTTTAGCCAGCGTGGTTTATAGGAAAAACAAAACACACCCCACTGGTCAGAGAAACAGTGCCAGCAACATATCAAAACATTATTACTGCCAGTCAGGTTTCAAACACGGTATGTGTGGGACCACACATGCATTTATGGACACTTAGAGTCTATGAATTTTTTATTATATCCAGTGAGTCAACTCTAACATAAGTTGCATTATAATAATACAGAATTACAGCCTTATTGTGAAGCCATGGTACACCCAGAGCAGCCAGTGTCTACTATAAGCAATTTAGAATACACTGCAGCAAATCAGTGCAACATGTGATATTCTGATGGAGACACAAAGTTGGGGATATGTATTTTGATCACAAAAGAAGGATGCTCCCAGTCCAAGGATTTGGTTGGTTAGCTACACATTAAGCTCCTCTTCCAAAAACTGGAATAAGGAGGAACTTTGTCAAAACCAAAAAGCACAAGAGCACAATTAACGCCATCACCACACTCAAGCACTTAGAGCCACTACAATGAATACAGTATTTCCTTTCCCTACCTTCATCCCAGGGTAATCTAAAGGTTATTATCCTTCCTTGTGCCTGTTTTTTGCAACAAGGCCTAAATGCTGATCAGACAGTAGCTTGGGTTACCTCTGTGCTCAATCACCTGCTCAGCTGGTTGAGATTGTCTCACTGCTCCCACCTGCCTGTCCCTGTAAGTCATCGCCTGTCCCTAAGCCCAGTGCAGACACCATCTTTTAGGTCTGTCTGCACACCTTTTAGTGCAAAAGCATCCTTGCTTTGTAACAAATGCTCTTATGCATTCCAACCTTTGTCCCACATTTATAAATGCATACAATGAGAATATCATATAACTGACATCTAGTGAATGTAAGCTTGAAGGAGTAAATTATTATTATTATTATTATTATTTCCATATACTTATCTTGAAGTTAGAGCAGAGTGAGAGCACTAAAGTGGGAAGGCTCTAACTAAAGATATTCCACTTTAAAATCCTTTGAGGTGAAAAAAATCACCTGGTTTCCTTTTGCTTTACCTCCCCCCACCCCAAATGTGATGCTGTGTCTGCCCAGAAGAGAATAACGAACAAAGATCCTGGAGACTGAATTTTTGCTTTTAAAGTAAAGACAAAGGAAAATGCACTATATTAAAAAACTTAGTAATTACAAACTTCTCACTAAAAGTTTCAATAAAGCCTCTCTAGAGGTGTGAACCAAAGCCCAGGAAAGTTACTAGGAGGGTTTTTTCCATCAACTCGACTGTATTTGGCTTTGACACTACCTGATTAAACAGCAGACACCACCAATTTCAAACAGTATGCCACTGTGCTGCTCTCTGCCTTCTCCATGCAATATTTACACAGCATGCTCCAGGCAAGAAGGTGTCTGCTCTGGCTACATGAAAGCATTCAGCCTCACAATGTCTCACAACACAGTGCTCTCAGCCCCTCTCACGATCCTATTCTTCCCCGTGGTTTCTGGGGACCAGTTCCCTTTGCGTGAGCAGGCACAGATTAAGAGGATACAGCATGAAAAAGGAAGATCAAAAAAAAGAAAACCATCTCACATTAGAAGGTCCAGCTGCTTCCTCCCAAATGACTAAATTAGAGAGCTTGTACGTCACCTCCTGCCTCAGGTAGGGTCACATTGAATCTCTCTTCCTGTTTAATCCATATAAAATGGGAAATGGGTTTTGAGGAAGACAATGATTGAATACGAGAGTAGTATTTTTTCAGACTGTGTACTTTTTATCAGGTAATTGCAAGACTGCTTTGAAAGCCAAAGAAAACAACATAAAATGCTACATACACTTCACAGGTGCCTTTGGGTCAACCGCTTAACTTCTTGCCTCATGTTCCCAGTGAGGGTACCAGCACATATCCTACCTTGCAGGGACAGGAGGAGGCAATGCCTTGAAGCTGGCTCTCTAAGGGCTGGGGCTGTGGGTAAGAGGAACAGACAAGCTGCTCTGGGATGCAGGAAGTCTGGGCTCCCTTTCCTACTCCAACAACTGCTTCCTTAGGATGTCTGTTCACCTCTCTCTCTCCATTTTGGTGTCTCAGTTCCTCCCCCATTTAACTCAAAGCAGTGAGACTGATGTAATTTTGACTACAGCACATCAAGCTGAATTGCACCAGTGGGCTCCAGCACCCACACCCTGACCCCAGGCAAGGCTCTTGTGAAGCCAGAGGTCACTTGCAGCTGTCAGCAGCCAAAAACCTTTGTGCTGTCTCTTAGGACATCATCTCCCTGGCAACCATGTCCCAGTGAAAGTCAACAGTAGCATCCTCATCGTTTTTAAAATGGAACTTGGGGGCTTTGTAGCTGTTGCCCCCAGCTCATGGACTTGCTAAAAGCTTTCCCCTGAACTTTCATTTGTTTGCCCTCCCAGCACACTCAACCACAGGGGAGACAGTGCAGGCAGCCTGCTGTGACATAAGGCCTTCAGATTATTTCATCCTGCCCTGACCACCACAAATCAGGACATCTACCTTGTCTCTCTATTAATAAGTAATCTATTCCAAAGGCTGGAGACAGCCATTTGCTTTGCAAACTGTTGAATTTAGATACCACAGTCTCTTGCCTGAATGTTACCAGACCAAAGCTCTGCTGGGAGAAAGAACTGGGAGTACTCCTTGATCTGCTGGGCTCCCCAACTGCGTTGAAGCAGCGAGTTGCACTGCACAACTCATTTGATGAGCCAAGCAGGGTGAATGCAGCTCCTTCTCCTAAGTTAGCAATTCCTTCTCCAAGGTATACTAACATAGGAACAAAGATCCTTGCCACTAAACCATGTCCAGATTCTCCCCATCAGTGCTGGCCACTGTATAGAAAGCAGCTTGCAGCAAAGAGAATAAAGCCATGAACATGCCTGATTGCATTGGAGTTGCTCGAGTCTGAGCAGTAAAAGCAGGAGCAGCCAAGAAACAAGGAGCAGAGCTTGACCCAAGCAGTACAAGGTTTTTCTTCAAAGCATGCTGACATTTTACAACAAGTCATTTGTGACAAGCACACTCGTTCTCCTGGGAGAAACCCTACACAGCAGAACTCAATCCCTGAAAGTCAGCAACGCCACTACCCCGAGGAGGTGAGGTTAGCAACCATATCCACACAGCAGAGACATTCCTACAAGAGCTCTCGAGGCATTCAGAGGTGGCATTAGGAAACAATTACCCTGGGGAGGAACTGGGACAGTATACAGGCATCTCAGATGACTGAAATCAGCAATGCACCTCAGTCTAACTGGAAGGAGGCAGAGCAATCACTTGTAAGCCAAGAGCGTTTTATCTTACAGCTATGCTGAACAAAGCTGAAAAACACAAAAAGCCCAACTGCAACAGGAGTAGCACAGTGCTGAAAGAGAAAATCTCTACTGATGTATCCATCCCTGCCCTTGGGATAACACAGGCACACTTAAGAGACCTCAGAAATGACCCCAAGTATATAAATGTCTGGTGAGATAATGCACATCAGTAACTGCCGTGTCCTCAGCAGAAAAGCAAGTGGTAAGAGAGGGGGGTGGGGGAGCCTGTTCATCTGGCTTCTAATGAATGTTTGCCATCACCCAGGTCTGCAAAGCAGTGAACAGGTGAAGGTGCTAACCCAATCTCATCTCCCTGGGAGCAAGATCAAGCACATCTGGTAGGCAGAGGCTCCCTGCAGGGCTGTTGAAGGAGACAGACATTTGGATAAAAGGGTAAGCTATCTGCCTAAAGATAACCTGGGAGCAGAGAGAGGGGAGGGGAGGTGTTCTCTTTAAGCTCCACAACGGATGGCTGAAGGAGGTAAGCATCAACAGTGGATCCTTTCAAATACAGAATGCACTTCTGCTTTGGGATCATTTCATGCTTAGTTCAGACAATTACAATTTCAGACGAAAAGCCAGAGAATCTACCCCATAAACAGATCAAACCACATCAACTGAGAAAAGAAACTGTTTAACGCTTAGCAGGGGCCAGAAAATGGATTTGGATTTTCCTACCAGCTTTTTCTCTTCAGAATGATTAACTGGCACCTTCAACCATTAACTGCACTGTCCTAATCCACCCTGCTTCACTGCAGCACTGCTCAGCCAATGTGTGACCCCTGTTGCATCAGGGGTCTTTCCAACAAACCCAGACTTGACCTTCCTGACATTGTTCTTGTTAAAAGAAAAGGGAAGGGGGAAAGCAAGGAGATTTAACATTTTGTTAAAGTAATATCAAGTGCAAATCAATTTTTAAAAGATCATCAGTATGGGGAAAGAGGTTATTAATTTGAAAAGTCAAAAGCTCTAAGAGCAGCAATAGCTTGTGTTGGGGATATACCATGTAAGAGGGTTGTGGTTACTGATGCAACCTTTTGTTTATCCTTGCACATGCTGCCAGCCAGGGCCCCCAGCCAGACAGGTGGTTTTGTGCTACCCAGTTGCTAACAGGGATGCAGAGGAAAGCACTGCAGACTCCTTCCATAGTAAGGATTTCCCAGAAGAGGGTAGAGAGCTGGCTGGGTTCCTATCAAATAGCACTGGAGCCAAGATTTTAATCTATTCCCACAGGCCCTATTTAACTTCCACTGAGGTATTAAACTCGTCAGAAGTTTCACACACACAGGATCATAGCAGAGGATATGTAAAGCTGTCTTCTTTCTTTAACTTTCTTGAGTCAAGGCCACAAAAGCTGTGCTCCTGTCATGAAAGACACCTGCTCCAGGCAATGATTCCTGGCAGCTAAGCCAAGCAGTGCAGGAGCTGATGTGCTACTCACATTTAGCCCCCTCCACGTGCTCACAATGCCTAAGGTGTGCCTTCATCTCTCCAGATTCCACTATGGTCCTGAAAGATCACAATTAAGAGGAGAGAGAGTCATGTTAAAACACCTGCAATACTTAGGTCACCATCCACCACAGTAACACATTGTTAATCTGATGCCAAAGCACATTTGCATGGCCTGAAGGCTTGGCATAAAGACATTCATGGATGCTGGAGATAGAAAAGCTTTTTGATATTTCAAAGCCACATAGGGCAAAGAGCATAAAGCCTTGCAGTCTCCAAACTATCCACAGGCGATGGAGAGAGCTAAATCCTAATTAATCTTAAGTGATGCTTATACTAATCTTACAAGAATATAGTTGTTTCATGTTAAAAAGGAGCACAGAACCAAAGTAACAGTAACCAATGGGTCAGACCCAGGGAATTAAGTTCTCTGAAAGCATGGGTTTACCCTCAGTGACTGACTCCAACCAAAGCCAGATGACAGACCCTACTGTGCTGAATACTGTACAGCCACCGACAGAAACTAAGTGGGACAAAAGGCAGACACACCATTAGTCACCCAAACAAACCATTTTGTTTGTGGGGTTTTGGCTGAGAACTGGACACATGGAGGTGTGGAACTGTTGTACAGAAGACAATATTAGTAAAAGTGTACAATGAGAAGGGTGAAGGGAAAGAAAAAAATTTGCCACTAGAAGGATTAAAGAGAACTTCTTGGAATAGGCTACTGTTTATTAAAATGAATGACAATGATCATCAAGAAAAAAAATGTGTTTTACAGGTAAATACAGGAAATATTTTCTTTCAAATCCTGTAAACACAGGGTTTAAATCTTGCTTTCACTGTCAATTTCTCTCAGCAATCCAAGAGACTGGAAGAAATTAGAATCTCTTGGAAGATATTGTGACCAGTTCTTTTGTACATTTTGGTGCTTAGCAGAGGCACTTCTCTGGTGCTGAAATGCCACCACCTTTCATGTGAGATAACACCCTACAGCTGTGTCAGCCACAGTCCACAGCAGAGCCTGCGAAAACTAAAGAAGCCGTTCCCACCTGGAAGCAGTGAGTGCCTAACAGACTGAACACACAGGTCCTGCTGCAATCTGAGAGGATACGAGACCTAAAACTTCCAGTCTTATGAATTGGTCACAAGATGCTTAATTCCATGGTAGATGAGAGATTCAGCTTTACAAGTCTGCATCTCCCAGCAACATAGTGCCCTCTAGCCTTAAACTGGATTATGGTTTAAGCCTCAGAGGAAAAAGCTCAGTGATATGCAACACTAATATAAAGGTTTAAGTCCAGTCTTTGCCCTTATCTTTTCAACAATCCATTCAGCTGCTGATCAGCTCTGGAGAAATCTGGCAGACACACAATGCCAGGAAACACAGTATACTCAGAGCAATTTCACACCAGATGCAATACCTCCTCAAGGCTTTTCCTTACCAAAGCTGGAAGATTTACCTTCTCTATAGACAAAATCCAACTTTCTGTTTTAATGATCACATTTTAAAATACATGTTGAATCTTGAGAAACAGTTAAAGGATTTGGTGCAGCTAAAACCCAGAAACAGCCAGAGACAGAAGAAAAGATACTTGTCTACTTAAGTGGAGAGGGGAAAGCTGACTGTATGCTGCAAACTCCTTCAGGCAAAGACACCTCCACATGACAGGCTGCAACACAGGAGTCCGGGAAAATTGTTAAAAACTCTCCTCTAATGCTCTGCTATTGGCAGTAAGGTGCGAAAGAGAGATAAAAGAGATCCAAACGCTGAGGCTGCCTTGGGAAGCATGCAGACAGGCTGCCCCCTCAAAAAAGGTCTGAATGTAACTTAGGGTGAGAACGAGCAAAGATGCGCTCAGCACCGCCAGCTGCCCGACCCCGCCGCAGCCGAACCTTGCTCCGCTCCCCACCGAGCACCCTGGCCAGGACGGGGACAGCCTGGGGATCCGAGATCCTGCCCCATCCTGCCCTGGGACTAGTGAGGAAGAAGAGAAGATCCACATTCCGAGGGAAAGGAAACTTCAGAAGGGTAACACTAAAGCCAAGAGCAAAACGGGGCGAAAGAGGGCTAGGAAGAGCCGCACCTCAACACCAAGAGGCCGCGGGGGAGCTCCGCGGGTGTCTCACCTGGGGCCAGCGTCTCGTCACAGAGTGGCAAGGGACGGCTCCGGGCATCGCTCCGGGCACCGCTCCGGGCCTGGCCCGTCCCCCCCGCACACGTGCTCACCCCCGCGCCCCGCCGGCACTCACATAGTGTTTCGAGGGGTTCCTCCGCTTCTCCACGTCCACCACGTTGGCGTCCAGCACGCTGTAGGACAGCATCTTCGCGCACCCCGGCGGGGCTCCGCGGCTCCCTGCCGGCGCTGGCAGCACCCTCCGCCGCGGCGATGCCGGGCGGGCGGCAGGGAGACAGGCAAGGGAGGATGCCCCGGTGCCGGCTCCGCCCCTGCCGCGGCTGCGGCGGCCCCCCGCCCCCAGCAGCCCAGCCCAGCCCGGCTGCGCTCCCTGCCCGCTGCCCCGGGGCTGCGCGGCCACTGCGGCGGCAGCGGCGGCGGGAGGGGCCGGGCCGGGCCGGCGGCTCCGCCCCCGGGTGGCCCCGGGGGCTCTGGCGGGACGGGAGCCACCGCCCCCAGTGCCGGAGAGGGCGGGCGGCCGCCCCCGGGTGCCCCGCTCCCTCCCGGACCCCCCCAGGCCCGGGCAGAGCCCCCGCGCTCTGCTGGGACACCGCGGCCCGACCTCGAGGAGAGCCCGCGGGAAGGGGCGGCCCGGGGCACGGGAAGCGCGGGATGCCCCAGGGCCCTCCATCACTGCAGAAAGGGTCCGAAATACCCTCCCCGAGCGGCCAAGGCCACGCCGGAAACCGCGAGTGAAGGGCCGAGCCCGCTCCCTGCAGGCTCCAGCTGGGAGCTCAAGGCCGGCCGCCGCATGGGAAGGTCCCCGTGCCGTGTCCCCCAGGGACACAGGCATCACAGCTGGAGGAAAGTTGCACAGACCCTCTATTATGGGGGATTTTAGAGCGATAAACCTATTTCAGCTCTTTGTATATACATGCCCAGGTAAATGGGTATCATCTTCCTCAGTCCCGCTCCAAAAAGAATTTGCCCCAGAAATTTTAGGTGCGGGTTTTTTTTTTTTTTCTTTTCAATAATGCATCATTACTTTGCATATGATTATTTTAAAGTTATGTCAAAAATGGCAACTTGAATGTGATCTTCCAGCCCTCAGCTTGTTTTATGACATTCATTAGCTATTAGCCAAATTAACTGAAGTTACTAAGATCTCTCCTTCCTCTGAAGTCTCTTGAATAGCAGTCCGGACAGATTTTCCGGTAGTATTCCAGAGTGCTGCTGAGGGCTCAAGACCTGCCAGCCCAGGAGTGCAAAGAGGACCAGCTCCTGGCAAAATATGCTTCTCATTTACAGTCAGAACAGTCCATCTCAATGTAATTTCCTCTGACGTGCTCTAGGCACAATTTCTGAATCAGAACTTTTACAGCGTTACTGGCCCTGAAACAACAATCATGAGACGGACACCGGAGTCACAAAGCCTTAGGTATTTGGGCCAGAAGGCTAGCATGAAAAAGTGGCTGTTTTCAAAACATAGCAGGTTTCCACAAGCAGCTTAAGGGGGTGGGGGGGGGAGGAGGAGCAGCCCCAGCAATGCATAAGATATCAACTACTGCCAGGTGGGAACTAGGTATCTGCTGGCATACTGACAAGGATAGATGTTCAGAGCCAGCCTTCTCCTCCCTCCTCAGCTACTATACACTGTTTACCAAAATAAATGACCTGACATAAAACACCAAAATCCCAGCATTGCACCCCAGGAGGAGCACAGGTATACATGAGACAAGGAGGGCAACAGAGGGGAAAACCTCATCTTCCCGCTTCCATTGGCACTTTTGAGGCTTATCTTCTTCTTCTTAGAGGGACTGCCCACCTCTAATTCTCATGCATGACACAAGGCAGAAGAACAATTATTTACATTAGAAACCTTTGCTGTTTAGACTGGCCAAGAAGTCCCTGGTGTGCAGAGCAAATAAAGAAGATTCTTTCTTCAAAATGTAAATATTCAAATAACCCATTGATAAAAATATTACTGATGTGGCCAGTCTTTTGGGTCTTGGATGTCTCGTCCCTGTCAACCATTATCAATATATGTCACACATTCCATCCCCTTCTTCTATCACCCTGTCCAAAAAAAAAGAAAAATAAAGGGTCCTCTCTGTGGTTGAAAACACTCAGGGTTTGTTTTAAAACAGCTTTCAAAACATGTCATTGTGAGTGAGAGACAAAATACATTGTTCTTCAAACACCCTGCCCCATCCTTGCTGACATTCTTACCAATTGGCATCTTTTTACTGATACTCTTCTCATCTGCTCTTGTAAGGAAGTAGCTTCTATTTTCAACCAAACCTGAGACTGGTGCCTTGGGGTTTGTGCCCCTTTGGTGTCTACCCCATTCTTTCATGGCATCTGGTCCACTGTTCACTTTCCCTCTATTCAACACAATTTGATTCTCCTCCATTCCAAGACAACCCATCCCACCTCTGAAGCCTGGCCAGCCCTCATATCTCTGTCCCTCCTCCTTCTCCATCATCTGACGGGTTTGTGCTCACGGCCACCTCCTGCTCTCCTTGTTTGCTTGCTGCATATGTCCATGCATGTAAGAAAAATGTGTGTTGCCAGGGGCAAGGACAGTTCTTTCAAAACATGTACAACACCCAGTCTAGTGGGAGTCCACTCTCCAAGTATTGCAAAGCTGGCAGAAAAATAACCAAAACCCCTTATTATGCTGCAGGCTTGGGAAAATCTGCTCCTGTCTTAGGCAGCAGCTGGGAAATTGAAGCTGATGGCACTTCCCAGCCTTGTGTTAGAGAGCTGGGCTCCAGCTGCTGGGGCTGAATGAAAGTGAGCCTGAGTATGAAGTGAGGAGCACAGCAGGCTGGGTCCCTGCCCAGCCCCACGTGCAGAACAGCCTGTACTTGACCAGGGCCATGAACATGGGGCTGAGACACTGTGAATTTGTAGGAAAATAACTAACTCTGGATATTTTAGTGCTAAAACTACTAGTATTTACTTTTTTTTTTTTTAAATCCCCCATTCCTGAAGTCTTATCATTCCCTAGCATGGGAATATCATTGCTATTATAACAATATGAACACATATATTAATATAAGTATTAACTGCTGATTTAGTAACTCACCTTCAAAAATTCACACTTCCAATAAAATTTACCTGAGAAACACCGTGGGAAATTCAGCTTCTGAAAGCCGAAATAAACCAGCTATTTTTAAAAGCTTTTTTTCTACTCTTTTGCTAGGTGGGTATTTGGGCAAAGATTCTTCTTTCAATTTTTTTTTGAACAAGCAGGTAATCACATTAGCCTCACAGACCTAGTGCAGCTACAGCCCAGCAGCCTGGACTCTGCTCCAATTACAGCAAAAGCTGATGCGTGACAGAATGTGTGTGTGTGATGTTGTCAGAGCTGAAGCATGACTTGAGTTTTCATATTTCAAGAGGACCCTGTCATGCTGGCAATTTTTTTGTAAATAAGCATTTGAGTTGTAAATTGAAAACACTTGGGTCATTAAATCAGTGAGAAAATAAAACAAGGGACAGGCTTTTCTTTGCTCCATTAGGGCTGTTTCTAATGTCTCTTATTAATTCATGGCATGTCACTGTAGATAGGTAACTGCCCCTGAATGTTAACCATGCTGGGGTCTAACAGCCCTGTCTGTGGTGGCTAGAGTTGTTGTTAAAGGTGATTTTCCCTTCTGTTTTCTGGCTGGGCAGCCAGGTGGAACACAGTGTTTTCCTGTCCCCATTAACTGAAGACACTCTAACAGTGCTCAGCACCCTGGGGGGGGAAGTAAAATGCCATGAGCTCATCCCCTTGGGGAAAGGGGAACTGTGCAGTGCTGTGCATGACAGATTAGCCACACAACTCATTACTGGCAACTGGAGTTGCATGCATAATCCGCTAGACATGGTACTAGAGATGTGCCCCTTAGGGTTTTATTGGCTCTGATGTGCAACAGCACAACACAGAGCCTTTGTTACACTCCGTCTCAGCTTCTGTACTTACAAAACCTCAGCTTCTTAAAAAGGCTGCTTTCCATGCAGTCCTTCCACTTCAGCATTTCAACATACACAGCTTTTGATAGGAATGACAGGAATGGTAGAGCTTGTCTGGCATTCAAATCTCAAACTCTAAAACAAAGCATGGTGTGATCTTTTTTCCTTGTTTTTTTAAAGCCATTTGCATTTCATCTTCTTGGGAGATTACTGCTCTTTGAATGAAATTCACTTGGTGATAAATAGGCCTAGCTAATATGGTAGAGGGTAGCTGAAGGAACCAGGAGCAGTGCTGGCAGAGCAAGTCCCCCTTCCTCTAGCCCAGTACTTTTGTGCCCCTTCCCCTCCCAGCCTCCTCAGCAGAGTGCTGCTTTGTCAGCCCCTCTGTGCAATCTAGTATAATGGAAAAACCAAAATAATCATTCCTTCTGCAGTCATGCTTTTCCAACGGCATAACAGCTTTTACTTACATTATGAAAGAGCTGCTTCACCCTCTGGACTTAAATTATAGATTATCCTTTCCTTGAAGCAGCTATCTTACAGTTTAACCCTTTCATGGCTAACATTATTTTTCAGTCCTCTATTAGCAGCTGTGGATGAAGGATTTCCCTCTGTGGTATGTGCCCTGCATGGTGCTTAGGGTGGTAGCAGCACATTGCACACTGCTTTTCATCCGTGTACACTTTGTACTTTTCCATTTTTACATAGGCTTTGTAGATATATCTTGAAGTGCTTAAAATTAAAGTAAGCCCAAGCCACATTTTTTTTATTTATGATATATGTGTCAGTCTTACATTTGAGACAGCTGAATTTTACCAAACTGATCACAGGTTTGAACTGGGATCCCTCAGGTTTCTTCCTGGATGCTATCCCTGACTTCAGCACAGTCACTGTTCTCAAAGCAGCACATTTTGGGAGTGGTTTCTGTCTTATCCTCTGCAAAAAAATGTGGTAATCTCCATTATTGAAAACATGGGCTTGTTAAAATAAAGACAGTCTAGGAAGAAACAGTCTTTCTTTGCATTTTCTTCCCATGTTACATCTATGTATATATACATGGACACTGAGATTTAAAATTTCCACCAATCCCTTTTGAAATTTGAATTTCTTTGTTCACTATTTTTTACTCATTCAACCCTTTCTGAAACCAAGCAATAATTTTATTTGGCTGCACAGTCCCTAGAGAAAGTAGAAGAATTTATCTGCCAATATCCAAACCAGAAAACATTTGACTGACAGACTGTGAACTATAAAAATGAACAAATAAAACTTTATGAAAAGTTGCTTGTGGAACTGTAGTTTGAACACAGGTGATGAGCACATGAGCTTGGCACTGTAGGAAGAATCTGTAACATCCAACTTCTACCACTCAGCACTGGAGTGCATTAACTGTTTGTTTTGTTTTGTTACCTTTATGCAAAAGCAAAGTAGTTTTCCCAACTGAGAGACTTCTGTAGGAAGAGCACTTTTGGATCTCTTCAACAGCATCGTCCCATGGGTAGACATGGGTTAGGTTTTTTCTCCAGTCATTAGACTGGGATTAGACTTCGTAGGGCAGTAGTGGAGATGCTAGAAAAAGAAAATGCCCTGTAGGATGTTAATTGCTTGTAAAAAGAAATAAGATCATCCCAAAACAAAAAATTCCCTGTGGAAAGCAAAGTTACAGTTTCTCTAGTGGGGCCTGATGCAGGTGTGCTTTTCAGCTTGGAGCAGTGGACACACCATCTGCATAATTCCAGGCATTTATCTGGATCCAGACATGTGTTAAGCCCTGACTATGCAGCACTAGGAATGCAAGACTAAAGAACCACTTCACTGATGGACTCTTTCTCAGCCACTTTTCTGGTGACTGAGGCACACAAACCACCTGTGAGACAAGGGCAGCTTTACCCTCAGGATCATTCTCATCAGTTCACGACAACATCTGTGTGACAATTAGATTAACCTGAACATTTTGGTCCTCAAAGGCATGTTGGTGGCCAACTTTCACGTCAGCATCTAACTTTGAGTACCCAAGGCACTGGTCTTTTAGGAAGGACAAAACACTCTGCAGAATGGACCTGTTCAAGGATAGTGTAAGGAAGGCAGAGGAATACCATATAAATACTGCTGTGCTCTATATAAATTCACTCAGTTGTTTATGCAAAATGTTCTCTTACTCCATTTTTCCTGACCTCATTTCCTCCTCTACTTTCTAACTGCAGAAAATAAAACAGTACAAGTCCTTGCTTTCATTACATGCAACACCTGCTGCCTGTTCTGAAACAGATGTCTACAGCATCATTAGGCAATTATTTCTTTAGCCTTTTTCAGTAGGACTCATTTCAAACGTCTTTGTGCTAAATCCTCCTCCTTCAGCTTCCTCTGTACTTCTCATCCTTTGCTACATTCAGGGTTCCAACAAAAACTCTTCTCTACATCAGTTTGCTCTTGTTATATTTGTCCTGGATCACTGTACTCACAGGAGGACAGAGACCATAACTTCTTTGAATCAGGAATTAAGTTCAAGAGATTTTATTGGGGAAAAAAGACAAGGTGAGGACAGAAAACAATGACGGACATGAGTCAGCAGTGTAGGCAGCAGTTCAGAGCACCAGCGGGCTCAGAGGTATTTTGTGGGCAATGTAGCAAAGAAGAGTTTTACATGAACACAAGGACAGCCCCTACACTCTCAAAGCAAATGACCAATATTGTCAACAAGAGAAAAACCCAGCCCCAAGCTCTATTTTCATTTCTGTACCACCTTTGTTCCTTGCCAAGAGTACATTAGAGTTAGGCCTGCAGGACTTGCAGGACTCCATTGTTGGGGAAGACAGTTGAGGGAATAGATTCCTCCCTCCTATTTCCAAATATTGCTGTAATATTTGGCTGAAGTCCACTCCTGGGAGGAACCATGAACTTTCCAGGCCAATAACAGACTTGGCACATACTGCATTTAATCATGTTGGTTGCTATGCAGTGATATACGTTTGCTATTTATCTTACCTTGTTTCCAGCAGAGCGATGTGAAGGCGGCAGAGAGCTCCAGTTCTAGCTGGTAGAGAAGGAGTGTGCCTTCTTCCAGTGAATAACAAAAAAGCAAGCTAAAACAAGAGCTGTAGGACATGTTGTGCCAGGTTAATTGGCACTGCAGTGTTCAGTAGTTAACACTTACTGAAAATTGTCCCTTTAGGTTATTTTTTTCATTGGCAAATTCTTATTCTCATGCAATCTTGTTAATCTGGGCTGGTTTCAACTTGTAAATTGCTGTGACTAGATTAGTATAGCCTGCATTGCACATTAAAAGATATTAGTGGTGGCATCATTAACAATCCATTGCTAAACTTTGTACCCCAATGCAGCTTTACCAGATTTTAATGGATTTCCAGTTTACAAATGACTGTCTTAGGGCAATCTCTGTAAGGAAACTTCTGCAAAAACTGTCCAATCATTTCTTAAAAGAGCACTTGCAGAACAAGTACTTCTTGTGGCAGCTTAAGTTACAGGAACAGGTTCTTTGAGACTGTCCCATGTGTGGTTCCTCTGGTGTTGTCTGACTTTCTTCCTTCCCTTTGATGGAGGCACTGATTTAGGCTTCCCTCTTCTATCAGTGCATCCATTTTCTAAAAAAGTGGCAGATTGTAACTGTTCAGGGTCCTTCACACTTCTTAACTAGCCAAAGTCACTTGGGGTGGTGGGAGAGAAGTTGACAAATGCCCAGACACACAGTATAATCACATCAGAATAGTCACAATTTCTCAGAAAAAAAAAAAAACAGACTATAAAGAGGACTACACTAACTGGGAGACACACAAGTTAGAAGTCCACATCAGCTTTACAGATCATGTCTGCAATGAGATCTGCAAGGACTTGCAAGTGGCAGGGAGAGGCAGATAGCTTCTATCAGGGGCGTGACTTCTGCTTGTTCAGGTTTGGGCAAGGCATGACTCTTATTTTTTAGTTACATTTTTTTTTGTACTTGGATACCTGCAAAAAACTCACCACTGTAATATTTAGGGTGCTACTGAATCTTCAGTAGAGTGGGGTGGAAAGAGCAGCTCTTTCCTGCTGCAAACTACACTGGGAAGAAAGTGGCCTCTTCTGGTGCCTAGACAAGGAGCAAAGGACAGCCTGCTGGAAACAGAAAAGGCTGTGAACAGTGCTGGGTCAGTTAGGCAAGGGGATTATTCTGAAAGTTTCAATTGCCAGATGTTGACAAGGATATTTGAGTTAGGAAAGATATAGGGAACAAAAGAGAGGAAGGGATTTTGACAGGATCTGTGACTGTGAATGAAATGAAGGGCCCGAGTAACGAGTCAGAGGGGAGAGTGGAGCTCAGGAATAGATGAAAGAAATTAGGGAGAAAGTCTCTGTGCCTGGCAGGGTATATTGCTGGGAATGAAACCCAAGATCCTTGGCTCAGCATTTCCCTGCTGCCCACAAGGATCCACAAAAATGTTGCTGTAATGCTGGGACTCCAGGAGGATGGTAACCAATTATTGTAACTATTCTTTTATCTTTGTGGCTGAACTTTTTTTTTTGCTCTAGCCTGGAGGGTTGGGGCAGGAGGATTGGAGACTGTGCTGAAAGAAAGCAATAAAGAACACAGCGCTGTACTGACAGGAAGTTTCAAAATTCAGGGTGCCCATGGGATCTGAACTTGCTCCCTTCCCATTTAGAGGTAAGTATAAAGATACAAATCTTTTCTAGGCACATCTCTTCCCCTCAGGATCAGCTTACTCTCAAAGTAAACCAAAATGCATTTCTTTGACAAACAGATTTCTAGTACTTTGTCTCATAATTCTCTGTGTGGCTCCGTGCCTCACTAGCTGCTCATTGAATTCCCACGTTGAATAATGAATTAGCAACTCCTATTTATGGTATTCATCACTGGAATACACAAGTACACACAGATCCAAAACAGTAACAGCTTTTAGTCATGTAACCAATATTTGTCATTTATTATTTTGAAAGTAAAGCTTAATTTCCCAGGCAGGTTGTGTAAAATCCATACCTTCGTGGGTCCAAATTTAAAGATTTCAGAACAAGAATACTCAGAACTCATTTATCTGGATTTCTATTTTTATGAAGTCATCTAAGAAGTCATTAGAAATATGATTCCAGGAAAAATATGATATAAATAAAACCAGGGAGACCCTCATTTGCCTTGGAGAGCAAGACAACAAGACAAGCAAAGCAATATGCAAGGAAAATGAGGCATAAAAATATAAAGCTATTAGTACTAAAAAAGTCTAAAGTTCCTCTCCAGCATTTATCCATTCACTCTCTCCCACACAGCCACAGAGTTTTTCTCTAATAGCTCCCATAGAGCTTTTAATGACTAGGATTACAAAAAAAAATGAGGCTTATGCCCTACATGGGAAATTGTATTATTCCCAGTTTACAAAAGGGGGCAACTGAGGTATGAAGTAACCTCATCTCCCCTCTCACATAAGCAGAGGGCAGGGACTGAAGGTAAAGCTGTTTCTTTGTTTCCTCACAAGAAAAACAATCACCATGCATTTTGCCAGAATAGAATATTGAGATTCTTAAGTAATTTTTGTTCTCAGGTGCTGCATTTCTATGGAAACTTACCTTTTTAAGGTAACAGAAACGGTGACTGATTTTAAAAATTCCATTTTCCTTACCTACCTTTTACTGGCATAACTGTTGCTATGGAAACTGGAGCTGGCCATGAAGCAATTCTACAACATGAATTCTCACTTGTCAGCTTCACATTAAAGTACCACCTTCTAAGTCCTTTAATAAACCAGTAATAATTGTGTTGGCTAACGAGTTTTTAAATTAAACAAAACAAGAAAGCATGCTTTCACTGAATCCTCTGCACAATATTTCATAGGTGTGGTCTAAGAATTTTAACAGTGTGCTTGATATGACTCTGTTGGTTAAGGATATGATCTTTAAACAGAGAGACAGTTTATTTGCAGTAAAAGCCCTAGTGTGTGTAGTTCAAGTTACATAAAGGTGACTTATACCAACATGGGTATGTCTAGACTGCTGTCACAGAAGCACACTGTAGAGATACTGAGTGAATGGGTAAATCAGCCTACAGTGAGCTCTGTGCTCCCACAGCTCCTCGGGGTACTGCTGTGCAGGCATATGCATGTTGTATTCCCTGTAGGTGCAAGAGGGAGTGCTCTCAACCAGAGTAACCTGGGCTGGGTGGCTACTGTGGAAAAAAGAAAGCATGCAAGCTTAAGACACAGCTATTCTGTAGAAATAGACAGAATCTGTGTAGCTTAAATCTAGGCTCCTCCATTAACTTTAGCTTAACCTTTCACTCTTGTAAAAACTATAGGCTCCCTTGTGTTTATTCATCTTACTTGCCTGAGACAACTCATCTGAGAAAAATCCCTTTTTTCCTGTTAGGGAACAAACACCATCAGAACACACCCTCCATCACACGAGTCAAGCACACCAGCAAGGATCAACTTAAAAACTTCCAGGGACAGTTTCTTTCCAGAATAACTTACCCGTGTTTCCTGAGATAAGTTCCTTCCACCTCATCTCCAAGGCTTTGCAGTTGTTCAGTGCTTTGGAACTGCAACAGGGGCAGGACTGATGCAGATAGAAGTGTCTGCCCTTCCTACCTCCAAGCATAGAAAATCAGTGGACAGGGATTTTAGGCAAACTTTACACAGAGAAACACATCTAAAACACAGTAAGTGCAGCCTCAGAGTTGGAGGCAACAGAATTTGCATGTGTAACTATGCAAACTGCAAAGCCCAAAGATGTAATCCTATTTTGGTAAGAATTTATTATAAAGAGATCCTAAAGAGCAACCTGATCTCCAAACTCTCTTTTTCTCCCCAAACTCATCCAGCCCACACACTCAGCTGTCATCTTCAGGAGAACCAGGGTCTTTCTTCTAACTTAAGAGAGGAGATCACCTTTCCCACTGAGCTAGCACTGTTCCTTTAACTCTTTCCCAGCAAAAGAAACTTCTGCTAATACAGAACATTTCAAGAAAATGGCCAAGACAGTCTCTTAAATTAGATGCCATACTCTTCCGAATGGTCTGAAACACCTCATACTTTCCTTTAAAATATCCTCAAATTCAGGCCTAATAAGCAATTTAACCATATGTACTGCTTGGTTATGGGCAATTCCTGAAGTGAATTTGAATTTAGGATTCAATATTCCAAGCTACTTCTTCCATAGATAGCCTTGTTTTTAAGCATCACTTCTAACTGATCAACAATCAGAGCAGGAATTTAAAAAGCAATTCTCCCCAGTGGCCAACCGTATCTTCTCATAGGCATAAATTAAAGTTTCAATTCCCTTTAGTACCACTTGACTCAGAATCTGCCTTCTTTTCCTGATTAGAGCTATTCAGAGCATGGGGAGGGAGTCAGGAACAAATATTCTACAGCTCTTCCTTAATCCTCTTCTATTTCCTTCCGCACAGGTACATCCCTTCAGCACCTGTTCAGGGCCCATATTGTGATCTGACTAGAAGGTACCTGACTCAAAGCAGAGAAACAACATGAGGAGTAGGGAAATCTGTGAGGAAACCAACTACTGAGTCCTGCAGCAAAAAGGGAATACACAGCAAATGAATGATTCATACATACGAACATCTCTTTAAGGCCAGAGTTTTCCACAGGCCTCTGAATGCAAATGCCAAATATTTTGTCATGCTTTTCTCTTAGCCTATATCTGCAGCCAAGGCTTGGAGTGAGGCAGATAATATAACAAACCAGAGAGCTGGCACACATGCGGCTACTCACTGGCTTTCCTCATGCATATGGTTTATTTTTCCCTGCTATGTCAATCCTTATAGGGCTTTACCACTACAGCTGCCTCCTGGGAGTCTGCTATTTCAACTGCTACAGGGTAGGTGCAAAGGAAAGAAGGATAAATTCAATCTTTTGTACTCTTTTCAAGTTAAAGGTCTCACCTCCACACCATAAATTAAACAGGTTAATTAAACAGACAAGCCCCTGTAGCAGCAAGGCCTCTCTAAGGATAAATATTGAACAACTTTGCTTTTTTACTTTTGCACATAACAGAGTTATAATTATTCCAGATCAAACATCTTGCACGGTAACCTTCTTTAGGCCAGTGCTGTTTCTTCTATGCCTTGTGTTCTTCTGCAAGCACAGATATGGGCAGTATTTTACCACAACAGTGACAAAGAATAAAAGACAAAAAGCAACAGGCAGAGGAGATTACAGTGAGTCTCAGTGGCTTCTGTATATTTTTTTCCAAAGCATGTAATTTATATTTTACCATTTGTGATGTAGGAAGCAACTGAAAAACAATAAAAAGTCAAAAACAAAAAAAAGTCAGCAAAACAATAGCTGACTTTGAAAATTCTGGTCTGAAGAGGAACAGCAACAACAGGCATCAGTAGCACAGATGGGAATGCAGAGGAATGCAGACATGCTTGACAACCAGTGGGAAAGGCTGCAGGATGGGGAAGGGATGTAGGACCCCATTCCTGAATATTACCTCACAGAAAATGGTGAGGGTTGCTTTGGTAGTGGGAAAGCTGTCCAGATTGAGGACTACATATTCACAGACAAAGGTGCACCAGCACTGCCAGGAAGAACAGGCAAATCCTTCTGTTTGTGTGTCCTTTCTCTAGGTGGTATGAAATTCACATAAAAAGAAAGATCCACAGCTATTACCACATGAAAGTTTGCAAGATCAGTCTTTAAGCCAGAAAAATATCTCCTGAGATGATCACTGCTGTAAACTGATCTTCAGTAGTGACTTTTCTTTAGGCCCACTGGATGCACATGTGAGGATGGTCAATGTCTCATCCTACTCCAGTAAAAGAGCACAGTTTCTTTTCCAGTTCCCTGCTAGATTAGAATGTCCAGAATCAGTTTGATATCACTAGGAATAGCAAGGAAGTCAGCAAGAATATTAAAAGAAGTATTTGAACAATTTCTCTGAAGCTAGACAAAAATAGCATTTGGAGAATCAAAAGGCTCTTTTTTGTCCACTATCTAGATCATACCAGCTAATGACAGCTTCTCACAGTCTCTCAACCTCTCTTTCTTATCTTTTCTCTTTAAAATACCATAAAATATCCTTCCATTGTGCTGACAACATCACTGTTGTTCTCCAGCAGTTCCAAGACACGCTGCATCACCACTTCAGCCAGAGAGGGGTTGTAGCTCTGTCGAACACAACTCAGGACATGAAGGAAATGGCAGCCTTTTTCAGCATCTGCAGAGAAAAGGAAAATGCAGTCAGGCATGGAAAAAATATTTCACTCTAACTGTATCTTTTGAACTATCATAATACAGATCAATCATGAAAAATCCCAGAGTCCTAGATACTGAAAGAGAAGTGTGTATTCAGAAGAACGAGATCCTGACAGTGCCTACAGTTCTCCAATTATCAACTGTTCCCAGTGACTTTTCTGGGAAGTGTCAGGGTAACAGTAGTAATGAGGGTGAGATAACTCAAGTCTTGCCAACTCTTAACATACAAGGCTCAGTACAACTTGATGAGGAGTTTAATAATGGAAGGGTACCTCCATTGTCTGCTTGTACAGGCCATCCAGTTTTTGCAACTTCAGAAGGAACAAATGAAAGTCATTTTAGTGAGACCAAACTTCACAACCCTCTAACACAGCAGGGAGGTGTCATGGGCCTGTAACCGCTGGCCCAACGCTGGCACCTTGTGGAAAAATGGCTGCACTGCAATTGCATTTACCTCGCAATGCTATCCCATCCCTACCTACCCTGCAGACTACTCAGACAATTATGGGAGTAGGAAGTCACACAACCATCAGTATCAGATTTTATTTCCTTTTAAGTGAAATTAGCCTGCAATGTACAAGAGAATAGAAGTTTAAAATAACCCCCTTTGCTAGGGACAAGCACAGAGGTCCTTCACGGCTGTGTGCATCTGTTCTGTGCCAGGTGGAACATTGTTCAAAGCTGTCCCAGTCATCATTTCCTCCAACACAGCCTGTAACCCACTATTCATCAGTGCTGCAAGTTCCCAGTCCCCCAAGTGCTGAAGTCCACAACATATTTCTCCATAGCAGCTGACAATGGAAAACACACATAAATCAAATATATCAGCACAAATTATTTTCCTGCTCCTTAGCTCACATGATGCAAGGCAAGTTCAATAAGGGCACTGAGAAATTGTCATGGGCCAGGGAGGGCCCTATATTTTGTTGTTTTTTGTTTTTTTAGTTAATTCTCTACTCTAGAATCTGCTGGGCCCCAGAGCTGCCTTAGAACCTGCTGAGAAAAGTCACTGGTAGACAGTGGTAAAAAAAACAGTTCAGCCTAATTCTGATTAGGCTGTGAATCAGGCAGAAATACTTCCTCAGAAGTATCCAGCATGATAAAAAGACCTTTGTGGCCAATAGTCAAAAATGTTTCCACTACCCTGGGAGAGGTAAAGGCAGAGAACAGAACAATGCTTCTACCTGGTCATAATGACTGCTTTTGCAAACAAAATGGGTAGCTGCACTTTGCATTTGTTATAGGTTTGTCATAAGAAGGTCAAATTGCCCATCCCTGATCTAGAGAACTTAAATCTCAGTGAATTACTTTAATGACTCAACAGTACAATGTGTTCTTTTCCCCTTGATACTGGTAGAAAATGGCACTTTGAGGCAGCTGCAGGTATGTACAATGATTATGTAACCCCCAAATATTCCTATCCCTCTTTCACTGACATCCTGGGTTCTTGCTTTTATCCAGCAGCTGAGGGAAGCCAGACTGTCATTAACTGTCCCACCTGACAGCATCAGAGGGGACAGAGTTACAGAACAACAACCATTTACCCACTGAAGATATCTCACACAGGGTCCACTGTGACATTAAATTTAACTTCAAGTGGTTCTGGTTTCTGTCCCCTCTACCATTAGCCTGATCTAAGCCTAAAATTTATAAAACTGAGAAACAGAGCAAATTTATAAAACAAAGAAACAAATAATCCAAAACCCAAATACATTTTGCAGTTCAGTCTGGAGTCACAATGTGCTATCTGGCTATATTAAGTTTCTAGATGGATCCACAGTGGTCTCTCATGAGTGCATTGAAGATCAAGAATTATAAGTGGAGCTTAGGGCAAGGATTGTCATGTAGGCACATTACAGATCAGGGCTTGTGCAGCTCTGAGTAGGCATGCAAGATTTTATTTTTTTTAATTTGTACAATAGTTTCAGAAAGCTGGGTTGGGCCTGGGAATGCGTCACAACTACAGCAATGGCACAAGGCGTTGCCAGGAAAAACTGGCAGAGAAGTAACTCATAGGAGAGAAGAGTTTGATTTGTCATAAATCATCCTTCTTGTCATGGAAGATTACTATTAATCTTGGAGGAAAACGGGTAGGAATTTCTTGCAACAAAGAAGCCGAAGCCCTAGAGGTGAATGGCCATGTGCTGTTCTCTCCCTGGAGCCAGGCGGGCGGCAGGGACCGGCAGAGGGGGCCGGAGCCGCACCGAGCTCCGCGCTCCTGCATCAGCCGCGGACAGCAAGCAGCCGCCGTGCCCTGCTGCTTTCCACTGAAGCTTCTTGGCTTTGCTTCTACTGCCAATGACCAGGACATTAAAATGGTCCTTCTGGAAACCAGCAAGGGGACGCTGACCTGGAATTTGTCCTCTTTGCAGTGGGAAACTAAGTCGGGGGAAAGCTTCAAGGAGAACAAGAGGGTTTGTGAAACAGTTATTAATTTTACACTGCTTATTATGAAAAATACGGTTTTGAGGACTTGGGACTCTTCAAAGTCTTTTCTGTGACTGATCTACAAATTACTCTCTGCTGTTGACTTTCCTGACCGAGAGAACTTTCCAACTTCTCATGGATCACAGAGTACTTTTATCAGTGTGACAATGGACAAGAAAGGAACAAAAAGGAGGCAGTCACTCAGTGCCTCTGTCAAATGAATAGAGGTTCTGGCGTCGATAGTGACACAGTCATATAAAAAAAGTAGGTTACCAGGAGAACCAGCTGATAAAATGAGCAAATGAATTATTTGACTCTTAGAGAAATTATGTTTGTATTTGTTAATTAGATAAAGACAATTAAATAATGTGATACAGTAATTTGTTGCACTGGAACACCCTCAGGCAAACAAGCCCATATTAACCTGCATGCCCAGTAGTAACCTCTTCTCCCAAGTCTACAAGTGTCTACAAATGTACCACTTCTTAAGAGAGAAAGTTAAAACTCAAACTTGATATTGGCTTGCTTAGCCTTTTTTTTTCACTGCAGGATAACCATTATACTCCAGGTCCTACAAGTGCTATTGTAGTTATGATAATATAGGGGTATGACTAATTTAAGATTGCATGCCTTATGTTGCAGTCAGTCATTTATTCTGTACTAAAGCACATTCTATCCCACAAATAGCTGCACTCTGGCATCAAGTGATCCCTGCTGACACATTCTATCCCATGAACTGAAAGACACTCCATGGCAATGTACCTGTGTAATTAGCACACATTCAAGTCAAACATAAGTTAAGACGCTGACAATAAGACACAATAGTTTGGGGGACAGGGATAATTCAGAAGCCACCTGAGGTACATTATCTGAAAAGACTTTGTTCGACTGAAATCCTTAACTAAAAAGAAAAAACACCTGAGCTCTGCCTGAGCTTAAAATCTCCAGAGAATATCCTACTGACTTAAACAAGTTTTATAGTTGACTTGAAGGAGGTGGGTATTTCACCTTTCTGCATGGTCACTTTTGTGTCAACTCCCCTGCAGGAACTGAACCAGCAAGATTTGCTTCTTCTCCAGAGTGCAAAGCAACACCTGCTAGGTGGTGACCTGACTTCATTACATTTGGTTCCTCCCAAAATCCAACTATTCTCAAAAGATATAGATCTAAGATAATGGCTGCTTATTTCACATTGGAGAGGTTTGCTTCCTGCTGGGCACACCTGGTCTTTCTCTCTCCATGCTCACAGGAAGCTGCTCCTGCACTCCTGCTTTTAGCTGTACTGATTAGCTACACCAGCAACAACTCGAGTTCAAGGGTGAGGACAAGCAGCATATCCAATCCAGCAGCAGGAGGAGATATTGTCTTCAGTATATCAGCACCAGCTCATCAGAACTTGATCACTATGCTACTTACGCCTGGGTTTTCGACAGTCTTCTTTAATCACATCAAGCGTCACTTTAAACAGCTCTTTATCATGGTCAGTCACCTGAAGAAAAAAGAAGAAACTAGCCTTGCTGTTGAAAAACAATTCAATGCCATGGTGTATTCTCAGCTAACACTGTCATAATTATATTCTGCATTTTATGCTGCTTCCAAGACTAATAATGAATGTCAAATCTTCAGGCATTATTTTTACTACTATTAGCAGCATCCATGAGTTAGGTGAAGAACATGATACAACTAAGTTTGACCCAAAGGACAGTGCTGACTCAGCAGAACAGCAAGCTTGAACCCACTTTGATAAGGAGAACTGTCCCAGGCTCCAGGTTTCAGTGAGCTCAGCTGGATCAGAGACAGAATTTGGAACAACTCAGTGGGTGATACAGAGGTACAACCAACAGTGAAGTAAGCTGCAGAAAAGACTTTTGAGTAAACTGAGAGCACCTGGATGTCCAGCTTCTCCTTCTGAAACATTTCTACTATTTCTGCAATATTTTTATTGCTTTTACCAATTATGAAAGTCATACCACTGAACTTGTTTGCAACCTCAATTCCATTCCTTACATAGTATAAGTCCTTGGAGCTGCTAGGTTTCTGGAAAACCACTCCTTTTTCTTGTAGCATCTTTATTGCTTCCTTAAAAACACTGTGAATCCTTTTGGAACTGGAGTTACTTTTTGACTTCACCTGGATGGGAAGAAAGGAATGAAACAGATGGTGAGAAATCTCAGCTCAACCCAAGTTACCAGCAAAAGCTCCAGACACTTTCAAGAAGAAGATAACTTCAGGTCCTTTTTAACGTGAATTTTGTTACACATTTTTCTTCATTTAGTAATTCACAAATCACATCTGTTATGTATGAAATAACCAATATCTCTGAGCTTTAAACAAATCCCAAACACCAGAAGCATGTACCATTCTTAAGGAACCACAATCTGTAAACAGCCTTCTTTGTGATTAGCAGCTCTTTGGTGATGTACCAAGAATTCTTTTTTTGGAATATACTTATGATGCTTACAGATCATTTGACTTTTTGATAATCAACCTTTGTTCAGTTTCAGAGTTTTCCTGGTAATAAGGGTAGGAAGGTAGGAAAATCAGTATATTGTAAGGTGGTATTCAGGAGGAATCCAAGTGCTAAAGACTGGATTCCCATCTCCTGATTTCAGGGAAAGGAGAAAACTGACAAAACCAGTATTTGTTTCTTGTCCCTTTTGTTTCCAAGTTTTTACAAACATTCCGGTCACATACCCAGGAGCTTCTCTATAGCCTAATGAAGTGAAAGGATAAAGAGCATGCAAGAAATTAACACAAGTATATGAAATAAGGATTCAGTTTTGAGGGTAGATGGGAAATTAGTTTCTTGTGAAAGGAGAACAATGTGCCTGGAAATCCATAACTGAGGTTACTTAGAACACAGGGTTCTGTGTTTGGAACACACCTAGCATAGTAGAAGGAAGGAAGGGGAGGGGGAAAAAAACCAGGGAAAAGCAGTGTTTGTTTAGAAGCAGAGCAGAGCTAAGAGAGTAGAATGACAGCTAAAGAAGTAGAAGGAAATATTTAGTTGTGGAGAGGGAAAGTATGGGTAGATAAGAGCAAGACTATGATTTACTCTTCTCCATATCCATCTGTCCTGCTATGTCCTTCAACCTCCCATTTATCTATACAGACTGCTTTGGTTCCCCAATTTCTGTTTTCTCATCTGTTGGGAGCACACTGTGCTCCCTGTGGTTTTCTCTGAGAAGGGAGCTAAACTACTTCTCACAAACCACCATGTGATAACTAGAACCACACCAGAGCAACCAAGATTTGCCAAGCCATTCCTTCAACTATCACTATAAATGCTCCCACCCTGCTCTGAACAAAAATATCAGACTTCACAAATCCTACTTCACTCACCAGAAGCAGCTCAGAAGCCTTGGGAGTGAAGCAGGCAATCACCATGAACTAGAAAGAATGTACACAAATATGCAAAATGGACACTTCAAGAGCAAAGGAAGAATATATTTTCACAAAACTTTCATTCAATACATTTGCAGTTCTCAAATGACACTCCAACAGCCTGGAAGCTGATGTACCTAACTGGGAATAGTTTGGGGATCCGAAAGGGATATTGACGTTAGCATGCATCCCCAAGTTTCTCCCTCCCGGATATAATGCTTGAGATAACGCTCAAGATTTCAACAGGCCATAATCACATCTCTCTGTCCCAAAACAGCTAACTCCTTTTCCTCTCAGTAAAAATAATTGCCAAATACTTCAAGATAATGAACAGAGAACAATGGCTCTTATTCTCAGTTCAGTTTTCCCTGTTTCAGATGGAAGGATTCAGTACCTTGTCTGTACTCCTGTCCACCACAGCCATCAATCTGGATAACAACAGACTCTACTTCTAATTACAAACTTGCCCATACATCTGGACACTGTTCCAGTCACAGCATTAACACCACTAATTATGGTATTTCTCTTCATTGTGCCTCTTCTGATGAACTGAAGAAACAAACATAAAATGCAGCAGGAAGGATTAAGTGAAGAGTGAATATTTGGTTACAGAAAAGCACATTCTCATAGCCGTATGTAAAATGAAGAGACTTTGCCTCTCACTCAAATGCCGTAATAAATCCTCAAGAATGTAAGAAATTGCTAGCAAAGCAACCAACTCAAGACTCTGATCAATTTTTAATGTGAAAGCAAACATTTGGGGAGAAAAAGAAAGATAAAAATATTTCCAAAGAAGCACAGTAATTATTCAGTTTGGCTTAGCACTGAAATCCTGACAGAAAAGGGAGATAATTAAAAACAGACTCTGTGTGAACTGACACACAGCTCAGCCTGGATGGATACTGAAACAGAATCACTAAGAATGCAAGTCAAGGCATTGACAGAGTGAAAGCAGTGAGGCCTTATTACAAGTAAGCAGCTGCTACATATCAGCACTCTCTCATATGTGCTGCAGAATCCATGGAAAAGGGCTTCATGGCAGAAGGACTGTTGCTGAAAAACAAATTAGGGCTCCTGTCCACTTTAATACCATATCATATATTAAAATACAAAAATATTATATATCATTGATATTTAATAGTACCATAAAATGACAAGAAAAAATTGGAGTTTTTCCTAGTGTGCCCTAGAACATGCTTCCTCCTCTCCATTCCTCTGGGTAAAGCAGCAATTAAGTTTGTCATCACAGTCTAAAATTGCTTAGTCTGCCCTTTTGGTCCACCCAAAGTATCTCCAGCATCTCATCCTGCAATTTCACAAGCCAGTAGCACCTCTCCCCAATACCTCTCACAACGTTCACACCTCCTTTTGCAAAGTGCCCCCCTTGGGCATGCCTTAGTTTCAGGGTGCACCATTTCAGGTTCTCTGAAGCAGTAACAGCAGGGTCTTCCCCCTCTCTTTAAAATCAGATCGTTTTCAAATAAATTAAGCTGTACATCCAAACATAGGAGTATTCAAGAATCAGTCATCACTTTTGAAAAACATGTAGTGTACATGTGTCTGTATGTAACCTAAGACAGAAGCAGCTATTAAACAAGAATTTTACTTTCATTACCCTCACTCCCAAGACTGGCCAAGGGCTCTGTAGCAAAGCCAACAGAAGAATCTATGTATGCAGAATTAAGTTGGTACTTTAATCAATATATTCCATCTGATAGGCCTCACACAGCTTAGTGGGCTGGTGCTGTGCAACCAGTTATTCTCAGATCTTTAAAACAAGACAAATTCTCTGTACAATCAATAATAGTTCAAAGAAATTAAGTGGTACAGGAATTAGTGAGTCTGTTCAAAACACTGGAACTATGTAACCTTTGATTCATTATGAATCACACCCTGATGGTGTTAAAGTTTCCTGGTATAATCACACAAGTGATTCCACTAATAGAATCACTCTTTGCAGTTTCTCATGTAATGTTTAATCCTGGGCTTAGACAGGTGACAATTTTAGTAAATAGTGGTCCTGGACATGTCAGTCCTGAAGTCCTATAATAAGCTTTGCAATATACATATTTAAAGGAGTGGTGAAGCTTCCTTGAGAGGCAGAAAGACAAAGACACTGCATCAAGAACTTACAATGAACTGTGTTACACCTACAGCACAATGTACAGGGTAGACACAGACAGTGTGAACAACACTGCAAAACTTCCTGCTTCAACTACTTCTCGTTGGTGACCTTGAGATAATATTCAAATCAAGAGAAGTACAAACAGCACACTCTGGAAAGCACAACCCAAGTTACGTGTCCAAGCCAGTGACATTCACGAACTGGAATGGTAGCACTAAAATAGCACACATTATAGCTTATGCATGGCAGAAGGGCAGAAATATTTTTAATCAAGACTGGCTGGTTTAAAGCATTTAATTCAGTTGAGAAATTGAATGGATCCACTTAACACATAGCTTTCTTTAAAAAAGGAGCCAAAGGCTTGTCCATTAACCAAACATAATTGCCTAAGTCCAGAAAGTACACTCTGGAGGCTCTCTAAGCACAAAACTACTTTTTCCTCTTTTACTTGTAGTCTTCCTTCTGGTACCCACCCTTCCAGCCTCAAAAGTCACTTGTTTTAAGGGACAGGGAAAAGGCTTATCTATCCTTAGGGACAGATGGGGCACTGGTAATGCAAATGAAAGCTCCAGTGGCTTTAGAACTCATAGAAGATTTGTTAATTTTTAACTATTTTTAGAAGTAGTTAAATTAACTTCCTCATAATCTGTAGACTATAGAATTAAATTTTCCCTAGTATATGTCTAAGAGGAAGAAATTATTTCAGTCCTGCCAGGTGCACCTGCTATAGGGAAATTTATTCCAGAGAGGCAGAAGACTGCACTGCCAGGGAGGTATCAGAACTGGAATGAGGTATTGTAGGACATATATGGGATGTGGACAGGGCTCAGCTGCACAGTACTGCTGAAAAGGAACACAGAGATGCTGCCTACCTCAAAGCATCCCAGCTAACTCCTTCCATCTTCATCCTCTGCTCCACCCCACTGCAGTGACTCCACAGCAGCTCATCACCTCCCTGGAGAAAATATTCCATGGGGAGACACCCTCCCACTATGATGAACACCATGCAAGTACTTTAAAAGTTGGGAAAGAGATGAAGGGGTGCACCACCTCTTCTAGGATCACAGGAAAGGAAGACAAAGGAAACAAACAGTTTAACATCAAGTTATGCTCTAGAACACTGGAATTAGGATTTAAAAAATTACCTATATATCCAAATAACTCATCCTTTTACAACCAGGAAAATACAAGAAGTGAACAAGAGTGTATATTGTGGCATGGTCTAATTAGCTGAGTCAGTTCTGTAGCTCCTGCCTTGCCAAATAGGCCTGAAGTAACATTGTTCCACATCAGCAGCACCATTTATCCTCTTGGTTTGAGGGCAGTGCAAAACAAAAGACTACCAAAGAGAAAAGAAAGGAAGAGGGACAGAAATCAGATCTATTACATTTACTTTTGTGGATAGAACTGGATACTTGACCCTTTGCCAATTACGAAAAGTGACACCTTCTAGAGACAGAGCAGAGGAACAAGGAACATTTCCAGAGCATTACTAGGCACTCCTCTTAAGGCTTTCATGCCACTTGGCAACTGCAGGTCCTTTCTTATGCAAGAACAGGTAACCTTTGCAAGAAATTAATAGTAAAGGACAACAGGGAGAACTGCAATTTCTAAATAAGCATCTGTGCACCCAAATTCCTGGGACATATACTCACATCCTTGCATCAGGGCCAGGAGAAACTATTAATTATTATGATAGCTCTTCATGACTGCTAACAACAATGATGATACATTCTTTTTCTTGGTTTGGAGTTTTTGAGTTGGTTTTTTTTTTTTGGCTGGTTGGTGTTTTGTTCAGGTTGAGTCTTCTTGGGGTTTTTTTTTGGTCTTTTTGTGTTTGTTCTGCACCAGTTCCTATTTTAAATGACTCTGTAAATTATTTATCTTGGTCTTTCTATAAATGCTGAAATGTTTAAGTTTCCAATATTGGACACAATGGCCACTACTTCCTTTAATGGAAAGTGTTTGGAAACTTTTAATACTGTTCCAGCTAGTTTAGAAAATACCAGGTGCCATGTTGGATAATCTACTAGCAAACTTTCGTGTCTAAAATGAGAATAGCTCCTGTTAGTGGCACTATCCATGCTTGTTTTAAAGCAAACAAAAAAATGCCTTAAATAAAAACAAAACAAAACAAACAACAACAAAAACCCCAAACAAAACCAAAAACAACCAAACCCAGCTATCAAGAACAGCTATCAACAGCAGTTCGACAAGGCCAACAAGAAAAGAGTTACTTTTCATTATTATTTGACCTCATCTGCAAGAGACTGATTTTTGTGTTATTTTGTTTGGGTTTCTTAAGAACTAAACAAACATTAGAAGTCAACATAACATAGCACTAAACATTACTATGCACATCAAAATTGGGGTGAAAATGGCTGCCAGGGATTTATTTCTTTACAGAAAACAAAAAGGTAAACAAATGAATCACAACACTCCAGCTGAAGTTTCAATTGCCATTGCTTTCATGGTGAAAGACGTAAACGTAAGCTTTTCAGAAATTTATCACTTCATACCAGTTGAGAATCTGGTTCATAATTTATCCAACCTATACAGATTAATATAAAGCCATTTTACAAAACAAGTTTTGTTCTGTTTCCCATTCTGCAGCTGATCAAGAGGTTGGAACTCATTGGAAAGTTTAACAGTTTGGTTACATGCAACTGCCTGTAAACTGATTTCAATTTAATCCCACTTTCTCATCCTTTCAAACATGGCCTTTCACAATTAGGGATTTCCAATGTAAGAAACATGTAGCAGGGAGCACTGTTCATCCACCCATCATAACCTCTTCTTGAAAGCTGCATCTCTATTGATCTATTGAGCTTCAAATGAGAAACAAGACAAAGATTTTGTGCTCCCTTCTACTGATCAGAATCAGGATCTCAAAACTATGTCCCAGAGAACTCAAGCACCTTAAAGGGATCTCTTTTTCTGACACTGCTACCAATTACAAATCTAAATAAAGTAGTGACTATGGCAGGCTATAAGATTGTTCAACCCTACCACAAGATTACCCCTAATAACAGAATGTTCTTACATTACTTTTTTCAGCCCAATTTTATATGTCTAAAGTAACAAGATTTCCTCAAGCTCTGTAAATAATTCATGTGTAAAGCTAAAGCACTAGTGGTTTTTGAATCCTCTGAAGACACAGGTCTCTTATCTGTTTATGCTTAAATAAAGCAGTATTATTTCCCCCCACTGAAAGCTTGAAACAGTTGCATTCACTCACCTCCTGACAGCTGGGGCTGGGTAGATGCACACCAGCCAGAGACACCAGAGAATCAACTGTTTCCAACTCCTGCTGGTAAAAGGTCTGAATTTTGTTTTCTAATAGAAAGCTTTGCACTTGCTCATGCAGCAGATGGATTGAGAAATTCTGACCCTCCAGGCCGCTACAAGGATGTCAAAAGAACATGTCAAAAGACAAGAAATGGGTTTTAGAACAATTATATAAAGTCAGTCCACTTGACTGGTTTCAAAAGAGTTTTACTGTCCTTAAAGAATTTGAATTTAAAGCCTTATTTAAAAAAGCACATTTTTATAAACATAAACATTTAACTGTCCTTCAATCATTTCCTGTTACGGTTTTGTGAACTTAAGATCTGCAGTCTCTGAAACAACACTAAATGCACCAGGCCTCCTAATAAGCATCTAGCTACCCTGAAACTGAGTACAGAAGTGGGTGTTTGACTCACTTTTATTATTTATTATTGAGGTTATTGAGGTTATGTATTTGTGATTGGACAATGACAAGGGCAGGAGAGCACTTCAGTGGAATAGCTCCTTAACCTTACACACAAAACAACATCAGGCAAGGATATTTCTCCATCCTCTCTGCTGACCTCAGCCTCAAGTCTTGTTCTAAATCCTATTTTTTTCACTAGATGAAAGAGTATTTTACTTTCTTCCTAATATTCACTTTAGTTTAGCGTTATATGTCTTTCCTCAGATTATGGACAGGTATCTCATCTGTATGGATCACCAATTATTTGGCAGAAAAGCAGACTGCTACTATACATTGATGCAGTCTAAATCATAGTCAGACCCTGTTTGTTTTTTTTCCAGAGTTATTACAACAAGTAAACAATCATAATATCCCATACTTTGCCCCAGGAGCTGTTCTGGATACTGCATTTACCTCAGTGTTTCCTCAGGGCCCTTGAAAGGTTTATCGTAAACTTCTCTATAGAGAGAGGGGAGCTCCAGCATTCTTGAAATCTGGACATCACACACGGGATCATCCACTTTATCTGGAGAGGCAATGAGAACATGTAGACCCAGCCAGGACTACCATACAATTTTTTTAGCAAGAAAACCTGAGGCAGCACAGCAGAGCTTCACAGCCAGTATTAAATTGGCAAAATTTGTTCACTGTGGTTTTCATATAAAAAAATCAAAACAATCACCACAAAGGCCAATCCTTCTTTTACAGTTTACAAGGAGGTAAAATGGCCTGTTGTGGTGCATTACAGATTATGCTTTTGTCTAACAACTTATTTAACCAGAATTTATGATCTCTAATTTACCTTTCAGCAATCTTTATCCATTAAATGAAGTTAGCACATAGTAAGGAGCTTTATTTGGGCCAAAGTGAAAGCAATTTAGAGGCTATTTGAATTGCATGGCTCTCTTTGGTATTATTACCAACCCATGAATGGGTTGTATATACTCATAAATCTTCTGTCTGGGAAGGAGGGCTGAACTCCCTTGCAAATTTAAGCTAGAGCTGAAAAATCTAGACTTTTTATCTGACTTACCCAGGGTTTTCAAAAGACAGGCTTTGCTTCACTAAAGAAATAATTTCATTGTTATCTCTGAAAGATCTCACTGGAGAAAACCAACTCTTACACAACAGCACAGACACGGAACTGAGAAGAAGTTATGCAACTGGAAGTTCCCAGAGCACAAGCCGTGGGCTGCAGAGCCCGGCTGCTCAAAGAGCTGTCAGACACAGAAGCAGCACCTGCATGCAGATCTGTGCCTGAGGAATACTTCTCCCTCATCCTGCAGAGCCAGGGAGCTTAGGAGAGGCCAGGCTTCAGTGGGACACTGCCCATATGCTGCTGCCTGCCCATGGAATGGATTGTACAGGCTGTGCCAAACAGCAGCCACTTCTTTAAAGCCCTCAGTGCCCTTGGTGAAGTGGGACACAGAAGGTCCACCAGCTCCTTTCCCACAGGCTTTGCCTGCTCTACTTCAACACAGAGAAATCTGAAGTGCAAATCATTCTTGCAGACACCCAGCCACAGGATCTGCACAGTATTCTTGTATGCATGCTAATCAGCTTTTACAGTTTTTCCAGGAAAGCCTCGTTTACAGGAGATCTAATCTCACACATTACACAGTGTGTCTTCTAACCTTATGCTGTCACAGTTGAAATAAAGATATACAGATGAAAATGCTTAGAAAAATGAGATGCCAGAAAATAAAGTGGAACTATTAAACTAATTACATACAGCTCAGACATTTTCACAGATTCAGACATCTTAGTTACATATATCACAAATTCATAACACTCACAAAAACATGAAGCCTGAATTTCTCTTTGCTGCCTATAGGTTCGGATGTGACCTCTGACCCTGACGACATCTCCAATTGCCAGCTTGGTTTTCTGGCTTACTGTTTCTTGGAGTTTCTTCATCTGTTCAAACACATTGAGACTGCTCGCTGTGCTTGGCTGACCTGCAAGAAGTGAGGGAAAGGGAATCAGGCACTAAAGTCAGTGCATTAATTGTCCTTTTGCATTCATCCACCTAAGCACCACATGAGTCATATTACTAAAAAAGGGTAAGGCTCCAGGAACCATGTGCTACCTGGGTAGCAAAACTTCTGGGTGATAAAGTTGGTTTACTGTATTATATTTATTTAAATTGTTCACCTGGGGAAAATATAAAAGGGAGAAAATACTGATTAACCACTGAAAACATCATAGATGAGTTGCAAAATTGAAACATAAATTTGAAATTGTTTTTTGTAATTTTTTGGTTTTGTCATGCTAAGATGGATGAGAAGGGAAAAGAAAAGTCAGCTGAACTTTTTATATAAAAGAATGAGTCATCTGAGGTGGGGCCAAAGCATTCATGTGATGCAATTTGATGTCTACACTGAGGTGAATGCAACTTGACAGAACTTCATGTTTACATAACACAACTTTGTAGGACATTAAATCCTTCATAACTTAAAACCTGATTAATGTTCCAAGTATCCCTGATCACAATTACAAAAGGCTGGAAGAAAGTTTCCTGTGCCCCCTAAGAGCTTTCTTTAGCAGGTACAAATGAACGAATTGCCATTCTTAGCATAGTGTCCATCCAAGCACTACTGCTGTATGTGTAAAATCAGAATACAAGTCTGAAAAGCATTCTTGGCCCTTATTCTATTTCAAGCAGTATTTCATGCAATTCCTTTTAATGCATCTAAGTTCCTCATTTAAGTTCCTCAAAACTGACTTGATTGCATGTCTCCTTTTCTGAGAGCTGTGCCAGATCATCACCACTCCAAAGTGAGAGCTGTCATCCACATTCCGGTTAGGACCATTTGTACCACCTGTCATATGATTCTTAAATACAAGGATGAATTATCTGTCTGTATAAATGGGCTTGTTCCACAGACATCAGAGTTTTTAACTTTTACATCAAGCTTTCCTTTCTCCATTCTATTAATATGTATCCCTAACACTGCAGTTGACACCAGTAAGATTTATTTCAGTAGCATTTGATCAGCTCCATATTAGGGTTGTCAATCCACTACATGGGCCAAGAAGATCCAAAGTAGAAAGAATTCTGCACTTTTATCAGCAAGAAACAGTGGGAGAAAAAGCAAAGAGACAGCCAGACACTAGTGAGTTGTTCTCTTAGTGAGTACAATAATACATTCATTTCAAATGCACAATTACTGCACACGTAGGACTTGCCCAAATTGTAAAAGACTGCTGGCATCCTCCCACTGTGTTTGAAGCTACTTTCAAGTTCATTGCTGACAGTGTCTGTATGAGCAGGAGTATATGAATACAAACAAAGCAAGGATAAATCCTGAAACCATAATCACAAGGGTAGGTCAATGGACTAACTTTGGAAACAGAAGCTCTGGCACATTTCCAGCCTAGTTCCTTACTAGATGAAGTCACAGAAATAACCTTAGGCAAATTCTCTGAACAATGTCAGCACAGAACTAAAATATCATATTACTCAAATAAGGAAAAGGCAGGGACAGGACATAATGTAATAGTTTTATTGGCATCACCCTTGAAAACAACACAAAAATGAAAATTCCCAAAATGCCCCAAGGCAGTATGATGTGGTAGTTTAAAATTAAAAATAAAAAATAATAAAAAAATGGAACAGTTGAATTTGCTATTCTGCAAGTTTGATCACTTACTAAATTATTTAAGACAGATGTAAGTAAAAACATACAGTCAAAAGAGGACTTGCTCATTTGATAAATTACCTGATAAAGGTGTTTCTGCTACCATGGGATTTTTCCAGCAGACACAATTTATAACTCCAGTACTATCATCCACTGGAAAAAAAAAAAAAATTGCAAGAATTACTGACTAGGAAAGCAGGCAGTCATGTTCCCAGAAGTGAAGATACATAAATATGTAGGGAGATAACTGAAGAGGATATCTCATTCCAACTGGTTTGGAAGGTAAAGTGGGTGTCCAAACTCTACTAACATATCTGAAATAATTTCCACAGTTGTTTCAGACATGGCAGTAGCTCAGCACCAGATGTGCCTACGTGCATAATCAGCAAAGTAACAGGTATATTATCAAAGAAAGATCATACACTAATTTAAATTATGAGGCTTCAGTACATATATTGGATACTAAGGGGTTTCAATCTCACTGACAAGATCAAGAGAAGAATCAGTGTTGAAGGCTGAAGTCAGACAAATTAAAATAGGAACTAGGCACAAACCACAGAAGCGTTACTATACTATTACAGTGAGAAAACAGCACTCCAACATTTGGGGAATCAACCATGTGAATAAACCAGGAGTGCAGCTACCTGCAGCTGCATTGGTTTCCATGCCAATATCATGCTCAAAGTCTACAGGTCTTTCCAATATTAGGTGATGTCCAGGGAGCAGAAAGGCAGCTCCTCTAGGCAGGAAGGACAGAAGACAGTACATGCTTGTGGTTCTGCTCTAAGCCAGGAATTCCCAACTTAAAGTGTAGGTGCTGGTGGCATGCACGCCACTTCCGCTGCTGAAAAGGCTCAACACCTTCTCCTGAGCACGGAGCTGTTTTTCCTGTTTTGCCAGTGTCCAATGAAAATAAATTTTACAATTTCTGCTCCAGGCACTGCATTGTCAATGAGAGCAGGAAAAGATAAAACTCAAAGGAAACTAAAGTCTGTCAGAAGAATCAATTTTCTATTGATAAGGGACTGTACATAGATGGTCTGTACAACAAACACTCTAAATAGAAGGCACTAAGTGTCTGTCAAGGATCATCCAGCTAACGCACCTTGCTTCTTGAATGTAACATCTCCAAGACTGAGATTCCGCTCCTCACAAAAGGAAACCTGCAATTTTCTTCTGCTCCTTAAACCAGGTCCATGACCAAAAAAGTAACAGCAATGTTTTCCACAAAGGTGCTGACTGGTACCTGCAGTCATTTCCTCTGGGAACCATAGCATCAAAGCAAAATGCCTTTGCATTGTCTCACGTGTTTTAAAACAATCTCCCTGTTTGGGGGGGGTCTAATTTCAAATCATTGTCTTGCCTTCCTGTTTCCAAGCAGTTTAGCTGCACATTCTTATTAGCAAACTTACAGCACTTATAAGATGCAGGCAATTCCAAACTGCATCACAAAAGTATGCTCCTCTCTGCTACCTCTGTTTTGAGCTGCTGTGTCTGCAACTATTTCAGCAGCTTTAATTTTGTACCAGAGCACAGGTAACAATCTGGTGGTAGGATTTCCTCTCCTTGATACAGACAGACAGCAACTATTTTAGTAGGAATCAGAACCCTCATAAGCAATGCCAAGCCATCCATGCAAGCCAGCAATGGCAACAAGAAGCAGGGCAGATAACATTTCACTCTTGCATTCCCACAGTTTCTAGATGTTCCAGCTTGCACCAGCTGAGACAGACAGGCTTCCTAAGAAGGGCTTGGAAACAAACCAAGTAAGACTGAAGGATTAAGAGGCCAGACTCCTCCTCCTCAATGTAACAGCTGAAAACAGAGTCCTGGAGAGACTGACCTGTACTTGATCATGCAAGGAAGCTGGTAGCAGAGCAAGGTTCTGAAACAAAGCTTTGCAATTTCACAGATGAAAGCTTTGAGCAAAAAGACAAGTAACTCCTGAAGCACACATGAATGAGAACTCTTGCAATTGTATTCTAATTAGACAAGAGAATGTTAATCTATTTTAAATGCACTCAAGGGGTCTACAAGCTTTTGAAAACTTCCTGTACTCCCTGTGCCGCCCTTCCTCATCTCTTTGGGTTTTAACTTTTGTTTATTTGGGTTTTTGGTGGGTTTACTTTTTGTTTGTTGGGGTTTATTTTCCTGGTTTTTGTTTGTTTGGCTTTGGTTTCTTTGAGTCTTGCTTAATTATTTGAGGGGTAGTTCAAAGCTACCTGTTAAATGAGATAATTGTATAAATTTTTATTTCTTTATGACAAAAAGGGTATGGTTCTTGTCAGGCTTGCATGAACCTACTGAGATGCTGGTGGTTTTATTTTTCATTTGAGTTGATTTTAAGTCAACTGCCTTTCAGTCTTTCAAGTCAGTTTTGGAGTACAAGGAAAACCACATGTGATGTTTGGTTTTGTTAAGATGGAAAGGGAAAAAAATGTCAGAAAGGTGCATTAGGTAAAATATGAGCTTGATCAAAGCTATGTTTTAATTAGATATCTTTCTCCTAACTTATCATAATAATAGCAAGAAACAATCGAAGTGTCAAAATCAGATTACACAGCATGTATTTTTATTTTTTAAGTCAGGAAAGAGTAAATTATCTCTTTTTTACAATTATAATTTCATCATTAGTTCTGGTTGTAGAGTTTTTAGCAGAGGACCTAAGATTTTTTAAAGTGAGTGATGTGTATTCTGAAGCAGACAGATAGGAAATGAGGCGGGAGGATCATGGTAGGGACAAAAAGACATTTCAGTTCCCTATCAGAGGGAAAGTACATGGAGGGAATTGCTTTGTAAGTCGCTTTCAAGCAGATGGAAAGTGAGCAAGTCCTGAGCAGTGTCGCACTCCAACTGATGCAACCCCTGTGACTCACCAGAGTCTGTTGAACTGAGAGATGCAAGAAGTTACAAGCAGGAAACTGTCTAAGAAGTTACAATTTTGCACTGGTGGAGTCGGCCTGCCTGAAAGGGAGGGCAGGCTGGGGAGAGGCAACCTGGCAGGTAGCCTGAAAACTCAAACCAGGAACTGCTGGAACAAAGGCTGGAGTTGGACGTGAAAGGACAGCAGGAAGCCAGGCTTAATGTGAGCTGCACTTGAAGGTCGGCTGATCTAAAGCCTTAATTCCACTACTCTGCAGTTTCTTTTTATTTATATTCCTCCACTTTCTGTCCCAGTCAAACATTTTCAACAGATTTAGTTGTTAAACTGATGTTGAGAGCAGCATGGAAAACCCTTAACTGTAGAATTGGTTTTGTCTTGGCCATTTTGATTCCATCTTCCTCTGTTCTCATGAAGTGATAAATGCATTTGCAGTCAATGCCATTCTGCAGCAGTTTGATGCTGGGAAATTCATCAGCTGTATCTTCACAGTACTCCTGAGGGTCAGGGAACTGCACTTTTACAAGCAAGGGAATTGGGAAGGAGAGGCACTCTGTGACTCACCTCTACCACGGGAAAATCCATGGCAGAGGAAGACACTGGCCATAAGAGCTTCAATAGGATCTGTGCATTTGGCTCCCCCTTCCTACTGAGTGACCTCCCCCTACCTTTTCAAACTTGCCACATCACCACTGCTCCACTCTGCTTTTTCTCCAGATGTAAAAGACAGCTGAACAAAATGACAATCAGATGTTTCCATGTTAATAAAACTGAATACTGAGAAAAGCAATACAGAGGAGACAACTCCCAGCTGGTGTCGGCAAGGACTGGTACTATGATGCTTGAGTTCTTTTGTTAAGACTCTTGTGCATCTAAACATAAACAAGCTCCTGATTGCTGTTAGAAGTTGGCTCCAAGATATGACAAGACATACAAAAAGTCAGAAGAGATTTCTAAGGTTCCAATATGGAAGAAGTGATTTCCCATTTGTGGCACTGTTAAATTTATTTGCATCGGACCAAAGAGACTGGAAATAGGAGAGGAAGGTGGCAGAGTCCAGTGACAAAGCACCAAAATGAAGATTTGCTATATAACCCCACATGAATCAATTACTCTGTGTTAACTATTTAATTCTCTATTTTTGGAGATAAACAGTAGTTTCCCTACGTTTGCCAAGTAATCTCAGCTGTAGATATACAGATTAGGATAAGAGCACATTTGTTTCAAGAATACACAATGAGCAAATAAGGAAACCTTTCAGTTCCAACAGTAACTAAGATTAAAGTCTGGTGAGTGCAAGAAGGAAGAAAGAAAGACATTTTCCTTACCTCCACAATTATAAAAGGCGTCTCGCTCCTTCGTTTGAACCACTATCCCAACAACATCCACCTGTCTTATCGGATGGCCATTATAAAAGAATATACCTAGACACAAAACATGCTTGATTAGTGTAACAATTCTTTCAACACCCTACCCTACATAGTCACATTTCTCAGTAAAAAAACATACTTTCTTACATCTTTAATATATCTTAAATTATACAGTGCCCACACAGGAAAAATTCCCTGTATCACTGAAGAGTAGGAACACTAAAAGGAAAAAGTATCAGCTTTACTTAGGATAGCAAAAGCTTGCTTTTGTAGAGTGTCAGAATCTTATTAACCTCTTGTTTTCTAGCACATTTGGATCTGAAAAAAAACCCTGTTTGTTGCAAGCATTAAGGTGGTTTTTGTTTGTTTATTTTGTTGTTTCATTTGGCTTTTTGTTTTGCTTTGTTGTTTGGTTTGGTTTTTATATCTTCATAAGCCTTCAGAATAAATAATAGAACACAAAGGAAGCAGTTTGAGCTTCTCACAATGCAGCTGTTCCTGATTAAGGCAGAGCCTCCAAAAGGAAAACTAACATAATTCTGTCTTTCATTTCTAGAAGAACAGGAGCCGTGGGGGCAGGGGGAGATCAACAGCTCTCTCAGACTGCAGAGTACACTACTGCAGTCATTGTGGACTGCATCCTGAACTTCAGTTTCTGAAAACATGCGTTCTAAAAACATCCCTTCAAAGCTATTTTTGTGCATCTATAAAGATAACTTAAATAACACTTAGAAACATGTCCAGTAAACAGTGAGAAATCACAGCCCAGTGGACTCTGACAGCACTGAGGTTGCCTCACTTTGTAATCCCTTTCAAGAGAGTGACAAATGTTGTTAACAAACACTAATGTAAACATCATACACTGAGGCTTCACAGTTCAGCAGCAGGAGGAAAATAGGGCAATAAGCTCCAAATATACCCTGGGCTGGCTAGTTTTCAGTGAATGTGTTGTCTTCAGTTTTCAAATACTGCTGCTTTACTGAAATAAGCCATCTGGGATGTTCAATAACTGTCTTCTGAAAACTAGATAACTCGAGGGACTCAGAAAGGAACATTTGGCTCCATACACCGTGGCAAGTGTTATTCTTACAAAGGGAAACACAGCAGCAAGGGAGTCAGAAAAGTATTCTGTATTAAAAAAACCCTAAATCCAAAATCCAAAAATAACTTGTCCTACATAGCAAGCAGCCTTAAATGAGCCTGGAATTAACTTCATGAAAGACAGAGAGAAAACACAAAAGTTTCAGAAGAGATCAGAGGTGATCAGCCAAGCAGCTCATAAGCAGAAATTTTGCTCATAAAAATCCATGGCAATGTTTTGAGGATGCATCTATGGTTATCATCTCAGATCTGTCTATACTAATTATGCAGTCACTGGTCAGGTCAGGCATAAAGAATGATTAGCAGGTCTGTCCACTTGTCTCACATTTCATTTGCCAGAGCACAAATAAACACTGCTAGAGAAACCCCCAGTGGAGATGCTCCCAGTGTATGTAGCCATTCACCAAATCATACAACATCTCTGTAAATGGTCTGGGCTAGTTTCAGTGTAAGTCTGTGGAGCAGAGACTCCAAGCTCCTGATTATGCAAACAAGCAACATGTTATTATGTTTGTTTCCCAGCTAGTAAGCTGAGTTTTGGCAGATGACAGATACCAAATAAAACTGGTTTTCTCCATACCCATAAATTCATGTAGAACTCCACCCTTACTGTCAGAGAAACTACCCAAATAAATTTGAAGAATGAAATTATATTTAACCTATTAGAAGTTGCTAGACTTGATGACTTCAAGGTGTAACTTACTCCTCCTGCCAGTTTATTTCTTCAAATTAAGTCCATATTGGTAGCAATAAATATATACTAAATATTTGAAGCTGTGGACAAACACATTCAATGAGGTTCCTAATAACCCAGTAATCAACAGACAGAGCAGAATGCCATTACCACAACAGTCACAGCAGTGCTAGAGGGGGCTATAGATACAGGGCTCTCTAGGGCAAGTTCTGATCATGTCTGTACTAGCATAACTGTGCTGTTTGCCATTCCTTTAATGATTATTACCTCCATTTATGCTATTTGTAGTTTCCCTTGCTTGTTGATAAACTGTCACAAAGCAGTGGTGCATGATAACTCTGAGAAAACTCATTTCTATGATGTGATTATGTGTTACAATGGAGTTTGACACCCACTCTCATTGCGAGGCTGCTAAAACACCACAATTACTGTTTTTATCTGGGAGCTTTTCCAGCCTTCTTGTCACCATTTATAGCAGCAGAGTAATTGGCCAGGTTTACTGCTTCCCTCTGTGTCGTTTTAAGGGATTAGTCACTGTGGCACCAAATCTTAATGCTTAAAAGTGGAAAGAAAAAACTCATTAGGTCATTCAGTCCGTGTCCTCAGGGCCAATACAAGACCATTTTGTACAGTAAATTCCTGGCAATAAAATATCTGTACAGTCAGGATATAAACAATCCCAGTGAAGGGCATCCCACCTTTTTCCTGGGAAGGCTGTGCCATGGTCTAACAGATGTCATTCTAGGGATCTTTTTCCTGACATTCAGTCTGTTTTTCTTTCCATTTTTCCTAGTTACAACTTTTTGTTTTGCACTCATTCATTCTTAATTACCATTACTTAATGACTGATTTATAGCCAACCATATACTTAGCTTCAGCTGGTCTTTAAAAGCCCATTAAATGCAGGAAGCATTGACAACAAACACCTACGTTCTTCCTTCCCCAAAAGGTATTAATTTTAGTGTTTTTGTTTTGCTATCATTTGTTGCCAACAATTAAGACACACTGAAAAATGTCTGGTTTGGTATATATACAGCACCAGGAGAATAAACAAAATTCAAGATGTTGGTTCTAGAAAAAATAATTTTATTTGAAGTTGGTTTAGAAAATGATACAGGATTGCAAGCAAGCTTAAACGTGCAGAGTGCCAGATGCACAGGAAGTGGAGAAAGATCAAATGTACCAACTGTAAAGGCTGATATCTTGATATGACAGAACCTCCTTAGGATCATCTTAGAAAAAAAGGGTAATAACAAAACTGAAAAAGTTCCTGAAGCAGAAGTCAACTCAGTTAAGTAAAAGAACAGAAAGAGAAGTAAGAAGGGAAATTCAGGTAATTTGAAGGTAAAAAAGAGAGCAGGACTTTACTTTCTACGACTTTTCCTGCTACCATGAAATGTTTGTTGGTGTTCATAAGGTTAATTATTCTCAATACATTTTCACACGTGTATGTACTGATGTTCAAGTCTAAACTACAATCCAATTCTGCTGGCATTGAATTGTGTTGTATTTTGTTTGAAAACAATTAAAATATCTCTAACTGATGAAGAACAGTTTTTACCAGATGCATTTCCTACAGCAGTACTACTAGAAGACATTTTAAGACAGTTCAAAAAGGCCTCTAAATAAAACTTACTGTAGGACAAATATCAACAAGTCTGCAGCCTAATTACTGTAATGGATTTAAGACAAAACTCGCCTGCCATGTTAAATAACAAAGATAGATAGATAGATAGATAGATAGATAGATAGATAGATAGACAGACAGATAGATAGGTAGATAGATAGATAATTTGTGGTTTGTGAAGTCCTTATGTACGTAAAAATAGTTGCAAGAAGAGAAAAAAAACCTGCCAGTCCTTCATTTCTCCAAAAATAGCACTGCTGTTATCCTTGCTGTTAAAGAAAATTGAAGAAGAATAACAAAACCTACAAGCAAAGCATATCAAGGAGCCAAACAGGGGTACTTAGTCTCCATGGACAGAAAAAAATAAAAACCACAAACAAAACATCAAAACCAAACCAAAGACATAAACTGTACTTAGGGCTTATTGCTTTTCCTCATTAATTCTAAGTTCTTTGGGTTCCTCCCTGATAATCTTGCACTGTGTCAACTTGGGTTCATTAGTTGGGACTAATGAACCCTTCCACAGCAGAAGACACACTGCAGTATATTTAAAGTCTGTGTAGTGAAAACAGAAATCCAAGGTCAGAGCCATGTTGCTTCAGCCAAAGCTCACATGTGGGTGACACTGCAAACCAGCAGGACACAGACTGCAAAGCAGACAAGGAGTAAGGTCCAGCATGGAGGCCAGAATTTACAATAAGGCTGTTCCGATGTATGAAGAATATCATGTATCTATCATAATAAAAAATTAAGGAGACAAAACTTCAAAATTTGTATTTGTTTTCTAATGTACTAATATCCATAGGAAAAAGCAAAATCACATCCAGTGATGTCATCAACAGTCAAAATTTTCCAAAATATGTAGAGACAGTGGGGAGAAAACAACACATATGGCCAGAAAGAACCAGAATTTTTAAGAAATAACTTTATCAGAATATAACAAGCATTACCACAGAGAGGAAACACATTACCTTAATGTAAAAGAAGTTCTGAAGAGAAGGAAAAGCCATTTTAACAAATAAATTTTATTTTTCATATACATTTCACATACAACCTAAAAAGATATTAATGTTACTTAGCTTAAGCACATGGAAAACTACTTTACTGATGTTTGCGAAGTATTCTTCAATCCCTTGATAAAAAGCACAACATAAATCAATTATAACATTGTGTATCATAATCAGCACATATAAATACATACCTGGCACCTGTTTAGATTCTCTCATTTCTATAATATCTTTAATATAGAGTCTTGCAAATGCAGAAAATACAGGATCTATCCCCCAGTGCAGAGAAGGCATCTCTTCTTCATACTTGGACTCAGACTGCATCCAAAACCTGTGAACACAGAAGGACTTGTAATTGATTCCTACACAGGTGAAGAGCTGTTCACATATGCCCCAGCTAAATGAAAAAACAGCCCTTGAGTTTACACACAATAACACAGCAGAGCTGAAGATGAGACACTGGAGTTTATCTAATCTAATGTTATATTTATCGATCAATATTTCATGTGTCAACACATGAAATATTCAAAGTATCAATACTCATGATTTGTTTGAAGTACTGAGAATCCAGCAACAGCATTTCCCCCAGTAACTTCAAATCAAATAGAATTTTAGAGATTTTTCCTCTCCAAATCCATAGAGAACTGAAGTCAACATTTCTTTAAAAGAGCAGGATTTTGGGATCCTGAGTGGATACTTTCTCTACAGATGATTATTATTTCCCTCATCATTCTCCTTCCCACCCTTAACATATTCTTCTCATAGTTCATCCTGCGCTTTATTGTGGATTAAGGGAGGATGACTATTTAAAACAAAAGCAGCCATCCCTTCCTTATTTTGAGCATGTAGTCTCCACTAACTTTGAAATTGTTACTTTCCCCTTTTACCCTTTCAGATTTCAGTTTAATGCCTGCCATCTTCTGCCATTACAGATCCAATTCTCTGCTTATCACAGTGTTGATATCAAAAACCCCAGCACTTGATTCAGGAAGATCCTCATAAAGATTTGGAAGCTGAAAATATTTTCTATCAGCTTCTCCTGTATGGACATTGTTCCTGTAAGGCTTTCCAGGTCACCTTCCAGTGGGTGTCAGCCCCTTGCAGCTCTAAGTCAAAGGTGCTAAGTGGACTGATTTTGAATAGTGTACCACAGGGCTGAGATTTGGCAGCTCCAGTCTCCTGAGAGGAAGCAGCTCCCAGGGATCTCTGCAGTCTGGGAGAAGCACTGGTAGCTACTGATGTAGAGACAACACACCATGAACATCACAACACCACCTTGTCTCACTGAGAAACTGCAAAGCTTGGATTCTGCATGGTTCTAATGTTTAAACTTTAATTTGAGGAAAGGGAAAATAAAAAGGGTGTAGCACAACAAACTAGAGTGTTGCTAACACCTACTCTATACTGTGTACAGAACTGCAGTGATAATTCAATTCCTGTCCAACTTTTTTTTTTTTTAAAAAAAAAAAAAAAAAAGTCAGTGTTATTTACCCTTCCTTGAACTGGTCATTTCTTTGGTGAGACATTGAAAATATCTGATTTAGTCAGTTCCAGCAGTAAATTCACCATTGAGTAACAAACTGAAATAGTTTTGTTTACACCTGGATTCATATCTCATACCCCACTACAGACAGCTCTTCCCAACCTTTCTTTTTGCACCTGCAATTTTGAGATCTACTAAAAAATGTCCCACCATTCCTTTCTTACTCAAGTCTCCCCAAGAAGCACCCTTTTTCTGCTGCTGAATTGAGACATTGCTCAATAGAAATTTAGAAATTAAGCTGTTAAGTGTATGATCTTAACACAAGCTGCTATTCTTCCATATGGCAGTTCTTTGGATACTTGCTACAGTCTATGTCAAATTTAGACCATAAAGTTTCTCAAGGGAACAAATATTTTGAACCTGTATTTTATTTGACGTGCTCATTTTCTTAACAAAATTAGTCTCTTCATCTCTTTTTGATTGCAGTCTCTAGTACAAAGTTATACTCCTTTCAGCTTCATGCCCCCCAATTTACTCTGCATGGTTACATGGTTACAAAGCCTGTCACAGCTCAGCACCTGTTTTTCCTGCTAGACAGACAGCAGACTGAGATAACCAGCCAAAAAGAGACAATCAGGTGACAAGTCTGTCTAACCTTTTGTATTTTGGGTAAACAGACACTCCTTGGGGTAAAAAGCAGAAGTCACCCCTGCATATGTGTGCATCTGAGGGGAAATCAATGAAGCAGTTCCACTGGACATTAAAAATTTCTGTGTTATGGCATTTTATAGCCACTTGTCAGGTCTGAAATGTCCAAATGTTAACAAATCAAATCCAAGCCACACTTTTAGCTTAAATGAAGCATCTCCCTGAATTTTTTTACTGTTTCCCTGTTCTGAAGGGAGATTTCTGCAGCAAAAGCCCTTTCTATGTCAGAAACTATTTGGAATTAAATCTCCAATTCTGGAGCTTCCTTCTCACTCCCAGGCCTTGTTACAGCTCTTCACTGGAGATATTTACACCCATCATAAGTCTTTACGTAGAGACCACTCTGCTTGGTTCAAGCCTGCTACAACACTTTATCTTACAGATCTGGCAAAGATTCCTTGACAAAACCTAAATCATGCCCGCAGTACTACGGGGGCATCACAGGATTCCTTGGAGTCCACAGGACGCATTTGCTGAAGTCCTGAGTTACAGACATTCCATTCACACTAGGGTAGGACAGTGGAACCGTACCCCAGCCACCCACTCATTTTCAGCAATGTCTGACAGGTACACAAGGGCATTCTGCCCAGCAGCCAAAGTCTTTCCTGGCCTCTTTGCGGTCCCAAAAGCCCTCCTAATCCTTGACACCACCCAAAACCAAGTCTATTTTCTTCCTTTCCTCCCAAGTGGCCAGCTTGGTAGCTACATTTCAACAGTGGCCTATTTGAAGCCAAAAACTTGTGGGCAGTTGGAAAAAAAAGATATTTAGTGCCTCCTGCATGTACTGCTTGGCTCCAATACTGCTAGTACCAGACCATTCTTCTCAACAGTTGTCTGTCTGCTCCTAAAGCAAAGCAAGATGTAAACTGTTTCCAAAGGATCTATTCACTGAGTTTCCAAGCTTGTTTCAGGCAGACTGAGAGTATTAAAAAACATAATTCCTATAAGGCTGACAAAACTCTTCCAATCATTTATCTTTTGATATATAATAGTATCTTCCCGTAACTTTTTCTTAAGTTGGCACAGGAAGCCTCTCTATCCTGGTGTTAATAAATGAGTCATCCTGGCAAAAGTAGAACTTTCCATTATGTTACAAGTGTTTTCAGCTCTTAACTGGTACCATTGGTGATATGCTATCAGCAAGGAAGATAAGAGCTGCTCTGTACAATGAAGATCCAAGGGGCAAATAGGGACATTGTGGAGATGCACAATGTTATAATCAATGAGAACCAGACAGCAAACAATAGACAATTCTGAACAGATACTAATATACAGTACAAATGTTTAAGGATCAAACTGGCTTTTGCTGGGAGATGGTGATCAGGCTTAGCAATATAAACAACACAGAGTCCTAGCAAAAGGTCATTCATTTCTGCATTTTAAGTGCAGTGTAATGACTTCACTGCAGCAGGGTTGTTGTAGTGCAAGGAATTCTATCCTGTTACAGGAGAAAAAAGGCAACAGAAGCATCTAGTCTACAAATTCATTAGATAGAAGATATCAGAATTCTATTTTTAACTCCAGAAAAAGGCTATGAAGGCATAATCACAACTAAAAAAACAATTAAGTTCTTCTTGGGAAAATAACTCTGTTTGAAGGGCAAAAATGTAAAGTTTACATAGTAGGTATCTAGATACAAATAAACAAGAAGCCAAAATTTGAGATTATTCTAACATATTAAAATAGGGCTGTCTCTTCCAGCCCCTGCTATCTATGTTAGCTTTCCTGACTCTGCTTGACTACCAAGTCCATATACCCAGAGGGATCTTGTGAGCTCAGTGAGGTATTATCCTAGAAGGGAAAGCAATGAAAATTGGCACCCTTCCCAACCATGACCCCACCCAACCCATTTTCTTTCTGCCCTCCTAAGCAGCCTACCTGGTAGCCTTATCTCAACAGCTTCCTATTTAACACCCTATTGATTTATTCAGTAGAATCAGCCCCAGCCAATAAATTTCTTGGCCCATATTCTTGTGCCCACCACATAGCTTTTCCAAAAAAGGTAAACAGTCTTCTATCAATCCCAGTGCAATTGAAACCTCAAAGAAGAGTATCTGTTTTAATGTTTCTTGTTGTCTTTTCTCCAAATTTGATTAACAACCAGAGCTCTTGGAGAAAATTGCCTTAGCTTGAGATTAATCATTTTGAGCCAAGAAAATGTGTCTTGCCAGCAGCTGTCTGCAATTGTTCTGCAAGTGCTAGCACACTGCTGCAAAAACTCTTTCTCAAGTTAGCTATGAATCACGAACAGAATTTATGCACTCATACTGGCAACTTAAACATCCTACCAGGCTTTCACTCTTCTCCTAAGGCTGCCACTACTATGGTAGCACTGACAATTTACACTGGAAACAGCTCCTAAACAGTTGGAGTTGCCAACTCAGTGCATTAAAACAACTTAAAGCCACCACTGGTTTACTTGAATAAATTAGGCCAGAAACTGCAGCTGTCAAAAACTGCTTCACAGATCAGCCATTCCTGCCACAGACGAAACAACTTGTGGAAAGAGGAGCAGAGTCAACAGCTGGGTTTTGTAATACCCTCTGTCATTTGAACTGAAATCATCTGTGTCTGAGTCAACATACTATGTAACAAATGACTATTATTCAGCTCTTCATGATCAGGAGAGGCAATTCCAGCATGGTACAGTCAAACCCACCATTTTTCAGGAAATGTTTTTAAATTACCTACAGCCGCATATAACATTTTGAATTAAAACCAAATAAACCCATTGTATTATCATACAAATAAATCTTACTAAACTGGGAAGTAAAGCTTTTGGTTACAGTTAACATGGAACAAAGAAACACATGAAACTCACCCATAGGTTTTTAAAAAACACATAATTAAAAGAAAGTTTCCCACCAGTAACAAGATAAACATCATCACTGAGACCAAAACACATTACTGAAAGACCAAAAAAAGGCTCCTGGAAAACAGCTGTTGGAAAACTATCAAATAGTAAGGTAAGGTCTGTTTGGTAAGGTAAGGTCACCTCCTACCTGGTTATTCTATTATAAATCAAGACGGGGCAAGCACTCTCAGGCTTTCATAATAAACCACCTTCTGCTTCTGTCATGTTAAATCCTGTCAGTTTTGATGCTACATGCTGCATGTCCTATAGTTCTTATATGTAACTACAATTACAATTTAAAGACATACTTTGAAAACAAAATTAAGAAATCTAGAACTCCTCTGAACTTTCAGAAGTTTAGCACTTTGTGAAATGTTACCTGTACAAGGGTTTAACATTTGTCTAAGCTGTTCAGATAATTTCCCAAAAGAAAGAATTATAGGTTTTTTTTTTTTAAAGATACTCCTTGAAATTTTAAACATCATATGTCTTTTAATTACATTCATTTCTATTACAATACACTTTGCTGGTGAATGAAGAACAAGACAAGAGGCCCATCGCTGCAACCTTTAGCCAGTGGGAAATCTATCAATAACCAGAAAGGCATTGCCCACAATGCCCATAAGGCAGGATGTAGGTAGAGGCAAAAAAGCCTTGTTTTATCAATAAACTGACATGTCTGTTGTGTAACAGTCTTCCAGTGGAGTTAATGTCTCCATGTCATAAGTTTTAATGTGTTTCACTCCCTCTGATTTCACCTTTGCACAGTACTGTCTGGAAAACCTTCTGGACAGGTGCATGTGGCTGTAGGAGACCAAACAAACTGGCTCCTCCACCATCCAGTCTTGGAAGGGGGACAAAGCCTACAGTCCTAGATTGTCTCCTTTTGGCATTGAAACTTGTTTTATGTAAAAAGGTTTTGGCATTCAATTTTCCAAAAGCATGATTCTGAAAAACTAACAGGGAAGGGTGTAACAAAGTAAACAGTAGAAGTAGCTCTTTCTGATCCTTGTCACATGCAATGGATTCAATTTCCCATGGATCAAGAAATCAGCCAACCACTCAGCAGACCAGAAAACTAGCTTTGTATTTCTCATGGTCACCTGTAAGCTTACCAGAAATAAGGTAGTAGGGACTCACTACTGATATTCAGAAAAGCTTCACTCCCTATGTGTATTTTAAAGCTATTGGATAATCACACTGAAGTGCCTTCTTCAACTAATTCCCTAACCTGTCTCAAGCGAGGGCAGGAGGAAGCCTATGAGGATGATTAACTCTCTCTGAAAACTCTTAATCACTCACAGTGCTGCCAGAATGAGCTGAGCTGAAGAAAAGACATTCTTTCACTGGGAGAGAAGATTCTCAGTTATTACTGCAAATTAAAACCAAACAAACGTAAAAATAAATTACTTCTTATAAATAGTTTCTTGCTTGGAGGAACAGCAGTATAAAAACTGTGATAGCCAGGTGATTCCAACCAGGCTGTTGGAAACTTTTTTGACAGATGCTTTTAAACAGGAGGTGATGCTGCCCCTCTACTCAGCCTGGTGAGGCCACATTTGGAGTGCTGTGTCCAGTTCTGGGCTCCTCAGTATGAGAGAGACATGTTGCTCCTGGAGTGGGTCCAGCAGACAATTAAGGGACTGGAGCATCTCTCCTATGAGGAAAGGCTGAGAGCTGGGCCTGGTCAACCTAGAGAAGAGACACCTAAAAGCGGACCTTGTCAATGCCTAGAAGTGTCTGAAGGAAGGGTGTCAAGATCACAGACCAGGCTCTTCAGTGCTGTTGGGCAATAGGACAGGAGGCAATGGGCAGAGATTGCTGCACAGGAGTTCCACCTGAACATGAAGAAGAATTTCTGTGCTGTGTGGGTGAACACACACTGGAGCAGGTTGCCCAGAGAGGCTGTCCAGTCTCCCTCACCGGACACATTCCAGAACTGTCTGGACAGAATCCGCAGTAAAGTGGCTAAGGGGTCCTGCTTAAGCAGAAGATTGGACCCTTCCAATCTGATCTGTTCTGTGATTCTGTAATTTACTGATACAACACAAAGGAATTAACTAAAAGAGAAAAGAGAATAAAACCTAATTCACCTCAGCTTAAGGCAACACAGCTTTCCTACTCTCTTTTAGCAGTGTAACAGATGTAAAGTCACCTCCTGAATGAAGATTTTCAAATTCCAGAAATTGGCATAGAAATGACAAGTATGGGTTTATAGCTTTCAAGGCTACTGTGCCTGTGAACTCCACAAGTTTGACTCAATTTGTAGAGGAAAATAATCCTGCCCATTCCCCTCCCTCCCCTTTAAACTGGTTTATGCATATGATCTAAATTAGAACAGCCTCTGGAATAAGTCAGAATTCATATGAACATTCATAGCACTACAGAACAGTCCATAACAACCTGAGACTTCAAAATAATTAACCTATTATTTGGTCTAGGCACACAGTTGTGATTTGAAGTTTTTAAAATATTCCTGGCACATACCAAAGCTTTAGACTATGACAGATCCACTTAATGTTCTGAAATCAATTTGCATTTTATTTTGCTGTAGAAGTGAACCTTTTAAGTATATCAGAACACTGTGAGACTGTACATGGAACAAGGTGTCAAATAGCCCTTTTCTTGATACATACAAAGTCAGTCTATTTAGAATAATTTTGAAATTTCAGATCCATCTAGCACTGTCATAAACTTTATGAGAATAACTAAAGGCTGAGATTTCTCATTTGGAGTGCTTTTGGAAGATCATTACCTAATTGCTACTCTTTTTGAAAGATTAATAAAGTTAGCTTGACACTGATATGATTCTACTCCAGCTACATTCATTTGTTTTTTTTTTGTTATTCCAGAATTTTTTTTTCACCTTCAAATAAAGACCCATCCTGTCCGAAGGCCTTTCTTGTAGAGAAATGTTTAAACATCCCAAAACTCAAATCTGTGCAGAATATGAGGTGTGTGGGGGGGAAACATTGAGCCCATATACTATTACAGAATTATCTGTTTTACAGGGAGATGTTTGAAGAACAAAGTAAGAACTTTCAACATAAGAACAAAGCATTTGTTATTGTTTTCTAATGCTCCTCACACATGTCCTCTAAGCCATCATCTAGGAAAAGTATCAAAAGGGTGGAGGTTTTGTATGAAAAATGGTACAATTCCCAGCCTGATACTCTCTGAATTTCTTTTGCAACTGGGCCTTCTTTCTGAGGACCAGGGCTTTTACACCTGAAATCAAGCACAGGGTTTCTTAGCCATACCCAGGCTGCTCTGAACTGGGCTTTAAACAGAAAAGTTTTAGAAATACCAAAGCTGTACTGATATGTCTCAGTTCCTTAAGACAAATTGTACTGCACAGTATTTACACTGTATTCTGTGAATAATCTAAGGGTAGGTTCTCATCTAAGGAAAGCTGGCTCATAATCATTTATCTTCTGCTGCTAAACTATTAGAACCTGCTAAAAATCCAGAAATTGTCCTTCATTAACCTTTGGTTTAAGCAATTTTTGAAATTCTCTGAGGATGTTCTGAAGTAATGAATAATTTACCGATGTTCCATCTGAGGTCTGTCCAAATCTCATCACTGAGAGATGGCATAGGACTGATACAGAACAACCCCAAACTGTTCAAGAATACCTGTCCTGCAACATGAGTGTCTTCAGTAACTCCTTCCCTGTGGAGAAAAGGCAGCTAGGCTTGTTTGTTAGTAATGATTTTTGCCCGTATTTAAAAACTTGTTCCAAATCTCATTGAAAGGCACTAAATGGACATTATTTAGATTCTTGAAAGAAAATACCTCCCTGATGACTATGGCTGTAACTTCTTCCATGAATCACTGTCACAGCTAATATGATAAAGTCATTACTATTTCCGACTTCATGGTATGTAAAGAAACCAACAGCCTTTTATAAACTAATTTAAGTGTCTCCTTAATTGCATTTGAATTTGAATAAATACCATTTCCTACCTCATGCTCTGAAAGGAAGTCACTCCTGTATACTCTATCCAGAAAGACACATTAGTGCTCAGTCAGAAGCCACAGAATTATTTTTCATGTAGGTTATTTTATTTTCTGCTACAATTCAGTCTATGTAATGTAATGGGCTTTTTTGATTTAATCCATAAATATCACACAGTGTACTATAAAATTTAATTTTGAAGATTAGCTATTAAAGATCCCCTCTATCAAAAAAATAAACATTTCAGGCACTTGAGACAAAAACTGCATCACATCACAATACTCTGTTTTGTCATAAGCAAGTGCTAGTGCCCAAAGTTTGCACAGACTATTGTTGGACACACAATAGCTGCTGTTTGCCTTAACAATTGACATATTATTGCAGCTCCACTCATTGCTGCTGTACCAAGATGAGACCCTACAGAAAACCAAATTCTACTTTACAATACAGTCAACTATTTTTTTGCCTCATTTTCTGAAACAAAGAGAACACCGTTGCACACATCAAAATTATTAAAACATGGTTGTAATGCAAAAATAACATTATGCAATGAAAAACTTTGCTGTTTTTCAGTAAAATCATCTAATATTTTAAAGTCTAGCTTTACATTAATAAACAGTTGGTATCTCACATTCTATGTTATTTCCCCCTTTTGCTAGTAGACATATCTGCAATATTATCCCACTGCAATGTCACAGGGATGTTACTAGGAATTCTATAGTCCTTAGTGTTAACTTTTTGTCAAATTTTCCTTTATCGTGCAAGTAGGAAATGTTCCCTATTTGACAGAATGGTATATTTTTAACAGTAATTGTAAAAGGCATAATAAACTTCCTGGTTATACTTAACATGAAACCAGGATTAGGTATGATGGCTGGCCAGCCAGCTTTAAAAATAAACAGATTAAAAAATAAAAATAAAAATAAATTCATATTACAGAACAAGTTATTTGCTCTCAAGATTCCAGAGCTGATCAGGATCACAAGAGAACACAAAGTCCATTCTGGAAAAAAAAGGCTCCTGGGAAACAGTGAAAGAAAATCAGGATTTACAGAAAAAAAAGCAGCAATACATGTGGGCTTTTTGTTCAGACATTTTTTGTACCAGTATTGACTGAGAGCAATACTGAGATGCAAAGCTATCTTTATCCCTTAATAAATTTCTAATCCTAGCTACTATGTGAACTAATGCAAATTTGAAAGGCACAAACAAAAAGAGCAAATCAGCTCATGACTGCTAACCAAGAGGAAAAAGTCTAATTACCATCTGGAAGAAAGGCAACCATGGTGCAGCATTTGCAAGACGTGCTATCATGTGATTTAACTAAAGCTTCTAATATCTATCAGATGGAGGGGACTCCATAAGTTTTAAATAATTTGCTTTGTGTTCATGTACAGTTTTGATTAAATAAATTTATTTCAAATGAAATATAACCTCAAATTATTAAAACAGTTAGAAGGAATACAGCATTATAGCTAAGAGTAGTATTATATTTTACTAAGTAAAAAGTATTCTAGATGGCCTTAGTCCTGTGTGGTTCTGTGAAAGATTGTTAGTCATCACAATATGGAGCGAACTTTTATTAGACTAACTCCTGTACAAAAAAAATGCAACTATCCACCAGTGCAGCTCAGTATTTTAAGATTAACTGAAAATTCCTATAAAAGGAGCTTTTTGAGTTAAATACAAACCAAAAAGCATGCAGCCTTCTTGAAAAGCATTATCATGAGGATCTGAACTTCTTAATTGCATTAGTCAGTTAATCAAAGAGAATCAGCTCTGTAAGTTTCAAGTTGTTGACGTGTTCCTTTAAGTCTGAGGTTTGCTCTCATTCCCCTACAAAGATATGACTATTTCTGAATATCAGTCTTGAAGAGGGTTTTCTTGCAGATCAACTGGAAGCAATAAGAAAAAACATTTCTTTTTTGCTATAGCTTCAATAAAGTCAACATGTTAAAACTTGAATGCTTTTGACATGCCATGTTTCCAAGAAATATTCTTGTACTATTTGTTGAAATACCTGATCCTTATTAAAATTTTGATATTTATATTATTGTTTTTTCTTCTGCTATCTTATTTCAGATAAAGCTTATTCAATAAAACATCACAGGTTTACTTGGGAACATTCTGGTAGTTTGGCAATTATTGTATTTGCGCTGTCATCATTCCCAGAAGCGTTGCTGACAACAAGAGAAACACAGTCCAAGAGTTCTGCTGGCAGTGATGTCTCCATAGGTAGGAAGAACTCCCGTTATATGTAACCAGGAAAATTCACCTCACATGGTTAAATACTGTGATAAATATAAGTATCTAAAGTGGGGAAGGTGAATTGCCCTGTGAAGATACATTTCCCCATTGACTGCTGAAAAAGTATGGCCAACTTGGATTAAACATACAGACTTTTCTGAAGCCAAAATTAGATCAATCCCATTCCTAAACATTTTAACACTCAATGTATTTTTAACTGCAAACATAAAGTAATACCCTTATATGTTGAAACTTCCAAATGCCATGTGTTTCTATGGCAATTCTTAGATTATCTGGTCCTGCCATAAGGCATTAAAAAACCCCAAACCATGTAACAAATAGTAATATAACCAGATTATTGATAGGAGCCTGAGCATTGATTCTGGCTAATGAGATATGGGCAAGCTCAAGTGTCCAACTTCTGATAGTATCATTTTTTTCCTGTTTATATTATATATGACCGAACTATTCCTGTTACTTGTATCATAAAGGCTCATAATATACTGAATACAAAACGAAGTCTCTTTTTTGTTGTGCATAACATAAAGAGGAATCGCCAAGACACAGCTCTGTCAATGGCACATTTATTAGAAAGGCTTTAGGAGTGCTGTATATGTAGTATGGATAGGACAACCAAGGGATCAGGCCCAGCCACCATGGCTTTTGGGAAGGCAGGTCCTGCTTGACTGACCTGATGTCCTTTTATGATTAATCCACCTAGTGAGCTGTGGATGTCATCCACCTGGACTTCAGAAAAGTCTTCAATACTGTCTCCCACAGCATTCCCCTGGAAAGGCTGGCAGCCCATGGTCTGGACAGGGGCTCTCTTTGCTGGCACAGAGCTGGTGGTAACGGTGCCACAAGGGCTGTCCTCAGGGATCAGAGTTGGGCACAGTCCTGTTTAATATCTGTATCTATGATCTGGATAGGGGGATCGAATGCACCCTCAGTAAATTCACAAACACGAAGCTGGGCAGGAGTGCTGATCTGCTGGAGGCCAGGGAGGCTCTGCAGAGGGATCTGGGTAGGTTGGATCAATGAGCTGAGGTCAATGGTGTGAGGCTCAATAAGGGGAAGTGCCAGGTCCTGCACTTGGGTCACAAGAGCCGCAGGCAGGGCTACAGGCTGGGAGACAGTGGCTGGAAAGTGGCCCAGAGGAAAAGAACCCAGGGGCACTGGTCAACAGCAGCTTATCATGACCCAGGAGTTTCCCAGGTGGCCAAGAAGGCCAGTGGCATCCTGGCTTGTATCAGAAGTAGTGTGGACAGCGTGACCAGGACTGTGGTCATTTTCCTGCACTGGATTAACTAGAGTGATCTAGAAGCTTCATTGGTGCTTAGAACTGAAATGAGCCCAATACAGCACAAAACATTAACTTGGGAAATCGCAGATTTCCTATGTAAAAAATGCCACCACATAACTGGAAAATATCAATAGAAACACACAGTACATCGATTAAAGGAAACAGAAAGGACAGTGCTAAGTGCCAAAGATGACAGATAGATTAAGATGGATGAAACAAGAATTACACTTCAGATTTAACCACGAATAAGCCACCTGTGACCTTACAGCAATTCAATGAGCTCAATCACCAGAAAAAATTTTGGAGATAAGTGCAAGTGTGGGTGGACAGAAAGTCAAGACAATATAAAAATATACCATTAAATATTTTGAAAAAACTGAAGACAGAATGTAGGACTGCAGTGAAAAGGCAATATATGCTGTGAAGAACATAATTCAAACTAAATTTCTGAAGTGTTTACTTTCAATTAAGAGAAATTGGAGCAGTTTAAAAGAAACAAAGGGAGAGTTAGGAACAGTGGCAAGTGTAAGTGATTGAGTCACTGAGAAAGGAGGATGATATTGAGCAACAGAAACTATAAAGGGGACTTCTAATTCACAAAGAGATGAAAAAGATTGTAATAAAGAGTTTACAGCTATGTTAAGCCAGTATATTTGATGCACAATCAAGATAGTTCTTTAACATCTTCCTCTGGCATTTAAAGGAAACAATGAATTTTCAAAAAACATTGCTTTAAATTCTTAAAGGAGAAATTTTAATATGATTCACTTTTACCTTTTTATCCTTACCATCTGGAAACATTTACAGTTGCTAAAAACTCCTGCTATCAGGAACAAAAAAAAACCCCCACACAAAATCCAGGCTTCATACAGCCTCCTCCAAACCAGGAAGTCACAGCAAATTGGGAAGGATTTGCTACTAGCACTTAACCTTCACCTTATATTTTCAGGACTGAGTTGCAAGCTGTAACTCCAGAGTAAAAGAATACGGGAATAAGATGGAGTCACAGTTTTCATATATCCTGGTTTCATCTTGAATTACTTGTTCAAGAGTAAAAATGAAAAAGTTAAGAGCAAAACTTTATCACTAGATTAATTATTCCTTTCTTGTGCCAGAGTTTCATCTTATATTTTCAATATTATATGAATTAAAAGCTCCCTGGAACAGGAAGACTTTGTTTATACAAGTCTAAAGCAACACACATGCAGTACCTGCTGACACTCAGTCATTGGTAGGATGGCATGGATGTTTTGTTCCCAGCAAGCCTCTTTTGTCACACACAAATGGACACACGACAGAGATGCTGTGTGTGAACTGTGCACAGCCCAACATCTATCAACAGAGCTGAGGCAGAACCAGGCCCTGCTATCCCAGCCCAGAACTGCCAGCTCAACTTCATTCATCCACATATAACTTATGAAATTTTATTTTAGTTTTGCATTTCTTTCCAGTTATTACAAACTCTAACAACCTCACGTAAATAGCACCACCTCCTCCCCCCCCACTCCATTGCCATTAACGCTGAGGCTAAAGAAAAGATAATCCTGCCTAAATACAAGGAATTCATGCTATGGCTTTGGATTCCTTTTTTCCCCGCATCCTCTATCAAACAGTCAGCTTAAATAAACCTACAGAAATCAGTCACAAAGCACTTTTTATCCAAGAGAAAGCAAGTTATAACCAAAATATTAAATTAAAAATATTAACAAAAATTATTATTTAAGCCATCATTCTATTTTAACATCCAAATCAAAGCTATCATCCCACCTGAAGGGGCAAAAAAAAATAGAGAGGAAAAACAAACTGACCTTTAAAAATTAAAGCATCAGAAGCTAAATTGTTGCTGTTAACACACTATTACTATTGTATTTAATTCAAACTATCTGAATGAAATTTCCATATGAAATTAGTAGGTGGAGACATCCAACCAGATGACAGAAGATAAAACAGTTCCTCTGGATTGCAGTTGTTTCTTGGTTTTCCCCTCGTGGCCAAGCTGTCATTACAAGGAACTCACAAAGCCCAATATCATTTTTGAAAAACAAATGCTGATTATTACAACAAATCAGTTTAGCAAGAGTACTTGAAAGGCTCTCTATTCACAGGGTGGGACTACCCGTGAAACTGATTTTATACAGTTTAAAGAAATTGACTCATGACAGAACACTGTTGTTCGATTCATAAACGCTTTGTGTCAGGGGCATCTCAATGCCTCATTATTATTACTGAATTTATACACGGACTACCCTCCTTATAGAGCAAACCACTGTCAGGCTAATAAAATGGTCAGGGGAATGATGCACACCAGAAGCTTGATCTTTAGAAGCCCATCATGCAGCTTAAGTTAATGGCAATTGCAGGCACTCAGGTTCATACGAGGATAAGGTATTACACGATTTTCTCTGGGTGTTTGTCTCACTGTCAGATGTCTCTGAGGTCTCAGCATCGCCTCAGCTGCTGCTGGATCGACTTCCTGCTCATCAACCCAAACTCTGTCCCCGTGTCTGCTAATTGCCCCTAATCCAGGCAACGGGAACGCCTCTTGCTTTCAAGCGAGGAAACGCCCCACATTTGGTGGCATGTACACAACACAACTATTAAAATACAATTATACTTCAGGGTGAGGAAGGAATCACTTGTGGGAAGACAAGGTTGTGAGATAAGGAAATTCAGGCCTGTCCCAGTGATTAAATAAGATATCGAAGATACCAAACGGACAGCACAAGAACATCACACCCTGCTATGACAGAAGATAAACCAGTCTAGGAACAGCACCGGACCGCAAACAAAAGAAAGTCTTCCAACGTCTTCTTTTACTATCAACACGTTCCTCAGAGTCCCGCGTCCAAACCCAAGTCCCCCAGGTGGCACCACCTGCCCACACAGCGCTCCTGACACACAGAGAGCCCCTCATGGCCCTTCGGCTCCCGCGGCAGGACTGGGGCCTCAGGGCACCCAGCCAGCACTGAGGGGAAGCTGCCCCTCGCCTAGGGAGCCTCACCCTTGGCCACAGGGCTGGGGACACCCCTCCTGTACGGGATAGTGGAGCGGTAGGAAGAGAGGAGTGGGGTGTCCTCCAGGTCAGAGAAAAAAGGGTCCCTCTGCCACACGCCCCTCCCGTGACGGCACACAGCGAACTAAAGGGAAACAGGAGAAAAAGGAGAGACGAGCACTCGAGCACCACGCCAGCGCTGCCATCCTGCTCTGAAGTATGGGGGGGGGGAGGGGGGGGGGGGGGGCGCCCCCTCCATCTTGAGTCCGACACCGACTTACCCGCCCGGAGCCCCCGCGCGCTCCTATTGGCTGGGGCCGCCGCTACCGCGTCACGTGGGAAGGACAAGCCCCGCCTTTTCCCCCCGCCTGTGCCGGGCCCGAGCCGCTGGCGGGGGAGGGCCTCGCGCGTACTGCCGGAGCGGCGCGTGCGCAAGCGCGGGGGGACGGAGGAGCCGTGGGGGGCGCGCGCTGCTGCGCGTGCGCCGTCGGCGGAGCGGCGGGAGGGGCGCGAGGCGGTTCCGGGAGCGCGGGAAGAGGGGCGGGAGCGCGGAGCGCACGCGCCGGCGGCGAGCGGGAGCGAGGGCGGAGGGGGCGGAGGTGCCGCTGGTGCCGCCCCGCAGGAAGCGGAGCCGCCCGGGCCCCGCTCCACCACAGGGCGAGCGAGAGAGCGAGCGGGAGAGAGGCCGGCAGCGAAGCGTCATTTTCCGCCGCTGTGCCACCCCGAGACGCCGCTTCGCGAGGACACCGGCCGGGAGCCTGGAGCGGGGCAGTCTGCCCCTCCCTGCATCCGCCCTGTCCTGCGAGGCGGGACGTGACCGCTCCCCGCTGCCTGGCGCGCGGCAGCTGCCCCCTCCCAGCGGAGCTGTGACCCCTCCTCCGGCTCCGCCGCCACCCGTCCCGAGGAGGGAGCCCGGCACTTGTTGCTGCCGCGATGGTGACCGGCCCGGCCGTGTAGGGACCGCCAAGCCCGTCGGGGAGAGCAGCGCCGAGCCCGGCCCCGTACAGGGCATCGCGGGGTGTTGTCTCCCCGCAGCGCCCGGCGGTGACGGCGCTTCCCGGGCGACGCCAAGACTTTGGTCTCCGCGTGGGAATCGTGCCCGGCATCACCGGCCGCGCCAGGTGGTCCCGGCGGGCTGAGGGGGCACCGCCGCCCGCCCCATCCCTCGGCTGCAGCCAAAATGTCCTTCTTCAACTTTCGTAAGATCTTCAAGCTGGGCGGCGAGAAGAAGAAGAAACAATACGAGCACGTCAAGAGGGATTTGAACCCTGAGGAGTTCTGGGAAATCATAGGAGAGCTGGGCGATGGTGCTTTCGGTAAAGTGTTCAAGGTAAGGGCGGGCAGCGCGGATCGCTTGTGTTGCTCATAGCTGAGAAATGACTCGGAGCGTTGCTTCTGCCTCCGGCGCTGCCTCGGGCTCCCTGTCTGCCGGCTCCCTCACCTCGGGATTCCTGCTGGCAGCGCCGAGTTCGGGAGAACTTGGCTGGGGCGCTGAGCGCTGCAGGGGGACGCGGCCGGAGGCAGAGCGAGGGATCCCGGCGCCTCTTGGCCACGGAGTCTCGTGAAACTAAAGATAGAAAAGACCTATTAGGTCATTGTCCCGCCTTCTGCTCCACCCTGCCCGCTGCTGGATTGCTCACTTCTCTGTTTTGGGGGTTCTTTTGGGACTCGTGTACGGTATGGCTCCTAACCTTACAAAGACAGCGTATTCTTAGATCCGAAGTTCATACTTTTTTTTTTTTTTTTTCCCCTTTACGGAAGGAACCCCATGAACAGTAAAACTGACTTCTGTGCTTCATGTATAGTGAACAGAGCTTTAATGTCGTCGCTTTAATGGGCACTCTACCATCTTGTTCCGTGTGGAGTTGAATTAAGTAGCTGTGTTCTCTGGCTTTCACTGTGTGCTGGAATTCATGTATTGGATCTTATAACTTCTCTCAGTTGTTTGCTCTTTAAATCTTTGAGTGTACTGGTACAAGTAGGGTTTTTAAGGATGCTTATCTAGAGTTTATCAAGCCAAGTAGACTACAGTGATATAGATACAACCCTGCTAGTGTTTAAGACTTTAGCTTTCAGGCAAATCTTCAGCTACATTGCCTCTTTCTAAAAGGGTGTTAATGTTCCATGCTTGGTTTATGGATGGCATGGAAAAAACATCCTGGTGGATAAGCATGAGAGAATTGAGAACTGACATGAACTGAAGTTCTGGAGCAGGTTCTGGAGACAAAAAAATATGAGAGGTTGGCATTTACAGTGTTTCTGAGAGTTAATTCGGTCAAGAAACATTTATATTTAGAATACTGTATTTGAGGGTTTATGAAAACTGGGTTCTCATGAAACTTGTGCTATTTTTAGTAGAAAATATTTTAGGTTCTATTGTACTGTGGTGGTATCACCTGTAAATTTGAGCAGAAGTGCCACAGTAAGTTCAGAATGTTAGGTGGGGTCATTTCACCCAAGGAATTTATATCAATGTTCTATATTAAGAACATCTAGTTTATTTAGATGCTGGTGTGATACACAGTCTGGATGGTGGTTCTTATGTCATTTTTGAAGATAAGAGTTTTGGGTTTTTTTTTTTAATGCCTGGGAATATGTCTGAAGTTGCTTTATCATAAAGCCTCCTCACCACAAAAACATAGCATCTCTAACATCACTTGCAAAGTATTAAAGTTTTAATTTGAGCTTCATAGTGGAGTTTTGGTTACTATTTTCTGAGTATATGCTTCAGATATCATATGAAATGTGTTTTCCTGTTCCCCACATGCACTTCTCTCATCCTTAAACTTCTTCTCACTTCATCTGTAGGTATGTCTGTGTTAGCAGTAGTAGTTTAGGAAGGTGTATGAGCGAGGCAGCTGGTAAAATTTGCATTTCAGTGCACTAGGTACACAAACAAGATAATGTTTTCCATTGGGATGTCATTTTTCACGTCGATTTATTTCTGACTGAAATTACAGAGTTCACTGTTGAAATTGATCATAGGCAGAATTATACATGTGGTTACTCTGGTCAACTTGTTGAAGTTGGCCCTTATGAGAATTAACAGGCAGTATTCCTGGAAAAAAATAAATCCCATGTAAAAAAAAAGTAGGTTACTGCATGTGTTCTTTTTGTTTCCATCTAGTTTGAGAAGGAGGCTTATGCACAGATACAAACTGTACTTGTGTTCCTGCACCTGACTGTGCTTCCCAAGAAACTGTGTGGAAAGCAGGAAAGGTGTGTTAGGTTGTTCTTTCATGGATATACATCTCAAATGAGAAGCTGCAGGAATAGACATACAATTCCTTCTCAAATTTTGAGTTCAAAACTTAAGCCAGAACAAAGCTCTCAAGAATGCTTGAAGACTTTGTCTTTAGGTAATGGAAGTGTGGGGGTTGGGGTTTTCATTTTGTGTAATGGATTTTATTTGCCAACCCCCCATCACCCAGTTACATTTGCCAAAAGTACATTTGCCTTTGTTTAAGACCTTAGGATCTGTGTGTGACAGCGTTTTGGCAGATGTATGTTAAAATGGAATTGCCATATAAATAAGTCTTTATATACTTTGAATTTCTAAAAAGTAGGTTAGATTGGTTACATGCTATGATTTCCCATAGAGGAGTAATTGGTTTAGTTGTGGAACTGATCTTCTGAACAAGTGTCAGATATTTAAATAAAAACTCAAAAACAACTCTAAATAATTCTGACAGTACTGGGAAGCTTCGATGATTAAATTATTTACTTAAAAATGCTGTCCAGTGATAATTTTGTGTACAGAAGTCTTAAGGGCATTGAAAACTTGTGATTCATTCCCCTTTGCAATCAAGTACAAGGCTCATGTTTTTTTAATACCTTAGCCAAATTTCTAGAACTTACTTCCTTTGAAGCTGTTGGTTGCAGCATTCTAAGGCTTTATGAGGATTGACAGTTCATACATTTGTATTCACCGACTTCTAAATAATGTGTAGAAATACTGTTTCAACTGCTGTTGCAAGTCTTGTGATCAGAGGAGCTCTGTAATTGCAGATTACTGATGGCTAAGGTTTATAGCTGTGTAGGACTTTTTATTCTGACCCTTTTCAGGCTCTTCAAAGAGGCCACTTTTAGGCTGTTTTCTTTTTGCTCTTGGTTAATGAATAATGGTGTAGTTTTTGTCCCTTTACAATTTATAGATCCTTGCAGTACTTCAGTGTCAGGTGATGGCCCTTGAGGAGAATTTCGAGTTTCCTGATGATAGAATTTTTTTTCTCCATACTCTTTTATGTGCTTTTCATGGATTACTTGGACTTACTGAGTAGACTGCTAGAGTTGTGACAGACACTGGAGACTTAATATTAGCACTGGAGGCTGATGTCAACTTTGAAATTTGGCAGTCAGACACAAAAAAAACCCTTAAAACAAAAGAGGGACAGTTTGAAACTCTTCTTGATTTGATCAGGTTAAGTGCCCTGAAAAAAAAAAAGTGCTCTTATTGTAATTATAATCAGTTTGCTTTAGAAAGTAGTTATTCTATCATGTTGCTGTATTGTGTGTTCTAGTACTCTTTTGTGTCAAATCGAAATTCTGTGCACATTGTAAACATTGCTTTAATGTAGATCAGTGTGTTAATGACTTTCATCAGCTTCAAACTACTTTCTGAATTCCCAGAAGTAAATGTTCAAATGATGTGAAAACAGACCTTTCAAATGCCTGATGTGATCTGTGGCTCTTTCTTGCTACAGATAAACATCATTAGTGAAAATGCAGATATCTTCCTTGGTTGACCTTTTGAATTAAATAAAGTCCTGGGCCTACATTTCAGCAAAATTTGCCAGCCTCTTTTGGCAGTAAGAACATTGTGCACTCATACAGAAGACTTACATTGCAGGAAGGCATTTTCATCGTTGTCATGTCTAGTTGTCATCTCTGAGCTCTTTACTAGAGGATACTCCTCCAAGAAATTAATGTACATTTGGCCATGATTATGGGTACCATCTGCACAAATGTACTAATTTTAAGTCTTCTGTGGGAACAGATTCTATAGAGGTAAAACATATGTGTCACTATAAAATAAAAGAGTATCTCTATATGGTATGTGTATATAGAGATAGTATATAGTGTATGAATATTTTAATTATTATTAGGCAATCCTTTGAACTTGCCTAGCTTCGAATTTCATTCACACTTCTTTGTGTGACCTGGAGTGTTCTGCCGCTTTATAGTATCTCATTCATTACACTAAATCTAAGATGTTAGAAGCGTTGTGTATACAAATTTCTCATAGGAGTTCAGAAAATGAAATGGAAACTTCATATGAGGTTACTAGCACAAGTTTTCCAGCTCTGAGGAATGAAATGGTGCTTGGCTGAAAAAAAATTTAAAAACTGTTTTTTCTTTAGGTTCAGAGAAGAAATTTTGTGCAAGCTGATAACCGTAATCATGGTGAACCGCATTACTCAATTGCATTATCTTCTGAAGATTATAACTATATTAAATGTTCATATTTACTTCTATTGGCAGTAGTGGCTAGTACCAGCTCACCTCTGGCTGGTCATAGTGGACTTTTGACTGTGTTTCTTCAAGTCTAGTAATCCAGTGGTGTTTCTTCATTTAAGTTAAGCTTTTGTATCTATATTTGAAACCATCTTATCTATAATGTACTTACATGACTTTCAGGACAGCTTGGTTTTGCCTTAATGTCTTCTACAGCAGGTAAAAACAAATAGAATTTTTAAGTAGTGATTTAATAAGACTGAACCAATTACATCATTTAATGATTACATGTTCTTAATTCCTTTTAATGTTTAAATATGAACTGACTGCTGGTAGCTGCTTAGAAGTACTTTTTTTGTGTACCACTAACATAATAACTTTTCTAATCCTAGAAAATGCATTAATTAGTCTGACCTATAAACAAATTAGGGCAGAGCAAGGAGAAGTTATAATTTCTAATTCCTTTGGTCCTACAGCACATTGTTCTATATTCTTGCAGCTGGCTATTTCAACTTGAAGTTATCCAGATGATAATAATGTATCATGCTGCTTCCTAGGGTGGATATCTTTTACATCTGTAACCTAGGAATCCCAGGAACAGATTTTGACCACTTACTTAATATCTAAGCTTGAAGGAAGAATAGGCTTTTTTTTTTTTTTTACTCTTTTATATTTTTACGTATGTGGTGTCATTAGTTCCACTAATTCTTTAGAAGAATTTGCTAGACCTGTTGAAATTTTGCAGATTTTCCTTTTTGAATTATATAGTTGCCTGTGGAAGGATGTTGCTTGAGTTTTTCTGAAGTCTTACATGTTTGGTACTAGTTGGAAGATAAATTAATATTTGAAAGTTTCCAGTCAAACACTGTTTCACAAATAAGTTTCATGTATGACTCTGCCATGAGCCCAGACCTGGAAAGAAATAGCATGTGAAAATCTTCTAAATAGAAGTTCAATACAGAAGATTGAATCAGTGGTGCAGAGATCTTGGCAATTTTGATTAAAATTGTTTGCTGTACCAAATATGTTTTCTTCTAATTTATTTTCATTCATAATTGACTATATAAGTTGACCTCTCATTAAACTGGAGCAGTTAAATGGTGCGGCTGCCCTCAGGAGGTCTGAATTAATAATATTCTCTTAAGTGCTATGTTGCTTTGTTTAGCCATTGAGGCATTAGTAGATAGGGGAGATAGGAGAGTTGATTTACTCTCAAGTGGGTAATGAATAAGGTGCCAATATGACATTTTCAATATTTAGTCTAAGTAAAATAGAACTAAAACCTTACTTAAAGCTTGCTATGAACAGTAATCTCTGTAAAAGTAGCCTGAGTATGGTAGGACTGCTGTGAACAATGAAAAAAGATGCATGACAGTTCATAGAAGACAAACATTGTAATCTTGCTGATCAGCTTGGTGACTTGCTGTACAATGTTATCTTTATTTTCACACTATCGCAGCTTTAGCCTGATTAGAAGATACCAGATAAGGAAAAAGCAGTATCGCTGTTTTAAACTCTGGGAAATCTGTCAAGGGGAAAGCTTTACAGAGTTCTTTACACCTATTGTCACTCCATCTAAGTTTTCTGAGGTAATGGTAGTGCCAGAAAGTTATCTGTAAATTGTAGACTGAGCTCGACCTTTCCTGACTGAAATGGCTACTTGTTACTTACTTTTCCATTTTGTCTGTAGCAAGGAAATACTGGAAAGGAGCATGTGTCTCTCACATTTTGGACATATTTGCATCACTTGGCTTGAAATCAGCATCACAATGCTTAACTTATGAGTAATGTATTGTCTGTCTGTTGCATTTGGAACTAAAACTACAGACAAGTTTGTGGAGGATAATTATAGAATGCTTATGATCAGTTCTTGGTAAGGCAGTCATCTTTTCCAAGGTGTGAGCATAGTTATGTAAACTGTTTAAAACTCTAAGTAAATAGGAAATCATTATTTGATTTTATTAATGTCTCTTAAATTCCCTTTTAGTTTTTTTTCCCCCTGATATATCATATTTCTTTGCTAACTGTTTGTGTAACTACTGTTTGGACTGTGGTTTCTTGTCTGGGAAGTAAACTTCAGTTTTCAGGCATAAGCTAAATGTGACTGTTTCAAATCAGATTGCAGAATGAAGCTTCTTTAAGCTGTTCTGACTTGGTGAAATAATTCTTCTATCTTAAGTCACGTGCAATCCATTTAATTCAATAATTCTGCTATGGGTTGGGGGCGGGGGGCGAAGGTTTTTGGGGTTTGTTAATGGTTTTATAGACAATATGGTTAAACCTTTCATTGTTGGCAGGGTCCTCCATAACTACTATCTTCCAAGTAGTAATACATGCTGGTGTTGCAGAGCAATAGTTGAAAAGTTTCTTTTGGTAACGACTCAAATTCGAGTTTTCACCACCCTGTAAACAATATATTAAAATTAATTTTTTGGCTTGTATTTGCAAATATCCCAATCCCTAGTTTGGGATTTCTTTTTATTCTATTTTGTTGTTTAAATTGAATGCACTCACAAATTCCTTGTTTCATGGAGGGCCATGACCCCACATTTTGAGAATCTCCTAAGATTGTAAACAGCATTTTCCTTCAATGACAGTTGCGTCTGTGTTCAAGAGGAGTCTGTAATTAAACTCTCTGATTTGAGATTTTAAATACATTCCTTGAGACCCTGGTGGCTGATGTGTCGCTTATAAATACTTTTTCATTCTTTGCTTCTTTGTGCTTCCCCAATAGCCTTTAATTATATTCATATTATACACGGAGTTGACAAATTCATAGTGTCTCACCTCTTTTGCCTATTGTCTTATTTTACAGTAGCTGCCAAATTACTCAGCTACAATGCTTGTGCTATCTTTTCTTTTGATACTGTTTGGATTGTTCCAGTTTCCTATGTTTAGTGATGGAAAAGCCATGAAATTTGCAGTTAGAAAACAAAGCAGACAGAATTAATAGCACAGAAAGCAGATTGATTTAATAGCACAGAGTCAAAAAAAAAAAAGTCAAGTTTTATAATTTTTCTCCAAAGCTATGTAAAATGCCCTGTCTAGTTCATAAGCTTAGTGGCTTTAGAACATGATTACAGTATGGAATGCTTGAAAGAAATTTTAAATCTCAGATATATCTCAACTATGTAATGTGGAAACACAGTTTCTCCACTCACAAATGGGAGGGAATTTTTTTATTTTTAGAGAGAAAGAAGACCCAATACTTGTGGAATATGTTTGAAGGTTATCAGGCAATAAAAATTGTGTAAGTAATGTTCAGTAAAAGCTAGTAGGCTACCTCAAACCATTTTGTAATGGTATTCATACTTTAACAGAAAATGAAGGCTTTACTGGAAATGTTACTTTTCCACTGCCATTTCAGATTTTCTGTTGAATATGCTCTATATTTGTGACACAAAGCCAACTGAAGTATATGCAGCAGATGATTTACCTTAAGCAAAAAAAAAAAAAAAAATTGCAATAAAATGGTAATGTAAGATTCTTTTAATATTTAATTCACCTGCTTAAACTACCATGCTTGGTTTTAGGAGTATATGGTGTTTCTTGAAGGAGTTCTCAGTGTTCGTAAAAGCAAGTTACAATATTGAAGTTCTAGTTTTGTCCTTTTTGTTGGTTGTTTGGTGGTTTTTTTTGTTTGTTTGTTTGTTTTGTTTTTTTAACTATTTTTGATTAAGACTGGATTTTTCAGTATTTTGTGGGATTACATGTGTGAATATAGAGAGGTTAATGTAAAGCAGCTAAGCATGAATGGTGATTTGGAAGCTAAGACCAAGCTACAAAGTATTTCCCCTCTACATTTCATGTTATATTTTTTAGCCATATTCTAATTAGATGATTGCCTACAGCCTAGAGCAAGAAATTGCTCAAACCTAGACTCATGCTTGAATCAAGTTCCTCACAAATTGTAGCTTTAAGAATATTCTGACTACCTAAGGCATGCTATTCTATGATACAATTTTCATATTTTACTTAATTTTCTGTGAAGAACACAAAGTGAACAAGTAAGACCATACTGCAATAGTCAAATCAATTTATTGATTAGTGTTTAAAATGTGCTAAATCTCGTTACCACAGATGACTGACTGTTACCTTCATGTATCCATCCTGAAAATGTGTCTATTGTTTCAGAAAATTTGAATATGAAGGATGCTGTTGTGAATAATTAAACTTTATTATTTTCAGGAAGAATTTTTCTGAAGTTGCAGTAATGCAGTTACCTAAAATGAGTGGTTGAACAGAAAGTGAAGTTTTTCATTGGGGAGCCATTACCCCAGAACCGAAATTGTGCCTAGATCACAATTGATTTACTTGGTATGGAAGCAATGGTGAATCCCCATTACAAGGCAGAACTGGGTTTTAATCCATCTAATTTAGTAATGAGTTGGGAGAAGACTGTCCCTTTGCTTTCTTCATATCTCTTTGAATGGCATTTTAGATCTGAGACTTTCTTGAAGGAGCTGGGTTTTGTCTCTAGAAATGTTTAGTCAGAGCTGTGATTCAGTGTGTTCTGAGAAAAGTTACTGTAACTTTGTCAATGATAGTGTAATAACTTGGCAAGCCTTTTTGCATAGGATTTTATTCTTTCTTTATCTCCTGGATAATGGTTCTCCAGGAACAGATTTATGCTGTAAAAACAAAGGTTTTCTCTAACATATCTAGATTTCGGATTATAGAAGAAAACTTTTCACTTGTGTTTCTATATAGTATTTTACCAGGAAAAGAGTTAATACCTTTGTAATCAAAAGGCAGTAAAACCTAATGGAGAAATGTTAATTGAGTGCCTCACCAAAAGTTAGAATGTTACAGTTAACCCTCATCTCCTTCACAACCATTGTCTCAATCAGGATTTATTCAATTCATATGCTACCTTTTTTTATTTTGTAAAGTTCAGTCATGTTCCTGCCCCACCTTCAGCTTTTCCTGTTTGAATTGAAGAGGCCCAACCTTTTTAGTCTGCTTATTATAAGACAACAGCATGTCCCTTTAATAATTTTGATTGTCCTTCTCATTCTCTTACTTGATTAACTTCCGTGGATACCACAAGTCTTTCAGTTCACCATTCAGGCAAGCAGTTTGGGGTTTTTTTCTGGATAGTGAAGAATCAGAAGCTCAGGTATGTGCAGCTACAGCACACTGTGAGCTGTCGTCATTATGGGAAAACATAATCAGTATAGTTTGAAAAGGAATTATCCCCAAAACAAACTCAAATTATCCCAGTTATGTGGAGAAATGGATACTCCCAGAGTTAAGCCAAGCTTTTTTACTCTTTACAACTAGTTTCTGCTATTAGTGGAGATGTACTAACTGAGTTTAAAAGTAACCTGCTATTTTCATCTCTCTGGGAAAGAAAGTGTGAAAGTTTAAAAATCACCATTTAAACAATACTGACAAGTGTTTCCTATTGACAGGGATAGCTGGGGTACCTGACAATGTCTCCTTTGCTCTTGGCAAAGGTTCTTAGCATGAATTTCCAACTGTCTCAATAGCAAATACAGGTGTCTGGCCAGCTTAAGAACCCAGTAAGCTGGTTGTTGATTTTGCTTGTTGCATTTGAATAAAAACAAACAAAAAACCCACACACTGGCCATAGCACTTAGAAGTGAAATATAAAAAGGAGTGCGGGTACAGACTTGTTTGTTCTATTTGTGGTGTCTGTTTCAGTGTTTATTGATGCTGTTGTAAATTTGTGGCCTTCAATGGCCTGATGTAGGACCTCAGTTTTAGCCAGTGCAATATCAAGATGATTATTCTGAATCCCTGAAAAGCACTAAAACAGTGTGGAACTGTGATATTTACTAAGTGAAACAGTCAAGAACATACTAATGTCCAAAGTCTTGCATTTTGTAAGTACAGGAGTGACGTGGAAATGATGAGTGTCAGGGTCTTACCATGACTCTTTTCCACAACAGTTTCTGATGATGCAGGTCAATGCAGGCGGGGTTTTGGCAAGGTAGTGTCCTTGCCACATCCTTCCTTGTGACAGGCCTGGTTCTTGCCAACCCCTTGTTGATCTGGTTCAAGGAATTAAGCCATGCAAAAGCTGATTGTCCATGTAATCTTCTTGGCTGCCCAGACCCGCTCACGAGAGGGCCAGACGAGTGATGCTGCTAATGTAAGGGAGAATTGGCAGGACAGTGTCAGCGTTGGCTTCAATAGCTGTAAAAGGGTGGCTATTAATATTCTGGAGTTGTTAAGGTATATCAGATGAATGCTTTTTGTCAGGACAACAGAAAAAATAGACTTGTTATGGTTGTGAGAGCCATTTGCTGTTAGTGACTACTAATAAAAAATCACCTGTGGGAAATGCTGGTGGTGTTTTTATCAGCTAGTGGTTCTGCCCCTTAGCACCACTGATATCCATGCTAGGTACATTTTGTTATGTAGGCATGTCTTTAACTGCAAATTAACTATAAGTCTGTGATCCCAGTTTTAGTTTGGGCCGTGATTCTCTTTTCTACGTTAGGGGTGTTCCATGACTGGTAGAGAAGATTGAAAATTTTATAAGACTTCTTATGTGGCACTAAATCTACCTTGTATGAGGAAAGTGCAGAAGCTGAATTGAATTTCAGAGTTAGTAGGGTGTTTTGAGACAAGAAGTGGCTTTGATAATTTTCCAAAGGGAATGTAATTCTTCATTCCCTCTCACTGTACAAATATACAACAAAAGATAGTCCTCTGCTTCAGAAAGCTTTCAGCCTAACAATAAATTAAAAAAATAAACATGAGAGAGGGAGAAGAAGAATAAAGAAATGAAGTAATTTTCCCTAAACAAGACCTCCTCCTAAGAGCCATGCAATATCACTTCTTGGGGACACGAACAAAATAAAGCTTCCATGAAAAGTAACATTGCCACACTGTTAGGGGGCAAGAACAGTGCTTCCTCCTGAACATCTTGTGTGCTTAACTGTTTAATGTTCCCACAATTATTCCCATGGCCATTTGTGTTTATCAGTAGCATTCTAGGTAAATTTTGAACAAATTACACTAATCAGTAAAATGTCAAACAGCAAGTGTGTAAAAGATGAGAATTTGAAAAATATTATCAGCAGCATGCTTCTAAATTAAAATTTCCTTTGAAATCTGCTGATAAGTAATAGGATTTGCATTCATATAGTTTCTCAGAGCAGTCAATTTTCATAACTGGTAAGTTGTTTAAATTCAACAATTAAAAAAACCCCAACAAACCAAACAGTTAATCTGAAAGGCAGCATCAGAAAGCAGAATATTCCACTACTGTGTTGAATATGAATGAAGCTCATTTACAGGACCCAGGATGCTATTTTTGTGGTACTTGAATAGCCAGTTGTCAAGGAATACCAAATGTTTATTGAGAAGGCTCTTTCTCATCTCTTGAGATACTGTACTTGCAGCACAAAGGAAACCAGCTCATCTAAACTGTGAGGGACCTTTTGAAATTTAATTCTGTGCTTGTGAGGCACTGTGTAACTTTGGGGTCAGGATTCACAACAGAAAAGAAACTACTGGCAAGTCATAGACTGTACTAGCATGAAATAGCATATACCAGTGGAGTGAATTTTATAATTAATAAAGTTTATTATGGTAGCACTGAGTTGAACATACCTTGTTTACATTACAGAGTGCTGAATGACACCAGCTTAACTGTTGATTTCTTTGTTGTTGCTGTCTTTGCAGTTGGCTTCTTTTAGATTGCCTTAGAGATGTGTATGTAAGGAACCAATGACTCCCTTGTCGAGTTGTAAATTCTGTTTTAGAAAATACATTAATACCATAGAATATTAATTAGTTTCTGTAATGATTTTACTTAAAAGTGAGGGACAATGATGTACAGCTTTTTCAGTTAAAACTTTCTAAAGTTACTCTACTTCTTTTATTCCTTCAGAAATAGAGGAAGTTTCATTTGAACAGACTAGAGTATGCATGAAGCAACAGAATATATGCTTTGATTGTTTTGCAAGAGCTGTTGCCAGTTTCACTGTGGTATTCATGTATTGTCTCATTTCCTTTCCCTCTGCTACAACTGTATCTCTTTGTAAAACATTGAATCTTAAACTGCCTATATAGTTTATATTTTTCCCTTAAACCATGTGAAGTAGTCTGCATTTGTTGTTAATTTTAGGAGGGCAAAGAATGAAAAAGGGTGATAGTGCTTTATTCATCTTGTTTAATTTAATCTTTCCCCTCTGGCTATTTAGCTGTGCTTGTTGTGAAATTTGAATATGGCTCATATTGCAGTATCAAATTATACAGAACCTTTTCTCAAATTTGCCATATATTTGAGCTAGTAAGATGTTTACATGACAGATGTTTAAATGACAGTTAACTTATATCTGTTATAGGTCATCATCTTCAACAATAAATACATAAAATGAATTGTCTTAGTGCAGGTCTTTTAATGCCTTCCTTCTGCTATATGAAAAGTAGAGTTTTTAATAATATTCTTTACTTTTTTGACAGCAAGTTTTTTTAACTTAATGACTATGCCACATTGCATTTCTATGACTATGTAGTTTCCCTAGTAACATGTCAGAAGGCCTTTGTTGAAGGGTTCTTAAAGCCCAAAGAAATCGTAATTTTTCTTTCTTTATTATTTTGTTGACTTGTTGATATCCAGTTAGGAAGGACAGAATTTTCCGTGCTTGTGTCAGATGCACTGTTTTTTTCTTGTTTTGTCATAATGAATGGCTGTGCTGGGTCAGCAAACAGCTGTAGCCATCTTGTATCTGATCTGGCTAAAAAACTCTGGGCAAAGCAGATCCCAATTTTGTTTTGTAACTTAATTCCGAGGAGCTGTGGGTTAACTGAGCCAATCTGTTTTAAAAAAAGAAAAAAGGAGTGTACTAGATCTATACTTGTACATCTGTGGATGTACACTAATCTGCAGAGTGTGAGTAAACAAAATGACTTGGTGCTACATGAAGCCAAAAGACTCAGTGGTGTCTGTCTGTAGATGGCTCCAGATGAGCTTTTACAGCTCCAAATGTCTCCTTGGGAAAAGGGGTTAGCAGGAGTAACGCTGGCTCTGAGCTCCAGTGAACTAAAACTTGTTACAGATGTGAAATGATTAAAAGCAAGGTTATAACAAAAACTTCCCAGCTGAAGGACTTGGAGATTTTTTAAGTCCTGTGTTCAGACAAATCATAAAATTATCAAAAGCAAATCATAAAATTCTCAGCCTGGCAGTGGGATAATTTTCTGATAAAACAGTGTACACAGGTTCAACTCTGACTTGCTGTTTGTCTTAATTCTAGTAAACAGCTAAAATTAGTAATTATGGTTTGATTAAACATTATTTCTTGATAACATTGTTTCTTGGAAGCACTCCTAATTACATAATTTGGAATAAAGGTATGTTTATTATTGGAAGAGGCTGAATTTTAAGCTGTAGTCACTAAAATAAATTGGTAAGCATTAAGCATTATGTTGTTTTTTTTCCTAGTGACACAAAACCAAATAACTGTAGGATGTTTGTTATCCAAGATGAAGATCCACTGTGTTACTGTCTTCCTGGGAGGTTTTAAGTTTGGTGCTGACATTGCTGCTGGATAAAACTCAGAACCTCTGCCAGCAACTGTTAGTGTCCTCTGCAGGGGAAAGATACTGGCAAAGCAGCTTAGCACTGTGGGGATAAATCTCAATTTGGCACACCTCCCCCCTTCTCAAGTTTAGGAGTTGATTGTAATGCAGTATTTTGTGTTTTAATGCTGCTTTAGTAAGTAGGATGTACAGTTATTATAACTAAACTTAGAAAAAAAATACCACTCCTCTGCATGTCCACCTCTGATACCACCTAATGCTTTAGTTACAAATGTTTTCCCACTATTGTCAGCTGGTTTTCCCTGTTGCTTTTATGAAAGTCATCGTGCAGTAAGAGAAGGGAAAATAAGATATGTTATTATAGAAAAGCATAGCTGTTTTCTTCTTGCCAGAATTTAGCAATTTTTTTCTTATTTTTTACTCTGTGTTTTAAATATATTTGCTATAATAAGAATTATGCTAAAATCTGCTGTCTTCTCCTCTGTTAAGTTTACCCCCAAGGATTGTTTCATTTATTTTGCACAGATTTGCCAGTTCAGCTCATGTACCTTTCAAAGATGAATATAAGTATTCCTTCTAATTTCAGTGGCACAAAGCATGCACAATCAGGATGGGAGCTCTGCTTAGCTAGTACACAAAATACCACAGAATTATTGAGAATACTTGGTGGGAAACATGAGGTTAAACATGAAAATTATATTTCATATCACTCCCAAAAATAACATGTGGAATCCTCAGAAACCAACTGTGGAGGAAGCAGAAGAACCACAGTAAGTATGAAGTACAAGGATAATGTTAAAAGAGTGAAGTTGTCATGGAAACAGCTCCCAAACGAGTATAGCCACAAAGGCAGCACCAGACCACAGGATCATAAAGATGCTTCAGCAGTCAGGGTTGAACCCTGGCCTCCACTTTCATAGGAAAAGCATTTGCTTATAGGAAATAGAGGCACTTTTATCTGTATTTCTATTTCAGTTTTGTTTTGTTGGTTGTTTTTTTTTTTCCCCTGGCATTAAACAGGGAAACTGAATTTAATTAATTTCTTGTTAAGTGGAAGAAACTGTACAGTAGGGTAGCTGTGATACATTGTGCAGTCTGGGAAAATGTTTGGCTGATCAGCTGTAGTTCAAGGGTGTATCATTTTCTTTGGGAGATACTGTCCTTTCATTATCTTTTGAATAGAACTTCTCTGTCATTTCAACAAGTTTCAGCAGGTATAACTGAAGTAAGGTGTTTATTAATTCCTTGGGCCAACCATATCTATAATTAAACAAAACATTGAAATTACCTTTTTAAAAAATTATTACTACTGTGTATTTAAACAGCGGGCAGTGAAGGTTCTTGCAAAAAAAGACTTTGAAATTTTTCAAAATGTTTTCAAAGCATTTGACTCATTTTGAAATGAATTGAGTAAAATACTTGACTCGTTTTAATTTCCAGAAATCTCTGGAGGTTGCTGTCTTCTGCATTGGCTGAACTTGTTATTTATTGTTAAAATTGTGGTTTAATATTGCAAGAGTAGCTATTTGCTCTTAAATTCAAACTGATACTTTTAATTACATTTTTTTTAAACATTTAGTGTTAGAATTAATGCTTCCTTTTATCTGACTCAGGTAGACTTCTTTTCTAAAATTCACTGATAAAGAACACCTTTACATGTTTTTGAAAAGAAGTTTGAGCACTTGATACCTGTCAATCATGCAGGATTTTTTTAATTTCAAAATGTAACAGGCCAGTGTTAAATACAGTATAGGAAACTTAGACAAAAGTCCACTGTAGTTATTTCAGTAGGCCCCACTGCTTCTTATATTTTTATTTGATAGAGCTGCTAAAGTTTAAAATGAGAGCATTTTTTTTTCCTTAATTCATATGTTCTAAAAAAGACTGAAATCTCCGCTTTGCAGTAGCTCAAAGAAACAACTCCTGCCTTTGTGTTGTACAAGGCCAGCTTTTCAGTACTGATTACCCAGGCACTGTCAGAAAATTTATATGGAGCTAGATCTGACAATCCCAATTTTACACAAAAGTGGGGCTTTTTATGTAGGAAAAACATCTTTTGCTGAATAGGGATGTGTGTATTTTTCCCCTTTTGACAACTTTGATGATCCATGATTATGACTATATGGTTTTGCTGAGAAGAATGAGTCAGAAAGGAAAAGCTGCTTAATTGATTTGTTTTGCTGCCTGCAAAACATGCAGTGAGGTTATGTAACATATCACAAGAGATCAGGCATCAGGAGGAAAGGTGATGAACAATTTTCTATCTCATATCTCAGCTTTGTTCCAAAAGAGGTGAAGGATGTAGTTAACTTTTTTCAGTTGTAAATATTGTTTAATTTTTAAAGCTGCACTGTAGAGGAGATGCACAGTTGGGAAGGAAGTGTTTGCTGGTGATAGGAAACTGAAACAGCTCCTCACAAGCAAGGCTGAAACTTCATATTGGTCATCAGAAGATGAAAGGCTATGTGTTATCTCTGAGCTGTAATCCTATTACTCTGGAGTGGGAGCTCTGCTCTCCCTGCTGTCCTGGGCTGGGAATATGCAACTTCTTGGCCTAGTGCCCAGATAGTAAACTACCTTTTAATACTCTGCTGTCAGTCTCTTCACAAAGCTTCTGCCTCTAGAACTTGCATTTAGTTACATGATATCCTGCAAAAATCCAGCATTGTTAGGGAGGAGTCACTAATTTTGCATACTTGTAGGCCCTGGTTTTATGTGGAATGGTTATTCTTATTTGCGACATTTTCAGATTTCTGCAATGCTTTTGTGCATTAGAGGTACATTGCGTTTCCAGTGTAAGGAATATAGGTTCAGACAAATTGATTTGCAAGTTGTAATTTTTAAAATTATTTATTCAATACAAGCCTGCAATCCATCTTTATCAAAGTATTTAACTTAGAATTAAGTGTGTTTTTCTGTACACTGATAGCTGATGAGACTGTACTGTTCATTGCAGGAACCATGCTGTAACGTACAGATGGTTATTTCCTTGTGCATTCTCTCTCCTTAAGTTAAAATGTTTGCTGTAGTAACCTTCAATACATAATCCAAATAGGAGTTGTACTTAAAGGATTGCAATATTTGTGTGTTGTTGCATGTAACAGTTAATAATATCCATGTCATCTTGCATTAGCCAGATCTTGAGGGAATGAGTTATTCCAATTTGGTTTTCATCTATTACGTATGTATGTATTTGATCTTTTGGAAAGATCAAATTTTGTTAATGAATCCTTCTACGCCTTTCTTCCTTGTCTGCACATAACCATTGAAAATGCCAGTTTGGATTTCTTAGCATAGGACTGAGGTTTAAGTCACTTAATCACAGATGCAGAATCAAATGTATTTAAGCAGAGCATTTGGAATAAATTGAATTAGTAGTTGAGAGCTAAAACACAGGAAGAGACTGATGGGCTACAGCTACTCAGAAGTTCTGCCTTTTCAAAATAGGTCCTGTAACATAAATGGCAGGTTGACTTGAAGTGTTGGTGTACCCAAATACAAAATTTCCATGTGCAAATCAAGACTGCCTCTACACAATCATTTTTGCTCTGGCTCTGACCTGTGGAGAACGTTTTGTGGAAGAAGAAAGACTTCAGCCAAAACTGAGAAAAAACAAACATGCCCACACAAAGTTGCAAGTGCTTTTTTGTTCCTCCTAATCCGAAGAGGTTTTTTTTCAGTGTACAGTACAGTGATTCATAAATCTTGTGCATGAACAGTAAAATCCTTTCCTACACCGTTCAAAAGAGCACGTTACTTACAGTAAGTCAAATGCATGGGTATTTTTAATAGAGTGCATTGTGGGGTGGAGATGACTCATGCCTTATTCAAAAGGAACTTTAAAAGATACAATTTTTTTTCAGGTGTAACTTGATGTACACTTAAAATGTTTCATCATTCCTCAGAAATACCCAGTGGAAATAAGCTAATTCTAAAGCTTTTTTCTTTTAAGAGCTGGAAAAACATCTGGATCTAGACCTACAAAATATTACTATTTTGAGTCAAAACAAAGGCAAATATTTGCTTTTTTTTATAATTGTTAAGAAGCTCATAAAGATAATCACAATGTCTCTATAATAATTCATAGCTTCTAATGAGGTGTTTCAATAGAGCTGCCACAAGGAGGAAATCATAGAAGCTTACTCAAAGCAGATTTCTAGTTACTTTAAGCAAAAGGATCTGGGAAAAATCAAAATGCAAAGTGTTCTGTCAGTAGAATAAAACAGTATATGCTGTAAATGCAGCAAACTCCCAAGCATGTAATCATTCACACTAACTTTGCAATGCCTGTCTTGCTCAAAGGTGAAACTGAACCTGGAAGCAATAACATCTGTTACCTGATGTAGACAGTTTTATTTAAACAAAATATTATTGCCAATATATATTTTGTAAGCAAATTTGTATAAAAATTAATTTCAGCTTTATTTTTTTAAGTATCTGTTAGGGTGCAGTGAAGAGTGTGTGGCTATGCATGCTTCAAAAAAGTACATTTACAGTTAAAATTTGAGTTCTTTAGAAAGGTGCTTTAGGAGCCGTTTTTCTGCACATGTAAAGCTACCAAGTCTAATTCTGTTGTGGTCAGACATCTGTTTCACTTTTTGTGTTTAATTTACAGTGCAGCTCTAGAATGGGAAGGTTGGTATTTCATTCTTGCTACAAAGCATGAAACCAAAACAAATGTTGTTTGTGTTACTAAGCAGATATTTTCCTTTTTATTATTAGAATGTGTGTTGGAAAACTTCTCAGTAGTTGGTTTTCAAATGATGTTATAGAGATTCCTTATCTTTGTTGTTAAACATGGGAGGGCAAATATTGAGGTTGGGAAGATTTGGTTGTTTTTTGTTTTGGAAAGAATGAGATAAAAAGAAATGTAATGGAAAACCTTTACCCTCAACATGAGATGAATCAGCTGGGACTATGCTTTGTGTTTTGCTGTTACTGCTGTTTTACTGAATGTTAATATAAATGTTTATCTTTAAATATTTTATTATCTTTTGCCACACTGAGAGAATTATTTATAGCCGAGCAAGTAATAATATTTAGACTTCCAAAATTATTCTTAAGAATTCTTACTTGCTGTCTGATAATGGTGTAAAGTCATTAGGTGACTAAGTTCAGGTTTTGGAATTTTTGCTGTGTCCTGTCCTGGGATCATCCCACGTAGGGCCATGGACAATCCACACCAGCAGAGACAGGATGAACCACCTTGTGATGCTTCACATCAGAAGTTGGAATTCCCCTTGTAGGTCCTTGTCTTTTGCTGCTTTGGAGAGAGCCTGTGTCCCTCCTTGCCATTTTATTTCATTTGAATGTCAAAAACTCAGTGGAATAAATGCAGGACTTTGTTTTATGGTCTTCACATACAGTGGGTGAAGTAGACATCAACAAATGCACTTCATTTGTTTGGAGGTAACCACTGGAAATGTCCTACTTGAAAAAATAGTGTTTTTATGATGGCTTGGGAAAAATACACTTTCTTGTTTAAAGCTTGCTGCAGCTTGGAATTGAGCATTTCTTCAAACATAACTTACCAAGAGAATTATTAGAGTATATATATTTTTTTGTGATTAGGTTTCAGCCGTGTTCTGTTTGTAAGTAGTATTTCCTGGTTTCTGTTTTGCTATGGAAATAAGTTACCTGACTTGTCTGTAATTTCTTGTGTTTGAAAAACGCCAAAAAAATATTTCAATGCACAGCAGAAATGCCTTTTCCTTGGGTACCCTAAGTCTCGTTTTCCCTTTGCTCGTGGGTGCTCTGTAGCTGTCCGTAGGTCCCTGGTGTCCAGGTGAGAAGTGCGTAAGTGGAGGCTGGCAGCTTTCGCAGTGCCCCACCTTACACGAGTCCCGTCTGTGGGAGTGAGTCCTCGGGCTGCTGAAGCAAAGGGAGCAAAATGCCCAAACTAGCGATGGCTTGGCAGCTCTTCAAGCTGGGAGCTTTTGTACAGCCTCTGGCTGAAGAGGAGCAACCTGCTGCTTCCTGGGGGAGGATCTGGTTCCCTGCGTGGCTTTGGGAACAGCGGTGCTGCCACAACGTGGGGAGAGTCAGAAGGGCAGAAACAGAGGGTAGAGGCTCCTTCCTCCTTCTTGCCTTGCCACGTGTTAATAGATGGTGTTTGAGGAGCAGCACAAAACTTCATCTTAGTGAGGCAGCAGTTATCCTGAGTTATTGATGATGGCTTAAAAAATGTGATGAGAATGAAGTATTTTTAGGTTCTTGTCTTTCATTCTTTCTTGGCCTTGAGAAAAGTTATTAAACCCTTGTTCTACTACATTTTATTTCCTCTTTAATATGCACGTGTTCTCTTTTTGTAGCGGAGGAAACTAGAGGCAGGAATATTGTACAAAATTTCAAGAGAGAGTTGCTTTATATGTGGGGTTTTTTTGCTGGTGCCAGTTTTCTGATGACATTCATATATATGTTTGTTGTGACTTTTCTTTTACAGGCTCAGAACAAAGAAACGAAAGTTCTGGCTGCTGCAAAGGTGATAGATACTAAATCGGAAGAAGAACTTGAAGATTACATGGTGGAGATTGATATTTTAGCATCCTGTGATCATCCTAATATTGTCAAGCTCCTTGATGCTTTCTACTATGAAAACAATCTATGGGTAGGTATTTTTCCTTTTCTAAATGTTTTTTCTTATTTCAAAAGGTTATTGAAATTACAATTTTTTCTTTATGGAAATATTATTTGTCGGATTTCATCTTAGTTGTCACTGTTGGGATAACTACTCAGTTTCAAAACTAATTTGTAAATTGTGAGTATGATTTAGGAATTTGTCACTGTAGAATTGTGCAAGCCTGAGTCATTTGGTCAGGGGTTTGAATCTAAAATGTGGAAATTAGCAGTTCATTTTGTGCATTGCTAGAGTTCTCAGCTGGTGCTTATTTGTAACAGGAGGACTCAGATTTCAATTGCATTAGCACGATTTAAAGTGAGATTCAGAATCCACACCTGAAAAATAAATAATGTGCTGGAAAGGTCAGCCTGTGAAGTACATACTTTAGATGTCAGTGACTTTATTGGCACTCCCAGGAAGGACAGTTTACCAGGACTTGAACCATAATTAATTTACTTAAACCCTGGGTATTTGTACCTTGACGTGCAAAGAGCGTATGTTGGACTGCATGTCCCTGCTGTGCTACATCCTGGGTATTTCCTTGGATTGCTTTAGGTGTGACAAAATAGTTTGTACTTTTAGGTAACCCAGTGCAATATTTATAGGTGTTTTTGGAATGGTACAAAGAATACATGGGTTGGAAGGTTTTTTAAGAGTTTATACTTGAAAAAGATACCTAAAACAAGTAAAAGATGATTTCCTGGTAGTCTTACAAATAAGCTTTATCCTTTGAGCAAATGGTGGAAGTGTAATACCATGTTTCCTGATTCACATTTGTTTTGCTAAGCTCAAAACTTGGTGATCTCAGTGCAGAGTAAAATGTTCTATAAAACAGTAGAATAGTGAAAAAAAATTCTGTGCATAAAGGTCAGTATGAAAGCAAGCAGGCGTAGAGGCACAATATGAAACTGAGTGGGTAGGCTTCACTGGCAGAATAAAGATAGAAGTAAACATTTTGAAAATAAAATTGGAGCTACATAGTTACAGTGAAATGCAGGGGCTTGAAAGCCACAAGGATAATTATGTGGTAAATAAACAGAATTTAGTGGGGGCAAAAGAAAGAATGATAGTTGGACATTAAATACACTTTTGCTTTCCAAGATTAGAAACATGATTTCTCTAGCAAAGAGACCTTTGTCAAATCAATCTACAAATTTTAGAGATACTAATTCTTTATGTACAATTTCCCACACTTACCTACTTGGCACACAGAAGCACGTAAATGGAATGTTTACAGGTTTTACAAAGAATTGCATTATGTAATATATTTGTTGGTACCATTGTTGTGGGGATTAATTGCAATAATAATTTGAAGTATATGTGACGTAAGTGGTGTATATTTAAGTGTTGTGGTACAAGGTATACTTTGAGTTTTCCTCTTTTATGGGCAATTATGCGCTGATTTTAAAATTACTCTACAGAAAAAAAAAAAATAAGATAGCGTGTCCAAGCATATTGACTGTTGAGATTCTGACAAGGAATTCTGACTTCTTAGCTCTCAGACAGATGATAATTTATAATATTTAAAGTTCAAATTAAAGGAAAAAAAACACATAAGGAAGAGTGGGGTATCAGTCTTGGATGAGATTTCGTCTTTCTTGCTCTCCTCATTCTCTTTGTCTCCCCCTCTTTCTCCTTTGTATATATTCTTTCTGTCTTTCATAGCAGCATAGTTTGTGCTCAAAAATAATTGCAATATATTTCTGTTTCAAAGGGAAACTCGGAACTGGGGACAGACATTTTCTGGTATTATTACATTCTGGGATAAAGGCCTTGAAGTATTGTAGGCATGAAGGAAAATTAATGTAAACATCTGAATTTAGTAATTTTCTATATCTTTTAAAGAGTATTTTTCTGTATTTTCATCTCATCTGCAGCAATATAGAAGATAGCATCAGCTACTGGAAAATCATTTGGCTCTTGGACTTTTCAGTCAGAGAGATTATAGTATAGAAGTAGAGCTTAATAACCGAGAAATGAGTTTGCAGGGATTATGTAAATCACATTACAAGGAGTAGGTTTAAGCTGACTGTGTCATTATGTTTTATAAGTTTTATTATGCTATTTTATAGTTGGATTAAAACTTTTGTCTGAGGGTCTCAAGGCATTTTTCAAATAATTTGCTTGAGCAGCACAGCCCTACTTTTAGCTGGGTAACAGTACCAGTATTTTCCAGGTCAGTAAAATAATTTATTGAGGCCAAATAGTTTGAAACTCTGATCTCCCAATAATACTCCCTTATACAATGGTTCAGTTCAGTGGAACTATTTAATTTCTAATTTCTGTAATTTTTTATTTGTTTATATGCAGATCCTGATTGAATTTTGTGCAGGAGGAGCAGTAGATGCAGTGATGTTGGGTAAATATTTTCAACTAATAATTCTAATACCTTAAAATGATAATATATACTGTAGTATTTGTTTCATATGTGGAATTGTTTTGATTTGCAAGTGTTTATGTAATTGGTGTGCTATATGTTTTGAATGTTGGGGTTTAAAAATTAGTATTTACACCTGTATCTTTCATTTTTCAAGTGTTTATTTACTTTTCTAGGCACATTTTTGTCTTTAACCTTTAAGTGAAAGTGTTGTTCTCTGCTTATGGAGCTCTGTGTTCTCATTACATAATCAGTATGAGCCCTTTTCAGGATCTCATTCTTCCCCTTCTACTGCCACCTTCCAACTTACACTGTGATAATTCTTTATATTGCATCTACATTAAAGTTAGGGCTGTTTTCTATGCTTATTCCTCAAATTAAGTAAATGCTAATACCAGTAAGTAAAAGATCTGGTCTTCAGCATCTCTATGTTCCACACAAAAGAACCAGTCTCTAAACTATGTAGCTTTTTCACAGTTCAGATAGGTAGGTGTACATAATTCATAATGAGAAGGGGGTTGGGTTCAAGGAATAAAATCTTTACTGGAAGGAGCAAATATTCTAAGGTAGAATTTTTTTCTGACATCTGATGGTTAGATTACTTCAGATTAATTAGTTTTCCCATGTATTACTATAGTGTTTGCTATGAACGTGTAACGTAAAATGCAAAAATATTGTGATTATTTCTGTCTCTCTCTCGTAGAGCTTGAAAGGCCGTTAACAGAGCCACAGATCAAAGTGGTGTGCAGGCAGACACTGGAAGCACTGAACTACTTGCATGAGAATAAGATCATCCACAGAGATCTAAAAGCTGGCAATATTCTTTTCACATTAGATGGAGACATTAAACTAGGTAAGCATGTTGCAAATAAAACCCTTTCCTGGAGCTTGGCATGGTCTTTTAATTGTCTTTTGCTTAAACTGTAGTTTGACAGAGTTCAATATTTACGTACTGAAATACCAATCTAACAATGAGAGGTTTTTCAGAAACAAGTGGTTTGGTACTATCAAGGAAATAAAAAACAAACAAAAAAACTTGAGCAAATATCCTGACCATACTTGTCACATCTTTCATATATGAAAATCAGCACAAGAAGTCGTCATAGGTCTTACTGTTTCTTAGTATAAAGTTCCTGATTATACTTGCCTTTACTGTGATAACATCTGAACTTCCCTTTGAAGTTCTTAGCTTGGAAAGGGAACATTCTTCACAATCATGAAAAAACTGTACCTTGTACTGTTGTCTCTTCCTTTGAGAGAGATCTCTTAATTACCCAGCTTAGTTTTTTCCATGCCTTTTTCAATTGTTTTTTGCACTCAAGTTAAGACAGACCACTCTGGAACAAAATTAATGCAGTTTACTGGTGTTGATTTCTGGGTTTTTTTTAATCTCAGTTTAAACAATCATCCACATTTTTAGTCTGATGAGGATTCCTCCATGTAGAACTGACGAATGGCTGCTGGTGGTGAATAGCATCCCTTCATTCAGCCAGGAAAGGGCAGGAATTATCTGGATCCACTTTGTTTCAGGGTAAAATGTGTATAAGCTGTCAGCTTTTACAGTGGCTCTACCCATAGCATAGTTCTATGACATCCCTGCCCATGCTCAGGTTTCAAAGCCTTCCCCCTGCATGGTGTATGAGCAGTTGTATTTCTTTGGATACACAGAGGGCAAAGGTAAGGAGAATCAGAATGTTGCCATGGGGAACTGGGGCTCTAAATCTGCAGCCTTGATACAGACTTTCCTTTTAAATGTAAGCAAGATATGTCCAAATTCAGAAATATATCTCCTGCTTAACTCGTACTGATGAGTCTCAGCTGGGTACTGTGCACCTTCTCTATTAGGAAACTGAGAATACTTAAGAATCTGCTTTGCTATATTGATCAGTTCAGTGTGATTGTGCTTCTCCGTGGATCCCTTTTGTACAAGATTATTGCTTGTACACACAGTCCTTGCATCTGGCTTTCTTCTGCTCTGCAGAGTACATGGTGATTTACTGGTGTAGCTTTTCTTTGAAGCCTGAACATTTAGTGTTGCACTGGGGGTCACATGCCCGATGTTTAAATGTAATAGAACCACTGTCTTAGCTTCTTGGCACTGCTGTAAAAGAAACCACAGATCATAGCAGGAGCCTCATGGTCAGAGAGTCATTTGTTTCAGTTCATTTCACATGACCTGGCTTCTCCTCATATAGACTTGGAACTATTTTAAGATTTTGTCAAGCTAAGCTGGTACACAGCACCTTGCAGGCTGTCAGGATGCTACTTAACAGTTCAGACCACAGGGAGATTTCTTCCACACGTGCATTTGGTGATACATTCAGGTTTACTAATTAAAAATTCTAAAAAAAGACCTGATTTAGTTATGAAAAATGTACAGCATCCTTTGAAGGAGCACTTTACTCCTTAGAAACTACTTGTATTTGAATTCTGTTATACAAAGAAATGGGTAATTCCTTGTTTTACAGATGTGTGAATGGCAAGTAAATTTCTTTTATTGCATTTTATTTTTATATGGATCTGAGTTTTACTATTTCATCACCTGTAGTCCCTCAAAATTTCTGTTTTTTGCCTTTGAACCAATAGATTTTGTCCTGATTTTTTTTCCACAGAACAAAATTAGACTTCTCAAGTATTGAGACCATCAAGTAATTTTGTACAGATTAAAGATGGCAACATATGGCTCTTTGTCCCTTTGCTCTAATCTCTAGATCTTCATTAACAAAATTACATCTATTACAAGCATATAATACTTATTTAAATGTATTCTTTTTTTAAGTAAGAGATGTAATGCCTTATAGACAACTAATTGCAAAGGGGTAAAGTTGTTTTTTGGGTAGATATTACATGAAAAGTACATATGCAAGCTTTCAGATACTTATTATAAAATGAAAAATCACGTGGAAAGAAACCTGTAAGATGAAGGGGAAATGTAACTTCATGAAGATTTGAGTCTTGAAATTAAAAATTGGATGAGTTGTTGAATTAATGATATAGTTGATACCATGTTTGATGAATACAGACTTTATAGGCTAAACAAATTAATTTTTAATTGAAATAATTTAATGCACTTTTCCCTGCAGTCAATACATATTTTGCTTTTATCCCATACAGCTCAAGAGTAGCATTATGGTGGTTTGGGCTTTTTTTAAGAAATGTAGAATAAATTTTATTCAAGATCTTTTATTATAAATGATATGACATCTTGGCACTTGGCTATTAGAACACAAATATTTTTATTTATCTTTGAAGTTTTAATACTGAAGAATGTTTGTTCTGGAACGTATACCATTTTAAAAGACAATTGTAAAGTTAAAAAAAAAATAGTATGTTTTCCATCACCCCATTAATAGTATTTTTCTATTTGCTTTAAGCGGATTTTGGAGTATCAGCTAAAAACACCAGAACAATACAAAGAAGAGACTCCTTTATTGGTACGCCATATTGGTAAGTGCATTCTTTTGCTGACTTTTTAGTATGAGCTAGTATCTTAATGTTCCTTTTAATTTGATATTAGAGTCTTGATAAATACTTGTAAATATACTGACGGTATAATGTGCTTCTAGCAATGCTTCAGTGAATGTCTGTGTTTAGAACTGTTCTAAGAACAGATCAAAAAGCATTTTCTCATCTGAAACTTTGTTGCTCTGTTTGCAGGATGGCTCCAGAGGTAGTAATGTGTGAGACCTCTAAAGACAGGCCATACGATTACAAGGCTGATATCTGGTCTCTTGGCATTACTTTAATAGAAATGGCTCAGATAGAGCCACCTCATCATGAACTAAATCCCATGCGAGTGCTGCTGAAAATCGCAAAATCTGATCCACCGACATTGGCACAGCCTTCAAAATGGTTTGTATTTTATTGGCAGCTTTCCCACCCCAGTGTAAGGCATTCCCAGTCATTTGTTTGCTAAATTTGATGAGCACAGCCCTGTGGAACTATGTGGCGTATCTTTATGCATTAAGGCAATATATATGTGTAAGTATACAAATATATGTCTTCTCACACAATTGGAACTTTTTTGGTCATAGTTCTGTATAGAAGCTTTTATACAGAAGTATTTTACAGGTTTTGCCTAAAAATGTATGGAAGTAGCTTTTTTACAAATGTAGTACCAGATCTGAAGGCCATCTAAAAGATTGGGTGAAAGGAAACTGAAGAATTTTTATATTAAGAAAATATTTTTAAAAGCCATTATCTATTTGGTCGATTTAATATCTTCACATGATTCAGTTAGTGATATAGCAGATGAGGTGTATTAATAGTCCTGAGCAAAAAGTAAATTCTTCTGATTATGGACAAACCTTTTTGAGATTGTATTTGTGCTGTATTGTATTGGTCTTTGCATTTCTATATTCCCTTTGTGTTTTCCTGCATCAATAGCAGGACTTGGAGTTGCAGTGAGGAGATTCATGTGAACCTAAAGAATATTTCAGTTTATATGCTAGTCTGTTAAGACAGAAGAACAACCACTGCCTGTTTGCTTGTTGTGTAGGTCATCAGATTTCAAAGATTTTCTGAAGAAATGTTTGGAAAAGAATGTAGATGCAAGGTGGAGTGCAACTCAACTTCTACAGGTAGGAAGAGTTAATTGTTCAGAACTCTTGTTTAAAGGCAAAGCATATTTTGTACTTTCTTAAAAGCAGAGCAGTATTATAGTAACTATTCAAGTATTTTCAAATTAGGTGTTTGCCTACAATCTGTTTTTAACATTGATCCTTATTTGGTAAAATTTGATTAAATGATACCAAGCACAGATCAGGTTATTAGTTTAATATATTTTGCTGTAATAAAACGAATTACTTCATGTAAGAAATTATAGTTTGATACTTAGAGTGAATGAAGGAGTTGTTTACGTCTGTGGCCAGTTGCTGACAGGTGTTTTAAGAGCTTTAGGGCTCAGCCCTCCTCTGTAATGCTGTCACTGCAGAACAGCTGAACAGGAATAGATGTGACCAGGTACATTTGATTGTGTTTAACGTCAGCACCTATTTGCTTTATCCACAATCTGCCTGGCATATGCTGAATAGATTTAAGCAGCAGGGCCACGCAGAGAAAGAAGATTCAGGCAGTAGGAGAGGAACAGGTACCTGCTTGCTCTTAAAGAAAAAGGTAGAATTCTAGTTCATGTTAGGAAAAGTTGCTGTAAAGACAAAGACTTTTCTAGAAAGTATATTTTCTAGGTAAAGCTTGTCAACAAATAATTTAACTGTGGAGCTGAAATGAAACCTAATTCCAAGAAAAATAACTTTTTTAAAAATCTTTCTACTTCTGTTCTTTGGATTGTGAAAAAGGTCAGTATAAATGAATCATTTGTATTTTTAGCAGGTGTGTTAGACTATTTCAATAAAAATGTTTTCATTTAAAGACTTCTGCAGAAGAAACACAGTGGAACAGTTATGTTAATTGTGAATCTTCAAATGTGAAGCAACCAAAGTAACACTTCGCTAAAGTTATGTTTCTTTCAGATTATGATTTTCCTACTGTATATTATGAAGCCACCATTTAATATTGTGCTAATTTTTTTTTGTTTTCACAAGCATCCATTTGTTACTGTTACTTCAAATAAACCAATAAGAGAATTGATTGCAGAAGCGAAGGCTGAAGTTACAGAAGAGGTTGAAGATGGTAAAGATGAGGATGAAGAAGAAGAAACAGAAAATTCTCTGGTCAGTTCAAAATTTACTTTTTTTAATATGCGTCGCAAATTTCCCATGGAGAATTCAGTTTCAGTTCTCTTAGCCCAACTTTGACATCAAATCTTCTAGGAATAACATCATAAAGATACTCTAAACATATTACAAAATAGGTAGCCAGCAATTTCAAAATTAGCATGTTTGAACTACTTAAAAACTACCAATAAATAATAGCTAATGAAAATGAATATCTTAATTTTTTACATGTATATGTGATATTTTAAAAAGGGGATATTGATTTTTATGTAAGTGGTTTTAAGTCATAATGACTGGGTGAATGAGGAAACGTGTTTGTATATCATAAAGTGTAAAAGATTAAGAAAGGTCTTTGACTGTTATGCTGTAAACTAAGTTTGTGATTTTATAGTGTGGCTATCAAAGGAAAGGAAAAAACCACGTATTTTGTAATGAATGTAGTTCTAAAGATGCTTTAAGACTCTTAAGAGCGTGAGTGTGGTTGCTGAGAGGGAAGACTCTGATGTCCAGGAGTGAAAGTTGCAGTGCACCCAGGCCGTGCTCCTGGAGCTGCTGTTCCTGCACTACTGGAGAAGTCAAGTGCTCAAGCAGATGCCTCCATTCCCCCCTCACCCATCAGCACGTTCCTCACATCCCCTGACCTTACTGTGTTCCCAGCCCACCCTGCGGGCTCCAAACTTCCTCCCCAGCAGCAGCTCCCCTCCTGTGGATCATCCACCACCTCCTTCCGCTGATGAGCTGCTAAGCCATCCATCCAGGAGGGCTGGAGTCCACCCTGGGACTCAGTCAAGTATCTCACAAGGAGAGTTGTAGGAAAGTGTGAGGCAGAGCCCCTCATGTTATTTAATTGAGGTAGTTTTAAACACTCCCAGGAGATCAATACTAAAACAATTACATGAAGAAATATTTTAAATGCAATATTGCTAATTGTTTCCTGTATGCTTGGGAAATCCTTAAGGTAGGAAATGCACAATCAAACCTGTTGCTTGCTGCAACAGCTAACTTAGGATCAGAAGCCTGATCTGCAAATTACAGGATTCTAGCACTAAATACAGACACATATCATGGCCACTTTGAAGAGTGAAAGGGCAATTGTGGTTAAAATGATGCTTTATTACTATGTTCTTTTGGATGTCTCTGTGGAATCTGATAACATTTATTCATATTATGACAGTGGCAATTTCTGGTAACTGTTTCTGTTCTAGTCCTGTATTGCTGCTTAATCAGATCTGCTGGAGGTTTTCACCATTTTAATGGCGTTTCAACATGATTAAAACCAGATGAAAAATTTTCCAGCATTTTTAGCAAAGAGCACGAAGTGAAGCAGAAGAAGGTCTTAATATTGCATTTTATCAGTGCTGCACTAACTAAAGCTACAGTTTCTTCCTTGCCCAGCGGGCACAATGTTAAATCTTTTAAATTCAACTGTTGCTGAGACCGCTGAGGAGCTGAACTGATTAAAAAAAAAGGAATGTGAAAAGAAAAAGACCCTTGAAAAGTAGCTGATGACCATGATCCCTTTCCCTTGATCACCATGAAACTTTCTGTTCAGCCTGTCTGCAGTTCATGCATTTGTTCTGTGATAGTCCAAGGAAGGACTCTGAGGTTATTAAATGCATATAACTGCTTGTGAATACAATATTGATCTCTGTTCACATATTCTTCCCTAAAACTGTGCTTTGATTAAGTTACGAAACGATTAAAATTTTTCTTGCTTTAATTTTTTAGCAGTTACCTGCAGAGAAACGTGCATCCTCTGACCTTAGTATTGCCAGCTCTGAAGAGGATAAACTTTCACAGAATGCTTCTGTCCTGGAATCTCTCTCTGAGAAAACAGAAAGTAATGCCATTGAGGACAAAACAACTGGACATGAATCTGAGGACATTAAATTTAGGAAAACAGTTGATAACATACATGATACTCCCATTAGTGATGTGAAAGTGCAGAATGGTTCTTTGCCAACTGGTGAAGATGAGCAAGGCAAAATGGTGCCAGCAGAAAAGAATACAGAAAGCCTGGAAAAAATGCATGAGGATACAGAACCTCAGAAAGGAGGTAAAGAACTTGATGTGGGAATAAAGAATGAACCAAACTTAACAATAGAGAAAGAAAATTCCATGGCAGTTGAACAGACAGAAGATGACAAACTGAAAGTAGTACCTGTAACTGAAGGTAGGGTAGAGACTGAAGAAGGCATTCATAAGGAAACTGGTGAAAAAGAAGAGGAGAGGAGAACGGATCTTTTGGATGGTGAGGAAGAAAAGGTCCCTGCAGAAAACAGAGATACAGAGCAACAGGAAGATAAAAGTGGAGCTCAGAAAGAGGCAGTAATAGATACCAGTACAGAAACTCTGCCTAATGCTACAGTTAAAGTGTCTGATGAAGAAAAGGAACTAATAAAGCATGGAATTGACAGCATTAAGGAGATAGGTGCTGTTGCTGAAACACCCATCAGTGATGGGGATAAAATACCTGAGCTGGAGGATAAGCCAGTGGAAAGTCAGGCTAAGCAGGTCCATGAGATAATCAGCTCTGAAGAAACTCTATCAGAAAGCCAAGATAAAGTGATTGAAGTAGACAAGAAACTGGCAGAAAGTGAAAATGAGGGTATCAGTAATATAAACAGCACAGAGGAAACAAGGATCAAAGACTCTGGAAAAGACATCATAGATCAGAAGGCATTACAGAACAAACCTGAGGATATTCCTGATAAGCTGGTGGATAAACTGACTGGAATAGACCAAAATTCAGGAGAGCACGGACCTGAGAATATGCAGGAAAACAACATCCATATAGACAAAGAACATCCAGCAGTTACCTCTGATGAAATAATGAAGAATAAGCTTCAAGATACTGTCAGTGAACAAACTGATGACTCTGAAGTCACTCCAGTTCCCAGTATTAGCATTAGCACTGAAGAAAATGAGAAGGTCAAGACAGATAATCAAGGCAATACTGAGACTTTACAGCAACTGGAATCTGAGAATTTGAAGGAAAATGATGTGGATTCAGGCACTGGTTCTACAGCTGATAACAGCAGCATTGATTTGAACTTGTCCATTTCTAGTTTCCTTAGTAAAAACAAAGAGACAGGATCAATATCTTTACAGGTAAGTGTAAACATATATTTTTTAATATAAAATCTCATGCGAGTGTAACCCTGAAATTATCTTCAAGGATTACCTTTGCTACGAAGTATTGAGGGAGAAACCAGTGTGGCACATATATACAAAGCTTTGTAGAAAGCAAAGCATTCTAAATTGCACCATACAACAGTGTCTGGATTATTTGAAGTCGTGCTAATTAGTTTCTTTCTGTAATGCATAATTGTATAACTTAAAACAGCAAGTGTCACAATATTAAGCATGAAGATTTGTGAACAGTTGTAGGTCAGAGCTGATACTCAATACCAGCTAAATGCACAGAATTCTTGTTCAATGGGAAAAATCTCTTGGAACATCTAATCTTACACTGAATTCCTGTCACTTCCATCTTCCATCTCTCTGTTTGGATTTGGGAGACCCAAGGCAGACATTCTGCTGGATTTGTTTATTTCAATCAGTGTTCTCCTGTGGTTGTACTGTGTCCATGCCATTATGTCACTACCAGTGAGCTTACTTGGAGGAAGCAAATTCCAGACTATGAATTTTATTTGTAGTCTTTGTATTAATATGAATATAGCCATGTTAGGGTAGTAACTGTGTAACATGGGCTTGAAGGGAGGAAGGAAAAACAAACCTAGAAAGACAACCAAACAGAAAAATCATTGATTGGCATAGCTGTGCTAAACACGAGGGTTTTTATAGTTGCCCTGACACAATGGATATGGTGCAGTTTCAGCTGGAGTCCCTCTTCTTTCAATGAAACAACAGCAGCTCTAACAACTGAGACTTCTCCAGTTGTCAGCAAGATTATTATTATGTGATTTTTGGCTAATATATATATAAAAAAAATAAATTCACTTGTTTATGTCCAAAGCAGGAGGAAGTAGGTGAGTAAATTTTTATCCTGTTTCAGAACTGATTTTCAGAATTAAATACCTATTGGTGACTGGGGAAATCATGGTCAAAAACAAACAGTAAATGCAGCTGTCTTCAATAAAACTGCATCACTTCTCTTCAGAGTTTCTGGCTTAATTTTTTTTTTCTTGTTCTTTGGATAATCAATAATTGCAGTTTTCCTTTCCTTACGAGAAAGTTTCAGTTTATTGGAATTTTTCAAATTCTCACTTGATTAGTAAGATTAGTAAGCCACCTGGTAAGTGAGAAGGACTCTTGATGACTGTATAGAAGACATTCCCAGAAATATTTGATATAATTCAATATTAACAAAAAGAGGAAGAAAGAATATAACCTAAATAAATACATAATAATTTACCAATGCTTAATTTAGGAAACAAGAAGGCAGAAGAAAACATTAAAGAAAACTCGGAAGTTTGTCGTTGATGGAGTAGAAGTGAGTGTCACCACATCAAAAATAGTTACTGAAAATGATTCAAAAAGTGAAGAAATGAGATTTCTACGGTAAGTGTTTTTAAAAGTAAAATTTTCAAGAGGTTAATAGCTGATTTTTTTTTTCTTTGAATAAAACAAAGGGGCTAATGATCTTAGTTATATTTGGGGTTAATTTACTTTTTTTTTTTTGCAGAAGTGAATGTAAAGTGTTTCTTATTAAGACAATCAGTTCAAAATTAGTTTTACTGGGCCAAATTTGCCAATGGTCCTTTTTGTTTTTTGTCATTTTCTACTTCTTATGTTTTCCCATCAGTATAAAATGTTTTTTGTCCTTATTAGACGTCAAGAGCTCAGAGAGCTGAGACTTCTTCAGAAAGAGGAGCAGAGAGCCCAACAGCAGCTCAGCAATAAGCTTCTGCAGCAGCGAGAGCAGATGTACAGACGTTTTGAACAGGAGATGACAGTGAGTTTCTGAATTTTGATGCTCTTCAAGTATGAAATCTTGGTGGAGTAGGCAGAATAGTGCTGACAGCAATCAGGTGTTTCCTGCCATGATGGCTCTAGCTTAGCCTTCATTCTTAAATAAAAGGCAATACTTTCCATTGTGGGGTGCCCAGCCTGTGCTGGAGCTTGTCCATCATGGACATTCCTTGCTGTGGTACAGCACTTCACTTAACAGGACTCGGCTTTCTAAAAACAGGTGCCAAATTATTTTTACAGAATAAAAAGCGACAGTACGATCAAGAGATAGAGAACCTGGAAAAGCAGCAGAAGCAGACGATCGAGCGCCTGGAGCAGGAGCACACAAATCGCTTACGGGATGAAGCGAAGCGCATCAAGGCTGAGCAGGAGAAGGAGTTGTCCAAATTCCAGAATGTGCTGAAAAACAAAAAAAAAGAGGTAAGAGATGATGCTAGTATAGAAAATAAGAGTATGGACATAGCAAACAGTTGAGATTAGGTCTCCCAGAAGCTTTGTCAATTCCATGCTGTACTGGGGTTTGGAAGTGTCACTACCAGTCAGAATTGTTTCTTTTGTTTAACTAAAGTGAAATACAAACAGCTGACAGGAAGCTTGAGGTATTGACTTAATCTAGAAAACATCATCAAGTTATAAGATTTTATTTTTCATAGAATATTTAATAAAATAATTTCTCTATATAATACTAAGTCAAGAAAAAATATTTTAATAAAGATTAGGAAAAATATTTGAGGTTTCTACTTCAAAAACACCCAGCTATAGTTACTTATTAAATGCTTACCAAATTAGAATTTTGAAGACAGTAATTTCAGATATGTTTCATTTTTGTTAATATGTTAGGTTTTTTTATTGCATGTGTGCTGTAATTGTTTAGAATTTTTTTACAGGAAGTGATAGCAGCAATATGGATTTGGTTTCTTAGCTCAAAAAGTACTGCTGGGAAAGAGAAGTCTGGATAACCTAAAATCTCTTACAGTTAATTTCATAAATGTCATATAATTAAGGCAAAAAGACTGACACTGACATTTGGTTCAATTAATTTACTTGCATTGGATTAAGAAAAGGTGATACGTTTCCATGTGGATTTTCAATCTTAAAAGCTGTTTTATTTCATTTTTGGTTCAATTGCGTAGTGCCCATTTGTATATAAATGTCTCTAGTGTTTGGTCTAATAGTTACTAGACTCAGAGATTTCTTTAGAAAGCAAAACTGTCAATGCTTTTGCATAGAATGATCCTGTAGCACAAAAGTGCATTGAAAAATAACTTGTATTCAGTTTGAACCGTATGCTCATATGTAAATAACAATTTTTCTTCTTTTGCGGTACCTCTTGCATTTTGAGTCTCTCTCTGTTCACTGGTGATTGGGTCCTATGTGGGAAACTGGGAGAATTTTATATATTGCTCTGAGCTAAAAGCAGTTCTTTCATGGACACAGGAATAGCATGTGGTGATTTGGACTCTGTTTTCTGATGATGCTTCCACTATTAAACAAACAGGCATTTGTCTCTGGGTGCATAGTTTCGTGTTTAAAGCTTAGAAAGGCGATGTACAGTTTAAAGGAAAATGCAGCTGCTGCTCTAAAACTATCAGTGTTATATTGGAGTGTACAGTGGTACATTTTTGTAATTCTGAAAAACAAAACTCATCAGCAAATTAACAGATTAATTTAGCCAGGTTATATTTAGAATCTTTCTGGTAATCTTGTCTAAATCACCGTGTACTGAAGCACGTTCCATCCCAGCATACGTGTCACGGAAAGTTTCTTGAAAGCACACTTATTTATTGGTGGGTTTTGCTTTAAATTCTTCAGAACCAAACACAACCAAATAATGTTTTGTTTGCTTGTATGATTATTTTGAAGACATAAGAAGTGTAGATGTCATCTGTGGTCAGAGAAACTAATAATGACATCTTGTAAATTTAGGTTAGAGACAGTGTCAGAAATAGCTGGTTTTCAGTGGAAGTTATTTTAAGCTTCCAACCATTTTTCACAGCTTTGTGTGAGGTAACATACTCTGTAGTCCTTTTGCCATAGTGATTCAAGAAAACACCACTTCTGCAGGTGGGGTTTTTCTTATCTATTGACTCTCCTGGCAGCTGCATGGAAGCACAATCGAGGCACTGCCATTTCTGAGGGCACTGGGCAGCATTTGCATGCAAAAAGCACTGGCACATCCCTCCTCTCTGCACTGCTGGCATGCATAAATCACCTATTGTTCTTTCTCTTTTCATTAAGCTCTTTCACTAAACTAACATCCCTGCCACTGAAGTAATGCATGCTTCCCACTACCTCTAGTGCTTGACCTGTATGTCCCTATGTTCACAGTAGTGCTTGCTGTGGAGACAAAGTGTTCTTTTTGCCACCTTCTGCATGCTTATATATACTGTAGGTTTTATGTGAAGTGGAGAAAGCACCAAAAGAGCTGAGAAAAGAGCTCATGAAACGCAAGAAAGAGGAGCTTGCACAAAGCCAGCATGCTCAGGTAACAATGGCAGCTTCAAGCTACTAAAATACAAAAGGCAGCAGTATTCACACAGCTTGATGATTTCACTTCTGGTTGTTGTTGAGTGAATATGGAACTTAACTCAAACTAACCCTATGAACTGCTCTCTTTCTTCAAGTACTCCCATGTCACAGACTTAACTGGATAGAAATGTAGGAGCAGTGGTTGCCGGGTTTGTACTGTCAAGTGTAGGATTTTGTGTGCTCTACTGATAAAGAATGGTATTTTTCTGCAGCAAGTTTGTTTACAGTGCTTTTATGAGTGGTAAGTACTCCATGGGTCCTTCAGATTTTAGAGGTTATAGTCAGGAGGAAATTTTGAACTACACAAGCGCAGAGGAGGAAAATGTATCTAATATGTAAGCATGAGACATCTTGTTTATAGGAACAGAACAGATTAGGTAAAATGTTATTTAAATGTCAAAGTGTAGGTGTATGGAAACTTTACAAAACATCATATGTGATTTTATGCCTTCAGACTTGCTGCTTTTTTATGACCCAGCTAGAAAGAGGGCTAGTATTTTAGAAAAATATTGGCTTTGTGATGCCCACAGCTTGTACAGAGTGAGTTTGAACCACAGCAGAGCAGGTTTGGATTGAGTAACTTAAAGATTAAACGTTTATGTGAGTGACCTAGTAGAAAATAATAGCAACTTTATTCGATTATGTGTTTAATTTAAGAGGGGATTTCCCAGGATAGAAGGTGATTGAGTTGCAACACTTTCCCCACACCAAAGGTATCTGTCTCTAAACTTTTTAAGGAAACAAAAATCTAATTTTTCATAGTGTTTGTAATCACATGGTTAATTTTCCTTGCTGGTTTCAATTTGTTGAAGAAAAGTGAAAGAAGATTTTAAATGTGAAATATCCTTACTTGGAATAAGTACTGAGCAAGGTGCAGCTGTTTAGTTTTAGAGTGTCTAGAACTTCCATCAGCATCTACTTGTGTGATTAGCCCTGATGTTTCAAATGTTTATTACTAATGTACAGCAGATCTCATTTCTTCCTTTCTTTTTTTAAGAATAGAAATAAATTTTACTATATTATGACACAGAATTACATTGTGTCCCACAGGGTGTTGCTCAGGTTATGATTCAGTCTTTTCAGTTGTCTTCATGTACACTTTTCAACGCACAAATGCAGGATGTAAGTCTTAAAATACAACACAGTGCAAGTTTATCTTCCTAATTTTCCAGATGTGTGTTTTCTCTTTCTGCTCATATGTGCTGATCAATGTCACTACTGTCTCCAAACTGGCTAGCACCAATTTAGGTAACTGTGCACTATCCATAGTCAAAAGATCCAAAAGATAGTAGTTACTCAATCTGAGCAAGACACTGGGGGTTCACACATGCAACATGATGTTTGTTCAGCACATGTGAGAAACGTTGTGTGACTTGTATGCTGTGTGTGCAGTGAAACCATGTATTTTAAAGATGTTTGAGTTTATTTTAAGATACTTACTGGTCCTAACAAATGGTACTTCAGAAAAGGTTGACTGCCTTGCACTGTCTGCCTTTGAACCACCCAACACATTCTTTAGTAAAGTCGATGACATTTTTTTTTATGTGATACTTGAGTAGATCTGAGAAGTGGAAAGGCCAGTGTGTTGCCTAGTTTATCTTACAGCACTAGCAGGTATAAAACTTCATAAGAGTTACTCTGTAGAGAGAGCAGCAATGATACTTACGATTAAATGTGTAAAGCTCAAGCATAATCACTTTTTCACCATGGCTACACTAGAACAACTTTCCCCTGCTTCCTACAAATCAAAAATTTCCCAGCAAATTAAACACCGTGTTAATTATGTGTCTGCACCCTCAGAGTATTACACCGGTAACACAGCTTTTTATCCTTTTCAGGTATAAAGGAAAAAACAGTATTTTTTGTCACTACACAAATTTAGTTAGGTGTGTCTGACTTAATTTATGGACATCACCTTCCAGTTCTTTTTGTACCTCAGGTCTGTCTCTGTCAGCTTAATTCACTTCTGGTTTTATGTTACCTGTCTCAGTGTAGCTCTGCTGTCCACTAAGAGACATGAAAGTCTCATCTATTAATAACTTTTTGTGAAGATGAAAACCACGATTATTTTGGTCATAATAAAAAGTACTTTTAAAGAACATTTAATTCCATTTGTCCTGGACTTCAGCAGCCCACCTTGGCTCTGACAAGACCCTGCTATTGTCCTTTCTTTTGACCTTGATATCGTGCTAGAAGCATCTGATTCAATTTCCTGTTCTTAAAGCAGGTGTGAATGTGTGTGTGTGTGCATGCTTGCATGCTCATAGCTGTGGTCTTTAATAGTTGCAAAGAAGAAAGGCAGCAGTAGGTCTTGGGGCATGGGAGGGGGACTCAATGCTGTCTGCTTTTCATGATGGGATGTAACAGTGATACACCTGGATAATGGGACGATGCAGGTGATAAATCCCTTTGTGAGGAGCCTGCTCAGCTGGGGTGTGAGCAAGTTAGGGCCCTGCAGAACATGGGGTGTCTGCACAGTGGTCCTGCAGAACTCCCAGACTCAACAGCCCTAAGGACAAGATAAACCACACAGATCTGAAACCCAACTGTGTAAATAAATAGGCTTTAACTAATCACCCAAAGCAGAATAGCCATACATACTTTTATTTCCTTACATACATGAATAATTAACCATTTTAGAATGGGTTCAACTTTAGATTCAGTATTGTCTTTGCTAGCTCTGAACCTGCATCTTATTCAGAGGAGAAACAAGAGATGGAATGAGTTGCAGATGGCTGGCTAGATTGTTACCTTTGGCCTTAATTCTGAAGGTATTATTGAAACATGAATATGCTCTTATCTACTCTGTACTTAAAAAAAAAAAAGATGGATAATTTGGTAGCCAAGGCTCACTAGCTCAAACTTTCATAGATGTATTTGTTTTCATATATAGCTAATGCTGAGAGAACTGGGAGTTTCATGAACATGTAATGTGGTTAGAAGAACCCAATTTAATTTACTTCTATTGGTTTTTACCAGGAGCAGGAGTTTGTGCAGAAACAGCAACAAGAACTGGATGCATCTCTGAAGAAAATAATTCAGCAGCAGAAGACAGAACTGGCCACTATTGAACGAGACTGCCTCAACAACAAACAGCAGCTCATGAGAGGTATCCAGTACCAGGCCCTGTCTTCAAAAAAGGCACTGGTGTTTTAATAAAACAGTGGTCTTCCTTCACTTTATGAGATAAAAAATATTTATGACTAATATAGAACTGTAATAAAAATGTTTGCTATGAAAGAGCATTGTTTTTAAAACGTACTTGTAGGCCACTTCTGAACGTGCACCACAAGTGGGAAGTATGGGATGGGATTGCAATTCGTGAACCAATCTTTCTCTTTTTTCCAGCTCGTGAAGCTGCATTCTGGGAGCTGGAGGAGCGGCACCTACAGGAGAAACACCAGCTTCTCAAGCAGCAGCTCAAGGATCAGTACTTCATGCAGAGGCACCAGCTGCTTAAGAGGCATGAAAAAGTTAGTGTTGACTTTGACACTTTCTGATGTGTATTATAATACCCATTTTTTAATCAAGTAGTCTTAGGATCTCTCTTGGTGCTGTTTGTTTGCATAGGCAAGACCCAGACAAGTATTTTGAAGCTGTTATGTGTTCTGTTGAAATTAAAAAAATCTTACTCATCTTACTTGAATATCTTAGTAGTATATAGAAGTATAAATAATGATGTTTTCCCTTTCGATTCTTTTTAAAAAAAAAACCCAACCAACCACAACATCAGTCTTTTACTATAAAAAAATGTCAAATTCTGGTTATCCACCAAAACCCATTTTGATTTGTGTTTAAACAAATCTGTTCAGAAGTAAATAATCCTGGAATTAAATGAGCAGAATGAAGTGGGTTAGCTTCTTGGCGAGTAGCTGACAACTGTTTCTTTATAGTTAAATCCTTATTTTCCGCAAGGCACTTTGCTTTTTATAGCATACACAAAAGCAAATAATTTGATTTCTGAAAACGTAAACCAGTAGGGAGGTGTTTGGTGATCAGAGCATGATCAGCCTCCACTGAAGGCTTGTTCTGTCCACTCTGGTTTATCCCATGCAGGCTGTTGCTTTCCCCAGCTTTTGCAGCAAACTGCTCCTCCACAGCCATAGCCCAGAAGTTCAGTTGCACAAAAAGGAGTTTCTCCTTTTGAATAACAGGCTTTGTAAAAGGAAGTGCAGGAGTTGAGTAAGTGCTGGTAAAATATATGTGTATTTACATTTATTAAGGAATTTTCTTCAGGTTGGGCAAGATCCAGAGCTCTCTGGAAGAAGCCCCTCCTCCCCACTGTTACTCCTGGGGCTGGGAATGGTTTCTGCTCAGGGGCACTGACTCACTCACACAGGGAACTTATTGATGAGAAGAGATGCACACTGTATAACATCACAGTTACTGTGTATCATTTCCACATGGTTAACTTTTCAGGAAACAGAACAAATGCAGAGGTATAATCAACGCCTTATAGAGGAGTTAAAGAACAAGCAAACTCAGGAAAGAGCCAGACTGCCTAAAATCCAGCGAAGTGAAGCAAAGACTCGGATGGCCATGTTTAAGAAAAGTTTAAGAATCAATTCATTTGCGTCTCCAGACCAAGATCGTGAAAAAATTAAGCAGGTAATTAATAAATTAGTATTTAGTAGTTTTAATAGTGTGAATGCTGAATGTGATGTAGTTGTGAGGATGAAATAGACGACATGGTCATGAGTTCTCAGATGGTTCCAAACTGGGTTGATGCACTGGAGGGGGTCAGAGGAAATCATCCTTCCCTGCTGCTTTGGTGAGACTCTTCTGAAACACTGGGTCCAGTCCTGGGTTTCCCAGTACAAGTCAGACACAGATTTATTGGAACGAGTTGTGCAAAGGGCCTTGAAGATGGCTGAGAGACTCAAGTGTCTTGTTACACAAGGAGCCACCTGGGGTACCTGGGATGCTTCAGCCTGGAGGACAGTATGCTCAGGAGGGTCTTATCCATGTGTGTAAGTACCCAATAGAGGGAGCAAAGAAGGTGGAGCTAGACTCTTCCCAGTGGTGCTCAGTGATAGGGTCAGAGGCAGCAGCCACAATTGAAATACAGAAAATCTAACTTCAACGTGAGAAAACATTTTTTAGTGTGAAGATGATCAAACACTGGACCAGGTTGTCCAGAGAACTTGTAGAGATGCTCAGAACCAAACAGGGCACAGTCCTACACAGCCTTGTCCTGGTGACCCTGCTTTGAGTGGGGAGGTTGATTCTTTGCAGGTCCCTTCTAACCTCAACTGTTCTGTGGTTCTTTGAAACGTTTTTAAGGATGCTTGATTTTTGTGAGCTTTTGAGCTAAAGCTGTAGGTATTCATTGTTTAAAAGGCAATGCTGTGCAGAGGTTGAGAGGTTTGCTTTCTAATGATGCATGACAGTCACAAATCATGGTTTCATATGGTGAGCACTGGAAGGATGAAAAATGTGGAAAATAGGGCCTCCTGTAGCTGTTTAACACCAGCCTTAACCAATGCTTGCAGCTGCACTGCTGTGTCACAGCTTCAGAGGTAATCTCAGAAGTCTGGAAGTGAAATGTGCTGTGTTTTAAGGAAAAATCAGACAGAGAAATTGGATTAAAACTGCAGGGCACTTCCTTTGTAAGAATTTAAAAAAGGAAAAATAGAGAAAATTACTGCTTAAATGTTCTAGAACCGTTTTCTCAGTATGTGTTCATTTTATTAGGTGCAGTTCTTTGACTCATGCAAACTGTTTTACTCAGAGGTGCAATATAAATAATCTCTTACTTTTAATTTTAGTTTGCTGTTCAAGAAGAAAAGAGGCAGAAGAATGAGAGACTGGCGCAGCATCAGAAACATGAAAACCAAATGCGGGACCTTCAGTTGCAGTGCGAAGCAAACATCAGGGAACTGCATCAGTTACAGGTTAAAAATAGATGATATCAAATGACCATTCAGTGAGAAGACTTCGGTTAATACCAGATGCAGGCAAAGCAGAAATACCTTTTCCTTAATTTTTACTGTGTAGAGTTTTTTCAACTTTATTTTCAAAGGCCTGCAGTGCACTGCTTTACCAGATTCATATGTTCCCATCAATTAATGAGGAATAATTTTCAATGCAAGAAGAGCAGGAGACAGAAGCAGATGATCACTTCTGGATTATCTGTCAAGTTCCCAGAGCTATTTTCTATAGGCAACATTTCCTTTTAACCTGATTTTGCTGAAATGTCATTAATCAGAACAGAGGTAGGCAGCACCAGGCATTACCCACGATAAGTTTACAGCAATACAGGAATGAGGAGGTTTTTACCAAGTGCTGCCACTTGCTTGTGAGCTTCTGGACGGCACTTAGAAGGAATTCTCTTCTTGTAATAAGGAGCTCTGATTTGTCTCTTTTGGTATGCATTCCGTAAAAGTTTCTGCTGGATACCAGAGGCCAGATCTCCTTTTCTGTTAAATCAGCTTTTCCTAGTTTCAGGGACACAAGGCAGTTTTAGAGCATTAAATGATCACCTGCTGATAACCTTTGCTTAGAGAAATGGTGCAATGACCAATGAAGCTCATTCTACTCTATTCACTTTCTTACATCCTGCAAAAACAGTCCCTGGCTGTGCCGCTAATATGCCCCAATAAATCCCCAAGTACCGTGGGAGCCTTGTGAGAGTTTCAGCTCCAGTAAAATTGAGCAGATTAAGGCTGCTCTGAGCTTCACAAGGAAAACTGGCCCCTTGCTGCACTCAGGTCTAGCCAAGTGCTTGTTGTTTGTGTTGCTGTGGTTCTATACTCTGCATCAGACCCATTTGGGACTGGAACCCTAGAAACACTACCATTGCCAACTGCTCTTAAAGTGCAGAGACTTGAAGCCAAATAACTAATTTTTTTTCTTGCCATGCTTCAAAAGTCCTCTGAAAGTGAGGCAGATGCCTGAGTGCCTTACTGAGAGAAATGTGAAGCTGAGGTGTTGTTTGAGACTTTTCATAGGGCAATTCTGAGGCTGCTTCTGCAACCATGTTTGTCTCTTCTCTAAGCTCCATTTGTTTGTCTCGGCTCTTGGCACCAAGAGTTGAAATATTTCCAAAAAAACAGCTTCCTTTTCATGTAATTGGTTTTAATAAATTATACAGACTGTCTTTAAAAAGCAAAGCAGAAATGCTGCATGACCTTGAAAAGCATCATTAGGCAGTGAAACAGTTTTGAATAACACCCTCAGCAGCTGCCTTAATGATGCTCAGCAGTGTATTTGGATTTACGAGTGTTTCTTATCTCAATTGGCTCCGATGGAAAGATCAGCTTTTGAAAACACAGCCTTGTAACATACTTTCATCTTGTAATTATTCACGTCACTATTTACACGGAATAAGCTAATTAGAAAGAATTAGGACAACATATGTCACTGTACAAATGTTGAGTTGCCTAATCTGAATTAGTTTTACATAAGGATTATCTTGTTTTAAGAATGAAAAATGCCATCTACTGGTTGAGCATGAGACTCAGAAGCTAAAAGAACTGGATGAAGAGCACAGCCAAGAACTGAAGGAATGGAGAGAAAAGTTAAGACCGAGGAAAAAGGTAAATGGAAGCAGTTCATGAATCAGGAAATTATTAATGGTTTGATCTAGAAAATACAGACCATACAGAAGTATTGCAGAGAAGGAGAGTCAAGCTGCTGTACAAAGCTGTTGCAGTTCATTATATAATAAAAGATGTTAAAAAATTGCATAAGCTGAGCAAACAGCAGGTGTACCAAAACAGGCTGTGTGTTACCAGCCTCTTTGCAGGGCTTCCATCTGCAGCACATGTGCAGGTTTGCATGGAACACTTAGCTAGAGGTAAATCTGGGGTTAGGAATTTATTTCAAAAGCCAGTAAATTACTACAAAAATTGACTGATATATAGCAGGCATAGCTGGTGGTGGAGGTTGGTTTGGGTGTTTATTTTATTTTAAAAGGGAATGTACTAGAGTTTCACACAATTCAGAGATACATCAGACAAAACATATCCACAATAATGGGTTTCTTGTACTTTGCCTTGTTAATCCTGTGACAATCTGATTTTGGTTTTAGATGCTGGAAGAAGAATTTGCCAGAAAACTGCAGGAACAGGAAGTTTTCTTTAAAATGACTGGAGAATCCGAATGCCTTAATCCTTCCACACAAAGCCGGATTTCCAAATTCTACCCAATCCCCAGCCTTCACTCCACTGGGTCATAACTCTGGGAACTTCTGTAGGTTTTTTTGTGTTTGGAATTCTCCCTCCTTATGGTCTAACCTGACTTATCCGCAGCATATGAACATCGGGGACCTCACTTGTCTTGTTTTCAGTGGAGACAATCAGTGTCAGGAGTGGTTTCTTCACTCCCCTGAACAGAAGAAACAAACCGAGTGTTGGTGTACAATGGTATTGTTACATCCTTCAGATGTTTCAAGACTAAGTGGGCTTTTTCTCCCAGTCTCTAAAAGTACGTTACCTACAGTTTTGACTTTAAGCCTGAAATATTAATTATGCTCTTTCTCATCACAAAAGAAATGGTTTCTCATCTGAACATTTAAACAGTGTAATATTAGTTCTGCTACTGTGTTTTTAAGCATCAGATTTCTCCACGAGAGAATTCCACAATTAAAACTGTCATGAGAGGTTTAAAATTTCATAATGTGAGTAGTGTCTTCATGGCAAGGACTGAAACTAATTACTGAGAACATGCCAGTAATCAGAAAAACAAACCCTTATGTTTAAACACCATTGGCAAAAGCCTTTGCAACTTCTTTCAAAAGAAACCTCTGGCATAAATTAAACTTAGCTTATCTCCATGACATGTTTTGTCCATTAGTTCCATAATGAAATGGGGTGCTAGTTTAATTAATACAGTGCCTGAAACACTTAGATATGCTGATCCTGGCAACAGGATACTGTTCTGTCATTTAAAAACACAAAACTCCTTAGCATTGTTGTTACTGTACAAAACAAGATTTCTTGCTGCTACTGCCATTTTTGTTGTAAATCCTCACCCTAAAATATTTTGCACTAAAATATGTAAAGGTGAAAGAAATGCTAACTTTAAAATGCACAGTTTATTATTTTCTTTAGCTATTACATACAGGTGGTTAGTTCTACAAATTGAAAAACTGTAGAATGTATTTTTTAGAAAGCGGTGTGCAAAATGCACGTGGTTTCTCTTAACTGTACCTGGAATGGGTAGAGCCATTGTTCTGTTCTTACCAAAGCCCATTTGAACTCCATCACAGAAGTGGAGGTGGATGGTCATATTTATAAATAACCATGGTTAAAGTCTGATTTCACTAGAAATGTTAGATTCCTTTCTTTTTTTTTTTTTTTAATTTTAGTAGTTTTATTTTAAGGAAAGATTTAAGTTAAATATATAGACCAACTCCTTTATGAAGCTGGGTGTTTTGCTTTTGTGTTGCCACCTACTAACCTAGGCAGGTTTTATTTTTCGATGTACCATAAGTTATTTACCTGACTGATCGGTAGTGGGAAATCTGAACTGTCTCCTATAGCAGGGTAGGGAAATACAGCTGTATTAGGTCACTGCACTCCTTTTGGTGGATAGAGGTTGAGTCATATCAAGACGGTGTTATAAGCTGTACTTGGGTATGTGGGAGCTCCATTTGTAAAATAGTATTTGCTTTCTGTCTTTTGAGGCCTGACTTCCTCTGATCTCTTTGGGCATCAACTGCACCTGTTTTGTTTTGCTTGCTTGCTTTGACCCTGCAACTGGTGCCCATTCCATGGCGTTCATTTTATGGGAACAGTGTTGCTGCATGGCAGTGAACTCAAAAATTAACGTAGGACTTAAATCAGCTGTGGTTGAAACCTCAGATGCTGAAATCCTTGGACATTGAACTGATACCTTCTCAATGAAGACACTTAATTTACAGCACAGTAAAAAGAAAATTGGAAAATGCATGTTTTAATTTAAATTTTGTAACTTTTTGATAGCATAATTACTTCAATAGATAGCCTTAATTTCTGGCATCTTATTATTTTAAATGTGTATTGTGTACTGTTGTAAATTCACACACCATATCTCTAAAATGTTCTGTTGCTAAATGCAATGTTTTTTAAATTGTTTGTTTAGTAGGGAGAAAAAAGACTTTGAAGACCACTGGCTTTTTAAGCTCCACCTTCATAAATTGTCTGTTACTAAGATAACATTAAACAATCTTCATCTCTATTTAACAGGATTTGTTTGCAATTTCATATGAAATAGGCTCAGTGCTTTGCCCGGGGAGTAGTCAGGGCAGGCAGATTTCCTCTTCTGGAATATGTCTACATTCATCCCAATCATCTACATTAAATCCTCACAGGGAAATGTTAATAATCTTATCTTTACATTTTTGGTAGTTCCAATGATACATTGCTAATATGTATTGGCATTCTGTTTACCTCCATCTGTATCTCTTACATCTTTTATTTGAAGATCCTTTTCACACAGGCCCTGCAATCTGATCTCATTGTAAATTGCACAAATAACTGTAACTGAGCTCTTAGATGAAGGGAGGGATCAGATGTGGTGATGGAAGCCTTGCTTAGGTCTCCAGGTGGGGAGCCCTGTGAAGCACTTGTAGCCTTGTGAATTGGGCTGAGAATTGATAGCAAGCATGAAAATATATTTTCTGAGTGATAACAAGAACTAGTGTGGGTACTTACACATCTATACTGATAAAATTTGGTTTAAGTGTTACAGAATGTCAGAGAGCTGTTACAATATTGTATCAGTGTCAGAAAATTCAGTTCAAATTAATTTAGTCTCACATAGGCTTAAAAGATGTCTCCTGAGATGTGAAATGCAATCTCGCTACTATCTTATGTCACCTCCCTAATGAATGGTAGCAGCTCCATCTCCAGGGTGGTGAGGTGTCTTCTGCAGCCAAAACAATGTACTTACAAATTCTTACTGTTTGGCAGATCTTATTGTCTCCACATGCTCTTCCAAAGCTGACCACAAATCAGTATTTGCTCACCACTGTGTTTTACTACACTGTAAATTCTGTCCACAGGAAAATGAGCAAAGGCAATAAATCCCTGAATTGCAGTGCTGTGTGTGGGTTGTCCTCCTGTGTTTACAGCTGATCCTCACAGAAAACCTGTCTGCAGGGCCTCAGCCTCACACCATGTGCTTTCTGAGCTCTGAAAGTGCATTTTGGCACTGCTTATGGCATCCAGGGAGATCTGGGGCTAAAAGTCTTTGGGTGCACCTGCTGCCCCTGTTTATAGGAGATGCTGGCTGAAGAGGGGCTACCAACTCAAGGGAAAATGGGCTGTGGCAGCTCTCGATCTTCTGAAGTTCCAGGGGAACTTTGCTGTTTATTTTATGAAGAAGAAATACTCCAGCATTTGATTCCCTCTGATTCCCATAAAACTAATTTTCCTTCTTCAAGTACTTTGCTGTCTTTGGTGTATACACAAGAACCATATACAGCATGTAAAGATATGCTACTGAATGATTGATTATGTAGATCCTGATTTCTAAAGACTTGAAGGAAAACCTTTATTTGAATTGGCACCTGAATTCAAATTCCCTCGTGTCAGGGTGGCACTGTCCAGACCGTCAGCATTCACTCGGAGGGATTTTTCACATCACATTAAAAACTGATGTTCAGTCTGAGTTGCATCCTTTTTTCCAGGTACTCTTTTAAGCTAATAATCTTAAAATTGCATTTATGTGTATTCAATATCTAATGAATCACACAGTTAAAGAAATTATTCTTCTGTCCCAGAGGACTTCATGATAATTCCATTCTACTGAATTATTTTCCTTAAAAATTGGAAATACAGCACCTTAACTAAGACCTAAGCAAAGCAGCAATGAAATTGCTTTTGCCACACCATGTCTTTTGTGACAGCAGTATCACACAGGAAGTTGATTCTCCAGCTGAAAGAGTTTATCTGCCTTGCAAGTACTTCAGTCTTGCTTTGGTATAGGAAAGATTCAAGTAAGGTCTTTAACTCCAGGCACTTAAGTCCACTTTTGGGCAGCCTGATTTTCAGAGTGGTTGTGCAGCTGCAGCTCCCAGGACCTTAGAAATACGTTTTTGCTGAAAACTGAAATGTACAAATGAGCTCAGTGCTAGTTGCTTCCACTGATCTACTGCTTCTTGGATTATCTGCTGCAGTGAAGAGGGGCAAGTTTAAGGACAGTGACTTGTTGTTGGAGAAAAGGGTGGGGGGAGCGTTTAGGACCATCATTGTGTCAGTAAGTTATGTTAGCATTTACACTCTGGTCATTTTACATCAAAATCTGTACTTCTGGATTTCTGAAACTTCCTTGCATTGATGTGTCCATGCAAATTTCCCATTCCCAGACTACTTCTGCCATCTTCACAGCGGTTGAAGTAGGATTAGAGAGAATTAACCTTCCTTGTTCACAGGCAAGCCAAGGTTAGGATGCCCCATCATTTCTCAGTCTTGAGAAAGATGAGAACAGGTAAAGGGAAGGTGAAGACAAAGGACATTACCGTGTTTCTCTACAGAACTTTTACTGGTTCTGCATCCCCTTTTTCCAGCTCAGTCCCTGTGCTTTTTTTCTGTAGCTCATTTGCACATCTGGTGTTTGGGCAATCGGTGGTGCCAGAGGAAAGCCCTTTAAGCACAAACATGCTCAAGCCCAACCCACAAGAAAGGGCTCATGTGCTTTCCCTGTACTGAAAGCAGAAGGGAGTGGGTGAGTCCAGGATGTGATTTAACAGTCTTCCACATTTGCATTTAGGTGGTAAAGCCTCTTTGGTAATGAGAATCAGTCCTAAAATGGTGGAAAGAACAGAAACTAGGAAGGGACATTTAGTGGCTTCTAATATTGAACTGTCACCCCATTTTCTGTCAGGAAGCCAAGCAGGCTTCACAAGAGCAGGAGCATCCTGTGACAAAACACGCGCCTGAGGCACTGCCGGCCTTGTGTTTTCCCAGCAGTTTGTTGAATGTTTTGTGTTAACTGCAAACCAAGTTATTTTTGCCTTACAGAAAGCAACCAAAAATCATGAGATGGATGAATAATTGGCTAAGGGTCTCTGTACAGCTCATGGAAGTGAACTTGCAGTAGCAGTCATACAACAGTTTTGGGGTTTTTTTTGTCTTGTTTTTCAAAGTAATTTGATTTCATGGCTTTCTGTAGAATATTGTAATAATTCTGCTGTAAATACAATAAAATCACAGTTTGCTGAGATCGCCTCAGTTTTGTTGATAGAAAATTTGCATGAAATACAAGGGGATCTGTACAAGCATTTGAGTAAAGGGGATTATTTACAATGTTTAAAATAACGGAATATAAAAGTATTTAATGTTGTGCCACTGTGTTTACCATTGTACCTCAGACCCATTTCAGGTGCCTCACCCTGCCCCACAACAACCTGCAAGCACAGAATGGCCACGTTGAATAGTTCAGGGATGGGGTTAAAAATACACTGTAATTGGGATGTTTACTTAAAGATTATTTTTCACCAGTGTTTAAAAAACGGAAAACAATACAAAAATATTTTTAAAAGATAAACAAATTACATTTAAAAGTGCTTTGGTTCAGCCCCTGTGTGTGTCCTGTCTTGCTGAGCTGCTATAAATGGGCTCCACTTAGGGTTAGCAGAGCTTGTGGAGAGGGAATCCCAGGGCAGTGCAAGCCCAGGGTGTCTCACACAGGGATGCATCTGATCCCTGACAAACCATGCATTTGGTGGGAATGGGATTGTTTGTTTTCCTTTTTCTGCAGAGTTGGCTAGTTAAAAAAACCCAGTTTTTTACATATGTGGTAGTAGTACAAGAAGCCCTGGACTATGTGAGACAGGCACCCATTGTCAGCCCAAGGACATCAGCCTGGGAGCTCAGGGGCACAAAGCCAAACATCAGTAACAGAAGCAAACACCCACACTTGGGCCATGCTGGACACACACAAGAGACATTCAGATCTGAACTATCAACTCTAAGGGGTCAGCTGAGCAGTGAGGATGTTTCAGCATTAAGGCAGTGAAGACTCAGGCTAATTCTCTACAGGCTCCTGGGAATGTTGCCCTGTGCAGAACTGAGCTACCTCTTTCTCTTAAACACCAACACTTCTTTTTCTTCTGCCAACATACAGTTGTTCACCTGGGGACCAGAAAAATCAAAAGGAGGGTTAATTGAAAAGACCAGGTAAAAAGAAAAATATCCAAACCAAAAAACACGCTGTGCTTTCCAGCTATTCCCAGCGATGGGCTGGTGCCTCTCCCTGACAGTCAAACCCTGCTCTCCTAGGGATGGTATGTGTTCCTACCTTTCTCTCCCTTCTCTCCTTTTGGTCCCCTGTGCCCTTGTCGTCCTGGTGGGCCCATCGGCCCAGGGTCACCTGAAGGAATGAGAAGACCAAGTTTGTCCTTGAGCACAAGTGACCCACAGACAGAGATGGGCCAGGGGAAGGGACACCAAATCAGGACAATGTTTTGGCTGAGATCCTGAAGGTACCACCTTCATTGTGAGAGGATGTGACCTTGAGCAGTGCTGTGACCTCTGTGGTCTCAGTGCTGCTGCCTGGGCATCACAAGGCTGAAGAGGGAAAGGATGGCAAGCCTTACCTTTGGGTCCCCGATAACCCCTCTCCCCCTTTTCACCGGGTGGCCCCTGGATGGCACCATGTGCTGGAGAGGGAAATAAAGGAGAGAGTGAATGAGTGGGAGAAACCACTGCCCACTCAGAGAAGCTGAGTCAAAGTGGAAGGACATTGCTCTTGGTTAGATGGGATTAGACTGACAGCAAGGTTTCTAAACAGGATTTTGGTCCCAACAAAATCCCAAAGACAAGCTGTGATGTCATTTCACCAGCACTGCTCTGTCACTCTCTGGGTGTCCTGGCTGTCACTAGGGCTGGAGCTGGCCCATGCTCAGGGTGGGGAATCTGAGAGCAGTTGGCTTGGGTTTCTGCACAAGTGCCAGCCCAGTCATGTTAAAATGGGCCAGCGAGCTTGTAAGCACAGAGGCCTTTCAGTGTTTGGGATGAGTTTCCTACAAATAGTGGGAAAAACTGATGTCCTTCCTAATGATAAGACTGCACCTCCCCAGCAAGGAAGGAAGGAGATGGAAAGACCATCCACCTTCAACTCCACACCTTGACTTTTGCAGTGTGCAAAGGTTAGAGGATCTAATATGTATGAGCCAGAAATGCCAAGACAAAACGTAACTCACTTCTAAAGAAGTCCATGAGGTCTGCGGTGACATTGCCATAGGCTGCAAAGACCTTGCTGATGCCAGGGGGACCAGGAGGGCCTGGGGGACCTGCAGGGCCCTGTGCAGTGTAAGACATCAGGTCCTGGAGAATACCTTGGCCTGCAGAATTAAAGACGTCATTTGAAAGGAGCTCTGGGAGAACTGTAGCTGCATGCTGAGGGAGAAGGTGTAAGGGAGACATGTAGGCAGCAGGAAGGAGAGGGAGGTGGACAGCATGACCAGGCACAGGGGGTTTGGAGTTGTAGGCTGAGATAGGGAGAGTCAGGCTGAGCATTGAGTGAGGCATTGCACTCACTCTGCAGGCTCTCTGACACACGGAGTGCCAGCTCGTTGTAATCCAGGGAACCGGTAAAGGAGTTGCTGTAGGATCTGCTTGACCCTGCTGATCTGCTGTGTGATTCTTCCTCTGTCAGCAGCCCATCAATGCCCATGGAGGCATCATAAGCACCATTGCTGCCCACTAAGGCATGGTAAGAGGACATGCTGCTTCTGGAGCTGCCTGTGCCCAGTGAGCCCCCATGGGAGTCCTCAGCACCAAGGGATCCTCCATGCAAGTGCTCAGAAGCTCGTAACCCTTGGTACGATGAAGACACAGACTCAGACACAAAGCCACTGTCTCCTTTGGGTCCTGGTGGTCCCCGTGGCCCAGGGGGGCCAGGGGGTCCTGAGATGTAGCTTCGAACTTCATCACCTGCAAAATACAAGAGGGGAAACTTCAGGGACACTGGGCTTGACAGAGGTCCTGTGCTACCACCTGAATGAAGACTGGAGTGTGAAGTTCTGTCCCACCAACCATCACAGTGACCCTCATCCCATGCCATTTCTCAGGCAGCAGGCACATATCAACCTGGAACTCTACAGATGGCAAGACATCCTTCTCCTTCCCATCTCTCCCACAATTTTGAGTGCCCGATCTTGGGATTATGCCCAATGATTTTGCAGAAGGGTGCACTCCTCAGGCAAATTTCAGCACCTCAGGCAAAAAAGCCATTCTGTGACCAGTTTGCCAAAACTGAGGTGTTTTTGAAAGCCTGCCCTGAATGACTTGCCAAGATGAGCTCAGACCACTGGTGCCTCACATTAAGCTCAGTGCTGCCTTCCAATCCCTCCATTAGCCATAGCTCTGTGGGCAGGTGTTTGCCAAACAAAATGCTTTCCCCATTGTAAAACTCTGCTGGTGACCTTACTTGGACCCATGTTCAGCACAGGCCTATTTTAACTATCCAGTGCTTGTCCCTGGGGTCTCACAACACAGACTTTGGCTGGCAGCTGGGTTGAGAAGAGAAAAAAGGGTGCAGCACACTCCTGTAGACCTGGCTGTAGAGGGAAGGTGTTGCTGTAGCCCCAGTTCAGGGAAGGCTCCTACAGGAATCTCAGCTCAGCTCCTACAGGAATCTCTCAGCTGTGGCAGAGCCAGTCACCTACACAAGGTAAAGCATGTCTTGGGATGTGTGCAGGAAGGATGGATGGTGTTCCCTTACTCTTCAGGTACTGGATCAGCTCACTCCTGAACTCGTCGCTGTTGGTGATATCAGCATAGGACAGGAGGCCGGTTCCAGAGAAACCTGGTGGTCCTGGAGGGCCAGGAGGGCCAGGTGGGCCCCGGACTCCAGAAAGGGAAGAGTATCCAGCATCTTGAGAGAGAGAAAGAATTATTTACTATCAGTGAGAGGATAAGGAAATTTCACAGGTTCAGAGATCTTGAAAGTTTAAAGGCTCCAACCCCAACTTCCATCCCTTTACAGACAACATTGACAAAATTGTTTTCTTTATAGTGACTTTGTTCCTATTGCCAGTCACATCCCTGCTAAGCTAAATCCCAGCCTCAGTCCCCCCAGCATTACAAACCGAATCACCCTGCCAGCTGTGAGAAACCCAAGTGCTTTACTTTGAAGGTAGGCAGAAATGTCCTCCAGAGAGGTGCCTGGTGATCCAGGGATCCCTGGTGGTCCTGGGGGACCTGCAGGACCAGGGGGCCCAACAACACCACTGAATTCAGAGTCTGTAAGACAGAAGGGAAGAAAATGAAGTCACCCACCCAAACAACCACATCCCTAATGAATGTTCCTTGACAACACAACTTATGACAATACAGAATACAGCCAAGTTGATGAATTTTTTTCCCTCCAGTACTTTCTGGTGCAGCCTTCTTGGTGTATATCACTTCCTGCATGTAGATGTCACATTGGGCAGTCAGGTGATTCCAAAGAGAGTAAAGTCCCTATTTTAAAAATATACTTTTAAAGAGGTGTAAGAAACGATGCCTTTATGCTGCCAAGTTTGGATATGACAAAGGGCTCCTTCATGCCCATATTCAAGACAGTCTCACTGCTGTTGCTCCTCACAGGAGCATGGTGATCCAGCTGCAGCCCCTGTGGGGTATGCAAGTGCCAGCAGAGGCCTGCAGTGCTGCTGAGGACAAAGGACCATCAGAGGGTTATTTTGTGATGATAGGCAAAAAGGGAAATTATGTGACTAAGGCTGTAAAAAATATCCTGGGGGGATGTAGAGCCCCATGGCAGGGGAGTGAAGAAGTTGGCTTACTTCGCAGGTACGCTGTCAGGTCATTGTAAGATATACCAGGTGACCCTGGAGGCCCAGGTGGTCCAGGCAGTCCAATGCTCATCCCAGAATCTGCAAAATCAAACAGATCCACATTATCAGCACAGGCTGTTATAGTGTGGGCAGACAGGCAGCAGGTCTTGTTACAGGCAGTGTAGGAGGGGCTCCTGCAGAGTGGAGTGTTCCCACCAGCAGACTGTGTCAGGAGCCAGAGCTCAAACCTTGTTCTGGACTTGTGACTTTGCCTTGACAATGCCAAGGATACCCACAGACAGGTAGGCAGCAGGCTTCTATTCCTGGCCAAAGCTCTGGACCTGATAAATCCATGACGTGGTGGGGGCACCCCTGGACTTGCAGCTCAGTTGCAACCCACACTTGATACGTGTGCTGCTCTCCCTGTGTCTGCAGCTCTGGGGCAACACTCTGCACTTTGTGATTTGTGTTAATGAAACGTCCCTGCTGCCAAAATGCAGCTGTCCTGTCTGAGCCATTGGAGTGCTGCCATTACACTGCAGTTCTGCTGGAAATTCCCTCCATCTTAAGAGCAGTCCACTAGTGAGATCTGGTCTCAAAGAGCAGTTCAGAGAAACTGAGCTTAAACCAAGCTGTGTTTTTAAGCAGACAGTTGCAGCTACCAGGATTAGGCATTTTAGCAGTGCTGCTGGGGATGCTCAAAGGGTCCTCTCTGTCAAACAGTATATATATGCCATATCACCCCTTTACAGATGGGAAAATGAAGCAGAGACAGAATTTGTTTGACCTAACTTCTAAGAGTTTGTTGCCTGAGCTGCCTTGACACAAAGTGGAAACAGACCAACTCTTTCACAGGGAACTATATCCTGACCACAGAGATAAACGTTAGAAAGGCACTTACAGATGTTGATGGGACTTCTAAGATGGCTAGGATGAAATTTTGTTCCTAAGCTCAATTTTTAACAAAGAAAGGATTCATTACTAGTCTGGGGATAGTATCTTAGCTACAGGGTATTTTTGCTCTCATACAAGTCTCCCACAGTGCCTGCAAGGAGGTCTCTGTACATAGGGATTCACACAATTAGCACTAGAATAGTTTCAACTGTCTGACAGCATGAGCTTTGTGCTGGGCTCCCAAAGGAACAGAGGGAAACACACACTAATAAAACAATTACTTGACAAGTAGTTGATAAACCTCCTGGTCAGCTCATCATAATCCAGTGACAGAGACATTCCATCTCCCCCTGGCCCAGGAGGTCCTGGTGGGCCTTGGGGTCCAATGAGGTACTGACGAATTTCTTCTCCTAGAAATGAAAAAAAGCATCTTTTAAGGCTGTCCAGCTGCTGCACAGACACCAAGTGGGAGAAGTTCCCAGCCTGTGAGTAGAGCTCCCAACACCAAGGAAACCATCAAAACCTATGGATGCAAAGTTCCTTCCCTCCCTCTTTTCTGAGTGAATTGTCTTGTATACAGTGCCAGACATCTGCACCAAGGCTGGGAACTTCCTATAATAAGGGTGTGAGGAGGATGAGAAGTTGGATTGCTTAAGGGACCTCCCTGTGTTTTTTTTTTTTTTTCAGGACATACTGGACAACTTCTTGGGTAAAGGGAATGAAAAGCAGTTCAGCTGGCAAAGACCATGCTGAGCTGTGTGGCACTTTGGAGCCACTTGCAGCACAGTGCTGGCCAGCATCATCAATACATTCAGGGAGAGCCAAATGACATCCTGGAGATTCACCTGTCAGTACAGTGACATTTACCCACAGTAACAGTGTGTACAGAAAAGAATAAAGAGTTGGGGATCCCACTCAACTTGAGAACAACAACACAGCAAGGCTATGGGGGGAACACTGAGAGTGGGGGAGCTGGAAAGTAGAACACTCTGAAGCAGCTGCAGGTAACTCCAGTTGCAGACTGGAGACTGGAAGGGAAAGGTAGATTTCCAGGATGATGGGATGCTTTAACCTCAATCCTATGTTTCCCTTGAGGGTCACTTACTTTGCAGCAGGCCCAGAAGTTCTTGGTACAAAGTGGATGTACTGGATACTGAGCTAGAAAATGACTCATAGCGACCTGAAGAGCCTGTGGGAATGAAAAGGTTTTACATGAGCCAGTATGAGACAGAAGGTGAGGAGGGGTCAGGAAGGAACAAAAGAAAGATGAAGTAATTAACTGGTAGAATGGGCTTCTCATGCCCCCAACTATGAAACAGTTGTGATCTCACACATTCTGGTCATCACACTTCGTGCTCTGTGCATTTTTGGTTGAGATTCCAGGCTTCTTCCAAAAGCTCTGGGAATTTCATCTACTTTAGGAGAGCCCCAAGCAAACAAGGCAACCCCCAAATACTTGAGACCACATATACTTAATAAAATCACCTCTGTTTGGGTCTTTGGGGTGTCAAAGAGTCTAACAGCAAATGTTTAATATGAGACTTTTTAAACCTCACAACTGCTAGTTAATCTAACCATTAAAAAGTACAAGTCTCAGAGGACACCTCAGCTATGTGGAGTCCTGGGCCTAGACTGCTGAAGATGAATAACCTGGTTGGGATGCTGCTATTTAAAGACTCGTTTCTCCTCTGGTTCTTACCTCCTAGGTGCTGCACAAGCTCAGCTGAGGGCATGACTCAGTACAGAGTTTACCAACATAGTGCTTACTTGTCATATAGCTCATGACACGGGTAGCCAGCTCTGCATAATCCAAGGTCACCCCATCCGCAGTGGTGATAAGTCCGGGTGGGCCTGGAGGGCCTGGCGGGCCTTGGGCACCAGTCAAATAATGTCTGACATTGTCACCTACGTAGAAAGCACAAGATATGCCCAAATCACTAAGACAGAAGACTGACCATAAGCACAATTACCAGACTCTCTTCCTCTGACAAAGAATAAGACAACAGAAGGACAGTTCTACAGAGGCCACAGCGGACAACAGCACTCCACAGTATTCAGGAGAAATAAGCCCAGAGTAGCAGGGCTGTTGTTTCTAAAAGAAGAGGGATAAGGCCCTTGGGAGCAAAAGAGAGATAGGTATGAAATTGCTGCCCCAATTTTTTGCCCAATTGCAAAAAATCTCATTATACTCACTCTTCAGGTAGTCAGTGACATACTGCTGAATCTCTTGAGATGAACCTCCACTTGGGCCGGGAGGACCAGGTGGCCCAGGAGGTCCTGGGGGTCCCTGAATTTGTCTGGATCCACCTACAGAAAGCATTTTAAGGAGAAGGAGTGTTTTTGGCACAGTTGCATTTGACCAAGTGTTAATAAAGTGTACTTGCATTAAGCCCTTCCCACAGGCCTGGAAAGATCTTTGTAAATTGAATATGGAGGGACTCCCCCTGCATCTTAAGATGCAGTCTGAGCATGGGCTATTTGGCAGTACAATGTCTTCAATTAATTCAGCGTCTCATAATTCAGCCTGTGCAGGGCTGAGTCCAGAGACATTCCTGGCTTTGTACAGGCAGACCTGGTGGGTTTGTGCACTAGAGTGCAGTGTTGTGCAGAATATAGATGGAGATTGTAACCACAAGCTCATTAGTCTAACATCACTGCCCTGCTGCTCCCCATCCCAGTGAGCCTGGGCAGCACCAGTTCAAGGACCTGTTCATACAGAGGCAAAACTCCAGCTTAAAGGATTCCAAATAAGCTGGAAAAAGAAAGCTGTCAATTTTTAAATTTTCTAATTTAAGGCAAATCATAAAAAGAGGTTTTGAACACAAATCCCATCAGCACTAGGTTGGTGCCCACACTGGTAAAATTCAAAGGCATTTTTTCAAAGCCTCAACCAGGATATCAGCATTCCTTCTTAATATGAGAACAATGATGGTCTGGCCTCTTACCTCGAGATGCTCCCGGGATGCCAGGTGCACCTGGGACACCTGCATCACCTGGAAAAGAGTGAGGGAAACAGATGCTTGTAATGGATATGACTGCATGTTGCATACTTGGTCATGTGAAAGAGTTGAGCTACATGCTGTCAGAGAAGCAACTACCCAGCCCTTGAAATGACTGCCTTGAAATGCCAGCTTGTTGGGAAAGAGCATAAAGAAGAGGCCATGGCAGCCTTCCTGAGCCTTCTGTGACCTCATCAAGTGCCTTGTGTTCACAACCATTCTATTGCTGTGGTCCTGCTTTGCCTGAAAATGTAGGCGTGAGCACACCTCTAGTCCCCAAAGGACCAGGTTGTTCCATCCTTTAGTCTCAACCGTGCTTGGTTGTGTGAGGCCACCCCCAAAAAAAGAAAAGATTTTTTTGCTTCACCTTTTGGTCCAGGTGGGCCAGGCGGGCCTGGGGGTCCCTGTATGGTGACTCTTTCACCTGCCAGTTGGAGAAAGAGAGTCAGAGATTCAGAGGAATAAAGTATGTGGACAAAATCCTGGCTCCACTAAAATTAAGTTAGAATGAATAGAGCAGGATTTTGGCCCAATTTCAGCCCAGGGACAATGAATTCAAAGGAGGAAAGGGGGCACAAACTAACCATGGGAGGAGAATGTTGAAAGACCAGGATCACCCGGTTCTCCTGCAAGAGACACAGAAATGAAGGAGCAGTCATACACCCAGGCAAGCTACCCTGAAACTCACTAATATATCCTTACCTGTGAATCCCCGCGGACCTCGTTCGCCTGTGAAGATGGGAGCAAAGGAACAAAGTCAGGATTTCCTTTATGCTCATCATCAACATCCCAGCCCACACTGCAGCATATCATCTTGGCCTTCAATTTGTAGGGATGAAATGGGAAAAGGGATCAGGTCCACCTTTTCTTGACAGCTGAGAGCTGAGCTACACTTCACAGGGCCACCTCCTTGCACTGACTTAGTCCACAGTGCATTTTGCAAAAAGGCTGTCCCCTTCAACAGCAAATCTGAAGTTCTGAATGCTCTTGAGTATAATGAGCTTGCAAAGTTGGGATCTGAGTACAGTGATTGCCTTGACACTAGTACTGGAGGCTAATAAATTTCTTTGACAAAGACTGACTTGTTTTACAGCAGACAGGAGTCCTACTCAGTGACAACTGTGCTAGCTTTCTTACAGACAAAGGCAGGAATTTCTGCTCCTAAGCCCCTCCTTCTTTTCACACTAAGGTGCTGAGATCCCTCTAGCACCTTGGTGAGACCACACAATATACCCACCTTGGTCTCCCTTCGGGCCTGGTGGTCCTGGTGGACCTGGTGGGCCTGTGAAGAATGCTTCTGCAATTCAAACAAAGAGATTTCTTCATGACATCCAACAGAACATGAAACAAGGTTTCTCTGGCTCCACTTGGTCCTAGCCATATATATGCTCTCTGGAACCCCAACAGGACATCTCCAGGACCAGATGACGGAATGACTGGCAAGAACCTACCTGAGGTGGACATGGATGATCCTGGTCTCCCTGGTGGGCCTGGAGGTCCTGGCAATCCTTCTCCTAGGCAAAAGGGACACAGAAAGGCTTCAGGAAGGATCAGCTTCAGCAATATAAGTAAATGCTAGAGCTGCTACATCTCCAGCCACGGCTTTAGCTTGAGTCTTTCCCAATGTAGGTTCTTATAACTGTTTTCTTCACACATCTATCCCTAATAGTTACTCTTTACTATCATTTTCCACCACAGCAGAAAAGGACAGAGAAACTCCTTTCTTTGTGGTACTGGGTACCTATCCCATCACACACCAAACCTGTTCTCTTTTCCTACAAAGAGCAAGGAATGGGTTTCTGCTCCTGTCACATGTCCCCCCACATCTTCCCTGTTCTGGCCGAGAAAGGGAAATCTGTGTTACAGGATGGGGCATGGGGATATGTTCCTCATGATAAGAGCCTCCCCATTTGTCTGCAGTTGAAAGTTAAGGCTGGACAAGCCTTAACTTCTTTACAAGAAATAAATATGGAACTGATTGCAGTTATTTCCTTTGGCAAATTGAAAACTTTTTGTGTCTTCCCTAGAAGTATGGCTTTTACCAAATAATACTTATGGCTAGAACTCTCTGCCAAAGCAAGTGTTCTTTGTTGGGCAGCATCTTGCTGCAGTGAAATTTTGTTGATAGGAACCCACTATGTGACATTCTGCTTCCAGCCCTAGGCCTTGGAAAAAGCCTCACACTTTCCATTTTGGTTTCAGAGGAACAAGCTCTTACCTGGGGGACCACGAGGTCCAGGGGGTCCTTGTACAGATTCACCTGATGAGAAAAGAAACAGGGATATTAGGGAACATTTACTCAGCAAACTGCATGGCCCAAAAATGTGCCATGCTGTGTGAGCATTCCTTGCTCAGGTACTGAGCTCTGTATGTTACATACCTGGTGGTCCAGGGGGACCTGGTGGTCCTGCTCGCCCTTGTAAATCTCCTAGCACTGTGCAAAAGAGAAACACAAACAAGGGAAAATTGTTGCTATGGAGCTATTGCTGCTGTGGAAACTGTCAATATATTGCTGCTAGAAGCTCTTACAATCAAAGGTGGACTAATGTGGGGCCTGGATGACCTAAGCCCAAGATGAAGCAGATGAGGGAGAGGAGAGATGTGTTTGGCTAGGACAGGAAGAACAATACAGCACTGAGCAGGATATTGGAAACAGGGAGGAGAGTAATGGTTGTTGAGAGAAAGAAAATGACACAAATGGCAAAAGAAGGAGGCAAAGAACTTAAAGAAGAGGAAGTATTTTTTAAAAGAGGCAAGTTTTGGGAGGAGAACATAACACAGAAGTTATTTAACAAGTAGCTGCAATGTGTTTTCTTGATTGTACTGTATGATATACCTCCACCTCCAAGCTGAGGCATGAACTCATAAATTCATTGATGCTGTGATCCAAGACTCCTGAATGGGGAATTGGACAGTACTGAAGCATGGTGTGAACCTACATGACCCCATTTGGATGGTGATCAGACAAGGATCATTTATCATTTTATGCCTTCTTCTACCTTGCTGCAAACTTGCAGAGGTCCCAGATCCTAGGAATACCAACTCTCAACAACATCTAGTGTTGCAAATGCTTTTCCTGGGATCTTGCTAAATCATTCTGTTCTTCTCCACTTATTTTCATCTTAAAATTTAAAAATTTTTACAAAATGTATTTTTTTTTATCTTAAAATTTATTTGCTCCTCTGTGGATTCATCCTTTAATTTGAAGAGAGATTATTTCTGTTGCTTAGAAATGCTTTTTCAAACTGGTTCTGTTCTTACAGATGGTTCCATGTTCATATTGCACAGGTAACTGCCCTGTATGAATTCAGTGGCTGAAAGCTCTCAGCTCTGTATCTCCCCGGTTAGTGGCTGCTCACCAGCCACCATTCCTCAGCTTCCCTCTCTGTGATGTGGGCCTGATGGCATCTGCCTCTTTTTGAAGGGACTTTGGGATGCACACATGAGGAGGGCAGAAGAGGTAGCTGGCACTGCAGATACACCATCAAACACACACACACACACACACACACACACACACACACACACGCACTTGTCTCATGCCACATTGAGAATCTCCTGGTAGCTGTGAGCAGGCCTTGAGGCTCTGATACATCTCCAAGCAAAGGAGTGGAAAGGCCACTTACTTTGAGATGCTAATGATGAGACTTCTGTTCTGATGGTTTCTACCACAGCTTCACCTGGAGATCCTTTCTCACCCCGTGGACCTTTTCCAGGAAAAATAAAAGCAACAGAGAGAGGGAGATATTTTGTACTTACTCCAACAAGAGGTTAAGACTTTTCTTGTGAGAACAAGGAGCATGAACTCAGACCCCAGATCTGAGGGACACTGCATTCAAGTGTGGAAATTACTGCCCAGTCTGCTCTAACAGGATCATAGAAAACCAGCTAAGAAAAGTTCTTAGAGCTCAGCTATGTTCAGGCCCCAGGAGATGTCTGCCCAACTGGCAGTGCTTTTACAGCGACATTAATCCAAATTTGGCTCTAGTTTGGTCTTCTGCCTTTCAAAATGGCAGGAGGTATCCAGCTGGGCTATATCCCTCTATCACAGAAAGGCAACTGCACTTGTGAAGTGTCTTAGAAATACCAGCCTTTAGGAAAAATAGTATATGAAAAAATAGACATTTGCAGCATCCACATTACACTGTCTCATATCGCCCTCTTACCACCCTCCTTCTTCCCCTGGGAAAACAAAAAATTATAAAAATTCTTTACAAGATTAATTAAGCCAAATAATGCAACAAAATGAACTGAAAGGAAGAAATTTGCAAACAAAAGGGAGAGGGAATGTGCCAAGGGCTTAGAGAATTAGAAACAAAGTAAAACTAATGAAGTCCGTTCTCTTATGAAGCATAATCAAAGCTGAAGGAAAATGGTACCTTGCTGTCCAGGAAGACCAGCTGGTCCAACAGGACCTAGTTTCAAAGGGAAAAAACCACAGATTTCATTAGATTTTACTGGTTGTGTTTTACAATAGCAGAAAAGAATTAATGGGACTTTTGTAAGAACTGAGACTATCAAAAAATTTCTACACAACTAAATGGAATTGCTATGGGGTACGAATTCACCAATGCCCCATGTATTACTTGAATTTCCATCCCCTGGCAATTAAAATGCTTGATGCCTCTTGCACTGGGGAAATAACCAGAATGCCACTGACCACAACAGAAGAGGAATGCAAAAGGCCTAACCCTCCTCTCACATTCTACACAGAAGTGCCTGAAGAAGAATCAGGGCTCAGGAACTCTGCTGCCTGACACCAGCATGCTGGAGGGCAGTGTCTGACAGGAACAGAGGAGTCTGAGGCCTGAGCTCATGCACAGCCAGTGTATGTGTGTGTGAGAAAGATTTACAGAAGCTTGAGTAGGAGTTCTGCTGCCTTGAAGCTCAAAGCTGAGACTAGAAAACAAGCACTTCCTAATTTCAGCAACAGTGGTGGGAAATGGATTAGACACAAGTCTGCCTTCCTGAGCAGTGAAAGAGCTTGATTCTAGTCCCTGGATTTGACCTATCACTACTTTGTAGTCACCAGTACTCACCTGGAACACCTGGGGGACCAGTGGGGCCAGGTGGGCCTGGGGGACCTGGTGGGCCTGGCAGACTAATAGTTGATGAACCCTCTGAAAAACAAACACACAGATTTACATGCAGACACTTATAGTCACACATCCAGTGAATGTGTACAAATCTATGCTTAAGGAATCCCACATCTAAGGCATATATATGGCATATATAGTCTCCCAACACAGGGAGCCCCAGTACAGGTCTGAATTGAAGAGGCACAAAAAAACCGAGTGAAAATCCTCCTGAATCAGAAGTGTGACTCCTCACAGCATTACATACCTGCACTTATGACTCTTCCTGGAGCTCCAGGTTCTCCTAGGAAAACAAAGGTACAGAAGTTGAGCTTCTTTTTAGGGGGGCAGGTAAGAGCTATAATAAGCTCAATAACATTGTATTATTAAGCATGTAGTTTCTGTTCTTTCTTCCCGTGATCTCTTGTCTGAGAAGTCACAGCACTAGAAGGTCAGGGGAGAAACAAGAGAGCTGTGCTAATCCAGAGATGCCCTCTGATCAGTTTTCTAAGCACTACATCTGCCAGCATAGGCAACAGCCTGGATTTATCCGAGGCAGGCACACAGCTTCCACTGCACTCACAGGCATCTTACTCTTGCTGAGGGCAGAACTGGGCTTCAAAGGTTTGCTCAGAGGAGAGCTGTCATGCCAAGCTCCTCAGCAGATGCCCTCATTGCCCTCTGTGTACACTCAGGGAAGCTTTGGCTACCGTGCTTCTCAAAACTTCCCTTCCCAAAGCCACTAGATGCCACTGTTGGTCCAGGGACTGGTCAATGGAGCAGCTTAATCCTTGCTAAAATGGTATCTTTAGAGAGAAAATTAGCATCAGGGAAGAAGCAAAACTCACCTTTAGCTCCTGGTCGGCCGGGGTTGCCTGGAAGCCCTGATGTGACGTAGACAAACAATTTAAAATGGTTAGTGCAAATATTGTTGGCTGTATGTTTTTCAGGTACCCCAGATGTTTCACTTGTGGGTTTGCAGAAGGTGCTCCCTACTCAAGACCCCAGCTTTCAGCCTCTATAAGCAGGTCCCTGAGGACTTTATTAAGCAAGTGGAGGAACAGACTGAGCTAGTAGTGCCCCTGAGCTTCACTGGTCCCACTGCTCCCTGGATGATGACACTGCTTCATAGACTTACCTGTAGCTTCTGCTAGATATGGGTACCTGTCCTGAGGCTCCTGAATGAATTCCCTGATGAACTGATGGGCTGTCCCCCCCAACCACCTCTGCTTACAGATGTCACATCCTCTGTTCCATCTCTATTCCTACATCCTCTCTTCTGTTTCTGCTGCTGATTAGAAGGACTTTCAGTGATGAACAGGGAACTGAAATGTTACGTTTTGTAAATGTTATGTTATGTTATGATATGTTATGTTAGGCCAAAATTTAAACACTCAAAAGCCCTTCATTGCTCAAAAACTACATATCTTGCACAAAACCTGTCTCAAAAGCCAAGGAGATGCAGAAATCTTGGGATATCCCTTTGGAAGTCCTGGCCACCACAGAGTGAAAATTAAAAGGGTTTTTTGAGCCCATATCAGAGTGTGTCATTGATAAATTGGAGTATGGTAGAAAAGCCTACCTGGTGGTCCTTGGAGTCCTGTAAGACCTGTTAGAAAAAGGTGAAAACTCTTAAGATGTCTAAAAAATTTCATGGAGGAAAAGGACAGACAAGGAGAAAAAGATTACATTTATGTGAAATTACAGCACACAATTCACAAGTGGTGGAAACCAGCACAGCAACTGGTATGTAAATCAGCTCATAGCAGCTGATGTGTACACAGTGGGCAGTTTTGGGATCATAAAGGGTCTAGATTCACTTTGCATTTTTCTTTCATCACCACCTTAAGAATATAGAGATCCTCTGCAGACCTAAATTCAAATTAAGACTGGAAATTGACAAATATATCTGTGTTCCTGACTGAGCAAAAGTATTTTTGTTCTCTCTATGCTTTTACCTGGCTCTCCAGCATCTCCAGTGGGTCCTGGAGGGCCTCTGGCACCTGGCATTCCCATAAGGCCTGGTTCACCTAGGGATATAATCACCATTAACAAGACAGAAGTCACTGACATAAAATCTACCAATCCATTCAAGCTTGGCTGTCCTGCAGCACTTTCTACCTATTGTATTCTCACAGCCAAGTGGCCACCTCCAGCATCAGTGTCTAGGAGGAGAATATCAATGACAAAAGAGTTCTGTAGAGAGGTAACTCTGTCACAAGTTTATAGCCTGTTCCAATTTATGTCTCAGTTCCATGTTTACAGGTTGACTCTACAGTTCTGAGACAGAACTGCTGCCAGTCTTTCTCCCACCCCTTTTACAAATCAACCTCCTGCCAAATCAGAAAGTACCTGCACTTCTGCCTCAAAGGAAGCCCTTACCTTTTTCACCTGGCTGTCCATCACGACCCGCTTGTCCTGTCCAAAGAAAGAGATTGTCAGGGATATCTGAATACTGATTTGTCAGTACCACAGTTATCCTGCCTTCCTCCAAAGTGGAGCACAGCCCTAAACGTAAGAGTGGTTTTTCATCACATTGCATCTGAAAGAAACCTTGGATGCAGTTACTGAAGATCCAGGAAGCATTCATTCAAAACTTAACTGTAGGGCATTTAGTCTGAGTGTACAGACTAATCACAGCTGTCTAAAGGAAAGACCGAGGATAACAACAAACATGATTCCACTCCCATATTGTTTCCTTGTCTGTGCTCACAGAAACACAATCTGGGACACAGTGACATTGTCTCACATAGAAATACAGCTGCTTTCTGGTACCCACCCACAGGTCCTTTAGCCCCTGGCTCTCCTGGAGGTCCAGGTATTCCTCTTGAGCCTTGTTCACCTGTAGCAAAATAGTATGAAAATGAATCAAACAACTCTTGGACAATTCTGTCAGCAATATTTGCTGCTTTGCAACTGAAAAACAGCATTGACAGGATGTTCAGGCCTCATGATTCACAGCTGTCTCCAGGTATTAGAAATGCTCAAGTGACATGAATACAGGGCATGTGAGAGAGGATTTTCCTAAAGCTAAACACAAAGATTATTACCAAGATTACTGGAATCAAGAATGGGATCTATTTGTTTATAATTTTGATTCAAAAATAAAACTCCTATAAGCAGTAACATCATTATAAGGCTTCAGAAAGCTAACTGGGATTGGCTGGGCTATACTTTTATTAGGTTGGCTGTTACTCCAGTACTTCAATCCACTGACCTGTCATTCCACGAGAACCCTTCTCACCCTGATCACCTGTGGTACAAAAAAGGGAAGCATTCTGTGATATTGCTTCATTGTAAAATGTTTCCATCAGAGAAAATAAAGTCTGCTTTCTGACAAGAGCACTGAAGAAAAAGCCAAAGATGGATAAGTGTAAACCCTTTAGACAGTATCCATATCTAAAGAAAACAACCAGAAAAGATACCTAAGTGGACAACATACCTTTGGGTCCAGGGGGTCCACTGGCTCCTTTTTCACCTGAAACAAATATAGATGATTGAACGTAAGGAATAAGGATAAGGGAATAATAAGGAATATGGGTAGGGAAAGGCATTTTAATGCATCAAGAAAAATCATAAGGGAAATATGGATTTTGTGTTACCAGACAAACTCATACTGGAAATTCTTCTCCTTTAACACAGCTCCATGCACCCCACCATTTTTCCTCTCCTAGACTTACCTCTATGTCTCCTGCATTTCTCAATGTTTTCTAGCAATCACTGACTAAGTTTGGTTTGCCTTCCTTTTCTTCAGCCTTATGCTTTTCTTTGCCCATAGAATCGAAATGTGACATGGTCAGACCAAGCCTGCTGCTCAGAGCAGTGCTAGAAAAGCACCTCAGCTAGTGCTGCTTTAATTGCCAGGGGGAAGAGGAAGTTACCTTTAGCACCTGGGAGTCCTGCTTCACCTCTAAATCCTTGTAGGCCAGGAGGACCTGCAGAAAAATGAGATGGGGGGTTTTCATTCATCCCAATCATCACACATCACATCCCAATCATCATCACAATGCATCACTGAAGTAGAAAAACTATGAGAAGCTGTCACTCTCTTTGTTCTCCTCAGTCTCTAGATGCCACAGCAAAGGAATGCAGCACTCACCTGGAGGGCCTTGTGGGCCTGGAGAACCCATGAGACCTGTAAGGAACATGGATTTTCTTTTAGTAACACCACAATTAGAAAATTAAAAAATTGCTTTCATTTTGCCCAACAGCATCCACAACCCAGCAGGTGTTCAGTGGATTGGAATTTCCCCAGTCACTAGAAGAATTTGCATTACTGGCATCCTCAAAACCAGGACAACAAATTTAGAGAACTTAGTTCTTGTGACATTGAGAAAATGTTTTCCACTTAAATAAAGAGACCCAAGCCGTCCATCTCAGCTGAGATGCTGGGATCTGTGCTTCAGACCATTAGTTCACTTTTCTGGTTACTGCAGAGCAACACAAGTGAAGCAGGACAGCTGGGGTACTCATTTACTCCTAACCTCTCTGCCAGGTACTCTCTCTCCATCTTCACATTTACCTTTTAGGCCAGCAGAACCTGGGGGTCCAGGTGGCCCTGGCGGACCTGGCTCACCAAGAGCACCTGCAAAATAAGAGCATGAATAGACAGGGTAGAATACAGCCGTGATCCCATTTTTGCATTATCCCATCTACAGTTATTCCTTCTCTGGCAAGTGTCATAATAATCTGCTCATCAGTTCAAGACACCCAAATAGATATGCATTGTCCAAGAAAAGAATATGAGCTCACTGAGCTTTAGCAAGATGAATACCCCAGCTTTGATGATCGGGATAACAGGGAAGAAGATAACCTTGACAGTAAAGTGGTATTGGTTCTATCAGACTCAAACTTGACTGTAAGATCTGGGAAACCAAAGCAATCCTTATTTACTCATTGTAAGTCTGGCAAAAAAAAATAAATCCTTTAGGCCATACTAATCTGTGCTGAGAAATCTGGATTTGAATAGTGAAATCAAACTTTATCATGAAGGTGTTTTATTAATCAGGACCAAACTCTTGCTTTTTTCCATCTCTGTTTTATCTGACAACAAGAGACTTGACTCTTACCTCTGTCTCCTTTTGCTCCAAATCCAGGTGGTCCTGGCTCCCCTCGAGGCCCTGGTATCCCTTCTCTACCTCTTTGTCCCATGGGACCTTCCATGCCAGGCTCACCTACAGGAAACAAATGCCCTGTACAACCAGGTGTCTGTGGGAGGTAGGCCTTGGGCAAAAGGATCCATGCCTGGCTCCACTGCAGAAGGCAATGATCACACCAGCCAGGTGTCTGTATTCCCATGCCACATGTCAGCCAGTTGTGAAAGACTCACAGCACTGACAGATGCTCACCCATGCTTCCCTTCTGTCCTTTTGGTCCTTCTGGTCCTGCATGCCCAATTGGACCAGGAATGCCTGGAAAGAAAACACAGTAAGCATTTAGAGCTCTTGACTATGTACCATATAAAAGAATAACAAGCAACTTAGGGGAACCTCAAACCTGAAGAGATTAATTCTATGGGATAAAGAATTAATATATTACTCATAAGGTGCGTACTTCTCCTTAGGAGAACACAATACATATAAAAGCACAAGAAAGCTGAAACAAGTATTTATGCAGCTGTAGGACTCTTTCAGTGGTAGAATGGAATCTTCACAATGCCAAATTCAACATATTCAACTAAGAGGAAGTCTGGCCAAGGCTTTGCTTGTGACCAAGTCTGAGCTGTGTCTGTAGCTCAGCACCAAGGTATTAATCAAGCGACTTAGTCTATGCTAAATATTGACTCTTTAGAGAACCACCTTGAGCTAAGTTCAAGGAATTTTGCAAGGAAGTGCAAAATTTGTTCTTGCCCACAGTAATGTAAGCAAATGTCCTTCGTCAAAGAGTAATTGAACTATAGCCCACCTGGGACACCAGGCAGTCCTCGGTCACCTGTAGACAGAAACAAAGAGAGTCAGTGGGGAATAAGTCTTCTCTTTTTGTCACTTTGGATAACCCTAGCCCTCATAAAAATAAGTTTATGTTCCTGGAATATTTACAAGTTCTAGTGTCTCCAGCAATTGTCTCCCTTGTATTTATGCAAATAATTGAATCATTTACACCATGCAAAACCCTCTGAGAACTGAAGCACCCTGTGATTAAACCAGGTAGAGCCTGGCTTCAAGAGTGACTTTCATCCAGGAGAAAGGAGCTTCTAGATTCAAAGTGAGATCTATCACCTCCTATACTACCACCTCTAAAATTTTCTTTGACCAGAAAATGAGAGAAAAACCCCAACCTTCACAATATCTGTACTAACCGATAACTAGCATCAGCTTCTCCAAATTCTGGAGTAACAAAAAACCTTGCTGCCCAGGCCCTACAACAGGCTGCCAATCTACCTGAGAAAGCAGGTAACTCCAGACTCACCTTTGGGACCTTGTATTCCCATGTCACCTGAGAAAAGTGGAAAAAAAAGTTGAAACAAGAGACATCCTATGATTACTCATTCATTTTGTCTTCTAGTTGCTTTGCCACCTTTAATGAAATACAAAGGAGTTGTGGCCAAATAGGACACTTCACACTTGAACAGTACAGGATCAGATCAAATTTGGCCTTTCACATTGGCAGAATGAAGGATTGGGCCTGCTGTATTGTTCTGTGTGGGATCAGGGTCTCTACAGTTAACATGGCAAACTGGCAGAAGCAGGACAGTGATTGTCCCCCTGCACTCAGCACTGGTGAGGCTGCACCTTGAGCACTGTGTCCAGCTCTGGCCCCTCATTACAAGAAGGTCTTGAGGTACTGGAGTGAGTTCAGAGAAGGGCAACAGAGCTGGTGATGGGTCTGGAACACAAGTCCTGTGAGGAGTGACTGAGGGAGCTGGGGGTGTTTAGCCTGGAACAGAGAAGACTAAGGGGGGACCTTATTGCTCTCTACAGCTGCCCGAAAGGAGGGTAGTGAGCTGGGGGTGAGCCACTTCTCCCAAGTAACAGGTAATAGGACAAGAAGAAACGGCCTCAAGCTGCACCAGGAAGGTTTAGATTGGATATTAGGAAAAATTTCTGCACCAAAAGAGTTACAAGGAATTGGAACAGGCTGCCCAGAGAAAGAGGTTAAGTCACTGTCCCTGGAAGTATTGAAAAGACACATAGATGTGGCCCTTAGGGAGGTGGTTTAGTGATGGACATGGCAGTATTACATTTATGGTTGGACTCCATGATCTTCAAGGTCTTTTCCAACCTAAACAATTCTGATTATTTTTGTTCAAGTACAAACCCTATTCATCTTTCTCACTGCAAATTTCCCCTTGAAGCAACAACTACCCCAAAATTATGCATTGCCAGAGCCAAGGAACTGGACAGGGGAAGAGAAGGACTATATGGCTGTACCTTTCTCACCACGTTCTCCTCTCTCCCCTCGGAAGTAGCCTGTAACAGGAAGTGAAGGGGCTGTTAGAGTGTACTATACAATAGAGTAGCTACATTTCAAGAACAAGGACTCATCTATTTGGATTTGAGGCTACAAGCAGTACAGTATGGTTTTGTGAGTTTCCTCAGTATATTTGTTTTTGCAAATACATGAAATTTCTAAAGAGGGGAGAATGTTGGCTCCTCTGTTGTTAATCTCTTTTCATCATGTGCTAAACAGAAGTAAATAACCTTTCCCTTGCTAACAAAAGTAGCATGAGAAATAAGGTATGGGTCTGTTTTATGACTCTGCTCACCTCGTTCTATTTCCTTATTCAGTCTGCTCTTCACCATCAACCAGACTGACTCTTCATTTTCATATGGGAAGGTGGAGGAGAGTGAGTTACCGTGAAGAAAGTCTACTCTTGAAACGTCCTTTTCTATTTTTGAATTCCCTTGGTTAAATGCCAGGAGGCCACCATTAATTTTTTCCAGGTCTTCCACACGAGATTTCAGCTTTCTCACTTCTTCAGCTGGAAGGTTAAAGGAAAATGCTAGGAAACATGCTGCCAGATATGCATGCCTGAAATATCTCCTGCTGTCACAGGAACATGGCAACACTGTGTCACAGAGCTAGGGCCACTGAGTTTTGCAGAATTCTTTGTATCTTTTTTTTTTCCCGCCCTAGCAGGGATACCTGGAATTTAAATGACAACTTTGGAATCTGTCAGTCTCAGAGCAGTAGACCTCAGATCTCAAGAGCTTTCCTATCCGACTCACCCCAAGACTATATAACTTCTCAACAAAGACTGTATTCATTATCCATTCTTTCTGTCCATTTGTAATATCTCAGTGGCAAGTCACCATCAAGCTGAATGCTTTCCTCAGTTCTCTGGCTTGGTATCTCTGGTGCTTGTTCCCAGCTTAAACTCTCTGTCCTTCTCTACCATTCAACATTTTTTTCCTCATTTATTTCTTACCCAGAGCAATGAGTCCAAAAAGCAATCCAAGGAGAAACAACCAGGCTAGAAGCAAACCCAGGAGCCATTTCCACCAGCTACAGCAGGAACCACAGGGACACCAGGATGGTGTTGATCCAACTGCACCTCCTGCATCACCACTTCGTATTTCTGGAGGACAGAAGGAGCAATCTCCTGGTTAATGAAGAGTTCCTTGACTTCAGAGTTACGAATCTCTTACAATAAGGACATCAAGGTCTGATCCTTTATACAAAGGGCTATGAAAAAAATCTTCATGCCACTCTGTGCACATGGTGAGTGTAATTCTAGTCCCTGTGGAAGCTGGAAGCAGTATATTCAAAGGGAATTCAAACAGGGGACAAAAACGCTAAGTGCATTTTAAAATAACAGCTGGAAAACACGATCACTTAGAGGTAAATTTTTTGTACAGACCTGAGCCATAAATGACAGCAATAGCCAGCATAGTCTGTCTGAGCCATCTCTTCCCCATAAATCTGTCCCAGTAGCAGGATACAGCTGGACTGCCATCTATCTGATTTTCTCTAGTCATAAAAAAATACCCCAACTGTCCATTCATCTACAATCAAATCACCAGTACCAATTTCTCTGGTAACCTCCTGAACATTCTTTCCCTCTGATTCACTGCTCAGAGACCACTCATGTCCCTCAAGAACAATTGCTTTTTTGTATACTGTGCTTTGGTGCTTCTTCCAATGAAAGTTTGAGTTGCATCACTTACCTGCATAAGTTTCCTTGTCCCTTTTTGGCATGGATTTCAGCCCTCCTGTTTTAACAACAGTAAAAGAGGTTTTACCATTCTTTCTGTTCATGACAAAATTCAGAGTGTGGGTTTGAAAGGGAAAGGTAGTAATGGAGGCAGAAGGAGAAAGTTCTGTTGCATTTCTGCAGGAACAAATTCCTACCATTTGCATCTGATTTTAGGCCAGTATCTGTAGCATAAGAGGAGGAAAATCCCTGCTTCTCTTTCTTCAAGGTGTCTTCTACAAAAGATCCTGAACAGGAACCAAATATAATTGGAAACATTACACCAGAAGTTAATCCAGGGCTATCTTCTTTCATTGGTAAAAGGTGTATTTTTCTTGGGAAGACACAATAGCTCTGCCTGTCTCAACCAGATCTAGTTTTGTTTTTCTCAAAGCTCCTGAGCTTTGTGAAATATCCCAAGGCATACTCTGGAGCTTCAAATGCAAAAGCCAGACTCAGGTTTTAGCTGGCATGGTTAAAAGCTGTCTGCCTGTCAGAGGTTCTCTCTCATATGATGTACAAGCCAGGTATAGTGGCCTAAATGCTGAACTTCCCTTATGATTAGTCTTCATTTCTCTGCCCTCAGAATAACCACACGTCCTGAAAAAGGGACATTACCTCCATTAAGCCCAGTGTTAGAAGCATTAAAGACTTTGCCAGTGTCCTTTGTCATGACCAAGAGCTCCATCTCCTTTGCTGGTGCCTTCTCCTTCTCCAGCAGCAGGAACTTGCAGTCTTTGCGCAGAACATCATCTCCCTGGGAGCTCAAAACAGTTCCTCCTGGAATATTTGTAAAAGATGGTAAAGAGGATATAAGTGTGGGCCATTGAGTCCATAACTACAAGCCACATCAGTTTTGTTTATAAAAACAGTTGGTCACATTGTGATTGGGGTTGCCACTACAGTAAGAGCCCTCTAAGAGACATACTGGTTGCTAAAGGTAACAGGAGAGCTGTGCATGTCATTAGGTCTCTTTGGAGATGTGCATTTCACTAGCAGGGGAGCCCCTGCTGCCAGAAATGGAGAACATCTGGAATTCAATCATATGTAGAACTGATTTGCTCAATGAGCTCTTTGATCCTCAAACACATTTCCTGTGGAGTCAGAGAAACTCAGCATGAGAGAGATATTCAGGGGCCAGCAGAGCCAGCACAGCTCAAGCTGAGGAGCCCATCAAGCACTGCCAAGTTACTCTGTCAAGCACAAAGCACTCCCTATCCCGGGAACCAGGCAGGGTTAGGAGACACTGAACTTCAGATTACTGAGGTTTGGCACAGGCCAAACAAGGTTCAAAACCATCACTGTGGTCACTCTTATCCCACTAGGCATTATGAAGTATGTCTGGAATGGAGTACAAACATGAATTTGCACACTGACACAATACTGAAAAACAAAATAAACAGAATGGTATTATTCCATTACTCTAGCAGAACCTGGAGTAAACCTTTATTAGAAATGTTATCGTAACTTCTGTGGTTTTTATTTTTAAGCCTCATCTTTGGGAGTCCTTGGATTACAAGGTAAACTGGGAAACTTAAAAAAAAACCTCTGTTATTTATAACTGTTAGAGTTGCAGAAAAGAGCTGGAAAAGATGAATCCTAACTGTTCAAGGACAAAGGGCTTCTCTCATTAAAAATACATAATCTGATCACGTATAAGTCAATTCCTTCAATTTTGAATGGTTGAAGCTGGTACAACTGAAAAATTATTTTTAAGAGCAACCTTGCAAATGTTTTGGCTTCAGATGAAGTACAGTTTCACACGTGTGCTCTTCTATCCAGCCTTCTGACTGCTGAGCAGAAATAGCTCAGAATTAAACAATCCAAACTACTACAAAGATCTGAATCAGACCAGTTCATTTGCTCATTCTTAGATTCTGACTCTCTTTCTTTCAAGGAAGGTACTGGTAGGAGACTTGGCTAGTGACAAGTTATGCACCTGAGTGTCACTCAGCTATGCTGAATCTCAAACTAATTTTTATGATATACCTGTACAAAGCCATGCCTAAACACCTATGAATGACACACTCACCTGCTGAGGCAGACACACCAGTACTTGCCATGGTGTTGCTCTGAGAAGTGTTCTTTATCCCATACGCTGCAAAGAAGAAATTCAACAATGACAGAGATGAAGGATAACAAGGGATCTACACACACCAAAGCATTTCAAAAATCTTTTCTCATTCAGTGTTCCTAGGACAACTCAAACAACCAAGGGTTTCCCCATCAAGCAAATCTCTAGTGCATCAGCACTGGGAGCTGATCCTGCACATGCAAAGCAGAGGAAATGTTCCTCAATATCCCTTCATACCACACTGTGCCACAGAAGAAGATGGTGGTGAGGGGGCCTCTGTCAAGATGAACTTTCTAGTCACTACAGAAAAGATGGGAGAAGGAAGCACACATTGGTGATGCTCACACTTTCTCTAGGCTTACTTTGTTGCTGACCTGCAGAGGCTGCTGTAGCATTCTGGGCTGTAGAAGAAGAGCTTGGAGACAGGTTGTTTTGGACTCCAAATACTGCAAAGAAAAGCATTGCAAAGAGGGTTATAGGAGTCCTACAGTGCAGGTGGCATTCTGGCTAAAACCCAAGCAAAACCAGTGATGTAAAAATAATGACCTCTCCCAACAAATTTCACCAGCTTTCTGGAGGCACCACAGGCCTCACAAAATATTTTGTAACTTAGTTCACTTTGCTGTGTTGTCATTGCTGGTCCAGAACAATAAAGGTGACCATTTTAAAACATTAAGTTACATTGCGAGGCCACTCTCACTGCATGGACATTTCTGCAGGTGGGGAAAAGAGCTGCTGGCACTCAGATGAGGAATAGGAGAGAAACTAGTATATAGGTATTATTTCACTGTACTTGTCTGCCAGAAACGTGGTGCTGTCAAAGTGTGAAGGGAAGAAAAATCTGACCTGTAGAGGAAGAGCTCAGGCCTGCATTCAGAGTATGATTGCTGGGGGCCAGGTTATTTGGAACACCAAAAACTGCAAAAAAGAGGAAGTTAAATGTTATTACTTCTCTCAAATCATAAATCCAACACCCAAAGGTCAGTGGCACAGTCACAGAAATTTAGAGTCAGCTTGGAAAGCAACTAATGATAATGCACAATAATTGCACAGAGGAAAAATCTTGAAAATTGTGACAACAAAACATCCTACCTCAGACAAGATGAGATCATGTGACAGTGAGAGAAAGTAAAGCTTTTAGTATGCCATCATAAAGCTTCTTGTGTTTTTTCTCTGTAACTGGGGAATGCAGAATCCCTGGCATTTAGAAATCGGCCTCACCAGGTGTAAGAACACAAAATCCTTACTTATAACATTTTTAGTATATGAGCCATTCAATTCTTTAGTATATTGAGCATTCTTATCTTATTGTAAGATAATAAAATATTAATTCGAGTCTAAATTATTTTTTATAGGGAATGTGAGCTTGACCTCATTGATAAAGATGTCATCAAAATTTAGTGACAGTCAGAGAGTCAGGGCAATAAATCCTCACAAAGAAGGATTTTCAGATACAGTCAGTGTAGAAGCAGAAGGCACCAAATTACAGAAAACCAGATAAAATTCAAGTATATCCCTTGTCATTTTGTTTCTTCCACCATTTTAGCTTGTGCTGTGCAAAAAAAACCCAGCTTTTGACCCAATTTCAGGACAGGTCCATCCTTTCAAACCTGGGCAATCCAGGGAGCATACCTGATCCTGTAGAGTGAGACATGGCATTGATCAAGGAAGAGCTGTTATGGTATCCACCAAGGGAAGACCCAGCAGGCAGAGTGGAAGACCACATGTATGAAGGGAGGGCAGTATTCAGTATGGTTGTGTCATATGTCCCCGACACTGTAAAAAACCAAGCAGACAGAAGTGGTTTTCAATGAGGCCAGGTTTGTGGCTTAGCATGCACTGCAGGTTTATAGGGCAAACAACTTACATTTCAACTACCCTTGTAGAGTTGATGCAATGACTCCAGGTTAGCATGGCATAACTGGCCTCAAATGTCAGCTGATTACAGCCCACACAAATTTTAACCAATGGAATAAAAATGGACCTGATAGCATATCATTTCACAAAACACCTTGAAGAGATTTCATTGCTTATAGATGTTATGGTACCAGAATAAACCACCCCAGTCTGCCATTCCATTAATACATCACCCTGGGCCATGGGATATATGGCTTTTGCTTCCATATATGTCTCTGATTGGTTCTCTAGTGTATTGGACTAAAATTCTGTTTTAGACAGGATCAGAGCTCTGAGTAAGACAGAAGATATTGTTCTTAGATACTGGTGGAAGACAACGGAGTCAATGTCAATGCCACTTCCTCAAGCCCTGTTGTGAAGTGTATAAATAACTAAAAAAGGTTGTAGTATTTTAAGTACCACTTCAGTTAAAAATCACAGAATGGTTTGGGATAAAAGGGACCTCAAAGATCATCTAGCTCTAACCTCCTGCCATAAGCAGGGACACCTTCCAATAGACCAAGCTGCTGAAAGTCTCATCCATCCTGGCCTGGAACACTTCCAGGGATGGGGCATCCACAACTTCCCTGGGCAACCTGTGCCAGTGTCTCACCATTCTCAAAGTAAAGAATTCCTTCCTAACACCTGATCTCAGCTTGTCCTCTTACAGTTTGAAGTCATTCCTCCTTGTCATGTCATATAGTTCCTGAAGAGTCATTATCAAATGGTATGGCAAATAAATCACTCACTGAAATGTTGTCTTCAGTCCTATCTCTATCTCACTTGGAGATAAGACATCAAATTGGTCTCAGACACATTTGCTTAGAGCTCTTATCTCTGCTAGAAATACCTCTGAATAAAAGCTGGTGGCAAAGACTAGTTTTGTTTTTTTTAAATTAGACTAGTCTCTAGAAAGATACCCAAGATGGCTCTTGTTACGACAACACCTGGATATCCTTTCAGCATTCTGACCCTTTTTCTGTATAGGGAAACCATGTATTCTTATCTGGATGTTCTTAGCAACTGAGTACTTTTTATGGCAAATGCTGTTTGGAGTGACTGTAACATTGCTAAAGGCCAAGTACCTGACTGAGAGCTCTCAGTGACCATCTTCGTCTCCACCACAGCCTTTTTCGGTATTGGGAGTGTACTGGATGGCGACCGAGTAGGGCTGCAGCTGGTAGATCGACTTCCTTTCAGCAAACGTTTCACATCATCCAACTCTGTCCCTAGCAGGAAAAGCAAGCATCTAGAGTCACCCAAAAGACAATGTTTCATTGATCTGTAATCTTACTCTGGATCTAAATCATTCAGTGGAATTTATCTGCATGTCTATGAAGTTGTTACTTTCTGGGGGTGCCACTTAATGACGAAGTTCCAGAGGATGTTTCTGGGACTAAGTACATTTTACATCTTTGCAAGAGCACCACCTAACCCACAGCATGCTTCCCTGCCCAGAAAAGGGACTCAAATTAATGTTCTTAACAGGAAAAGACATAACCCTAGCAGCAACACCCTTTATCTTATCCCTGATACCCCTGGAATAACTTACATCTGCCAGAGGGAGATGCGCTCTGCAGTCGGACTCGTATTTCACTCTCTGGGAAGATAAAAAGCAGATCATGAATATGGAGAGAGATGAATTTGTGCCCTTGGCTGGGAATGACTCTTTAGGCTGAAGTGAATTCCTTCCCCCTTGCTGTCTATGTTCCACCTTGCTGTCTTGCTTCTTAATCTGAGCAGTACTCATGGCCCATGTGAATTGATTGCAAATGGGCTTGGATGACTTTTTGTTTTGGGGTCACATTTTGTTACTTTAAATTCCAGGGAATTATATTTCACTCATTGATGTTGTCTGCTGAAGTTAATAATGCTGCTACTGTCAGATATACACAAGGTCAAATTCAGCAGTCCTCAATCACACTGGTATTTCCGCTCATCACAAATATTATTTTTATTGTCCTTCTGATCAAAAAAATTAGAGAGCCAAAATAAGTTTACTAAATACACAAATTCCCTACTACTTCTTGGGTAAAACTGACATATCTTCAATGGGCTGTATGACTCAGTCTTCATGATTCAGAAGTTACTATGTGCTGACTTCTGTTTTGGCTCACTGAATGTAACCAGTCCAGTTTTCAGCCAACATTCTCACCAGGTACTCAATGCTATTACCTTAGTTTTACTGGACCTTTACTGTCCAGCACAAGAAACTACAAAATTAATGTGATTTGGCTGGGGTAGGCCCTTAAACTTGCTTCCCACAAGCAAAGTGGCCAGCCAGAATATGTGATGCATGCTCCTCATGATGAAATCTGACAGTGCATGCACTAGAAAAGAAATACTATCTTGGCTTTCATGTGGAGAAGATGATGGATTGGAATTATTTTCTGAAGTAAAATGAGAAGCTGGACCTGATTCTCTGGTGTCTACTTTATTATGCATGGCCTAGCTCTGCTGGGAGCTCAGGTATGTAGTGTGCTAGAGGAGACTGTGATGATCTGAAGCAGAATAATTGGGAATGTGACACTCTCCAGAAGGACTGTGCAAGACCATGGTGTGATTTATACCCACTTCTAAAATTAACTTGAATAAAGTGACATTATAGTTTCCTCTTCAAGCAACTCAAAACGGATACTACATTATTTGAGACCAAGATAATCCTTCTTTCCCCAACACTGTTAATAAATTATTAGAAGAGCTGAATGATTTAAACAATGCAGAACTTTACAGTGAGCTGGCTATACAGACCACAGTAAGTCTGCAATTTCCACACCATCTCTTTACTACCAGCATGAGATTATTTCAGGGTATGGCTTCATAGTTTGCAAGACAGATCACCGTAGGAGAAGCATGAATGCAATTACTGTAAATGTGTCAGAGGCTGGTCCCAGAGCATGGATAGACTAAGGTTATGATAGTGAACAGACAAGATGGAAGACTATGTCCTGTGCCCCCAGACAGCCAGGTTTCCAAGTAGATCTTCCTTCCCAACAAAGTCCGAACTACCATGACCTTCCCTAAGGTCAATTTTTACACCAAGCTTGTTTAAACAACTGCTTACAGATTCATGGTTCACATCTGAAGTGGTGCAGATCCACGTACCTCATCTGACTGCTCTACACATAAACTGGTGGATTCCAGCTAAACAGGCCTATTTAACACACCTGAATTATGCTGAACTGAAAAAAAAGAGGCTTTTCAAAGAATAGCATCACTCACCTCGACTTTGGCTTCTCCCTCTCGTAGAGGCAGATGCTGCGAAAAGCAATGAAAGAAAAGCCATATTAGTCTTTACTGCCTGTGATACCTCTGAAAATCAGCACACTGATCTCGCTCAGGTTGCTTATATTCAGACAGTAACTTTTCTTGGAGCACTGCTGGAAGAATTGAACAATTAAGAGTTTTTACAAGGCCTCTTTTAGACCACAAGGTATCTAAAAGAATCAGCAGCACCTTTACCCTTTCTGGACCAGATATTGTTTCTTTTTATACAGAGAAATGCTGTTTGTAGATGGTGATTCCCATTTCAAATGGCCACAAGGAAGTTAGGAGGCCTATTGACCCCACTGACCAATGCTGGATCTTGCGAAACCCTGCCTCCTCTATGAGCCAAAAGGTGACCTGATCATAATGTTTCACTATCTTCACTGAGTAAAATCAACAGCTCAGAGTTTGGATGGGGCAAGCTAGTATCTGCTGACAATGTTCAGTGTAAATATATCACTTGATAGCCACTTCATTTTTCCATATATATTTGATGAAGTCTAAAAATGAGCTACTGGAAAAGGATATTCAGCAATGACTGAAAATCCTAAGAGTCTGGACTTTCTTGTTTGCAGCTGTTCTCCCAGCTATTCTGGAAGGGTGAAGGGAATGCTATGAAGTATCCCATGTCTGTCTTCTCCTGTCCATGTCCTGTGTCATACAGGAAGCATCACAAAAGCAGCTGAGAGTAGCAGATATACAGCATGCACTCTCTGTTTAAATATGATCAGCTAGAGACCTGACTTTCAGCTGTTAATGTAAGTCCCAAATAACTACATGATGGCCCAATACAGAGGTAGCATAGGTAGAGCAGGACACAGCAATGTGCAAAAAGCCATTATGGTCATCAACTCACATGACCTTGCCATAATGTTCAGAGGAAGAGCTCTAAAAAGGACATACCAAAATCTTTTCTGGGAACCTCAGGAGAAGAGTTGGCACTGGAGCTCCCTGCAAAGAATAGTAAGGTGTTCATTAATACTTTGCAGAAGATCATTAAAAGCTTTCAAACATGTCTCCCTGGCAACTGTTTAATCTCAGTGGGTAGCAACCATTTCCATTTAAAAAAAAGAGCTATTCAAGTTTCACATGAAAGAGCTGCCAATGTCTTTCAACAAATATATGCTACAATTCCTTTTAGGAATGAGCATTACTCTTAGGATAAATAAGACTTAATGATTAAATTGTGTCCCTGATGGCTTAATTCCTAGGGAAACCACAATGGGACTGGGGACAATTCTGCACTAATGTGACCTCAGAGAGCACTGCATATTGCCTCCCTTCCATGGCATGTTCTGTGATACCTTCATATGTTGCATGGCGGTTGACATAGGTTTTTCTTTCAAATGTTGAGCCAGGTGATTTGGTGAGAGTAGAACTGGGAGACTGGGCTTGTCTGTAGCTGGAGGATGATGATGTTGAATTCAATCTACCACTTCCACCTAAAGATAAAACAAAATGCCCTCAGCAAATGGAAGAGAAACCCTGGCAGTACGCTCTGGATGCCCTAAGTGCTTTACGTTACCATCCTCTCAGCTGGACAAATTTGCATTGGTGTTTCACAACTAGAGATGGACAAGAACAATATCAGGGTCTAACTCTGGGGGTCCTCAGCATTCATGGCAGAGAGAAGCATGGGTTATCGTTGTTGTTTCAAAACAAATCTTGTCAATAATATGTATGAAACCAAGTTCTGGCCTAGGGTAATAGTGAACCATCTCCCTTGAGCAGGAACAAATCTAGCTCTGGATGATGCTAAGTTTTGGTTAGGCTATAGATTCACTTGTAAACTCAAGTGTTATGTGACATAGGCTACAAAAACTGGGAGACTGTTAAACCAAACTCAAAGTGCTAAAGGATGTAATTTATGAGATAATGGAAAGCAGAGATGAGTCCACTCCCATAAAGCAGCCATCCACACTCCCACTTAGTCCATTTTCTGGAGAAGTGACTGAGGTGCGCATGAGGCCCAAGACAGCCTGGAGGTTATTAGTAGCTGTTACATGTAGACAGAAGAAACAATTTGCCTCCTAATTCACATCAGTGCTGTGGAGGAGGAACACATAATGAATGTGTTCATACTCTTGCACAAAATCTAATGCTGGAGAGTATGATCAGGGTGCAGCAAAAAGGGAGCTCTGTGATAAACTACAACCTAGCTATGCTGACCAGCAGGATCAAACTGGATATTGTTTACCCATCCCTACAAAAAGTGTGTCCTTTTGGACTCAACAGTGTTTTTCTGCCAACTTCCCCTCTAAAAGGACCTGTTTTGTTCTGCTCTTATTTTGTAACTTTTCCATTAAATTCAGCAGAAAGAACTACTGTGACAAGTAGGCCTCTGTTAGAGGCATTCTGTAAGAAAGTGGGAAAGACTACAGAATGCTCTGTGAAAATGCAAGAATACAGTATCTCTGAAGTTCAAGTTCTTTCTCTTCTTCCTCATACTGAAAAGAAATCAAAGGAAGATGGTAATTCTGCATGGTCCTCTGAGTCTGGGTTCAGTTCTCACACTGGTGCCAGTCCAGACAGTAAGACCAACATCAGCACTGGAGTTACTTCACATGTGCCCTGAGGCAAAGTGATTCCACACTGGCCTTTAACTGGCATGCAGGTGCCTGTCAGATCTCTTTGGTATAGCTAACTCTCCCCTTGAGCTTCCAAAGTGCACTTCACTTCCTTTGGTTTGTCAGCTCCCTTGCAGCACAGAGAACATTTTCCAGAAGGAGTTATACAGTCAGTCCCCCTGGGGACAGAGAAGTGTGCCAGGTACCTGGCTAGGAAGCTTAGTCTTTAGAAGCCTTTGCTATGACAATCTAACAGCTGGGCAAAGAATGCTGTTAGAGAAGAATCCTGGTTTTATGGAGTAGGCAGCACACACTGATTTTAGCACGTCCAGAAAATCTGTCAAAATGTTGAAAGTGCTAAAGCCATGGACACACAAACATAAGAAAACATTTTCTAGGAATTTCTTTAATAATATTCTACCCTCAGCAAGATCAACAAAAAGATTAATCAAAACTGTCTTTAGAACAAAAATGGTCAGAAATACTGTGATTTGGAAAAACTGAAATTCAGTTTCTGAATGACTTCTTAAAAACAGTAGGAATGACATTTTTTGTTGTTGTTCTCCTGAAATTAAATTTTCCCTGTGGAAAATGGGACTTTTGCCATTTACTCATCCATTTTCAAACCCAGCTTTAAGGAAGGAATATCTTTGCTCTGTATATGTATTTGCCACTTCTACTTTCATAATAAATCCTGTTTTCCTTGCCCCTGGCTCACCCTACCTCCCTGCCTTGAATCTCTCCTCAGCCCATTTCTTCTCCCTTTGCTCTCTGTTTCCCATGGGGCAATGCTTTAATTCCTTACTTGAGGTCACATAGCTTCCATGGCTGTACGACCGCTTTTCCACTCCACTCCCTCCAGTGTGGGATGATGTTTTGAGCCCACTGCTGCTTCCTCCTTCTGAAAGAGATAAGCACAAAATGAGACATTGTCTCCAGGCAGGAGATAGGAAGAGCAAGGACACTGCAAGAGAAGGCAGGAGGGACCCAAAGTTGTCCACACACTCAATTACAAGTACAGCTTCATATCTGGTGAGAGATCAGAGGTGCAGAGAAGTGTCTTGGCAGAGCCAACAAGCATTCACACTCCACAGCCAGCAGGTTTGTAGTAAAGTTTTGCTTCATACACAGACTGAAGGATACTCCTGTTAGCCCTCATCATAAATGAGATGATAATGCAATTCCTTGCCAACTCAGCTGCAGAAAACTAATCAAGGATATGGTGAGATAAAGAGTGCGGAGGATTATTTCCTATTTGGAGCTTGTACTTCTCTGCAGAGGTAGAAAAGACCTGTGACCTCTGATATTACTGAAAAGATTCACTCACTGTTGCCAACTGGGTAAGATGACAGGGAAATAATACGCTGCAGTATTATTATTCCACAGCCCAAGCACTGGAACCTGCAGACCCATCACTTTTGATCCTTGTTCCCAACAGACAATCACCACTGGAGATCCTATATCTGGACTTAAATCTTTGTAGAGTCTGGTCTTCTAGTCTTAGTAGAGTATGTGGCTTTGTTTCTGACAATATCCACACATCCCCAGATACTACTCCTCTCCAATAACAAGTATTTTGGGAGAAAGAAAGGCATTTCTGAAAATTGCTTTCTTTTGGGTACAGATCTTCATGCACTGAGACTTGCTGCACCCAGGGATTTATGGACATAATGGAAATCATGTAGCCAAATAAATAGCATAGAGAGGCACAGAACACCAAGCAGAAGCAATGCAATGACTGAGAATTACTTACTGGGTGGCAAGGATGTCAGTCTTGTGGTTACAGTCTCTGTAATAACTGAGGGAAGAAAAGGGTGCAGAATTAATGGCATGTTAATACAGTCAGACTGGATCACTGTTTTACCTATTCTCCATGCAAAAGCATGACTAGTTCAAAGAAGATTTACTCATTTAAATAGAAGTCCCTTAAGACCACACTGCCTGAGGCTGTAATTACAGGTTCATTATCACACAATGCTGTGTTTCTTTGCAGGTTTTTCTAGCTCTGAATAAGAACATTACTGCCATGATTTTTTTTTTTTTCTCTGTACAAGATCCCTGTAAAATTTCTGGGCACTTCTGAACTACAGCCATTGCTGTAACAATAAAGCCCATGGTTAAATCCCTTAGCAGCTTCCTACTAGTTAATTCTCATAAGGTCAGTAGAAAATTAACCTGTTTTACACAAAGCCACTAGACAATTTCTAGGCTACCCAGGGCATTGGTACCAGAGGTAGGAGCAGCATCCCAATGTCTGCACTACTGGTTAGAAATGCTACCACAGGGTAATAATCTGGTTAAACAATCAGGTCATGATATCCACCTCTAAATGTCTGATCATGGCCCATTCTATTCCTTATTCTGACTTCAACACAGAGACCAGGGCCAGGAGCAGAATTTAGTTCTGGGCCTCTGGTCAGCATTTATTCCCTTACAGAAATGGCCATTCACTTCTGGGATTTTTGGAGTGTGCAATAAAAATTAAAAATCTCTGCCTTACGTCTTTCAGTAACTTCTGATCCATCTTGCCTCGTTTTCTTTGTTATAGAATCCATATCATTGCCACCTGCAAGGAGAACAGAGGGACTGCACTCAGAGCTCTGTGAAGAGTAAGAAATGACAAGAGCTCCCCACACACCCACCACTTTGCTTTGGATGAGGACTAGACTGCCTGGAAGATGTCAGTGCCAGGGAGTTTACAGAGCCCACCCAGAGCCATATGAATACTACTGATGGACTGCCACCTACAACACTGGATGCTGCACAAGGCAGCAGAGCTGAAACACCAGGAGGGGCTGAAAAGCCAGCTGGTGAGATAGACACAGTTGAAGCAAATCCACTCAGTGGTGGAGTTTAGACCTGAATTTATATCCAGACTACACTACATTATGGTCTCCAGCTGTGCCCCTATAAAGGTTTGATGAAAACCAGTGGATCCAAACACCACTCCCACACATCTGTTCTGTGCAGGACTCAACAGCACAGGATTAACTGCGCAGGCAAAGCTGCAGGAGTAAGCTACGTGCACCCCGCCAGCACTGCCAGAAAAACCTCAGCAAATATACTACTGCTCTGCTAACAGTAATAGTACATTCTCAGGGCTCACTCATGCTAAAGCCACTGGAGGTACCTTTGAACTAGCTATTTTTGGCAGCATGGAACTTAAGGTAGGAAGTGCTTTATCTTGCTTTACAAGCAGAGCAGCAACAGTTTGGAGACCCTGTCTGTGGCTTTGGAATCTGATCTACTTTAATGCCAGCTCAGGTCAGTCTACACATGTTGCTGTGAATGCTGTGTACACTCTTTTTCATTACTTGGATCCCTCTCTGGTCAAAATCATAATCTCTGCCAGAAGTATGACTCTCTGCCAAGGCAGGAGTGCCACAAAAATACCATGATTATGGTAAAGAGACATCAGCTAGAAGAGAAAACACTTCTGTCAGAAGGAACCACACAATTGCTCACTCCTAGTCTTGCTAAGATAACATTTCATCTTGTGCAGCTACAGACAATGAGAAGGAAGAGATTTTAATTTACACACAAGCTCACCATAGGCCAAAATTCTTCACTGGATTTGAAGTCTCCTCTTCAAAACTGAAGGCCCAGCTGTACCAAACATTAAAATGCTGAGGCTAAGAAAAGCTTTGCAGAAAATTCATTCCAAGTTTTAAAGCCCAGCTTGATGCAGAACCCAAGACCATGTCCCCCAGTTGTGTTAAATTTGAGTTTGACCTCCATGATTCCTCTTACTCTTCTGTAAACTGCAGCCCCCTTGATGTCACACTTGTACTGCCCAGATGTAAATACTGACACAAGGCAAGATGCAGCAGAGAATCTACAGGAATATCCAACATTCAGATTCAATTCTGTCTTTAACGCCATTCCCAGATCTGAACAGGAACAATTTGAGTGGAGAAGGCACAGTGCCAGCCAAGCCACTTGAGCCCCCCATGATAGACTCATATGCACTTTGCAGAGAACACCACAGTGCCCACAGCCCTCACTCTGCACTGCTGCCCCTGAGCTTGTCTAAACAGCCCTGTAAACGGAGCTCCTGAGGTCACATCCAAGTCTTTACACAACCTGGTGGCAGCAGGATGCTGCTCAACCCTTACAACGCTTGCTAACATTAGGGATTTCCAAGGGATTTTCCAGGGTGTTGATTCCAACACATATGCAAGACTCGAGCTACATGCATTAGGAGAGCTTCTCCTCCAGCAGGGTAACAGTCCTCTGCAATAGAAGGGTTTCTGGTCATTCACTCCAAGGAAAGGCATTATCTCAGCAACTCTTTCTTACTGCATCAACAGTGGAAGCGTCTTTCAAGCTCTCTCCCTAAAAATATGCTGGAAGCTGTTATCTAGATGTCAGCACTGTTGGCTTTATCAGTGTTTTTGGCAAGAAGCACAGTTTTATATTTGGAAATTGCTTTCCTACTGCTTTGTAGGGTAGGCTACTGCTTTGTAGCCCCAGAACTCCACTTTCTCTCTGCTATTGGGAGGCAGTGCTGGTTATGGATGCTGGAAGAGGCCAGCACCATCATGGAGTGAATGCATCTTCTGCATCTTTGCCTTCCCTTGAGAAAGGGAAGTATTTTGATGTGATATCAATTAGGAAAAAAAATAAAATAGGTTAAAGTCCATCTTTGGAGCCATGCATGCCACAGTCCAGCCCCAGCACACAGTGCCTTTGCATGTGTGCTTGGCACATGGATGCCAGCAGACTGACTGTGCTGCACTTCCATTACCTGCCAGGCCTGACTCATCTCCCCAGCTCCTATCTGGAGTCACAAAGGCATAGCTGTGGGCTATGTCTGTGGCACAGCAACAACACTGTTGAATCAGAGAAGTCTTCTGCAGTCATCTCAGAGCAACAAGCAGCAACTTGTGAAGTAGGGTCACTCAGTGCAGGAAGGTAAGTCAGCAACACTATGGTTCCTTTTACATAAGCTCAAGGGATGTAGTGTGCTTGTGGCACCCCCAGAAACAGAGAATTTGCAGCCATTACTGGCACTGGGAACCAAGAAAAGTGTGGCACTGCCACACTTGTGTAGGCTGCTTCTTCTTTGTACAGCATTGAAAGCAGGATAGTAATAACTCCCCTGCACTGCAAGACATGCTCAGACCTGTGCTTTCCACAAAAGCCTGAAAATGCAGGGTATCTCTTGCACCCCCTGTTCCACTTCACTGCGGTGCAGCACACTGGCAAGGACACTAAGCCATTCTGAGACAGGACATTCAATTCCCTCTAATAATTTTAGAATCTAGGTATTGTATGCAATGGTAATACAGTTTATTACTGACATTTTTCAAAGGGGAGTGGAATAGCCACAAAGGTGGTTATTTGGTGGAAAAATAAAAGCAAGTACATTTCAGATACTTTTATCCCTCCATAATGTTTTCCCAGTTTTCATCTCAAATGCTGCTGTAGTCACAGCACATCCTTTCAGCTCTCTCCTCTCTCCAGAGGTTCCTGCTGTTAGACAATTCATTAGGAGAAAGAAGCACCTGTAGGTGCTGAGATTAATAATATTTAATGTCAGCAGAACCTTTTGATCATGAATACTCTGAAACTCAGCAGATGCATTCAAATGATACCACTGACTATGCCTCCCATCATATCACATGTCTTTTAGGGTGTCCCTTCCTCTTAACCAAGCCTTTCAGCTGCCATTGGCCTGGAACTAAAAGAACTGGGAAAAAAATGGTCCCTTATCTCTTTTGATCCTACACACTTGGAATTTGATCTACTCATTCTGCTCTAAAAGCTGTTCCTTTCAAGTCAGTTTATCAAAGCCACAGTGAGAACTGAATAAACCAAATCATACTTCCAAATCTGCTCATTTTGTAGGATGAAATGATGCAAATGCCAGGGAAGCAGGTTAGATGCCCAGCCAAAGCTGTAGAAAACCAAATTCTGCCCTGCCCATAGCCTATCCTGGCTTCTTTGACAGCAACATGTGCTCACATCTCAGAGCACAATCAACAGCACTGCCCAGATTTCACTCTGTTCTGACAGACATCTTCCTCTCAAAATTATGTCCTTGCTTTCTCTACTTAACTGTGACACTCAAAAAGAAATAGGCCATTCTGACCTGCACAAACTTCTTGGCTCTGGCACAGAAAAAGAGACAAAGAATCTAGTATTAATAAAAAAAGTGTTTGCAGAATGGGAAAGATCTGCTGTCACCATTTCACAAATGAAGCAACTAGTCACAGAAAAGTAACTTCCCTAAAGTCACTCAAGTCAGTCTAAAGAGAGGAAAAGGCAAATCTTTTACTTTATGCCACTATGGTCAAATTGCTGGATTTGCCGTAGAAAGGATTCAAACTGATTCTCAAATCACAGTCTTCTGACTTACTATGACCAAAACACCTCATAATCTTCTATGACAAAAATACAGCACAAAATACATATCAATGAGTCACTGCTGATAACAAACTTATTTCCTTGAGACAAAGCCAGGTTTGTCCTTGGCAACACAAACTTTCACTCAGAAGCAGTTCTAGGCATTCTCAGGACTAGAGATTTATTCCTTAATATTATACCCTGCCCCACCATCTGAAGCTCCAATTTACAATCACTACTCTTCCAACACATTCCAGATCTGCTCAGTTTTAAAAACAGCTAATAGATGATCTGCATTTCACCATGCCATACCTTTATGCAACTGAGAAATTCAGCTAAACTTTATCTGTTTTGTGACAGTTTCACAAAACGCATTAAAAAATGTACCCATTGGTTTTACACTTAGTTTCTCACAGCAAGTAAACTCCTTTCACTAGATAGTCAATCCAAAAGAGTAGTATTCACTGACAAATAGAAACCCAAAATGACCCAGCCCTTAAGCAAACTTGTTTTTATACTGTATTTCACACAGAAAAATGTAACACGTCCTTTATCCTGACAGAAAAGTCAGCCTTGCTCTTCAAGGAATCTGGAAGACAGAAAATAAAGGATACCTTTTTCTGCCTTTTTTTCAGTAATGTAACTTACCTGGATTGCTTTGGTTACAGAAATGAAAATCTTTTTTTTCTCCTTAACTGCTTCTCTTCTACCAAAAATTTGCCACCTACACTTTATATCATGTCCTTCCAAAGGTGTGTGGAACCTGAGTGATCATCCAAAAATGTTCACCTCTTCTTTATTTATCCTGTTTTATTCTCGCCCTTCTTTTGCTTTTCTATTCCCGTGCTCTTATACAAGTCCCAACAAAGGCGTGTCGTGGTTTCCTGCCTCACCCTACCCTTCATATTATCTGACACTTGCTGAAAAATAAGATCTGCCTCCAGGAATCAAACTTTATTGAAAGTCAAAATGCTCTTTCCTATTCGCTCAAGTTGATTAACTATTAAGATCCCAGACGAAGGTATAAAGGCTTATATCAGGGAATGTGAACATGCATAGCAGTACTTTCTGATACATGATCTGATCTGTTGGGGAATTTTTTTTGCAGGAAATTACTTAGCACTTGCTGATGCCTCTACAAAGCTGCCTGCAAGTTAAGCATATTCTGCTGCTTGCAAATACAATGGGCTGAGTTACCAGCTACTATAAACCAGCTGAAAACAACTCAAGACTGATCTGAAGTGTTTTGCCAACCCCACAGATATCTATCTCTATTCAGAAGACAGCAATATTACTATATAAAAATCCACCAAGTTAAGTAAGAAACAAAATTTCTTCCATACTTCCTGCCAACTTCTCCCCGCACAGGAACTGAAGCAGAAGGGCAGCCATGGTGGGTGAAAGCAAAGCTCCATCCAGCTCAAGACCTGCTTTCTTACCACAGCTGACAGTAACAGCACTGAGAACACCAGCTGAACAGGACAAGCACATGGAGATTATTTTCCTGGTGTACAGAGTCAAAACAGCACTGCAGTCATTCTTTGACAGATGGTTTCCCATTAGTTTGTCCAATTAGTTTTTGAATCTTCACATTTTACAGAGTCCTACAGCAAAGATTTTTATAGCTTAACTGTACCTCATGAAAAGGTATTTCCTCCTACTGAACATAACAGTGTCATTCAGTGCCCTTTGCTTTGTAAGAATCAGGATTCACCTTGGCTTTTCTTACCCTACACATATTTTGACAGATTTGTTCTGTTGAATAGGAAAGAATTTAACACTTCATGTGGATTTTTTGCCCAGAGCTTTTGAGGGGGTGTAGCCTTGTACTGCCAAGATGGTGCCCTATTCTTTTAAGTTCCATATTGGAAATTTCCAAAGGTGTGTAGGCACATGGCTGCTCTACAGCACTACATTCCACTACAAAGGCTATGCCCCTCTCATTGTGGATCAGCACCTCTTCAAAACTGATCAATTCATCTCCTAAATCCCAGATCTTGTATTTATATTCACCTTTAGCCAGACAGATATTTACGCAGCACAATTTCTTCCCTGTATGCAGGAAGCATCAATTACTGTGTTTTTGGAACACTAATCAAAGTACACTTATTTGTCTGAACAAGCTGCATGTGGTAATTAAGTCATTAAGAGGTACAGAATTCAGCCTGAGACCTGGTCAAACTGCACTTGGCTTTAACCCTTGAACAAAATTATAAAAGTGGCTTTAGCTTTCTGAACTTCATGCTCTTTGAACATGACACAAAACTGTCCCTCTTGTCATCAACTGCACCTAAAACCTGCTCTTCATTCATCTTATTTTACATTCACTTTCAGCACAATCCAGTGTGTACTTCAGACACAAGTTATTCAAGGAAAGACAGCACTGAATGCACTGGGCTATTCTAGTTCTGGAAAATCTATCAGTATGATAGATGAGAGACTTACTGGAATGGCACAGATTTCACTGGAGCAAGACACAAAACCTCACATCTTCAGAAGAAGTTCTCAGGATTGGAGAAATTTTGATCCTCCTTTACCTCTGTAATAATTTTGATGAAATAAGAAAATTACAGTATTCTAATCCCTGCAATGTTGTGACAAAGATCCTGGTTTAACTTTTATTAAGAAGAAAGTGCTCAAGGAGCATCTCTTCATGGGACATTTTGCCAGTTTCTCACTGGAAAGTTAAAGAAGGTGGACATAGGGTATAACATGAAGGTGATTTAAAAGAAAACTGAAAATAAATCACATCTTGAGAGCCTCTTGAGAATTGACTTCACATTTAACAGGGACAATATAAGACAAGATGGAGTTGAGAGTGCTGCGGGCTGAAACACATTGATTAGTTCACCCAGGTCCCTGCAGGACAAGTGTCAACATCAAGGACATAATTTAGAGAGGTCCTGAGCTGCTTCACCTTTTACTGAAGTCAGTGATTGTCTCAGATACTCAGAGTCATCTGATGTAAATCAGGTGTCTAGTGGCAGAGTGCAAAGAATTGCAGCAGACCCAGCTTCAGGTCATCAGCTGCCACTCCTGCACTAACGGTGGTGTGTGGACTGGTGGTTAGAGCAGGGGTGGAATTGTGAGCTCCTCTCAGAGTAACAATCACCATCATCCCATCCCCCAGCTGTCCTGCTCAATTTTGCTTGTAGAAGCTCTAGAAGCCACTGAGGTAGAGACACTCCTGTTGAGTGTAACTGGGAATGGTCTACCAGATGCAGAGTTTGCTGCTTTTCCTGCTCCCAGCACAAGAAGAAGCAGCAGAGACACTGAGCTTTCCATTGATGTCTCAGTCTGGCAGTTAGAGACATCAAATAACAGTTGAAGACAGCACCATTTTCCTGGTGAAAGATGCTCCAAGAGTTTACGGCACTTGATGCTGGCACTGAAAAACTTGAGAAGATGAGGCAGAACTCTACTATGCACATTCACTGCTCCTGGAGGTGGGCTGTGCTACAGCACATCTGAATCGCTTGTTACTCGGCAAGGGGAGTCCAAATACAAAGGTTTGAACCAGCTAGTATTGTCGTGGTCATTCTCTAAAAGCTTAAGGTATGTTTATGGTTTAGAAGCAGACAAGTTATGATAACTTGTCACCTTCAACTTCAAAGGAAGCTGTGGATAAATGAATAAGGTGCACATCGGTCTGATAATTCTGTCTTGATTGGCACATAAATTACACAACTCGTGAATCAGCCAAGAAGCTGATTGGAATAGTGCAGGCCCACACAAGGATGATTTGCACAAGAAAGAAGAAGCCACACCTATTTCTGTATAGCAACTGTAGCTCCCTCCATGCCTTGGTTTTACACAAGGCAGCCAGGCAGCCACTGAACCAACCAGAGCTTCTTGAGTCACACCTTGACTCAATGCCCTGAGTCCATGGTTTGCACATCACTTGGGAAACTCACCATGAGTAACCTTGGGCATGAATAAAAGCCTTGTTGGGAAGTGATCATCTTTTCTGGGGTGCAGGGAGGTGAGTAATGTCAGGATGCAAAAAAACTTTGCTATCTCTCAGGTTCCAGGATACTTCAGTGATCAAGAGCCTTGGCTGTTTGTACTCATTAATACAAAGATTGTACAGCTAAGGACTGCCTTTCCTCTCTCCTGGCTTTATATAGCATTCCACATAGCTTCGCAGTGCAAACAATAAATAACAATATTTATAATAAAGTTATACCTTCAAAAAACACAGTTCCTCAACAGCACAGGACAAACCAAATTGTACTGGCCCAGATAGGTGGGGCTGGACTGTTCTGCTGGGGCACAGCAACTGGGAGGAAGCTGCTAAAGACTTGGGCTTGCTATTCATATCTCCATGTAGACAGGAGGAGTGGGTCTTGTCAGCAGCTGTAGACAACTGTGTACCTGTGCTCAGAGACAGGTCTGGACAGACACCAGGGCCCTGCTGCTGCCATGGTGCTCTGCAATACAACTGTCTAATACAACTAGCAAGCAGTCCAAGGACTGGGGATGGACACACGCCTTGTGTCGTGTGTCTGGGACCACTCCTGATAATGTAAGTTTTGGTGACAGATCAAAAAAAAAACACACCTGTGACCTCTTAAAGGCCCCCTTGTCCCCCCTGCTGCTTTTATGCACGTCAATGCTTGGGCACATTTTACATCTCAGTACAGGTCAGGCTGTACAGCAGGAGTTGGCTGGCAGATCCAGGAGTTATCACCCATGTCAGACCCACCTCTAATGGCATCAAGGCTGCAGTGTAAACAGATATGTGTGCAAAGGTGACCTACTGTCATCTCTCCCTCCCCCTCTCTCCACACCCCATCCCACTGTCCCCATGGAAATTAGGGAGCTACCCCAGCTGTCCAGCAGACCACAGCATCTGTCACGGAACAGGGCTGTGAAGCAGATGAGCCTGATCACTGCCACTCTGAGGGGTTTCACTTCGACTTTAAGTGAAGTAATTTGCATCCATAAGATTCTTCTCCTTTGAAGTGCTGGCATGATGAATAATCCCTTTCACTTTGTCCTCCAGGTAAGTTGCCTGCAACACAGACTGCATACAGCAGCACAGCTATGAGCTGGACCGAGGCTCTTGTTTGATGCTGGTAGTTATTCCCAATGAGCCTGCTGCCCAATCTGCTTGGTCAAAGGGAACCAGTCCTTGACTATTTTATTTATCACACAAGGCAAGCTGCATTCACAGAACCAAATAATTTCCTGTCCCCTGGATTTTAGAGGGCTCTGCCTGTTTGAAAGTCCACCTGTGAACCCTTAAAACAGTTTTACCATCAGTGCCTTTTAGACAAAAACTATTTGTGCTAACCTCACATATCAAATTTTTCAAGTAGACAGCAAAGGGACACAACCGGTGCCAGGTGACCTGGCCTGTGGTGCTGCCAATACACATAGTGGAGAAAAGTCAAGCAAGCTGTTTACAAAATACTGGCACCATGGGGAAAAAACCAAATAAAATACTTAAAAAAACATCTTTCTGGCAGCTTGGAAGAAAATAAGGTATGATTTGTGAATACTCACCAGCATATCCATGGTTCAAATTTCAAGCAGTTAGTATTTCAAACAAACAATTCTACCAGTTCTACCTATGCCAGTCCAAAGCCTTCAAGTTTAAGCACCCTTACAAAAAACAATACAGGGAGAATTGCAGTGCAAACCGCATACAAGACAAAAGCTGGGGACAAAAGCTGGACAAAAGCTCTGCTTATCTTGGAGATCTGCCTCAGAAAATTATGGGTGTTGGCAAATAAGCATGATTTCTGTCTGTGATCTTGACAGAAAATTCAAAGCACATATTGGCAAAAAAAACCTGATGAAAAATCTCTGGCAGGCTCAGCTATAGTTTGTAGCAACTCACCTCCTATACAGAGAGACAGATTCTCATTAGCAGGAAGGCAAATGCAGGGGATGGTGCCTGAAGGGTCCCTGAGAGCAGTTTTCTTTTGTTTTCCCCTTTTCCAGCCCTACACAGTCCTGCCCTATGAGTCTTTTTCCCTGCTAAGTTTCAAAGTGTCATTTTTGGATCAATGATTATTTCACAATCTAAAAATCTTATTAATAAATTATTAACAGAAGTGCCACTGATGCTGCATCACTCAGGTGAGTTTGTGCATAGAACAAGAATATCTCCTGGAAGTACCTGGGCACTGAGAATTAAATTAAACATGAAACTGTGCTCATACCCAGTCTAAGAAACCTGGCCAAGCACTTGGGATCACTGCTGGGGAATAAGTGAAGAATAGGCACCAGGCCTATTGCTGCAGGGACAATTGAACTGCAACCTTAGTCTGAAACCTAAAACAAAATGAAATCAAAACACTGATTTTTTGTGGAGAAGCAAGATAAGGTCATCCCAATGATGAATATAGGCAGTTGGAACATGCAACATGTACTGTACAGTGATTTAAACCTGTGATTTTCACATTTTTCTCTCCAACCCTGTTGGACTGTTATTAGACAGTCTGTCTTGGGCTGAAGGGGCTTTGAGAAAATGCTTCCTTTAAAATAATATTTTTGAGGGAATTGTCAAACTTAGGTGCATAGCTTCTGAGGGTGAAAAAAAGGGGGTTTGTACAAACATGTTGGAACAGATGGATGCTCTCTGTATATTCTGGGAAGTTCTGACTATCCCCCATGAAAAATAAAGACTGAGGCCATTGAGCAAATTTCCTGAGTCAGACTTTGAATGGAAGGCTGCAGAGTTCTACAAGATTTCTGTCTAGAGATGGTACCTGTCAACATCACCCTTCTTCTTTGCTAGGAAGGTACTTCCTGTGATTAGGCTCTCAAGCATTTCAGGGTGGTGCTCACTTTTCACTGCCAATGTAAACAACAGAATGAAAAGTTGCTGCTGGGCTACTACAGTGTTCCCTCTAAGGGAACATGCTCTGCTGTAAGCCCTGTTTATTGCCACTGATCATTACGGATTCATCATGGATTGGAATTTATCACAGTACAGACTGGTAATTGGGGATGGGCATTTCAGCTCACACCAGCTTTTTGTTCTCCTGGACTCTTCAAAACCATAAATCAATTTCCAAACATATGCTTATCTGAGTATTGCAAAACAGTTTTAAATCAAAAGACTGGTTACCATTAGCATAAAGCTGGATTGGGCTTTGTCCTGGGGTGACAGGCTTGTTCCTGTTGCATTTGTTCAAATCTGGATTAATAACACACAATAAAAGAGCAATCTGGATCTTATTTTGGTTCCAAAGGTGGCATAGCACTTGTTAAAACTGCTTGTGGCAAGAAGGTGTGTGAAACTGCTTTCATTCCTGTTTCTATTGCTATTTATTTGCTGGACTGGTCCTCAGAAAGTTCTGAATCCTTCTTGGCTGCTATCATGCTGCACCTGCTTTTCCTGGGGCACACAGGCTCAACCTGCCATGTGCAGACTTGCAAAGCCCCAATTTAAATGCCACTCCTTTATTAGAGGATACATTCCAGAGGCATAAAATATTATTATCCGATACACATGACTAGAAGACTGCTGATCTCCTGCAGGACTGCAAGCACAAGATGAGACATGAGACTCTTGGTAAAATCGCTCTCCAGAAAACACCTCACGTGGCAGCTGGAAGCTTCAGACATGTTGTCAGTACTGAGGTTGGAGACCCTTCTCTCTCACACTGCAAAAATTACTGAAGTAAAGAATGAGTCAATCTCATTGAGACAGTAGGTCTCACTTCTTCAGTTGTCTCTTCTGTGGAAACATTCTCCTACATTATTGAAATAATGTTTCAAATACATTTTTACCTCTTCCATTCTTCAAGAATTCTTCAGTATCCTCCTCAAGACAGAGATATTAACAATCCTCCTTCTACTTCTTTCACAAATTCTCCTCATCTTCTCTTTTAAGCAAGTAGTTATGGGAATTTATTAATTCCTAGGTTTTGTGGTCATAGGAGGGAAGCTGTTATTTCAATTCACATTGAAACAAAGTTGTGTGAGTTTTTCAAATTTAGTACTTAAACTGTGCCTGTATTCCCATAGGGAAGTTATAGGTGTCTACACCAGAACATACTTCTGTCTTGACTTTTAGGGTCAATTGGTTGTTTACAAAAAGACTCCTTTATATGATGTTTACAGAAAACATAGTGGTCTTTTTTCAACTGGTCACTGAAAAAGTTTGGAGAGAGTAAAGCGTCTACAGTGTGCTGCCTGCTCCCTGATGATTATTCTGGAGATAACACAGATCTTTGCTCTGTTCATGAGGAAGTTGGCACAGACTGTAATTGGAATCCTTTTTTTTCTACACTGGGATTTATTTTTATGATCTTGGCCAAAAGATGCAAGGTCTATCTTTCTCAAATTCTGCTGTTAAATATGGATTTTTATAAATAGTAACTATTTATCTCTTTCACAGTGTCTTTCACCTGTATCTTGTTGTAGCATTTGTGGACTTCCTTCTATTTTGACATGCAGCACTTCAACAATGTCAATCAAGTTTCTCATCTACATCCATCAGCAGGCACAGAATTCCTGACCATACAAATGTTCCCACAGAAACAGAACAGACCAGATCCACAGAGAACAGTCACAACACAGACTCAGTACTTCTCTTCAGAAACCATTTGGAAAAAAAAAACAGATACAAGGGTTAAAATAAGCCAGACCTCACACTTTCTTTTCTGCCTTAACTCTGAGTCAGTTAAGAACAGACATTTGTAAAAGCTGGAAACTAGCTGGAGTCACAATGCAGTTAGAGACACACCATTTATCAATAGTTAGAATAAGAATAAATATTTGAGCAATATTATAGAAGCAAAAAGTCATGGATTACAGCGCATTAGCAAGTGTTTTTCAATCTTTTTTTTTTTTATGATCTCTCACTGTTCTTCAATCTAGGACATCTTTTAGTTTGCAGCTTTCTTCTCATGTGGGTTTAAAGAAGTTTTTAGCACCATTCACGGTTATTTTATTTATGCTCCCATTCCCTCAGAATGGGAAACTCTCCAAGTTTCTCACTTTTAATTAGCGATCATGCTACTGCAAGCAAACCTCCAGCCAGACACACCTTTGCCATACAAACCACAAGTGATATGCTAATTCCAACCCAAAACTGTGTGCTGAAGAATAAACAAAGAGAAGATTTGTGACCTAGAAGAGAACAGATGAGTGTGAGCCCTTTCATATTATTTATTTCTGCCTTGTAAGAACAGAGATAGAATCCTAGAATCCCAGAATGGTTTGGGTTGGAAGAGACCTTAAAAACCACCTAGTTCCAGCCCCCTGTCATAAGCAGGGACCCTTCCCACTATACCAGGTTGCTCAGAATCCCATCCAACCTGGCCTTAAACACTTCCAGGGATGGGGCATCCACAACTTCTCTGGGCAATCTGTGCCAGTGCTTCACCACCCCCACAGTGAAGAATTTCTTCCTAACATCTGATCTAAGCCTGCCCTCTTTCAGTTTGAAGCCATTCAGCTCTTGTCCTGTCACTACCTGCACTTGTCCAAAGTCTCTCTCCAGCTCTCTTATGGGCTCCCTTCTAGGTACTGGAATGCATAATTAAGTCACCTCAAAGCCTTATATTCTCGACCATGCGTTCTCTGGCATATATACCCATGACTGCTGGTAGTATTGTAGTAATAACAACATAACAATAATAAGAGCTAATACTATTTTTATAGAAATCATGCAGCTCTTTCATGCATGGCAGTCTTACAGTTAGCTCAGGTATCGTTGGAACTCAGACAATCCTAAGTTGCTGCACAATTCATTTAATACATTTAATTAGTTGCTATCACAATTCATTTAATTGAGTTGTCACTCGTTGCTATGATTAAAATGACAATGTTAAGGTGACAACTGTATGACCAACTCTCCAATATTCCAGAGCCGACGGAGATGGTTTTTTCTTTTCAACAAGACAAATTTCTGTGGAGTTAGGCAGGAACACTTCTTCATTTTCCCTGCTGACTTATTTCACTCATTTCTCTTGATCATCCCAAGCTGGCTGAGAGTCACACTGCCTTGTACAAGGGTTTTTTTCCTGGAATAGCTCACTATTTTTGTTAAACACAAGTATTGCAATTTCAGTTGTAATGAGCAAAACAACAAAGATATAAACAAGGAATATTCAGAGAAACATAATGAGCAGCAGCTGGCTTTACTGGGAAAGCCTCTACATAAACAGGTTCCCAAGCTCCAAGTGACTGTTTTACTCCCCTAGTCAGGGACAGCAGTGATTTTATCACTCCGTCACACAATGTCACCTATAAGAGGATCCCATTTTACAAACCAGATTTTCTCCAGTACCAAGAAGGTATTTAAAATCAAAAGTAAAAGGACAAAAGATGGCATGATGGCAAGTACACTGTGTTCCAGCTGCTCAGCTGGAAGGGCAGAACCCTGGTGAAAAAGGAAGCTTTCCTTTTCAGGACTTGATCACTGACTTCAGACTAGCAGATTATTTTTTCTAAATAGTTCTGAGGAAAACATTTGCAAGTGAACACTCAAAACTTGGATCCAAGCTATTTAAGTTGTCTCTGCTTCCAGTTTCTGGCGGGTTTTCTGACTTGGCTCCGAACCTTTTCACTGTGCCCATCTCTGTTTTCATGTCTCTGCTTGAAAAATCCTGTTTCTTATCCAAAGCACAAACGTATTGCCTTTTCCAAAAGCCAGGTCTATTTGTCACTTCTTCTCAGCAAGATGACTGGCTGGAAACTTAGTTGTTACTCAAACTTCTAATTTCACAGCCATTCAGGTTCTCATTAATTTGCTTCCATCAGAAGTTTGTCTTGTGAGACCTGTGATAACATGCAGCTTTCTCTTATTAAAATCAAGGCATTCTGGGCTCATCCTCACTCCATATGTTGTGTATTTCAAATGTTCCTGCTGGCATGGAGCTTTTTGGGTATTTTTATTGTTATCACAGGGTTGCCAGATGCATGGTATGGTGGCTGCCTTCCTTATCCAGTGCCTGCAAACGTGCTTTTTGGATTCTATTTTAATAATATCCATGATTAAAGTTGTCAGCTGAAGGCTTTGCAACTAGAACACCTAAAGATGTTTTTAGTTTTCAGCATAAATTAAAGAGTTCAGAGCCAGATATTTACACCTCCCCCTCAAATATCAAAATTTGTACTAAGAAATCATTCTGTTAGGCACAATGGCAATATAAAACTAATGGATAGAACACAGTATGGGTGGTGATCTGAAGTACCCTCACTAACAAGGGTTTGTATTTTTGGGGGCTCAGTACACTGAGTTCGCTGAATCCATTTAGTTTTGAAAGACGAGGCCAAATAAGAGCACTGATCCACCACTCCCACTTCTGTCAGAACAACATTTGTCTAAGCCTATAAAGAACACTCTGAGAGTCTTATACATTAACTTTGATGAACATGTGTAATTTTAAGCACATAAAATTACACAGCTGTGGAAAATGAGGCTGAAAAGGCCTTCAATTAAGTTTCTTGTCCATCTCTCTGCCCAAAGCCTACCTCCACATTAATTATTCTTCACAAATTTTTCTTTATAACACTTTTAAAACTTCCCATAAGGTTTCAGAGCCTCCTGATGTGATCTACTCCTTAACTCCCATACTTGCTGTTAGAAAATGTCTTGAAGTTCCAAACAAGTATCGTGAGCTGACAATCACATTCTTTCTTCCCTTTTCAGTGTAACTCATCTCCTTTCTTGCTGTCACCTTTTATGTACTTGAACACTGTTGTCACATATGCCATGAGGGTTTTCCACACCAAAATAAGTTTTTCCTGTTCCTGCAGCTTTCCTCAGACATTGAGTTTCCTAGACCTCCAACCAGTGGGAACTACCTCCAGTCCTCACAGGGAGTACCCACATGCTTAAAGCTACAAGCATATTTAAGTACTGTGCTGAGCTGGGGACTTCATTTCTAGTGTTGCCCAAGGCTGTCAAACACATGCTGGTCTGGTTTAATTGTATGACATTTCAGTTAATTACTGTTTTGATGGTAAATCTGGCAGTTTTTCAAATGTCTTTAAAATTGTAACTGCAGGTAAAAACTAACCTATTTTGCTAATGAAGGACAACCAGTGCCAAACTGTTGTGAACCTTATCTACCTGACCAGCAGGCAGTGTTTAACTTAGTTTCATAAGGTATTTCCTTCAGAGTCCAAGCATGAACAGTGTGTATTGGAAACTGGTGTTCTTAATATGTTTGGAAGCAAATTCATTTGCCAATAAACAGCCATGCCAAATACCTAATGCACAGTGAGACACTGATATACATGTATATCCCCATCCTCATCTATGAAGAGGTTCAATCCCCTCCATCTGAGTACCCAAAATGTAGCAGACAGAACAGCATCTGTGGCAGCTGACACATGCCAAGTGTATGCAATCAAGCAAAACATAAAGAAATCAACAAGCCAATACATGTGCATAAAATATTATAATGAAAACTTACGCAGACAGAGACCAAGTGGGAATAAGATTGAATGGAAACAGAGACTAAGCAACTGACAGAGTTAAGAGCAATCAGCTCACAGGTGGGAGGGCAGTGAACCATGGCTGGGATGGTGTTAAAGGGGCTGTTAGAATTACATGCTCCAACTTCTGTTCTCTTTACTTTACTGTAGCAATTTGCAGTGTTTGTGGAATCCTTCAGCTTTTTCTAAAACTAATGTGTAGTGTTTGCACAATGAAACAGTAACAAACTAGTAAAAAAAAGACCAGCATCTAGAACAAGTCAAGTGGTGTACAATAAAAAATGTACAGTTCCCAACACAAATAACTTAGCAAGTGTATGATCCAACACAATACAACAGTTTGCTGTGCATTGTGTAAATGTGCAATATTCATAGAATATGTCTGTGTCAAGTATTCAGGAACTGTCAGGGACAAATGCAAATAGTATTTTAAAGAATTAGGAAGAAAGTACCTAGAGTGTTCCTCTGGAATGCATTTTTTTAATACTGCTACATTTTTTAAAATCAGTGGGAAAACTCAACATTCCTTTGTGAAATATATTCTATAGATGCCCTGAACACACACCCATCTTTTCATGAAAACCTTCTAGATCTGGTAATCACCCCTTGGGATTCCTCCACCTGAGCTGATGAAGTCACAGTTTAGTTACCTACAGCATCAGTTTGAACGTGGCTGTGGGACGTACATGTAAAGGGAATCTTGGAGTACAGCTGCATTAATTCTAGTGATGGTTTTAACAGACCAAAACACTGAAGAAGGCTGCATCTCCTACATAGCTGCTTCTCACAAAAAAAGCACTTGAGCATTCAATCTTATCTCACTTTTCTTACCTTTTTTCTACCCAAATTATGCAAATGAACAAAATTCTTACAAATTAATTAATTTAAATTAGTTGTTGACATAAAATTATCAATTCCCATGAAATCAGCTAAGCTAAAGATGAAATTGGCTCATGTGGTTTTGCCATTTAAAAAATAAATGCAGCAATAATTAACAGATGCAATAGAGTTTGGCATGGTAATCTCAGGGTGTGAGGTTTGATCCTCCGCATTTGAAAGGTAAATCATTGCAACTTCTCTATCATATCTGTGGGGATGCTTCTCACACATAGGTTTACTTAGAAAAGTAAATTCTTCTTTGTAAGGAATATATATATGAGCCACACCTTTCCTATTTTGTTTCTCCTCAGTGGAATGCTCCTCGTAACACACCCAAGTCTTAAAAGTGCATCACGGAATGACTTCACTTCTCTGGCCTGCTCCTGAGGCTTGGGAATATGCAAGGCTATCATTCTTTGGTTGACCAGAATTTATAATAAAAGGAAAAATTATTGATTATTTAGCTTCTTCAGGTTTTCCACTGTCTGGTGGACTCTTCAGAGCACTGAACCTCAGGTTGGCTGTCTGGTGTCAAAATCAGACAGCAGGTTTGACAGCGAAAAATCTGAAATAATGAGACTGGCAGAAGTGATGAAGATCTGGCTGCAGCACTGATTAGAAAGGGTAATTTCTTCATTTGCAGTTTTCCTGGCAGTGCTATGCAGGGGCTCTGCCAGCATAAACTTGCAGCTTCTCTCTCAGTGTTGGCTTTTGGGATGTATTTGTACTTCGTGCCTGAAAGATGTACCCATGTTTACCTGAGAAGCTGGAGATAGGTAAGGAGAACTATTTATTTGTATTTAATGGAACCTGAAACTCCTTGAGAAGGCAAAACACCAAGACCTTTCAGCAACAGATACTGGCACAAACATTCTCCCTGGAGAAGAAATCCTCCTGTCATTGTCATTTATCACCTCTGCCTATTGCCCTTTGTTTGTTTGGTTTTGCTTTGTTTTTCCTATTGTGTTGTTAAACAGATCTCTTGGAAATCAGCAGTTACAGCTAGGCACATAAACTGGTAAGACAAAGGGGAAATAGCTCTTGCATTATAGTGGTATTTGTGAACACAACATATATAGAGACTAGATCTCTATGTTTTAGAGAAAACCTTAGGACTAGGAAGTGTTAAACCAGAGAGAGTTTCACAGCTCCTAGGCTTGATTTTACATAGTTAGAATCATGCTTTAAGGAAAAAACTGTCTGACCCAGAATTCCTCAGAGATGGAAGAGAAACATATCACCAAACAGAGTAAACTGTAAGGCGTAGATGACAACATCCGTGATTAATCTTTGCACCCTCATGTCACACATGATTAGTAGTCTGCAGCCTGTTGGTCCTAGAAAAATGAATCCCACGTAAGACTTCCTATCCAGACATCATGTGGACAATTTTAAGACTGTCCATGGCCAGTTTCATAGTCTCAATAACAGGCAGGGTATATACCATGTAAAAGTTAAGAGTGATCTATCTGCTGATCTAAATCTGAGGAGCCTTTCAAGAGAAAACTTGTCAGTGCATACCCATGTGTTGAGTTATCACCATGCATTTAACACTGATGAAATAGCTTATTTTGGCATATGTTACCCATGAAATGCTTGTAATTAACTCAAGGAAAAAATGCACTAAACTTTAAAGTATCAAAACCAGAATAACTCCTTCAGCTGTGAACGAACTGCAAGATTTCTCTTTTAAGGAGTGTCATGCAATATGGTATGGCATGGCTGTCATCAGAGGCTGATGGCAACGAGAGCTTGTTCAGTGTCTGGTGGAGGTCACAGCAGCCAGGACACAGACTCGAAGTTACCTGAGTTACTGAAGGGAAAATGTCCCATCAGTTAAAGCAGGTGACATTCGCTATCTTGTTTCACTTAGCATCAGTTCAGTGTTCCTGCACTCCACTTAAGACAAGTGTTCTTCACCCAAATTACAGTTGCCTTAATGTGTTAAGAGGGAGACTGGTGGCTTTTCCACACAGTGCAAAACACATTGATGCAAGCAGCTGCAATTCCAGTATCCTCAGCACCACATGAATAATACCTTTAGCAGACTCCATATGCCACACTTCCACTGAAGTTGCATCAGGACAGCAGAGTTCTGCTTCCTTTCAGTTTAGCAGGAACTTTCTCAATGACTTCAAATGTCACAAGGGCTAAGCTGCCCTTCTGCAGGAAAACAACAAAACAAAAGTAAAAATAATGTAACAGTAATCACTTGAACCCACAGAGATTGTAAGAAAATTTTATACACTCATCAGTAAAGCTTTCTGTATGTCTGTGTAGAGAAAGACAGTCAAAATGCAGTTACTTCAGATAGGAATATGAGTAGAAAATTTGCACTGAATTTGCTTTGGAAATAATTGGAAAAAATGCAATACAGGTCCTAAACAACAAAAAATTTACTTTTTAATGAGCAATAACTAGTGTAAACAGTACATTTCACTGAAGAAAAAGGGAGAAGTCAAGGAAGTTTCACTGCCCATTTTACTTGCTAAAGGAAATGGCACTGATGACAATTTTGTTGTCTTTCCTTTAGTTGAGTACTTTGAGAGATGGGGTGATAAAAGGTTCCCATAGTTTTTGGGTATCTTAAATCTTTTGAATCTTAAGATTCTTTACATTAAGAAGTGTCAGTTTCATATCTGTACACAAATTTTGGGAAATTGCCATCCTCACAATTCTGAGGCAGCTGTCCTTAGACATGTGATGTGGTTTGCACAAATATTTCACAGATATATCCCCCATCTCACAACAACCACACACACTTGAAACATTACATTGGTTATTAACTGTATGGAAACCAGGAGAGAGCTTTAAGCCAGCTCTCACTCACTTGTGAGCCTGATTTCCAACATAAGGTGGTGGTAGTGCCTGACAACACTGCCACATTGAAATCTCACCCCTCTAGATATGACTTTACTCTCAGCAGTGTAAGTGATGGAAAACTGCCATGAACACCCTAATATTTCATCCTTAGGAAAAGACTTTGAAAATTTTACTTTATAAGGCTTTCTCTAGCCTCAGGTAAATGACCTAATTCATTTCCAAGGAGGAAGTGTATTTTTAAACCTTGTCTGCTGATGCTGCAACTTGGTAGGGTGTGCTCAGTAGAATGGTTATTTGTTCTAAAACAAAAAAATGACCAGTGGTGCTGCTGAGGTGGTGATGGACACTACTCACTCATGTCTGCACTCAGAGCAACAGGGAAACCCCCAGAAGTTCAGGAAGAAGAAGTCTCCATCTCTGCCTACATGCTCACTGATTGACTTGTTTGGCATACCAGTTTAAATCACTGGGTCCTTCTAAGGCCTCCAAACTGTAGGTAACTGTTCAAAACAGTTCATATAAACCACATATATATATAACATACACATATAACAGTTCATATAAACAGTTGCAAATAAACCACGTTCACGTTTTCAGCTTCAGCAACTCCAGCAGTAGAGATAAGTGCAAGCAACCGAAGAGTTATGTGCACACAGCACAGAGCAAACCCATATCAGGTATGTGAGAAAATGAAACGACTCTTCAAGCTCTGCTACAATTCAAATATTTTTAACACAAAAATATGCTCAGGCCATCAGAGACGGCAAAAGCTGTGCCAGGGACTAGTTTCGGCAAGGGCTTAGATTTAAAAGGCTTGAATTTTCTTAAAATAATAATCAATCAGTTCTCCAGCAAAGACAAGAACACTGAAGGTCTGTTTATTGTTTCCTTTGTCTGCTACAGTCTCATAAAGACTTTATATGGTAATCTTTGACTTGTTATGTCAGAGAAAATACCACAGACACAGAAATAAGAGACAATTGTATCCTGACCCCTTTTATTAGCACTGTGCCTCACCCACTTGGTTATTCACACCGCAGCAGTGACAACTATGCATCTTGCCTGGCTCTTACATTATCTTTTGAAACGGCAAATTGCAGTGCCCCTCAGCTGCAATAAATCCAAGCAGTTTTCCTTTTCAAGACAGGTACCTTGAAAATTGCAAGCCACAGATGTAAAGCAGACAAGTAAAAAAAAAAAAAACAACAAAAAAAAAAAACTTTTGGTTTAGCTTAAGCTGATGTCGTTTTAGAGACTTCACTTTTTGTTACTGGGCATTTGCACCATTATGAGAGCAGAATCCATCTCCCAAGGACAGGTTTTGTTGTAGTAAACTGGTTTTACTCCAGGAATCAGGTCTGTAAAGTCCTTCCCTTGGTATATTTG